>NW_026623160.1:0-2400000 GCF_028827245.1 Penicillium angulare | reverse complement strand
ACATGCCCCACTATTGCTGTCAGAAAATCTACATTGAGCTTGAGCTTAAGCATTAAGTGAGTAAATCTCAGTAGTATATTCTTTTAGTATCGAATATTTGAAGCTATGGATATATTGGTATCATTATTTGCAAGTCAACTCAGCTATTATGAGGTCGTATTCCAGGCGATGCATCCAACAATTATGCCCGGACGATCCTTCAATTTATTAATTTGTCAAGGATGTCTTGAAGTACCGTTACTTCAAACGGATTTAGAAGCGAAAGGATTTCAGAAGTGTCGATCAGCGAAGGATTCGAAAGGTGCAAATATCAGCTTCGTAGAATTAGCCCCATGCACAAAAATAGTCACTCTGTTCGTCACGATAAAACTCACCCAGGATAGCACCATTATTTTCGGTTCCATATCGGTTCCATGAAACGTCAAGTCCCATTTCACCCAAATTTAATCTAAGCAATAGGCTCGAGTGCGTCTCGGCATACTTAGATAGTCGAACCGTCATGCCCAGTGACGGCGATGCCAAGAGCCAAAACTCCGGGCTTGCCACGGGGCCAAGAGAAAACTTTCCCCGTTTCTTAGCTTTTTTCCTAATTTGTACGCTGCTCTTTGGCCTCCACGTGTGATTCGAAAAAGAAAGAACGGGAAAAGAAGAAAAAACCCAGGAATAAAGTACCGGATTGAGTTATGCCAGTTGGAGGTACCGATCGTGCAGTGCAGGTGTGCGGGGTCGGTCGCTGATCGCGAAAAGTCGAGAAAAAGCCTAGTCGAAGTATGTCGAGCCAAGCGTGGAGTCGGGAAGATGTAAGTGACCGAATCAAGAAACATGTTCAAGCCATTCTGCGACTTGGATTTCTGGCGTTCGTTGATTGGGTCGGCATGCGTCGTTGACTTGTTGCTCCTCGACGAAGGTATTTATATTACGCCGTGTTAAGGGGATCTTATATTGGTTCTTTTTGCGCAGGAGTTCTTTCTCGGCCATCCCGGATGGTGATAATTTATGAAGAGTATCTCGGATTCGTCGGATGCCGCCGTTTGGAAATGAACGAGGGACTTGTGGTGGTCCGAATGGAGTGTCGACTTTCCATGCTTCTTCGGATGTAATGGAAGGGGAGTGCTTTGGGGTTGTGCGGTGATTCGACATTTCGAAACGACCGTAGCAATCTGAATTTAAAAAAGGACTCCTGGTAGTTATGTGGGTGTCCGTAAAATTTTATAGCGCTTTTGATCAGGACTTCAAAATGTCTGATGGATACGGGCGAACGGTTTGTTAAGTATGCCCGGATGGGGACAGTGATTGGGGCTCTCGCTGATCCCACTCTGATTATATCTCCGCGGGCTGCACGGGGGGGGCTTGCTGTCTTATTGGGCGTGTGGAGGTTGACCCCTGTAGTTTAAGGTGCAGTAGTTTGTCGCTAGGGCCTCTCACAGAAGGCAGCTGTGCCGGGAGGGGTATGCACCTTGCAATGGAAGGCGAAAGGATTGGAAGGCTTCTCAATGGATGATGCTCACATAGTGGAAGTGACTTCCACTTCCATTTCCATTTCGACCAGCGAAACGTGGGAGAATATTCATTTCTCTCTGGGTCTTATCAAGCCAGTTACGTCATCTCGGCAGCGAGATGCCGATCAAATCATGGCGATTATTGGGATTATTGAGTGGAGACCGGGGATCCATGTATACGAAGGATGAGCGGGCAAATGAAAAGATATTTTTGATTTTCATCTTTTTGTCCACGAATTGGGCACAGAATATGGAGAGAAGTGAGTTGGTTTAGTCAATTGTATGTATACAAGAATCTATATGGTACCCAAGACCCAATATCGATCGGGTTATTGCGGTCGTCGATCAAATTGCGAGATCATGTATGTTGGGTTTCATCCGGGACCAAGCATGTCTTAATTGGCCCCTTCATCTGGTAAAAGTGGAAGGTTTGCCCGGGCGCAAGTCAAATATAGATCATGTTCAAGATTTCCATAAAAAGCTATAAATGAATAAAGATACAACCAACTTAGCTACTTTACACCCCCAGAATTTTTATCCTGCTTTAAGTCTTCTTATACGTAATATGTAGTACATGAGTCGCCCCTGGCACGCTCGTCTTGTCTGTTTTGGGTTCACCGCAATAGATTTACAAGATCATCCTGCACGACTCCCCACACATCCACATCATCCCTGAGTTGGCCTCAAACCCCGTGGGGCAAGCTACGGCATTGCGCTGGCATGCTAAGCTCTACTATGGATCGACTTTAATATCCGTCCGGAAAGTCAAACCAAAAGATATCATCATCAAATTGTTGATATACTATGAATGACCTCATGGATAGAGCGAGACCGCCTTTGTTGGATTGATGGAAGTCACTATCAATTAGGATCCTATATTCTTCCTCACATTCCCAGCTTCCAGAGGGAATGTCTGTTCTTCCTCTCCGACATCCTTGAAAACTGTATCCCAGCGCGGCTGTAGCGGCTCAGGCGTCTTCCAAGCATTTTCAGGGTCCCGCAACCAGATACGCAAAAGATGCCGCCTAATAAGATTATTAGTTTGTTTCGAAAGCAAATCCCAATTCATAAGAATACGAACTCTTTCCCTGGTCCGTCAATAAATCCATTTCGTGCATGGAAGATGCTTAGATTATTCACATATTGGATATCTCCCTTCTGGAAATCCAAGGTAGCACGATGTTTTTCCGCAAGGAAATGCAGCGTATCTAATGCCTCTGCTTGGGCCTCAGTAATAGGAGGAATATCAGCCGATCGGGGTTGGGCAAGAAATCCCGTGAAGTACCTCCGAGCGTATTGGATCAGCACACGTTCAGGGGTACTTTCGGTGGCGGCTTGATGATATAGTAAGGGACGAAGAGTGTATGGCCTTTTTGCGTTGCCAAATCTACGATTGGTCAGTATCTTAGGTAAAAGGTTTCACTCAAATGTAGGAAAACGTACCCATCTACCGGCCAGTCTTGGGATAGCGTGTGGATCAGATCAGGGCGCTCTTGCGCGAGAATATTGTACACATTCCAACTACTAGATAGATAACTTTCGCCTCCTTCTGCAGCGGAATTCAGGCAGAGAAGAGAGATGATGTCGCCCGCATCTGTGTGAAAAACTTGTTTGTCTGGAGTGTTTGATGGGGCACCGATCTTGCCTTTCTCAGTAATATTGGTGATGTCTTTAATATGAGAGATCACAGGCGATGTTCCACTTTGCTCTCTCGTGTCTTGTTGACGACCGCGAATGCTGCCAATGTGAGACGAAATGCCGGTATAGATTATGACGTTCTCTTCTGGAGAATAGTTATCAATTCGTAGTCCGCGAACAACGAAAAAACCCCGACCACGGTGGAGTTCCTTGGAAAGGTCTCTTAAGGTCGAATGAAGATTTGGAAGCGGAAAGGTAGACTGGTTGATATAACCTAAGGGCTTGTTGAGAGCTACATTTATTAGTCTCGAAAAATCTTATCAATGTTGTCACTGGACGAACCTTTGAAGCTTTTCAGAGCAGCGTCAATCTCATCAAGTTGAGCATCGGTGAGTTTGAAAATCCAGTCACTGCGCTTCTCAATATCTTTCCCTTCCCATACAAGTGGCGAGACTAGCTTCTGGGGAAATCCTGCTGGTAAAGTTGTCTGGAGCGACTCGGTTTCCTTGCGTCGTTGCGAACGAGCTTGATACTTCGCCCAGTCGGGATGATATTCGATATCAGGCTGGGTAGGTTTAGTGATGGTTTCGGTTGCTGACATGATGATTGCAAGTCAATTTCCTAGTAGCTACAAGAAGAATTTCTAAGCTTATCTTCACAGTTTGGGGGCAGATGCTCATATATAAGAATTGTTAATCGGAATCAATATGTGAAAGCGGGGTTCAGTGTTCCCGTACACCGTCACGTAACATTCGCGATTGATGACGTGGTTTGGGATTATTTACTCTTTAATAGTGGATAATTTATATCTCCTTCCAATATGGTCATTAATGAAATAAGCTTACTCACATGAAACTTCAGGTTATGTCCGATATTGAGAGTTCGAAAGTTTGTACATTGACAGCCAAGTCGCAATATTTGGAGATGCTGAGGACATTGGAATTCACTAATAGTTAAATGTCAGATAAAGTGAATAATGACTTACAATTCTCCACTATTTTTCTCAAGAATACGCCAAACCAGCCCAGATAGCTATTTTCGTAATTATAGTGCCGGTGGCGAGCTCGAAGACCCATACACTACCCCGCTGTTCGGCGACGAGCTGATAAGTATTATCGCTGAACTACCAACCACCATTTGGACGTTAATAATATTTGAGTTAAATCAGTCGCTGAGTAATTAGATATGTATATTAATATTCATGATCTAGTTCTTAGAGGTTTGTAAACTTCAAGCTCCCAAGGATTTCATTGCTTTCTCAGCTGTTGATCTCCAAGAAGCCACCCGATCTTTGGCTTGTCCTCTAGGACATACCTCGACGATCGCACGAATATGATTCACTGCGGTCTGCATATCCTGTTGACGTGGACTAAGCTGTGTTTCCTCAAGAATCCTCTCAAGGCCCTTCTCTCGACATATTTCCTCAAAGATACTCTCCATGCGTGCCTGCTCGGCTTTGTCCTCTGAGGTTGTTTTGTAATTCCACAGGAATGCACGCGGTGGATTCCATCGAGGTGCAGGAACGACACCACTAAATTCCCAGTCCAGAATCGCTGTAATAGGGCAATCGGGATGTTCGGGATCACACATAATATTAGCGAAGTGCATATCTTTGTGAGCCATAACGTAGGTGACCTGATTCAGTTCCTTAGCGTTTTCTGGCTTCTGAAGAAGATCAATAAATTGGATTATGCGTGGAAGAAGATCCCAATATGGCTTAAGAGAAGGATGTATCTCAATCGCACGAATGTAGCATTTTAGACTGGCCACTATGAATGAAACATAATCCAGGTATCCATGGAGGGCAAGTGGGTTAAGAGTCTCAAGAGTCTCGCCCTCACTTGATCCATTCCAGTATTTGTCTATATCGGGAGTCTGCCAGAAATTCTCTTCGATCGGGGGACCTTGTACGAGTTCCTCATTGCTGAGAACCAGGCCACCCACAAATCCGTCTTTCCACGGTTGTGAATGTAGCTCAGCGAGATAGTTAACAAGCTGGTGGACCATTTTGGTACGCATTTCTTCAGACAGAGTATGGTAGACTTGATCGACACTCACGCCGGGCGCTTTTTCGAGGAGGCTGAACTCATGCTTAATGATGTTTTTCTCACTAGAATCGTAGCGGATGATATTCGGAACGGGAATGTGGGTATTCCGGCGCACCCAGGTCATTGCACCGACTTCATTTTGGGTTTTTATACGTGGCAACTGACGACCAGATACGCGAAGAACCAGTGTTACTGTCCCGTCATGATTTGGACGAGCAGCAATTTTTGATGCGGCGGTGGTTTGGAAGTGAATCAGATAGATTGAGTGGAAGGCCGCAGAAACTTTCAAAGGCTCAACGGACACGGGATGAGGAAGGTCCAGGGATAGTATGAGCTGTGTGATCAGACCAGCGCTCAGGGTCGGGGGAAGGTAACTATCGCTAGCACTCATTATGCCATTCTTGTTGAAATCACTGACACTGTAAAGCGTTCTACTAGGCAGAGGATTAGTGCGGGGTAACCAATTTTATCATACTAAATTGCATGTGAATTCGCTGAGTGCGCTTATAGCACAGCAGAGAGCATACACTGGTAGCCAGGAATTGAAACCGCTGAGAATTCAAAACTATATGTGTAAGCACTCGGCTAAGATATCTTCCTGTTCTTATTATTCATTGAGATCTCCAGACGAATTGAGATTTGAATATGATGGGTCTAAGCTTATTTACACCTCAATCTCCCTGCCCAGCTCATATGTGATCATTGGAGATGCAAATCTGCAAAATGCAAGATCCGCTTCCACATATCAATGATATGCATCCTCTCAGTGAAGATATGGCCCTCGCGAGGGTAGGAAACCATCGTGACTGGCACATTGTTATGTATACATGCTCTATAGAAAGCAACTCCCTGGAAGAAGGGCACACGTATGTCAGCCTCCCCATGAAAGATCAATACTGGGGTCTTAACGTTTCGCATATGCCAAAGAGCACTGCCATGTCCGCCTGTTGTCCTTTTAAGCCATTTCTTTGATCCATCCGGAAGCGGTTTGTCGAAATCTTCTCCATCCATCAGTTCTTGCCCATTCTTGGCGTCAACGTCCCATGGAGCACCCCCCGCTAGATCTCTCTCAAACCAATATGCATCGCTACTCATGGCCATTGAGTCCCAGTCAGAGACACCAGCACCGCAGATAGCCCCTCGAAACTGGAAATCGGGGCGTGTTATGGCAAGATATGATAAGAACCCGCCCTGAGACCAACCTCCTACTAAAACGCGGGAGGAATCAATAAGGCCTTGTTGAATGGTTTTCTTCAGCACAGTTATACAATCTGCGTAGTCAAAGACACCCATCTTGCCGCGAGCAAATTCAGCATGCTTTTGACCCCGTCCACTGCTTCCACGGTAGTTAGGACACAGGACGGCGTATCCGGCAGATACTAGAAGCGGAACCTCATAATGCATATGAACTGAGAAGCTATCTGTCAGTCTGAAGTAAGGACCTCCATGGATATAAAGAACAGTGGGAAGTGGACCATCACTCTCTTTGTATTTAGAGGGAAGGAACAATACACCATCCACGTGATAACGGTCAGGAGCAACTGCCATGACCGGACGGGCCTTCGAAATATTAAGGCTTGCGAGCGAGGTGTTGTGATTCGACAATCTGACCAGATCTGCCGAACCTGTATCCACAGAGAAGACTTCATCTGGATTGGAGCTGTTGCTTTTTATGAAGGCAATCTGAGTCTTCCCATGACTCTTAGTGACATCAAACTCCGATATCCCTTGCCTCGCACGGTAGACTTCTGTTAGATCATCATTATCAAGCGAGTAAAGTACATCCTCGAGCGAACACTGTGCTGAAACCGCCAGATGGGATTGACTTTTCAGAAGTTTGGCGCAGCAGTCGATTACTCCAAAGTTCCCAAAGCTGCTCCAGGAGCGTTTTTCCAAAGAAAGCTTGTAAAGTTTATTAGACGTAGCGCACGATTGCGGCATCACTGCAGCAAGAAAGTAGATTCCACGCTCCTCCCACTCAAGATTCACAAGAGAACCAGGAAAGTCCGCTATCTTGTCTGAGGTTTTCTTGATGATATTGAAAACATGAATTTTGGCACCGTTGAGCATTGGGGAATGAATCTCAGGGGTACCATGATCAACATATACCAGTTGCTTGCCGTCAGGGCTCCAAGAAAAGTCCGTGATATGTTGTTCGCCACCGACAATTGTCTCAAGAGTTCTGGTTGATAAATGAACCAGTCGAAGACGTCGAAATTTCCAATCCTCACCCCAAACTTTGGCATCGTCTTTCTCCTTCTCTTTGCGCGTTTCTTCGTCGGTTTTCTCGTCTGCGCGGGTAAACGCAATAGAATTGCCATTCGGACTCCACTCAAACTTGGCTATGTGGATCTCATGCTCAATTGAAGTGATTGCGAATGCCTCCCCTCCAGAAAGCGGCATGATGTAGATTGCGGAGCTTTTTCCAGCTTTGGCGCGATCGGATTTGAATGCAATAGTCGCCCCATCTGGCGACCATTTTGGATCCTCATCATTGAACAGGCCAGAAGTAAATTGGCGGGCGCTGTTTTCTTTCCCAATCTCTGCGATCCACAGCGTAGACGTGGTTACTTCGCTCTTGTGAGTGAATGGTCGTAACGAGTAGACAACACGGGTACCGTCTGGGGAGATACGCAGATCCCGCGGCACTGCGATATCGGCGAGGGTATCGAGATCAAGGTTTATTTTATGTTCCATTTTCACTTTTTTTGCTAAGGTTGAGATGGACTTGTTTTGGTAAATAGATATGTGAAAATGAGAATACCATTTTGAAAGATGGGGGGCTGAAGCGAACGGAGACTAAATGATCTGTCCACTGGTACCTAATGCATAGTAATGCACGAGCCCCTTACCTATCAGCACCAATATACAGGCTATTGTGCAAGGTACAATCTGGCTCATTATAAAATTGTATATCTAGCTAAAGCTCGATGATATCATTCATATTTCTCCATTAGAAATTAAAAGCAAGGCATTTTCAAAGGAAAAGGAAAAGGAGCGAGCGACATTGGACTGAAAGGTGATCATCAAATAAAATGTAAGCACTGACATCCAGCTTCATGTGTTTGAACAAACAACTACAAACTCTGGTCTTATGATATAATGCTCTACTTCTAGATCAAGTAAAAGCACTAAATATTACTAGACTCAAAATACTGTGTCTAGCAAAGGAGGTTTAAGAAATCATCATAGTATTTGAGTATTTCGTCGAAATTTGACATTGACACTCACATTCAGTGATTTGTCTGTGAGTGTGCCTATATTAAAAAAACCTTTTCGTACATTGTACACCGAGAACCGTAAGACCTTTGAGTATAACAAAAAATCCATCGTTTTGAGCTAACATTGATATGATGCTCGACTCAGTGCATATTTAAGCGTAATCCACATTCTCAACATTCACAGTTCCAGGCTTCTCGTGAGTCTGGTGAGAAATATTGGCAATCTTCTGGTTTGCCAGAACCTCTTCACCCTGTCTGACGTGGTTCTCTCCGCCAAACAAAGCATCAATCTCCTCAAGAGGAACCTTCTTCGTCTCTGGGACCCAGAAGAAGACAAAGATGCCCAAAAAGAAGTTGATACCAGCAAACAGATAGAAGGCATAGAACCCGTCATTGTCAAGGAAGATGGGGAAGAATTGTTGGAAGATGGTATTGGCGACATTTTGTGTCTGCGAAGCCATGCCGACAGCTTGAGCGCGAACGTTCATGGAGAAGACTTCGGATGTCCAAATCCAAACAGTTGCACCCCACGATGGTTTGTCTGTGAAAATATTAGTGACTGGGGCTTTCAGGATGACTCTTTGCAATCAAAAACTTACAGAACAAAATAAATAGGAAGAGCAGGAATACAATCGAAATGCCGACGGGCTCAGACTTCGCACCACCAGCAATATCTGGTGTCTGTGTTTCAACCGAAGCGACAATAATCATGCAGATACCCATTCCAATGGCACCACCGATGAGAAGAGCCTTACGGCCAAATCTATCAATAAACCAAATGGCATTCAATGTGAAAATGATACCAAAGGTGGCGTTGAGGGCGTTGATAAGAGAAATTTGACTTTCTTGGGTGAACACTTTCTGGTAAATCTTGGTCGAATAGGTGTTCAGTGAGCCCTGTCCAGTAAGCTGTTGACCTGCGTTCATGACCAATGCAAGATACATGCGCTTGCGAAGAGATTTATCTTTCCAAAGAGCACTGTAACCACTTGAAATGGCTTCTTTCTCGTATTCCAGAGCTTCGCGAATTTGCAAAACCTCTTCCTCGACCTCCTCTTCAGTATCTCGCACCCGGCGAAGGGCTGCACGGGCTTTCTCGACGTCGCCATTGCGTTGGATATACCTATACACACAGTGTATTAGTATTGGTTTCTTATAATTATGCCACTGCTTGTCAATCGCAATATGAAAGACTTGGTAGCTCACCAACGAGGACTTCCAGGAATGATTGGAAGAAGACCCAGGATAATAACAGGGACCAAGAGTTGGAAGATGATGACCAACTTCCAATCCCAATCTCCAAGTTGAGGCGCTCTGGTAGTAGCGTAGTTAATCCAAAAGCAAATGAAAGATCCTACAGAGTAGAACATTTGCCAGAAGGTCATGATCTTTCCTCGAATCTCTGGTGGTGCCAGTTCACCGATATAAATGGGACCCGCGGCTGTGGTCATGCCCAGTCAGCTTTGCATTGATAAAAAACGACTGAAACAATAGACAGGTCTCGCGACTTACTCAAAGCAATACCCTGACCGATACCAATGAGAGCACGTCCACCAATGAAGCATCCGATGTTACCACGTGGAGCAAATGTCTGCATGAATGTAGCAACGATGACAAAACAACATCCAATGGCCATTCCAACTTTGCGGCCTAAGTAATCGGCGATGGGGCCACCGAAGAAGAAACCACCACAAATAGCGCCGACTGTGTACGCGGTATTGATTGAGCCAAGCACACTATTATTAGGGGTGTTGAAATAGGCCACCCAATTTGCGGAGCCCTGGACAGAGTTGAAGACAGATGCATCATATCCGTACAACACCATGCAAGACGCTGCAACCAATGAAATAAACCTATCATTTCAAATTCAAGTCAGATTTTATCGCAAGAGGGACTAGTTAGAAATTTGGTAGTTGGGAGAACCAGCGTACCAGTTGTAGGCTCGCTTAGAGCTCATTCCAAGAACCATCTTGGCGATATGAAGCAGCAGTTGCTTCAAGTGTTATTAAACAAGTGGAATAGGCAGGGCACAAAATCTTGTGGATGTCGCCACCAGCTTCGGAATAGAACTGAATAGGTAATAGTTCAAGGCTAGGCGCGCAGGATTGCCGAGGGCCTAGGGAACAAAAAATCAAAGAGAAAAACCTCAAGCTTGGAACTTGAACCCACAGCTTGCTGAGGAGGAGAGAAACACCAGAAAGTGCGGAGTTCCCCAGATATATAATGTTTCACACAATATTCCTGGGGAAACGAGAGCTGCTCGTGGTTATGCCAAACCAGTCACGGCTCCAATCAAACCACGCGTTAGAACGACGCCTCCGGCTGACGCTAAACGAGACTTGCATTTTGATAACAGAAGCCCTGTCAACGCCGATCGCTGAGTGGTGGGGTATTAAAAAATGGGCCACACATGGCACGAGAGCTTATGCGCCTTGGTGACCGCTCATTGGGTTTGGACTCTTTGGCGTGTCTAGAGCAGACCTGGGGTAACCGTGATCTGGGGTTCGAGGATATTTTGTCCCGCGGGAAGCTATAGTTACCATTTCCACGAATCAGAGCGCGGGTGAGCCGGAATCTGGGAGAAAGTCGACTCCACCAATCGCGGGGTGGAAATTTAGATAGGATTGAATTAGATGAATGAAAAAGGACCTCGTGGTATTCTTGGCAACAGTGGAGAATGTTCAGTTCGTGGTATAATTAAGCGAACGCTCATGCTTTCAAACTTACATTCGTGAGCTTTTGGGTCCGGGGAAGCGGATCCCTTTGTACGATGCGATCAGGTGTCCACTGGTCTTTATCCACTCTTGAGTTTGAACCTTTACAGTTCCAGCTCCACTTGGTGTCAAAGTTCGCTTTGATATGGGAGTTCCTCGAATTTGAGAAGTATTGGTTTGAGGTTGAACACCAACAACCTGAATGTATTCATCCGAGTCGAGTCGTAGGTAGTTCTGTAAAGATAGATAACCCTCCCTACATAAGTTCGCTATGAATTACACCAATAATAGTCCACGTAATATGTAAACATCCACTTGGTCGTTTTCACGGAAATTTACCGTCAAATGGTGTGTGATCAATTGTAAACTGCTTCAAGTTGTGGAAAACTTGAAAAGCAGGGGACATACCCAGTAGTAGTAGTAGTAGTACATAGTAGTAGTAGGTATATGGAGATCAAATTGCAACTTTAAGCGGCCCAGTAGACTGCAGGGGCATCTACATCGCCACTTGAATTATATTTAATTTTGTAACTGGAGATATTATACACAAATACATTCCATAGTTGTAGAATGCATTTTTTGGAACAGTCATCGCCTCAAGATATCAAACGAACTTCTGTTCTAGGTCAGTTCTAATGCTTCAATCCGGAGAAACTCAATATATTTAATATATACGACCATATTGCCTTTATATAGAGCCCATATTTAATTAAGAGAGATAGAGGTGATAAGTTAAAAAATTAGAGATACAGGTAACAAAAATTACACAACACTTCATCCCATATATCCTTTTTATACTTCCATGCGAGGCTGTCACGTGTTCTCGCGCCCCTCCACGCGGTCCCACGCGGCATCAGAAAAAAAAGCTCCAAGCTTCATCTCACTTGCATTTACATCTTGTTTTTTGGTGACAAGAAGGACTGGCCTTTCAGGCTGCCATTCTCTATAAAAATCCATCTCCGGTCCCAGCCTTATTTCCCATTATCTTCCCTCATCCAAGATGCCTCGCAAAGCTAAAGGCTCAAGGGTTAAGAAGCAGACGCGACTTGCCTTCAACCCCGCCGCGACAGAACCAACTACCAATGGCAGCGGAGATGATGGCGAACGCTACAGGACCCTCGGGTACGGACATCCAAGTCTAGCTTCTGTACGCACGGAAAAGTCACGTCCCGGAAAGCTCTCAGTAGAGATAAGATCCTCGAAACGATCCAAAAAAGAATCTTCGCCAGACGACATCTCAAGCAGCCTCAAACAAAATACGTGTATGTGTCTGACCTTTTCTTCAGAATATTCTTTTTCAAGACCTAACTTGTGCAAGTGGAACCTACCCCACAGACACAGAGCGATACCTCCGATGACGAAATAGTTCCCCCAAGCTCTCAGAAGAGAAAGAGACAAACCCCCATTATGAGTCCACCCAATGCAGAAAGACCCAGCACGAGGAGGAAGGCCCGGAGACGCGAACCCTCTCCGGTTGAGTCGGATGAACAAACAGAAGTGACACCGCGGCCCCGTCGCAATTTGAAACGAAAGGCGGAGAGCCCACAAGTCATTTCGCTCGACTCCGAGGATTCTGAAGAAGATCCTGTTTTATCTTCGGCGGTTAAGAGAAGAAGGGTAGTGGTGGGTTCAGAGTCGCTTAAGACGCCTCGCGCCGGTGCCGGGCAGGATGAACTTGACATTGAGGAAGATGTAAGAGATCTTCAGGACTCAGGTATGTATTTAAAACTATCCCCCAGTAGATCTGTGATATCATTTACTAACTACTGGGGTTTCTCTTATACAGTCGTTAAAAATACGAGAACGAGAGGCCGACTTCCCGGATCCGCACGAGATAAGCGATTCAAGACTTTGGAGGCTATGCGGCGCAAGCGTCTTGGGTTAAAACCAGAAAGCGAAGAAGAGGAAGGGGAAGAGGAAGAGCAAGAGCAAGATGAGATAGGCGGTGGTAGCGGTCAAGAGGATGAAGATGAGAGCCCAAGTAAGCAAGGGTTTCATTGGCAAGTTGATGAGGGTGAAAGCGAGGAGGAACAAGTCAATCCAAGCAACGAAGATCTCGATCGCTACGAAGATGACTTTGTTCTTGATGATGATAACGTGCCATTGGGGGTTCCTGCTGAAATCCCATTCGAATTCACACGACACGCCTACAAGAAGCCTAAAGACTACTTCCGAGACGTGGTTGGGTGGATGGTGCATAATCGGCTTGATCCCGCGTTTCCACGCACAGATCCCATGTACGAAATGGCATTTATGAAGTTAGAAGATGAGGTCAAGGGTCGCGCAGGCTCTCAATTGATCTCATCTGTTTGGAACCGTGATTTCCACTATGCGCTGCTAGCACGGCCACATATGGAGATCACCTCTTACCCGACTATTGATTGTCATTCATGTGATGCCTGTAATCGATCTGGGCACCCTGCATCATCTGATATGAAACTATATGGCAAGCCCTACTCGTTACAAACGCTTGAACCGCTCTGCGATAGTGAAGAGGACCAGTCTCGTCAAACCAGTACATGGGATGAGGATGAGAGCAACGAAACTGACGCGGGTGTTGAGCGTGATCGAGATGGACATGCTTTACCAGATGAGCATAAGCGATTTCTTCTAGGACGGTAAGTTTGAACGACGCTTGGGTAGGATATAGTTCAATCCGAATACGCTCTAACTTGGATCTTTACAGACAATGCAAGCATAAAGCACAGTTAGCACATACACTTACCCATTGGAGATTTCATCTCTATGAATGGGTGGTCGGTTATCTTGAACGCAAGGGCCACATGGCCGATGACGAGATTCTACGCCGCAGTAACATGAGTCAAAAGCGAAAGACTCGAAATGCGATCAAAGTTCTTGAGTCCATGATTGAAGCTGGTGAAGTTGAGAAACTCTGGCGCGACTTCCATACGAATCTGAAGACTGCTCGTGGAGAAAGGTATGTTTTTGTCCCATTCTGCTATTGAAGAATATATCTAATTCTGCCCAGTCACTAGTCTACACTAGGGTGATTGGTATATTGAGCGTTCGCATTCTCTGTCTTTCAAATGATGTGCATCATCATGCATTTGTCCTTACTCCATACTCTATGATACCCCCTTTCCATGAAAATATCAGTGAAGCATCCCAGCAAGTCAGCATTCTCTGGCCTAGCATGAAATGGGTTGAACGAATCAACGAACAGAAATGATTTTACAATTTGCCTCATCCATGGTAAACAATTAGACCAAACAAATATAGGTGCAAAGTGTTAGATAGAGGTCATAGAGGCTTATGGGCTCACTACTATGAGCATAGCATGCTTCATTTCCAACATCCATTTTCATAAATCTAGGCCAAGCAGTCACCAATAATAAGAAAAGGAATATACAAATGGTAAAAAGTATAAGGACATCAAGGGTAAAGGAGAAATGGTGATTGTTGTACAAATACATGCATGCATGAGCTGTCGGAGCCAAGATTCTGTAAGAAGACATCAAGGAAGCGAAAAAAAAAAGAAATAGGAACACAATCGGGACTGTCCTGAGACCAAACAACCCGAACAGCATCATGGCAATGTCTCAAGTTTTTATAATCAAGGGCCTGATCGACCGAGCCGATGGCGGTCATCCAATATCTAAACTGGATCCAGACCGATCCGTTTCCGCCATTCAAGTCGCCTTCAAGCGGTCGGAAAATCGAGGTTCACGGTGCCAGTATCAACCCCGTTAAATTCTGGGATGGTATTAATTTACAGAGTTTGTTGAGCCTGTTGCTGCTGCTCGGGCTCAGAGCCGGGGGTGAGCATCTGTCAAGGCGGAAAGCGTCAGTAAGTGGATCGAAAAAATGAGTGAGTTGAGAAGACGCCGCGATGTAATTATCAAATATTTAGGATCGACGAATGGCGTCAAGGGCGGAGAAGCGCCTATTGATAATCGTGGACATGGGGAGGGCAATCATGTGGAGTTCTGGGATTTTTCATACCTCGTTGGCACCCTTGATCATACCCTGCTCACGCTCCATCTGGATGTACTGCTCCTCCTCGGCGTAGGCAAGAGCCCAAGGAACACCGATCAGGAAAGCACTAGTACTGATGATCCAGAGGGCCCTTCCGCTGAATGACAGACTAGCCTTGCCGAAGGATGTGAGGGTAGAGACAGAGCTGGTGATGGTGTGACGCGCGGAAGGAGGGAGGATGTCTTTCAAGGCAGAGATACGGTCGGCGAGGGTCTCCTCATCGGCCTCATCATCTGAAGCTTCCGAGATTTCAGACTCTAAAATAAAGAAAAGATGATGTTAGAAAACGTAGTGTATTGATGGGTGTTTGACGATTTTTGATCATGGGATGATGATGTCGAGTTCAGGTTCGGGAACTCGCGATCGGATTGCCGGTAATGGGATTGTATCGGGGAAGAGCATATTCAGGGATGATGATAGATGTATTCGATCGTGATGACGGAGGAACATTGCGGCTGCGCGATGCGACTCGCATGACCGGTGGCAGATTCAATAAGGGAAGCGTGTCGTCAAGAACTTACCGGTGTCGGTGTAGTCTTCCTCGTCATCGGAAACGAGCAGAGCATCGTGCTTGCTGGGGACGGGCTTCTCGACGAAGTGCTCGTCTTCGACCTCGGTGAGCTTGACCATTTTTGCGGTATTAGGTGATGGTTGATATGGCGGGTTTGAATGAGTGTATAGGAGATGGATGATGGAAGAAGCGCGAGTTGGGACGTTCCGACTTTTTTGCCGGGCAAAAGCGGCGAGCGAGCTTGGACATTGACCCGCCCGGAGAACACTCAACAGTGTTTACTATGACGACAGATGAACACGACAGGAACTATTCAAGACTATTTCGTGAAGAAATTATTGTAATAAATAAAATATGTTACAGAGTTGTGATGTTGAAATGTCTAAAATACACATTCCCTCCTAATATTATCAGGTTCTCTCCTGGCCGTCCAATTGCCAGTCTATAGATCGTCATAGACGTACTTGACAATAGTGATAGCCGTTCTATGTCACGAATTCAAAATTCTACATTCAAGGACGACCCAGTTTCCAGCGTGAAATGCGCTCCTGGATTTCCTCCCAAGGAAATGAACGGAGCTTGTAGCCCTCAAGCTCACCTTCTTGCAAGACGACAGTAGGCTTGCCGGTTCCGTTACCAGGGTTCCGCACGTTGCCGCCGAAAACCTGGCGAGCGACGCGGCGAAGATCTTGGACGGTCAAAGCCTCGATCTGGTCGCACATCTCCTTCACGCTAACCTTGCGACCGTGAACCTGGACCTGACGACCCAGATCCTCGAGCTCAACCATGCGGGACTCGAGGTTCATGAGAAGTGAAGAACGAAGCTGGTTCTTTGCTCGGTTCACTTCCTGGGTTTGCAGAGCAGAGTAGCCGTTATCCAGAGTCAACGACTGGAGCTCGCGGCACATGACCTCGAGCATTTCTGTTGTTCGGGTTGGGCTGCATGAGGCCTGGATGCCAAAGACGCCGCTGTCGGTGTAGCTGTGATTGAAGGCCTGGCAGCTTTCCACCCAACCGTGCTGGTTCAGGACATTGGTGTACAGGCGAGAGTACATTCCCTTTCCAGGGCCACCAGCCGAGAAAGATCCACCACCGCCCAGGAGGGTTTGAAGGGTAGCGAGAGCATAAATATCGGGAGATGAGATGGGGAGTGCCTCGAAGGCAAGGTGGATGTAGCTAAGTCGGGGCAGCATTGGGTTCGCTGGGGGCGGGATCGGGGGAAGGCTGAAGAAGCCACCGGTGTAGTGAGAAGGACGGCGGAGGTCCAATCCGGAGGGCTCGAGCAAAGAGGAATGAAGGGGTTCAACGGATGCAGGTTTTTGTGGAGATGAGAGGTTCTTGAGGAAAGGGAGCTTCGACAGGATTGACGAATGTGTGCTTTCGGAAGCGGCGGGGCTGCTCACGGTCGAAGAGGCTGTGAATTGGGGAACAGTTGGGATCTGGCCCTCCTTCGCAGCGGCGTGGGAGTCAGACAAAATGGTATCGATTCCGGTACCTGACAGGACAGGTCCTTTGCTGTGAGCGACATCGCGGCTCTTCATATCTCCGAAGTACTGCTGTGTGAGCTTGACGGCTTCTTCGTGAGGAACGCCAGCGAAGGCAACGACCATTCGGTCTGGGTTAAAGAAAACCTCCCGGTAGCGTTCTACCACTGATTTATTGATCTCGCCTAGCCTCTCCTCCGGGCAGAGCAGGGGATTGCCGAGAGTGTTACCCGAGTAAGCTTGCATGTGGACAAGCTCTGGCATGATGAGCTCCGGCTTAGCCCAAATCTCACCAATCTCGTACTCAGCGGTAAGAAGCTGATCAGCAACTTCCTCATCAGTGATCAAGGGATCTCTGATAGTTTCCGCCAAAAGACCAAGAGTTGTAGGAACCGCAGAGTTGAAACTGGCAGACTGGTACATCATTGCCTCTCGCGATGACGCACACTGAATATTTCCACCCAGCGACTCGAGAACCTCTAGCATCTCATCCGCGGACCTGGCCTTGGTCGATTTGAAGGCCAATCGGTCCATAATATGACTAACTCCACGCAAGCTTGCATCTTCGTAGCGAGAACCGGCATCGACGTAGACTCCGACACCCGCGAAAGGACCCGGTAATGATTCCGTGGCGACGCGAACTCCGTTTGGAAGTGTTGTGACTTGATCGAGCTCGGCAGGGTCCTATAGAGAAAAGAAATTGAATGCTTAGTTAATCGCTCATCAGGTAGCATGGTTCGAGGCTAAATACCTTCGCGGAATCCTTAATAGTAGCAAAGCTTCTGGACGCCGAGTGAGGAGCCCGTGTCAGAGGCTTTGCGGACTCGATGGCCCGCAATGCAGAGCGACGCATGTTTCCTTTCATTGGGACACGCGTGGCAGTTCAATAATGAAAAATATATTCTGCACGCCTTCTTTGCAGTGAATCCGGGGGAAGGTCGGGAAACGACTTGTCGGCGAAGATTCAAATTCCGGAGCGCAGCGCCGATATGATTACTTAATCATTCTATTGCATGATTTAACATCAACTTCTGTCTGGACTAGATTTTCTAAAAAGAGTTTGTTTCATTTTTTTTGGAAATATTCATCAAAAATTTCATGATTTTTGATTTCACAGCATATTAGTTGATAGATGCATCGAGGCATTGGGAGCGTGCAGGACTGCTTAACTGCTTAACTGCTTACCAATGAATGGTAGCCTAGATCTATGACATATTTGAACCGGATCATCTTGAATATCTCATTGGGCACATTAATACTATCTCCATCTATTTTCACACCACTTATAAGTATTATGGATGCTCAGAAGCCCAGTTGCGGTACCAATCAAGGCAAGAAGCATTGGCTACACTTGCACCGATCTTAATGTTTAGCCCGCACAAAATTTGCTTAACCGCGTTCTCAACCTTCTTGCCATTAGAGGTCACAGGAATCTCGGGACAGGCATCGATAATTCCTGGAACATGACGAGGGCTCAGTTCCTTGCGGATGATAGCTTGAATCTGCGCTGCCAGTTTCGAGACATCTGAGGTGCTACCAGGAGCCAGCTTCACGAAGAGAACCACCGTTTCGTCAGTGTCAATACCTTCGCGTCTTCGGCCAACGCATAACGAGTCCTCGATTTCATCCGCAAAATGCTTTAACAATATGTTGTAAATTTCGGCGCTGCCAAAACGAACACCAGATGGTTTGAGAACGCCGTCGCTGCGACCAAGCATAACCACACCACCAGTCTGGGGGTTCACACGTACAAAATCTCCGTGGTGCCAGATAGAGGGACCAAACACATCAAAGTAACTCTTGCGATACTTCTCCAGTCCTGCTGGGCCGGGTGGCCAAAACATGACCGGCTGTGCGGTAAAAGGTACTGTGCAAACTAGGTCACCCGGCTCGCCTGACGCACTAATGTCATTTCCAGCGTAGTCGAAAACAGATACGGCCATTCCGAGCGAGCGACATTGAATTTCTCCCTTGTATACGGGAAGAATAGGGCATCCGGAGCAGAATAAAGATAGAATATCCGTACCACCTGTAATGGAACCCAGCATTATGTCTTGGTGAACGGAAGAGTAGATGTATTCGAATGTCGATGGCGCCAAAGGGGATCCAGTGCTAAAGATAGCTCTGAGTGTCTTGAGAGAAACAGACCGATTTGCATGCTTTCGCGGATTCAAAGCAGCTTGCTCCAGCATAGAAAGATATTTGGCCGATGTACCAAAATGGGTAATCTTGAGTTCGTCGATAAGCCTTGGCATAGCCATTTCCCCGTTTCCTCCCTCGATATCAAAGGGTCGGAATGGTGATCCATCATAAAGAACGATAGTCGCACCGCTAGCTAGACCAGAGACAAGCCAATGCCACATCATCCAAGTCGTAGTTGTGAAGTAAAACAGCCGGTCACCGGGTCGAATCTCACAGTGAAGCAGATGCTCCTTCTTATGCTGCAACAATGTCCCCAGTGATCCATGTACAATAGGCTTTGGTGCACCCGTTGTACCAGAGGAGTACAAAATGTACACTGGGTGATCAGGTCTCAGGCTCGCAAATTCCAGGGGAGCTGCTTGATTCTGAACACTAGCTTCAAAGGTGCCGTATGTGACGGCCTTGCCATTTTTCGGTCGAACTTCCTCAAGGTTGAAGTCGAGAGACTTGGCCGTCTCGATGACTACCAATACTTCAACATTCGGCAATTCTGAGGCGATTTCTCGGACCTTCGCATGAGATCCATGAACTTTGCCATTGTACAGTGATGCGTTGTCGGCAAACAGAATCTTAGGCTCAATTTGCTTGAGACGCTCTAGAACAGCATGCACGCCAGTATCTGGAGACACGCCGGTCCAGTATGCACCAATCGAAGCTGCAGCCAGCATTGCTACCACGGCATTTGCATGGTTACCAACGAATCCAGCCACGCGATCGCCAGTTTGCAGACCAGCTTTTTTGAGGGCATTGGAACATTTACGGACTCTTTCTCTGAGTTCTTTCCATGAGATAAATTCGCGCTCTGCTTCGGTAGCCCCTATCACAGCAATAGAGTTCTCATCTGGCGAAGTAGCCGGGTAAAGGAGATTCTCGGCGAAGTTCAAAGTGCTCCCTTCAAAAAATTGAGGACGCGGAAAAAGTGAATTCTCCGACTTCAAAACCTGGGAGCCATGTTAGTATTTGTGTTAAGAGAGGGGCAATCACAATCATACTTCATCATATGGCTTATGGGCTTTGATTCCAGTATAATGCCAGATATCTTCCCAGAATTTAGCCGGCTCGGCAATACTCCATTGCCATAAGCCATGATAATCATTTAAAGACAACGAGTGTTTCTCATTCACTTTGTTCATGAAATCATAAATCTGCGTCTTTTCCGGCGCGGAAGGACGCCAGAGCTCCTTCACCTCCGTATCGACAATCTCATCGATATGTGGCATGGTTTCTGAGGTACTTCCAGGGTACTTGGTAAACAGGAAGAAACAGTCGAGAAACGAAAAAAAAAGTCCACCTGTGTCACGTTCAATGGATGTTGTATTGGTTACCAGAATGTTCTGTGAACACAACTATGCGGCCGAGTAACAATTGCTTGTCACGGCACGTCTGTGGTTCCAGGGGAAAGCCCTTCAAAGTCTATACTGGTACTAGACGCTAGGACCAAGAATTTTTAATAAGCGCACCGAAAGAGTGAGTGAGTGTTCAGGTCAGCATGCGCATGTGAAAAAAGAACCAAGTCGTCTAATGCAAGTACCCTGACAGGGATCGCGGGGGCGGCTTGAATCGGCTATGGGTTACCTATCTCCGCGGCTGCGGGTAGAAGGCAGGTCAGGATACTTCAGTGTACTTTGTAGAATGACGATTATTGGGTGAATGAAGGTGATATTTCCGCAGGGGATAAGAAAAGAGTTTATTATGTCCATGTGACCTAAATGATTCTTCAGAATTATTTTACGACTGTCTTATCCTATTTACAGAGCCCTTGGTAGTAAGCACTGGCGGGATGAATGCGGAAAGCGGGAGTGTGACATAGGCTGCCTTAGGCCACTAACTATCAGAACGGTTTTCGTGCTTCGATTTCGGGAAGAGTCAAGGGTATTCAAGGACAATTCCTAATTTGATACTTGGTGTGTTGGTTCAATGCAAGGGCTTTGTGCCGAAGGTAGGAAGTTTTTGGACAGAGCGTAGCTATTGGCTGCATGAACTATAACAGAACCACCCTATCTTGATCGACGACATCATCACAATTCAATGACGGGTCCACATCATACTTCAGATCTTATCATAGTACGGTCATAGGTGGATATTTAGATGATTACATATATGATATCCTCTTCCCCTTTTAAATACCAAAAAGACCAAAGTAACAATGAATTAAATCCTGTCAACCGGTTGTAGTTATAGGCTTCGGGAGACCGATGCTGTAACCATGGTAGGACCCACCTTCGGGATACAATAACCGGGGACAAAAGAGAGATTTCACATTTTTCTTGAAATATCGTAAAAGCACGGTTCCTCTGCTATCGCCAAGTGCAATGTAGTATTTCATTAACTTTTTCTGGTCCAAGTTGGCGATCTCAGAAGTGTGGGATAATAACTGCCTGGATAATGGTTAGAAAACTAAGACTCTGCGCAGGAACCAAGAGAGGCTTCTCTCTGTGTTCTTTCAACTATTGCTAGTAGTGGGCAGCGGTGATGATGGAGGTGGTGGTGAGGGGGGAAGAGAGCATATACTCACCATCGGACAAGACCGCATTGGCAGCTTAACCTCTCAGTGTTACTAAGTTACTAGCCTCGCACTTGTACCTGATTTTCCCGGGATTGAGGGAGCCAAGTGGGCCTCGCTGTCGGTTCTAGTCCAATCTTGGCTGGGCCAAGTGAAAAAAAAGTTGCATCGGTAAGGCAACTGTAATTTTTGTATTTTACATACTCACAGCCAATCATATTCGTAGCGGTAGTGTATCTCTCTCGTATCCGAATACCAGGAGGCACTCATATCCTGCTTTGCATAAACCGATGATTATGCGACTGCAGCAGATACTCATCCTCCTTTCTTTACCTCCCTAGTTTGCCTTCATTCAGCTTTCCTTAAAGGCAAGAGAGAGACGGTGTTCCAATTTCTTCCAGAATTGCGGGCACTGCCTCCCTTTTTGGTCTCTCGTATTCTTGTCATCCCTTCTCCCCCCCCCCCATTCCACGTGTGAAAGCCACACACTTGCAAGCCTTTTGCCCCGGAGCTCGTCGGATCCGCCTCCCGCTACCAAAATCAGCCCAGTGTACGTCCGGATCGTGGAAGTCTTGCTCAGTGTGACTTCACTTCTCTTGCCATTCGATTCTTCTCCCATTAAACGTGTCCAAACCCTTTACGCAAATCTCATTTCCGCTCGACCCACACCTTTCCTCGTGTACCGTCGACTAACAACTTAGCGTCGCCGCCCAGATTACCTCCTGGTTGTTGTCGGACTCTTTGAAGAAAACCTTCGAAGAACTCACCTTGCTCGAGTGAATCACTCGAAGTACAAATTACTCGACTTCCTATTTCTCGGTAGTCACTGCCTTAAGTCGCCGGTTTGGACGCGTGAAGAAAATCTACGCGCGCCCCCTATTTGCCGACGATAAAATCTTGCTGTCATTACCCCCTCCAACACCACCCGAGTCGCTACTTCCCTCTGCGATGCCTCGTCGGTTCAGCAATAACTCCTCGAACGACACCTCCTCCAACTCTCCCTCCTTTTCACCTTCCTCGGGAAAGGGCGGCATCGCTATCAAGGCGCCCTCGGTCAAGTCCCATCGCCTGTCCCAATTCTTTTCGGTCTCGCCCAAATCTAAGACTGAATCTCAACCTGCACAGTCGACTCCCCAGTCGACCGCCGGAAATCCTAATACTTCTCCGTCCATAAGTTCGGCGTCACTATCCTTACCAACGATATCCCTCTCCACGGCGACCGCTGATAACCCGAACATGGACGAAAAGCCAACCACCCTCTTCCAGCCGCCAAGCCCGGAGGAGGCTCGCCTCTTGGCTAAGCAACATGCTCAATTTGGTCCCATCGGGCATCCTAGCCATCGCTACTCGAGTCGACACCCTGGTGGTGTCTTCCCAGAGCCGGTGATGGATGAGCCGCCCTATTATTATCTGCTCACAACATACATCAGTTATTTAATCTTAATTGCTTTCGGTCATGTTCGTGATTTCTTTGGCAAGCGCTTTCGGGAAGAAAACTATCGACACCTCAAAGCGCGCAACGGATACGGTGCCCTGAACAGTGATTTTGACAACTTCTACGTTCGTCGTCTCAAATTGCGTATCAATGACTGCTTCGAGCGCCCGGTCACCGGTGTCCCTGGACGAACCATCACATTAATCGACCGCGGTACGAATGATTACAACCACCACTTCCACCTAACTGGCACTACCACCGATACTCTGAACCTGAGCTCCTACAATTATCTGGGATTCGCCCAGTCGGAAGGCCCTTGCGCGGATCTTTCGGAAGAGTCTGTTAAGAAATACGGTATCAGCACTCCTAGTACCCGCGCGGAGACCGGCACCCAGGATTTGCATGTCGAAGTTGAGGATCTGATTGCCAAGTTCGTGGGCAAGGAGGCCTCAATGGTTTTCTCTATGGGATTCGGCACCAACGCCAATGTCTTCCCCGCGCTTGTTAGCAAGGGCGACCTTCTGATTTCCGATGAGCTGAACCACGCCTCTATCCGTTTTGGTGCTCGTCTCTCTGGTGCTTCAATTGCTATGTTCAAGCACAACGACATGAGAGATTTGGAGATTAAGCTTCGCGAAGCCATTTCACAAGGCCAGCCTCGTACTCATCGTCCCTGGAAGAAAATTCTGGTTGTCGTGGAAGGTCTCTACTCGATGGAAGGATCCATGTGTAACTTGCCCGGTCTTGTCGCTCTGAAGCACCGTTACAAGTTCAACCTGTTCGTCGATGAGGCTCACTCAATTGGTGCAATCGGACCCATGGGTAAAGGTGTTTGTGACTACTTCAGCATTGACACTGCCGAGGTAGATGTCCTGATGGGAACTCTTACTAAGTCCTTCGGTGCCAATGGTGGTTACATTGCCGCTGACAAGGCAATGATCGATAAACTCCGGGCCACAAATGCAGGTATCTTCTACGGCGAATCACCCGCCCCATCGGTCCTTACACAAATTTCTGCTGCCCTTCGTATCATCAAGGGCGATCTCATCCCCGGTCAAGGTGAAGAGCGATTGCAACGATTGGCTTTCAACTCGCGATATCTTCGCTTGGGATTGAAACGTCTTGGCTTTATAGTATACGGCCACGATGATTCGCCCATCATCCCACTTTTGCTCTTCAACCCTGCCAAAATGCCCGCTTTCTCCCATGAGATGCTTAAGCGGAAGATTTCCGTTGTGGTTGTCGGATACCCTGCTACTCCTCTGGTTTCATCCCGTGCTCGTTTCTGCGTCTCTGCTGCTCACACCAAGGATGATCTTGACCGCATCTTAACCGCTTGTGATGAAATTGGCAACGTCTTGCAGCTCAAGTTCTCTACCGGTATCGCTGGTGGTGCCATTCCCCCAGCTGAGGAGATGGCCCCTCCACCAGAGATGGAGAAAGAATGGCAGCGTAAACGTACCGCAAATATTACCCCTCCAAGATGGCGGGTAGAAGATGTAATTCGACGTGGAGTCCAGGATGTCAAATCACCTTTGTATTAGCGTGACGCTCTCTTCCGTTATGTGACGCTGTACTAAAACCTGATGCATTCTTGACTTTGAGCCTCTTTGTCATTGACAGAGTTTTCTTCTTCTTCCCGAGCCCGGTTGTTGCAGGTCACGCCGAGTCACGGTCCATTAATCCTGAGTGGTTCCCCTTTTCTCCCCTTTTTGTTCATTTCTCGCTTGATCATCTTGCTTTTGGCGTTTTTCCAACTTGGCTGGAATCGTGCGCCTTGGTTGAAGCAGTTGGTAGTGGAAGCAGAAATTCACACAGAGAGAGAGGTCTTGAAGGGGAAGGCGAAAAGCTAAAGCCAAGAAAAAAATCGGTCATGAATTATTCGAACAAGCAACGAATGAATATGCCCCTGTTTCTCATATGATGCCTCCCTGGTTCTCCTGGATGTTCCCCCAATTTTCTTGCATACAACCTTTTTTTAATCCATTTTATTATGTATTTTTTCTCCTTTTCTCCTGTTACTTTCATTCTGCTTAGAACGATTGCCTAGTAATGCCTCTTATTGTTTTCCTCTTGCTGGTCAACATTGCGGCATAGACTGGCTGTTTCTGGCTTTTCATCATTTAGAGCATGGCAATCACTGTATTATATTGCCGCTCCTGCTTGGCTGAGAGTCTTCGAGACACGAACATCTTCGACTCAGCCTTTTTATTCACCCAGATATTTGTTTCTTCTCTTCTTCTCTATGAGAAGTTCACTTCGTGCCAGGCTGATGCCTGCCTATTTGGAAATATTGTTTATAATTAAATGACTCATTGAAATATTCGACATAACTCGGCTCCCATGTATCCGTAGTTACTGGAGCCCCCGGGGCCATGCCAAGGAAGTAAACTCACCTCAACGCCCATCTTATAGAGTTTACGATTAAGGGTCTCCGCCAAACCCTCTCCACTGACTGATGCCTTGTTGAATCATGCTTTGTTGGAAAAGGGTTCAGCTCAGTCCAATGGGTCGACCCAACTTGCATCATGAGGATGCAATCTAGCCTGCCGCGAGCCGGGGGCCACGCTAGTATTTAGGGCTGCTCAACGCTCTCTACATGGTGAACATGTACACCGCATGATTTCTTGATCATCATGACCCACTAAAGTCTTCTCATACATACCGCATTGCAACCAACCGGCCCCAGCATCACCAGAACCCACTGATAGTCGTACCCGGACCCCGGGGGCCATCCATTCTAGCGGACAAACTTGAAATATCAACCTTATAAACAGCCAGAACCCCCTGCTACTTTTCATTTCCATCAATATTCCTCATTCCAAGTCTCTTTATCATCGATATTTCCCTCATCTCAACCTCCAACATGCAACTCCCTTCTCTACTCCTCCTAGCCAGCCTGGCCAGCCTCGGATCCGCTAGATGGACAATCGATTACTACAGCAGTACCGACTGCTCCGGAGATAGCCAGGAGACCTATTCTCCAGCCAACACCGAGGACTGCACACCTCTTGACCCTGGTGCATCAATCAAAATCTCCAATGACGATGAGGACCTCTCGTTCCAGTTATTCCGTGATGGAGATATGCAATGCGCTAGCGATGATCCGGATATCACATACAGTTCTGCTGATGGAAAGTGTCAGTCTTTGGATGACCTTATTAGCTACAGAATTGTGCGAGAATAAGGGATGACTATAGTGAGGGTAAGCTTTTTCAATGACATTCCTAGATTGTGTTCAAGTGGTTATTGACTTTTATAGGAACTTCAATGTCTTTCTATGAGTCGGGCTATTCATTAGTTACGAGAACCGGCAGTGGTTGTAATGTTTTCGAATACTCGGGTTTAAGAACTGGATTTTGATTGGAGAATTCCCGATTGGAAGCTGTTCTGTGTTTTGATTTCAAACTCGGCTTTGACGTTTTGTATATAGAATTCCAATTTCAAATTCCTTCAAGACGAGATAGGCACTTGTATCATGAGTTAGTAATGATGGAAATACTACCCGTACCATATCAATATCAATACAATAATAGCACAAACATTGAAAGCCCGGTAAATATTCCGCTTTGTTGCGGTATACTCTCCTCTCCTCGAATAAGGAATTTCAACCAACTTGAAGCAGGGCAAGTATGCCTAAGTTCCTAGGCACCAAAAACTTCCAAACAAAAAAGTTTAGATTGAACCCTTCCACCAAATGTTCTCCACAGAGCAAATCAGGGTCCAACGGGCTAAATAATTATTTAACCTACGCATACCTATCATATTCGCCAAATTAAACCACATTATTCATGCCTCCAGCACTACCAATGCTCATTCATCAGCATTCTACTCCTTAATCTTATTCTCGGGCCTGACTCTCCCAGTAAGAACCGGAAACAGCACTATCAATTGTGACAGCTTTTATTGTAGGGTCTTTATCAATTTTCGGAGAAAATACTCCAGTCTTCAACTGGTCCCTTAACCAGTATAATGCCGCTGGTTATTTCAAACAAGGCTGCCAATCGTCAAGCCATGGGTAATCAGGGACGCCTGAGCATGCATGTCACCCAATCTACCCCGCGCGTTTGTGCTTATTTTTAGGAACTGAATGTTTGTTTATAGCGCTATTTAGTTTGCAAAAGGATCAGGAGATCTTTGATCATTTTTCGACGATCCTATATATACTATAAAAGTTTTTAGAAAAAGAGAATGACTTGTTGGCAACGATATAAACTTGAACCTAATCGCTAAATTAAACTTTGTTATGTCGGTTTAGATTGAGTTGAGCATGCTCGTTTATCCGGCAACGACTAATAATTGATACAGACCCTGGAAAAAGCAGTTAAGAAAAAGATGCATGTGCGTATAACACGTCACTTACATGGACCCGTGGACCCTTATTTTCATTATTCATAATATTGCAGTCAATTACACTCCCGCCCCTCTTTGAGGTTACTTCCCCGGACTCCGTGATAATTCATCTTAATAAAGTACCTAAATACAGAATCCATCGAGGGCCAATAATATAGTCTAAAGACACCATCAGTTTGAATTTCAATCAGGCTACTTAATAGGGTCGACATGCTCTTTGATCTCAAAAAGTGCATCTATAGATTCTATTTTTGGATAACCTCTTCGTGATCAGAGGTGCCTCGGCTGAGGCTGCACATGGAATATCTCATGGGACTAAGCGTTAGGGGCCGCAAGGCTCGGGGTTGCATCTCTGGTGGTACTTCTGTTCCGGAAAGCATTGATAATAATATGGCCCCAGCTGACTCAGGCTTGCAGGTTTCTTTTTGAGCCTCCACTGATTGGATCACAGTACCTCAGGGTCTCAGATACTTCTTGGTATTTCCTATTTACATTTGCTTGGGGTTAAATGGCTATATTATCATGGACTGACATGATTTACTCATCGGTATAGATCATTCATTCGTATTCTCTCTGTCTGTGAACCCCCCTCTCCGCAGCTTCACTTCATATCCTCGGTCTTGGGGTGCTTTCACGACAATGGTGTGGTTGCACACATCCCAAAGCCTCTTAATGGCACGCCTGGTAGTTGGAACGCCTTGGGCCAATTGTAAATATGCGGGGATCCTGGGCGTCCTGTCTACTTCATGACAAGACGGATTTAGCCTAGCAACTAGAGTCCGTTGAATCCTTCAAGCACTTCGGCGTACCGGATATCCGATTCTATTATGTAGTCCCGTTGTAAACACCAAACAATCACAAGCCATGCATTAGTAGGTAGCTGTGATTCGATTGCTATTCTCTGCTACCATATCCTGACACGGCAAAGTTTCTGAGCTCAGTCGAACAGACAGTCTGGGAAAAGGTATAAAAGGGCAGTGAATTCCTCTGTAAATCCATTCATTCAGCCACCATCAGTAGATCCCCAAAAACCAATTCACAGCGCTAAACACTCTTGTTTCATCTCTTAATTTCCACAATGAAGTTCTCTGCCAACATCCTCCTCATCTGTACCGCGATTGTCGGTGCCTCTGCTGTTCCTACCACGAACACTGATACCGAGCTCAAATTCACCGGCGGAGAGACTTCGGTATTTTATATAACTCCATCTTCCTGAGCTAGGCAGTTTTTAACATCATATTAGGTCGACTCGGTCGAGTGCACTGGATATCTTCCGCAGCATGCATCCTGCACCATTGGACAGTGCCAGTGCCTTGGAAACAATGGATGCTACTCGTGCAATGGAGGACGCGTTCAGTGCCAGCCAGGTCCCGGCTCAGGTGTTTGCTGGACCCAGTAAGGGGAATTCATTGTCTAAATGAATGGTCCTGTGGTCGAATGCTTCATCGGGAGGCTGAGGCTGAACGTGGGAGGAAGTAGTATGGGACTGTTTGGCCCAATGGTTGATAAGGCAGGTGGAAGTGACCTATGCTTGAGGAATAATATGACAAACTACAGTTACTCAAGTTTCTCCTGAGTTCTTCAGCAATCAAGCTTCTTAACTTCGATATAATGCGTTCCAAAGTAGAGCGCGAAATGGATTTACTGTTGAGTAGTATATTTTACTTTTCTGTAAGCAGCATCAATACTGTATGAAATTTCTTATGGTATCTTTTAGAGTCTTTCTGGTAAATCCGGGTTCCTATAGCAAATCCAGGCACCAAACTGTTTACTAGAGCATGGAGCCTGGGTAGCCGATATACCCCGTGGTACTAAGTGGACCCGGCTGCCTCCTGCCTGGAACGCCAAGGGCTCGGGCCCAATGTCTTGGCAGGTTTCAGGGGCACGCTATATAAGTTCCATGAGGTCTACCAGACTAAGGACTCAGGAGCAAGAGTTATAAATTAATTTTGTCTAAACTTGCCGCAATCCCTCGGATGAAATGTCAGTTTCACCGGAATACCCTGCTTCAGAGCAAAATGGACTTCCCGGGTTCACCTTGCCGCTTGATTACCTACCACCGGTATAAGCCTCCATACTCCTCACTTGATATCATGAGGTAGACTTACAATTTGAAAGGGAATCAGAGGGACAGAGGAGCTGGAATACTACCGTGACTATGCTCTTTTCCCGCATGCTTTACAATTTCCCGCGGGGTAATTTATTATGCCAAATATACCCTGAAATATCCGTTAATTCGGGCTTAGATTCGACATTGTTCAACGAGAAGTTCTGATGATGCGTGTGATGAATACCATTACTGATAAGCCAGACTGGGATACAAAGGTAATGTCCTAATTCTTCTTTTCTTGATCTTAATCTAATGAATGAGGCAGGTCTTTGACGAAGAAATCATCTCTAAATGGCGAAATGAGATCACCGAAAGTGGCCAAGACATCTCATCCAAAATGATGGACTATATCATTAAAGAGCTGCAATGGAAAGCAGAACTCTCTAAGAGTCAAAGCTTCATTAAAATCTTCGATGCTGGCGTTGTGAAATCTGACACTGCTATTCCAGAGGAGCTGCGGGTGGCCTTGGTGGATGCTGTGGCACCCTTGGAAAACATCCCTGTTGAGAAAAAAGATTACCATCCTGGTTCTGATGATAAAGTCATTGACTTGGTGCATCCATCTTTGTTCCCGCTTGTCTACGGACATACCCGTATCTTACCTGACCAGGTAATCGACCTTGACAATTGTCTTGGGACTACGGGACAAGGAGAGATACTCGAAACTTCAGCCGAACTCCGTCGTGGCAGGCCAATTGAAGACTATGAGCAATACAGCAAACGATTTCAGTGGCTTCCTTGTGATATCAAATTGAGCTCTGCGGGAGCTGAGCCCGGGTGCCAGATTGTCTCATATATCAATAACTTGCATCCCGTGAAACATCGGTCACTATATGGGATTATAGAGAAAGTTATTGCACGAGCTATTCCCTTGTGGGATTCGTCATTAACCAGAAACTGGTCAATTGAGCCACGGATTCCATATAAAGATGTTGAGTTTGAGGACAGCACAGAACCTGAACCAATCCAAGAACAAGATGAGGATGACGATGACTTCGATGATAGAACGAACGAGTGGGAACGGGCCCGTACCATTAAACAACCGGAGCCTAGCGAATTCAAGCCACAAGTTCTCTCCGAGGAAGATCGGACTAAGATCAACATCTATGAAATCTTCGGCGATACCGGGTTGCAGGTCATTGTGAAATTGGCTAATATCGAGCTGACGCCCGAGAAGCCAGAGTACGGCGGTGGAACGTGGCATATAGAAGGGCAGCTGGTGAGTGTGTTTTGTGATAAAATCCCTGGCAGAGATTATCGTTATCTTGACTACATCATCATACTAATCAGGTATAGAATGAACGAATTTGTGCAACCGCAATTTACTACTATGACTGTGAAAACATAACCGAGAGCAGTCTCAGCTTCCGACAGCGTATGGACGATAACGCATTCGACGAGGTCTCTTACGAGCAAGAAAGACACGAATTCGTCCAGCAAGTTTACGGCATGCCGCCTGAGTGGCAAAACCAGAGCATTGGTCCAGTGACACAGTATCTCGGAGGTGTCGTCTGTCGCGAAGGAAGACTTCTCGCTTTCCCAAATATCCTTCAGCATCGCGTGTCTCCATTTTCTTTGGCGGATCCTTCGAAGCCTGGTCACAGGAAGATTCTTGCATTGTTTCTGGTTGATCCTCATATGCGAATTATCTCGACTGCGAATATTCCCCCGCAACAGGAAGAGTGGGGTGTGGAGAAACGTGAACTGGTTCAAGGAGTATTGTCTGGGAAACTTCCCCCGGAGTTGCAGCAGATTATTAGTAAAGAGGGTATCTCGCATCAGATGATGAATATGCAGGAGGCGAAGAAGTTTCGCGAGGAGCTTATGGAGGAGAGGAGCATTCATGGTCCTGCGCAGAATGCGGCTTTTGAGATGGGTGAATTCAGTCTTTGTGAACACTAGATTCAATATTCTTTTTGCTTGAGCGATGCCTATGTCCACTGTACCTAACACAACAAGTTTATGAAGCCTTGAGAGCCTGAATACTCAGATTGACAAAGCGAAATAGCATATTTAGATTCTAGTATGTATACCTTAGGGTATTCGGCTCTTGTCGCGTTCACGCATTGACCACGAGCATAAACTTTCACGATCTATTTCTAGATTTAGATGGGCCCAGATTTCTCAACATGGAGAGAGCCTAACAAAATAACATGATGCAATAAACATTGGACACAGCTGTCAGCATTGCTATATCGAAACATCTCGCATTACAAGAGTCCCCCGTCATATTCGCAGGCACTGTTCTCGTGGCACCATCCGTCGACGTCGCTACACTAGTCTCGACATATCGAATAGCAGGCACTATTCCGATAATGGGGCCTATTGCGAGGATTCCGTTCTTATTCAAACATCTTCAACAATTTATCCAAGATAAATGGTCAAGCAAAGACTCAATCGCGGAATATATTCGAGCAAACGAGTTTAATGAGAAGAAGTATCGACTTGCGATCATCCATGCTGAAGATGATTATGGTATTCCCTGGCATCATTTTCAACTTCTTTTCTGGCATGCGGTTAATGCTTCAATTTCCACTAGTATTACCTTTGAGGAACTGGAAGAAAAGAGAGTAGATAACATGGCGTATTTGAGTGCTGCGGGGTCTGTTATGGAATGGAAGACGAACCATGGGGTTATTCGGGAAGAGATACTCAAGACTGAGCTACATGATGTTATTATGGGATATCCGGTTGTTAGTATGGCGGCGATGCGCTTTTTTGAAGCAGCTGATCCATCCTTCACCTCTTAGATACTTGGTATAGCTGATTGTATGTGTAATTCAGTCTCGGATAATATGACAATTGATGGGAACTATAGAAATTTTGATTTCAGTCTTTTCAGTCCAAATAACAGCTTCAGTCGACTAGAGCGGAGCAATGACAATATCTTCAGAGTAATGACAGCAGTCGACAGCAGTGTCAGCAGTCAACAGTAGTGTCAGCAGTCGACAGCAATTGCGGAGCAATGACATGCACAAAAAAGCATTGACGTGAATCCAAAGGATCCAAAGAGCAATGATTTTATATCAAAAGCATCGACATTGACCCCTCGCCCTTGACATCGGCCCGTCTTTCCTCATTGAGATCAGTCTATTTCCCGAACTTGAAGGAACTTCAAGTGGACGGCGGTCTCTGACTCTAACTTGAGACTAGTATCTATAACTTGATCTAACCACACCTTCCCATTGATGTAGCCCCCCAAGCAATTACCTCCACATTCGTTTACTTGAAAGCTACAAACGTACTCGAAGATAAATTGAAGAATTATCAGTTGATTTGAAGAGATTTAGAACAACAACTAGGCACGGGCATATGCAGATCAATCCATGATCTCCAAAACAATACCCGCCTGACAGAAAATGAAGGAGTTTTCAGCTTAATACACTCCAGAATAATCTGCCATTCCAATTGACCAAAACTCCATGCAGCTATATAAACATGGCAAACCCCGAAATGTATAAAATGATAGTCAAGACAATCAAAATGCAGTTGGTAGCGAGACAAAAGCCCAAAGAAAATGTGTTCAATGCACTGAACGTTTAACGTCGGTCCAGTCGACGAATTCATCAAGTCATAAAAAAGTCATATCAATCGCCTCTATCTATAGAGGACGAATGGGGATATAATAGAAACATCCAGAGGTGTATCTTGTAGTCTATCTTGACCACTCTTAAACGGTACCGTATCGACCTTGTTCCGCACCAAGAAGAGCCTGCCCTTCCTGTGGTCTAGGGGAATGCTCGCGTCCGCATTCACGCTCACCGCGGTATGGCGAAGTAGAAGGAATCCATCCGCGCATCCAGCCACGCACACGTCTCCAACGGCTCCGACCACGCTTCGAGTCATCATCTGTACCCATGAAGCTCTCGTCATCCTCTTCCTCAGACCCATACATTAGGAATTGTACACCCATGTACCCATCGAGCCCCAGCACACCGAATGCACCCAGGAAAAACGGGAGAGATCGCCCGATCCATTCCCAGCGATCATTGCCATGCCCATCAGCCCAGCCACCACCACCATTAGGCGGGAAATCGAACCAAGCATTTGGATTCGCTAGCAACGAGGCTGAGTAGAAGAAATTTCCGCAAAAAGCCGCCATAAACAGGAGAGGTGAGAGGCCCTCGGTGCTCTTTCGAACGTAGTTCTTGTATAGCTGTGGTGGTCGCGAGCCTAGGTAAAGGATCGTAGACATCCAGGAGAAAATACGGCCCACAATCTCGGCGATAGTCTCGCTTGGGGCTGCGTAGATAGGTGGGTGAGGGGCGGGATCGGATTCAGTTGAGGTGGCGTTTGCGAGAACGGCACAAACCAACGATGCGATTAACATTGTGCGGGGAAGTGCAAATGGCGGGCTGGTAGCGCTGCTACCAAGACGCACAGGACGACCGGAAGTTTTCTTTTCGGTTTTCTTCTCATTTGTGTAGGAGTTGCTGCGACCGGGTGTTGAATTTAGAGTCGAGCCTGTCTGGACACCCATGTCGTGGACATTAACATTCTTTTGTGTCATGTTGACTGGAGCTGGAGTCTGGTGGGTCGCATTGTTGCCCGATAGCGGAACGCCTTGCAATTCGCCCCTCGCATCGGATTCATCGTGATGGTGGTGATGGTGTGAGTCTGAGTGGGCCAAATCATTGTACCTTTCGTACTGGCGAGGTTTGTAATGGGTGTACCAAATGAACTGAACGACCAAAGTGAGATCCACAAGAACGTAGTAGCTGGCAACCATCACCTGCCATCCCGCTTGCCGAGTGAGTATAGCACCCACGAGGTTGCTCACATCTCCACCACACCAGATAACAAGGAAAAATATTGACAGTCCCGATGTGGACTGTACTTGGTAATTCTTATATATCTGAGGTAGTTGAGCGAAGAGCCATGAGACAAAACTCAAGTTTCCGAGGATAGTCGAGATCAGCGCGAGAGGTGTGGGGAGACAGATGTGGAGATGTGAGGAGATAGCGGTCAAAAGAGGTGACGAGGGCTCACAGTGAGCAGGGAGAGACGCGGCAACAAATTCTCGTAACAAAGGAGGAGGCATGATCTGTATATGTTCTTCTCGGTCCAAGGAGCGTGTCTAAAGGTAAAGGCGCTGACAGCTTGTCTCGTTCGTCAATGATGCTGGGGGGGGGGAAAGGGTCCGAAAGCAGAGATAAGGGATTTGAGAAGGATATAGAGCCCGCAACCACGGAACAATGGCAATCAAGGATATAGATGAATATGAGAAGACAAGAAAAGGGAAGAAGTAGAGTCTAAGATCTATCTGGGGGTCGCGAGAACAGGTCACCCCTCACTCACACATCACACATCACGAGGAGCTGAACAGCAACGATCAGCAACGATCTTCGCCGAATGGGGGGTCTTATCGTGAGTCATCAGATAAGCTAAGCCTTAGCCTATCAGCATTATCCGATTTAATCCGGGGCAAACCCATTATTGTACACACTCAGATGTGTCGTTGCAGAAATTATAATTACTAACAAATATTTGTGTCTTCCGGGTCCTTGTCAGGATATTACAACCAGCATTACCCTTGCCCAAGATAACGATACAAATCATATACATCAAAGACAAATTTGCCACCCAAGAAACAAAAAGTAATGTACACAGATCAGATCCACGCAGATCTGGGGGTTCACGGGGTGGCTTAGCTGCACGTGCTCACGGTTACAGCAGCACTGCAACGGCAAGAATACCAGCTGCACCCATCAACCCAGTCGCAACTATACCAGAAGGTGGAGCTGAATTGCGACCGCCCTCATGGTCATTAGAAGTCGATCCGGTGGCAGTGGGCATAGCACCGGTCGCATAGTGCTCGGCAAGCCACGACTTGACGCTAGTGGGGAGATCCTTATACCAAGATGGCATGTCACCATTTTGAATGGAGCTGATCAGAGATGAGGCCGCTGATGGATCAGCCATCTCAGACAGATACGAGGATGGAATGGCGGTCGCGAGGACGGACTCGATGGAGGGAGGAACCACGTCGTAAGTAGCGGTTGGCATACTGGGTGGGGGAGTGACTGTAGCATCATTGAAGGCATCGGTGTTTTCTGGTGCGTCGGTGACATCAGGCATATATGGAGTGTAATCCGTGGGCATATCAGTGTAAATGTCGCTATATTCGGTGAGGTAGTCCATGTAGTCGTCGTAGTCGGTGTTTGTAGCCCTATACTTGTCAGATCCAATGATCAACTTGATTAAATATGGATATTAAAGCAAACGCTTCCAAGGCTGCCCAGGTGTCACATACAGGCTGTTCAACTCAGCTTCCAAACTGCTGTAGTAGCTGTCGTCGTAGCCGTACTGTTTCTTCTCAAGCTCAGCAGCAGCAAGAGAGGATGCAAGAAGCATAACAGTGACCGATTTGAACAACATCGTGATAGAGAGGTAATGCTCTGATGATAAACTTTTCTCCGGCAAATGAAAAGAAGGGCAAATTCTTAGGTAAAGATAGAATTCAAAGTGCGAAAGGCTACAAGTGGGATGTCTATAGTCTGAAACAAAATGAGCGCAGCCAGCGCTTTTAAGCCTACACCGAGCTATCTAGTCAAAAGTTAATACATCTATCTCAGCCCCGGATCGGGGCTCTGCTCGTATCGTTCCAGCAAATCTAAAATACCAAGCTCTAAGCGATGTGACCAAAGCAAAAAGAGTAGTCAACGGAAGACTCCAACGGGATGAAACGACCCAGTTCATCCATGTCATCCAACCAGGAAGGCTAGATCTACAAACTGGACCCTGGTCTAACATAGCCCAGTCTGCGATTGTGGTTAATTCGGGTCGTTTCCGAAGCTAGAACGCCTAGTATGGCATTATTGAGGCTCGTGTTGTTGAAGAAAAATAGGGGTTTAATTAGCCAAGACCCGTATAGACACCTGTGGGCTTTGATCGTCAGTGACTAGAAAAAAACTTGAGATCCATCTTACGCAAAGACCTTAAGAGAGAAACTCTCAATTTGAGAGACAACAATTTTTTTATTTGGTACTTCTTAAGGTCATATGAAACTTTGAAGAAGGTCGCCTTTTAGGTATCGAGTAAAATATTATTGTTTTTGATCTGCGTTAGGGTTTTTTCCATCAGGAGGGTAAGGACCCTGGATCGGCGAGCCTAACTTAGTGCGGGTCTTGGTGGGACTATATACGAGGTGTTGTTTATGGTACAGAGTTGAGAGACACGATACGAACTTGAAGGACAGGGCCTTTCCCTCTTTAGGGTTCCGCTAATTTAAACGGATCCATTCTCGCTCTTTTTGGAATTTTAGGAGAGTTGTCGAGGATTTCGAAGAACGAATCTCCGTCACATATCAGGTTAAGCTCGATGGATGTGATATCTGTACTTCGTACCTTGGTCTCTAGACTCTGAGGTCTCCAATGTTACTGTCAAGGTCTTATCAATAAAATTATTCAACTTGTTTGGCCGTTATATTCCTTACTCTTTGCTCGTTGTGGAAAATATGAATTTATAATTAGGGTTGAATTTGCGCGATCAAGAACCAGAACGAATGTATTTCCTTGAACTAATCAGGAGGAAAGTGATGTTGGTCACGAGAACCCACTGTAAATACATTCCATGCGTGAACTTCATAAAATCATAAGATTATAGCGGCATTTAGCGAAAAACAAAGTTGAAATAGAGCAAAATTCATAAGAAAAGTCCTAGCTCCGCAACGCACAACACCGAAGATCTGCAAGATGTAGAATTCAGTTATATCTCACTGAATCAATAGTCATCGTCCTCGCGGTGCCGAGAATGGCGACTTGAACTCCGACTATGATGTCCATGATGGTGGTGATGGTGATGTCCATGATGACTGTGGTGACTGTGGTGACTGTGCTCGTGATGACTACTCTCCTGCTGACTAGAAGAGTCGTCGTCATGGTTATTCTTAATCTTGCCCTCTATGAAGTTTGCAGCAATCGCACCACCAAGCGCACCTAGCAGTCCGTGGTCTTTCTTGTGGCCGAAGTAATACCCCGCCGCACCACCTGCAAGCGAACTGCCCAAGCCACGATCAGTCTCGGCATCGCCATTCTCCCCTATCGAGCGCCTGTCGTCTCCGTATCTCGCGTCTGAAGCCTCTGACACATGTACAGAGGGAGCGTGGGCACTCGGAGCCGGAGAGTATCGCGGCTGACTATCTGGATTACTATTGGGTTAAGAACGCTTAGTAGATGCTTTGTGTCTGTTGTTTTCTGTCTTCTCGGGTGTCGCTTACTAGTATTCCATGTTCGAGGCCACTTTTCCATCTTGTGCAGATGTATTTCCATACGCAGCTACTGGGCCAAGATAACCTGGCTGTCCAGATGGCGTGTGGCTTCTCTCGGGTACGTTGTTTTGATACACATCCGGTGCTAGGTGGTACCGGTTCGGTTGCATCTGAGGATCGTAGGTGTAACCCGCTCCTGGCTGCGGCTCTGCGGTGCCATGACTCCCGTAAGCATCCTGCTGGTACGGATATGCAGGTTGGTGGGCCTGTTCTTCTGGTGGGTAATTACCGACTCCGCCTGGAGTGGGCGTTGGGTATTGTGTGTATGGGTTGTAAGAGTCCGCCATGGTATTGTTAAAGAGATTGATGAACTGAGTTGAGTCAATATTTGAGAGAAAAGGCGTCTTTTTTCCTAGTTGCTGACAGCAGACGCTCGGCTTAAATACTCAAAAGTGGTGGAAGGCGCGCCAGGCCGACAGCTGTCAGATGCTCAGCTCATACATCAGGCTGCGGCTGACCTGCCCGCACGACCCCACGATGTGCGGGAACTCTAGAATGAATTATGATGGAGGGGTTGTGCTTGGCGGTTTACTTTCAATTTTAAGTTATTATGGAATCTTCCAAAAGTTACTAGAATCATGGCACATGAATAAGGATTTGATATTTCAGTACGTCATCTGTCTAAGATGATCAACTGAGACAAAGAGGAAAATAAAATAAAGCATAGATAGAGACGGATGACTCGGGGGTATTCCGGCAAACAGAAAGCAAAACAAAACGAGAAGATGGACTGAATCACAATGCAAGACCGTCTTGACTGTTGATCAGTTCCAAATCACAGGTCGCTCCCTAACAGAAAAAAAAAGAAACATAATAGAGGACTCAAGGTTCATTGAGCAAGTGGACATGAGTGTGACGAGAACCAAAAAGGAAATCAAAAAGAAGGGAAGGAGACCGACCGAAGGCTGATGTGCCCAGCACAAACATAACCTGCCAGGTCGATGTCATCTGCAAATCGGCAGGCCCATGCAAATATCAACAGATACGCTGCAACAGATCGAGATGTACACCAAGTAAAGTTAACTATGTTATTAGACTCTGCATGCCTTATGCCGAGTTAGATTGTCGCTTGCGCTGGGACATCCACTGCACGAGCATGCTATCAAGTTGAGTGTTCAGTTCTTTAAGCCTCTTGCTCTCTTCCTTGAAGAGACGGCCTGTGACAGGGTGATCAGCACCAGCAGGGGGAATGTTTGATTTGTCATGGACAATAATGAACAGGTCGCGAATGTCATTTTCTTCGTCCAGATATGATCGTAAACTAGAATCGCTCCACGTTGGAGTGTCCACTGAAAGTGTATCGAGCGAACCAGGTGTGTTTTTGGAACTTTGTATGTCATGTGTGTCGACTTCAGGGGACGACGGCGGAGATAGTGGTGAGATAGATCGCGCCTCGTGTATAGCTTCCGGAGAGAGTCCCGGAGCAAGAATGGGTATATGGCCTTCGATGGGTGAAACATTTGGGGGAGAATCTTTCTCTTGTTCCGGGTATCCTGGTGCCAAGTTGGGCGTGAATTTTTGAGGTGGAGACATGACGGAGGGCTTCGAATTGGTTGTCTGACTAGGGGTATCATATTGTCTTCTTCGTTGAGCTTCGATTGAGGCTCGTTCTTCTGGTGATTCAAATGGATCTTGTGATTCATTCGGAGTAACAAATGCTTCCTTGGAAGGACTGAGCTGACTAGCAGGGGATCTCATAGGTCCTCGGGCCTCCTCAAAGCTAGTCGTTTCCTGGGATGTGACTCGTCGAATAGACTGGCCGGTGTCGTTGCTGGGCTCTGTGGATGTTGGTGACATGGCGGTCGGATGTGATTTCTGTAGTTTGTTGCTAGTCTGTCTCTGTGGTTTAGATGTCTTCGATTCCAGTGACTCCAAAGAGGTCTTAGGCTGGGGAGAAGCTCGGAAGGCAGACTCGGTTGGCGATGTGAGGGATTCTTCGAAGTCATCGTCGGTCGACTTAGTCTTCTTGTCCTTGCGCTTGAACAGTCCGCTGAGCATTCCAGGTTTCTTTTCCTTGCGTTTCCGATCTTCTTTATCTTTGGTCTTATCTTGCTGAGAGGTTGCTTTGTCCAAAGATTCGAAGCTACCGCGACCATCTTTCCACTCGTGAATAATGGCGTTTCCGGTGGTCTCATCACGTAAAAGATTCGGTGTGAGGGTCAGTTTCTTTGGTTCCGCGGTGTCATCCTTGAAGAAAGAATCTGTGTTCCGTACAGTGCCATTTCTGGACCGGCTGACAGTAGGTTCCTCCGGGTCGAAAAACTCCTCACTAGAACGCCGGGGCTCAGAGCTTGTACGCTCGGGGTCTTGCTTTTCTGGTGAGCCTTTCCCTTCTGTCTGATCTGCCGACTTCTCTCTCTGGCCCTTCGGGCGAAGTGGCTCCACGACAATATCGTCATTTTGCTCTTGTATATCGCCTTCCTCCGATTCCACAGTTTCTGTCTCATCGTCATTAAAGAAGTCACCGTGCTCGGAATCTTCATCCGAGGAATATTCCACATCCGATGCCTCGATGTAAGTTGGGGGAGCGAAGTTGACTGTTTTTGCGTTCCGTCGGCGCATCGCCTTCTTCAGAGGGTTTTTAGACTTTTCTGAGTTGTCGCCTAGCATGGTTGCAGAAAGCTGGGTTATGTCAATAAAGGCCGCTCCTGCGGAAAGTCGTCTGGGATCACTTACGTCAACGTTGCGGTGTTTGTTTAAGCGAGCGAGTCTCTCCGTGGGTGTCTCGATGTGTTCAGCGGGCAAATATCCTTGTTTTTGTTAGTCAGGCGAAAAAGAAAGCATGAGACAGAGTTACACCTACCGATGCTTCCATCCTTAACAACGCGAACCAGCCACCAATAGCTGTTGCTATCATCCAATAAAACCATGGTATCACCCTTGGAGGCATTTGCTTGCCCATCGACTGTTGCGACAAAGTTGTGAAGTGCGTAAACAAACTCGAAATCGATATCCTCTGTACATCATAAGCTTGAGTCCAATGGAAATACAGAGCCGAGGAAGGGAATATTGACGCACCGTCATCTATAGAAGGGGAGCTAGAGATTTTGTCCATGAGATCATCATCCATTAGATCATCGCTTTCTCCATCTGCTAGGTCCCCATCCTCATGTTCATATGACTGATCCATATTCTCTTCAGTCTCTTCTTCTTCGTACCCTCCCACACCGTCTCGATAACCATGATCATTATCGGGGCCGCTTAAAATCTCAGATTTTGTATCTTGTTCAGCGTGTCGAATTGACTGCTCCTGATGAGGGGCAGGCCGGCCGACCCCTAACGGAGCAGGTTGTTCAGGTTGCTTGGTGTGATCCTTTGCGGACGGCGTATCGTGGTCCTGGAGGTCCAAGGTATCTATAGCAGGATATTGTCAGCGCGATACTTTTCATACATTACTCGGGCAACCAATTGAATAATTTCTCATACCGGCTCGAACAATCTGTGGTCTTGTCATGTTGCAGGTGAAAATGAATGTGGTATCGGCGGTGAGTGGTGGTAACACAAAGAAGCTCGGGGGTAAGGAGCGCGATTGTTTGGATTAAACTATGGGCGGTTCGGTAACGAGAGGGGAAGAAAGAAGCGAATAAATTAAATGCAGTCCAAGCTGTTGCGACGATATTGCAACTTGAGCGATTCCCAATTTCCAATTCCCTTGAAATAACAGGGCCTGAGTAAAAGAGGGGGTCCGGTCACCCCTAAAAGAAAGACAGCGCCTCGACGGACAAAGGTAGAGGGGAAGGTGGAGAGTGAGTACACTGCGGGCACCTAGGCAGGGCACTTAGAATAGAAAAAGGGAAAAAGAAAACAAAGTACTGCCAGAGCGACGAAGGGAAGGACAGGGTCGAATTCAGGGACAAATCCCCGGAGACCAGAGCGAAACCACCAAGGAGGTATTCCAAAACAAGCGCCCCTTGCGCGCGGCTACATCTGGCACTAGTACCTATTTAGGGAATGAGGTACATGCAACTTCAGAATCATGTGACTGTCGACCCCTGAGACTGTGATCCGAATTTGGATATGTAGGGCTTAGGGCTATCATATGCATGATGACGTAGACTCGTACATTCCTCCCCGGGTGTCAGCTGATGTACGATATGATCTTCAGCTAAGCCTAATCGGGCGTCAATGTGATGACATAAGGCCATTGTAGGTCCCCTGTTGGCCCCCGGTGTGCCCCGAGCAGTTGAACATGAAGTAAGGTTGTTCCGTCATTTCCCGACGTACTCCAGTTCCTCTCTCTTGGCGACCAATCTCGTGTCGTACATTCCTAACTGACCTCACCGAGCAGGGTACCTCACTTTTTTCTTTACTTCCCTTCTACTTTCAAAGTACACAAACCTCCAACTTCAAACAATTCATTACCCATTTCATCCCTCGTTTTTGTGATTTAACAGGGTGCTTTACCCCGCTTTACACATATATCGCCCCGCTTTTTCTTTCCGATCCCCCAAAAATTCAATCGTCCGGGGAAAAAAAAAGCAGAGGGTTCAAAGAACCCGACTGCAAGCCGATCACAGGCTTTCAATCCACAACGATTTCCATCCCAGTCTCGAGGGGGGTATGGCTCACCCGGAGAGCACCGGGGTAGCAGGCTTGCGGATTGAAACATCATTTCATCAACCAAGATCACGATGGGCAGGGGATGAGGAGGAAAGGGAACCGACCACTAGTGGCGATGGTATCGACAGCGACCGCATCAAAACATCTCATGGTTACAACGCGCAGAGCCGCGATACTAATAAAGACGGCAGTGTGTTAAATGACTTACATTCTGCGACACCTCCCATCTCGGTTCCTCGCCCCGATAGTCGTCCAACGACCGACGACGACGAAGACGACGAGTTCCCTCACAAGCCTGACGATATACAAGGCTCGCCACTGGATGGCTACTTTCAATCTCGACGACCGTCAATCTCGTTCAACCCCAGAGTATCTTTAGACTCGGGTCGCGACCAACCGCTGGGGGAACCACTGGCTCGTGGGGACTCAAAGAATCGGCCCCCGCAAAAACACGAGTCCCGGACCTCTGGCCTCCGGAATGCTCTGTCACAAGATGACTCCCACACAAACCAATCTTCCCACTCATGGGAGTGGGGTACGAGTCCATCCCAGGACCAACGGGGTATCCCGACCGGAACCTCCCGTCGGGGTCAATTCAGCATGAGCCCTGGCAATGAGTCAACTGGCACAGAGATTGATCATCCCACTTCCCTTACGTCTTTGTCAACGGCATCACCAGTTCAAGAAGAAGTTCGTACACCCCCTGGGAGTGTCAAAGATGACCTCCTATCACCTCTCTATATTACATCCCCTACTCAACCTTTCGCGTCCCCGGAGGATCGCAGCTCATGGTCTGGAGGGGTCATGACTCCATTTGGAAGCAAACCCCGGAGCTCCACATTAGATCGCAGCAGCAGCTTACGGAATTCTACCCGCCATGGCTCTCGGCGCTCCACCACCTCAAGCGGCAAGTCCCCGGCCAGCATGTTTTTGTCCATGTGGTCCAATCAAGGCCAACCAGAGGAACCGGCCGCCCAGCCCGATGACGAGGGTCAACTTGTCGGAACCGACTATGTCCTCGGTAAGCAGATCGGTTTTGGAGGATTCAGCACTGTCAAGGAAGCCTACAAGGTCGAGGGACAAGGCCAAACGAAAAGTGTAGCTGTCAAGATTGTTAAAAAGCAAGTGATAGGCCGCACTGAGAAAGAGAATGAGGATGTTCAAGCCGAGTTCGATCATGAAGTGCGAGTCTGGAGATGGCTCAGTCACCCCCATATCTTAACTCTTGATGCCGTATACGAGACGGATTTTGCTACATTTTGCTTCACCAAACTTGCGATCGGTGGAACTTTATTCGATCTTGTGCGCCAAAATCGACAAGGGCTTGATTCTGACCTGGCAAAGAAATATACTTATCAACTGGCTTGTGCCATTCGTTATCTGCACGAAGACGCCCGTGTTGTGCACCGTGATATCAAACTTGAGAACTGTCTTCTGGACCCGGTCAAGAACCCCGATGGCACCACCTTCTCTACCTTGGTATTATGCGACTTTGGAATGGCCGAATGGATGACTACCGACAGCGGCGCCGATAGTCCCGACCCTTATGATGAGGTTGCAGATCGTCCCCCACCCAGTAAAATGGGACCCGCTGGCTCTAGTACAAGTGTTGCTGGCAGTCTTGAATATGCGTCTCCCGAGTTGCTTCAGTCCTCCAGCGGGGTAATCCACCCGTCAGTCGATATCTGGGCATTGGGGGTTATCGTGTACACCGTTGTCGTCGGGTCACGTCCTTTCCAAGACTCATTCTTGCCTCGCATCCAAGCCAATATTATCGCCGGTAACTGGAATGAGGATGCTGTAGTTGGTGAAATAATCGACCAAATCTCACGAAAGGACCGCCAAGATGCCCTCGAGTTGGTCAAAGGCTGTCTCGAGATGGATACCAGCAAGCGATGGACCATTCGTGACGTCCTCGAATGCTCCTGGCTTCGTGAAGTCGCTGAGTCGAGCAGTGATAGCTCCCCAGAGTCTCTCTGGAGGCTTTGAGCTTTCTATCTCCTGTATAGAATCAAGAGTCGATCAATGCCTTGCATGGGCAATATACTAAAGCTGAGGGGTGACCTTCGGCTATATGAAGTAACGATTTTAACGTTTGTGTGTTTTTGATTTTCGTTCGAATTTTTTCACTTTTTTGAGTTTCGACTTGCGTTTATTTACAGCGATGGGTTCTTGCTTACTTTTTTTCGTTTTGTTTTTTTTCTTTCTTTGGCTAATACCCATTCGTTTCTCGGCGTGCGCAATTAGCATGCTCTTTTTCGAATTTACCTGGGTGCACTCCCGGATTGCATTATGAGGTTTTTTATTATGCACTGGATATGATACTCTTGATGGCAAGGATGGCGTTCTATTCTGAAGCGTACTTTTCTCCGCTTCTACCTTCGTTTCTTCATCGCTGTCTGATATTGTACTTTTATATTTGCTATGTCTCTGCTCATGGTCCATGCAGCTTTTTATTAAGGTGGCTGGTCTACCTCAAAATGAAAGTAAATATCTTCAACATATTTAAATCTTTCCCAGTTCTAATAATTCATTTGCAAAGGATAGTACATATCTTGGCAATTGAAAATCACACCATGTGCAGCCTGAGTGATTTACTAGTACCACCCACTACTAGTAGCCTTTAAATACCTCTACATCCTCTAAAATCCCACATGTATGTACTACATCTTACTAGTCTTCTTCACTCGAAGTTTGACCCAAAGATTTCAGTAAATTGTCAACAATTTGAGTCTAAAGCTGCAGTTAAAAGCTGAACGGACGGCATGTCCAGTATTATATAGCACATCTTGGTCCCAAGATAGCATCCTCAACGTTTGAAGACCCGGTAATTCATCCAAGGGTACATGGTAAGTATCTGTTTCAGGTTACATTAGCAGGATTCCCGTAACAATACATCTATATACATCATACAAAAGCCACTCACTTGCATTTTGACCTTGAACTACCAGTATTTGGCAATATTAATTCACGACGACCTTAAAAGATCCGACTGTACCAGGAGAATAACATGGATCCCACATTAATTCATCTGGAGTCCCTGAACAGTCAGAGCTTTCGTATGCATAAACCCAGAAGCCGTAAGACTGCGACAGGATACTTTTTATACCATCCAAGGTCTGACAAGACGTAGAAGAGGTAGCTGCTGTTCCTTCGTAATGCGTACTGGTTCCACTGCAATCAGCCCCGGTATATGAATCAAAGGAGTAGTAGCCTTGAGCAGTCGCGGTAGAAGCGAGGCTAAGCAAGAAGGAGGGTAAAAAGATTTTCATTTTGAGGGATATCGTAGAACAACCCGAGTTGCAATTATCCAAGTTCAGCTGAGGGATGAGAGCTGATAAATATCTGGCCTGGAAGAAGATCTTTACCCTAAGTACAAGCCCAGGGACCGAGAGTCGAAGTACATGTATATAGTAGCGCTGCTCGCACTTCAAGCTGTGCCAATGTTCAGGTGGGGCCTGGATTTGTCCAGATCCTAGTCCATCAATCCCACGCCAATGATCGTCTTAACACGGCATATTAAACCCAGTTAAGTGACCAACTCGTTATTACGTTAGGCCTGCACAATTTGATTTTCAGCTTCCTTCGGCCCCATGACAGGGGAAGACTAGCCGTATTTGTACGGGCTTGCGGTTCCCCAGGATCAGTCAATGCTACCCTGGGCGTGCAGAAGTTATCTTCACTCTCCCGATTGTCAAGATTATATCGGGCTAAAAGGTCCCAATGTGTCCGAAGATCGACAGAAGATGTTGGAGAAGTGCGAAGTGCGAAGTCAAATGACTGGGCAAATTTGGGGCTGCACAGCACAGCACAGAATAGCAATATTAAGGCTTTTTGGCCTGATGAGCTCATAGCAATTGAGAAGGGTCAGATCCAAATACCGATGGTCGAGGATACAATGCATGTAGGAGTATGTAGGCTCATCAGTAGTAATCAGTAGGCAGTTGGCGAGGGATCGAATATCTGAAATTCAAATCAATACCTTTGAATTAAAACGGTCGAATACATAGAATACTGCTTACCAGTAAAAGCCCCTCGGGCCTCGAGATAAATGAACGATTTTGGCCAGTCGAAGTATCATGAACGATCAGGATGTTCTGAATAAGATCATGCGATGTCTATACGTTGCATTCTCTAGGAAAGCCGTAACCACTGGCGGTGATGCATGATAACGCAGCTTGATAACGCTTGCACAGTACGGCAGTTTAGTACTAATCATCATTCCAGGGCAGAGTCAAAAACTAAGGCAATTCCACTCGCCCGGCAAGTGACTTTCCAAGCTATTCTTGAATGTGGTCGGCCATCAAATCGCATCGACTTGGTCATGGTACTATGGGGCCTGAGCCTAACGAATATTGCATCGTTGGCACCAGATGTGGGCACCAGATGTGGGCACCAGATGGCTTCGACTTTTACCACATATTCACTTTCTTTTGAAGGGCATCGCTGTAGTTTATTGCAATAGCTCCGATCGGATCTTTTTAGCGCTTTTCGCGATGTTTTTGTACATCCGCCTTCGTTGGCTGTCGTTCGCTCCCAAGTGAACCCCAGTAAAAAAATCGACTCGCTACATCCTCATGATTGTACGTTCGCCGCAATTCGCGTTCACGAGCCCGTACCTTGCTGTGGTATGACCTACTGGCACGGTTACGCCTCCGGTTTGTGGATGCGTTGCCAGAGAAAAAGTTCTTGATCCAGTCGAACATAGTGAGAAAGTTTGTTTGCTTTTGACCTCTTGCTGGTTACTTTGCAAAATGCGTGCTAATATTGCTTGTAAGTTGATTCGGGCCTCTTCGCGAGCGAGCAGGAGGCCATCGCTAATGTACACAGCCGCCTCACGAGCCAGCTTGCAAGACGAATCAGGCCAAAGCCCTGTTATTTCAAGTGGGGGCTAGAAAGCGGATCAAGGGTCCCAAGCTGCGACTGGACCCGTAATAGTGAGTGTAAGGTTCCTGTAAATTACATGTTATCTTAGCGTTTTCTGTGCCAAACATTAGGTCCGCAATGGCGTACCGATATTCAAATGTTCCAGGTTGTACCAAGACATCTACTATAAAGACGGTCAAACCTGCCATATTACTTCCATAAGACAACTCCGTGCACGTATACAGCTTCAGCAAAAGTGCCCTTCTCTTCTCATCATGGCAAAAATACTGGAAGAGTTTGCTCAATTAGAGCATCTCTGGGACAAAATAATCGAATTCCCAGCGGATTATCTCACCCGAGGAAAGACACCAGATGATGGATACTATTAACCTCTTGAAAGGTGTTATAAGCGAGTTCATGCGCGTTGTGAGTGTGGAGCTCATGCCCAAAGTTGAGATGTGTTCCTATTGCTAGCTTCAAATGATGCAATCAAGCCCCTACTCCTATTACAGCTCGAGATACAAGTACAACCTCGAGACGTTCATTGAGAATTGCGGGATTACTGCCAATACTACGATTCCAGATGATATTGCTGTTACTTAACCAGAAGACAGCCCGCTTTGCCCAGCTGACAGCTCATATACAACCAAGGATGGTCATAGTTGCACTTCCATTGCCCTAGAATTTTCTGTTTCATCTGCAGCCCTATATATGGGCAATCAAGATGAAATACGTGATTGCAATCAAGTTGTTGTGGGGGAAGAATTGTGCCTTCCCTTATCATGCAACATACCTATGTTCTCAAGTCGAACGACACATGTCGCAGCATTGAAGAGGCAAATGCAGATATAATGTTCGATAATAGTACAAAGAGGACGGTTCCTCTTCGCCAATTGGATCCCTGGATCGACATATACTGCAAAAAAAATTCAAAGCACTGCTTGGGCCTACGGAGAAGTCGTATGTCTCACTCTTCAGTCTGGGCTTTTCACGCAACAGATCCTGTATCTACATCCTATGATCCGTGGGGCACAGAAAGCTCTGGATACGGTTCATATGTGATTTTTCCTCCATCGAATGCCACGGTAGCAGTCGGGACTGCGGAGCAATGTGGTAAATGGCATGCAGTTGCATTTGGGGAGTCTTGTTCACAGATTTGTGTCCAAGACAAGATCACCAGCAATTGGTTCCTGGCAGCCAATCCTTCCCTAGAGCCCACAAACTGTACAGGGCTCCTAGTCCCAGGAAGTGCGTACTGCACTCGTCCTATGCGTGGGTGGAATTACACTGTGGATGCGACTTGATGGAAGAACAAAAAGGTTAGAAGCAGCCCTTTGAATGAGTTGACATTGAAATCATTGAATTTTAACACATTTCTACGTTTAATTTGAAGACTACTTACTACGCGATGGTAGCTGCTAGAGCATCATAATAATTTGAGCACTACAAAAGCAACCATAGTACCTATAAAAAAAAGAACCTTCACTAATGGATATTTTCGCGCATATATATAGCTACAAATACAAATGTTCCCAGAACAAATCCAAATCCATCCACATAATCTGACAATCACCAACTCAAATCACATCTACCAAAGTCTATTCACAGGCAGAACCTTCTCCTTCTTAACACCAGCCGCCGACTTACGCTCTTCAGGCGATCTAAAGAACAAACTAGGTCCCTCAGCTGGCTTAAGCAAATGAGCCAGATATCCCCGATGCGCAGGATCACGATAATACTCAATGTCACGACGTCTCGCCGGATCCGGCAACCGATAAGCATACCCCTTGGCCTTCATAACAGCCTGTTCGTCGACAACAGCTCCAGCTTCAGGCCCAGCTTCAGCTTCAGAGGCCTGCTGAGCACCCTTAGCCTCAGCCTGGAGCAGAGCCTTGGAGCCACTCTCTGCATTCCATTGCAAGGAGATGAAGGGGTGAGATTCGTTAGCCATAATGTGTCTGATTGCGCTGCGGGTGTAGAAGCGGGTAGCGACTGTGCCGCCTGCTGCTTCGATGGCTGAAATTGCTGTGCCGCTTGCGCGGGAGACGACGAGGTGAATTGGTTGTTTTAGGACTGAGGAGCCGTCGCCGAGAACCTTTACGCCGTCTTTGTATTGGTGAATGCAGCGGGATTGGGCGAGTTCGCGGACTGTGATAGGGCGGGTTGGGTCGATGCGGCCTTGGTCGATCCATTCTTGGATGCGGGAGAGGTTTACTGGAGCCATGTCGAGGCCGAAGCTGGGAGGGATTGTTAGATTGTTTTTGATTTGGGTTAAAATGAATATCGAGATTTTCGCTTGAGGGAGGGAAAGGAAGCGTAAAGGAAGGAAAATATAGTGCTGGCTTGGGCTTGGGTTTGGGAAAGCGTAAAGAAAAATGAAATGGTTTGCGTACATAGTGGTTCCTCCCCGTTCACCATTAACGACAATATCGAGAGTCTGACCACCATTGAAGCGCGCTGGAACTTTTCCATGCTGCTTCTGACCCTTATGACCACGACCGGAGGTTTTACCCTTGCCAGAGGCAGGACCACGACCACGTCGGATACGCTTGTTGTACGCGGAGGGATTGTCAGAGAGCGAAGAGAGGACGGAGGCATTGCGGGCCTGCTGGAATTGGGGCGCCAGGAAAAGTAGTGGCGATGATGATAATGGGCGCGCAATGAATTGCTGCAGCTGCGTGGGCAGCCCCATTAGTCGTTGTGACATGGTGATGGTGATTTGGCTGTTGCTGGTGTTGCGGATGCTGGAGAGATATTTGATCGGGCGGAAAAACGGTCGGGCCGGGATACTGGATTTGGGCAAAAAAGGAAACAGTACGCAGCCATTCCTGAATTCAACTATGAAATTATTTGTTTCTTTAAGGAAAATTTCGGAATTACTGTCATTTGCAGGGAAATTCATGGGCAGGAAAATAGGTGCAACAAAGAATTGAGAGACAAACCTTTCGCTATCGGTGCATCTACTTCATTTTAGGTGGATTTAGCTATATTCTTTACAGGGAACAAAATATGGATGGAGATATTGAAAATCTAAATTCCTATGCTGCAAGGCTTATGCCTGCTAAGTAAACGCCAAATATCATGCAAATGCTCCTGCAAATGCTCCTGCAGCAATAACAGGTGTTGTCATTGGCAACACGTGTGAAAAATAAAATAAAACGCCATGAAAGCCACCCCCGATGAGTCAGGTTGGGTGAGCTAAAACCGGAAAACACTTCTAGGTGACAACGCCTGTCGTATGCGAGACAATTCATAAAGTGATAAAATCCTGTACAAGAAGGGAGATAAAAGTGATGTAGAAGTAAGGGAAGAGCGATGTAGATGTACAGCGAATGAAGTAAGTTTTTGGTCGTCGTGATAAGAGTCGTAAACGCGATCACATCGTGATAATGGAAGATAGTGGTTTAGCCGGAGAAGGTTTGAGAGGGAGTGTAGAATGGGTGACTGGCTTGGTTCTGAAACCAGGACTCAGAGGGGATATATGGCAGGAGTCCAGTCTTTCGATCAACAGATCCCTTGCTCAGCGGTTGGTAATGCATGTGGTCGAATGGAACACTGCGTTGCTGTTGCATGGAGGTTGAGGGAGGTGGGATCAGCAGAGTGGAGACCGAGCGAACTGGACGGTAGGGGGAGTTGCGGTTGGCGAGGAAGAAAGATGGGGAGAGGTGAGTTTGAGGGGTGTGAACGGAGTATGCCGAGACAGCTGGAGAAACAGTCGAAGTTGAAACGCCATACGGGTTCTGGTGATGGCGACCCAAGTCTGGAAGCTGTGGAGCGTTGTATGCCACGGGAGGAACGGCTGCGGAAGGCATTTGCTGAGGCTGAATCCAGTTGGAGGGACGGCTGTAGACTGGAGGCATGAGAGCAGACGGCATTGGGAGTTGCGAAGCTACCGTTGTGGGGAGAGATTGGGGCATTGGGTTGGAGGTTGGAGGAAGGTTCATGTTGAGTGGAGGCAAACGAGAGACACTTCCGACACTTGGTCCCTGAGCCACTGGGGCGGCAGTTGGTGTGAGGACAGGAGGCAGAGTTGGCATGGCATTAAGTGCGCTGGAAGGAATGCTCAGTGGTCCTGGTACAGGAGCAGGATTGCTCGCTGGGCGTACAATCCGTTTCACTGGCTGTAGATCGCTCTCGTCATCACGGCTGCGCTTGCGAGATGCTCCGGGAGTAAGCTCGCCCAAGTGCGGGGCGGGGTAAGGTAATCCGGAAACAGGCATGTACCAGTTGGGCTGGGATTGCGGGCGGAATTGATCGGATGGGGGCGATGGCAACTTGGACGAAGGCGATTGGGGCTGCAATCGCGGCGGCGAGATGCGCAGGACGGGAGCTTCCGACTCGACGGGGAGCATGGATGCGGCGTTGAAGTAGTCGCCAAAGAGGCTCAGTTTTGTGTGCCATCGAGACCATTCAGCCTCCGAGGCAAATAAATCGTAGCGGATGTTGCTCAGAAACTCGACCTCCATGACGTGGATTTCTTGCACAGCGATGCCTGAGACCTCGGCCCACGTCTTATTGGTGTAAGTGTTGTCGTCAAGAACTGGAGACGAGTCAGCAAAAAATGAACCAATCAAGACCAGACATATGAAAGGCGGTCAGCTGATAAGAGAACACTCACATTTATTGCCGAGCATGAGCGCGACCGTCATAAGCCTGTATTCACTTCCTTTCTTTCCTTTTACCCCCGCATTGAACTTTTTTAATCGGTAAACGAACAACAGAGCGAGTAGTATCACATTTTGGCTGACTTGGGTGGTCGAGAGAATCCCGGAAACCCATCGTTGAAACCCCACGGTGGGGATAGCTTCGGCAACAAGTGAAGGTACTGGGTGTCGTCGTTCTTCGATGTCTTGTAATTTGGGGGTTTTTTCGAACCAGAATAAACAGGTCATCTGTGGAAACCGATAACATTAATCACTGTCCATAATCACGTCCAGTACAACTAAAGTAAACGTTCTCTTACCTGAGCTGCGAACTCGGCCAGATTGCCCTTGCTGTTATTGATCGATGAGGGAATCCGGAGTTGCGATCCGCTCGATGTTCCTGATGACTTCTTCGCTGCGGGTTCGGAAGCGACGAGATCTTTAGCGGGGGCCGGGTTGCTTGGCTTCACAGCTGTCACCATCGAAGACGACATGGAGTCAAATGGTGGCATGTGGTTGTTGTAGTAGTGGGACGACATTCCGGGCACTTTCCCTCCATGAGCTGCTGGTGGGAAAGCATTGTAAGTGATGCCTGTCATGTCGCCTGGTGGTGTAGGCAGACCGTCCCTGAAGGGAGCAGTCCAAGATCCCGTAAAGACCGGTTTGTGGTGAGAGTCCTGGGAGGTAAGGTCGATGGATGGTGTAATGTGACCCAGGTGTAAAGCGGACTGAGGGCCTAGCGTTGATGAAGACATAGGGATGATTGAGTGGGAGACGAGGTGACAACAGGCCGACACATGTGGGATGGCGGAGGCCGGGCTTGATCAGGGTTTAAAAAGGCGAACCAAACAAGTAATTCAGAGACCCATGTTCCTTCACGAGTACAGCGAGGATATCGACGAAGTTTCGGAATGAAGGAAACAAAAAGGCAAGTGAAGAAGACGGTCACGGTTGCCGTATCTGGAGAAAGAGAGGTTTCAATTGAAAAGAGTAGGGTAACTCCAAGTGAATGAAAGAAGTCACTTAGAAGAAAAAGAGGCTGATCGAGGCGACGATAGATTGGAGAATGAAGAAAGTAATATTGAATCTCTTCCAACGATAGAGTGATGTATATGGAAACGGCCAAGCCAGTCCCATATAAGGATGCAGACGAACTAAACCAGGATGGAAGTCGGGAACCACCCAAAATGAATGAGCCAGTCAGAGTGAATTAAAAGAGAGAGAAACCCGAATGGGAAAAATTAAAAATATAATTTAGAAAATAAAATCATCAAAAAAAAGGTGAATCGTGAAGGTCTTTTCCCCCAAAGGAACGTTCACGAGCCGGGAAATAAAATAATAATAAAATAAATCGAAAGAATAATTGAATCCAAGCCAGGGAACAACAAAAAAAGGACTATGAAGTCAAGGCATCATCTCCATTTTTTCTGTAAAAAAACCCCGAAAAAATAAAAAAAATAATCGTAAATTAAAAAGAAAAAAAAATTAATACTATTTTACGGCATGAATTCAAGTCCAGTAAAAAGGGAGAGCCAGGGTAAAGTTGACCCATCCGGAGAAAGCAGTCATTACGGGACAGAGTTTGACCCAGACGCAGGTCCAGGTTGATCCTCTCCTCGTTTGGAGTCGGGTTTGGTCATCTACGATGGTCTAGAAAATCTGAAAAAATATCCCATTATTTACATGTCTATGCTTCTCCATGTACGCTATAGTATCTAGTATACATTGATTCAATATTGTCATTACCTGCTTATATTAGATCTTATACTATGAAGTGAATCACCTCTTTGATCAGCCATCGATAGTATTAACTTTTTACCTTTTTAGCTTCACTTTCAGTTTTAATTCCATTGCCGTGATTTAATTTAACAGGATGGCGAAGTTTTAGTTGATGTCAGAGTCCGGGTCACAGGTGGATGCAAGCCTAGAAAAGGTAGGTCGCAGAGTAATGTTTACGGAGGTCTCCCATAGGGCGGAGCAGGGCGGAGGTGTTGGAGCGTAAGCGGCAAAGATTGAAAGTGGGAAGGGGGAAGGGTAAGAGAAAAAAAACTATGGGTCGGTTTAGTGAGAAGTCAAACACATCCCCATAAAAATAATAATAAATAATATGTAAAATGGAAAAAAAAAATTCTATTAAATAACCGGCCCCACAATTTTTCTTTCACAAAAATAATGAACCCTCGCTTACGAGGGTCCGCCACCCATATGGAACAGATCACCCATATGGAACATTTTTGCTAAATCGTACTACAACTACTATTTACCACACCACCATATAGTTAATTAATTAACTAAAAATAATAAACAAATCAATCAGCCATTTTAATATTAGAATACAAAATCAAGTTAATTTCCCCGGCGTTTTTTGGCTCTTCCATGCTTCCTAATTTCAACCAATATCTTCTTCCACTTCCGCTTCGTCTTTTCTTGATCGGCTTTTTCAGTCAATTTATATTCTTTTAGCTTCATTTCTTTGATCTGGCTTGAATTGATAATACCAGTGATTTGCGTATAACGGCGAGAAGCATCATATCTAGCGTGACGTGCTCCCATAATAGCTTGTGTAGAATCGAATTCCCGTTGCAGTTGGACAGCCAACATTGCCTGAGTCTCAGCACCCTTTACAAGCTTTGCTAGCCCTTCTTTAAAACGTTGAGTAGTAGGATCATATTGATTAATACGATCGCTAATTCTTCGAACTCTCTCAGCGGTTTTTGGGGTGCTAAACTCAGTATTTTGTGAGTTAACTGATGGTGTATCTTCCCGGGATATATTATCATAATATGGATCGTACGAATCCAATTCATCGGTAATAAGCTTAGAATTAATTGGCCAAAGGCCAGTTAATCTAAACCCAAGCTTGATTGTATGTGGCCGGAAGGTTTTGCGTCTGATTTCACTGATTGAATGTAGGAATTCATCCTTTGAAAATTTACGGCATCCAGTCATTGTAGCCGCCTCAACTGCCTCACTATGCCAGTGTTTATATACACTAAACACTCCAACATCGAGAGGTTGTAGTATATGGCTAGTATGTGAGAGTAAGAAGAATAGAATGATATCATTCTTCTCACAAAATTCAACAAATTGACGCGTTAAATGTGATCCAAAACGATCGCATAAAACTAGCCTCTTTTTCCCAATGGTACGAGAAATTGTCCATTTATGAAACAGCTGAATCCATTGATATGCTAATGTATCATTGATATAGCCAGTATCAGTTATAGCAAGATGCTCGTCGTCTTCAATTTTATCAAACCAACGTAGTAATGCTTGTTTAGCGCTTAGAATAATCAGCGGTGGGCATGTAAAGCCATCAGCCGAAACAGCCTCTAAAACAGTGACAGACTCGCGATTGGTAACTGAGCCATTAAATAGCTTCTTTTTTGGATGTCTTGTGATAATAAATTGATCGCGACCGACGCCAATTTGGAAGCCAGTTTCGTCAAAATTGTAGATATCTTGTTGACAGATGCCATATTTAGCCACTATACGTTGATAGTCTTGAAACCATCTCTCTATAACGGATTTATCCAGTGCAGTAGCTCTTTCAACATCAAGAGCTCGCCGACGTCGTATATAGTACTCAGGATACCGTTTAAGAAAACGCTTTAGCCAATGGTCGCCAATTTGTGGGGGATCTGTGGTGGTGTCGGTATGATCTTCTTCCAGAATTGAATCGGCAGCAATAGCAATTTGACGGCGATTTATTGATGCTCCGACCGCATCAAAATAATCAATATATTCACATAAAGCCTTCTCCTGTGCAATACTAAGCTTCCGGCCATTAGGTTGTCGTTGGAAAAGCGATTTTCCACCTTGCCAGCGCCGACGAAGACGGCCTTCAGGAACCGCGAATTCTCGCGCAGTCTTCCTAATATTAGGCTTAGATTGCTCAGAGAGAGACTCTATTGCCAGCTGAATCTGGTTCTCTATATCTTTATTGGTTTTAGGCATTGTTGGTGGTGTGGTAGATGATAATAGTGGTTGTGGTAAGATTTAGAAAAAATGTTCCATATGGGTGATCTGTTCCATATGGGTGGCGGACCCTCGTAAGCGAGGGTTCATTATTTTTGTGAAAGAAAAATTGTGGGGCCGGTTAGTTGGAACATTTCAGAACATCGGAGGACAGATCCAAGACCTGCTGGAAGGGAACAGAAGGTCGCTCTCGCCATGTATGTAGGACCCATATCAGATCCAATAATCAGGTCTGGTTTAGCGTTGTTGCAACGGCCCAGGGCTTTTTTGGTAAAAACGGTAAATTTGGTATTAACTTCTACGTATAATTGCTCCAGATGGCCTGGGTGGGCGACTAGTTGATGTATGAGGGTGCGCAAGCATGTACGCCTCCGGTCTTTCTTACCCCCCCCTGTACAGGGTTAAAGGGGGGCAGCAGCAGCAGGAAGTGCAGACCAGGGCTTAGGAGAAGTATGGGTGGCTGGTCACTAGTCCGAGTCGTCACTAGGCGGAAAGGAAAGGAATGGGAGGAAACAAAGCAACCAGAAATCGGAAAAAGTCCCACAAAAATTAAAAATAAAATAATAAATTTATAATAGAAAATACGAACAGAAAAAGGAAATTCGGGAAAATGAGAAAATGAGAGGGAAAAAAAAGCAACAGATAGACGAAGAAGCAAAAAGGCTGATGACCCAGCAAACCAAAGGGAATAAAATACCAGACAAGACGATCAATTTCCGGGTTCAGTATAGCCGGAACCCCGGCGTGACGGTAATGTTGAAGGTCCTTTCACCCTTCCAAGCCCTTTTACGCCCTAGAAGGGATAGGATCGGGTCTCTCGGAGACGTTTCTGGTTTTGATCGGCGTAAGAATGGTGTATGTAAGGATCAGGCATGCCATGCTGAGGTAATGGGTCTCCAAACGATGTCTCCTCTAGCCAATCATCAATCACCAACCAACTAGCCCAGCTCTCTTTCGCTCTCCCCCACCTGCAATAATCCAAGCCCGGAACACCACACACTTCATGGATGGTCACGGTCAGTGACTAAGGCCCTTGGGTAAAGTCAAGAAAGTGGACAAGCTGCAGATCAGCCAATCACACCCCCAAGATACTGGCCACACTCACTGGCCCGGATCCTGTCCTTTGACGGAATTCCAGGATGCGAGGATCCACACCTCAGTCTCACTATAATCCGAGCCACCCGCCTTCTGGGTGGCTGAATTCCCGTGCGAGGGGAGGAGGTACGACGGCCGAATCATGATCCCATGGGATGTTGGCCCTCAACTGGATGCTGCAATCATGACACCGTCACCCTACAGGTGACTAATCGCGTACTCCCCGAGGCTGTTAGCCGCTCATTCTCCGCTCTTATTCGTCCAACACCTTCTCCTTTGGGCGTTTTTTTCTTTGATTGTATACTGTATCCTTGATCATTTTAAATTTTTGGAGCCATTTAGTGTATTCTGTATTTTCAACTTGTTTTTTTGCCTTCCGAACTAACTATTTTTTTATTCGGTCTGTTTCTTCCGACCACGGTCTTTTCCAGATCGTCATTCGAGATGGGGGTAATCTTAGACGATCTGGTATGAATGAGACTCTGCTCCGGGACTTTGAGTCTGACCGGGGCCCTCGGTCCCCATGAATTGGGGCCCAATAGTACGAAGTACTTATTGACGATTCCGTATGGCGTACGGAGTAGGATGTACTTTTGGCTCCTCTTTTCTTTTTGGATCAAATTATCCTTGATTGCGAAGTACCGAGGAGGCTATCTCTGTAGTCTGATGATTTCAGGGGGTTGATAAAATTGATAGTTCCAATGTAGCTAGAGCCTTGACCACCACCATCCCGGTCTCATTCGTCAGTCCATGCATCCTGTTGAGAACGATGCTGCTCCCAAGCGCCCTTTGAAAATACATTAAAAAAAAATAGAAAACTAAAAACCGGAAACGAACCGTCTCCATCGCGATGTTGGCCCCCTCCTATTTTTAAATTTTTATTCCCTGCGTTCAACTACTTCCGATGGGGGAAGGCATAAATGGAGGGGTTGATTGACTCAATGACCCCCGTTAGGACCCAGCCTCGCGGAAATCAAAAAAGTATAGTTGCAGTTGGATTTGGATTTTCATGATTTCATTTCGCAATGGTCGAAAAAGACCCCCAGATCTCTTCCCGATCGGGAAATGTAATAGGTTCTATTCTGTAGCTGTTGTATACTTCGACGCGTAGTGCACGCGCCTTCGGTGATAGAGCGAAAAGAAAAAAAGAACTTTGAAGAGCCTGAGTATCCCAGTACCGTGTCACGAACCAATATGGTCCACCTACGAGATGCATTCTAGGGTACTGCACTTCCATGCGGGCACACGCCTACGCCTATGGTATCCCGTCTGGTACTGTATAGCTAGACTTCAAATAGATCATCGAGTAATTTTACCTTTATGAAAGCAGAAAGGCAGAGAGCAAACAGGAGGTCAATCTCGGTTATCACGCCACTGGGTCAAACTGCTTTCAAGTGAAACTTCGACCGGGGCTCGACGATCCAAATCCAAGTCTTGGGAGGAAGTCCGAAATCTTGGCTTGGTGTACATCACGTTTTCGTTGATTGGGACAACCTTAGCTGAAAGACTCTAGTGCTCCAGGGAGTGACAGAGTTCAAGATGCTGAATGGATACTGGATACGCGAGAACGAGGGCCCGGAGGATGCGCAACGACGAATCTCCGTTCGAGCTGGGTCCGGATCCACTTTTTCCTCTTCTGACGCCTTTTCCCTTCTCTTTTTTGGCCTCTCTTTGGTGCGGGCTTCTGAGCCACCGCCACGGGTGTGGGTTTCGGTTTTTCGGTCACCCTTATTCTTTTCTGCTCGTTTCGATGTTTCCAGAACCCCAGATGGAGATTGGAGGTTTAGAGAGTGGAGAGGTCCTTGACTGGGTTGGACTTGGGCCATGTCATGGTGGTTGCTTTCCAGCCGATCTCTCATGGATGATCTTGTCCAACACTGTAAATTTGTTGTCTCCATAATGTAATATGTGGGAAAGTATCATCGTTCACAGGTGAGAAGACTCGTCACAGTCTGACCAGCCCCTACAACTGGTTGCATGGCCCAATTTTGTCTTTTTCCCCGGTCAACGCAAAAAACACACCCGAATTGAAATTATTGTCTATACATACACTTTGTAGTACATACAGAGTATATAATATCCCTTTTTTGATATATGTATATGTATACATATTATCATTATTATTATTTTGAGATGTATTGGTTCATAATTAGTAGTGCTACAGTTCTCTGCTCTCTCCCCATTCTTTAGCGGCCAAACGTGGACCGCTCGCACGTCCATTTCGGTGGGGATTCAAGACATGAACAAATTGACCATCGCTCCTGTTCTAAAATGGATCCAAAATCCAAATCCACGTTGCCACCCACCATACCCAGCCCATCCCGGTTGCGGTCATTGCGGAGCTTCGTGGATGAGATGTACAGTAGGAAGAAACTGACCATCCACAGCAATCTGCCCGATCCGCCCTTTTTTTTTTTGCTTTAGGCCCCATCCACCAAGACAATCACGAAATCAAGACAAGGGGAAAAAAGGGAAGAGGATATATTGTGATCCACATAGAAAACGCCGCGTCGCTGCAGAACAATTTCACTGTACTTCAGGCTGCTGGTCAGGTTTGTTCTGAGTCCAAGTACGACCTGCAGACCTTGCAGTCACAAGGACACATCATGGATCAATTATCATATCCTTTCAACTGGAAAATAAAATTAAAGATAATAAAATATCGAAAATTCAAAATTAAACCCCCCATCCCCGGGAATAGAGAGATCAATTTTCGCTCTCTGTCCTCGAGTAAGGCAACGGGCAAACTGGAAGGCTGTACAAAGGATAAAAAAGGGTGTGTATACCATTACAGGATTCCACCGATGATCACTCTTTAACCCCCCGGTCACAGCCGGGTTCAACACTCGACTATTAACTAACGCATGCAGGCTGACCGCGACCGCCACAGTCGTGATACTCGGGGTCCCGTCATCGGAAGTTGGGACTGTCCACGGGAGTCCTCGCCTATCGTGGAAGTCATCCGAGCTCGAATCTGTTGGCGTCGGTCTTAGTTCTTAGTCTCATGGATGGAAAGCTGTTAACTTTCTCCCCCACTCCCTACTATACGGAGTACCTGAGCCAGATTTCCGAAGGCCTTGCGTACCGCCACTACCTGTGATTGGTGATGCGACGCGAGAACTAGTGGCTACCGACCGCCCAGAGCTTCTGGTACAGGAGTACATAGTTCCGTACAACACAGCCTGAAGTCCCTAATGTCATAGTACTCCATTCAGTATCCAGTACACACCGGGGCCGTAGACTTTGATAGACATCACACCTGCTGATTCAACGCAGTAGAACGTAATAAGTTGATCGGCATTCTTTTTTGAAAGATATTTCTCCTGAAACCGGATAATCCCGTTCCATTTCTTTCTAATTTTTTTTGGCTTTCACTCGATCGAGCATGGATCCGTAACCTTGCACCTTCTCGTCATTACACAGCGGGCGGGGCTTTACAGTTCCCGTGCATCGGTGACCGACCCCCGGGGCCATCAATGGCTCATACATTACGCTCCTCGATTTGGTAAAACGGGCAACCTATCTCATGCGTCCATAGATGGGGTCTCGTCCCGTGGGATTTTTGAGCCGTTCAATTCAATACAAAATGCAAGACGGACCCAAGTGCCGCGATACCCTCAACCTTGCCGCCCTTTTTCCTCACAAGGCTCCTTGCATCTTCCCTCGTCCTTGCGGCTGGGGTCTGAATGCTCGTGATGTTGGACCGACCCCCTAAAATTTAACTGAGGGTTTGATCATCCAAATATTGTCGACTTGCTTTCCGTATTTTGGACCCCCCGGCATTAATCTATACTCAAACCCTTGTACAGTATACTTCGCTTTGTTTTTTGTTGGGGCTGTAAGCACCGAGGCTGCGGTTTGATGCATCCGAACCTCGCTACCCGGGTATACAGATTGTGTATGTACTCCGTAGTTCAAAGTGGGTATTAGCATTCGTGCATTGAGGATTCGTGGTTTTTGTTATCTTGTTCTTGGCTCCTTCTAGGTCACATCTCGCTACTGGATCAAGTGTAGTACGGAATTACCATACATTCAGATAATCTCCATAGTTCAATTCTTCCAAAATTAAAAGTGTACCAGACAGGATCATTCATCCCCTCCGTGGAGCTGAGCAGGGGGGGTGTCAACTGACATGGAAGTCAGTGCCAGGGAGAAGATCTCAAAGCAATATAACACATCCCCTAAGAGTCCGCGCGAGGTACAAGATGATCCTTTAACTTTTGGGGGGATTTTTTTTATATTATTGGTTTGTGATCAGGGTCCTTTGTAGTTGGCTGAAAGGCTGTTATCATGTGTCTGGCCTATAATGGCTCGATACGACCCCAGTCAAACAACCCCCAGATGCTTGCTTTTATCTTGAGACACCGCAGTACTGCAGGCGGTTCGAGACAAAGGGCGGCACTTCATCTCACGGGTTGCAGAAAGGCAACAGAAATACCTTCGGCATCGTCAGAGATCCAGACCAGTAGGGGCCAAAGCTGATAGCAAATAAAAAAAGACACCTGATATTGATGTATATGTTTTCCGCCTCGAAATTTGTATCATAATGAAGTTCCTAGTTGAATTTAGTCTTTCTAGGGGCCATTAGGGAAGTGCCCCAACCACACGCACCCTCTATCATTACCATACAAGACAACCTGAACCACACTACATACCCGGGGACAGATGGACTCGATCTCAGATATACAAAACAAAAGAGAAACCCGGAAAAAGAAATGTGGAAACTAGAAACAAAAGAATCGAATCATTGCGCTTGATCTGTTTGACTTTTGTTGTCTTTGAGTTTTCAATAGCCCCATTCATAAACCTCTCAGCTCTTTTCAATCCAACCCCCGCTTGGCGAAATTACTGGATGATCAATGGTTGTGCTCATATTACCGTATACAAATGTGGGGGAAACGGTCATTACGTAGCAGTGTCTCAGGAGCGTGTCGCAACCGGTCCTAAGATTAGACGGACTTAAATTGACTCTTCCGGTCTAGAGCTTCATCAAAAGAAATACATTGCAGCGTGGCGGCCACTCTCGACTGGCGGGGACGATCATCCCAGTTCCCGGGGCGCAGTGCAATCCCGGCATCCGAGATAAAATGGAACAAAAATAAAAAATAAAAAATACAAATTAAATATATAACGAATTCAGGCTGAAAGTGGAAAGAATTAACTCAAACAAATTATTCTGCCTGCGACTGCAACCAAGTCCCTCTTTTAATGTGGTGGAGTCGCTAACGCGTACACAGTACAGGTTTGGCCTAACCCGACGACCACACACGCGCCTCGGTCTAAGTACACACAGACTCTAATACTTTCAGCTATAGAGACTATCTAGGTGAGACTCTAGAAGCCAAGCATGGATCACATTCCCGTCTTTCCCGTCTGCATCCGGTATCGCCGCCACTTGGCTTTTTTTGTTTCCTTGATATTTCGCACCGAGCTGATGGAGTCATTCCTCTCCAAGCCGGGACTATCATTACTACCGAAGCCGATCGGTTCCGCCTATAGACATTAGAGAATCAACACTGGCTCAGACTCTGCCTGTGGTTCTGGTGCTGACTTTGACTCTTGTTGCCCCCCTATCTTCGACGCGGCCGCGGCGGAGGTGTTGCAATGCCAGGTACAGTCCCGAGGCGAACTACTGGCCTCGTTTCGAACTGATCGCCGGGCGCAAAGCTGGGTGCCTCGATGTTGACTTTTTACAACAAGCCGCTCGCTGCCTTTACCTTTACAGTTGCTTTCCGAGTACGTCTGTGGAGTGCATATCCACTTCTAACTATGTCCTGCCCGGGCGAGAGGGGGAAACCTAGAGAGAGGGGGAAAAGCCATCTATCAAGCTTGACGTACTCACTACGCGGATCAAGCAGATCAACTTCCCACCTCGCGGGTTTGAACTAATGAGCCAAAGTACTAGTACCCAGACCATAAACACAAATAATCCCCTGTCCCGTCCATATGCCTGGTTAAGTCATGACCAAGGTGTCCAGTGGCGGAAGTCAGGTTAGGACCGTGGGTGATGGATGCATATGTCACCAGTTCCTCGATCTTGTAGATCGCTGGTGATTAGTGATTCCAAACTACGATTTTTTGATTTCAAATCCAGGAAACCCTTCAAAGTTTCCATCTCCACGGGAAGGGGGCAAAAAAAACAATGAAACAAACCAGCATAATGCAGACAGACACCAGACGCCCAATTTCAAGGCGTCCATTGCTTCTTGTCAAACCAGGACTCGATTTGAGTTTCAGCAAGGCTCATTCATCCACTTCCCGACTTCCGCGATCACACTTCTCGTCTTCATCCCAGCTATGGCTTCGTTGCCGCTTCTACTCTACGGACGGACCAGGTTATCATCTGCCGGCGTGACTCACTTCTTTTTACTAGAGCTTGACTTCTAAGGATCCGGGAACTTTGACCCTTGTTCTCTGCATCCTTGGCTTCTTGCGAATGAGGAGGTGGCTGACGGCTCTTCTGCCACCATATCGAAATCGAAATCCGGTCCAAAACTCAATGTTCCATGGCAGGTGGACGCCGCAGGCGTGCTCGCCTCTGTTTCCTTCTTGATCAACTCGCTTCGGCAAGCGCGCCTTTTTATTTGAGCGTGCATGCTCGGAATCTGCGCCCTGCTACTGATATGAAGCTCGGGTGATAATGCGATCGCGTTTCTGGACACTTCCGGTATTTCCAATCCGTTCGTCGTGAGCCTACAGTATGTCAAAGTAGGAATCGGGTCGGCGCTCGCTCGTTGCTTTCGCGCGCATTTAGCTTTCCACTCCACTCTATCATGAAGCTTCAACTTTGATACCTATCTAGGGTATCCATGCTTATTTCTTTGAAGCATGCCTTTGGAAAATAGATCAGAGACGAACCTTGAGAATATCTCTGAGCACAGCTTATAAGATTGATATGTCGTTGTACACGAAAATGATCCCAGGAATAACCCATTCAGTTGATAATACGAAGCTGCCGTGGTGCCAATGCCTCACAACTGTCTATATCAACTCAACCTGGAGGTTCATATGGCGAGAAACATCAACATTTGCGGATGTGGCCCGAAAAGAGATTTTATGCAGAAAACATGCCCAAATGAGCCAGGGTACTTGAAGCCGTCATTCCATCTGCCCTGACCTGTTTGCTGGGATCATGATGGGTCAGGCCACTAACCTACTAACTAGAACCTAGCCAGCCATTAGCACACACATTGGAATAATGTACCTACCTAATCAATTACTACAACCCTTACCCAGATGAATAACTTATTACAAAGGGGGCTCCGTTAAATTGAAAGATTGGTCACTACATATCATGAAACACACATGCTAGTTGAAAACCGGAATTTATCCTAGATAGGTAAATACAAAACATCAAGCAACACAACACATAACCCCTAAGCAACACATTCAAACTCCAAAGTTCCAAATAAGAGTCCTCCAAGTCTAGACCCTCACACACTCAAAATCAAAATCATACCTGTATTCTCCTAGAACAAAACCTGAATGCAAGCGTAACACAAGCAAACGCAACGCCATACCCGCATGAGCGATGCAGAGAACCAGAACCAGAAACTCCATTTCCAACAATACCCAGCACCTACAAAAAGAGACAGCTCAGTCCAGCCGCTTGTCCAACGCGGAATCGGACCCGCCGAGATCTAGCGAGAATCCTGATGCTTCCTGCTTTCCTGCACGATGTCCAGTTGCCTGGACTCGGGTTATTACTGTGCGTACTATGCATGCCAACCGGGCAATGCGACCGGTTTGGTTGAGTTCTGTCAGCCGGGTCCCAAGGTTTGTCTAGCCTTGCTCTGTGCATGCGAAGGACGGGGGCCGACGGATTTGGAATCCAGCTGGGGGTATGCATGTCCGGGGATTAAGATATATCACCCTGTAACATTATGCTTTTCTCTGTTAGATTTGGATACTTTTGTTGTTGGTTAGTGGAGTTTATTTGTTATTGGTTCCAAGGTTTGTTTTAGGTATATCTGTACATTTATGGTTACTGGTGGATATTTATACTAGTACTTCCGTTTTGTTCGTTGGGACTGTTAATGCGATTGTGAGACCACTGCAGTTGTTCGAAGCTTTGTCCTGGTATCTGGGCGTTAGCGACCCTACCTTGCCAAGATAGGTGTCAGTAAATGCCGAAGTTAATTGACTTGATTTGCGAGGCTCAAATAAAACGCCCGAGGTAAACTGACATCTTAATTGGCTTCGCTTCGCTCCGCCAATAAATAATGCCGTCTGTATGGGAGCAAAATACCCCCCCGGCAGAAAAGTTGGTCTCTGATTGGCTAAAACGAATGACTAGACTTGGAACAATATTTCTTCGCGCCGCATGTATACCTCAGGATGCGAATAACTTTACATATTGTTTTATTTATTTGGATTGTTTATATCCTGTTCCCCTATGTGTTTTTCAACCTCTCTACATGTTCTTTATCTCATTTGTCATCATAGAATCTCCTACAGAGACACATCTATTCAAGAACGTGACGGATACACTGAGCGACGCCACGATATGGCTAGGCGCCCAAATTGGCACTCAGCACCCCTCGTATAAAGAAAATTTCCTTCTACAATAGTATATAGCTATATAGAGTCTATCCTAGCAAACGTGGTGGCTTGTTGCCCTAAACAATTATAGAGGGGGAAAAAAGAAAGCGTATCTATCCGGACTCGAATAGACAACATGCGATTGCTTTTTGAGAGTAGAGAATACAGTTTTTCTAGCTTCACACCTTAACTAAGGTCCGCTAAAAAAAATAAAAAATGGGTAGCTTCTCTTTGATTGAGCGTGTCATCCTTAGTGCAGGGGCCATGCTAATCTTCTCTGTATATTTTCATTTGACAAATGTTCCGAAGAACATATACAATGAACTTAAAGTTGATCATAGCCTCGCTTTTTTATGCCATAGTCTACCGCCTATTATCCTCCCACGTTAAGCTGTAGAAATATTCACACATTAGATAAATGATTGGACACCGAGAGGAAACATTGCACTTGACCTACTAGTTCAATCTATTGATAAAGACTTTACTCTGGATCTAAATATTATGATTTTACCTACCAACGTGCCTTGCATTATTGGACAATGTGTTCAATAATGCCATATTGGAACACGCCCGCCGCTTCCTCGCCCCACCACATCCCTTAACCTCTCAGAGCTATTTTTGTCGACTTCAATGTGGCCGTAACTAACTGTCAGATTAGCGCCAGAAGTTTGCTCGAAATGAATATCTCTATCTTGCCTCTCAATCGCTAGACCTGATTAAGGATCTATTAAAATGCTCATTACAAGCGCACTCCGAAGTTAGATAGTACCAAATTCTATAAGAGCCCGATGCGTACCTGATCTCTCATCGCTCGCTTCTTTCTTGAGAAGAACCTTAAGCTTACATTATCATATAGCGTTTGAACCTCGAACCGCTTGATCGAGGTTATCCGTTCTATATTCCAGCGACTGTTCGTCATGATGCTTATACACTTTATTTGTTTGTCTATTGCCAATTTTAAATGGTGATTTATACTCTCTGAAGAAACTATTTGAATTGACCGAAATTGAGAAGCACCAATCAACTCGATAGTACAAAGAGAGATCAAATACATATTCGACCACAAAGAATCAAATTCGAGGACCCCGTCAGATTTCATGGATGCCACCGTATCTGAAACCTTCATATCAAGACGGCGAAGATACTAGTAGAGGTCCGAGATAGATCTGGAGATTGAGATATTCTGTCATAGCCAAGTAATATTCCTCGTCTTGAATATCCGGCATGAAAGCTTCCTCATTTCCTCCCACGCCTAAGTTGCCTCGCAACACCCCACAGCCGCGGTTGCCAACTTGACCAACGCCTTGTCCACTTTCTCAGCCCTGCTCGAATAATTCCGGAAGCCTTGCTGTGCGCGTTGTGCGATTTCCCCGAATAGTTTCTGATCTCCATCGGCTGTGCAAAGACTTGGAAGAGGCGTATTCATGATTGCAGTGAACAAAATATTCTCAAACTTTTTTAGGTTGTCTTCTGGAATGGTTTTGATCTTGGCTCTCAGATTGAAGTTGTTTATTGATACATTTCCACAAGGTCTTTGATACCTCAATGGCAGTGGTTGTTGCGATAAGCACGAAAATGGAAGTAAGAATGATAGGGTACTTCATTTGATTTGATGCTTACAGAAGATGGAATGCGGAACTGTTCAGGGGAGAAGAATTTGGGTTGCTGAAATTGTGGAGATGGCAGCAGGATGGCAGGCATTAAATACCTAAACAAATAAGAGATCATCATGAGTGTTTTGTTAGATATTGAATGATCTGGTAGCGACCCTAGGTAAGTGCAACTTGAATTAACTTAAATAGCGCCTGAATAGGGCAGTGAATGTCGATCTGTGCATACTATTGATTTAAAAAATGGTTGGATATTAGACTTGTACACCAGTGATCCTATAGTTCAAATAACGCAGCTGCGTGTGGGTACGACAGGAAATGCCGATCCGCACTTAATATTGATACAGGGAGGATCGAAATCAGTTTCACCACTTGTACACAGAGATTCTTTCTCAACCCCCTCTTTCGAAAAAAAAATAAAAATTCTTGTCAAAATCAGGTACCAAAGATCTCAGAATACTATTCCCCCAGGAATATTTTTGTCCAGTAGATGTTAGACATGTACTTCACTGCCTCGTTCGGCTGCCTATGATAATTCTTCCTCGTGGATTTGATTTGTGTCTGCCTCGGGAGGGGAAACACCACTTAGGCAATATAACAACACAAACCATCCAGTGTCAACCGATTCCCCAATAGGACTCAATATGGCGTGGAATCATCTCCCCTCGGAGATCTTTGACATGATTCTCCAAGGTGCCGATCTCGAGACTATCAAAAACGTGCGCCTGGTGAACAAGGTCACTGCGCAACGATGCCTCTCCCCTCGATTTCTCTCCTGCGCATCGCATATTAAAACCGATCTCACGGAGCAAAGCCTTTGGAAAGTAATAGAACGTACAGCACATCCTATTTTCAGTCGTGCTGTACGCTATCTAACCGTCTTGGCCGTCTGCTACGACCACCGGGGAAAACACGTTCTTTTCGAAAAGCACTTGACCACCAGAGGATATTGGAATCCATTGAATTGGAGGCGCAGATATGGTCTGTTTTATCAAACACCCCGAGCTACATATAATCTCGAATGGCTCCAGCAACAGCAGGCGAGCCGCGACGCTGTGTCCGATCAATTTATTATCCAAGTCCTTACTTCCGCGCTCGACTCTTTCATCGAACTTAAGCAAATCAACCTCCAGGCTCAGGTTATGACCTCTCCTAATGAGAGGTGGTCGCCCTATACCGTGCTTGCACCGGTGATACTGCCATGGGCATCCCATGTCTGTTACTTGGTCTTGGCAGCCGTGGCGAAGGGTGAATCGACCGTGCCGGAAATCAATATATATACTGCGTATGAGCGCGATTCTAAACCTGCTAGATTTCCCAGCCCAAACGAGGTTTACTGCGGTGTTTCTATCGAGAAATTGAGTCACTATCTTGACAAGATCAATGACGGCGTCGAGGTTCGACTACCATTTGGGTCCATGAACGTTTGCCTCGCAACCGAGAGGCAAGCACAATTCAAGCAGGAGCCAGGGTGGCTGCAGACAGGGTATGCTTCTTTTTTATCTGTATTCTCAGGCTCGGTTGCGGGAGAGAGTCCCAGGGATGATCTCTCCGGCTTGATGCGATTGCTCAAAGCCACCCCTCATCTTCAAGGCCTAAAAATCGAGTTTGACCATGAGGATCTAGCAACCCGCAATGAATTCCGTGGGATTTTCACCAGTGTGGCCAATCAAGCATCTTTCCGTCAATTGAAGGAGTGCACATTGATCCGTCTTCCCATCACACCTGCTGCGCTGCTCAGATTTCTGGAGGCACATCGCGACCTTATAAATCTCACCCTAAAATACCTTTCTGTTTCATCGGATAGCTTGTGGGATCCAATTTTCCGCTTCGTAGGTGCCGAGATGACGGATCTCAGATGGTGCACCATTGACCATCTCTATCATGGTGACGCTCGTATCCCACTTGACCGGGAGAATTTCTCGAAGAATTATTGCCCACGCCGCGCCTACCTTCCTGTTGAATTCGCCAATAATGGCGGTCCAGATGTTTACTTTATCTTTTTGCCAAATGACCATAATGTACCAATGCCACCTTCCTGAGTATTAAGTGGACTGCGCACGGTACCACTTGAGCAGCTCCAGTACAGGCCATGGAGACGAGCAGAGCGAAGCTAGGCGCGGATCATCCAGACACGCTGACGAGCATAGCCTATATCACGTCGATATACAGGAATCAAGGCCTGTGGGATGAGGCCGAGCAGCTCGAGGTGCAAGTCATGGAGACGAGCAAGACAAAGCTCGGCGCGGACCATCCTGACATGCTGACTAGCATGGCCAACCTAGTGTTCATCTGGAATTCTTCAGGTCTCAATGCTGAAGCCATTGACTTACTACAAAATTGTGTAGCCCTACAGAACCGGATACTTGGCTCAAATCATTCTCAATTTCTATCAAATTCTGAATCATTGTTAGAGTGAGAAAATAAGGAATTGGAAACAGAGAGTTGAAGATGCATCCTACACAAAACTATCTATTTCATATAATATGTTTACAGATAATTCATGGCCTTAGTTTCGCAACCGGTTGTGCCATCATACGTCATTTGTCTTCAAATTAAATGTTAGGATTAGATTTCCACTCTCAAGCGCATGATGCTACCAAAAGCAGGACGGTGAAAGAGAGGACGCAAGGACGAGGGTGAGAAGGTGCTTGTATTGGTGGTAATTCTATTTCATGTAATTCAATACATCCAGTCTCACGTGATAGTATGTTTCACTACAATACAGTCCTTTGAAACAGAACTAAGCTGGATATTGATAGTGTTTCTTAATAGGGTTGGAGAAAGAGCCTCTGTATGGAAGTGGTGAAACTGTTTCCGATCCTCCCTGTACTTTAAGTTTCACAAGAGACAGCTGCTTATCAATGGTGAACTATTCTTTGCCGATCTTAATCAAGAAGCTAACTTAGTTAATCAGTTGCGTTCATAAATTTTCAAATGTTTACAACTAAAGGATAAAAGGGATCGAAATAGTTTGAGATTTTGAAAATTAGCATGTCCTCTACTAGTACATCTCATTCTCCTAGGAACATCGTATCGCACGGAGCTTCCGGATTATGGCAGAGTTTCGATAGCTCTGTTCATTGCAGTCTTCTTGGTCAGACTCAGAATATGTTAACAGTTCAATTACTTCCATTAATGGGATCATCGAAAACCAAGGCTTGAATCTCTTGTAGATCTTCCCAATCCTCAAAATCCCCCATGTCCCCCGCCATTGGCAAGCAAGATTCAATGCTTTCAGTAAATGGCAACAACTTGACATGGAATCTTGAGAAATCTCGATTATCCCCTCCAGATATTTCCAGAACTCATCGATCTTCTGAAGCCAGCGGGCCCGCTGTTTAATATTAGTCCATCCAGTCTCCGACTTACTGGTCGGGTCTTGAGTGGTTCTGACCTGCGCCTTATCTATAGCCCTAATGTTATATACTGGGGATGGGGGTTAAGACCATGTCCTTTGACCCATCAAGACGGAGTCCTTCCACATTAGAGCCGTTCATCAATGTGGATATTTCATTCAAAGTGTCCCGATCTCGCTTTTGTGCCCCGTAAAGCCGATGTGACTTGTTATTCGCCAGCTCCTTCTCGGAGAAACGGGACGACTTGGTTGACAAGCCTCCTTGACATTGGGGTTGGTAACCCGAATCTCTTTGATATACTAATTGATTGTCGTTTCCAACTCCCGAATTGCGTGCTTCACTTTGTCTGCAATTCTCTTTAGTTCAATGGTGATAGAGATGTGATCTCTCGGGTCTTCCATTTCAAAATTAATGACACGAAAGGAGGGCTATTGAAACAGCGCTTCAAGGCTCCTCACCGACATCACATACTCTATTTCTTCGAGATTCAGCATCAGCTGCTGAGCCTCTCGGAACTGGCTATTGAACATCGCTTGGAAGACATTGGAGGAAGGCTCACATATCAGGTTTTTTTGGCACCTTGTCCTCCTTGTCATCGTTCGATCTTCTGCCATGTAGGCATCGGTATGGACGATTGCCCCATAAGAAATCGAAGTTTTTGTTTAGGATTGCATCATTCTCTTTCTTCACCAGGACATATCCGAGTCCGAAATGATTGTAAAATTCAATCCAGTGCTGCAGACGCGCAGGCGGCCCGGGCTTCGACGGATATCGTCTGTGGAAGTCAAGGATCGCACGTGTCGAATTCTTGTAATCGCCCGCTGGATACCAGGTGTTGTCCTCCAGGCTGACTCGGGATCGTTTTCGATCCACGCGAGTCATTCGTCAACCGACTCCATAATTTGATCCACGGAGTTCGGGTCAAGACCAGTGAAGGTCACAGATCCACGGCATCCTGTATTCGAATCGCGGCGTCCCAGATTAGGCTGGTCAGCAGCAACGGTACTGACAATGACTGGGCTTGGCCCTGATGCCTTGACATCTTCCCCGCATTCCCTGTTGCCATCGAAGTGAACCGCAGGGGAGAGAGAAGGAAGAAGGAAGACCGTGCCAGAGGTATGGGCCATATACATGGGTCGCAGTAAACCAAACGCAGCATCGGGAGTCTCCATACGGAGATCTCTTGATAAAAGTAATGAATGAAGAGAAAGTAGTGAATGAAGATAAGGAAGTAAAGATGATGAAGAAGTGACAGAAACAATGAAAGAACTTGAATGAGGGGCATCTTGGTACGAGGATATGTTCCAGTTGGACACCCCCAGCACTGAAGAGCGCCATCATTTCGTCTGGTCAACCACCTGGACATGATAGTATAAATTGAAAGGTTAGTTATATTCAACACTGCGCTATGAAGGCTTAGTGACTGGGATTTATGGACGGTAATAGCTGCAGCGAGGACAACAGGGAACTGGACACGTCTGTATGTTGTCCCCTCGCGGATAAAGTCACGTTCACATGGGAAAATCGGCACTAGACTATAGCCATCGCGGTCAATAGAATGAATAGGGCCCTTATATGAATTGAAGTGGACCATCAAAACGAATGGCATCGTATGGCGAGGGATAGGATTTGAATTTCCGGTAGTGGGTATCCATGTACTATCGCATATAGTAGTACCGAGGAGTTCTTCCATTCTTCCTTCTCATCGCTCTACAGGCTGACCGTCGGGCAGAGCGCTATTAGCAGAGACTAAGCTAGCAGGGTCAATAGCCGCAGCTTGTTCATGGGAAGGTTTTGTTAAAAGTTGCGTGATAGAGCCTGCTTCGATGGGGGGAAGGAGGGCAGCATTTAGGGTTCATTCAATCCATTCAAAATAGCAAAGGGGCCAAAGGGAGAGGACGTGGTTCTTTTTGTGACTGTGGAACAGGAAGCTGTAAATATCCACTAAATGATTCAGGCTGGATGTCTACACGACATACATCGCTTGCGCGGGCCATATCGTCAGTACATAGTACTAGCCACCTCAAAGTGTGGTTCTAAGAGAGAGGATTCAGAAAGTACTATAAGTGGGCGACCATGGTCATTGAGCACTCAGTGTCTCTATAAACTAGGTAGCCACGAAGGTGATCAAAGAAACCAACTATAGGAAGCTTCCTTGTCTCTAGCAAATAATGGTCTAATTTCTAGACCCACACACCTTCCACTTTCCGTACAAATATATAATAAGCCTCTGTCATTTTAATGTTTAATGTTTTTATATGAACTTAGTAGTACGAAGGGGTAGCTGCAATAGGGCTAAATATGATCGGAGCCGCATCGGGGCCAGTTTCCGAAATGGTCTTAACACGGCCCTTCTTTTCCGTATTCTATAGATGCACATGCAATCGAAGCCGGGTCCGCATTTCCGTAGTTGATCCTGTCCGCCTGTCAAGTCCCCAAAATTACCCAAATAAGCCTACGAGAAGACGCCCGGTCTGCGGCGACTCTCGGCAAGTTGATCTAGACTACAATAGCATAGGGCACCAATGAGGAATCGGACCGGGCTGGAAACAAGGTGGATTTCTTCCCCAGATTATGTGTTACTGTCATTAGGGGAAAGAGGAGACACGAAAAGGAAAACGAAGCTTAGTCCTCCGCACGTTGCGGGTGATATCGGGGAAGTCGGGGGGGACTGAAGTTCGTAGTATGCGCGAAAAAGGAGAGTGGAATTCTTAGGCTCAGCGGAGTGGATTGGGTCCCGATTGTTCGAACTATGTTTAAAAAAGTGCGGATAAATGGATACCTGTGACTTGAATTCAAAAAACACAGTTTTGGATAGCTCTAGATAGCTATAGTCGAGCTTTTGGAGAAGAGTCGGCTGAATTCCCTAATAAGGAAGGCACCCGCGGTTAATTTCTCCTCACCGGGGACTAAACATCACCACTTTCCCCTCATCCACTTTTTTTTTTTCTCCAATTTTATTTTTTTTGTCAGTATTTTGTGGTCTCCTCTTTTTTTACCGTAGGAATATAAAAAATGGGGCTGGATGGAATCCATCCCCGAAATGGATGATCTGCATGACAAAAAGGATATAATAATGCATAGGATCAACGATAAAGTCAATTGATTAAGAGTGTGATCTATGCAGTATGAAGAAGAATTTAATTGATAGAATTGTATTTTGTATATATTCATAGACTTTGACAAGCGCACTACGCGGTTAAAGAGATTTAATATTTGAGGTTCTCCCGATAAGTACCGAGTACACTCTGTTGCCTATTAAACACCAGCATAACAGCATGTACCGAGTACCCACCACCGCCGGCCCCCCGAGTGTCAATGGGGCAGAAAAAAGCCCGCCATGTGGTTCCTTTCACACCGATTACACCGATTCGCCTAAAGCAGCAGGCCGCGACACGGGACTTTCTTATCAAATTTTTGACTCCGAGCTCGCTTTTTCTCTTCCATTCTCCATCCCAGCTTTCCCCCCAAAAGCTTCACCTGCCCAGTTGGTGCGCTCTCCACCACCAACTTCCCTCCATCATGGCTGGCACCACGCTAGCAATGCGCGCAATGGCTGCTCCGTCCATCATGCAGCTCTCCTCCGTGTCGCGCCGAACCATCTCGACCACTTCCCAGGTTCTTCGCGCGAAGCCCATCCGCCCGGCCCAATCCATTTCACGCATTGCTCGTCGCGGTTACGCTGACGCTGCCCCTACCCCTACTCCTTCTCCTAATCCTTCCCCTGCCCAGAAGCCTAAGAAGCGATTCCGCGCCCTCCGCTGGGCATGGCGCTTGACCTGGTTGAGCGGTCTTGCTCTGACCGGTGCCCTGGCCTACAGCATCTATGAGCTGCGTCACCCCGTCGAGCAAACTGAGCCCGACCCAGAGAAGAAGACTCTTGTAATTCTTGGTATGACGCGATCGCGATCGATGACTCCTTCGGTCGAGAGATTGCTAATGTGACTGCCCTTGTAGGAACTGGCTGGGGTTCCGTCTCCCTGCTCAAGAAGCTCGACACCGAGAACTACAATGTCGTTGTTGTTTCTCCCCGTAACTACTTCCTTTTCACTCCCCTGTTGCCCTCATGTACTACCGGTTTGATTGAGCATCGCTCTATCATGGAACCCATCCGAAACATCCTCCGTCAGAAGAAGGCTAGCGTTAAGTTCTACGAAGCCGAGGCTACCAAGATCGACTACGAGAAGCGCGTTATCTACATTAACGATGACTCTGAGATCAAGGGTGATATCTCCCATACTGAACTTCCATTTGACATGCTCGTGATCGGTGTTGGTGCCGAGAACGCCACTTTCGGTAAGTGACGTATTGCGTTTCCCTTTGGCCCCAAACATACCAGCCCTAACAAAATACTAGGTATCCCTGGTGTTAAGGATCACTCGTGCTTCCTGAAGGAAGTTAACGATGCCCAGAACATTCGTAAGCGTATTATGGACTGTATTGAGACCGCTATGTTCAAGGACCAGAGCGACGACGAGGTTAAGCGTCTGCTGCACATGGTTGTCGTTGGTGGTGGCCCCACTGGTGTTGAGTTTGCCGGTGAGCTCCAGGATTTCTTCAACGACGATCTTAAGAAATGGATTCCCGAGATTCAGCACAACTTCCACATTACCCTCGTTGAGGCTCTCCCCAATGTCCTGCCCATGTTCTCCAAGCAACTGATCGACTACACCGAGTCTACCTTCAAGGAGGAGTCCATTTCTATTCGCACCAAGACTATGGTCAAGAACGTCACCGACAAGTACATCCAGGCCGAAATCACCAACCCCGACGGAAGCAAGACCCTCGAGACTATCCCTTACGGTCTTCTCGTCTGGGCTACCGGTAACGCCGTCCGCCCTGTTATCCGTGACCTTATGGGCCAGATCCCCGCCCAGAAGGACTCTCGCCGTGGTCTTGCTGTGAACGAGTACCTTGTTGTCAACGGTGCCGACAACGTTTGGGCTGTCGGTGACTGTGCTATTACCAACTACGCCCCCACTGCCCAGGTTGCTGGTCAGGAGGGTGCTTTCCTTGCCCGCCTCTTCAACACCATGGCTAAGACTGACGAAATCGAGAAGGAGCTTGCTAAGCTTTCCGAACAACAAGCCCTCGCTAAGTCTGGTGATGACCGCAACCAGGTTCTGGATGAGATTCGTGAGCGCCAGAAGCAGCTGCGCCGCACTAAGCAGATTGGTCCCTTCCAGTACTCTCACCAGGGTTCCCTGGCTTACATTGGTAAGGAGCGTGCTGTCGCCGATATCAGCTGGCTGAGCGGCAACATCGCTAGCGGTGGTACCCTGACCTACCTCTTCTGGCGCAGTGCTTACCTGAGCATGTGCTTCAGCTGTAAGATTTTCCAAACTCCCCCCCTCTTAACTTTCTTATAATCCATATTAACTAATATTCTTCCAGCCCGTAACCGTGTCCTCGTTGCCATGGATTGGGTCAAGGCCCGCGCTTTCGGCCGTGACGTCTCCCGGGAGTAAATCAATTACTGAAGCCATGCCTAGAAGCAGTCTGTAAACTACAGTTGCGCCTCCTTAATTTTCCTTATGTTAAATTCTCCCAACAAAATATTCTCATATTTTGTTGGTCACCTTTTGAAACGCCACGCCACCTCCACGTCACACCTGTCTCTCTCTGTTTCTTTTTTATTCTCGGTTTTCTCCATTCGTGATAGACATATCCATTTCGTTTTCGTTTTTGATGACCTAATCTTGGCGCTGTCGATTTCTCGTTCATCCCTGCATCTCATTTGTATACTTCCCTGAACATAGACTCTGTTCAGTAGAACATTTCTCCTGTTTGGGTTTGGGATGGAGATGGAGAGGCAAAAGCATTAATTTTCGCTCTTTGCTTGTCAATTCCTTTTTTTCTTCTTTGGGCTGTACGCTATGGGAATAAATAGTTAGGATCTGGAATAGTATTCGGAATACGCCATATTTTTTCAAGATATTTGCGTTTACTAAGTTTGAGAATGGAGGTAAGTCCTTCACTTGGAAAATACTTGCGTTTTCATTGTGTAGTTCGACATGGTATATGACTATCGTTTACTAATTCAGTATGCTGGTATATCCTCTAATTACTATGTTGGGATTCTTCTCATTTGCTAGTTGTCTCCATCTGAAAAATGAAAGAATAGTGGTTGAAATGTTCATGAGTATAAGATCCGGGAAGAGGAACTCCGAAGAAGTGTCAACGCATCTTGTGACGATGCTGCAGGCGCCTTTACAGAGACTATTTACCAGAAATTTGTAGACCAAAAGTGCAAGCTTCGAAGCGTTCCAATCACCGTCATGGGAATTTCCAGAGAGTCTTGGAAAGCTCAGTGGGCTGTGATGAACTGAGTCTGGAAATTGAGCTGGGTCCGGAAATCAGGGAAGATGTACATCATCTTGGTGGAGAAATAGTTCGCTCGAGTCAACAGTGTATTGACTAGTTCAAGGACTAGCATCTTTGTCTAATAAAACCAAGTAGCGTATGTGAGCCCGATAATAACAAAATATGACCAGGTTTGCTTTTCCCTCGATTGCTTGATCTCCCTTTCAAAGCTAATTGGCCTCGAAGTTGTCGAGAAAACTACAAACGACAATCCAGAATGGATACTCTTTTTCGCAGAATCAAAAACGACAATTCACGACTGTTGGCTATTATATGTCTTTCGGTCTCGAGTATATTCTGGGATTCACAATACTAGAAGACGCTGACACTGACACTCATCAAAAGCGCGTCAATCTTCTCCCACCTAACTTTGAAAATCCTCCTACCTTGGATAATTTTCTCGATCTTGGTCTAAAGAAGCGAATATTGATCATCGTATTTGGGAGGACATGCTTCTCAATCTCAGCCCTGATAAGCTAAAAGAGTACATTCGCAAACCACACTATCTGGACGGAGACGATGGACCAGAGCAAGTCTGGCGTTGGTCTCATGCGTGGAGCACACCCCGACAATTTATATCCTGGCCTTCGCAGGAGAGTCTGCACGGATTTGGCTATGTCATGTGGGATCGCAGTCGACTTGAAGAATGGGGCTTGCCCATGCACAAAAGACACTTTCGGTTAAGCCCTAAGTTTTTCTCTAAGAAGGCTTGGAAGAAAGAGCAAAAGAAGAAATATCGAGACGAACTGCGGACGTGGAAAACGAAGGCCCGTAATTTGGATAACGCGTATGAACCTGGGGAGATGGAATTCTCGGAATATAAATCTTCAGAGGATAAATATTCAGGGGTGAATCTTCAGATAATGGAGCACCAGAGAAAGGAGCATCCGTGAAGAAACCTCTCGTGCCTCCGGTTCGAATGCAAGCGCAAGGTGCGTGCTTGGCGTAAGACGAAAGGTCTCCACAGGCGCGTCCTCCAAAGGGCACAGTCCAGAATAAGAAAGACCAAAATAGCGCACTGGGGAGTTCTCGACAATGTAGCCAGATATGAGCAGAAATGGGATTAATTGTTATGGTTGTTGTATAGTATCCGTATCTAGATAGGGGCCTTGGGATCTTCACCACCTCGCAGCTCTCCTCTCTCTCCTTACTTCTCCTCCAGCTTTGTTATTCTCGTTGAATGAGATTAACTTCTGATATCATCTGTTCTTGATACTTAGTCGACATTTTTATTTTCTAGTTTTTTATCCCCGCGTATGTACTAATAGAAACACGCCCTTGACAACATCGAGAATAACGAAAAGGGAAAAGACAATGCAAAAGAGCAGCAGCTTGTAAATCGATTAAATTTGGACTGGATATGTACAAGAGCCGATTAGCTAGACAGCGTGAAATATCTCAGCGAGAGCGGAGAAAAGAAGAGCGTCAATCTAGAGACAGAGGGGGAATATGGAGGCCTAAGCCGGAAGGTATCAAAAGTACAGGGCGTAGAAAGGAAGGAAATGTATCAAGCAAGGGGGAGTAAGGAAATTACACAGATGATGGAGTCATAACAGGATTTTCTCAGAAAATGCCCCAGCGGCTTCGAGTTTCCTTCGCTGCCTGCGCACGTTCAGAGCCCCGACCAGGTTTGCGGCCGTCCAGCTGCCGAATACCTTCGATTTTTTGCAGGGCCAACTCTAGTAGCTCCTTTTTGCGGATAATGTCGAGGTGGCGGCGGACTCTGGGGTCTTCACGGGCAAAGCGTTCAACCTCGGCGTCGGAAAGGTGACGGCCGAGTCGGCTGTCCAGTTCACGAGGAAAGTTGTAGTAGAATTCGGAGAGGAGCTCGACGTTCAGGAAGAGGACGGCGGTTGATGTGAGCTTGTCTGCTACTACGTCGAGGAAGACCTCTGGGCAGTAGTATTTGTTCTTTTGAGTGGCGCACTGCTTGGATCGTACGGCCATCATTCGTAACTTGATGAGATCAGCCCGATCACGAAGGAAGACACCCTCCCGACCTGAAAGCAAATGAGTTAGTCAAAAAAATTGGTAAATTTGAAAGCAAGTTTCGGAACATACCTCTCTCTAGCAGAGCTGAGCTGAAACCGCCAGCACCTCCAGCACCGTTGCCCTCCAATACGACATCCCCTTTGCGAACCTTGTCAATAAAAGACATGACATCCTTCAGCTTCCGCTTTCCAACAGTATCCTCAACATGTTTTGTAGCTGATTCGCAGGCGCGCAGTTCCTCCTTAAGGACTTTGCTAACGTTCTCACGACCCTTTGACCACTCTGGGTCCTCGACCTCGATTTCAAACTTGTATGGTTTGATACAGTTCTCCACTTGATCACTCGTGCTGAAGAAGCGGTCATTCAGAATACTTGTACAAGCATCAATGATTTGCTTATGGGCACCTGGGTGAGAAGCAAATGTGGAAGCCGCCAGGAGCGAGTCAACATGGTTTCGCAGAGCATTGGCAACCACAGTAGTTGCGAGTCTGCCAATGCCCAGCTTTGTCAAGGAAGAAGTAGATGCATCCAGTTTGCGGTGCCAGTACAGGGACTCGGGATCAGCCTTGGGCAAATCCTTGAGTGGATCCAACTCCATCATGGGAGGATTCAAGTCATCCACAGGCTTGTTCCAATAGCGCTGAGCCATAATATCCATCACTCGTTGATCTAGTTCGGCTTTCAACATCTCCCGAACCTGCGGTCGACCAAAAGCTTCGGCAAATGCCTTGAAGGAATGTTTAAAGCCATCTAAGCTTTCAGCCAAATACGACTCTGCACTTAAAGGTCGATCATTGTATTGAACCTTAAACTCATAGGTTGCCTCTTCCAACTCTTGGCTGATCGCGTCTCTGGTGCCATCAAGACTAGACGCCATGGTTTGTTCAAGCACATGCATCAGTTTCTTGCGGAGAGTCGAGACGCCGACTGCAACTTCTGAGTGGGCGCCGAATTCGGTAGGGTGGGCTGAAAAGTATGCATTCTCATTCTTCAAAATAGCATTGGTGATATTTCCAGAACCCCGAGAAAAGAGGGCGGTTGTTTGAGGAACGCGGCTCACGACACCTACATAACCCAGACGAAGGGGGTATTTCGTGTCTGTAAGAACGGCGTTACCGCGCTCGGGATCGACGAGATCCATCTTGGTAATGACACCAATTGTACGCTCACCGCGAGGATCCACCCGACGACTAGCCCTTAAAGCAGTTGAATTCGCCAAATCGACATCAGCTGCCGAAATGGCCAAGACAACATTGGGAGCCTGAATATATTTATCGCAAAGATCGTTGATTTTTTGCTTGAGCTCTGGAGGTTGGTCATGTCCAGCTACCTGAATGTAACCAGGAAGATCAATCATAGAAAGGTCCGGTACATTGGGTGAATAGATAGACAATTGAATAGGGTCGTCTGAGACACAATCCTTCTCCGGAACCGCAAGATTCAGATCTGTCAGCGTTCGCTGGATCTGCGAGAAATCGGTAATTTTGCCGAGCCCCAAGGCCGGGAATTCACCATATTCTGCTTGAGCATTCGGGGTGTTGATAAGTGTGAGTTCAATAGGTCGTCGTGTGACCATATTGGAGCCCTTGGGCAGGAATTCATGTCCAACAATGGCCTCGAGAACTGAACTCTTCCCCGAAGACTGAGATCCAATGACAACAATTGATGGTAGAGTCAGACTTCCAGACTGACCGACAGTCTGAAGAATATTTCGGATCTCAATCATCTTGCGGGTGAGGACCATCATCTGATCATCCTGAGCAACTTCATTCTCAGCCCGCGAGTCAGTCTCCTCCGACTGGTCATATCCAAACGCCGCAGTTGATCCCGCCGCAACGCCGGCGGTAATACCACGGCCTTCCTTCGGCTCCTTATCACCACCATTTTGAGACTGCGATTCCTCATCCGTTCGTAGAATCTTCTGTAACCACTCGGGAACATCCACGTCCTCCGTCGTCTTATTCCACCCACGCTGTGTCTGTTCCGCCACATCCTGAAGACCCTGGAATAACCCCGATGCCGTATTCCCCGCAGTCTCCCCAGCCGTTTTCAACAGGTCCATTGCATAGTTTCCAGCCTCTATAGAATATAGTTAGTAATCACATCTCTCCGCACTAGTTCTTGCACAGCACATACGAGTCGCTTGGTATTGAAAGTAAGCCAAACCCGCAATAGTCGCTCCTCCAAACATAGCAGGAATTCGAACAAGCTTGAGAGCTAGCTTTGGAAGAATCCGGTGAAAGGAAAAAGCTCGAACGGCGGGTACATTGTTGTGAATCCCATTTGCACCTATGGGCCAAGTGCGTCCCCTCAAAGCGGCACCACTATCAGCGCGCAAAAGGCCTCCGGTTCTCGATGCTGCATTATGAATATGGCGTGCCATGCCGGTCCGCACCAGCGGGGCAAGTCGATGGGAGAGTATCCTCCCGCTCATGACTGTGATGAGATCTCATTCAAGGCCAGATGACGGAGGTAGATAAATATCATGATGCTTCCGAGGTCGATCACTGACATCAACGTGACCTGCGCAACTGGCCGCTTCGACATCCGTAGTCAACAGTCACGTGGCTTGAGATGACGTGCTGTGCAAGGGAAGTGAGTTAGGTGTTTGTTGAGAATTTGACCCTTTTTCTGTTTATATTTCATCAATTTGGTGTCGGTGGACTTTTCTTTCATCTTCTTTGTGTCTATAAAGTCTTGGTTGGTGGCCAGTGTTGGTACAGTGGTAGTTCTAGTCTTAGCTTCCGATTGTCGGTGACTCTTCCACTCAACAGCCCAACTTGAGCTTAATCCGACTTTTGAACACCAGGGCTAAGGCTAAAGCTTGAGCTTGGCTTTTTTGGAAATCGCAGATCTCCAGCTTTATACTCCATTACTATATACCGTTTACGTGTTTGTGATTATCATCAACTACTCTGGTTCTCATACGGTGCAATTGGATCGCATCAATACCCAACATGTGCCGTTTTCTGGTCAGTCAAGCTCAAGTTTCTGGAGTGGGAAAAAACACCTGTCATTACAGGTTATGGTGGAACGAACTCAAAGCTAATGTCGAGAATCACAGATTTACAAAGGATGCAATGACATCCGGCTCAGCAAACTTGTAACAGAGCCAAGCCACTCTATTTTGACTCAGTCCTATGACTCCCGCTTACGATTGGTATGATATATCCATCCAGAAAGAGTTGGAGCTCCATATTTTTATTACAATATTCAAAACGAAACTAATATCATGTACAGGACAACCGCCGCCCAGTAAATGGCGATGGCTTCGGTGTAGGTTTCTACACCGACCCAAAACTCGGCCCAGAGCCCTGCGTCTTCACATCCACAATCCCAGCATGGAACTGCGAGAATCTCGAGCGTCTCGCCTCAAAAACCTGCTCCAAACTAATCTTTGCACACGTCCGCGCAACAACAGAGGGCTCCCTCGCAGATAACAACTGCCATCCATTCCAGCACCACTCGCTGATGTGGATGCACAACGGCGCAGTCGGTGGCTGGAATTGCATCAAGCGTACACTTGCCTCATCGCTGTCTGATAAATGGTTCCTCAAAGTGAAGGGAGGAACAGACAGTGAGTGGTCGTTTGCGCTCTTCCTTGATTTATTGGAGAAAGAGGGCGTGGATCCGTCTTCGGATGCTGGACCCGATGGTTTTGGACAAGCGCTACTGCGAAAGGTCATGATGAAGACTATTGCGAAGATTAATGAGTTTGTAACGGCGATTCCGGAGCAAAATAAGCCTGCGGGATTGGAAACACGCAGTTTGCTCAATTTTGCCGTTACGGATGGTCATACTGTTGTTTGCACGAGGTATATTAGTAGCAAGACGGATGAGCCCGCTAGTTTATACTTTTCGTCGGGGACGAAGTGGAAGGAGGGTAGTACGAAGGGACATTTCAAGATGGAGCGTCATGATAAGGGTGCGGATATTGTGTTGGTGGCTAGTGAGCCGATTACTTTTGAGAGACGTGAGTACATGTGTTCCTCGAGTCTTGTCTTGGTGCCATGTCTGTTAGTGTCTTTTTGCTGATCTATTTGCAGATAATTGGGTCTCTGTCCCTACCAATTCGGTGGTTACCATTCACAAGCAGACTGTCTTGCTTCACCCTATTGTGGATGAGTTCTATAGCGAGGACATGAACCATGATCGGTCATCTTGCTATGCTTCTTCCAAGGGTCTTGTCAGCACTGCACCTGGTACTACGGTACCGCCATCTAACACTAAAGATACCTGTGCCCCTACCGAGTCTGTCTTGGGAACTGGCCCGGTAGCTACACAGTGTGCATGAGCCACCCATTGGATGATCGACAGAACTGCTCTCTAAATGAAAGTATGAGCGAGCGACTGAAAGGCAGAGATCTATTTTCTGGTCTAGAGTCGGAAAAGATTTGAAAACGGAGGTGATACCTATTTAGCAAGTTGGCGTCAGGGATGCTTGATTTTGGATAATTTTACACATATTTGCGTGCATATGGATGATGAGATACCGTGACTTAGAGGGACGCATAGCTACAAGATTGTTCATGTTCTAGCTTGGGAAAAATTGAATCAAATACCAACACCAACACTTGATGTTTCTCAATTTCACAACCTTGTTCGATCAACGACAAGGGAGATATAAGTATTATTAAATTATTATACAAAAGGACGAAGACGGGGGTATCGTAACACAAAAATCAACTATCATCCCCAGATATATTCGCATGTTTAAAGTATTTCATGCCAACCCAAGCAACAACAACCCAAACCCACGACATAACAGCCGTAAGTATAATTAATGCAGGATAATACCCAACAATGGGCAACGTAGGATCATCCTCCAATTCCGGCGGTGCATAAGGTGTCTCTCCTACATCCCATGCCCAACTCCAAACTTCAAAGCAGCTGCCTATTCCAACAACGAAAACAAGCCATGTCACCATGAGTATGATCCAGCCCCACCATTCTGTTTCGGAGTAATCCCACGTTATATCTGTGCCGCTTTGGACTTCGACGGAATGTGTTGCTAGAGGAGAGGACTTGGCACGATGAACGGGTCGATAGGCTGTATCTGGTTGGAGGGGGTAATAGGAGTCGGGGCTAGAGGAAGGAGGAGAAATGTGGAGGCCTGTAGCGGCGGACTTCGTAGAGCTCGTAGTCCCTGTCGCGGAGGAATTATTCGCGGTATTAATTCGTGGAAAGGAAACAAGGTCTTCGTCATCGGTGGCTGTTTCTTCGCCAAGGTCATTGTTGTTAGATGTATGTTGCGCGAGACCCTGACGTCTCCTTGCAACAGTCGGACGCGGAACTCTCAAAGCAGAGCTGGCGCGGAACCAGCTCGGTTGGCTCTGGCCCTGACCCTGGCTCTGACTCGTGTCCTCAGCATCGTCTTCAAAACCAGCAGAGAAATCCGTAGTCGGCTCAATGGTGGAAATAATAGTTCCTTTTGAAGAGCGCGGCGCAGGCAAAGTACCCTCTCCCTGAAACCGCGGTGTTTCGGTACGAATGGCCTCAGCACTCTTGCTGATAATCCTTTTATCTCTCGACTCAAGCCTTGTCCCTAGTAGTGCTGTTTTGCGCAAAGAGCCACGCCGCCGCCTTGTCCTTCGTTGTTGTTGGATCACGGCTGCCATGGCCTTTCCGCGTTCCGACGCTTCGCTGTTGATCTGTGGCATGTTGGAGGGGACATCCTCTGTATCTCCATCTTGATCCATTGTGTCAGTGCCTGGTTTGGATTGGTTCATGCGTAGGAAAGAAAGGCGGGAGAGGAGGGAGCCTGAGAGGCTGCGTTTGTGGTTGCTGGTCGAGCTGGCGGAGCGTGTTCGATTGGATAAGCTGTCGGCCGGTGCGAATTCCGCATTGCGGGCTGCGCCATTATCCATTGACGCGGGCAGAGTGTAAAAGCTGAGATAACAGCTCCAGCCTCCTAGTGTCCCAGCATGAGAGAGAATAGCTCAGAGGAGAGCTTAAGGTTTGCGAGTTAGGCTAGTAGTTCACATAGTGTGGCTAGTACATATGTAGCATGTTGATTGGGGGGTTCGAGCGCCGCCAGTTGGTGTATATGCCTGGAAAGTCAGGCATGAGTCTGTCACTAACATCCATTTGAACAGGTTTGCTGCCAGTGAGAAGGTATCTGCTTTTTATAGAGAGATTGACATCCTGAATTTAATAAATATAGCTAAATAATCTCTATGGATGTCAAAGTTGGAGATTGGAATAATTTCCTCATGCTCTTAGCATTCAGACCAATAACAATAAACCGGAAAGCAGATACGAACATGGCTTTTCTAGAAACAACCTAATTATAATTTTAGATGGCCAATTAATCGAATACAGAGATATGGTATATCCACCGACCCTACGAATGAACATTTGAATATATATATATTTAGGTAGGCATTGGTAGAGATTATATGGAAAAAGGGTGTGTTGAAGCATTTCAAGAACACAGCCACGATTGATCCTACAGCGAAAATACGCAAATATTCAGTAGTGCAAACCATTACCATTACTTTAAAGCACCCAAAGCTAATACAAAAACAAATACAAATGGCTCGGAGCAAACTGTTGCATTTCTGTTTCTAGCAACCTGAATGGATTCGGCTACCTTGATTTAAGGTAGCACCACATCGCGGAGTCTAAGCACCATGCATGAAAGCAACATAGGTGGGACAAGAAAGTCATTGCCGACGCTCTAGGGATATCATAATGCATAGAAAAGAAAACGGCCAAATTGGTATATCGGCTAGGACGCCAGCGGGCAAGAAATAGAAAAGAGGATCAAAAAGACAGATTTGGCCAAGCATTTCAAAAGGAAATTCATCACGGCATATACGAATACTGGGGGGGTGAAATGGAAGAAAATGAAGAAGAAAATCCCATACAGGCCAAATTGTCAACTGAGAAGAAAATCCATAGAAACCCCGGAGAGAAGCGTCTTTTGAATAGGGGGAGAGAATGAGGGAAATAATAGCAGAATGACCAGTATTGAACAAGAAAAGAGTATGGGCCTAAGAAAAGAGGAAAGTAAAAATAAAAATAAAAAACCCAAAGCAAATTTGATACAGCACACAAGACATGTACTGGGAACGATGCGATACAAGAGCTAGCAGAGCAAAATCCACAAGAATCAAGCGCAAAACAGTAGAGACAGAGTAGTGAGATCGCTTTTATTTTGGAGCATTGCATAGAAATCGGGAATCCAAGAAAGCCTTTGGACAGGTGTTCGCACACTCGAAAGGGGTCAAAAGAAAGATCAAACCAACAAAGTGGACTTGGGGTATTCGGTGCACAACACACAAATTCCATTCAGAAAGAACAAGACAAAAACCGAAGCTTGGACGCTCGAAAATCCACATCAAAGAGGCAATTTAAAAAGGAACACCAGAGAAAGTGAAATGAATAGAAAAGCAGCAAGAAAGTGGCATGGATGAGATTGATGAGATTGATGAGATTGATGAGATTGATGAGAGGGGATTGAGAAGGAAGAGAAGCGACTTAGAATGGTCGCGGATGATTGGCTTCAGCCAGTGAGAGCCGGATTCAATATATTGCTCGTAACTGTATGGTTGCACCAACGCAATCGGCAATCTTTTTGCAATGGCTTTCAGGAAGGAAACTACGCCTGGTAGCCTCCATTGAAGTTGTTGTTGGACTGATCCCAGTTACCAGACGGGGACATGGGCTGGCCACGCCCATAACCTCCAGCATTGCCTTGAGGATAGCCCTGTCCAGGCATACCAGGGCCGCCGAAGTTGTTGCCTTGTTGATCCCAGCCTCGGCCAGCAGGCGCAGGACCTACTGTTCTGTCAGCAAGGTTGGATGGAAATTTCTTAAGCGAGGGCGAGATAAATTGAAATTATAGTACTAACCTTGATTCATAGGGGTTTGAGGCCCAGTGTACTGCGGGAAGAACGCAGCGGGCTGGTTGTTGAACCCAGCGTTACCCTGAGGCGGCGCAGTAAAGCTGTCGAATTGGCCAGTCGGTGGTCGATCCTTACCCCACTGCTATAGTTAATAAAGATGGAACGTGTACGGAGGACGAGTAAAAGAAGGATGGACATACGCTACACTTTAGGGGACGGCCATTAACGTTATAACCGTTAAGCTGACAGATTGCCATGGCGGCGTTCTCGTGGGTATCCATCTTGACGAATGAGAAACCGCGGTCGGCTTGAAGGCGTGTCTCAAGGACGTAACCGAAGTTCTGGAACAGCGGGATCAAGTCGTTCTGGCTAGTGTAGGGGGTCAAGTTACCCACGTAGCAGGTGGTCTGCCACTGAGGGGTCTGTGATGCAACCATATCATAGCTTTGAACACCCTGAGTAGGGAAGTGGTGGTGGCCAAAGGGAGTAGTAGGGGTCATGCCCATCGCAGCCATGGCCTGTTGCTGTGAGATTGAGGGCTGGCCCTTCTGGTTAGCCCAGTTACAACGAATAGCCCGAGAGCCAAGCCATTCGCCATCCATCGCCTGGAGCGCCTTGTCAGCATCATTACGGTCGCGGAAGGCAACAAAGCCGTAGCCACGCGAACGACCAGTCTTCATATCCCACATCACGCGAGCTTCAGAAATGGTGCCAAACGCGGAGAAAGCTTGCAGCAAGAGATCATCATTGACTTCGTTGCTCAGGTCACCGACGAAGACATGGAAGTGGTTTGAGGTATCCTCCTTGTTGATGTTGTTGGACTGGTAGGCCCAGTTGACCCGGATTTCCTAAAATCATTAGTTAGATATAGAACACTCTAACTTCCCTGAATTTAACCAACTAACCGACTGGTGGATACGACGTCCGTTCAAGGTCTGCATGGCTCGCTCAGCTGCACCGGGATCGTCGAACTCAACGAATCCGTAGTTGTAACCCTTGCTGTTGAACTATAGAAAGTTATGGTTATGAGCACACGTTTCACAAAGGGGAGGGGGGGCACTAGTCATTGAATGAGAAAACAAAGGATAACCCTTATGATCTAGGCCCATTATGCATGAAAGAACAAAGAACCAAATCGCTCGGGTCACGTACACTTTGAGTATTACTCACATTCTTGTCAGGGATGATCTTGACGCTAACCACGTGGCCAGTTGTCTCAAAAATCTGCTTGAGAATGTCTTCTGTCACTCGGGGGTCCAGACCACCGACATAGAGAGCTCGCTTGTTAGGCTCGGGGGCCGCCCGTCGAACATATCCACCGGCACTCGTGGGAGACATCATGTTTCCGGACATAGGCGAGGTAATCGCAGTGGGGATAGGGTTGGTGTTCTGGGGGATGACCACGGGGGGACGGGGCGGTGGCGCCATGTGGGACGCATTGGGCTGGCCGTTGCCCTGAACATTATCGTACTGCTGGTTCTGGGCACCTACAGCAGGTTGAGGTGCCGGTGGCAGGGAAGAGTTGGCGGTTTGAGCGTTATCAGCCATCGTATATTGGCTTTCGAAAGGACGAGACGTAGGATGAACTTGTAAGTATCGGGACGATTGACGGTACAGATGGATTGGAGGAAAAATAAATAAATGTTGAGAGGCGAAGGGCGGTGGACTTTTCTTCGACAATATAAAGATCTTGGTGTAAATACCACAACTGTGAAGGACAACCTTATAGTATAGTATAGAAATACTGAGGTTAGACGCTCGGGGCTCGATAGAGGAATCGAAACAGAGCAAGCTTAGTCGATCCAAACAAAGAGTCAAGACAAGGACAAACAGAAGAGCCTGCGTATCGAGACAGACTTTTCCTTTGATGCAAAGCTTCGTAGAGTAATCTGACAAGTTTGATCGATAGAGAGGAGCGAAAAAAAAGAACCGAAGGAAGTTTTTTTTTTTCTGCAGGAGTTTTTGACAAAAGGTCGTCACAGCTGGAACTAGCGATAAAGCGCTAGAGATTCACGAATAGGGGGGGGGGGAAGGCCAACGAAATGAATCAAGGAAAGCCAATATAAGGAAAGCGAACGCGCGCACACACACACCAAGATGCCGACAAGATGGACAGGAAAGGAAGCACAACACGAAAAGGAAAAAGAGGATTGTACGGAGAGAAAGAGGTAAAGGGCGATGTTGGCGATTTAGCGGCTAGGGGCTCCCCCACCTGACCTCAACGGGCTTAGCGCCCTGGTTCGTGTGTACAACTCTTCTCCGTACCACCTCAAATCTGGCTTCGTCCTTCCCTTTGGAATATCCAACCCCCTTTTTTTCTTGTCGTCCAGTCAGATCCCGGTCCCGAAGGAATCATGGAGAATCCGAATTCTCTAACGGAGCTTTCTGCTCTGGTGGAGCGGACCGTACGTATCCCTTGCCCGCCGCGAAAAAGGAAAAGAAAAAGAACTCTTTTTTATACGCGCCCGGAACCGTTCCTTCTCTGCTAGATAGCTGACAGGTGTATGTATTAGCTTCTGGATACTGGCCGGCTTTTCAGAAAATCAGGGTCAATGCCGACGAGTACTCACCTGCAGCGCTCGATTCCTGCATATTATGAGGGCTTCCAGGAGGCCTTGGATAACCTCACTGAGCAAATTGTAGGTTCCATGAGCATGCCCATTCATGAGATTACCAAATACGATCACATGTAATAATATCTGGGAGTGGTCGAAGGCGACAAAAAGAAGAAATAAGACTGCTGAAGGATTTCTGCTAACATCACCCAGTTCATCGCAAAAGCCTTCTTAGAAAAAGACTATGAAGCCATCAAAGCGCGAGAAGCCGTGCCAATCACCGCTGAAGATGTGGCCATGGACGATGTAGACCAGAAGCTAGAGCAAGAAGCCCAGCCTTCAGAACCCATAAAAACGGAAATGGGAACTGAGCCTTCCCCTGCTGAAGCAAAGGTAGCAAACGATGTACCTGCGCCAACTGAAGCCGCGCCCGTGCCCCAGCCTACCCAGGATGCAGCTGTTAAAGAAGAAAAGCAAACCAAGAAGAACGAGCCTGTGGGTCAAGACTTTACTGATAACGCGGACGGCCTCAATTTCGATTCAGTGCTCAATGAGGGTGGTGGTGGCTCGGGATCCTTCCATCTCAGTCTCGACTTTGATGATGATATGGGAAACCAGGCATTCTTATCCGGATCGGCTTTTGGGAGCACGGGGCCCAATGACCAGAAGACTGGTACATCACAACCTCCGGAGAATTCGATGACAGCCCCTGCTGGCGGGGGTGCTTTTGATATGGAGCTTCAGAAGAGTGAAGGCGACCCGACAGGAAATATATTTCCGGATCAAGGAACGGGGATGGATGATTTGATGGGGCCTGGGGAATCAAGCTTTGATGATCTATTTATGGAGACTGAGAATATGGGAGGTGATGGCACAGACCTCAATCAGTTGGAAGGTGATAGCTTGATGAACCTCAACGAACTGGATGATAACTGGTTTACTTGAGCTTGAACCCCTTGCTCGGAAAATCTCTCAGATAACTAGGGTCAATAATATTGAATGAATATACAAGATTTAGGCAGCTGCCTTTACACTGGGTACTTGACTGTTCGATGGCCAACCTGTAGAATCTACACGATGCTTTTCCTATTCATATTTTGATAAAGTTTAAGGCTCTTGGGCCAAATGTAATGATTCAATCGAAGTCAAGTCTCCTGATCTAAATATGATCCTTGTGTTCCTTCAAGTTCAAGTTGCAGTGTCAGTATGCTTGAACCGTCGGAGCAGTCCTGCAGTCCTGCAGCCCTGCAGGTGTTGTTGTATGCTCCTATACACCTCGAAAACCAGTAGTAGTCCACGACTACCATGATCCGATCCCGGCGCCGACATCGCATCCATTCATCAACATAAGCACATCATAAGCTCCGTCTACCGAACAAAAGACATGTACGGATGCTGCAGATCCACGGTTCAAGATATTCTAATAAATGTCCACATAAGCAAAAGAAACTCCCGAGAAATTAGGATCTGCCAGAATCCGATATGAAATCATCATTGCTTGGAGATGATCACAAATCTCGAATCGTAGTGCAAAAATTGTCATAAGGGCTTTAAGTGATCTTCATAATGATCATAGTCACCTCAAATGCAAACTGGTATCCATTCACTCATACTTTTCCCAAAAATGAGTGACCCAACTCTGACCAGACAAAGGAACAGTCACGAGCATTTATACTCGCCGATCACGAACCTACACCAATTTAATCCACGTACATACACACATATCCCTCACGGACCAAAAAGTCACGCAGAATAACTTGACTGTTATTGTGTAACGAGGAACGGACTTGAACCTAGAAAATCTTCAGCAGCCAAAACCACCTAACCTAATCCAAAATAATAAACAGTAAACAAAGCCTCCAGAAATTAAACTTGAACCAGATTAGATTCGACAAGGTTAACAAGTATAAGAAAGCAGGTTATATCATCCTCTATCCCTATGACGTAGGAGATAGGTACCGCTGACGGCAGATCTCCTTAGTGTCCGCTATAAATAATCCACTGTGCCTGGTACAGCACAGAAAATCAGGGCAGAGGACCCCCAATGTACAATCTTCAGTACGCACGGACGGGGATCCCGACAAGAATAATCACACGAGCCCCGGAATAAATCTGATTCAGGGCTGAACTAGTGTCTTGGGCCCTAGCCCTTAATGTGTTGTGGGTAAGGACGCGTACGGCTACATGTGTAATTTGTAAAGGGTAAGTGGTGTTTAGCGCTTTTTCTTGGTGGAGGTTGGCCCCGATGAGGTCATCGCCAGCTGTCAGGGCACGGACCCGCTTTAACCCCGAGGAGAAAGAGAACAGAAGCATTAAGTGCAGTAGAAGAGGGCGGAGAGTAGAGGTGTGCTAGTGGTACGTACGTACGTATGGTTTTTTTGGCTGCGCCCTGCGCTGAGATCATGATGTTGGGGGTTCGCAATCGCAAGACAGCATGCCATGACTTCAGTGAGGAAGGAAGGTGGTGGTGGTGGTGTGTACTGTACTCCGTCCTTGTACTTGTACATTGCATGTGCATACTAGGTTGCTGTACAGTAATGATCGATGATCTCCCCTACATTAACATTAAAACCCGAAATCCATGTCCGGGGTGTTCAGTCCCGGCCACTCAGGACCCTCCCGCTTGGGCCATGCGGGAAACTCAACATTGATCCTGCACGAGGCGCCAGCGGTTCAGGGGAGAAGACAAGGGTCGTATATTTTATAGCTGAAGTTTCTTGAACATAATCTGCATACAGTACTGTACACGCGATGCATTCCAATCCAATCCAATCCACTCCTGCTAGGAGGATCAGATCAACAGAGTTGATGCGGGGAGTGATAGACATCAAGCGAGGACTGGGAACAGCTGATGTGATTGGAATGGCTGGTCTAGATCAGCCCCTCGGTGGGACAGCCCTCACATGCGACGCAATCTCCGATGGGAATGTTGTCCCCGCAGCCGAATGGCATCGGGGGCGGTTTTTTTCTTCTTTTTTTCTTTTACTGCCGTGTACAGTACAATAAGCTCTTAGTTTGAGCGATCTGGGGGCGGTTACTAGGATATCTGTTTCATATTGATCATATTGATCCCGATTTGATGTGAATATGCTATCTTTAACGTGGAGGGCTTGGTTTTTCTACAGTAGATTTGGGGTTCCGTTTTATCCGGAGAAAAGAAGAAGATGGAATGTGCAATCGTGGGGTCTGGCCGTTGTGCCAGTAGGCCGTGTTAGCCGTGCTAGACAATACCATAGAGGACAAGGAACATTTTGAACAAATATTTACTGGTTTTGATCTTCAACGGTTCAGCTTGGCAGCGATGATACATTATAGACCGTACAGTAGTATATATCTATACGAGGCTGTAGTATAACTGGTCTATAGGAGCCCAATGCCGACGATCATAGTCTGCTTGACCGGTTCTTTATATAATTCTTACCTAACCGTGTCCAATTCCAGTTCCAGATCCAGATTTAGTTCACCTGGAGTTCACCAAGGTCAAGTTCTGGCTCGGATCGCCGGATAGAAAATCCCCAATCGGCGTCGATATCATGTCATCATCGATCGGATTCGACTGCCAGGGTGGATCTGGACCTTTTTTTTCTTCCTGTCTTTCTTTTTTAACAAATTAATGTTCAATAGGATATAAAGTGGGACTGAATAAAATGATTGTAAATCCCTTCTAAGATGCATGTTTCAACTTTTCTCACACCGTGCATCTGCTAATAATCCACGGGCGCCACCATTTCTCACCATTTCTCACCAACACTGGGAAAAACCACGAAAACCACGCAGAAAACCACGAAACAAGACTAGGGAACCAACAAGCCCCAAGGAACCACACTTCCGCCCCCACGACAGCCAATCCGACTCGCTCGTTCCGTGATCTGCAAGGCGATGATCACTTGAGTGGAGGGACCCGTGTTATGAAGTCAGCACCCCGAGGAATTTCCATCTTATTTTTCTTGTAAAGATCGGTTCTTGCTCCTTGCGTATATCGTCGATCTCCAGCATTGAAGGGGGTGTACAAGGAATTTTTTCTACTATTTTTTTTTCTTTTTGCACTTGTACAGAACAACTTTGTGTAAAGGGTCTCACAAAAGAAGATTAAAGATCAAAGGTATGTGAAATCCTACTTCCCTCCCCTTGTTCTGGATCTATCTTATTTTTGCTTTTTGTTCTTTTCGACTATTTGTTTCTGGCTGTCGTGTCTCCTGGAGATCCTTGGGCGATTTTGACGTGTCGCATTCCTTCTTTCTTTTTTCTTATGATCTACTCTGCTTCCCCTTGAGTCACTTTCGTGTGGTGTCAGACATTCTGGCACATTTCTACAAGGCGAAGAAGAGTGGGGAGTGAAGGAGAGATTATCACAGAAGGAAAGCAGGAGAAGACAGCAAGAGAGGGGATTCTAGGATGCAGAGGCAGCAGCAGCAGTAGCAGCAAGCACGGAATCATCATGGCTCACATTATCCCCGCGCAGGTTCAGGTTCCGTCACCGTCGGCGCCTGAGGTTTCCCCGCTTCACTTATCGCTCTCCAACCTCATTCGCACTGGCTCTAGACGCCGTTCAACCCTCACCGTCCAAGAACAATTTCCTAAACAAAGTCGTCGCAATTCGCTTCTAAAAAAGCTGGCGGGCCCACGTGAGAACGCGAAGCGTTTCCTTCGCCTACGGTCATCCGGAGTTCCGGCAGTCCAATCGCCAACTCCCCCGCAATTCTTTCCCCCACGCCGTCGCACTACTCGCCCCGTCTCCGAGATCATCGTATCACCACGAGTCGAACGCAATCCATCTCTAGATACAGACGAAATATCACCCGATCCGATGATGGCGGAAGTTTTACCCCGGGCTGTGGCCGAACAGACAATGGCCGTCCCGGAACTATCGACCCCATTTCCTCCGCTGCGCAATGAGAAGATTGTCGCTACGGGTAGTGGTCTGACAGTAGGCATCGCTCTCACGGAGCCAGTACTCTATCTTCAGGGATATGACCAGCAGGATCCCACTTCTAAAAAGTCGGCTATTCTAAGAGGTCAAATACATCTGAAGGTGACCAAATGTGTGAAAATTAAGAAGATTTCCATCTGCTTTAGAGGCCATGCCCAGACAGATTGGCCCGATGGTATGGATTATCAAACTCCCCCATAACCCTGAACCCAGACTCTCAAGAGCCGAGCAATTTCGTTTCCGAAGCTATCTCTTCCCTTGCCCAATTTCCGCCCCGCCTTGCCTTCCCCGCACAGGAGACTTATGCGCATATTTAGGAATTCCACCCAAGAAAATTCATTTCCACGATAAAAAGGACATGTTCACGCATGGCGTTGTATATTTCAATAACGGAGATCCAGCACTTATGCAAAACGAGTATGGAGCACACTACTACCAGCATGCGAAACCGGTATCACCTGTGCCTGGAAAAGATGGAGTGTCAGCAACAAGCCGAGAATTATTTTCCAAAAGTACCTCTACAACCTCCATCGCCCCCACCATGCCCGGTAGGGATCCCAAGCGTCTCTCCATCCAGACCAACCGCGGCCATTCGCGCAGCTTCAGCCGGAATGAGCCCCCGCCAAGCTCCCAAAATCAACAGCAACGGAACTACCGGATGTTCCCTGTTGGCGACTACCTGTACAGCTTCGAATTCCCCATCGATGGCTCATTACCAGAAACTATTAAAACCGACCTTGGTTTTGTAAGGTACGACCTTGAGGCTATTGTAGAGCGATCGGGCGCCTTCCGCCCAAATCTACTTGGTACAATGGAGATCCCCGTGATTCGCACTCCTGCGGAAGGTTCTTTGGAACAAGTTGAGCCTATTGCAATTTCACGAAATTGGGAGGATCAGCTCCATTATGATATTGTTATTTCGGGCAAATCATTTCCTCTGGGTTCCCAGATTCCCATTGCATTCAAACTTACCCCGCTTGCAAAGGTGGAATGTCACCGTATCAAAGTATATGTCACAGAAAATATTCAACATTGGACAGCAGACAAGAGTGTACATCGCTTGCAACCTGCAAAGAAGGTACTTCTATTTGAGAAACGTGCCGAATCTGCCAGCACAAGTACCTATCCTGGCAGTTCTATGCGCATCACCGCGGGCGGTGGTATCGGTTGGGACCACCGCGCTGCAGCTGCGCGAGGAGAGGAGGTCGTGGAACGGGGCCGCACGAATTTATTAGGAGAATTGGTTAATGATAGCGGTGTCGGTCCCACTGAGATGGAGTTCAGTGTACAGCTGCCCAGTTGCCATGAGATGAAGGGGCGTGACGAAGCACAGCGTTTACATTTTGACACTACATATGAGAACATCCAGATCAATCACTGGATCAAGGTAAATATCCTCCCATTATCATTATGTCCACGTTCATAATACTAATCGTCTCTCCCATGCAGATCGTGCTCCGACTTTCGAAGATTGATGAGCGAGACCCATCCAAACGCAGGCACTTTGAAATCTCCATCGACTCCCCATTCAACATTCTCTCCTGCAAAGCAACTCAAGCCAACATCTACCTTCCGGCCTATTCTCGACCAACCAATGAACCAGAACCCCAATCTCAAGAATTTGAATGTGGCTGCCCCGGTGCACCCCCAGCAGCAAGAGAGCACTCCCTCGCACAATCCAGCTCAGATCGTGACGACTCTACCTCAAATATCCCGCGGCGAAACTCCATCACCCAAGCCGTCACTCGAAGCTTCACAAATGGATCCGGTGGCCTCGCACGCCCCGCGCCAGCTCACATCGCCCACGAGCCCAGCGAACGAGAGACACCCCGCCCCATGCATCTTCTCCGCGCACCCTCCTTCGCTCCTCCAGCCTTCGAAGATCTTCCTCCTCCGCCTCCTCTTATTACCCCACCCCCGGAGTACACCAGTATCGTCGGTAATGGGGATCGAGAAGCAGTGTTGGAAGATTACTTCTCTCGACTATCTTTCTACGAGGAGCAAGATGATGATGATCGGGGCTTAGGGCGTGTTGATGTCCCCCTCACCCCGGGTGGTCGCGTCAACCGCAGTATGGATGTACCGCGAGAATGGGTTCGATTGGAAGATTTTACCGCTTCATAGATAAGCATAACGGCCGCTGTATAGCGATTACGTCTCACGATATCCGAGCCATGAATTTACGACATTGTTCATATCGGAACTGGTGTTGGAAGGCAACCTAGGTTGGGTCTGCTTTTATTTTTGTTATTCTCTCCTTTCCTTCTTCATTTTTCTGATCCATTTTCATTTTCATTTTCATTTCATTCCTTCATCCATCGGTTTTAGACTTGAACTTTATTTCGTTCCTTATTTGGACAAACAATTATTTACATCATGTACCATGATTCTGTTTCTGTTCTGTTCAAAATTGTCTGTTCATAGTCATTGGGCCAAAAGGCGTCAAGTGTATCGCATCTTATAGTGGAGGGTTCAGCTGGAATAGTTTCTGCATTCCATTTAATCTGTATAATGTGATAAGCACATTCTATTTCTATTTCACTTTCAATTTTCCCATTCATATATATCTACATCTTCAATTCATTCTTCCTGAAAATAAATAAATAGATCTTGAATCTTGATGAAAAGTCGAGACTTCACCGATACATTAAAAGTGTGTCATAGATCCACTTCCAACCGCGATAAGCCCGCATCTACTTGCCTTCCCCGGCTTAGTAGTAGACGCCCCCCACATCAATCCCTCCCCAGCTCAAGGTCCGAGACTCATTGACCTTTTTCTCTTCTACCGAACTCCATTCCATCACTCTCGGTACTAATAGTTTATTCGAACTTCACGGTTTCAGAATATCTTCCGATACGGAGAAAGTATCCGCGGCTTCTTTGATTGATCTACGCCGCTTCAGCAGCTCTGTAAGTTTGTCTAGCTCTATCGTCTCCGCCTACACCTACACCGACCGCATTTTGAGCTCTCTGGCTATGTAGCTATTTCCATAGCTCTACTTGCGTTTGGAAGATGCAAGATCTACATAGTGAGGCCTGATGACCATGGTCCCACTACCTAACTTCACTTAAATTGGAGTCGTGAGCTAACGCCGCTCCTGATGTAGTTGCGGGATTACTACAGGCTCTATTCAGCTCTACCCGTTTCAAGATTGATAATAGTTTGATAGATTATTTCCCTTTTAGTAAAGACAATATGGAAATTGAGGTTCTTCCTTTGACTGAGGCCGATATCCCCGGCGCTGTCGCAGTGATTCAGCAAGCTTTTGCCGACGATCCATATTTTAAATGGGTATTTGATTCATCTACTGTATGTATACCATATACCCCCAAAACAACAACAACAACAACAACAACAACATCCTTCAAACTACCCAAAACACCTAGTTTACCGAATACTAATTATATGTAACAGTTCAACAAACAAAGAAACTACGACTCCCTTGCAGCAAGATGTAGATGGGGTATAAAAAACGCAATATTCCAAGTCGCAAAAGAGAAGCCCTCTACCTCTTCCTCTCCATCAACTTCCCCCCTCCAATCATTGGCGTCTCCTGCTGGCTTCCCCCCAAAACACCCACAGATCCAGAGACCTGGTCTTCCTGGTTCTCAAACTGGATATTATCATTCAACCAACTTCTTAATAACATCCGCTACTTTGGACGCGGAGGCCTCCGCACAAATAGGTATTGGATCTGGAAGACGCAGCAGGAGAAAGCGCAAGAGGAGATCTGGGATGATCCGCGAGGCTACTACTTTTGTAATATTGTTGCTGTTGGAAATGATGTACAGGGGAAAGGGGTGGGGAGGGTTCTATTTGAGGCTGTTACAAAGATTGCGGATTTGGAAGGGGTGAAGTGTTATCTTGAGAGTTCGAAGGATGAACCTAATGTGAGGATTTATGAGAGGATGGGGTTTCAGATGACTAGGACTATGGAGTGTCGGGATGGAGAGGATACTTGCATGGTACGTTGTTCGTCTTCATTCTGGTTTCTTTTCTTGACTTTCCTTTTTGATCCCCTGATCTCCATTGTTTACTGAGGATAAACATGTTCCCCAATGATCTACGATCTATGATCTATGCTAATAATGTGACCTAGTTGTACTGCATGACGCGCAATCCGAAAACCTAGTAACCTTTCAAATCGGAGATTGGAGATTTAAACAAATAATGACAAGCAGGACCCTGCGAATTTATTACATGCATTGTCCTACCTTACTTATTAATCTAATCTCCTTAGGTGTAGTAGAGAGTTAGCATATTCTGTTTAGGTACAGAATATATTCCCAGCGTTCGGATACAGGCATATCCTAATATCAAATTCAGCCTGATTAACAATCAGCCTCAACGCTCAGGCCTTAGACCCGGGGCCGTTGCATGAGGTCTACGATGATAAGACCCACAAACAAAGTGGGATCTTTGCCGCGAACAGACCTCTTACGCCATAGACGCGTTATAGCCCTTAGCTGAGCTTAGCTGGCGTTTGCTTACCGTAAGTGCGGGTGTGATATATCGCAAAGTTTAAACTGTAGACCAGAAATTGGATGGTAGCTTAGAGAGCTTGCATGTTGTTGTCGATGATGATTCTTGTTGTGGTTCGAGTAATCAATTCGTTTTATTTTCCTGTTATTATCATCCTGTGCGATATAGTACATTGGCATATTGCTAAGATCATCTGCGATTAAACCCTGGATCGACGATATTTCCCGCGAAGTTTCAGGCGTAGTTCGATTTCAATATCAACGACATGGCCAATGGCTCGGTGGTTTTCCTGCATGCTTCTTATTTTCAACGAGACCGATGCCGAGGGTTCTTGGAACTATTATTGAATTGATAGTGATTATTGTAGATTAATCAGGGATTGGGGATGGTGACATTGGCTTTATATACAAACCATGTAGTTGCCTTCATTGGAAGTGAGTCTCACCTCATCTCACCCTATCCGCTCATTTATCACAACCTACGCGTCAAGGACTTCAGATCAAGAAATGAAAAACAAATCCTCCAAACCCCCACTTTCACGGTCATTTCTTCATCTTCACTTTCAGAATAATGGTGTTACTTGTTTCTCCCAAAGTTCGAGGTCGAGGATTATTTTCCATCCTTCGATCCTGTCTCAGTCGACGTCGACACTTCCATGATTCTCAGCCCAGCAGCGCGGAGCAAACACAACAAGAGACAAAGACAAACTTGAAAGCGATGGCCATCGCCATTCCAGAGAAACATACGGCTCCAAACAGAGACACGCCATGTACCAACTTGAACGACACAGACTCGATCGTCAACCAGCTAGCCGTATTAGCAGCTACCATCAGAGCCCCACGCGATGACACGAGATCTAGCTCTAGCTCACCCTCCACAAAAACAACCAAATCAGAAGCCAGACTTGAAAAGGAGCAGGAGATTGGAGAATCCTTCCTCTACCTCCGAAGCCTTATCACAGTCTCCCAAACACCAGAACCGAAGCCGAAGCCGAAGTCAAAGCCAGAACCAGAACCAGAAGCAGCATCAAAGACAGACTCAAAATCAGACTCTCACCCACCTCTTCGTCGGAAACGCGCTTCTTCAAGATTGAGTCTTCGTCTCGAGATCCCACCACTACAATTTACTCCCAAGATCCCTAAGCCTAAGCCAAGCCCAAGATACACGACCGTTCCCCCAATTTATGCCCCAAAGTCAATCTCCATCCGACCAGAGGTCCGCTTCTAGGCCCGTCCCGCGATCGGATCCACCCGCCAACCAAACTACATCATACCCAAAGAGTTGGATTGGACATCGTTATCCCACATCCGAAATTAGACATCCGAAAGTCATCAACTATCAATGACATCGTTTTACAGGATAAGATCGAAGTATTCCATACAGAGTACTGTACATACGAATACCACGTAACTCTACCGAATGAGTACATCGGTGACAACTGCTATCAATCAAATCAAATCAAATTAAAACCCGAATCGGCGATATTTTTTCCCTACGCAATTATGATTTGATGGGTTCTTCCAAAATTACTAGGATGATCGCTGGGACGCGTCATGAAGGATGTCCCACGACCCCGCGAAGACCCTGTCGAGTCAAGTCAAAAATTCGAGTCAGAATGCAATGCACCATGATGTATGGGTGGATAGATGGAGATCGTCAAGTGTGTTTTGGGATTAGGGAGGGAACCCGGTCGTATTCTTATTTGAATCACAATGACGTCTGGCCTGGTCAGATAGGTAGGGTCTCAGGGTCCTTTCTTGCTCTTTCCAGATTTGCTGGGATTGTCTTTATCCGCATACTTTCGGTTGGATTCTTTTTTTATTCTTTTGCGGGGGCTATTTGTTTCATGTGCATGGTTCCTGCAGCCTTTTTGAGATATTCTGTTGGTTTATCCTTTTAGTATTGATTTTTTTTGCGCGGAGATAGGCTGAGTTTCTGTGTGCGCTCTGTGTGGAGACGGACGGAGGGAAGTGGACTGTGAATCCATGACTGAGATAAATTCCGATAGGAGAAGACGATGAAGGGCGGGATGTATTCATTAATTGTCTTATTTTTATTTTTATTTTTAATGTTTTAAATTGTTTTCTAATTGTTTTCCCTGTGGACACCGTGACCTTTCTTCTATATCATGATGCAATGATCCCGCCTATGACGAGATATCACCGATAGAAAACATCCGTGCTACTGTTTAGTAGTTTAGCCATATCCCGCTCGGCTGGTGCCGAGATGATATGAAACAGACCTCGCCACAACTTGGAACTCCCATCAAATCAAACGACTTGAACACAGAATGTTAGACTTCCCTTTTAGGCCCGGAGCCACTTTCCTAACTCTGCACTGATTCTCCGCCAAGTTCTTTGCCAGCGCCGTTACGTATGTGTTCTACGCCCTCCCCCAGGTGGATAACGGCAGTGGCGTCGGTACTTTCAACCGAGAGAGCTTCATTCCGCACAGACCGTGTGAGACCATCGATTGAGTGGATCGTATCAGATCCCCTGAATCTACACTGCTATACAGAGTTCTCACCATGATGCTCGCCAGTGGGGAATGAACGGTGTTCGATTGGTCGGGGAGTAGGGAAGGGTTCAGGCTGCGTGACCTGATGCTTGTTATGCTTGTTTGTTTGTGTTTTACGCCTCAAACGTCATATGATTCTGGGAGCAGGCAAGACAATAGCCGAGATTGGAGAATACTTGCAAACTTGCAGTAGTAGGTGAATCCTATCGGTTAATTTTCCCCACTTCCTGCACCTGTTTGAAGCTGAAAGCGGGCCGAACAAAAGTACTAGAGGATGAACTAGCGCTGCCGAGGGCAACGTCACAATAACCTCAGATCCATATGCTTGATGGCGAGACTTCCCAAAGCCCCTTTTTTTGTGTCTCTCTCTGCCTCACTCTCTGCCTCGTTGTTATGTTTGCTTAATTCCAGGAAACAGGTGTATCGGGCTAATTAGTGTTGACGGCTTAGCCCATTGGAGGCATAATATTAGGACTTGTGGAGCAAACTCGTCATAATTTCCAGGGGACACGTCTCAATATAAATGCTCCATCTTGAATGGTCGGCTTCTTTTCTGGCCACTCGAAGCGCCCGGAACTGGAACGGCAAACATTGACAGTTCATATCGAGGATGAGACCCTTGGCCATAGTTGATTCCTTTAAAATCACAGGGTCGCTTTCGGCGCCGAAGCATCAGCTCTTCGCGACGGGCCGGAGACGCCACGCCACGGCTATTTGTCCCGGATAATTTCCACGAATGACCAAGCTGCGATGTTTGTTAAATAGCCTGATATGGCTATATGTGAATAGGCTCCGAAAAAACCTTGGAGGATAAGGAAGCGATCATCAAACTTGAATCAGGGGTAACTCTTGCATTGGGGAAACATGAACGGAGAGCGCAGGAGCGTAGACGAGTAGACTAATAGATGAGTAGGTAGTGCCGTATACATCATGTGCATGAGCAGCATATGCAACATGGATTTTGACAGTTCCTACCCTTTTGAGTGCTCATGCACTAGACTTTGACTGTTTCAGATCACTGTGCATGACGACTGCCCGATAAGGCTCCCGGCAGACATAATCTGCACAGGCTGAAAGATCGTCAGTGCCGAGACTTCGGGGCTGGAGCTTCGGCCGTCTTGTATATCCGACGGTTTAGGATTCATAATAATGCTCAACTTGAATCTACTTTGACACATAGTAATATGTGATTGAATGAGATATAAACAAATATAAGTATTTGTCAAAGATTCAAGTCCCGGCTATTGATCCATGCCCTAGTAGACGATCATCGCGGCACGTACATATGTAAGTTTTATTTTCATTTAAACCAGCCAATCAACAATTCAGATTATAGATTTGTTCCTTCTCCTACCTTTCGTACTCGGTTCACATTTTTGCTGGCTTTTTTTTTCTTAGACGACGCTATGGCCTTCTTTTTCGAATGCATTGTCATATGCCGGAGAATGGGTCTTATCCCTACACCTCAGTCCCAACGGGAGAGAAATAGTATAGTACCTAGGTACCTATACGTACCATATTTCCTCTGCCGGGTGGAGATTCCCTATCCGAGGTGCCGCCGCTTTAATGAGGGCGCTCAGAGTCAGACTCACTGAGTAAATTTCAGTCCGGGCGCAGACTCACTGAGCAGCTCAGAATCAATCACATGATGGATTACTAAGGTCTGCTGAGTACTCCCTGAGCACTCAGTGCCGGTGATTGGTTGCTCAGTGACTGAGCAGTGATTGCTCAGAGACTGAATAGACGCCTCTATTTCGCACCCAGCCTTCGCTCGATCCACACCGAAAATGGCATTCTGCCCCACCAAAATGTTTAATTATGAAATGGGTAAACCAGGTTCGATTTCTGGAGGCGTGCCATGCTCTCTTTTCTTACCCAGACCCAGCCGACAAGGGATGGAGCGACGTGACATTTAATTGAAAGAAACGTTTATTATCTATTATGTAGTGATGTAATAATAATTCTCATCTGCTCATTTGATCTGCAACTCGATAAAACTGAATAGATATAAATTGGGCTGCAAGTCCCTTCTTCAGCCATTGAACTGATCCATCCTCATTTCCAGTCAAGACCATTTCATTATAAGCTTTTTCTTACCCGAGTTCAGTCCTGTCTATTTGTTGGTCATGGGGCGAAAGCTCTTCTTTGCTCAAAAAGATGGACTTGGCAGAGAGACGCAACAGAAACTAGCCCAGAACAACGGCTATGTTTTTGGTGCTCATGCAGCTAGGGATTCCATACGCGATCTAAACAGAAAGATACCCAAGACAAAAAAGATGCACTTTGATGCCGTTGAACTCTGGAATGAGTGAGTTTCCGGCGGCTGTACGCTCCGAGACATCAGCAATATTAGACACTGATGCCATACTAGTTTCGTGACAATATGGGGAATTGGAGGGTACAAAGAGGGTTCAGTGTGTGCGACGCCAGATCATGCGCTGATAAAAGAGTTTCTTCGCTGGTACAGTCATACGGCGCAAGGTAAAAAAAGCAAAAATGGACGGCCAGTGATGACATCGGTAGTCAACTGTGCAGAAAGACTGTTCGGCGGGTTTGAAGAAAAATTGCGGATCACAATTATGAAGGAAGACCGCAGTGAGATATACAACGTAAGTTGCCATGTGATTAATGCTTCATAATCTCGAGATGCAACTCAAACTTATTGGGACACAGTGGATAAAGAGAACATTGTCAGAAGCTGAAGGAACGGTTGAAAATGTTGAGGAACCAGATCACTGCTTTACTAAAAAAGATTACCTCCGCATGATATCCTCTATGTGGCAGGCAGATCATCGCCGTTTCATGCCTGGATTGCTTAAAGCCACCATCATGCTAGCCCTCCAGTTGTACCTTTTCACTGGAGCCAGAATTGGAGCTTTCATCCCACCCCACGAGGATAAAGACAAGAAAGGACTGAGATACCAGGTGATCAAATTTCGATTCCGGAATTATTAGTGGCTAACTCTCTACAAAGGACATCGATCTGGTTCTGTTTCCATCCACTACGGCACCTTGGAAAGTGGAATGGAAAGTTAATCAAAAGTGGCTCAAAGGGAATCGAAACCCGGATTACGCAGTGTGAGTTATCTACTGCAAGTTCTTGATCCGGCCGGACTCAACAAAAAGAGATACTGACCGTCTGTCAAGATTCGGAATCGGTATTCGAGATACGAAAAAACCACAGTTCGCTTCTGGTTATTTGCTCCTGGCTCTTGCCTTACAGCATGGTGCCCTTTTTGGTATCAAGTCTGTGGAGGACTTGGCTAAATACGATCTTTCGAGTGGAAAGCCTATCGAATTACGCTGGAGGGATGAATACTTGGAAAAGCCCGTTCTCAGGAACGTCACAGCTGTTGGTCCACAAGATGTTCCGCTTCATAAAGAGCGTTTTTGTGAGCTGCTGCGTGGAATTGTCACCACTGCTGGCTACAGTAAGAGTATAACCGTTCATAGAATTCGGAAATATCTTGGAAGTGTTATTGAAGGTGAAAGGATCGAAAAATATAGCATGTGCAAGGGAGACATCTGCTGACCAATCATGTAGGAAGATATGGATCGGCATTGGTATCTCAGATATACGGGCACAAAGATGCAAGCACATACCCCAAAGAGTATCTACTACATTGCTCTTCAATTGATACGGTTTCAGCTGTTCTAGGGGAAGAAGAACAGTCAAGCCATGGTGAATATTTCCAAGGGTTCGAGAGATTTTATGAGCAAGGTTATCCAGGGGAACTGCCTGCGGAGATCGAAGCAAATATTTTGCAGATGCCGGAACTGATCGCCATCAGCAGTCGAATCGAACAACTTCAAGCCTTGAACAGTGACAAAGGGTCTATAGCTGCCGAGAAGCTGAACTACAAGAAAACCCTGCTCCGACTTCGCATTGCAGGCCTAAAAGGATACCAAAACCGCTGGGTACGAGAGAGACGAGACCACAGAATTCTCAATAGGGGAAAAGAGGAGCCTCTCATCAGTGACAACGATGTTTCCACGCGTGCTCAATTCTTACTCATGCCCGAGCTTGCCAACATCTCATCATTAATGTCTTCTGACAAAGAGCTGTCGTTCGACAGAATGCTCGCCTTCGTGGATGATCTGAAAACCCTCTGTGAGCGCGATTTTGATGTGGTCTATCTTCCACGAGAAAGCCCAGTACAAGGGCGATGTCCTGCAAAAGACTGCCTCAAAAGAATGGATTGGTGAGTTACCCCAAAACATAGTGATGAGATAAATGCTGACTATTACCAGTTTAAAAAAGTCTGACAGAAGTGCCCATATCCACAATTGTGTTCAACGTGAGATCGCTTTGGGTCTTCAAGTCCCGGAGTCACGGTTAAAGTTTTGTTACGAGTGCATGGAATGGCTGCAAGAAATTCAGTGGCGGGATCACTGTTCTTTTCATATCCAGTCATGGAAAACACAGTGTTATGAAGTCATTGTGTACCGCCACACGATTATTCGGCCTGGCTACTGTCCCTTCTGCTTGTGGAATGTAAATCTAGATCCAGAAGATCGATTCCATCAGTGGTTGAAAAGTGGCAATCTAAAACAACACATTGAGGAGAAGCATATTGGCGATGAGCCAATTTGTGGATGTGGCCAACGTTTCGACAATGAACGTAGCCTTCGACATCATTTACATGACACTCACAGGCTGAACAAAGCTATATGGCAGAACCCAAGACTCCCAAGAAAGAGAAAACGAACCAGCAAGGAAGATACTTGCCTTCCTTCCATGAAAAGAAATAGTCAGATCCGGAAGGAGCTTAGATTCTACCGTTACCCACCTCCACGTCATGAACACGAGTATCAGATGTCAGATAATATTTTCCTGCCTGTCCACGCCTTACATAAGTTCGTGGAAGAACATCCAGAGAGAAGTTACCTCTCTAATCTCACCAGCCAGCCAACCGAAAGCATCAGAAGTACCTCATTTGAGCCGATATCTTCTAAGGCTACGCCACCGTTGAACTTGTGGCCAATAACGCCCGGATTGGAAGTTATCGATCCTCAAATCCTCGAAATTGCTGACTCGGGTCAAGAGCATGAATTGAGGCACTATGATCTGAATTATACATCGCTCAATAACTCCGAGCTCTCTCCAGATCAGCGCAAGGTTGGGAATAGCCCACCTGGTCCTGCACAAATTTCACAAGTTCCCGTTCGGCCCACTGCCATCGAACCTACTCCTGAAGTTGATAGCAATGATTTCCAGGGTGCCCATGCTTCTAATCACTACACAGAAATTGAGCGCGAAACCTGTAGTCATATTCCAGGTCAATTACGCTCTCCTGACACACCCGAAGGGGGGTTTGGCATGAAAGTCATGTCGCTCAGCGGCATGAAAAAGTCACAGTGCTCCTTCACAAGCCTCATAGAAAGCGAACCGACCGAGAAGGAACCCTTAGGCTCAAATCACCCCGCCTTCGCTCTGGGAACCGAGAAAAATTCAACTGCCACAGATGACCACAAAATTGATCGTCATGCCCATCAACGAATCTGCAATAACATCTCTCTTAACGTTGGAGATCCCAATATTAGCCATCCTGGACCACTCACGAGAGCCCAGGCAAGGCAGCAGCGGACTCAGTATTGTGCAGTTGATGAGAATAAGAAAAGTTTACGAAAGACACTCAACGCGAAAGAGAAACGAAAAATGCGTGTGTTTAAGAGCCAGAATCACACTTTGGGGCAAATCGCATCCGAATTTGCAGATATTGATACCGCCATTTTGCGGCAGGCTTGGAAGGAAATGAAGGTTCCTCAGCGACGCACAAGATCACGAGCTCATGGATGTAATTGAGTTTTACTTCGACCATAGCATTATAAAGCATAGTAGCTTAGAAAGATGAATAATTGTATCAATGAAACTTCGTACTTAAGAGCTAGAAGAGCGTATTACTAAAGGGGCCAGCAGAGTCATGCTCAACGCCAAGTCATTTACAGTACATTACAGGTACGCGTTCGGCACCGCCACACCAAATTACTTCCGATCTTTACTTCATGTAATGTAATGTAAGTTCCATGTCCGGTTTTGTAAATCTGTCTTTCACTCATGCAGGTCGTCGATTGTGATTGCGCCCACAGTGTTTTTAAGTGCTAAACTTTGATCTTATGGTCCAAATGCAAATTCATTCTTAATGTTCACAGTACATCTACGGTCTCGCATCTATTTTCTTCTCAAACTGATTATGTGGCTCGTATTTGAACCGGCCTGCATCTCAAGTTCTCAACTAATCTCGTAGTAGCGGATACAGTATGTATCATTCCTGACCCTTGTAAAGTTTATTTGCTTAAGTGAAAGAGACTTTGAGAATTGATTACGGCGCGACTTTATAACTACGCCATTCTGTATGTGGTATTATGTTGACGACTGGTGTATTTGGCTGGTAACTGGTTTTCAATATGGCAGACATAATAAAAAGTTGTTTTTTCTTCATTTCTGAGCGACAGTCGTTCAGCTCGTCTCCGGACGCTACGGCAATGCGAGATAGATACAGTGCTATGAAAACATTTCACGGGGTGAATTATTGAAAAAAAAAAAAAAAAAAAAAAAAAAAACCTGATTTCCCATTCTGACTGGCATGATAACTCTGCCCTATAGTGATACCAGTGACTGAATGCCCGGTGAGGGCGTCAGAAAAACCACGGAAGTTTGCTGAGGAGGAATCTGAAGGTAATTCATCAGCCAGACCAAAAGGATGAAGGATAGGAGACAATGTTGAGTCTTGCTTTGCGCTGCTTTCGAGGAAAATCAGCCCTTTGATATTTTAATCGTGCACAGGCTACAGTAGACGTTGAGGAGTGTGTAATTAAATGGGCAAAGAGGTGGCCACGTTTGGCTGGAAGCATAATACTGCAAGTAGTTGAGATTCAACATATGACCCAACTCAAGCTCAACAGGGTCTCTTTGACATCCGAATTGATATCAGAGGCTCGGGGGATTACGCTGCTGACTTTTCTAACAGAGGCCATGCTTATTTCTAAAATACCCAGGGGTTTACCGATTTTGTGCTCTCGATCATACTAGAGATATAGGACATCATTACTTTCATCAATATCAAATTATGTACATATCGGAAAGAGAGCAACGTACGATTGAGCTGTTTTTTGCGGCCTAGTAAGCCATAGAAACATATCTGTTTCTCTTTGAGCACAGGAACATGATAACACTTGCAAATAATAAATCGTGGAGCTTACAATCAAGAGTAACAACCATCGCATGGGGAAAGAGAAGTACTTGATTCCTAGAAGTTTCTCTTCTATTGATGGTTATAGTGGGTTTGCCAGACCTATGTTTCAGTTTAAATATCCCAATCTTCCCCGCTATATAGCCCATCAATGACCATTGCGTAAATCAATGTGCTGCCTGTATATCAGCTGCGTGTAAAGCAGTGCAAAACTTAATTGTATTCTTAGAGCTTCAATCAAGAACTGGAACTGGAAGAAGCTACCTGAAACAACAGAGCTCATTCTTCTTACTATATAAACTTCTCTATCTACTTGGAACTTTTGATGCAGAAACCAGGTTTCTTTGAAGTCGTAATAGGTCTCAAATTCACAATATAAAATAATGCACGTAGCGTCGATGCATTGACTGCCGTTGTCTACCCAAAGGTGTATTCAAACATCACTGAAAAAAAAAAAAAAAAAAACCTTCACCAAAGCCTTCGCTCTGGGTAATGTCGCAAAGTCAGTCAAGGGATCAAGCGCCATCACTCTCTCTTTCAAGGGTATCTTTGTGGAAGAAGAGATACGCAAAACGACAGTCAAACAACGACGATATGCAACCTTGCAGGTCAATTTCCCGGGTATGCTCATCGCAAAGTGTCCACAGAAAGCGTGGTAAAAGAACCCGGTCTCTTGGTGTTGGGATCAAAAATATACAGATGATACAAAGATTGGTACACAAAAGCCAGGCGCCGTTATCAAAATCTGTATATTTCATGAAAATTGTCCTCCAAAATCACCTTTGTCGAATTCATGACCATATTACCAAGCAAAAAGACTACCCAGAGGAAATACTCGACGACGAAATCCTGGGAAAGTTCGCACAGAAATACCCAAAATACAAATTGATTGTGGATACCCTTCCTGTCGTCGGGAGTTTTATATCTGAAGACACAAAGCAAATGCTCCGAGCACGGGTCAAGTCCAGGACAGCGACAGCTATTCTCATTTTGCTAAAAGGTCTGATGCTTTGAGGAAACTCCCGAACATGAACTCTTCTTTTCGTACCGTACAGATTCAGATGCGATTGCTTAATTCGAAATGGCCTTATAACTTCCACCTAGAGCATGTTTACAGAACCTTAACTCTAGGCTAGTAATGTACCTAGCTGTACTTCTCAGAGGCTCAAAATTAATATAGCGACAAACTTCAATATCTATCTAGGTAAATTACGTACTGTACTGGCTTTGTACTGTAACTCATTCGGACTTGTGCGATCGGTGCTGCTTGTAAAAGTAAGAGGATGGTTGCAGGGCTTTACAGTACACGGGTGGATATGACGGTAGATGCGGACCTAATGGGGTTTCAGAATAAAGTGCAGTGGTGCATGGTTATCTATGCCTCGTTTACGTCGTTTCAACTTCCAGTAAATATGCAGAACTATTCTAGGAGCTGGTACGCTCTCGGGAATATTTTCTCAAATCACCTTTAGGCTCGAGAGCTAGGTGCGAGAGCTAGGTGAAAAACGTGCTACTGTATGCCTTCGATTCGCCTACAAGCGCTATAGTTCTTCCACCGGACCTTGCATCCAAGACCCAAGAGCTTGAACCATGCCTTCTTCTTATCACATGCTGAACTATAAAGATGCTTGTTTATCAAATAGTTACTGTACAATTTTCATACAATGTTTCTCTCTATCCTCAACGGATCTGATGATTTATTTCTCGTCTAAATTTTTAAAGATTCTCACACCATGGTAATTGTTCCCTGAGACGTTTCTGCCTTTCACAAAATTGCTCACATGGGGCGGTTTCATGTCTTGGATACATTTTGCATGATTCAATTTGGCATTCTGAATAGTGGAAGGAGATTAAAAGAAGATTAAAAGGAGAATAAAAGGAGAATAAAAGGGGAATAAAAGGAGAATAAAAGGAGAATAAAAGGAGAATAAAAGGAGAATAAAAGGAGAATAAAAGGAGAATAAAAGGAGAATAAAAAGAGAATCGTCCATTTCAAGAATTATTCGTGAAATGCATAGATCGTGCAAAGCGAGCCACGGCGAGAGGGGATCTTGCCAAAAGAACAGATCGCTTCCCTAGAAACCCGCGATATTTCTTGTGTTGAAAGACTTTCGCTTCTCAGAATGAAGAGTATCTGTTTTGAACGATGTACAATGAAATACAGCCATGGTATCGAAGGAGCTTTCTTTCTAGAAAAAGTAGCATGTTTGTGTTTGTTGACAATTGTCATTCCAACGTTAGAATTTTGAGATGTGATGATGTTCAATATCACTATTATGATATATTGCAAGAATGGAAGTCTAAATGAAATTCAAAAATCGTTACCGGCTGTTCATTTATCAATATCTCAGTTGCGCTGCTTTAAACTAACGTTGAAAAGTATTTTGAAGTAAACCAAGCCTGAGCGGCTTGTCAGGAAAAGAAGCCCCAAAAGGAGCAAAAGAAGTTAAGCTGTATTTTACTACAGTACCTCCATAACATTTTAAACGATCGCTGTAATTCATGCCCAATGATGGGCATAATGTATACGGGAGTCTAGTCAATGCCCGTAGGCTTGGGGATAAAGTTAAACGTCGTAATGTTGGTTTCGTTTCTGTGCAATTCCAGCTTAGTACAGTATCTGCAGAATGATATTATTGTACTGATTTGAAAACAAGTACATCTGGAAGAGCTGGCATATCAACCATTCTTGTCGAATGTGACTTGTAATCTTGAAAAGTGAAGTGGTTTAGACGTTGTTTATTTGACCAGGAATGGGGCAAAATGCTCCGGCCTGTCCAAAAGGACGGAAATCTAGGATAGAACTCCAGAAAATTGCACGCTGATTTCTGGGCTGAACTCAAGGATTTATGTCTACCATTGCAAATATCCAGCACAATCAAGAGACGGCATGTCGACCACGCCTCATTTCGAGCACTTCAAGAAAGTGCGATATCAAGGGGTCATGAATAATTCATTTATTTGCGATGACCTTGCAGGTTTTACGTTACCACCCCTTTTCAATTTCTATACATAGAATGTATACATGGGTGTGAGCCTTTCGCGAATCTCATTGCCGGTTTTTTCTGGTCAAAATTGGATAGGATGTCTTTGTGCAGCGCTCGAAAGCAGAATTTTTCAGTGATCGCTTGTCGACAAATAAAGACGTATCGTGTATTGCAGGCCGCGTACACCAGGAATTCTCTCCGAGACAAAGAGACAAAGTGAGGCCAGAGTACAGAAGAATTCGAAATTGGCTTCCATCTTTTACACAGAAAACCTATCTCAGACCCATAGCCTAAGCCAAAACTGGATTTGACTATGCTTCATTCAGCGATATTGCGGGACTCTTGCCTGAATTTAGGCCCTCTCATTGGATAATCGGTTTGGTCAAAGGGCCCAAGAAGCCAATTTCGAATTCCTCTGTAACTTTCAAGCTAGATAGACGCAGAATCAGCACGTACTAGGAGGGAACCAGAGGACATCTCATAGCAGTGATAAGTGCTGGGAGGGAACCAAGGACATCTCCCCAGACCATCAATAATCACACTAGTTGCAAGAAGAGGTACTATGAGGGAACCAGAGGACATCTCATAGCAGTGATAAGTGCTGGGAGGAAACCAAAGGACATCTCGCCAGACCAGCAACTGTCACAGAGTACAGCGGGAACAAGTATTGGGAGGGAACCAACGGACATCTCCCAAGTTCACCGATTGAAGAAACTATACCTGAAAGATCCGACTAATGCACGATATGGGCTCAATTTAAGTGGAGGGGTACGGTATGTGAGGGGACCCATGAACGTAACTCCAATGACTATCAACTCTCACCAAGATGCCGAACCACTCGATGTTTTTCTAGTCTGCAGGCGCCTGGACCGGTCGATAAGCAATGAAACCTGGTTGCAGGCACAGGAGGCTGTGGTCGAGTAGAATAAAAAAAACCTATCCAGCAAATAGTTGGGATACTTGTAATTACAAGTAGTATCCATTCCATTCTCGGTTAAAAGCGACCATGGTTCAGTCGTAGAGCGGACCGCTTTTTGCGGGACGGAAAGCGGAAAACGCCAGATCTACCAATGGAAAGAAATGGGCGAGACGATTTTTCGAAGTAATTCCTCGCCCATTCAAATCAAGACAATGTCATTTCAAAAAAGAAAAAAAAAGATAGAAAAAAAAAAATAAATGGCCTACAGTTCAAGGCCCGCCGGTTCTGGTTGAGGTACGTTCGACGCTTTAGAAGTCAACATGGCTGAAGCAAGTGCCGCCCATAGATCTGCGACGTGATTTGCACAACTGACCAAGGCCAAGTTTGGGTACCCAAATAATCGACCCCAAGGTTCTGGTGAGTTTGTGGCGCATAGCTCTACCCATGGATGCAGTTCTTGAACCGGTGGATAATAAGGGGAAAGTGTGGAAATGGCCGTCCTGAAGAAGGCGTACGAAATCGATCCATGTAAATAAATGTAAACAATGACCTTGTCCTCTTCGCCCTTCTCGCCCGTAAAGTCTTCATTTTCTACAAAACCTCACCTCCTCTCTGTTCTGTGGTCCTACAACCGGTGATAGAGCGCTACAATTGCGAGAACTACGAAATGGTGGTCCAGAGGAATACTCGCAGACCCAGAGGGACAGGAGCTCCCTCCTCGCAGACCACACGGCCTCCGCCTACAGGTACAGCGGGGGTTCAATCCACCGTACGGCGGCCACCGCCACGTCAAACAGCGGTATGTCTTCCTAAGCCATAGTCTGACCGACGACCGAGGCAGCTGCTCATACAATCACTTCAACAGGCAACAGCGAACCGGCGATACCCGCCGGCTGCGGACAGCTCTCGAGGCCTGGATGATGACTTCAATCTCGTTCATGCGCACTGTCGAGTAGCGATCAACAATGCCGAAGTGCATAACCGACAGCTCACAAACCGCCTCAACGAGCAACAGCGTGAGATCGCTGCTAGCAATCAGCGACTCAGCAGGGAGAAGGCACAGACCAACGCCAAACTTCGCCAGTTATCCTTGGAGAAGCAAAAGGCCCTAGAGGAGGTGGATCGCTTGAAAGGAGAGATTGTTCAATTGAACAATCGGCTTGATATGGTTGTCAACGAAAGCCACAATCTGATATCTCGCACAGAAGTGCAGGATATGTTGAATGAAATCCACGCTTCAGCCGAGACGTTCATGAAATCCTTGACAACCAGAATGAGCGATAACGAGAATGTCCAGCTGTCTGGACAGTTGCCTGCCTCTGATGTTGTCCATGATCCATGGACGAACCAATATGGCCCGTTTGAAATGCTGCACGACTCCGCCGGGACTGAGATTCCTGGCCCTGAATACCCACTGGCAGACCTAGAGGGACTGTCGCCGCTGGGATCTCAATACGAGTTTCCGGAAGTCGATATCGAGGGCGCAGTATGAAACTAAAAGAGAGCGAAACAGCTCCTTTGGTGGCTGGTTGAGATCCATTTGAGGCTCGCCGGACCGTGTGGACTCTTCCCTACCTTATGATTTGCGGTGAAGGCAAATATCATGTGAACCCCAATTGATACAATTTTGACATATCTGCATTTTTGTAATGTCTCGGTTTACGTATTAGTTAGATTCGATCGCAAGGCTAGAAAATCAATAATTCATCAATTCATAAAGCATCAATGCTGTTGTGTTGCGTATTTCTCGGGCTGGAACGGTGAACGTTTTTACAAGCAATCAGCAGTAATTGGATCTCACATTCTTATTTCCTTCACTACACAAGTTTTTTACGGCCTCTCCAGAACGGTGAGTAGAGATGGGTCGAATTCATCAGATTGCCCAAAGCCTAATAGTATTGCCATTTATATGTAAATCATCTATCGCCAAAGGCTCGTTAGGTGCATATTTTACCTCAACAGATTAATCAGGGCAATCTGCTACGACAGGTGGGTCTTGCCGGGTTGCCAAGCCCCGGCCGACCGAGAAAACTCTGACGATCATTGCGGGCACCATGGACGAGATATTGGGCCACAAGACCACTTGGCTTTTCCCGTAGCCCCACTAGCACCAGTGTTCACACGCGCACCCTTTCTCGGTCGTACTATCGCTGATCACTGCACATTGGGAGCCTAGATCCTTCCCACGTGAGATAAGAGATCAAATGCCTTTCATGGTTACGAGCAAGGAACCGAGGGAGCTTGTCGATCATTGATTCCAGAACTATGCCATTCTCAGTTGTCGAGTCCGGGGAGAAACCCAACCCGGGGAGACTGGATGAAATAAGCTTTGATACTTCGTAATCAGAGCGACCCATGACTTTGGTAGGGATAGGTCCTCGCAACTTTGAATGCATTGTCAACACAGAACCTTGCACCTGGGAAATACGCAAGGGTGCTGTGAGGTACGGTGAGAAAACCACCTCTCGCTGAGTACTTCACACATTCTCTTGTCACCCCCATTCTCTGCCCTGGATTTTGGCTTCGATCGCGGACTGCAACGTTACGCTTCCTGACGCCCCATCAGAGGCGTACCGTGGATAACATGGGCCAGGGATACACTTTCCAGGCCTTTCGTCTTAATTGGACTCACCGGGACTCCATTCTCGACAATGCCCATTGTGAGACCAGTAAGAAGGCCCAGGGTTCTAGGTTGACAAGTGAAAAAGCCGCGTCCAAGGAAGATCATTCTGACTACAAATGTCTGCTGGCTCGTCAGATCTGCGTATGAAAGATTCAATCCAATTTTCACTATGGGTGGTACTCCGGCCAACACAGAGAACGCAGCTCCAAGCTTGGAGCGCCAACTGCTGCGTGCATTTTCTTTGTCTTCCTCGACATCCGGTGAGTCTCAAAGCTCAGCCAGTTCCATAACGGGAGACACTACCGAAGACGACACCCACCCAAGGGACACCAATTCCCGGCCAGGAGACAGACAAGCAGGAGTGAAACGACAGCGTACTTCAAATGAAGGTGACAGTCTACATCGTGATCAAGACGATTTAGATGTCCCCGCTCCGTCCGATGGACTTGAGATGTGCGACACGCGGGTCTTTCGATGCCTTGTAAAGTGAGTACCAAAACATGGCTGTCAGAAAACATTTATTCTAACGTCGTTCTAGTCTCATCATCTGTGTCAGGTCAGTGCAACCATCCTCTAAATCACCAACATCTGCTCATTTCTTCCAGACGTATGGAGCGACAAGCTCGGGACCAAAGCTATCCAAGTCATTTTGTAGCCAACGAGATAGAGAATTTGACGGTTCGGCTGGCCGCTATTGAGTCGGCGGCACAGAAAATGGCAAAAGAGACAGATGAGGGCAGGTGAGATTAAGGCCGTCGGCGGAGAGCAATCAAGGCTGAATGCCGAAAGTAATCGTCAAAATAATGGCTTAATCTGGCTTATGTTTTCCTTCCTCTGTATTTTGGTCTTTTATGCAAGTGGAGGGCTCTTGTCCAAAATGAATTGTTCATCCAATGCCTGGTATATCTGATTCTGACAGTAATAAACAGACTCATTTTTGAAGATGAAATTCATTGTATTGTACCAAAGCCTATACATGTACCCAACGCATAGTCCAACGATCTCCATAGTGAGGCCCAGGAAAGGCATGTTAGTCGGGAGATCTGGGTGGCTGGTCCACATATTACTGAGCAAGAGGCCGGATTCCATAATCTCTGCACTGCATTGGTACTCTTCGGTACTATGAGACTATTTCAATAGCAGCTTGCGCTTATGAACCTCGGCTTCAAGGATGAGTTTGACAGCGCAAGATTTCTCTTTTTTTGCGATTGCGTGTCTTAACTTCAATTTCCGGATTGGGACGTCATCGCGAAGACGCTGTATCACTTTTTGATGCTCGTGTATCCGCGCGTCTCGCTCCTCAATGGCCTGGGTGAACTCATCATCCAACTGGTTCATTATCTTGAGGAGTCTTCGGTAGATCACTCGACGCTCCTTCTTTGTGAGCTTTCCATCGATTTGGGGGTTCTGAGATAATATTAGCGATGAATAGACATAAGATACATGTAAACGGATCCTGAATGGATTTGCGAGTGCTTTGCACCCACTTTACATAGAATATATGAGGATAATAAACATACTGGCTCTCGAACAGTCATATTCGTGGTTTGCATGGCAGTACGGCCGTCGTCGGTAAGATGGGCTGGAGATATGACGCTGGGTTCTCCAGCAAGGAGATCTTGTTTCTCCGAATCATGGGCTGTTTGAATATTGATGATATTCAACAAGTCTGCCTTCATGCTGGGCCGGGTCTCACAACAGTCAAGACGGTCAGAAGTATACAGAAACGTAAAGGCTGCAAAATCTATATTTTATTTCCGGGCGGGAAAGGAGATTTAAGTTAAGCCTTGGACAAGCAGAGACAAAAACCGAGAGCCTGGCATGTTCGGCCTGTCGCCCATGCAAGATAATTCACTCAGTGGATAAGGGCCCCGGATCCATCTTTTTGTTGAACTCTAATGATTTGTCAATCCCAGATCGGTACATTAGTAAGACTCTGACTGAAATCAAAAGTGTACCGAAACCCTAGAAACCCTATGGGTGATCTGCAGCGTGTTCCTTGGTGAGTGTATGTGAATATAACACGGTTTCTCCTCATTACCATGGGTCACAGTGGGGTTGAACTTACAGTTCAGATTGGGAAAGCACACGATATAGCTTCAACTCGTTCATGGATTGATTCAAAGAACAAAACCTAACCCACGGTTCAATTACTGTGGGAATGATCGCGCCGCGTGGTAGTGGGACACTAGAGTAGTTCTCAAATTACTGTCCACATGGTTAAGTCGCAGTATTAAGGGTTGCCAATGTAATTTTCATTGTTTGATAGACCCGGCATCAAGTGACTTCCAGTTCGGTTTGCATGCCAAGAGAGTGGTTTCCCTGGGTCTCAATAAATTTGGTATTTGAAAAGGACCGCACCTGGTTTTGATTATTGACCTTCATGAATAGAACCGGAATTTCACATGTAACGTTACTGTATGTATAATTCATTAACTCCTCGTTTCCTTTTGAGCTTCCAAAAGCTTGCGTCAAGTCAGATACAGCTGGCCCTTGAGTATGCAATGTACCGGGCTACTTTGCACTGTGCTTCGCAGAAACCACATTCTTCCTTCTGCTGATAGCTTTGACTTGGTCCTCGAGGTTGTTCACTGTGGATTCCATTTCTCGGAGTCTCCCATAGCCCGTAGCCAATGCTTCCATTTCCCTCTGCACATTTTCATTCCAAATCTCCTGCTTTTGAAATTGCTCCTCCATCTCCCTGTGAAAAATATGTCAGCTATCGAGACTCGAAACCTGTGCCAGGGGGGGAGGAAAAAATCCATAAATCAGACAAAAAAAAGGACCGCTTACTGCATTCGTACATCTAAGCTATAATCAAGTTAGCTGGGGTTAGAACAATCGGTGTATAAGATAACAGCAAACCTCTTTAGAGTGGTAAATGTGTCAAGAAGATCTCCGGTTACACTTGGTACAGACTTCTGAAAGGATTTGACGTTTGCCCCCCCCTCTGCAAAGGCGTAACTGGCTGCACCAGTCTCTTTCAAATAATGTTGCTCTTCGTTTGCCGTCTCAGTGAAGGTATCCTCTTGTGGCCTCTCAATTTCGTACTCGAAAGGACAATCCGCTTGCTGCGAGGTAGTTTCAGACAGTGGGATACTGTAGATCGAGCGCCGGTGCGTGGCCGAGGGAAACATTTGGCGCCAGTTTGCTGAAAAGTCAGTTGGTGTGAAGATCTGTTCCTGTTCCAGGGGGTCCATGACAGGCTCTCTGCACAGAAGAAAATCGATGTCCTTTCTTCGTTTAGAGAGAGTGCTTCAAGAATGTGTACCATGGAAGTATTTCTAGAAAGAAATATCATTTGAGTAAAGACCCAACGTCTAAGGACACAAGAAAAGCCGGGCGTAAAGCTGGCTTCAGGAACAGTACCTGCAACAAGTAAGGGGGATCAACAAAGAAAGCATAATGTACTGATTGCATAATACAGCGTCAATACAGTACGTGGGCAGCCCACCTTTTTGTGAACTATTGAATCCCATTATGGAGGGGCAGGCTGCAGTCCTAAAATACACCGCCATCCCATTCATTGGACGAATTGAGTGACTTTAACTCTATACTTCTCTTCTCTGGGCAAGAACCCCAGGAAGCCCGACACCAACGTGTCCGTAACATCTAAAGCAACGAGTTCGATAAATTAGTCATATGTAATCACACAACAGGTAAATTAGCTTTGTTTATTCAATTCGGCTGCAAAAATACCGCGGACTGTTCAAAAGTGAGATCAATCTGATCAACAGAGCCACGGACAGTAAGAGCCATAGTTTACACATATCCACAATCAATACGACGGTGACACGATGTGGTATCAATCGTGAAGGTTAATTTTGTGAGATGGGTTCCTTCTGCTCAGCTGCTCGATCGACCCGTGTTTATTCAATTCTCGCTCAGGACAAGAACCACTGCGGAAAACAGGAACAACAACGCCAGCATTACTCCCGCCTACTTTCCTTACCTTTTCCTCTCGATTGAGCGTGCAGAGTTATATCCTCGGATGTTTAGATAAACCATGATGTGATTGACATATTCCTACAATGAAGGGCACGACTATGAGGCACTGTATACTTGCCCATAGTTGGCAAACTTGCGGGTCGGTCAACCGGGACAAGACTGATCTGCGGCTTATCCGAAAGTAGTTTAGACTCTGCATCCGTTCCCCACTTTGATCTTTCTTCTCGCCGCTTTTCAGGGAGAAGTTTTAATCTTATAATGAGTCGGGCGATACGATAAGAATAACATAATAACCCTCTGGAGACTGTCAATCTTGATCAAAGCCGAAACTGGTTGTCAAGCGGTCGGAAAAGCGACAGGACCTTTTATTCTACTCTTCAGTTAGCGACCGGTTCGAGACCAAGGCCGTCTTTCGTATCGGAAATCCCCCTTTCATGAGTTCGCCACTTGCGTCATTGAAGCGATCTACTAAACAATTGAAACAAGTAGCCTTCTACCCGTAAGATGAGACCGCGGAACAAAGGTGGATTTGCGGGTCAGAATGACTCCAAGAATTGATGTCAGTGCGCAACGACCTCGCTAGCGCAGAATGAGACCAAACAGAAGTCTTACAAAGCTGGATAACTAGTCTTTTATTGATTATTGCCCTTTCGTCTGCATTCTTGTGTGCCAATTGTCCTTCCGCCCTCTGCCACGTACTTGAACTCGGAGTTCCGCCGTTATCTAATGGTTTAGAAAGCAGTGCGCAGAAGATATCATCATGTAGCCATATGAAGAAATTCATCTATTGTGTTCAAAATGATAGCGTATTGGCTACATAACTAACACCCTGATTAGAATATAACATCATTGAAGATTGATTCTTTGGCTGTCAATAGCTTTACCAGAGATACTGACAACATTGGGTTTGTTGCCATCTTTATTCGTAACCTCCCCATTTATTTACTGGCAGAATATCGAGATGAATGGTCAGTACCCGCCTAATTGAATAGTAACCAGCCATCACGTCAGCACATGTGAAATTCGCAGCCGCAAGAGGAGGTACGCAATCGCAAGATTGAGAAGTCTGCCATGTTAAAGCGCTTGAGAGTTTCGAAGCATGTACAGTACGTGAAGTTTCAAATGATTGCTTCTAACCATGCTGGGTTTCCATGTAATCATGCAGTGTACGTTCAAATCATTGGCAGTAAAATGGTGAAATCCCGTGTGATAATGCGCACGTCTGGCTGGGGAAAAGAGCAGATCTCATTGAGCTTTAATAAACTTTTAATTTCCAATGTTCATTAGAGGCGACCATTAATATACGTACATAACTCTCTCTAAAAGAAACCACATCCTGGGCAGCCAGGTCATTCCCACTCATCCTAAGACTTCTTCACGCCCCCTGCGTTGTGTACATGCACCCACTGCGAGGCAGCTCTTGAACAACATCATCCAGCTCTACCGTTTGTGTTAGATGTCTGATTCAGAATACGGTAATTGCCATCTGGAAATTCTGCCGCAATGGAAATCTGAATTTCTATGTCGACCGGCCTTTTGCAAACGAGACTGGGTACTTCTCGAGTGCCCATTATTCAGCACACTGGGAGAACAAATGAGTGTGTCCTCACAGACTGTTAACCCGCGGGAGATTCACTTCGAGCCTCCCGAGATATCACCGACTTGGCCAGACTCAGGGTCCTTAAACACTCAATCTTTTATGACCCTCGGTGGCGCCATGAGTCAAATGTCTGATGTTGAGTTGTTCGATGAAGCACGACACTCGGCATCTTGTGATACGACAGAGTGCATCGCACAATGTCTCACTGGTACCTCCACTTCCGGACAACTGTTTCATGCTTTACAGAGATTTGTCCCATGCAGCGAAGCTTTCGAACCAGTCGAGAAGAGTTCTTCCTCTTCAACAAAGGGTTCAATCAATCAGTGCTCCGTTCCCAACTGTCAAAAAAGCTTCAAGCGCCGGGAACACTTGAAGCGCCACATGGGAATTCATACGCAGAAGAAACTCCATAAGTGCTGGGTTCCTCAATGTCATCGTGCATTCTCGCGCTTCGATAATCTCAATGCACATTACAAAAACTCACATAGAAGAAGACAGGACGGGGTCGGTACGCTGCTACTCTGGACGAGAAAAGCCCTTATTATGACCCCGAGTTCCGGGGAAAGTTGACCAGGGAGGGTTGTCCTATATACGCCAAACAACAGAGACAATGAGGTCGAATACAGAATTTTACATTGCTCAGAGCTTTTCGACTGAGTGGGGATATTTGATTTCACTTTGCTTCACTTGTATGTTGGCTAGCTGTCACTGATGAAAGACTGGCCAAAAGTCTGTTTCCGCGGCTTGGGTTATGTGACCTTTCTACTGCTTTATGTTCGAAGCGCTATTCAAACTGCGACTGCGCTCGTAATTCCGAGGGAATTTATTATCATATATCACTCGATATAATTTTATTGATGTTCGGTGCAAGCCCAAACCCAAACTCAAGTGGTTTTAAAGATGACAAAACGAACCGGAAATTGTCAGATGTAAAATCAGCGATATATTGGGACAAAACAAGCTATAACCCACGCAACCTCACCATACCTTGCCATAGCATTGTATGTATAAAGGTCATAGAAGATCAATTTGTTCAATTTAAATCTCGTTCTACTAACCAGCCTCTTTTTTAAGCAGCCTGATTGCAGTTTTCCTTCCGCGAAGAAACCTTCCAAATAAGGAACATGGACATGTGTTTTAGTGAATGGCGGATACTTGACTAACGCTACGAAAATTACACCGTAACAACTATACAGTACACGGCTGAAATCTGACGGACACTCATATTTCTGACATGATCCGCAAGAAGCTATCTAAACAATAACTTAGAGGTAAAAGGTGCCTAAGCGAGAAGCTTCAGCTTCGTTGCTTCCATGGGCATAATATTGAGCGCTTGTACAAATGAACTCGAGCCACTCGTTCGTACATCTATTGCGTATCCCTTTGAGAGCGAATATTTTCAAGAAGATCCATTATGGTGAGGTTGCCCTGCTGTCTTGCTCGCTCCTGTGGCGCGATGCCATCGTTGTCCGCTGCGTCGAGTTTTATCTCGGGAAGAAGTGACAGCTTTTGGACGAGGTCACAATTGCCTGTATTTGCTGCATGCCAGATGATTGAACGACCCCGAGAGTCGCGCTGGTTTACCATTACGTCCGGACTTGAGATCAAACTGTCCAAGATCTTCCTGCAAGATAGCCCGCCATCGAACGTTCTCGCCGCTAAGAGAAGTGCAGTGTCTCCTGCAGAATCTAGGTGATTCAACTTGATCATTTTGTGCGTCATGAGAAGATGAATTGCAGTGAGGTCATCATAGATGACAGCAAAGTGGAGCGCCGTTCGACCTCTTGAGTCTTCCGAGTTGACATCAATCCGGTGGTCTCGTAAAAGCATCGCCAGAATTGAATACTGCTGGTATTCTAGCGCTTTGAAGAGTAACTCCCGACCAAGGGCTCGAAAAATGTTGGGATTGGTGCATGAGTGGTAGAGAAATTGTTCGATCGTGAGAATGTCGCCCGTGGAGATTGCAATCGATACCGCGCTTAGATCAATAGCCTCAGTCTCAATGGCTTGAGGAGCTTTATGCTCCTCACTCGAGTCAACATGTTCAATCTGTCGTATGAAGATCGACGTGATACAACGTAATGCTCTGAATTTTGAATCAGAACATCCTCCAAATCGGGAGGCAATTGAGAATGAAAAGCGATGACTCCAGTTTTCAGACACCCAATCACAATGGGAAGAAATGGATAATCCCTCACGTTCTGTTTCCAAAGAAGGAGACGGCATATTGGTGATAACTAGGCACCTTGTGGTAAAAACAATAAGATTGGAAGATATTTATGCAAATGAGAGGAAAGTCTGGGCGATTTTATATCGACATCTACTTTATGAAAGTCGTTTTAGATCCCAGGACTTTGAAGGCCTAGAATGAGCTTGGGATTAGCAGGAATGGTCGTGACATAGTTTCAAATTAGTCAACGCCAAAGACATCTCCAACATTCTGATACGTGAGGAGCCTCCTGGGATCGCTTAATTCTTGTGAGAAGATACTGAAAATGTCTCTCGGCCATGGATCGGTGGCTCATCATTTCGGTTGAGCCTTGCATCCGGGTATCTTAGCAAGCGAGAGGCCTATCGAAGTCACGCAAACAGATATGCACTCACCTGGATCTCGGGCTACGGCGAGCATGCAAGAGGCGGTTTTCATTCATGGCTCGTCTATTCAGACTGAGGATGGTGTCTACCCTTCTGCTTAGATTCAAGAAAGAACATTCGTCCGAATTGAAGATTAGCTGGGGTGTTATCATGTATGCGTAGATGAGAATTTTATCTTCCTACAGGATTGAGTGAAAACTTGTGACAAATGCAACGCGGGGAAGAACCAAAAGATAGCCCACACGTGCTATGGCAAACCCCGACCCACCATGTGAGTCCGCACCCTTTGTCAATCGTGTATACTTCATACAAAAAGGCTCCGAGGAGCATCCGTAACAGTCTAACGAGCTCCTAGGAACCTAATTTCTACCGAAAGCGAATAGTCGCGTCCTGGGAGCCAACAGAAAAATATTTCTATAGTTGTTATCCTTGAAGATCCACCGGCTGTGATTGGTCTTTTCATATAAATCTTCAAATTGCCCGCTTTGGGACTACGTTTCACAACTCCATTCCAAGTTGCTGACAGACCGAGTTGTAGGCATGATGAGCTTCAATCAATTACCTGTCGAGCTACTGAATCGTGTCATCAGTTTCCTCACAAAGAGTCAACTTATTCGTTTATCTTTAATCTGCCGTGCCTTGAATTCATATCTAGCAAAGTTCATCCCCTAGATCTTATTACAAGACGAAAACTCCCGGTTTACCAGGCTATAGAGACCGGAAATATATTGACGGCAAGAAAATTGTTGGATCATCACAGCGCGGATATCAATGCTTTTTGGCACGGATCTACCACATTGATGATAGCACGTGTGGATCGACAGTGGAAGGCCGTTCATTTTTTGTTGAGTGAAAAGACCCTTGACATCACTTTCCAGAACAATAACGATGAGACGGCAATGGATATCGCTATCCGAAACAGTGCCAGTGCAATCGTCAAACGGTTTCCTGCAACGGATCTGCATCTGCAGGACGGAGGGCGCATAGTTTAGTTACCCCCTAATGCATGCCTTCGATCACGAGCAATACCGTATATTCCAATTGATTCTATCAGATCCCGGACGGCCATGGATGATAAAGCGAGACGCAACTTGAACCGAACCCTCCGCGCTGCAGTCCGAGACGGAGACTGTATCGCTACCGAAATGTTGCTCTCGCTTGGCAGATCTCAATTGTTTCTTGCCAACATCCAAGTGGAACGTGCTCTTCTCGAGATTGTTTAAATCTATCACCAAATTAGCTCATTGAGGCTTCCACTTCAGGTTTTCGATTGCTTGCTCTCGAGCTGTCTTGGTATTGATAATAATCATCAAGACCAAAATGGAACAACCTCTCTTTGGCACGCAGTATGCATCAATGACGAAAAACATGTTTCCCACCTACTCCACGTCGACAGTATCAACATATGCGGCTGCGAGATCAGCGGCGTATCTCCCCTAGCTCACTCGGCTGAGAAAGGTACTTATCGCATTTTTAGACTCTTACTCAGTCAGGCTGGCGTTCGTACCAATACACACGAGCCACGTTGTGTACCTCCTCTGTGGGCTGCTTGCCTTGCAGGCCATACTTGGGCAGTGAAAGACCTCATGAGCTACAAGCTCACTGATGCCAACCAGACTAGTCTAAATGGTACCACAACGCTTCGGGTGGCGCTGTGCTTTCGCCACGTTCAAATTGCACACCAGCCTTTGGACCATGATCCGAAGCTCTCAATTCACCATAGGAACACGGATGGACTAACTGCATTGATGATCGCGTCATCTGGGGGTTTCCAGGAGATCATGCAGATATTACTGCTTCATACAAATACTGAAATCAACGCTGTTGACCACGGTGGCAGAACTGCACGATGGTGTGCTGCGGCCGGCGGAAACCTCGGCCATTTGCAAACCTTATATTTACACCCTCAGATCGCAAAAGAATATTGTCGATCATGCAGGAAATACAGCGCAGAGTATTGCCAAAAATCACGGGAATCTTGACGTTGCAGATTTTCTTAGCGAATTTTAATCGTTCAGTCCGAGTCGAAGGGAACACAATCCCCAAAGCACATCACATGGGGAAGCTTTTACCTTGGTAGAATAAGGACGTTAGCTTCTCTCGCTCAGAAGTTTCAATGTTCAGTGATTACGACGAAGCTAGTCATACTGCAGTATTTCATGACTATTCGCCCAGTATTTTCTCTCTCAATCTAGCTGCATTACAAGGATATCTGTAGAATGAGTTCACCAGTTCTCCCAATTAGGTAGGTCATCTCTTATTCTGGATGACTATACACTTCAAAGGTGTCTATTCTTGACATAGAACTGAAATGAACCAATCTCATTGTTCAACAGTAATTATTGGCATCTATCGAAGAGCGGCTTGTCGGAATAAACCCCTTATCACTTTCCGGTTTGGAAGCCAATTCAAATGAAAAGACACAGTAATCTCCAAAATAAACAGTCTAACAAGCATGGGAATATGAGCATTCATTCCTTAACCTCACTTTAGTCAGAAGACCCTAGAAGCGAGGAATCGCTTCTTTTTGTAATGCATGTCTGTATCTGACAAGTGAACTTTCAACCCACAATTCACACCAAAATAAACAGTCCAGTTGAATTGGGCCCAGTTTGAACATTATATGGATATTTTTTGTTGGATTCTATTAGATCAACAGGCAGACTTCCGCAAGAACTCACTGAGATCGGGATAACGCTGTCGTATAATGAAGGAACGCTAGCTTGAATTGTTCTCCATCTGATATTCTCGCTATTGATTCGATCGAAGAATCTTCAACTCTGGGTAGTTTGATCTATAATGGACATTGTTTGTGAGGGGAATATTCTTGGGTCTTCCAAAGACTCTTCTTCCCTCTCACAGCGGTATCAACAAACATATTTGACTATCTGTGAATATATATGTCAGCTGTGGTAAGGCTTCTATCATAGCCAAAAGAGAGTATTCCCTGACACGGCATTCTCCTAGATGTCAAAAAGCCAACGCTGGTCAGTGAATGAGACAGTAATTCTCATTTACTTTTCGTCGCGACAAATACGCTGCAAGGCTCTGCGTTGCCTTCTGGCACGCCGAGGCTTCTACCGCTCCCCTCGCGCGATCAAACACCGGGCATACACACTGGCCAAGTCTCATCCGGAACTGAAAGTCAATGGAGACTTTTGGGACTTGGATAACGTGGATGACTGGGTCGACAATATTGCGGGAGATCATCGTACTGTCAACGAGCTCATTCGGTTTGGGGAAAAGGACGCCCACGATGTTATGAAGGTAAGTGAATCTAGATCTCAGAGACTGACACCATACTTACAGTATCATTTTATGTCACACAGAATCAACCCATTGAGTCATTGTATGGGGTATTTGATTGGTTTGATTTTAGAATGTCCAGTGTTCGAGCTTTTCCACGCGAACAGAAAATAGACGTATACAGTGTCAAATGAAAACACCCTGCTAAACGTATGGGCTATAAGCATGGCTTGCAGAGAACTCCATAGCATCTCTGAGCCTGTCGATGGTTTCTTGTTCACTCATATAGAACACAAAATAAGGTGGAAAGGCAGCATTGCGAGCTATCAGTGTAACTAGTTCGAATATAAAGTTCACAATGTGTTGTGTTAGAGCCTTGCTCCATATCAGTACCAATTTTTAGTTCTGTCGGCCTTGGGCTCAAGACGGCTTTGCTGGGCTTGTATTTTGTCATACAACGTCTATTCTCTATGAAATCCATTTACCAGATAGAAAGGCACTTGACATAAGAGAACTACCACTATATGGACTTGTTTGGTCCAGTAAGCTTTCAAGTAAATAGCTGAATTGGAGAGAACGAGAAGGCTAGGGGTCAGGCAGCGGATGGCTCTCAAAATGAGAAATGATAGAAAAGAAGCACCTGCAAGTTAAGATACATTCAAGCGTCGGTATTCTTCTGCAATGAGGTCAAAATAAACCCAGGAAGCCTGGATCTGTCAACTATTATTGGCGCTTCCCCTCATAAGAGAGCTCTCGTCGCAGTAGCTCTCACTGTCAAACATTCCCGAATTGTAATGCTGATGTCTTTTCCGGAGACATAGTTGAATGCAAATACTTGTCAAGATATGTACAATAGAAACGCTTACTAGGAAAGCAATCATGGCACCTATGACGCCTAGCATTGGGTGCGAGATACCAGAGAACGTCCGTAGGCCATGCCTTTGATCGAGATACTGGCTGTTGACCAAAATGCCTGGTTCATGCAAGTCAGGCAAGTCATCCAACTGTTCCCAATATTTGGTCCAGTCTTCCTCTTCGGGTGCTTCTTGAATAGCCTTCAGACCTGCGTCCTTTAATCTTTGCTTTTGGGTAAATGCCATTCCTAAGCTTGTACTTGCTGGTCGACTTCGTGTCTGGGACCCCGTTTGGAGTTGATGATCTACTTGGCTCACCACAGCCTCTGCAGCCGCAGCACCGTAGCGGAGACATTGATTGGCGTCCGAAATAGTAACCTCTGGGGAGGCCAGGAGGCTCAGTACCGTATGAGCACCCAAATTGCCGTTGCCAAAGGACCAGATCTTTTCCCGCGATAGAGGATGGTTAATGAAAACCTTCTTCGAGAAGTACTCATACTTCAAAGAAACGTTGAGTGGGCCTTGTTGCCACGTCGACGCGTGATACGGGTTGATCGGTGGGGCTATGTGGCCGTTTCTTGGGTATGGTAAACCGGTCTCGACTAGCAGCGCCGTAGACTACATGTACCCCTCTCAGTCAAAGTGTTTACTCAAGTCTCGGATTAGTATCGTGACTCACCGGGTATGAATAATCCCCTTGAATCAACTCAAAGGGTAGCGCATAATCTAAATGAATCTCACATGATAGACAAACGCGTAACGATAACAAGAATAAATACAACTTCCCCGGAAGGCTCCAAAGCTTCATTGTTCGGATTTCCTGATTGTGAAGGAATGAAAGACCAATATATCACAGGAAATTCGCAAGAGTCAATCAAGGCCAATGATTACTCACGGGACCTGTCAGAATGCTTTTATGAGAATCAATTCTAGAGACAGACTTGACTTAGATTAAATAAAGTGAGCGGAGATAATCGGGTCAGGAGTGGCGAATGACGGATGGCCCTACATGTAATACGTGTAAGGGTAGAATAAGCACATTCTACGAAATCAATTTCGCCAATGTACCTGAGAGTGTGAAACGCTGTGGGTGTTTAATCTATTGACGGCCTTGTACTTAAACGTTGAAAAGACAGAACAAGCCCGATACCTACCATTATGTGAATTTTCAACTTAGAGTATGCCAGGCAGTCCTGTATACACAAACCTCATTTTACTTTTCTGGATTGAAGAGGTTCTCTCAATGATAGTATAAGCCAGCAGAATACACAATACTCATTGAATCGAGACTTATATTCACTTAAACCTTTACTTGATCCTAATATAGTTGGTACTGAAGTACGAATTTAGTCTATCTCGATATTATACCACTCACATTTGGTCGTGTTAAATGGAAAAGGCGCATATCTTGGGATGAACATGAGAGATCTGGATAGGATACTTTTATTTGATGTATTATGAAGCCTACTCCCCATCACAAGTAGGAGTAATATACCAAGTAATGTCCCTATCAGCATGATTTGCCTTCCAAGGGAGAGTTCCATTTCCGAGGGTTTCATTTCTGACGTCACAGAACTCTTGAAGAGTTATCAAGCAATAGCTTACGACCAAGACCGGCTCCTCTTATGCGATACTGGATACCGTGTATGAATCCAGGCATACTGCATCCAAAGCGATAGAAAGACACTGGACAAGAATAAGGTAACCATGTAGGCTGTCATTACCCCACAGGTCTGTCGCGAGCTTCCATTACAGTACCAGTATCTTGATGCCACAATGAATTCCAGGACGGCAAAGTTGAGACACACCAAAGGCATCCATATAGCTAGGGTTTCAGACTTTGTTCGGATGAAAGCCCCTTGGGAATAAAAATCAAGCATCATGGAAATCACACATGAAATGACTGCGGTCGACAATGTACCACAGAAGAGCCCTTTCGACACTCCAGAGGTAAATCGCCTGTCGTCGTGGAGCATTTCGATTGCCAGCATACTGATTGAGAGCACAGAAATCAGTGATGCTAGGAGGAATATTTTGGTGTTTTGCGCCTTCAAACTCTGGGCGACAGTGCACATCCGCGGCTGAAAGCTCTTATCATTTGGGGTTGACATTGTTTCAGCTTGTCAGGTTATTGGCCACTTCCACAATCGATATGGTTGGATTGTGACTATGCTTGGGGACGCTTTGCAATAAGACTTTATATAATGATAGAGAACAATGGCTATGCTATGTTTCTATGGCGAGCAATGCATAAGTAAACTCCTCAAATTTTTGGTTGAAGAATGAAGATGAGTACTTTGCTAGCACTCGGTTGAATTGTACATTCGTTTCGAATGTTATGCGATCCCGCGCCATTGGAAAATCCACTCATTCTATGATCGCCATTTCCTGGGAACTCATAAACGACGCTGTAACTTCGCGTAATGTATCTCCATTAAAATGGTGTTATTATTCCATACAGGTAGCTGGGAAAGCCGATAGCGGTCCATAATTCCATCAATATCTTACAACTTGTTCAATCCTACAAGTTCATCATAAGAACTGTCCATGAAGCACTGGTCTCAGAATAGCATGCTCTGGATACCATCACCTTCTTCATCCACCAGATTCGATAATGTCGTATTGTCCACAATGAACAATTCTGAGGTCATCTCACAGTTCCCGTCATCTCAGAGATAAATATTGCAGGAGAATCTCCAACTTTTCAACGATTTATATATAATTATTCTTCGTCATCGCTCCAGTTGCCCGCGAATCAATGCTTCCATCATGCCGACCTGCTGGACTTCACTCTGTCAGGCCTGCCATACAGCATGCCGGAACCGTTTGTTAGTCTTTCGCCCGATCATTTCCGAAAGAGATGGAACACCTGCGGCCACTTGAAACCCGATACTTTATATGCATGAATGCTTAAGGAAGAAGTACAAATGAGCTAGAAGTTTAAACTCTGTGCCGGCTTCGCCAACTAAGTGCTATTGGCTGGATACCTGGTAGTCCCCCGGATTAAACCTCTTTACAAGATTCCACCGAGGTCCAGAGGACGCATCTGTATGAATGCCGTGTTGGGCCGAGCTATTTCACTGCTATGGGGAAAGTGTTGGACGGGGTTGTTCGCCACAGTCCAGAACCTTATCACACAGAGAGCTAATCACACAGAGAGCTACTAGTATTTTGCCTGACTCAGAGCTATAGGACTCGTTAACAGCGGAAGAAGAAAAAGAAACTCTGTGAATATGGCCTTTACCCAAACAGACCTGCCAGAATTGCGGTCACAACATGTACAAGTCGACTGAAGCTAAATTGTCTCAGCCCTCGGAGTCCAAAGACTCACGGATGCTTGATTTTGAGATTGAGCAATGAACTTCTATCATGAGTTTACCAGTAGCCCAGCACTGAAGCCACGAACATGGCGAACGCCCACATTCATTCTATTGCGCGTCCTTCTTTCATAGCATCAAGTATATACATTCGATCGCCAGGTACATACACTGAGCGTAATTTCACGCCATCATTCTTTCCTCCTTAGGGTTCAAATTATGTACAGTGCAGAGCAGCGTTGATGGGTGTTGGTGAATTTTGGTGGATAGATGTCCAGTTAAAATCGGAGAGTCTGGTGACTGTCTTGAAGATCGTCTCTTCTTACGATATCTACCATCGCGTGTGTTGTGCTGGTAGTGTCTCCTCAAAGTTGGTTACAGGTCATTGCCCAACATCAAAGATGGCGTGATTGAGAATCTTTCTCATCATGTAGCGAAAGTGGTCATTGGTGGCTGGCTTCTAGGTAGTAGTCGTAGCTGTCAAACAGGCCACTTCTAAGGTGCATGAAAATTACATTTATCAAAAAGACACTTGTGGAGCTATATTAAATGGTGGTCTAGACTGCTCTACACATCTAAAGCCAGTACCTACACATAGGATCTTCTGATCAAGGCTCTTTTGCCAGGAACGTAGGAGTTATTGTATAAAGCGGGAGCTGTTCTGTGATCCATAGCCGCAGACCCTTCTACATGAAGAATCCCCATTGGCACGGTCGATGATACTATCAAGTAATGGCTTTAGGAGAGTATTTACACCGGTCTTGAGTGGTAAAGACCTCATCATTGGCATCGATTCCGGGAAGGGAGTTGGGTTTCAATCTTACTGGAGGTGAGGTAGCCATCAAGCCCTTTCGGGAAATGCATTCGAGCTCTCGTCTACATGTGAGTACCTTTTCGTGTGAATTGAACAGAATCTTCTCATTAACTGGCTGACACGATAAAAAGAGGAGCTGGACTGCACATCATCCAGCTGCACGTCTATGATAACCCTGCTGAAAGGCCTAAGAAGCACCTATAGCGAAAAGTACATGGCAACGCTAAATCACTGTACTTACTCGTGATTTTAGGTCAATTTTGAAATTACAAGTAGTATCCATTCCATTCTCGGTTAAAAGCGACCATGGTTCAGTCGTAGAGCGGACCGCTTTTTGCGGGACGGAAAGCGGAAAACGCCAGATCTACCAATGGAAAGAAATGGGCGAGACGATTTTTCGAAGTAATTCCTCGCCCATTCAAATCAAGACAATGTCATTTCAAAAAAAAAAAAAAAAAGATAGAAAAAAAAAAAGAATTGGCCTACAGTTCAAGGCCCGCCGGTTCTGGTTGAGGTACGTTCGACGATTTAGAAGTCAACATGGCTGAAGCAAGTGCCGCCCATAGATCTGCGACGTGATTTGCACAACTGACCAAGGCCAAGTTTGGGTACCCAAATAATCGACCCCAAGGTTCTGGTGAGTTTGTGGCGCATAGCTCTACCCATGGATGCAGTTCTTGAACCGGTGGATAATAAGGGGAAAGTGTGGAAATGGCCGTCCTGAAGAAGGCGTACGAAATCGATCCATGTAAATAAATGTAAACAATGACCTTGTCCTCTTCGCCCTTCTCGCCCGTAAAGTCTTCATTTTCTACAAAACCTCACCTCCTCTCTGTTCTGTGGTCCTACAACCGGTGATAGAGCGCTACAATTGCGAGAACTACGAAATGGTGGTCCAGAGGAATACTCGCAGACCCAGAGGGACAGGAGCTCCCTCCTCGCAGACCACACGGCCTCCGCCTACAGGTACAGCGGGGGTTCAATCCACCGTACGGCGGCCACCGCCACGTCAAACAGCGGTATGTCTTCCTAAGCCATAGTCTGACCGACGACCGAGGCAGCTGCTCATACAATCACTTCAACAGGCAACAGCGAACCGGCGATACCCGCCGGCTGCGGACAGCTCTCGAGGCCTGGATGATGACTTCAATCTCGTGCATGCGCACTGTCGAGTAGCGATCAACAATGCCGAAGTGCATAACCGACAGCTCACAAACCGCCTCAACGAGCAACAGCGTGAGATCGCTGCTAGCAATCAGCGACTCAGCAGGGAGAAGGCACAGACCAACGCCAAACTTCGCCAGTTATCCTTGGAGAAGCAAAAGGCCCTAGAGGAGGTGGATCGCTTGAAAAGAGAAATCATTGAACTGAATAACAGGCTTGATACGGCTTTCAATGATAGCCATAGTATGATGTCTCGCACGGAAGTGCAGGACATTCTAAATGAAATCCATGCCTCGGCTGAAGTATTTATGAAATCGTTGACAACGAGAATGAGCGACAATGAGAATGTTCAGCTATCTGGACAGCTGCCTGCATTTGATGCTGTCCAAGATCCATGGACAAACCAATATGGGCCGTTTGAGATGCTGCACGACTCCGTTGGGACCGAGATTCTGGACCCCGGTCCTCTAGCAGACCACGAGGGACTAGCGCCGCTGGATTCTCACTACGATTTTCCGGACATCGATATCGTCGGCGCAGCACAAAATTGAATAGTAAGCGAAAAGTCCTTCTAGGTGGCTGGTTAAGACCCAACCAACGCTCGACGTATAGTACGGGGTCTTCGCTACCCGATAAGTTCCTGGGGAGAGCAGACGATTGGCTTTGTTCTGTTAGTGCAATGTCTCGGTTTTTGGTCGGATCCGATTGCAAGTCTAGAAAAAGAAAATACCTCGTCGATCAAGCATCAATACAGATGTGTTGCATTTTTCCTGGCCTGGAAAGATGAAACCTGTTTACAATTAGTGGCAAATCAATCTCACATTTCTATGTGCTCCACGGCATCAGTCTTTTAGTCTTTTTACGGCCTCACCAGACCCATAGATAGAGCTTTTTGGAATACGTCGTAATTTTTCAGAGCCTAATGACAACGCCATTCAACTCATCTAGCATCAAAGGCTCGATAGGAGCAGGGATACTGATATCAACATAGAGTGTCTTTCGCCACACCGAGGTGGATCGTGCCGGAGTGTCAAGTCTTGGCCGACCGAAAAACTCTGGTGATCATTGTGGGGACGACGGACAAACAGCTTGGGGCTACCAGAGAATCCTGCCTTTTTCATTATTATTATTATTATTATTATTATTATTATTATTATTATTATACAGTATTGTGGCCCAGTAACATTAATCTTCACACTTGCGCCCTTTCTCAATCGTATTGTCGTCGATCACTGTACCTTTGTGGGTCTAGATTTTTGCTATATTAACTACGAGATCAATTTCCATCCATGGTAGCCTGAAAGAAACTGTGGGGGTTTCTCGATTATTGATTCTAGAACTATGCCATGTGCAATTGTCGACCCCGGGGAGGAAGCCAAGCCGCGGGAGTGTGATGAGATTAGCTTTAGCATTCCAAAAACAGAACGACCGACGGGTTCCGTTAAGGATGGATCCTCGCAACTTTGAGCTGCATGAACAAAAAAGGACACAATGCTCTAGCAGCTGGATAATGCGCTAGAGTATTGGGGAAAAGCCACTTCTCGCTAAATACTTCATCACCTTCCTTGTCTCATGTGGTAACATTCTCTTCGTCATTCTCTTCCTTATTCTCTGTCCTGGGCATCTGTCCTGCGCGCACCGCAAGGTAAGGCCTACCAAGCGCCCCATGCGTACCATGGATATACCAATGCCTGCAGGAAAACTTCCATGGATTTCGATTGACCGAACTCACCGGGGCCGCATTCTCGACAGCGTCCATTCGCGAAAACAGTTGAGACACTGGGTCCTTTATTCAAGAGCATCGTTCGGTATACAAATATCTGCTGGTCGGCCTTCTAGAGTGAGATAGAGGAAAGCTGCTTGTCACCAAAATTGTTTTCGTCACAGTCCAATTTTCATTATGGGCTGCACTCCAAGGATCACAAAACAAGGAGGATTTTCCAGCTTCGAGGGCAGACTGAAACGTGCGTTCTCTTCGTCGAGCTCGGCATTTAATGAGTCGCACAGCTCAGCCAGTTCCATTACGGGAGACACCACAGAAGACGAGACGCATCCTGAGAACGTGGAGTCTCTGCAAAGGGACGGAAAAGCAGGCGTTAAACGGCGACGTACTTCAGATGAAGGTGTTAGCCTGCATAGCGATCCCGAAAGAATAGAGATCGCCGACCTGCCCGATGAACTTGAGATCCGTGGCACGATGGTCCTGGAATGCCTCGCAGAGTGAGTATCGAAGCATGTGCGATGTGGAACAAAATACAGTATATGCTAACCTACTTCCAGTCTAGACACCCGCGTAAAGTTAGTGAGACTATTCTCTCAGGCAAGCAATACAGTACCTGCTAATTCCCTTCCAGTCGCATTCAACACTCGATGAGTGATCAAACAGATCTGGATGAAATAGTTGACCTCGAGAACGTCATCGTCCGGCTGTCCGCCATTGAGTCGACCATGCGGAGGATGACAGAAGGAAGCAGAGAGAGCTAGAACCAGCCTTGGCGGAGAGCAATCAATTCTGCTATACGCAAACATGAACAATAAGTACAATCAGAGCCTACAAATTGTTTTACTGTACTGGAATATTTTTGCCTTTATCCATGTTTCCTGTGCTACTGTGACCAAATAGACGGTTATTCGCTTAAATCAACCGTGCGCAGAGTGGCAAATATATCTAATTTGATACCCTCAATACAGGGCTGCTGGAGAAAAAATAAAACCATATTGTAAACTAAGTTCCAGCTTAAAGGATGGCCCAGGTCGGTGTAGAGCATTCAATTTTCGCCGTCCGAGCGGGTCGCTCCACTTATCACCTCCAGCTCTCCACCGCTTCAAACTGCAATACTGGGATGCAGCTCTTGTCTATCTTGTCCGAATCGGAGTAATACTGTGGATTTCGGGCCGTGATAAAATTTTCATCACATCAGCTCGCTCTCTCCAATTAGCTCACGGCCAATCTCGGGGTTTCTCGAGGCTGAGATGAGACCCCACTGATCGACATTTCCATCAAGATTCTGCACAGGAAGTAAGTTCATGATCTCCACTCCGTGATCCGATCGGCAGCACTATTGAATTTCTCGAACATGATAAAAAGGCCCACCCAACGAAGGACTTCAGCCCATCAATCATGTGATCTCCTTATCCAACCCCCTTGAATTGATGGAAAGTTGAAGTGGGAGTGATCGGTGCGTTGCTGATATTGTTTTGAGTTTTCAGAATATCACATTTGTGCTGGCTAAATCCTGACTAGAAGAGTGACGTCAACTCTTCCTTACTTATAACTTTTAGCCTCTTACTTTACCCAGGTGTTAGGCAGCAAGAAGGCTGTGTTTGCAGATCTTCCTGTAGATCTTCTCCTTCAAGCCAATTATGACGTAGTCATGAATGCTGGAGTGAAATCACTGCTTTATGTTAAGTAACTTAAGTTAACTTATTGGCTTCGCGCTTACATCACGCCACGTATTGCGCATATATAAAGAGCACCTTTTTCGCACGTCTGCGAGCAATTGTTCAGGTAGAGTGCCGATTTGATGACCAATTTCGAACACTCGCTCCTTTTCGTCTACTGTTACCCCCAATACATCAAACTTCCACAAAGATGAAATTCTCTCTCGCGGCAGGTTCTCTAGCATGGCTGTTTGGTCTGGTCTCTGCCTCACAATACGCGATATTCCATCAAGATGGAGATGCCACACTTGCTTCACAGCCCAATCACACCCTGATATTTACACACTCAGTGGAAAGACAGTCATGGATTCTTGAACAGTTCGAGGAAGGAATCAACATAGGAAATGCTGGAAATGGGCTTTATGTTAAATGTGGCCTCCAAAGTGGAGCGTCCTGCGAAGCTGCCGACACACCAACTACATTTGATTTGTCACCGCAGGGTGATAACTCCTATACCGTGAATGTCCTACACGGGGATCTGCTTTGGACTGTGAAGAATGATGTGTTGTACCTAGAGCTAGCAGATGGAAGCGATTCGCAGAGATTCATTTTGTCAAAAACCTCTGGTATCGTCTATGCCACTTTTCCCATTTCCAGGCTTCTTCCCAGCGCATTGCTAACAACTTGGTACACTAGATTAAATCCACCGATCACTGCACCAATAACGATCGCGTACGTTTTCGATTGGGCTGTGGTTCTTTAGATCGTTCTATACAAAGGACCAATACGTCAAACTTGCTAGGATTGTGTTCGAAACTGTTGATATAAAAATCATTATTTAGGAACCTGTTGGTCATCAAGAACTGGCATAGACCAGATCTAGAAAGAGAGAGTAGTTAAAGTATGTTCCGTCCTAGTAGGACTTTTAGAGCGGTCTATGTGGCCAAAGGAGAAGTGGGCAAGAGATCCAAGTTACTTATTCTTTGGTTGCAAATTGGATAGGACGGGCATTATCTTGGCCCCGAATCACAACTTTATGCCTTGATTTACGCAGTCGCATGGACGAGATCCCCGTAGTATGATACTAGACGAAACTCCGTACAAACAGCCTGTTCATTTCAAGAAAGAAAACACCACTCTATCATCATTCGAGTGTCAGTCGTAATAAATCCAGATAACTGAACCTATTGCACACATTTATCTTCAATGCTATTGGGATTGCCGGCATTCCTTGGATTCAGTCTGCCCGTGTAAGCTTGAGTGTCTCGCCTACCTGCTTCTAAATATGTCTCTACAGTAATACTCCATTAAGCTACTATGTCGAATTGACAGATACTGGTATGTGCTAGTCATAAGGGAACCAATTGAGATGATTGATTGATTAAGATCACATCTGATTACCAGACAAATAGTGGGTGGATCGAGTACACGCTGAATAATCATGTCCCGAAGGGTGCTAGCGGTATTTGGCCGCTCTCACAGTTCGACACACCCCCCCAGCGTGCACTCGTGTCTTGCTAGTATCTCTCACGAGTCGATAATTGCTCTCTGCAATATGACTTTCTGCAGTAGGCTCTCTGCCACTTCACATAACGAGGTCTAATTCACCTGATATTGCCGCGAACTGCGCTGAATCTCTCTGATCCATAAGCTTCTGTATAGCCCCCTGGTCCTGCGGGCTCATCTGCTTCGTGAACTCAGGAATTCGCCTTTCTACTCCTTCTCTAGGTATCCAGCCTTCGGGCCTCAACTCTCTGTTGATATAGAATCACTGGCTATAGTGGTGCTGGGCGTTTCCGCATGGGCAGCGTGTCTGGTAGGTGTATTCGTCTGAAGCTACTCTCTGTAGCTGATCGTTGGAAGCTACTCTCTGTAGCGGGTACGTCATCCGTCGTGTCCTGTAAGCTGAAGCAACCTCTTGGAAGGTTACCTTCTGCGTAAGGATCTTATCCATCCAGCTCGATGCGAAGATGTCATCAATCGGCTGTACGGCGCGGAGGAAATCTCGAATTGCGTAGTTAACGCCGTGTGCGATATCAGGTACATCCGCAGCAAGGCCTTCCTCATAGAGATTCTTCCACTCAGTGAGCCAGTGATTGATATCAACATTATTCGCCGGTTGTTTGATCATGGCTCTCCACGCGGCTCGAAGCTCTTCGGTCCGTGTCTCTGGCTTTGGCTTGAATTCACGAGCTAACCTGACTAGCTTCTGATACGGCGAGACTTCGTCGACGGTGAGATAGTGATACTCGGACGCGAGGGAGCGCGTGATAAGGCTGTTCATGCGTGCCATCACCTTTAGTAGGCGCACTCGCTGAGCCTCACGCCTATCATGCGCTTGAATACGTCGAGTCCACTGGGTGTATTCCTTCTCTGTGAGGTCAAACTCGTCTTCCACATCTTCTCGAATAGTGCTTGGCTTAGGCTCTTCAGCTGCCTCTGGTACCTGTCGAACTTTCTCTTCAGGAAGATCTGGATTCAGGTAGTTCCAAACATCCTCTGCGAGAGCTGCTGACCGCATATGGCCTATCCAGACTCTCCATTGACCTTCTGACCGCAGCCGTTGGTCCTGAGGCACTGCCCTCAGTTCTTCTGAATATATGCCTTTCGACATCCTTAGACTGCTTTCCCTACTATATCCTTTCGTGCTGTGCGCAAATGGTGGGCGGCAACGCTCTCATGTGCCGTTCAGGGGTACCCGGGCGCTTCGGCAGTTCGTACGCTGCTGAGATACAGAGCAGAGCGGTCTGATGTATCTCAATAACTTTTGCAGCGGGCAACCGGGCTCATAACTGTCGAATTGACAGATACTGGTATGTGCTAGTCATAGGGGAACCAATTGAGATGATTGATTGATTAACTCCAGACTGGAACTTGGATTGCCGTCATCTCTGCACCATATCGATCGTATCCCATAACTGGCTAAGGGATGCCCGCAACTCATCGTGCACACGATATAGGGTAGGCTGAACTGCAGCCCAGGAAATACAGCCATCGCCAGAGTCACGGGAACGGTTCAACAGCTGCTTAAGCTGACGAACCTCGGTTTCGAGGATGAGCTTCTCAGCCAAAGCCTTTTGTCTTTCAACAACGGTTTGTCGCAGCTTCGATGCTTTCTTGCGGTTCTCATTCCGGAGTCGTTGTATCAATTTACGATCCTCGTGCATCTGCTCGTCCCGCTCCTTAATGGCCTTTTCGAACTCATCATCAAACTGACGTGCCACTTCCAAACATCTTCGATGGATCTTTCGAGCGATCTTCTTCTTGCGTGATTTGATGACGCGGGGCTCCTGAGATATCTTCAGTGATAAAAGGAGTGTTACGTCACGCGAAGAGATCATGAATTCGCAAATGCTTTATGTTGTGACTTTCAAAAGAAAGAAACGGGGGCAATGAACATACTGGCTCTTGACAAGTTGTCACAGTTTTGATGGCAGCACTGTCCGTATCGGTAGGAACAATTGGGGAAGTGGCCTTGGGTTCTCCAGCGGGGAGCTCCTGTTGTTCAGCAGCGTCGGCCGTTTGACTATGGATGATATTCAACAAATCCGGCTTCATGTTGATCTTCGTTCCACAACACTCAAGATGGTCAAAAAAATCGGAAAGCTGGAGGCAATGGGAAAGCAATTTGTCTCTCCGGTGAAGAATGGAGATTGTAAAGCTCTTAGCGGAAAAGAGACGAAAGTCTAGAGCAACACAAAGCCGTTAGTTCGCCTGAAGCTTCCACCAATGTGCAAGAAGTCAGGGGTCCACTGAGCCATGGTTTTGTTGAACTTTGATAAGTTGTCAAGCACAGAAGTGTAGCGGAAACCGTCAGAGTCTATAAATATAAGGAAACATTATGGCAGATAGCTGGTCAGAAGCCTTAAACCTTATAACAGGGGACGACTTCGAGCATTCACACCATCTTAATTTGTGAATGTTGGTATGGAAGCACACATCGTCAGCAGGCTGATTCAAGTAGAGCAACAAGGCTTGACCCACAATCAAATGGCCGCAGGATTGATATTCGTGGGTCTACAGCTACATGATGATTGGTCAGTCTAGAGGTTTGCCGCCGGTATTGCCATCATTCTGTACTGTACTGTATCCATGCATACGCAGGATCTCTGGTTGAACCAAAAACAAGTATTTGGAATCCTTAACACCCCTTGCAGATCAACACCACAGCCCGTGGACAGATAATGAGCCCTGCAGACAAATAGTAATATCGGGTAGAAGCAGAAAGTGAGACTGAAGCCCAACTACAGCCCAAGTTACAGTATCGGTTCTACGGTGAATCACAACTCAGGAGCCCCTCCGACACTAAATATCGATGTTGACCGTGATACATCGTAAGTACCCCAGGACGAGACTGCCGGAGATAACGTGGAACACATGCCACAGCCGATCTTTGTCCAAGAGTGGCGCGGATTAGCGCCGGGATCGACATGGAGGAACACATTCTGGAATCCGACCGTGGATGGAGCAAGGTACCTGGCGTCGTCATCCCCCCAGAAACCATGAAATCATGAATATTCCTCTCCTGAGCTCTCGTATACCAGCGAATAGAACTGTCTGATTCTCGCTGTATTTTATTGATGTACGTGTGAGCTTAGATCCGCCCGGTACGTTTGATGGCCCTAATGGGGCCCCACACAGTCTACACAGTCTACACATAGTTGGGTATGGGACAGCACCACGCTCCGCCATTTCTCTAAACCAGATAGACAATGAAAAATTCTGCTTCGGGCTCACTGCATTTGACTTTCGAGTGTGGTCTGTGAATTGGACCGAATTCTTTCGCCTGTTTCCTGACTTTGCGCACGAGTGTTTGTTTCCCGGGAAAATTTACTTGCTTCGAGAAATCTAAACTGCATTTGAAATCCATTTTCAAACTCGCTTTGTATGATGCCTCCAAAATCTTGCACATTTAAAGCTAGGCTCCAACCAATCGCAATTCCAGAGACAGTGGTTGTTTTCAAGTGCGAAACACCTGGTCATTTTGCGTTGTGTCTCACAGAAACTGCACTCTTCCTACCACGGATAGCCTTGACTTGACCCTCCAGGGCGGCTACTGTGGATTCCAACTCCCCAACTTTGTTGAAGCTCTTAGCCAAAGCCTCCATATCTTTCTGTGTCGTTTCATTCCAGAGATCCTGTTTTCGACACTGCTCTTCCATCATCCTGTCAGAAGAATGTCAGTATTCGCAACCAATGCCGATTGGCTGTGAAATTAAGAAAGTAAGCAAATAATCGCATGACCAAGTGTCGCTTACTGCATTCGAACATCTAAGCTATCATAACATCAGCTGGGACCACAACGAATAATTTACAGGACGACGACCAACCTCTTTAGAGTAGCAAATGTATCCAAGAGCTCTCTCGGTATATTCGGTATCAGCTCTTGGCGGGTCTTCACATACTCCTCTCTCTCCAAAGAAGCATGCCTGGCTAGGCCACTCTCTTCAGAAAGACCGCACTGGTCTTCATATCTCATCTCAACGTTCGTCCCCTGTTGTGGCTCTTCAATATCGTGCTCGAAAGGACAGTCTTCTTGCTCGGAGGTAACTTCAGACAACGGAATGCTGTAGACCGAGCTCCGCTGTCGAATGGTTGGCTTGAACATCCGGCGCCATTCTGCGGAGAAATTGGTGGGTGTGAAAACCTGTTCGTATTCTGAGGAATCCATGGCAGGCCTCCTGAATAGGCTGGACCAAAAAGGCGAAGGAGATCAGTCAGCTCTCTCTGCGCAGATAATGATCTAGTAATATAATCCATAGAAACATTGACAGGAGTGATGTTATTGAACAGAGTTCCGATGTCCAGGTACAAAAGAATAGCCAGGCGAAATTGACTTTAGAAAGGGAACCACCCATGTAAGGTCATCCACAGCGGGTACATAATGTATGCGACGGGAATATGGTACCAATGTGGAATGAAACCAGAGGAGTAAACGGAGCCTGTAAAATCAGATCCATGGTTTAGGTATACCCGCAATAAATACGACGGTGACATACCGGTGTCAATCGCCCAGAGGAAAGAAGCTTAATTTCGTTAAGCCTGTTCTTTCTCAGCTGCATTGACGAATCCCCCGCTCTGTTTCTTCCCTTCTTCAAACCTCCCATTGAATGTGCTGGGTGTATTCTTAACTTGTGGGATGAGGCCACTATGTCGTTGGCCTGAGTATTGCTATGAAAGGTACAATTGCGAAGCACTGTATTTTTACTCCACCTAATTAAGTCCTACGCCGAATTCCACTCCGGCGGCTGAGGGACTGTGGTTGAGACCTGCGGGAAGCCAAAATCGAATGGCCCACGCGCAGCTTTGAATGTTGTTAGTTCCTCCTCCCCACTTGATTCTTTTACTCTCCTCGACTCCCTCCCGCTTTTGAGGAGTAGAGTATGCAGCGTATAAAACCAGAACAAATTATGGAATCCAGGGACACGTCTCTAAGGGGTTCGAGACCGACCGATATCTCTTACGTAATTCTTGAAAGACGTTCGGAAAGCAATATGAGACTACCCTATTATTCTGTTAGGGACCGCTTAGAGTCCGTAGGACAAAGTTTTAACCTTCCCTATCGGAAATCACCCCCTCAATGAGTTTGCCACTTGCGTCAACGATGTGACCTGGTAAACAATCAAGGTCTGCCTATTATATTCGGGACTCTTATTTAATGTTCTCATATCATATGAGGCCAATAGCCCGAAGACGTCGACCCAGGCGACCCCAAGACCTGATGTTGCTGAGCAAAGATTACGCTGGCAAGAAATAAGATAAAAGTGCAGGTACTAAAAAAGATAACCCTTGGTCAAGATGTTCGCAGGTCAATTCGCCTTTTCGCTCTGCGTAACGCATTCAAATCACGGTTAATACGGTCATCCAGCAAGCACTGTTTAGAAAGACCGTCTTGGAGTTTAAACATGTACAATGTATTTATCCACCACGCCCACTTAGCATAGGTACATACCACATGGCCAAAGAGGGCAAAGAAAATAATATCCGGTGACGAAAGATTGGCTAATGAGGTATATTTCAGAAAAGGCTTCAATGCAACGTATTCAAGGCGTTTGACGATTCTGAATGGTTTAAAATCACACTTCCGCACAGTAGTTGAGACACTACAGTAAAGATAGAGTCGTGGATAGGACATTAAACCATCGACCGGTTTTGTATATCGCCACTTCTAGTCATCTCATGAAAAGAATTGGACATCGTTCCTTGGTGTTCTCGAATCCAAAACTTTTTAAAATAAACAATCCCGTGTTGAATTTCGACTATCATGGATTTTCGTGTGGATCGTGCAAAGTATTTGCAAGGAATTACTAGCGGGCGCATTGAGTGTCCTTTTGTTTGGCTAATTCGGGAATAAGCCAAGAAAATGAACATATCCTGAATGGTCTTTAATAGGCGGTATTGTCTTCTCGGGATTTATTAGGACCGACCATGAATGTATTCTACAGGAAAAATCGTCAAGGAAAACAACATACTCAGCTGTCAGGCCTTTGGCGGTGATCTGGAATCACCACACATCTCACGGTATGCTCACCCACCGTGAGGCAACACTTGCACAACTTCCTCGACCTATGTCTTGCAATTGCTGTTCAGAATACGGCAGCAGCTATTTAGAAGTCTGGTCTCAGTGCAATATTGGAGACTTATGCCGACCCACCTCTTGCAAGCGGGACTGGATGTTCTTCGAACTACCATTATCCAACACGCTTCTAGACAAATGATTGGATCTCCACAGACCGTCAGCCCCAGCGAGATCTACTTTGAGCCTCCCGAGTTTCTATCAATGAGTGACGCTCGCCCGATGAGCCAAATGTCCGATGCCGAATTGTTGCATAAAGCGCCATCCATGATCTCCAGTGATAGCAAAGAGTACAGCGTACAAGGCTCTACGGGTACCTTCGTTCATGACGGGCTTTGTCAGACCGTACGCACATATATTCCGCGCAGTGATACCTTTGAGAAGTTCGTGAATAATTCTTTCTCTTCAACCAAAAGATTGGTCAATAGGTGCCCAGTTGCCCGTTGTCAGAAAAGTTTCAAGCGCCGAGAACATCTAAAGCGCTATATGGGGACTCACATCTAGGAAAAACCGCATGCATGCTGGGTTCCTGAATGCTCTTGTGTATTCTCGCGCCTGGATAATCTCAAGACACATTACAAAAACTCGCATAGAAAGCGAAACGGACGAAGTCGGTACGTAGCTACTCTCGATGAAATAAGTCCTTACTATGATCCGGAGTTTCGAGGAGAGTTGACCAGTCATTGTTGTCCCGTATACGTCGGACAAGGGAAACAATGAGATGAAATATAGACATCTCCAGGGTCTAAGCGATTTTAAGTCTAATACAATATGTATCTTTGATACATATGGCTTTCTTATATCAACTTTTTCTATCTCGGCTAGGCTATTGAGCCATAATATAGATGGTCGAATATTCTTTCCGGGCTTCATTCGTTTTCCTGCTACACTATCAAACTCTCAAGGTCTTGGGGTTTCTAGAATCCACAAGTATCAATCGGTGTATGCTTGTTAAACGCTCTGCGTGCGCTCTAGCTTCAAGTAAGTAGAGCCGGGGAGGGAGAAAGAGCGCACTGTCCCCAGAAGAATATGCGTCATTCAAATTAACATTGTTTGGTACCACAAGAAGATTCATTGCAGCGGGATCAGCATAAATCACAGCACAATGAAGCGCCGTTGGGCCTTTTGAGTCTTCTGTATTGAAATTAAACCGGTGATCTCGTAGAAGTGTGGCAAAGATTGCATTGCTGATATTCCAGTGCTTTATACAGTAACTCCTGTGTGTTAGAGCTGAAGCTGTTGGTATTAACGGATATGGTATTAACGGATAATGGCAGAGAAACTGTTTCACCGTGAAAACGTCGCCCACGGAGATCGCTATCGATATCGCGATTAGGTCGTTGGCCTCAGAATGATTGTCTCTAAGAAGTTCACCTTCCTCCCTCCGATCAACGCACTTAGTGTCTCGCATGCACGTCGTTTTGGTAATGGTAAAATGGAGTGTCTGTGGACTTGAATTAGGACATGCCCGAGGTCGCTAGAAATCCGCCAGTGAAAAGTGAGGATTCTGCTTCCTAAACGTGCAACCACAACAGGGAGTATTAGAGTACCTCTCGTGCTCTGTTTTCCAAATGTGAAAGACTGCATTTCTTAATAAAATTGAGTGCTTTGTGGCAGGCGTGATAGGCTTGGGAGTCATTGATGCAAATCAGAACGTAAGTCCCCATATTTATTTGTAATTTCAAAAGGTTCTGCTGGAACTGAAAGAACATAACCTCTTAAAGCAACTTGGAAATGGCAAAAACGATAATCAACGTATTTTTCCATGGCCTCCATGGCCTCCATGACCTCTATGGCCCAACACAGTATGTGAGAAGGCTCCTGGGACCCTTTCAAACGTTGCAAAAACCCACCGAGAGGGCTAGATTGATACTGTATTGACTATAGCGGCCATCTGTATTCATATCCACGTATCATGAGATCATGGATTGGTGGTTTTACCATTCAACTTGAGGTCCTCCATACAGTTAGCCCAGGAAGCGCAGAGTCTATCTAGATCTTTGAAAGACATTTCCAAGCTCCTAAATTTCGGAAGCGAGCTACCATCATCCGATATGTGGCTTTAAGTTCCGACGACTCACATGCGATCAAACATTCGAGAAAAGCTATGTGGCTCGCGACTTTTATACTTTCCTGTTTAGATCCAAGAAAAAATAGTTGTTGGAGTCTAGCGTCTAAGTGGGACGGTCTCATGTACCTTCCAAGAAAGGTCAAAATTAATAAGTCTGTAGTTCACTCTAGATACATACAGAATGCAGCACGAAGAATCAAAGAAGGATAGCTCCCTTGCGCTCAGGGGAGCCCAGACACACCACGTGGGTCCGCATACTCCGCATGCTTCATTTCCTCCCTCGACCTTGGGCTTCGGGGGGCTCTGAGGAGCAAACGACGCAGCTCGACGAGCTCCCAGGATACTAATGCGAAAAATAATGTATTCCTGGAAGCCAACAAGAGTATCTCCTAGAGTTCGCCGCCCCTGGACGACTACAAGCCCCGGTTACCCCTCCGTTTCATCATTGATGTTTTGTCAATTAGCAGCCCTATATAAACCTTCAGCTTGCCCGCCTCGAAGGACCTTGCATTGACCGTTTTGGAATCGTTTACCGGCCCAGCCAAAGAAACACAATGGGCTTGCTTAACCTACCAATCGAACTGCTTGGCCATATCACCAACTTCTTCACGAAAGCAGAGGCTATTAAGTTATCCACTGTCTGTCGCCAATTGTATCCACATCTCAGAAGAAACATGCTTCAACACTTACTGAGCGACGAAAAGCCACCCATATTCCGTGCAGTGCAATTTCATAAATTAGCAATGGCGAAGGTTTTATTAGATGATTGCGGAGCAGATATCAATGCTTCTTGGCACGGGTCAACTGCATTGATGCTAGCATGTGAGAATCGAGATTGGAAGGCTGTTGACTTTTTGCTGAGCGAAAGCACCATTGACATTACTTTACGCAATGAGAATGATGAGACAGCAATGGATATCGCTATCAGGAACGGTGCGAGCGCAATCGTCAAACGGTTTCTTACCATGGACTTGGATCTCCAGGACACAGGGCACAAGGTTCCATTTCCGCTAAGGCATGCCTTCGATAACGAACAATATTATATATTCCAATTAATACTATCGGATCCCCGCACGACTATGGATGAGAAAGCAAGACTCAACTTGAAACGAACATTTCACGCTGCTGTCAGAGACGGAGATTGTATCGCGGCCGAAATGATACTCTCCCTTGACACCGCTCAACTAGCTCTTGTCAGCCTTCAGGGGGAATATGCTCTACATGAGGTTGTTCAAAGCTACAGTCAGTTTTCCTCGTCGAGATTTGCACTTCAGATGGTTGCTTGCTTGCTCTCAAGTTGTCTTGATATTGATATCAATCACCAAGACCAAGATGGAAGGACCGCTCTGTGGCACGCAGTGAGCACAGATGATGAGAAGCTCGTTTCCTACTTGCTCCGCGTCGATGGCATTGACATATGCGACTGTGACACCTATGGCATATCTCCCCTAGCTCACGCAGCCGAGAAAGGCACTTACCGAGTTTTCAGACTTCTACTAAGCCAGCCTGGCATTAGTACCAATACACATGAGGCACATTGTGTACCTCCCTTATGGGCTGCTTGTCGTGCGGGCCAGACTCGAGCGGTGAAAGAGCTACTGAGCTACAAGTCCATTGACGCCAGCCAGCCGAGTTCAACTGGAACCACGCCGCTTCATGTGGCGCTGAGCTTCGGTCATGTGCAAATTGCGCATCTACTTCTCAACCATAAGCCAAGGCTCTCACTTCACCATGGAGCAGGAAATGGTCTGACTGCTTTGACGATCGCGTCGTCTCGGGATTTTCGCGAAATCGTGCTGAAATTGCTGCAGCATACAGATATTGAAATCGACGCCACTGACCACTGGGGCAGAACTGCACTTTGGTATGGTGCTGCTGGCGGAAATCTTGACATTGTGCAAGATTTGTGCGCGCACCCTCAGATTTCAAGAAATATCGCAGACCATGCAGGACACACGGCCCAAAGTATCGCAAGACAGCACGAGAACTTTGACGTCTCGGATTTTCTTGGCAAACTTGATTCCGGTGCGTCCAAATCGAAGGAACCACAATAACTAAGTAATGGTAACTATTGATCACGCTTCCAGTAGAAGATAGCTGATTTGTGAGGGATCTCATCGGCCGGCAATTCACAGCGGAGCTAGTCGTAGTACATACGATGAGATGCATTCAACACTTGGTACAAGTGCATGTTTGGACGGGAAATACCGTATTTTTATGTGATACTGCATTCTTAGAAAAGGGGAACTGAAAGCTGCACGTCTCTTCGAAATTTGTTTGCCTCGATCATTAGGATTCGCCAAGTTAATTGTTCTTCAAATCCAAATACATCGAAAGACTGTTCTTAAAACGGAATATATCTACCTCTCGTCTCAGTTGCTGCGCGAAGGTATGTTCCTCGTCTCATGTCAGATGGCCTTATATTTGTGGCGCGTCTTTTCTCGACACCCATTTCAAGTAAATAAACAGCCCATCTTTTCAACGGCATGAATATTCCCGCCTATTGCGAAGCGGCTTGTTAGAATGGCTAGCAATCAATCATACAAGAGTTACAGTGCAAGCACCTGTGAAAAAAAGACTTTGACATTCATCAGGACGCGAGCATTTCTTAAGCACTCATCTGGTGGACGGTACTCGGGAGCCAGGGCGTGATTCCTTTCCGGGGTGTATTTTTGGATTTGACAACTCCACGGTCATACTGCCATGCACTTAGAAATACATGATTGAACATAAATTACATACACGACAATTGAACAACGTATCGTTAGATGAAATTTCTTAGATTCGTTAGCAAAACGAGTAAAATTCTCTTGAAGCAAGTCTCCTGAAGGAATTTGTTGAAATGCCAACTTAAGTTCCATGTACTGTATGATACATGCTACTGCGATCAGATCTGCAGTGTCGTATAATTTAGTTGCAAAATGCGAAAACTCTAATGCAAAAATGTGCAGTTCTGGCAGTCCAAATCCTCATACAACCCCTTTAGCTTACTATCAACTAGCGGTTCTATGACGCTGAACGCCATTTGTGACCGGCTTTCAGAGATTCCCGTCCTCTACAGTGGCATTTCCATTAGTATTTGCGAGCCAGCACTTCCGATGCTGGCCTTTTTTACACCGCCTTCATATTACACTAATGGCTAGTTATATGAGATGTTTAATAACGAGGAGGCATAGGCACGGCTAGTAGATACAGCGCATAATATATGGGCGAAGCTTCCAATTAGTCATTTTTGTTAACCTACCGGAGGCTATGCTACATCGTGTAATTGGGGTTATTAAACACGAAGGTTGGCATTCTGGTCATTAGATGAGTAGATCCGAAGCTCCATTAGGAAAAAAGGGGCCTCTGATTTCTTAGAGTACTGGGGTGCTAGTACTGATTATATGTCAGTGTAAATTAAAGATTTAGCTAATTCTTACAGAGAGAGTTCAATATATCATCGTCCCTCAGCCTTTCCCACTGCATCCCCACACATTTAAAATTGACAATACCGAGATCGCCATTTCGGAAAAGCTGTGTCGTAACGCGTAGTAACTTAGCTTCGTGACCCCTTTTCAACAGGTCATCAAGATGGCCAGTCACTTAGGAATAACCAACATATCAATTCGCTCTTTGAGGCCATGCGTATCACAATTATGATCAAGTATAATTTCGATCGGTGTCGTGTATTGAAGACTGAACTGAGTTCTTTGGATCGTAAAAGATTGTCCGGAATCTATTGAAGCTTTAAGCATCTTGACTCCAGAATATCAATTCTCATACTTACATGCGACTTAAGATAAACGCTATCACACTTGCTGGGTAAACAATACATAACCATGACCGTTGCCAAGAAGTGCGAGTAAGAGAGCACCAAACAGCACTAGAAACATTCCGATACCTCTCGTAAGAATGTAGAAATAATATTTCATCTTGATACTTTGAGAGTGAAAGCCTCTTTCAAGGAAGAGCATGTTAATTCACGCGTATATAAGAGGTAGTCACGGAAACAAGTAAAGAATGGCAGGTTGTGTTGGGCATGAGCGAGGCGGTCTTACAGAGGGAAATTAATCTTATTTCTTTTCGATGGTAAAGGAGACAATGCTGCTTTTAAGTGTAGATTATTTCGGACCGCACTTCCAAGTTGGCATTGTCTGGAGTGAGCTTTTCATCGCAAGTAACCTTGAACTTCGATTAATTCTTTTCAACGTCCTCAACCCAATCTCAACGCTACGACCATTTGCAGCGATACCGAAGGGAGGGAAGGTGTACTCTAACAAGAATCCGTTCCGCTTATAACCGTAATAGTCAAAGCGAACCTATGCCTCAAAGTCAAAGTCAAAGGCGCAATTTCTAACTTGATACGTTGAATTGCTCGGCAGTTTTATTGGCTATCGATTAAAAGTAGTCTCTTAGTTATTCCCAGAGGTTTCGAAGAGGCTTGACCAAATGAACTTAGCTGGATGGTTGACTCTCAAATTAGATGACTAAATTGCTAAACTCGATCCTTGAATTTGATCGAACAAAGCTGTGGCAACTATTAGTCCGCCTGGGCGTTCTGTAAGATAGTCTGCATGCGATCGTACAATTGAGGGTCTTCCTTCATCCACCGCGATACATGAGGGAAATCCGCCTGCCTTCCACAGGCGTTGACGCAGTGAAAAAAAGTGGACGGGAATATTGCGCAAAGTACTCATGAAATCAGGATATGCTGATTAAACGAAGTAAAACAGTCCTTGTATTTCAGTAACATATTAAGGCTTGTAAAAATCCGAGACGGCAAGTCGTTTGAGGTAATTTTTGGCCTTTTGGCCAAGCATGTCGAATCTCATCAAACTGAGGTCAAATCTTGGAACGGGAGAACCGATCGACAATTTGAATTATCTAGAGAACATGTTGACCAAGCGGCATTCTGGGCGAATAAAATGACATGTTATCTGGCGTAAGGAAGATAGCCTTGTCGACTTGACTCGTGCTTCTTTGTATAAATACCACATATGGTCCCTAGGGTCTGAGGCTTATAACAACGATCGGAAAGAGTGGGATTTCGCCAGGCTTAGCGGCTTCCGCCATTTGGTTCGCGGCATCATTACCAGGTTATCGATACCCTGGCACCCATTGCAGGCGCAGTGCAATTCCTCTCAATGTACACTAGTGTAAAAGTAGGCTCGATGCCCAGAAGAACTGGATACAATAGTTCTTGACCCGGCGATGTTGAATCGGCCAAGTTCTTATTAGGAGCACCTAATGCTCAGAGGCTCTCCAAGCCTCAATTACCACTGAAACTACCTGAAATCATAACACAGCCCGTTTCGCAATTTCCAGTGCCTGTCTGAATCGCGCGGCTGTGGAAACCAAGTCATTTCGCCGGCTTGCTGTGGAGAAATTCTCACCGGCAATTTCAGTCAGCATATCATCCCCAAAGGCGCCAATGAGATCAGGTGAAAATGTTTTCACCGGGCCGCCCTCCCCTAACATGTACCTTTCAGAAACCTGAACGACAACGTTGTCCATAAAGCGCTTCATAGCTACATACCTTATAGTAGGCTTTCAATATGTCATGTATGTCAAAAACAGCTTGTTCTTCATTGCTCAAGTGCGCCCCTGTCAATACTGTTTTCATGTCAAAAGCACAGCCATCCCAGAGCCCAAGACTTTCCAGTCTGGCCATCACTCTGTCCTGGCGGATCGACGACAAAGTGTCAGCAAAATAATGGTTCACAGTTTGAAGGATTCCTCCTCTTTCATCATTCACTACAGTATCATCAAAAGCTGCTCGTGGGCCTGGTGGTACGTCACCTCTCCCGGATGAGATAAAATCCTTTCTACCTTCTCTCTCACGTCATCGTCGGGGATGATTTTCGCGAAAATATGTCGGTTGAAGGAGTGCACCACAGAGGCTGTTTTTTCGAGATAAATCACCGCAATCTTTTCCCATGGACTTGATTGTTGGCGAAACATGTTTTGAAGCACAATTGGATTTACAGTGCCAGGTAATTCAGAGCCACGAGACTCAAGGTAGTAACGTCGTATCCAGTCGTATATATTTTCGGAGTCACCTGCTGGCCTGCTGAATTATGGATCGTTTTCATCTTGAATCGTACGAAAAACTTTGGCATGACCCTCTTTAGCCATTGACCTAGCGAAATCATCTGCATGCTGCCGCAAGTGCATTCGAAGCTTGAGCGGGCTTTGTGCTTCCAAACCAGCACTATAATTTCCATCCAATGCATTATCAACTTCATTTTGATAATTTGATGACAGGCGCGTCAAGAACCGTCTCTGCTCCGCAGGGGTTTGGCGGGAAGGACCAAGAATCTCTAGTTCTTTTTGTGTCTCCAGAGAAAGCCTTTCGATATCCGCCACAACCGCAGGGAATTCAGAACGAATGTGATCATACAAAAGTTGGCCCAGAAATGACTTCAATGCTTTGATGCCGACTCGATCTTTTTAGAGCTCAGCCCAAGGCTGAACTGTTGAAAAGAACTCTTTTTCCTTTTGATGTCGGCCCTCGATGGAAACACCCTCTTTAATCTCCTGAGTGGAACGATTTCGTACGGCAAACCACCCGTGAGTGAGACTCTCCACTTCATTTTTGGCGATACGCAAAACCTGATGAGTGATCAGTACCGTCTTGAATCGAGATGACTAAATGCTTACACCAGCTTCATCTCCTACCTGAAGAGCATCGCATTTGGTGACGATTCCAACAGTCCGCTTTCCTGCTGGATCAGCGGCACGTGCCATGGAAAACCTGGTATAAATGAGCACACATGGCATTGAACCGGAACAATCTTCCTTACACTTCTTGGTTCGCAAGGTTATTACGTGCATCCATAACAGCGCTGATAACGTATGTCAGTTTAACAGCTCTTCCATGGCAACTTGAAACTGTACTTACAGGATAATGGTACGCTTGTCAGTCATATAACCCTCGATTAACTTCCGGATAATTGCACGGTCTTCTTCAGTTTGAAATTTGGTCGGATCTCGTATTGAGTTTAGCCAAGTCATCAAAGTGACTGAGGGTCTTCTTACTGTGGAAGAGGCCCGGAACATCCACAACACTAAGATGTCGATGATCTGGACCTGAGAGCTCGATTTTGAGTATATCGTCTGAGAATCTTTTCTCTACATCTTCCAGGTTCTTCGTTCTAGGTCCCGGTATACCCATACAGCTAGCAGCCTATTATTGAATCAACACACATCCTAAAATACCGACACGATACGGTCCTGACCTCGTCAAAGATGTCTTCGAACTCTTGACATCCAAAGTCTGTAGCTGCTAATCCTTTCTCAAAAGCTAGGAGCTTCTGATTTAAAGCTTCGTCGAGTCGCGAAGATGGTCCTGGGATTATTGTAATCCTTGCTTGACCCTCCCCCTCTGCTGCTCGCCGCAGAACAATTTGGGTGGCAAATCTTGTGCAGAGATCACTGGCCACAGGAAACGAAAGACCAGTTAGACCTTCTAGAAGGGAGGACTTGCCACTCGATTGATCACCGACTACAACAAGCTAAAATTGATTAGTCGAAGATCATGCCCGAGACAGATAGATTCACTTACCTGAGGAAGAGAGACATTTTCACTAATGCCTAGTTCTCGAAGTCGGTCGATGATGCCTAAAAGTCGTATTCGCTTTTTATTGTCTAGCCCATCTGCGCCTGTAAGGTCTATTGCACGTTTCCTAGTCATTCTGTTTGCCAATATTGAAGATGAGAGAAAACAGCAACTGCAGATTTGAGGAGATTTAGTGCTCAAGAGCGACCAATAGACGATATGAAATATCGTGAATGCTTCAGGTTTCCCTTACTTATAACAATGGGACGACCAATTCAAGTGCATTCTTAACATAAAAATGAATGTAACTATAGCACACCCATTCATATAGCATTCATTGGCTGAATTTTGGCAACAGAAATACAAGCGCGTCAGGAATTTCAATAGCACGACAAATAGTAGCGATGTGCAGTGCAATACTTCGCTATGTTATGAACACATGGGCATACTTTACTCTCGTATACTTGGGAAATGAAGAATCTCACGCAAGGTGGAAGCTCCATAAAGGCTCTCGCCAATGTCACCATCAAATTGGAATCTTTTGATGTTCATTCTTACGAAGGCTTGACAACCATAGCGATGGAAAAGATGTAGCAATGGCTAAAGAATGGCTCTCAGTGAGTCATAATTTACATTCTTGTGTCTATCATTGTAATTGAAGGCTGGGATAGCAAGACGAAGGGAGATTCTTTTCCAAAGCTCGGGTCAATTGCAGTCAAATCCTTTTTTATTGCCATGGAATTCCGATGCGGTGCTTGCCTCGGCATTAGAATTTCTTCACTTGACCAAAGAGCTAGCAGAGCCGTTAATAAGAGTTCAAACCTTTCGTTAAAAGTCTTTTATGGTTTCTGACTACGACCGACAGAAAATCACAAGATATACTGATCTTGTAAATTATTTGACTCGGGGGGCTCTTGTCATTCCTGCCGTTTTCAGTGCCAAATCTAGCCCTACCCTTATTGCGAATCAGAGATCACGCGCCACCAGGTCTTTGGGACTCCCAATTAAGGCAAAAGTAGGCATCGGCGTTGGTTCTGGAAATGGTGCTCTACTAGCGATGTCCACACCTGGAGCGCTTTTCCTTCGAGCACAGAAGAACAGAAGGCCGGAAGATAATTCTGCACACATGTGATGATTATGAAATACAGGCATGAATCTCATGCGGATCATGTTATTTGAAGGGCTTTGGCTACGTTATGTCTTAGGCGAGTACGTTTTCACGGTACACCATGTTAACAAAGATCAAGGTTTGAGACAAAACGTTGATTAAATACTTCAAAATAAAGATACTATTTCATTTCAGTCGCTCGTTATACAAGTAAAGGATGGATCGAAATTAGTTTCACCACTTTGCACCCATAGAATCTATCTCGAACCCTAGTGCGAAACACACTAATCCATTTCCGACTTAGCTCCGTCTCAAGTATTGAATGGTATTGAACGGCTTTATCACGTGCTACGGTGTTCATGTCGGAACACGTAATCAGGGCGGTGAAGTTGGACCAATAGATATCCAGTCGAGTATATGCATCTGTCGGTATCTCTGAGCGCGCGGTTATTCTATGTGCTTACTAAGATCATGTGATCTAATCTAGCTTACATCATCTATATCACCAATCATTTCGATTGGCAAGAAGCCGGAACTAGTCAATCACCAGGAATTAGATTTCATTTGAATATGTTACATTCAAATGGCATGACACAAAGGAGACAAGGGATCCTTATTTAGCAACGCCTGATATTCTCAATGAGCCGAGATAGAACAGCGAGGGCGGGGTACGCAAAAGACGAGAAACCCAAAACTTTCGACCGGAATGGCTAATTGCATGGAGGAATCCGCGGCGAGATATTCAGTGCCATATGTAGAATTAAAATGCCTTCTTTTGATCACATACGGAGAGCGTAAAAAAGTCCGGCGGATTTCCACAAATAACATCGGTGCAAGCGCGAGAGCTGGGATATATTTTCGGAGCATCCGGCGCCGTGCGAGATATCTACCGTTATGGTTTTGTGAGCGCTAGCCACATTGCTGTAAGGTAGGCTGCGCCCTCGTTGTCGTAGATATGACGAGACGAAGATGATCAAAGGTTTCGAGGTGATAGCTGTCGCTCTTTTCGCAGTCTCTCCAATCGTGTTCGGATGGCACTCCGGCTTCGGGAGTCGCGCTGCCCTTGGATAAAATCATGCCTGGATTGAGCAAATTCGTGCGCTGTTCGGGCAAGGTCTCTCTCCGTTAAAATAGGGATGAGTTGAAAACGTATGATGTCTTGGTCGGTTTCTTCGTTGATTCTTAAGTGGAAAGCAGTACATTGCACTCGAGAGAGTATTTCAACGCATTTTCCTCGCTGTGTTTCAGAGAAGCTAGTGATCTGAAAGCATTTTTGTTCGGCAATGTAGAATAACACTGCGTTACGCAATGTATCCGTTATTTCATCAATTAATGATTGGCCGATTTCACCGTAATCTTGTTTTATCATTGATACTTGTCTTCCCACCATGTCGTGTTATTGTGCCGTGCACTATGGCAAGTCGAAATTGATGCGAGGATGGTAGAATAGAACCTATGGCCCTGAGGGGGAACAGGTGGTGGTTTATGTGTCCGAGAAGACGGAAATAAATGGCAGAATATTTTGGCTCCTATAGGCATTTGTCTTGGCAGACCTTTTAGGGGTTCCTAGGAAGGCGCCTAGGCGGCCAAGGCAAAATTGGCAGAAAGAATACCAATTAATCAAACGATGCAGGAAAGTAGTGTATAAGCCTTGTGAGATACTTTACAGTATTGAAGTGACACGAAGGGAGTTCTGTGAGCTAGCTAAATGACCAGGTAGTTTCACCATGGTCCCAGTGTCAGGGTTTGAGATACTGTGCCTGTTTAATATGGAAGCCAATTTCGAATCCAAGTGTATTATTTACGATTGTATTAGAATACTGCCAAGAAACGGGGTCAGGGATAGAGTAACTATAATAGGTAAAGCGTGTTTTGAAAGAGGGTTCGAGAAAGAATTGTCGGATAGGGGCGAACGCGTATGAACTAGTACAGCTGGATACCATTCAGAGAGGGTTGTTCTATCTAGGTGCTCGATCGAGTTGAGCGATCTTGTCTGATTCGTATAGGCTAGTTGTATAGCCCATACGTACGCTTACGTGCGCTTTACATACAAAAACAGTAATATAGGATCTAAGCCCGCGCTGAATCATCAATCTGTAATAGGAAAGGTGGTAATCTTCTCCTGCGGAGTTCGACAAGAATCTTTGTGTGTAAGTGGTGAAACTGATTTCGATCCTCCCTGTACCTCGCTGCATTCTTTGCTTTGTCAAGTCGCGTAAGACTTGTGGTGACCTAGCTACAGCGCTAGATGCATAATCTCATCTTTTATCATTGGAAAATTCGGCTTGCTCACTGAGTAACAGACTAACCGCATTCCTGCATGCCCGCTGCTCATATTCTTTATCGGTAGCCGAGACAGGGGTAGGTTTTAGGATTAAAGATTTTAAATTTTGTTCCGTAGTGTCAAGGCTTGGTGCTACGAATTTCAAATGTGCCAGTGAATGGTCATCTGGGATAAGACTGTATTGAGCTCGTGACATCCACGCTGCAGGAGGTCTAAAGCGTTATTTAGATGCAATAGTGCGGCATGACGGACGAAACGGAAAGATGAATAGAGAATCAATTTCATGGATGCTGGATTGCGTATCCGTGTGCGTGGCTATCCATTGCATTTAAATTGTACTCTGAAATAACTCAAAATAATTGGCTATAACCAAGCTAGAGGGACCGTCACAACCACCTTCAAGTATGACTCTGTAAAGGGAGAATCAGGTTTTTCTAAGAATCCAAAGAGGCCGTTGGTACTTCGAAGTCTTGTTTTCTGATCAAGAAGTCACCCTCATAAGCTTTGAGATGCTCCTCAGAAGGTCACGTCACCATGAATCGAGAGCTACACAGACGGTCCTTTGTATGTCCATGAGAGAATGGACCATCAAGTTCTCATTCGACCTCTATCCCCACCAAATGGCGTGGGACAATAATACCATTGCAAGTATCTAGTATCGGGTCGCAAGATCGCACGTTTTTTCGGGAGGGAGAAACGTGAAATACCATGATCTGAGATCGAGCGTCTGTAGGCAAATAAACATCAACTTGTAGCAATATTCATCTGAAAAATTATGACTTACCCGAGTTCAACTGGTTCAGTTGCTGCGACAATCTGACGTGGAACATTTCAATAACCACAGTTCTATCGGCTTTGGAATTCAAAATCTCCGGCATACTTGTGAATGCACTTTCAAGTACATCCACTGATGGCGCTTTTTGGAAAGTCTTGGCACATATATCAGCCAAATGGTGCGCACTCACTTCCGTAGTCGATATGGGTTCTTGAAGCATTTCACAAACCCTCGGCAGCAATGCTGGATGCAATGAAAGAAACGCCTGCCGGTAATACTCCTCTGTGCTGACATCATTGTCGATGCAGATTCTGTGGGGCCTTGTTAGGGCCACATGCACTTCCTCCAAATGAAAGGCTTGGTGAAGCCGGCGCACCATGGCCTCCAACTGAAAAACGCAGATGTCGTTTTCGAATAAAGGTGACCCCTTCAGTCTGGATGCCATAATCGCATAGAATTGCTCACCACAAGGCCAAATCTGTTTCCACTCGTAGCCCTGAATGTCTTTCGGCTGTATTCCCGCGAAGGCGAGGCAGACTAATGCCATGCCTGCTCTTACTCCAAACGGGCGATATGGGTACTCCTCGCTTTGGAAGGAAGCTTGAAGAACGCTCGAGCCAGGCAATGAATATCTTCCAAGCATGAAAAGGATCCATCGGATCTGTGACTCCAGGTCGTCTAGGGATATTGTGTGTAGACAATGAGCATCGGTCAAAGCATCACGTGTACTGGCTAGCCACGATAAGAGTCCGTTGTATTGCAAGACGAACGCGCTTTCCCAGTCGGCAGAGTGCCGATAGATAATACACTGTATGGTCGCGTCGTCTTTGGGAAGCATTGCAGTGATGAAGAGATAATTCAAAACTAACAGAAGCTGGTGAAATGTCGGAAATGGGTCTTCGCGCCCGGTGATCCAGGGACCAAGATTCGGTCTTTGCAACGGGGGTGGTAGCGATGCCTGGGTTTGTCAATTAGAAAAATACCTTAGGCTCTAGGTATGAGCATGGGTTTCACCCACCGAGAGTTCCATCTTGGAATATGCCGGTGTAGCATGGCAACTCAGAGTCCCCGAATCCTCATGAGATTGAGTATCCATATTGGCATTCTCAGGTTGTTTCGCATTCCCATCCATGCGGGTTTCAATCATTCCCGAAATCCGAGCACCCATAGAATTTGAATTGCCGGAGTGTTTTGAGGTAACAGTCTGCTCTTGAGGATTTGAAGATGCCACTTCCGGCGGTAGAGGCTGTGAGTCCCCAACATCTGGACTGATTGTCTTATAAATGCAAGTCTTCGGTGATCTGCTTACAAGACAGCATCGACATTTAGGCAATTCACGGCCGCATCGTTTTTTGGCAACACGGCACGGATCGCAGGCCCTGTATGGTACTGAACGTTTTTGATAGGAACAGAGGTGATGTCTGCCACTCGTGATACAAGATTGACATGAAGGAATATCACGGCTACATCGCTTTTTCGCAATTCGACAGTGCTGGCAAGATTGAATAGCTCTGGAACCGCTAGATGGTGGTGGAATTTTCCGAAGAGGCGACATCACTGGAAGATATAGATCTGCAAGGAAAGAGCTATAATTTCGAGAAGGAATGGCCTTTGTAACAAATGTTCAATTTGACCATTGTCGCAATTAGCTCTTTAACGAGGTAAGGGCACCCGATCAAGGTAGATATACCGCTATGGATAGCTTTGCGGGCCAACCTATCCAGACCTCTAAGGTCATTGGCGACCGAGGAGGGGAATTTGACCTGACGCACTGCAGCGCCTTGCTTATGATGTAGCCCACCTCCTTGGCACCGACCAAGCGATCCCGGGAACTTGCCAGCGCGCCCTAGGAGCGCCAGGAAAAGCAGATTGGATGATTTGATTAGCACATCAGCTGGCCTTAGACAATCATTGCCCGATAGGCTTTTTCAAATTGAAAGAGCTGCCTGCTGGTATTTGCGAAGAGAGGCTAGCTTCCAGGAGCGATCAATCTCCCTGCGAGATTCTCTTGCTTCATTGGATGATGAGCGTGTCTTTCAGGTAGATATTAATTATTGAGAAAGCTATGTTTCATTCGAGATACCAGATTAGCGCGAGGAAGCCAAAGAAAGAGGTCATCGTTGCGATCAGGGGGGCCGGGACAAGCTATGTGGGTCCACGTCCGCCTATCATCGTGGAAATCTACCTCATCTTTGGCATTGCTCCTACGAACACTCTCCACTTTTTCGCAAATTTTTCCCATTAGACCCTAGGCACTGTATTGCTCCTAAGGGTGGGGCTCTGGTTCCTGGGGCCGAAGAAAGGACACCGCAAAAAATAAAGTACTATATTTCCACACGTTTTCGATGCAGGTCTGTGGCCTATCGCCCATGCTGTATTGTTTTATGCTTCTGAATTCGTAGGGGGAAAATGAGTTTCTTCTATTTGTCTCATAAGTATAGTCTTAAGCATTCAAACATTGGAGAGGACTTTGGCGAAGACTTTTCGGGTCTCATTTTTATTACGCAAAACACGATTCAACCACTTTCACTCAACATACTCTAAATTAGACGCATCATTGTACGACATTGATACGTTCCCGTGGCTGTCAGGTGAATCACAGTCACAGAATTCGCAGGCCGAATAGTCGCCCTAATCCGTTGACCTCATTATTCGCTTCGCTCAGAAAGCATTGTCATCGTCATGCCCAGCTCACTTTTTGAGCATTGTTTCCATCTAGGTGGCCAACACTTCAATTACTTGCTGTCGAGAGAGCTCTTGAGCCTCTGCAAACGATTGCAGCCGCGATAATCGCTCACTTTTAGAAATCTCCAGGCTGTTTCGATCGCTTGTCAAATAATCATTGTGTCTCTCAAGCTTGGGCTTTTCCTCTCGAGATCCATGACGCCAAGGTATTTAGGCTCACAAGATCCCCACAGGCTCCTGTAAAGCCCACGAAGCGGGCAAGCTGGAAAGCTAATTTTCGATCTTCCCTTCCAGCCGTTCAAGAGCGTCTAGTGCAGGCGCAAATTGTTCAAGCGCTAAAGAGTTCGAGGCATTTTCCTTTGGCTAGAATGAGACAAATGTTAGCTTCTGGGCCCAGAAATCCATTTGAATCTCTCTTACCGGGAGTTTAACATCTGAGGTGGCTAATTGAAGAGTATTTTCGATATGAATGGGCATCTCACTTGGATGCTGGTCTTCCTGACCCTTATGGTAGACCATTATGGTACGATCACGGTCGACACACTCAGAAACAAGAGCAGCTTCTGAGATACAGTAGAATTCGAAAACAGATTACAGTACCCCTCGGACACTCACAGTTTGTTTCTCGGCCCGTACCCGAAACCACACTAATCCATAAGAGGTTACCTTAAAAACAACCACTGTCTAGCAGTATCGTGGTATAGAACGTTTTGGACTTTAGTGTCTAATGAGTCATTGTAAATTACTGTATTCTCGCCTGAAATGTTTTAGGACAGGCTTGAAGGGGTGGGGAATATCCGGCGATCTGGCTTGATTTGCGCCTACTCCCTTTCTTTTATAGCCCTCATTTTCATCTACCTCTACTACTATAGAGGCGTGATTCCCCGTAGCCTAATATGGTTCTCGTTTCTAATTTTCGTGGCTCTTGCTTCCTACTGTCGCTTCCATCCGTTATTGGGCGTTTATGCACAGCTAGTACCGCCCACTTACGCTGACAGACCGCATGAACGTCGGCCGTGTATGGATATTAGCGGCGGCCCGTATCAAGCTTAGTAACACCATGAAAGTCTGTCTAATAAGCACGGCAAACCGCTAAGACGCATCGAATAGCTCTGCTGCCTGGGAATGCGGAAACATTGAAAAGCAGCCATTCATCATCGCAGAGGAAGAGTCACAATGCGAACATCACGAATATGTCCATTAGAGAAGGAAGTATCCCCTTTGACATTTCCAATGTGCGAGAGAAATGTTTCACGTGGTACAGAGCGATTGGCAACATCAACAAGACACCACCGCTGATCTTAGTACACGGAGGTCCGGGCGCTGGCTCCGACTACCATCTCCATCTTACAAAGCCACTCGAAGCTACAAGCATTCCTTACATCTTCTACAACCAGGTTAGCTGCTCACACTCATCTCTCATCCGCGAGAGAGCTGAAGACAAGAGTTTCTGGGGCTTTGATGTGTTCTGTGCTGAGCTCGACAATCTCGTGGACCACTTCGAGCTGCAAAAAGTTGGATTCTCTATCTACGGCCACAGCTGAGGTGGCATGCTAGCCAGCATATATTCTAGAAGAAAACCGCGTGGCCTTCACAAGCCGGTCATCGCCAATTCATATCCGAGCGCAGATCTTTCGGCCAAAGAGAGAGAACGCTTGTTCCGACTGCTGCCCGTCAACGATGCTGTTGTACAGATGGATACGGACGGGGATTACGACAACCCAGTATATCAAGAAGTGTGTGACCGCTTCTCGAAAAAGCATTTCTATATACTCGAACCGTGGCCTGCGGTACTTACTGAATCATCATGGGGAAACAGCACGAGAATGAGGAAGACGAATGGCAAGAAAGGTATCTCCCTCATCCGACAGTCAGGCTTCATGCATGACTATGATGCCATCAAGACGGCGGAAGATATCGAAGTGCCAGCACTGCTTCTATCAGGTCGGTACGACATGAATAATGATTCGATCATGGCCCCTTGGTTCGAATCAATACCACGGGTCAAATGGGCCGTGCTTGAGAAGTCGAGTCGTATGCCAGCTCTTGAGGAGCCTGATAGATATGTATATATTGTAATAATTATTTCCTTTCTTTTTAAAGAGTTGTCTATAGCTTATAAAAAAGGAAGTGCGGTCAGGTTAAATCGCGGACAAAAAGGCTTTACCCGGCAAATGGGTAGCACTTGACATATCCCGTACAGGATGCTCTGCACAGAGGGCATTTGTTTGTTGGCTCAACAACTTTTACACATGACTCGCAAACCAAATGTCCACAAAGAAGAGTCACCCATCGATCTGGTTGCGTGTAACAGATCATGCACTCTAGCGCTCGTTTTCTCTGCTGAGAAAGTTCCTCTTGTAACTTCTGTCGCTTCTCTTTTTCCACCCGAAGCTCATTTCCAAGCATTCCGACTTCCATTTGTAACAACTCAATCTCATGGCCAACTGTACGTTTAAGTTTCTTGAAAGCGTTGTCCTGCTTTGCCGTTAGAAAAGAAAAACAAAGGTCTCACGGAAAGCTGATACCACGATAGAAGAAGTTCCATCAATTGTGGTTCTTCTACGCTTGCGTGGCGGATTCGTACTGGTCGCATCAATTGATTCATTGAACAAATTTTCATAGTCCGAGTAAGTGTAATCACAGCGTGGAGCCCTCCGAGGGGCTCGTGAGCCACCTGGCTCTGTTCTTGGTAGTTCCTCGTCGTCGGTTATAATGATCGTATCGGAAAGACTTGCCATCATGAGCCACCAACTTTTAGGCAAGGGTAGTTAAAAAAGGTCTAGAATAGGAGCAAAAGATAATACTAGAGCCTGGAGCCAATTCGGGAAAGAGCACCCTTTATATACTTGAGGGCGGATAGTGACGGAGCAAGTTTCAATCTCAAACCGCAAAGCTCCAATAATATCATATTCGGACTAAAGCTCCCTGTCAATATTTTCAATCTCCGATACCCAAGCGGGAAAGACTACACGAATGGATACACATCTGCAGCCGGTGATCCGAATGAGCTCTGCTTGCCAGCCATTAGATCGCCAGGTAAATCAAATACATTTTTTCCTGCTCACCCCCGGTCCCTGAGTCTTCCAAATGAATGATTAATAGTAATAAAGGTATAGACGTCTATAGATACAAGACGTAGCACGAGGGAGCAAATGAAAGATAGCTTCCTCGCGTGCAGGGAACCCAGATAAATTATGTGGGTCCACCTCATGTCGATCGCTGACAAGGAGTAACAACGCTCCCAGGACCTACTCATACGCTCTTCACCTCATCCGGTCCCAGGAATGCTTAGCAGAATTCTAGAACGGCCTGAGCTCCCAGGAGGAGTAAAGTCCAATCGCCTTGAACAATTTTGGAAGAGTGCAAAATGAAAATAGATGGGAAAAGGCCCTCTAACCTCTAACCCAGGAACCAACTCTGCCAGAGTCAGGCTCAGCAGGTGATTGGACACTGACTTGAATTTGCTAACAAGCATGACACAACTGGCTGTCTAATTTAATAAAGTTAGGCTATGCCGTTTGCTGTACTGCCTGAAATGGCAGACTCTGCAGCTATGACAAGTATAATCCACGAATTTCAGGCCACAATTGTCTTACTGCCGAACTGGTAAAAATATCCCCTATCTTGCATTGCGCGTCCTATCGGAGTTGACACGATAATTCTCGGGGGAACGTAATCCGACTAATTCAGATAAGGCAGCGCGGGCGTTCTGTTCTCGAGCGGATATGGCTTGGGTCAATGACCGGAATTCCTCCGTTACCCGATATATGCCACTAGAGACTTCAAGTAGACCGCTTGATTGGGCTTTTTGGAAGTGATTGAGTTGCTCTATGAATTCAGCCACGTCATTCTGCAGCTGCTTGAAGAGGCTGTATCAAGTGCGATAGTATGCATATTCCCCTTGTTGCTGACTTATAACCCGGACGATTTCGTCTAGGTCACTCATTTGTCGTGATTGAAAATATAAGTACAGAATTGAATAGATATGTCTTGAATGTGGTAATGTGCTGGTTTCGAATGGCCGTAAGAAGCAGAAGTAGAGGATGTAGGCCTCATTTCTAATTCCGAATACGCAAATTCTTGGCCGTGTAAATACAGAAACAGGGTATGTATCCAAGCAAGTTTGAAATTAACAGCTGCTCCGAGGTGTTTATCCCTTGAAAGGTTTTAGTCAAGAATTGCAGTCCGGCAGAAGGTAACAACGCCGAGCTATTGATGTGGCACACTCAGGGGCTCAGCGTCAATGAAGCAATGATCAAAACACATACTAACAAACGAACGGAGATGGGGATATTGTTCAATTTCTAGGTAGTTTAAAATGCCTTCCCAGGCACTGTTCAATATGACTGCATTCACGTACAAAAGAAACCGTTCTTTTACGAGAAACAACAAATGGAATGAAAAAAGACGTTTTCCTGACTAAATTACATGTATATTTCGTGAAACAAGTTTCGGGTGAATCAAGTCTCCAATTAGAACCTGAAAGCAAGCCATGTCCAGCAAATACAAAACAACGGGTGTTCCCTGAGAAGAAATAGAAAATTACCCAACCCTCTCATCTTCTTGGCTCTGCTACTTTTCAACACCGCCGAATAATTAATTTCGGTAGCTTATTACTCTATTCCAGAGAAAATCTTTTGGGAAAGATGATAGGACCAAAAAATCAATGGTGCGGACTGTCTTCGGTAGGTTTGCCGACTCGATGAATGAATTAGAGCTTTCGACAGGTGAGAATTCTCCATTGGAACATGTGCTCAATTAATGAGCTATGAAGGCGCGGGGCTGTTGTCACTTGCCTTGGAGAGTGAATGTCTGACTCGGAATTCATTGTATTTATATTTTCAAGGTTCGTGCCCCAAGTATGAGACTCGGATGACGAGATATGTATATGTCTCGGAAAAAAATCTGTTTTCTTATCGTAGAAATGTACATTCTATAAACACCTCCCAACTCGCGCTACTCCAAAAGAATGGAGAGGGTAGGAATTTGTCATCATGGTCGTTAAGTCATTCAACTAGGGGCATGCTACTCTGACACTGTTGTAAAAGATGTCAATAAACATCTCGGCGTGGGACAATTTTTCAAAAAGTTTGATTCAATTCTGCCGGAAGAGATTGACGCTCGAAAATTAATTCCAAACGGAGTGAAGCCGACTCGAAGCCTGAATCATGGAACACTACCTTGAGTATTATGAAAAAGACTAATCGTTGCTCTAAGACTTCAACTTCCCTGAACTAAGCTTCAAAAATGCTGCGATTTCCAGAGATGCAACGCAGGAGCCGAACACAATGAGGCGTGGAATGTGCCCTTAAATCTGTAACTCTCTGGGTCACATTGATAATGTTCACTGGGAGCGTGCTGTAGGAAAAGAAATGGCAGAAGAAGACGCGATAACTTGACTATATGAGACTTTGATTATTGAATCGCACAAAGACGAGGCACCCACTGCAATCCCAAAAAATTGTAATCACAATCATGTTCAGAACTCACTGACACAATCCAATTCTCTCTCATTTGCTCTCTCGCGACCTCACTTCTAGAAAGGCATTTATTCCATGCTACTGTAACTCCATGCCGAAGATTGTGAGTACAGAGCGCGGAACCAATTCCCGCCGTTTCAAACAGGCTATAGTGTGCTTGTTTAAAAGCAATGTCATGGGCGGCTCAGTTCACGCGACGTTGTATGTTTATATTTTTCTAGGTGTCGTGCTGCTTCTTGCATTGACCTTGGCCGGATTTGACCTAATTCGGATTTTAAGACGTTGGGACGGTTGGTTCAACAGGACCTCGATGATACCCGAAATACCTTCTGAATTCACGAGATCAACGGCAAAAAAGCTGATCCCGCATAGCATAATCATCTTTATCCGTCGAAAATACCGGGCGAACTTGTTGCGCGCAAGAAGCAGACAAATAATACTGTTGCGACGCTTAAACGAGGCCTCACGTTTATAACCCAGAGCAATGGGGAGTCAATCCTCAATCCTCAGAAGAACGGAAATTCACCGGCGATTATGATTTATCTACTCGAACGTTTCGTCTTCAATTGGGAGGGAACTATATTCTGCGAGATCTCCCCCCTCACCTCCACAATGTGTTGGAACGTACTCCAATAAAGCAGCTCTAATGTCTTTTCCTCATCAGGGCTAGCGATTGAGGGAATCCATTCCTTAAAGCTTGACAGTGATGAGTTACTTTTTAATATCCAGTAATGCTTTGCTTGCTTCTTTTGACCAATATGAATGAATTATGTGCACCCGAGAAGTGGGTATGGACAAGGCCGCTTTCAGATTATACTTCGGGTTTGATCGCTTTCTTTCTTGCAGGTCAAAAGTCTTCTGAATTATTATTCCAATTCTTATATTTCAATGCAGGGTCTTTTGAAAGAGCTTGTGACCTGAAAAAGGTCTAGAGCGTTCTGAAGTAGATCATACTTGTCGTGAAATCAATTTTCAAAATCTGCCGGATCCGGTCCTAAGTTAGCCTGATGTTTCCTGTTGGCGTAATATCTCGAGAAAACGGCTTAAAGGACATAATTGCTGAAAAAAACGCACAAACGAAAACCAAATCCTACAACCTTTGTCTTGAAAGTCAAAAGTGCCCTTCCCGGGGAGGAACTAATAATTCTTCGTTGACTCAGTGACCTGAGACCAACGACCCGTTTAAACTTTGCCAAAAAATGGCACTGATGGGTCTCTCGTAGGAATTTTCCATCAACGCGGTTTGATCCAAGATTCACCATGCTCAACAATCTTGCTTTCTAGGCGGTCATATATTCAAACTTTGACCGCAAGTTTTCTCATAAATGGTGATCTTGCTCAACAAACCTCCGAGAGACTTTCATTCTGGATGACTGCTCTTGAAATTGCATTTTTTATAGTCATTCAATTCTTTGTCGTCGTTGCCTTGCGCCGATCATTTTTGGCATTGTGCCATGGCCCCCCGGAACACGATCGGATGGTCAAAATGGGAAGAGAAGAATCTACTTGCCTGGCTGCAATCCAAGAAGGGGCTATCCTGGAAAGCCCTGTCTCGTGCCTATTATGAAGAATTCCAAGTGCAGCGAAGCATCGAATCTTTGCGAGGGAAAAAGTATCACCTTCTTCGAAAAGGCAGACACTATAGTGTCGAACCGACCGCAGACCATTCAGTATCGGCAGATCTTAACCATCAGCCACATCCTACCAGGGCCGGAAAGACTAGATCTTTTCGGCGCAGAATCGACCGATGGCTTCAAAGAACACCTCTATCTGAGCCTACCGAAGGAGAGTGCGACCATTTTACCGAAACAAGGCGCTCACCAAGTAGTAAGCTACTCGCTCAGTCATGAATCACCGCATAACTAGCTGATCCATTTCATAGGACTACTATCAGTAGCGCCAAAGTACACGCCGCTTGATGGAACCGAAAAACTGTCCCCGATTTGGGAATATGCTCACCGCTTCAATGCACCCCGAAAGTTGAGGCTATTGAGATTGTAGCAACGTTGGGTAAAAATGTACGTTACAGGATCGGAATCACATGTGTATCTGCATTTTTGGCCACTTCTCGTGACTTTTCTGGGCTTGAAGCTCAGAGTAGTCTTGCGATTGAGATGTCCATCATATAGAGGTATCAAAAAACGAAAAGCCAGTCTGGTGGGTTGACCAGTGGCAATGGTTCCAAGAGATTCAAAAGCCGGCAAAATGGAATATTTCGATCTTGATTTGGCTACTTTAAGTGGAGAATGCAAACCAAATTTTAGATACAATCCGCTTGAATCATTGAACCCCGTGAATCTGCAGTCTCGTCATGTTTATGGAGCCTATGCCCGACCGTGGTCTACTGAGGGACAATCAAAAGAGAAACAAAGGCAGGTTGTCTAATTCATGGATAGGTCGAAAATCAAGATACAGGGAATGATTAAACAGTATAAACGTAGACATTATCTGAAGAACCTCAGTCCAAGGGGCCTAGAAAAGTACAGTTTTAGCTAAGTGCTGTTGAAAGGTTTTTGCTTCCAAAAATGAAAAGCCCATTGAACTACCTGTCGTGTAATAGAGGTTTTTGAGATTAATCCCCTTTTTAAAAGCTTCCAGATAGCATGGCCGAAATTGTCAACCACTTTGATTTGACGCTCAGAGTTGAGAGACGATTAAAATAAGATTTGAGACAATAGCTGTGGGACCAACGATCTGATGGTAATATCATATCGACAGCGATTCCAATGAGTGACGTTTCCACCATTGAACAGCTTCTCCACCAGTTCTTCACCCATACCAACAACTTTACTCCTAGGGCACGGGGACTACTTTTTAAAGCTCTGGAATATGAACAGCATGCAGCACTTGCCATGATGCTACTAGACATTCGGTTCAACGCCAGCGCGGAACACTCAAGTGAGAAAGCGGCGCTTCACCTCACCGTCATTGATGATGACCCCACTGCGATTGATATTTTCATGGCGCAGGACAATGTCAAGTTTAGCTATATAGATTCTGCGACAGTGGCTTGCTGCTCGCGGCGGAAACATTTGATGGCAGGTTGTATTAGAGGAAGGTGTCAGATCTGGAGCGAACGCGTATTAACTAGTATCGAGGATGTCCGATTAGAGGATGGTGAATTTATGTCTGGTTGAAGAACTATCTAAGCTTTTCAGGGGGAATACATAGAAAATGCGGGCGGGCGCTGGATACACTAGTCCTAGAGAGGAGTGGTTTTACCACTATTCCTCTCTAACTTGACAGAAGGTTCTAGACTTGGAAAACCAGCACGACTGTCAGCGTCGCTCAGTAATTTGACATGCAGCAAACCCACGCAATAGCGAGCTCATCCGACAGCGCTTTTTCCAGAGATAGAAGTCGACGCAGCGGACAGTGATACAGTACATGTAGCACAACCCCACAGAAACAACCAAGTTAGCAGGCACCCTGATCCGCTTTTGCTTCGCGTGATCGGTCCCATCTTGGATGAGAAGACTGATTGTTTCAATTGTTCACTAGATCACTTTGATGACGCAGGTGGCGAACTCATAGAAGGGGGATTTCCGACGAGAAAGACGATCTTTTCTCATGCTCTCGAACCGGTCGCTAATTGAAGGGTAAAAGAACACATTATGTTGCTTCTGTAATCGCCTGACAATCAGTCTCAGCTTTCATCAGGACGTGCAATATCTTAGCACGTTAATATTGTTTTCTTACTGCATACCCTGATTCTATGACAACTTCGCCCTGAATAACGAGAGGAAAGGCAAGAAGAAAGGACAAAGTGGGGAGACGGATTCCAAGTCTAAACCACTTTCGGATAAGCCGCAGATCATTTTTCATCTCAAGGTTGACGGACCCGTCGTAATTGAAACCGAAGTTTCCCAAGTATGCTCTAGTATACAGTAACTGACTCCACAAACGTGCGCTTCTTTGTATTTCTTTATAATACTCGAGTTAACCAGATTGTGGGTCCATTCATAGATTTGGGATATAAATAGGCACACCGAATTGAGAGTTGAAAAGTGAAGGAAAATAAGTAGGAGCATTGTCAACTTCCAAGAGGTTCAGGGAAGTTTCCAAAGCTTTAAATTGAATCATTCTCATCGCTGCCAAAGAAAGGTGTTTGTTGTTCTTCGTAGTGGCTCCGATTCCGAAAGACAATTCAAGAAAAACGGTCGATTGAGCAGCTGAGCTGCGAGACTCTATCTCAGAAAATAAAACTGTCCCTCTAGGCGATTGATACCGCAGTATGACACCGTCGTATTAATTGTGGGGATGTGTAAACTATGGTTCTGATTGTCCGTGGTTCTGGTTATCACTTGAATATGATTTCACAACAGTCCAGGATATGTCCAGGGAAATTGGATAACCACGATGGCTTTAACTGGTGTGAGTGTTTATATATTACTGATTATTGAGCTCAGTGTTGGAGATATGTCACAGACATGGTGGTGTCGGACTTCCTGAGATTTTGTCACATGGAAGAAAACGAAGGAAATAGCGATAGGACTTCGCTACTCAGAATTGCATGAGGAATAAGAAATGTGCGACGTACTTGGCAACGACGGCCTGCCCCACCAGAATCGAATTTATGTGAATATAAGGTTGGACTGATCACATACTGACACTCTATCCTGCATTCAGTAAATTATGCTTCTACGGGTAATCCACCTTTGTTTGTTAGAGGTATTGTTCCTGTAGCCAGATTTACTCCGGCTTTTTTAGGTGCTTGATTAGAGTTTTGCTCAAACATTGGTCACTTCTGTCAATATCCTCATGCTTTATATCCTCAAAGTATTATCTCTCGAGGAAGAGCGTCCTTGATTTCCTCCATCTTTTCAATTTATCGTGTTCAGAAGAACTGCCATGGATTTCCCGGAACAGGGACAGGAACAGGTCTTCATACCCACAGAATTCTCAGAGAACTGGCGCTGGATGTTCCAGCTAGCCAGCCGGCACCGAAGATTGATCTACAGTGTTCCAGTATCTGAAAACTTCTCACAACAAGAAGGCTGTCCTTTTGAGTATTAAATTGAGTAGCCACAAGACGAGACCTACATTGAGACCCCAAACGAAGAACAACATGGTTTGGAAGAGACTGATTCAGCCAGATATGATTTTTTAGAGGGACAGGGAAGCGTAACATCTGTGGTAGTACCAGTTTTACCCAGAGAGCTCCTCAATACATTTACCACCCTAAAGAGGGGTGCTGTTATCTTATACACTGATTAGTCTAGTCCCAGCTAATTTTATGATGGCTTGGATGTTCGAACGTAGTAAACAATCCTTTTTTGTCTGACTTGTGCACCGTCTTCCTTATTCGCCCTAGATACAGCTTTGTTCTCGAGTGCTGACATGTTCCTGACAGGGAGGTGGAGGAGTAATGTTGTCGAACTCCGCAGCAGAAAAGATCACCACCTTTCCTATCTTGGACTGATGAATCAGCGCGTGCTTATATCTTATAATACTGTCTTCTTTGTATGTAACGTGCACGTAAGCGTACGTACGTACGAGCTATGCAACTAGCCTCCGCGAACTCGTAGGATCGCTCAACTCGATCCAGCAGCTAGATAGAACAACCCTCTTGAAATTGGATGCTTGATTTACTAGCCCATACGATTCGTCCCAATCCGACAAATGTCAAAAACAGGATATTTGGAGTGTAATAACACAGGGGGAAATGGAAGCATTGGCTATGGGCTATGGGAGACTCCGAGAGATGGAATCCACAGTGGACGACCTCGAGAACCAGGTCGAAGCTATCAGCAGAAGGAAGCATGTGGTTTCTGCGAAGCACAGTGCAAAGTAACCCGGTATATTGCATACACAAGGACCAGCTGTATCTGACTTGACGTAAGCTTTTGGAAGCCCAAAAGGAAACGAGGAGTTAATGAATTATACATACAGTAACGTTACATGTGAAATTCTGGTTCTATTCATGAAGTTCAATAATCAGAACCAGGTGCGGTCCTTTTCAAATACCAAATTTATTGAGACCCAGGGAAACCACTCTCTTGGCATGCAAACCGAACTGGAAGCCACTTGATGCCGGGTCTGTCGGACGATGATAATAGTATTGGTAACTATGAAGACTGGGACTTGATAACGTGGGGAGTAATTTGAGAGCCACTCTAGTGTTCCACTGCCACGCGGCGCGATCATTTCCACAGCAATTGAACCGTGGGTTAGGCGTTGTATATTTGAATCAATTCATGGATGAGTGGAAGCTATATCGTGTGCTTTCCCAAGCCAGAATGTAAATTTAATATCACTGTGACCCATGGTAATGAGGAGAACCCGTTTGATATTCACATACACTCACAAAGGAACACGCTGCAGATCACCCGTAGTGTTTCCGTACACTTTTGATTTGACTCAGAGTCTTCCTAATGGACCGATCTGGGATTGACAAATTATTAAAGTTTACCGAAAACATGGATCCGTAGCCCCTTTTCCATTGAGTGAATTATCTTGCTTGGGCGACAGGCCGAGCATGCCAGGCTCTCGACTTTTGTCTCTGCTTGTCCAAGGCTTAAATCTCCCTTCCCCGCCCGAAAATATAATATAAATTTTGCAACCTTTACTTCTCTATATATTCCTGACTGTCTTGACTGTTGTGAAACCCGGCCCAGCATGAAGGCAGACTTGTTGAATATTATCCATACCCATACAGCCTACAGCCCCGAGAAACAGGAGCTTCCTGCTGGAGAGCATGGCACGACTTCCCGAACTCGTTCAACCGATACCGACTGTGCGGTCATCGAACCCACAACAACGATCTCTCAAGATCCGGTACGTTGACCCTTCCCAAGGCTTCTTATTGCAACGAAGCGACGCACCTGTGAGCTGCTACAACATGGGTATATCTGACATTCTTCTCATCGCTGACATTGTTTCAGGATTTCCGCGTGATCAAATCCCGCAAGAAGAAGGACCATCACAAGATCCACCGAAGATGCTTCGAGGTGGTGAGTCAGTTTGACGATGAGTTTAAAAAGCTCATCGAGGAGCGGGACGAACAGAGACACCAAGATCATAAATTGATACAGCGCCTTCGTGACGAGAATCGTAAAGATTTAGCGAAGCTACGACAAAATACTGCAGAAAAAGAGAAAGCTTGGGCTGAGAAGCTCATCCTGGAAACGGAGGTTCGTCAGCTCAGGCAGCGGTTGAAACACTCCCATAGCTCCGAGGATAGCCAGGCTTCCTTGGCTGCTATTCAGCCCATGCTGCGCCGTGTTCATAATGACGTGTCGGCATCAATGAATGACTTGTGGGATACCATCAAAACCGCACAGAAATGATAGCAGTCAGCCTTTTACCCACCGATGAGTCGAACAGCCCACTCTAGTGGCCAAACTAGAATGTCTCGCTTGGGACTTGTTGTGAGGAATGTTAGACTGCCAATTGGAGAGAGATTTATATCTGCGGTTTTCCTTGAATCTTGCACTACACAGCGAGCTTGTCTTACTTAATTACAAATCTGACATACAAGGCAGTTTACAAAGCACTTCATCCTGGTAGGAAGCCATCTACTTAGTCATGATACATAAAACAGAACATATGAATGGACACAGACACAAGTCAGACTACGTCAATTTGTAGACGTGTATTTTCCACAATCAGCCTTAAATACTGTGCACCAACCTTTTTTTTTTCAATCCTCGCTGCCCTCGCTTGACTCTTCTGCCGTTTTCTGTACTGCCGACTCAATAGCGGCCAGCCGGCCCATCAAATCCTCTAGCTCGTTTGCCACAACATGATTTAGATTGTTTTGATCACGAGTGTGTCGTTCCATGCGTCTGGAAAAAGTATAAGCAGATAATTACTATTTCAAAATTATGGTTTCACTGACCTCACACGGATGTCGAGACTAGGAACACGTTAGATTGTAATTTTCTCACCCTCTTGCTTTGGTACTCACTCTACAATATATTGGAAGATTATTGTGTAGCGTCGTTCAACTTCATCGGACAGAGTGGTGGGCTCTTGATCACCACGTGGACTGACGCTTTCATTTGAAGTACGCTGTCGTTTCACTCCTGCCTGTCTGTCTCCTGGCTGGGCATCGGCATTCCTTGCATGGGTCCAATCTTCGGTAGTGTCTCCCGTTATGGAGCTGGCTGAGCTCTGAGACTCACTAGATGTCGAGGAAGACACGGACAATGCACGTAGCAGTCGGCGCTCAAAGCTTGGAGCTGCGTTCTTTGTATTGCCCGGAGTACTACCCATCGTGAGAATTAATTGAATCTTTCATACGCAGGCCTGACAAGCCTGTAGATATTTGTAGTCTGAATGATACTCCTTGAACGCGGCTTGTTCCCTCGTGAACCACGGACCCTGGGTCTTTTTACTGGTCTGAGAACAGTCATTGTCGAGAATGGAGTCTCGGTGAGTCTGGCTAACAAGAAACACTTGGAAAGTATATTTCTGGCCCATGTCATCCACGGTACGCCTCTGATGAGGCGTTAGAAACTATAACGTTGCAGTGCGCAATCGAAGCCAAACCAAGGACATGGAAGGGAGAGGGTAATTTGACCAAGTAACTTACAAGAGAGTTTGTGACATATTCAATCAGAGGTGGTTTTGTTACCGCACCTGACACCACCCTTGCATATTTCCCAGGTGCTAGAGCCCTTTCTTGTTAATGCGGTTCAAAGTTGCGAGGACACGCCACTACTAAGTTAGAGCCCGTGGGTTGCTCTGATTACGGAGTATCAAGCTTGGGTTTCTCCCCGGACCCGACATAGTTCTGGAATCAATGATCGACAAGCTCCCTCGGTTCCTTGCTCGCAACCATGAATGGCACTGTATCTCTTAGTTAACGTGGTAAGGATCTAGGCCCCAATGTGCTGTGATCGCGGAACGACAGTACGGCTGGGAAGGGGTGCGCGTGTGAACATTGGTGTTAGTGAGGCTACGGGAAAAGCCAAGTGGTCTTGTGGCCCAATACTTTGTCCATGGTGCCCGCATTGATCGTCAGAGTTTTCTCGGTCGGCCAAGCTTGACGACCCGGCAAGACCCACCTGACGAGCCTTTGGCGCTAGATGGGTTAAATGGCAATACCATTAAGCTTTGGGCAATTGTGAATGCATTCGAGTTATCTTAACTCGTCGCTCTGCACAGGCCGGAATGGAGCAAACAAGAATGTGAGATCGAAGTTCTTGTGATTGCTTGCAAACACGTTTCATCGTTCCAGCCCGAGAAATACGCAACACACCAGCATTGATGGTTTATGGATTGATGAACGATTTATTTTCTAACCTTGTAACCGAATCTAACCAATACGCAAACCGAGGCGTTACAAAAATTCAGCAATTTCAGAATTGAATCGATTGGAGTTCACATCATCTACCATCACCGCAAATCATGAGATAGGGAAGAGTCCACACGGTCCAGCGAGCCTCAAGTGGATCTCGACCAGCCTCCAATTAGGCCGTTTCGTTCCCTTTCAGTTTCATACTGCACCCTCGATATCGATGTCCGGAAACTCATAGTGAGATCCGAGCGGCGGTAGTGCCTCCTGGTCTGCCAGTGGGTATTCAGGGCCAGGAATCTCAGTCCCGGCGGAGTGGTGCAGCATTTCAAACGGGCCATATTGGTTCGTCCATGGATCATGGACAACATCAGAGGCAGGCAACTGTCCAGACAGCTGAACATTCTCGTTGTCGCTCATTCTGGTTGTCAAGGATTTCATGAATGTCTCGGCTGAAGCGTGGATTTCATTCAACACATCCTGCACTTCTGTGCGAGATATCAGATTGTGGCTTTCGTTGACAACCATATCAAGCCGATTGTTCAATTGAACAATCTCTCTCTTCAGGCGACTGCTTTCCTCCAGTGCTCTTTGTTTCTCCGAAGATAGCTGGTGGAGCTGGGCACTGGCCTGCGCCTTCTCCCTGCTTAGTCGCTGGCTGCTGGCTGCTAACTCTCGCTGTCGCTCGTTGAGCCGCGCTGTGAGCTGTCGGTTATGCACTTCAGCATTGTTGATCGCTACTCGACAATGTGCATGAACGAGATCGAAGTCATTGCCCAGGCCTCGGGAGTTATCTGTAGCCGCCGCGTGTCGCTGATTCGTCTGTGCTTGGTGGGTTGGTATTAGTAGCTGCCCTGTCCGCCCACTGCAATGTGCTCTAGAAGGCATACCGGTACTTGATGTGGCTGCGGCCGACGTGCTGTAGGGTGGAGGCCGGAAGTACTAGTAGGCGGAGGCCGTGTAGTCTGCGAGGGGGGAACTCCTGTCTCTCTAGGTCTCCGGGTAGTTCTCTGTACTGGCATTTCCTAGCTCTTTGAAAGACAAGCTCCTATTGCCGATTTGAGGAATACCGACCAAAGAGCAGGTAGAGCTCTAAAGGAAGGGAAGATTGTAGCAATGAGGCGAGCGAAGTCATTGTTTACATTTATGTAAAAAATGCATTCAGTACAGCATTTGTTCAGGACGGCCAATTCCACGGTTTTCCTTGGAGTATCCACCGGTTCAAAAAAAGTATACGGCGGTGGAATTAATCCCACAACCCCACTTGAGCCCTAGAGGAGCTTCCAAGTTGGCTCCCTGGACTAGAATTAAATGAATATTGCTCGTAATTGAAGGCATGATACCGTTCCGGTCTATTGATTTCTATCTCCTGGCTCACAATTCTCCTCGGGGTTGAACCAGTGTTTCGCGTATCGACCAGTCCAGGCCTCCATGTTTGTGACTAGGAATGGAAAGCGGAAGCCACAGTACCAAGAAGAGCAACAGAGTTACTCGCTGAAGTTATGTTCTTGGCTGCCATCGAATTCCGTACTCTTAGTTTGAATTCAGCCGATGCTCCGCAACTGGGCGTCTCAGGAAAGATCCTCCTTATTCCTTCCTGTTTCTGGCGAGATGTGCATCTGCTTCTTCCCAGCACTTTCCAATGCTAATTGTACAACTGGAATATATAAGGTCTGGCGAGATGTCCTCTGGTTGCCTCGCAGCACCTGATTTCTGATGCAAAGTCTACGACTGATGGTCTGGTGAGATGTCCTTCAGTTTCCTCCCAATAAATCTTCCAAAGCATTGTGATTACTGATGGCTTGAGGGTACGTTCTTTGATTTCCACGCTGTACTTCACCACCTGATGCCCTCTCGGTTTTCCGGACATGTTTTTGTCTCGAAGAGATTTTGAACGCCAGCTGCCTGCCCGACTCGATGCATTCGTCTTTGATAAGGGTGTTTAGAAACAATTCACCTCACGGAAATGAACATTGATTGACTTCTATGACATCCTACTAGAGTTTCACATTGTGAACGGGTCTGAGGAGGTTGCGCTATGTTTGGGCAAATGAACGTGCAAATCAAGTTTTCTTCATTGAACATCTGTGGTCTCGCTCTACCGATATTGTTGCTGATATGTATGACGCTTCAGAATTCTAGCTAGCCGTTTCAAGTTTTTATTGCTGAAACAGCCATCTTTTAAAGCCTACGAGATATTTCTTACTATGGAATATCGTTCAGTGTCTGTCTTCCACAAAGCGCATGGAAAGTATCCGGTGGATACCTCCATATCAGAGAGTTATGTTGACCGTCACCCCTCATCAGAGCTTTAAGTTATAAACGGTAGCCCTCGACAATGTTCGGTTCGAGTTCTAGCTACTATGTAGGAATGGCTTCCTTGCACAATGTGCATTTAAACGTGACTTTCAATTATTGAGACAGAGTTTCTGAATGAGAGTGAAATCCTACTTTTCTCTTTTGTTCTCTTTTATTCTCTCGTTGCAAAGGTCAAAGCGAAAGCCTTTCCTCATATAATTATGGCACAATTGAAGTTAGATATCATTGTTCAATATTACCGAATTCACTTCATCTAAAAAAGTCTCAAGTGAACTCCACTAGTTTTGCCCCTTTTCCATGATTTTTATCATGCATGCTTTGACCCTCATATTGACTACCTTGAAAGGTTCACGAGAAGTAAGTCAAGCTGTTGAAATGGATTTTCATTCAATTGTGGGCATGCTATTTCGTGTTGTGGCTACGCGTGGTCATTCGCTATTGAAGCTAACCTTGAATCGAATGGCCCACATAAACGATATTTGTTCATGGCGTGCTATCACTGCTTAGCAAAATCTTGGACATATCTGAGCTCTATTGCCTGTTATAACGCCAATTTGGATGCCTATAGCCGGAGAAGTTAACTTATGCTCAAATAAACATGAAATAGTGCAAGGCAATAAGCCCAGAAAAGTCCATTCAGGTGTCCGTAGGGCCTTGACTCGGTCGGATCATTTATCTGGCCCGGTTGGCACCGTATTCTTGACGGCCCTCTGCTGTTTCATGGCGCGGTATTAGGTACCTTCATATTCTTTGCGATTACTTGTCTGCAGAAGACGAATTCTGGCCGTCACATATATGCCAAGCACAGCCCTCTTTAGGCTTCATCAGACCTAGTCCACATGGTCAAGGTTTATTTGGCGATGGCTGTCGGTACTCCTGGGAAAAGGGGGCCATAATCATGGATCTATGAGCGACTGGAGTATTACCAGTTACATTGTTTCTACCCTCGCTTGTTCGCTGTTCAACTTTTAAAGCACAGTTTTTCACTACGTGATACCTGCGGGGGATTCTGATCCCTCATAGTACTGTATCAACTTGAGTCATTGTCTTCGCATCAAATCAGTCAATGATGACAGACCAAACACCCACCCGACACGGGAGTCCTTTGATCGCACCCCGTCGTTTTCATATCATAAAATTGAGACCGCGCTGTAGTCTCCTAAGATCTAACACCCCTTTCGGACATGCCACATAAATTCTCAAAGTAGGCTATTAGTGCTCCCAAGCTAGGTGCTGTCTTTCGCGGAAAATGTTTTTCGGTATCGCAATAGCCTTTTGGTTTGTACTTTTGGCAATCCAAGACCTCCAATGGCTTGCTGAAGCAGGAAATACCTCTTTACATTTGCCTAACTTGTCAGAGAAGCGTAGTGGCCTCCTTCTCGGCCGCAACACTGGTATGTATACAGCGGTACTGGGAGGCTATGGTAAGGTCACCGACGGCTGGCCGAGGTTTGACCAATGGGTTCACTCTTTCGAGGACATGTTCGAGAACAATAGAGCTGTGATATCTGCTAGCTGTTCCCAATGGGCCCTCCTCGATAACTCGGACGACGAGACAGATTCTGTCAAGAATGCGATCCACCAAGTGGAACAGTCAAGTGGTGTCGACGCGCGCTTCATTTTGTCGATCGTCATGCAAGAAAGTAATGGTTGCGTGCGTATTCAGACCACCGACAACGGAGTCACCAATCCCGGACTGATGCAAAGCCACGAGGGCTCTGGCTCATGCAATAAGGATGGAATCATCCAGAGCCCTTGCCCCGAAAGTCAGATCCTCCAGATGATTGTTGATGGCGTTGAGGGAACTCAAGCCGGACCTGGCCTAAAGACGCTGTTGGCCGAGGAGGGCGGTAAGAGTGATGTGGCTTCATTCTACAAGGCTGCGCGTGCCTATAACTCCGGCACTGTTGCCTCCAGCGGCAACCTGGGGCAGGGTGGTGCTACTCACTGCTATGCCTCTGACATCGCCAATCGCCTTTTGGGCTGGACCGATGGACCGAGTTTGTGCGCTCCCGATATCATTGGCATGATGTCTACTGCGCAGTGGGACCGCAAGGGTGCCGCTGATGCTAGTGATCGCGATACCATTTCGACTTCCACAAGGGCTCGATTGGTCACCCAATCCCACGATGCCTATTCGTTCAGCTTGCTATCAAACTCGTCTTCCTTGCCGTCTATTCCGGTCTTCGCCAACACGTTTTCTGCACTGCTCCCTTCAAGCACAGGTCCTTGTGGATGTAAGAGGAAGCACTATCAAGCGTGAGTAGTCGATCAGTATTTTGGCTTCCTTCATTTCTTGCTGCGCTGTGGTAGCCTGTTCTTCAATGAAACCAAGGGCCGAAAGGCCCTGATGCACGTGAGGATTTAGTAGGTTAGACTATGCAATATAAGATGCCGTTGTCGGCACCTCGACTATTCTAGAATGGGCCCTCTGTAGGCTATTATCAACGGCTTGATTGCTCCTTGTAGACGGCGTACGAGCCAAGCAAAAAGGGAAAGGGGAAGTAAAGAAGACCGAAAAGAAGAGCCTGTGTCAGAGGCCAGATATAGGTAGGAATGGGAGTAATTGCCCAACCGCACTACTGCCAGTCCATCTATAGGTTAAGTATTGGATAGAGCGACCGAGCCACTCGAAATTATCTTCCGAGAGTAGAGAGAAGGGATGTTCGACTGTTCGAGGGGAAATGATTAAGCGCCTGACCAATCCACAAAACCTAAGTGAGGGTTCCCGAGGGTATAAACACATTGGGGGAACACGCTTTAAATCTACTCAACAGTCCGTTTTGGAACTCTACATAAAATCCATCGCCGGACAGTGTAACGTAGGGACGGAGTTGATTCGCTGACGGAGATGACAGCGGCATCATCGCCATGGGAGCAGCGGAGAACAGTCACATGAAGCAGCGCTTTGTCTTGGGAACAGCAGAAAAATACACGGATTTGTCTGTAGTTACCTCGGCGTCCCGAACCGTAGTCTTTCTCCGAAGAAACCGACCTCGCGCGTCGCCAATCTATGAATCGAGCTCAATCACAATCTTTTCAATACTGGTTGCACATTGTTCCAATCTCGTCGATTTTCGCTATTGTAGTGATCCCTTGATATCCTTTGTCTGTAAGCTTCGCGTTTGTGTTCGTGAGGAGCATCGGGATTGTTGCTTGACGTTCTGGAGTATCCGGATTCATGCAGTTAGCTAGGTAAATTCCTTCGCAGGAAGAAACCGGCGCGTTATGTATATGGTACTGTGCTCTCAAAATCAGATGAAGGGGGGATAGTGCTCGTGCTAGACTTTCTCGCCGTCGCAGTTTTATCAGTCGCTCCTGACACACTGTTGCAGCAACGCGCAATATGCTGCTTCGTATTTCGTGACTTCAAGAGTGATCCATTACATGTAAGAGAACAAGAAATCCAATTGCATGAACAGGTATCACATGGGGAGAATCCAAAGATGGCTGCTTTTCATCAAGTAGGAACTGTTGGGTTTCGAGGACCGAGATCAGCGCGACCCAGTTTGACTGTCCAATCAGCAGTTGCTTTGTCATCATATGTAGCCATTGGACAATTATCACGCGTCGTGTTGATCCGTGCATCCTGGTTGGCTCTCGTTTCAATCATGCTGGAAGAATTTCCCTGTCTTTGTTTGATGTCATTGTATCAACTTGGCACCTTCGCGGGACTACTAGGCTACAGATACGAAAGATAATGCTTCTATAGATTACATATCAATTACTTGCTAAATTCGCTCTTGGATCTGCCCAGGCGAACGGCCGCATTTTCGCCGGCATGATTTTTGTCCACACAGAGTGTGGATTGGTGGTCTCTCGTTTTCTTTGTCATCGCGTATCTATGTTGAAGGTACATGTACTTCCCTCCTATAAAAACCGAAGCAAGTGGAATGCCTCGCTGTATCGAGACTTGGACATTCCTCCCCAATGGCTCTTCCACCCGTTATTGTATTGACACGGGTGAATCTATGGGGGCTTATACTCTCTTCTCCGTTACTGAGGTTTCCTCGATAATTTCTTGCTGAGTGTTTCCATTCTCGTTGAGATTCATTGCTACTGTGTGATTCTTAGTCATATGTGTATCCATGAGATTTCTTTACGTAGTTGTCCTTTTCTCAAGCAGGGTACGTCATGAAGACGAACCAGCTCAAATGGCATAGCAGATATGTGAACCATTTGTGCTCTGTTTGTCAAGACTAGGGTTTCAAGGACTGGGTCAGGCGGAATTTGAGCACAAGATACACGAGTGGCACCAGGACGACCGCTTTTCGCCTCATTCAATCTTTTGATCGTAGACTCCGAGTACCATGGACTATTCATTACATAGACTCATAACCCCGGATTTAATATACACTCTCTCTAATAGCCGTTTGGTCTTAAAGTTTGGATGGTTTCTAATGCGGATATGCTCTATCGTTTTCATCCGACGCGTGGAAAGACATTGTCGATGCAAAAAGCCAGCACAAATGGAGTGAAAGCACGAATAAAATACAACAAGCAGTTGAACAACTAAATCTAGAGTGATTTTGGAAGACGGATTAATCACGAGGTTATGATTCATTTCAACTAGGATAGTAGCAAAAATGTGAAGTGAGACACTTTGGCCCGCACATATTTGCATGGTTCGTCACTGGGATTGAGAGTTCTGCCCACGCTGCAAGGTCCCATAGCAGCCCCAGAGTAACTTCGTTAGATTTCCTCAGTTCCTCGGTTGGTCTTACGGCATATGGTAAGCCTCTCCAGAGTCACGGCTAAGCCAACTGGTATAGAGTGAAGGTCCCTCAAGCTAAAGCGGCTAGGGAAGTCTGTTGCGTTCGAAAGACCTCTCCAAAAATTGAGGTTGAATGGGGATCATGCACATTCATTAATAGTGCTAGAAATAGAATAGTTTTTCTCGTTTAAACACGCCGCACAAAAGCACTGTCATGTATGATCCTACTGCGCATCATACGTATAAGAAGACTCGATGGCCTACTAGTTTGAGATATGTACATACCTGGCCTTTCCCAAGAAACTTCTTTCAAGGTCTGATCAATCAATATGCGAAGAATTTTGAAGGTCCTTATGCGTAAGTGTACAATCATGACCAGAGCGTTCTGCTATGTTGACTGATTGATCTAGGACGCGACCGAGGAGCCCAGAAAAAGTACCGGACAAATTTCAGGCTGGACGTCCCATTATCCACACCTCGGTCGGCTCTCGATGAGAAGATCTTCAATCACGATTGGTCTCTAAAGCAAGGATGGACTCGCCATCGAGGCAAGGACTTTGTCGGCAACAAGTCTTGGATATTTACGAACCTGGCTGACTCGAGCCTCTGTTTTGACGAGATGCAGCTAAGGCTTTATCGAAGGCTATCATATGACCCGGTGTTCGAGAATGGCGGGGTGAGCTGGCAGTATAGGAGGGAGCCTGAGATTTCCTCCATCACCGACAAAATATCTTTGCAAAGAATAGCGCCCTTGTGTATCGAGCCTTCACGTGTTTGAATGTGGCCGCGATCGCACTAGCTATAGCTTCACTACATTACATTGATTCTCCTGCAATATGATACAGGCATACTGTGCGAGATTCATTCTGGTTGTGACCGTACATTGCAGGAAGTCGGTCTAAGGAGTTGATCAGTAAATGCCAATTATCTCCAGCTTGTATATGACCTTTCCAATACGACTCAAGGAACACGTGCGCTTTATCCTGAATCACGCCTTCACTAGCCATTGGAAAGCTATATTCATTGTCAAGTTTGTATACTGGAATGAACTAGTTGGGGTCCAAGTCCGGGTTATGCCCCGGATTTCTGTTTTTGGCATTGATCTGTAGATCGCATGTGGTTCTAGAAGAAGCTTCTCCATGAAGACCATGGAGATGAGTTCTGATTTGAACGGCAGAAATTGGAATGTCACTGTGAGCTCTGGCATCGTGGTGTACTCCAAAGGATTGAGATGTAGATCATTTGGGCGCCATGGCTGCAGAGTTTAGTCGCGCGCTAAAGAGATCTAAATTTTTCCTATTTGCTCTGATAATGGACATAGAGAGAGATCGGTTGGCCATAGGGAACCAATTACATGGTGACTGAGTAGCCGTTTAAAAGTGACTCGCATCATTGGCAATGTTGGCAGCCTCAAGGAGATGAGTGATAATGTTTGTCCTAGCTTCCATGCCATATGGAGTTACTCACCTGCGCCAGGATACATGTACATGTAAATACTGTATTGCTTACTCGGATTTTGTATTGAAATGTATGTGGGGATGCAAGAAAAACAGGAGAAAATTTTTCAACTCCTAGGAGTCACTCCAAGCGCATTTTCACTCACCTTCCAATCTTGCCAAATGCCACTAGGTATAGGTTTAGGAGTAGAAGAGAATTACAAATGATGTCATCGCTCACATAAACTATCCGTTTTTCTTCGAATATTTCAAACAGCTGGCCAAGCTTGTTTAGATCAGACTCTAGCGGGGGGTTGGAATTGAGGCCCGAGCATCACGTAGAGCATCACGGATAATATCTTCAGCATTAGGTCCAGCGTGAAAAGGATCGCCTCTAGTCGCGGAGACGTAGAGTCCCCCAAGAGGTGGAGCACCGTTCGATTGGGGCCTGGCTGATGTGGCCACACTGCCTAACTATATTGACTCCTATCTGGACAAAGCCATCATTTGGTCCAAATTCAAATCTTGTTATCGTGTTATGAAGATTGTTGAGACAGGGGTTGAAAATGAGCAGTTTGGGGCAAGAAAAGAGAGATATAGAAGTTATTCGATGCTCTAAGAAAGAAAAGCATGTTGAACAGATATGAGGCGAGCTTCTATCCAAGTGTATAATGGGTGAACACGCCAAGGGAGCCTTGAATCAGCCCTCTGAGATTGACCTCCGTCATTTGTACGCAATTACTGAGGCTTGCACGGGATTGGATGGGGGCAAGCCCCGCTTCTATGCCCATCGCCTGAATCCGGATGATGCAAATCAACACGATCAATTCCGCGGGCGAAATGGCTGGCCTTGACCCAATACTACTGGGGAAGTTTCAGTAAGCAGTAAAACCTATAGCTTGAAAATGAAATTTGATTTCGGATTTCGAGAGGCACCGAGTCTATGTCGAGCAAATTTATGGCATTTGAACGATTACAGGAACAAATCAAAGCTCCCCTCAGGAAAACTAATGCTCATAAGAAACATTGAGTTGCTTGTCAGGGATATAGATGAGGCATACGCGCTAAGCCGAAGACGTGGACCCACATGGCGCATCTGGGCTCCCCTGAACGCGAGGAAGGTAACTTGCTTTTGCTTCCTCGCGTTACGTCTTGTATCTAGAGTCGACTATACCTTTTGTTAATATGACCCTTCATTGAAAAGACACGCTCTTCATCAACAGATACGTGATACCCTCACAGAAGAGCTCAATATTGAAAAATCCAATTTCCGTGATAGGAGGAATTTGTCACCACATGTACATTTTCGCTCCATTTTGCGCTGCAATCCCGTTTTAGTCTTCAAATGCTCGCCCCCACGTGCAGTAATATGTGCTCCGGTTTGCGCTCGAGACCAATAAGGTTCTCCACGAATCTCCCACCCTCTGCCCTTGTAACCCGTAGATTTCTCTTCTCCCGGGATCCTGGGATCGCGCACAGACTGGTCACTCCGAATAGGACGCTAGCGAAGCTTGGGCTCCTCCGTCCCGAGTGAGAAAAACATTGAAAGTAGAATCTATTTGTGAGGGCTGAATGGGCTGCTGATCTGCATCTTGGAAGTTTATCACGCTGCCAATGAGAATTAGGCGCCCATACACCGAAGCATGTATGTATTCCTCCTCGATGTCGGATAGGGGCAATTTCACCGCAATGTAACCTTGCATGGATGACCCCATGCACCGGAGCTGATCACGCTGCAGATCTAATCTCCTACACCCACTCCACAGCTGGAACCGCTCTAATTCTAGCCCCTCTCGGCACTTCATGCCAAGTTTCACATCCGAACGCCATGTATGCGGTATGCCCTCAAATGTTGACGTGGCCTTTCTTTGCATAGTGAAGGCTTTTCAGTAATATTTCAAGGTTGCTACTTAGGTATCACCTACATACGAATTCCTGTCTGCCTCGTGATATTTAGTGATGCTTGCTTGATTCTGTTGATTTCTCTTGTTCATTGGTGGGACTTCACTTTCATGCGGGCCAGTAGAATCAATGGGGCAGAGCAAATAAGTTAGAACTGTCTATACATGCATGTGGCCCTCGGGGTCTATTTACAGAAAGCCTTAGATCGATAGTCGGTTTTACCCGACCCAACATTGAAATCTTGGTCATGCGCAACCAAGACCCCTGCCAGTGGTAACGGTATTAGGGCTTAGGGCGGATATGGAGGTTAGAAAGTAACTTTAGAGATCACGTCTACAGTCGTTCAAACCTGGTTGCCAATCGCAATACCTAGGTACCGATTGCCCGTTTTAGTACCGAGCGGGTCAAGGCCCCCAAACACCTGCACGTTCTAATTTAGAATTAAAGGTGTGCTGGAAGGCGCATTAATTCCAAAAGCCTTATTCGAAATTCCAGGTACAGGGCTTCGAGGCTGATCGCATGTTGAAATTCGAATACCGTGTCAACTTGAAAATCTTTGGAACACTGTCCGATCTCATTCACATGTGGACTCGCGAGTTCTTAAAATAAACATTTAATACAGAAATGACATAAATGTCAAATACGCAAGACTGTCGATAATAAGTGATAAAAAGAATGATATTAAAACCCCTGGAGTGCTGGGGCTGTTTAAGTTTAACATGCACATGTGAAACTTCCACATGTGCAGATGTCCAGGCCTGTTAAAACCCCCACATGCGATGCCCACCTCAATGGAGTGGGGCATGTTGACCAGGTTTTCAGCTCCCCATAGCGCTCCTAATGTTCCTACCGTTTCTTTCTGCAGATTCTATCATGGCATATCACCCCCGAGGCTCAAATACTACCTCATATCGACCAGGCTGGGCAGTAAGTTGGTCCCGCATGTCACGCTCCACAGCCTCGCCAGTTTCGCCAGGCGCAAAACGAACAATATAGCGAGAGAGCAAGATTGTGACAACTAGCCGGATCTGGGTAAGAGCTAAATTCTTTCCAACGCAAGCACGTCGGCCTGGTTCGTGTAAGCTAGTTGCAAGTCAAGCAGGATAATAGGTACCTACCAACGCCAAAAGGCGCAAAGGAGTCTTTGTCCCGAATCATTTCAGGTCGACTATACCAGCGCTCTGGGACGAAGGACAAGGGATCCTCGAATGACCTCTCGGCTATATCACGGGAAATTGATTCAGATGTCAGCCCTCTTTGCTCAATTCCCTATCTTATTAAGAACCGGTCAACTGGTTGCTTACATCGAAAAATGGTGTACTTCGGAGCAGCAAGTTTAATACCACCTGGGATGTACGTCCCGTCAATCGTCATGCCTTGTGCCGGAGTCATCCGTGTACCCATGGTCAGTGCAGCTGGGATAAGTCGCATCGTTTCGTTAATAAACCCATTCAGGCATGGCAGCTTTGACAGGCCAGTGATATCTGAAGGATCAATGTTTTTCACTTCTTGATACACTCGTTCGGCATATTCAGGATATGAAGCCATGAAGTACCAGACTAGAATTAGACTTGGACCAGTCGTGTCGCTAAAGAAGAGTCAGTACAGATGTAGTCACTTGCGGTGCCCGCACATTCAAGAATTGAAATTTGAATCGTTAAGTCACATTGATCGAAACTTCTCAGCTTCACGTACCTTCCACCCACAATTACCGAAACGGTGTTGCCGCTCAGTAATTGCTTCTTGCCAATCCAGTTCTTCTCGTTGCGTCCATTGTGAAATTCCTCAATGAAATATGAAGCGATGTCCGGTTGAGCAGGCGCATTTTGAAGCCTCCGCTCAATGCACTGGTCACAAAAAGATATCATCCCCATCCAGTCTTTCACACGCCAGAAACGGCCTAGAAAGGCGAATGCCAATCGAATTGCCCAAACAGTATGGTTAAGGGATCCGAGAATGGCAAGTGCCGAGCGCTGTTGTATAATAGCGCGATGCCAGTTCTTAGTCTTCATCATATCGAAGCTTTCGTTGAATGCAAATTCGCCCATGGAATCGAATGCAAACCATTGCATGATGTCATTAGGCGAAATTGGCTGACCCTCCATGCCAGCAACGATCGATTCCAGCGTTCCAATCTGCTGGAGAATTCGAGGCAAGTACTCCCTAATGGCTATTCGTACCAGGGTCAAATGCGTTAGTGCTTTTGTCAGAACATGCCTTGCAGGAGAGGGGAGATTCAAAGTAGATCAATAATAGGGGGACTTTACATTTCATTGACAGCGCCCGATTCCAGACCTTTCGCCGTTCTGTGTGGTCTTCTTCTATGCGAGAGAAGATAGGAGAAATGCGCGGATGTACAATATCGTACCAATCCGAGCGAATGTTCGCATTGCCGGCTCCATCCAAAGCCTCCCATGCCTTTGGGTGAAAAATTGTGATCTCGGCAGGGCCTGGTATTCTCTGAGCCGCCTGACCCGTCGAGGAATCTTGTTCATGAATGCATAACTGACCTGTTCGTACAAATGTGCCATACTTCTTGTTCAATTCATCAAGGAACAGATGGTTTCTCGAATCCCGACACTTGTAAACACTCCACAGTTTACTCGCAGCACCAAGGCGAGGACCAGGAAAATGACGGAGTCGATGGAAGAAGAGACGGTAGATGATGATGCTACTTAGCATTCCAGATAGATAGAAGCAGAGGCAAGTCAGCCACCACATGATTATGCTTAAAGCTGTACCGTCCGTTCTTTGGCGTATCTGTACAAGTATTCCAGTAGCGACGGCAGCCACATGACAGGAAACAACAACGGGTGCGCGAAGGTGCCATTCTCCTCGTATGAAAATGGTCAAATGAGCGAGCAAACCCAGCATAGTTGAGGCTATAGTGTTTTCCCAACCCATTGTGAACGTGTGGGATGTTGCTTCAATCAATAATTCAATGTTGCGGATTCCAATGTTCCAATGTTTAAAGCGAAAGGATCTGGCAGATAGAATCGCGGGAAATCGTCCATTGAGTAAGTTAACTCGGTTTCGAGAGCCGCCCCAAAGTTATAATGAGAAAATGCTCGGCGCATACCTAGTCTACTGATCCTATTCAGGCGGGTGGGCCCTTGTGCCATATTGAACGATGGCATTCTCTGTCTCCATACTATTCCGCCAAGTTCTGGAGGTTTGAGCCAAGGGCTCCACTTTTCTGGGGGCCGTAATCGTCTGTATGCATACCAAATGATACCGGCAAATTTCGCGAATTCCGATACGGCCCTGAATGTTTGCCCAGGTAGCGCAAATTGGCCCGTGCAATGGCTAAACAAAATGCTGTCCACCTGGCCAATCGCGCACTAACATTCTTGATACTATATATGTCAATATGACAGCGCATACTTTCGACCCACCGCCTTGGACGCTTCAACCGTGGAAGTGCTCGGAGTCTTCGATTTTTCAAATGTTGGCGAGGCCTCCAAATCTTGGTAGGAGCTGCAATTCTCTGCCCTAGATAACACCAAAGTAGTGCCAGTAGTTGAGTCTATTGAATAGAAATCCTCGCCGGCAATTGTTCAATATTTCCGGGAATCGACATAAAGCTCCGAAGATGAAGTAATTAGGTTCGTTTTTGGAGACTGGCATATTATCAAAGCCACTGAATTACCACTGGCTGGCTGGCCCAAACATTGAACCTTTCAAGGTTCCGAGGGTGAAAGGTTTGAAAGTTTACCTACGTAATGTATTGATTGCACGCATGGATCTGGACATATGGAGTAGTCTCTGAGGGGAGTAGTGGATTCAGCCCGCAGAGGCACGCACGAGCAAATCCTTCGGTTTGAATCACAGTGCCAAGTAATCCCGTCCTTCACACTCGCGTCCTGACGTACATGCATGGGGCGGGGTACATATGTCGATTTGCATGTGTGTACCTGTACGGAGTAAAAAAAAAAATTGAACTTGCAAAGCCGGAAGCCAGCCAGAGCCACAAAAATAGAAACTACGCGCAGGTCACTGAAACAGGAGTTGATCATCTCATATGTATGCAACCTGTAGGTGAATATGCACGTGTGAGAGACTGCATTATCGATTTCGGCTTCATTCGGCTAGATGTGCGACGATTTCTCGGACGAAGGGCCAAAAAAAGACCCAATCCCTGCAAGTACGGAGTACGTAACATTGCAAATGTTGAAAGGTCCACTTGAGGTGGGTACTGCACCTATGTAGCACGGGCCACAAAGGCTTAAGATCTTCGTTATCTATTGATGAGAAACAGTCTCGACCCCAAACGCGGCCTCCTTACGCTAAAGCTTAGCGTGGGCGTTTATCATGCATGCGGCTGTGGGGACAATTGTTGGTTTGGGGGCCAAGGGGAGAATGCATTCCGGCCCGTAGATTTTGGAAAATCCAATGATGAGAAATGAAAGATACATAGACCGTTAATTACAGTACTCTCCCGACCACTTCCAAAGTTCATTCATCTGCTAAATTTTTGACCTTTCCCTCCGCATTTTGATCTTCGATCTCAAGATCCTTAATCATGGCTACTCTCGTGTCAAAACAGATTGCTGTAATTGTCAGCTTCGTGATCTTGAATTTACTGGCAATAATCGCCATGGGAATTCGGTTTTATTCGATCAGAGTTGTTCGCCGGCAGATCAAACGGCATGACATCCTCTGCATTGTGTCGCTGGTCATGCTTTTTGCATACAGTATCGATCTTCTTGTCGGTGAGTGGAATCGCTTGTACAAATGATGAAATTAGAATCCCCATCCACATATATGCTTAACCTGGACATGAAGGCTGACCGAAAATCCCAGCCACGGTAGATGGCGGAATCGGTCTCCACGTTACTCAGGTGTCTCTCCCTACAATGGAGGTTGGGTTAAAGGTATGTGCATGGAACCATATTACCCCTGATGCATAATTCCACATCGGACTTGTATCTCACACATGCATATACTCTGTGCGGCTATCAGGCATTCTTTTCATCTCAATTCTTTTGGGCCATATCTATTGCTTGCTTTCGCCTTGCTATTCTCGACTTTTATGTTCAGACATTCACCACCAAAGGTTTCCGCTGGTCTGCGTATGCTGTGATGGTCGCTGTTTGCCTTTTTTTCATCGCCAGTATCACTACGACATTGCGACTGTGTCGGCCAATTGCGTCGAATTGGAACAAGAGCATCCCAAGCCAATGTGGAGATGAAATGACGGCGGAGCTAGCTGCGGCAGCATTCAACATGGCTCTCGATGTGGGGATTGTTTTTCTACCACTTCCAGTCATCTGGGGCTTGCAGATGGATATACAGAAAAAAGCTGCCGTAATGGCAACTTTTGGCTTGAGCTTGGGGTATGCATGACCTTATGAACATCCTGTTCTTCCGTATATTTCTCCTCCGGTTTCTGACATGGACATTATGTAGGATCGCTGCAATCAATCTTGCTCGCATTATTCAGGTCTTGCGATGCAGTCTTGCTGACTTCACATACTGCACTGCGAATAGTGCAATCTTAACTGTGGCTGAGATGGCCGTCGGTATTATGGTGGCCTCTGTGCCGATGTTTGGTGCTGTCGTTTTCCCAGAGCGCCGTCGTCGTTTTAACAAAGGCTATCGGTACGAACCAAAAAGCCATTCAACCTTGACGCGCCTGAAGAACAGCCGACAGCAAAGCGCGACCCAAGCTAGCATTGACACAACACTAGATCAGATTCTAGAGGATGGCCAGACAATTCCTGTCACCGAAACCAATCAAGTCTTATGAATTACCCCAGTGGATGGCATGGGGAAGCAGCCAGCGGACTAATCAAACTGGGCCAACGAGGATTAATCTGGTGTGCTAGAGGGTTAGTAGTATAATACATAGGACTAGTGTCCTGAGCTATACCGATGGAAACGTGACCTTACAAGGGATACGCAGCGCAGTTAGACACATGAGACCTCTTGATTGCTTGTTTACTTTTACACTTCTACTTACTGACCCCTGGTGGGTCACCAATCTCCCTTCTTCTGTCTTATGGTGATAGAGCATGCCATGTTGGGACTACGCGTGCACAACTTCCAATGTTGAATGTTTGACGACACAGCACTAGGCTCCTCAATCCAATGTGCAAACGAGGTAGAAGTTCGTCCGCTCGGGTATTTCCTCACCCTGTTGGGTCCCACATAAAAAAGTGGATTTCATTTGATATTCAAAAGTTGTGTATACATATGTAATAGATGAGTTATTCAATGGGTCAATACTCGCGCCTACGGATATGTAAAATCAAGTAGTGCTATTTGAAAAAGGAGCGCTACCGGGAGCTGAAACCCGAAGGAACATTTGAAAGACACGCGCTTGGGGAAAGGAAGAAGGAGAGAGGTCTGGGCAATCAATCAATCAAGAGATCTAGGCAAACATACCGCCTAGATCCTCTTGCACTATTTTTAGGTTGACTCTCTGCTAGGTAGCGGTGGTGACCCAGGGCCGCCCCACTTGAATTAGTGCGTACCGGTACATATGGAATAGTCTGTGATTGATGTGTCAATATGCAACCTTGGCAGGGAACATTGAAGTCTAGGTAGAGAACCACATTTCCGCGGGGGCCCCAAAACAGGCTGCGGGTGACTACTCGATACATAGTACTGACCCTCGGCCGCATGCAATAGGTATGTATGTATATCTTGATTCCAACATTTGAACCAACAGCCCCCAAAGTAAACTGACCGTACAGGGAATGATCTACGGGACATCGGGTAGATCGGCAGCCAATAATGTTCAAATGTTGGTATTATGCCGATCTCGTTGTAGGTAGCAGTCGGAACTACGGACAAATTCTTAACAATGCCAAATGAGTTTCGATGGATAAGTCTGAAAACCCCGATTTGAGGAACACTCAGCGGTTTTGCTTGATTTTAAAGTTAATTCTGCAGAATTAATCGAAATGTGTAATCGGTCCTCTCTCCCCTGCTGAATACATACCCCTAGTGGGTCCTAAGCCTCGCGGAATTTGTGCCATGACATCTTACTTATTCAATGTTGGTAGTTGACATCAATTGGTGTTGATGCCCCATCATGAGATCATGTGAGATATACAATTTCCTTGCCCGCTAAGAATGCGTCATTGGTAATGCATACAAGGCTACTAACCATGCATTATAAATGCGGAAAGTGACTCGGTCTTCCTGAACTGTACGCTTAGTGAGTGAACGGGTACTGACCCAAAGCCCTAGCACTAACGGTGCAAGATACCCGACCGGGGAAGAAGACCAGTAGAAGGGACAAAATAGGCTCCAGGCAGTGACACTGCAAGCGATGCTCCATCGCGCCTTTTCATCCCCAATAACCAAGGGCAATGTGTATCTACCCGCAGCAGCATCCCCAGGCTGGTCGTACATATCTTGCACGTGAACAGTCGTACCAACAACTAGACCAACCAAAAAAATCCATGATATAATTGATAGCGATGGCGCTGCTTGCAAAGCTACTTCGAGTGTACCAGAGGCAAAGGACGTAAACCCTGCCGCGTTGAGGAGGTTTCGAACCAGCCAATGATTATCTCCGCCACCAAAATCATTATAAATCGTACCAAAGACCGCTAGCAGTATACTTTGGACAAAGCCGCCCCCTGCAGCTATGCTTGCAGCAATGGCGATCACAATTGATAGCCTTCCAGCTGTGTGAGCCTGCGCTGGAGTCAGCCGGCCAGCCGCAATTGGTCGCCACGGCTTGTTCAACTTGTCTTCTGATATAGAACGCGGGCTTCGTTGGTTGTTGATGGCGAATCCGAGGAGATTGAACCAGGTGTATGCAAGCATGAGAGGCAGGCGGGAAAGGAATGTGATCCAATTTAGGTGGCCGGAGTGAAAGTAAGCGAAGGCAATACTTGGAAAAACCATAGTTTTGAGGTCATTGACACAAAACTGCCAAAGGGTATAGGTGTGATATGCGGTTGACCGGAGCGTCCAAAGACAAGCATCCTCCATCAGACATTGCCAGCTTCGCAGCTTGTGGGTTGAGTGGACTGCAATGCTTGTTGCTGTTTGCGTGGACATGCTGAGTAAATCGAATAAAATGAATAGAGCAGGAGTTCACAAAGCTGTCGATTTGAGGAGTGTTGAATCGTACGATTGAAACGGATGGAGGGATGGGGTTTTCAAGGTGAGAATTTAATATCAATCAATCCTGGGAGCAATCGATTGCTCAGGTGCGTTGAGTATGTATGTAACTCTTGGAGGTGTGTCGATGATCTCAACTTCAAATATTCAATGTTTGAATTGTTTCCAAGGTTGGCGGCAGTTGGGCTACGTATGTATGTTTCTAAATATGTTTTTTTTCCAGGGCTTCCAGTCCCAAACTGCGGCATACGACCTCGGGAGCCGGGAACGGATACTACTAGCATGCGATAGTAATTCCTAATTCCGAGAGTGCGAAATCTTTCGTCATTCAAATTTGGCCCCTATCCGTCAAGAAATTTCCTTGGCCTATTTTGGTAGAAAGGTCTAAACTGGAATAATTCATTTTGGTTGTTCAGGTGGTGCTATAAATGGAACTCTCGCAGAACCTGCTGTATGTGTCCCTCCTACATAGTGTAAGAACCCGTGGGTCTTGTGGGCTGCTAATTTATAGTCTCAAATCTGACCAATCAAATATAAGATAAATGTTACCAAATAATACATTTTTCCAAGCTCAAATACCGATGTACTGTGACATGTACAAAACTTGTTTTGTCAGCGAAAGATTACGGCTTAACGGCCCACTCCCCACCGCCATCTGTGCAGATCACTTTTAGTTTACATAGACTGAGAGGAGTTTTTTAGTTCATCGATTTCGTGCAACGCATATTTGTAATCAGCACAGACCTGCATTGAGACATCGCTGTGCTCCAGGGCTCCACCTTTAAGGTTGCCTGTCTTTTCTCGTGCCTATTTAGCCCCAGTACAATCCCCAATTGCCTCTTAGCCAGATCAATATTCAATTTACAGATCTCAAAGCTCCTCTGCCTTACTTTTCGCAACAAACTTCTACACATCCAGCGAAACAAAAGCTGAACTTCATCCATTATTTGGAACTCTTTGTTCACTACCTAACCTGAGCACCCGCCATTATGTCCGTGAGAGCACTTATTTACGCCTACCGCAAGCCTGGTCTCTCTCTTGAGGACTTCAAGAAGCACTACGAGGACCACGCTGAACTTGTCAAACGGCTCTCCGGGGAGGACTTTCCTCTTTCACACAAGCGCACCTATGTCGCACGCAGCACCGTTGGGGTCGCCTCTGAGGATGCTAGTGAGCGTAATGCGCTGACCCCCGCCACCGTTCTTGTTGGGAAACAGTCGCACTTCGACTTCGATGCCTATGCTGAGCTTACGTTCACCGATAAGGCAGCTTTTCAGGCCTTCAGTGCTAAGATATACGCCCCCGACGCTGCTGCTCAGATTGCAGCCGACGAGGAGAAGTTCCTCGATAAGTCGAAGCTCGGAATCGTTTTACTTGGCGATGTCATCGAAACTACCAGATAGAAGTCGTTCACTGGGCATGTACTAGATCAGAACCTAATGGATCGTTCGATGGATGCTTATTTTTACAAAGGGACCACTATTGTTTGAGGGCACCTGGGCGGATCACTGGCAGTGGAGAGGACGGAAAACCCCCAGGAAATGATATATACCATAATCCAGTCTAGGGAACTAAGCATTACCACATGTGCACACCTACTCAAGTGCTGTAGAAGGACTATGTAGTGGCACAAAGCACTAGGCGAGTGTGCGGGAAACATGCTGATCACGCGGGACACTCAAATGTATAAAGCATCAGACCACTTCCATCTCCCTGACTACCCATGGAACTCCCTCCAGATATCCGTCTCTTCCCAGATTCCCACTGCTTCCAGTGGTGGGCTTGCAATCTTGTCAATAGCCCTGGAGTCCGCACATATGCAGGTATAGATGACGACCCTCCCATTACACCAGTTAGTCCATTGTGGTATCTCATACAGGGTCAGCAAGAGCCGTTGTAATCGGATTTTCTTGCTCTTGAACATCAAATTCAAATTCTTATACCGTACTGAGCAAGCATCTACCCACATGCTTTGGGATCAACAGACGAGTGTAATGCAAGCCAGCACATAAAAATATATCAATAATGCTAGGGTGTTTATATTAATACCGATGCTGGCGCGGCCATGCAGACCATTCATTCTACCATATTTATAGCAATAGCGTAAAGACTTAGATAATGTCGACCTGCCGAAGGCGTAGAAGTCTCATGTTCTGCCATAGCTTCAATCGCACTATGAAGTGGTCCCCTTTGAAGACCATATCACGAGTCATATTTGGTATGGCTCTTTTTATGATAAATCCTAGACATTTCTTCCTGTAACTTGTTCATCTTGGCCTCTAGAACAGATATCTTGTCGTAACCTTTGGCCAGGGTCGAAATGGATTCTTGAACCACTGCGATCCAGTGGCCTTGGTCTGTTAGCTGCTTAACGACCGATCTGATTAACGAGTCAGATGGAAGTTTCACCTCGGTTAGGGGCTTCCAAGGGCTTACTGAGTTCGTCGATTTAAACTTGACTTTTGTAAGCTCCAACACATAAGTGAAGTGACTGACCATGTAATTGCTCGACTCATTTGCTGGCGTGGGTCAATGGTCTCTCCATGGTTCAAGCCAAAGGGTTGATGAGAACCTGTACACCAATTCCGGTATTTCTGTTCGAATTGCCTCGGCTCCAAATCAGCTTGAAAGTAATCTCTTGTGATTTAAAATACCACCTTGGAACTACCAAAAAACCCCCCTCCTCAACCACCGCAATTTCCTCCCCTAAATGGTCAAATCCTACCTCCGATTCCAGTACACAAACCACCAATGACCTCGGTATAAACTCTCGAACTCAAGCAACGCCAATTACATCTACCACGGCAAAGGAACAGTTGAATACCAACCTCGACTGCCATTCCAATCCGTTACCCGCCACACTAGACCCAGAACCGCAACAACCACGATCAACCTGTTCTCCCCAACCTCTCCAGCCGACACGGGTCATTACTTCGTCGCCCCATAACCAACAGCCAACCTACGCCTCTATTCTTCAACGCCCCGCCTCTTCAACGCAATCGACACCTAAACCAGACAAACCTGTCCCTCCCACCATACCCACACTCAGAATCGAAGGTCTTCATCGCCGTTTTCACAATAAATCATCACCTTTCCAGCTCGAGAAGAAGCGAAGCCAGCGCTCAATGAAACGAACTCGGAACAAGCCCGCAACTGCTACACAGTCACTGTCTAGATTCTTAGCTTCTGCTTTACCCGCGTTCTCGCGGTTTCTAACAGAGATGCAGCCAAAATCGGATGCTTGCTATCCGTCGCATTCGCAATTCAACTATAGCCGCGCCATGAGGGCAGCCTAACAACGGGGGCGGCAATGGGCCACGATAGGCCGTGACGAGGCTCTAAGTTTATGTCAGGAAGTGGATCATTCTAGATGTACACACTCAGATATATAGTTGTCGTATACTGCATATCGCTTTTTGCGAGGGGTCAGTGTAAATGAAATCTACTACTACTACTACTACTACTACTACTACTGGGTGTATGCCGCGCTCCCATAATTCCTCGACTTTAATCTAATGCGATGACTTTGGACAGGAACCTTGCATGGGATGCTTGGCAAGATGCAATGAATCCATACGGACAGACAATAAATGGATTTCGGTTGGTTGAAGGCTGGCATATACGCCATCTGTTATGTCTTACCGCAGGTAGTCTCATACTCAGTGCTTGCGTCGTAGCAGTATCGACTGCAATTCAGGAAGATCTGGAAGCAGGTCTGACGGCAGGCTCATATGCACTTGCAATCACAACACTTGGTCTGGCGGTTTTGACATTCCTGAGCGCTATATTTTGAGCTGAACATTGATGATAGGCTTAATTTTCATAGATACAGAGTTTGTGTGACTGGTGGTAAAAGACATGCAATATTCGTGTCCTCTCACTTACGAGGGCACTTCGTTGATTTGATCCTGTCGTTCTATTTCCATAGAGCCCCACTATGCCCCACCAATAACTAGCGGTGACCTCAAAATATTGAGCCCATCATTATTATCGCTCGCTACGCTAGGTGGAACCGAACAGGCACTTCACTCAATTCTAGGGGGTCCACGCTTTTCTGGCTCCGAAGAAAAACCTAACGTGATTCGAACCTCCTAACGTAGGGAAGAAGATACAACATGCCTAAGAGACTTCCCCAGCCATCGACCCCACCGGATCTTTCTTTCATGCAGGCTCTCTCTTGTCTGTATACAAAAAACAGCATATATCTGTGAAGAGTGCTCTTATCACAAAGAACAATTCATCTTACACCCTCCATTGGTTTGCGCAGAGGGGATACTAATTGGTAGTCTACAATCACGTATTTCCTCATCTGGAATAGCGTTACTCTGACCAGAACTAAGAGATGCGCTGAAGTCTAATAGGGTAATAAGATCCGCGGGTACATACAAATGTGTAGATCACTGTAGTATGGGCATCAAAATTGGAAAATGTAGGATAGAGTACTGTACATCCATCCCTGGCCACCTCAAAGTGGGCTTGGTCTAGGGAGACAATTTGATGGGTCTGCTGATGGCAAGTTTTGGAACTATTTCAGTTCTGGAACTGAGGTTTAGAAACTACTGTAATTCGAAAACTCTAGCTCGAGAACTACGGTGGTTCCAGAACTAAACTTTGGGAATTTAGGTAGTTCTAGAACTAAATTAGTTCCAAAACTTGCCATCAGCCCATCCGCCAAACTGTCGAAAGACATATTACTGAAAGAAGTTAACACCATAACCAGTGGGCGCCCCGAATCTCTAATGTCTGTTCATACTATCCATCACCTCCTAGGTTCGACTGTTTTGTAGACTGTGCAGCGTTGCTATTCAAACAAGCCGCGATACGTCAATGTCAGCAGATACCAGCAAACAGCAGCATCATGAAGAGAACAAGCAAAGGCTTAGTTGGGCTATAGAAAAATAGCAAAGCACTCCTAGGTCGTGTCAACGAGCTCGCAAAGGCTTCGACTGAGGACCAGAGTACAGGGCATACGAAAGTTGGAATTATTGTTAGAATCGATGTTGGTATTGATCACCCAATGGCGATCAAGCGCAATGAATGTAAATTAATTTTCATACTTGTACACAAATAATGGCAAAGAAACCTTGGAGAGTCGCTATTCAGCTTTTTTTTGTTCTTATCTTGCGCATGATATCGATACGTCTGGGGTTCAAATGAGCAAAATGATAGCATGCTGCCGCCTCTGCCCAATATCTGATCAGGTGCGACCCTCTGAGCGGCATTATGAGAGCAAAATTGTATTAGAACCTTATAAAACAGGCAGAAATGAATTTGCGGTGGAAATAAAATTTCAGACAGTCGCGGGGGGTGCAGAGGTATTAGGAAATGCACGGACCTGCACATTGGCAGACAAGGGCTCGTCGAGTAGCCAATCATTTACTGTTGCAACACGGTGATTTTTGGACGGAGCTCCCTCCAATTGCAACACCCACTGTTTATCACCGCTTGAATCCATTGAAAGGTCCCAGATCGTTTAAGTATGGCACAAACTCAACCGTTGATCAGTGCAAGCCAAACGCGCCAAGAAATAGACCGTTCAAGTCAATTAAACTGCTAATTTTGCTCGCTGTACAAAGAGCTACGTGCGCTTTTATGGACGTTAACTCAACAGCGCTGGTGGCCTATCTTCTTTTTATGCCTTGGACATGTTTTTAAAACGGTGAAGTTTCGTTAATACTGAACTGACAGAGCATTTGCTCTTATTTTGCTCAAAATTGATTTCATCGACCCTTAACCGTAGGAGTGGGGCGACCGATCCTCGTTGACGGCGATTTTCCCTATCCCATTATAATGAAATAGAAGTATTTAGATATAGCGGGGGACTTGAGTCCCTCATCAAATTACTTGATTGTTTTAAGTGATCATTGAAGTAGACTTTCTCAACTATTTGGGTCAAAGGACTTTTCACTGCAGATTGACTTGGTGAGGATGTGATATTTGGTGTCCATTTAAAAAGCCAAGGTCGTCTGGGTGGTTCTAAATTTCATACATGTAGCCAAATTTGAGCCTTCAATTGAATACTAAGTCGTCTCTTTTTGAGAAGTCCATACTTTAAAAACACCACTTCAAACCACTGCCTCATATTTCCTTAATACGCAGACCGCCAATAACAACAGCGAAAGCAATGTCCGGCCAATCCTCGACCAGAAAGCTGATGCGTCAGAAACAATGTCGCCGCAGAATAAATGTGATGAAAAAGGCATATGAGTACAGCAAGTTGTGCAACGCAGATGTATGCATGGGGATTCGCATGCGGGAGACGGGCCAGGTACATATTCTGTCCGCAGATCCATCGGGCTTTTGGGCTTTTTTGACTACACAACTGGTAAGCTTTACCATGACGTCATTTAAAGAAACAAAACGCTAACCCAATTAGAGCGCCTACTATCCGACTCCAAATATGGTAAACGATCGTGATTTCAACAAGGGTGGGAAGGAAACAACGATCAATAGTGTGCACTAAAAGCTACAGACGCTAGATGTAAATCTGTCAATTTGTGTTATTGTACTTTAGTTACTGTGGAAACTGACATATGCATACTCCACCTGACATCAAGAGTCGATTGAATGTATTCGCTTCTTTGTCGTTTCACTTTTCTACTGTAGCTTTTCATATCTATTGAATTAGATTATGGTACTTTTCATTATTGAATGCCGCTCAAATATGAGAACGGAATTGCAGGGGTGTCCACTTCTACTTTGATTGCTGGTGCTATACAAATATCAGCGTTCTCCTCTTGACACACTGGCTTGTCTGCGTGTCAAAACAATGATTGTATTTATAACCTTGAATGATCAGGAATCTCGTCATATAAATGATTTTGAATCTGGGAATTCTGTTTGTATAGTGTAGTTCGAAAGAAAGTTCTTTATCAAAATAATGTATAGCCAGGTCGTAAAAGCAGACATCCAATTTTCCTGGATGAGTATACATACATTAACTACAGTACTGTGTCTCATACTGAGGTTTGTCTCAAGATACTATCTGTCTTATGAAACTCTTTGTCTTATGAAACTCTTTGTCTTATGACACTCTTTGTCTTATGACACTCTTTGTCTTATACCAAGGCTTGTCTCAAGACACTAGCTGTCTTGTATCAAGCTTTGTCTTGCCTAGCAAAACACGGGACTCATACTCCTGGAGACCTGATGCTCCTTTTTGTGCAAGTTTTCCATTTTCAGCTTACACAGGAGCGTCTACTTAGTACCAATATCGCTTTCATCAGTTGAATAAAGCGAAATGGGGAGGCAGTACGTCGCCCTGCATGACTTGAAAAAATTGAACACGGCCAACTCGGTATTAGACGATAAACCTACTCTAGAGGGTCATTCAAACCGCTTTCTAGCAAGGACAATTTGTCTTGCACCATTCCTGCCTTTACGTAAAGAAGACCAGCGTCAGATTGACGAGTTGGTAATCTGCAATTATATACTTCCCAATTAGGATTAGTGTTACTTTGATCAAGAATAAAGAGATGCGCTAAACCCAAATAGTATAAGAAGATCCGCGGCATTCAAATCATATGTACAAGACCGTTCTGCCTTCGGTACAGTGCTTGTATACCATTGGACTTTGAAGCAGAAAGTTTGTCCCGAATACCATGATGATCAATGAAAAACCATCATAAGTGAGCCCCTTACCCAGAGTAAATCTACATCCCCGAGCTAGCCCGGACTCGGAATGGGCCGGAGTTATCCTCACAAGCAGGCTGAAATTTTTTTTGACAAAGACGTGGGGGGTTCAGAGGTATTAGGGAATGCACGGGCCCACGCTCTTGGCGGAGACTTTTTTGTTTGATTAGCCAGTCATTTATTATTGTAATATAAATCAATTTCAATATGACCGGAGCTTTCAACTCACAAGCGTTGATCGATCGAGCAAGCCAGAAGTGTCAACAATCGACCGTCTAAGTCAATCAAACTCTGGTTTATGGTCAAAAAGATACACCCTACCCAAAAAAGGGAGGTACGTGTACTTTTGAGTAGTAGTTTACATCCCAGGAGAAGTATATAGTAAAAAAGACTTTTTGCACTTCCTCCGTATGTTCTCGGCAATATCTGGATTTGTTGAACCATGTAGATCCTGAGGCATGCGCGATTGGGGACTTATATGCGCTTTATGGACTATGTACATTGATTCTACACTGCTGGCGAGTGATCGTTCTTCGTTCCTTTACGATGAAGTTCCGTTATTTTTAAGTATTCGCAAGGCGAGTGAGGCTGTAGCTGGACCAGCTCGTGAATCGAGCCGCAGGTGGAAATAAGGATGGTGGAAGTTATCTAAAAGAATGCACTGTCTCCTGAATTCCTTTTCGTAGGAATCTTGATACCCTACGTAGGAACTCCTACCTAAACCTCTTCTCTATGTAGAAACTCTGATATAAATTGACTTACTGTATCTCATATGCGAGTATCAAAAAATTACACTTCGGCCATGAATACCGTTGATCATGAATCGACGACGGTGTTCATCACTTGAACGGGATGGCAGCAGATGTTGATACTTCAAAAATATCTCCATCGAGTATTCATCACCAACACTGTTGAACGTTGATTAAACAACGCTCACCATAACGTAGGTACCAAACGTTTAAAAAGCACCGAAAGGTAGCCTTCAGATCACGTGCATTTGCTATTAGTTTGCTACCCCCCGGATCGACACAGAAATCCTTTTCGATTTTCATCCTTGATACCTAATTTATTAGGCGTCAAACAGCCCTGAAACAGCCCCCGTTAATTAATAGAGCAACTAACCTACCTAAGTTACTATGGATACAAGTGGGAAAGATCACCGCAGATCGAGCCCCACTGCGGGATCCACTCAATCCTGCTTAAGCCAATGATATGCAGGTCTATATTTCCTTTCACTGGTAGCTGCTTGATGGCCACGTCCCCTTGCCTGTCCCAGGAGTTGAGTTTGAGGCTCTGGGAGGGAAACAGTTCCCAATGCCTTGTGAGCTGTGTCTGGGACTGACGGAGGTGTCTCTGGGAGCATTATTGCTTGTTCCCAGGAGCTTTGTTGCTCCTGAAATCAAACACGCAATTCCTGAAGACAGCTGTAGGCTCTCTGGAATCAATAGTGTCCCTGAGTTGAATTGCTCCGCCAGTTACTATTGTGAGGGCTCTGTGATACGGCAATTGAAGTTAAATGTCGAATTTGGCCACGTCAGGGGAATGTACAATCGACGATTTTTATTATTCTTGTAACCTGATTTCCATATGAACGTTGATCAACATGTAATTTAGGAAGATAGTACAACCTAGATACGGATTCCGGTACAGAAGACCATTTTGAATTGATGAATTATTTGTTTCCCTTATGAATCTGCACTTCCTAGTGGTTCTTTTCATTTCGTTCGACTGGCGTAGGATAATAAGACCCCTAGAGATATCAGAGACGTCGTAGCCATATGTTTTCACCTGCACAAGCGACGCTAACTAACATTTATTGTAACGAGGAATTCATCGAATGCTCTCTGGTGCACCCTCATCATATAAATCATTCCAGAACATCATATCCTGCAGCTGTTCCTCTTTCAAGTTGGCATTCACGAAATGCTCTCTTTGTGGGGTCCTGATCCGACGATGGATTTCCCCTGCGGTTTTCCATCCAAAAAATCCCGCCATTTCCCAGTCAATAAGCCCCACAATTGCATCGTTGTTAACTATACAATTGGACTCGGTGAAGTCGTTATGCATAAAGCTCATATCTGGATCGTGATTGGCGGCTGAAAAAATGATGTCTCCTTCTAACGGATTGATCCGGCCGTTACTAAGTATGTTGGGGTCCAGTACAACATGAGAGCGAGCTTTAAGTCTTTGGGTTGGCTTGATAGTGTGAAGCTGACGTATTATCTTCTTGGCCTGTTCTTTATATGATTTTCTTTGTTCTCTGGACAGATATGGCCATGCAACAGACAATCCAACACCTGGAAGCCTTTCTTGGACGAGCACTTGACAACCATTGATCTAAAGAAACAGACATAAGTTATTGGGCTCGATAAACGGAGACAAAGAGAGATTACTTTTCCAGCAAAGTAAATTTCTGGGACTTTGACACCACTCAAGACCGTCTTTGCCAGAGCAATTGCCCGAATCTCATTTGCATCAGCGTATGAGAAGTCAATCTCCGGAGATTGTCTCTTTCCGGTCGCGTGGAGATGGCTGGATTTCACAATGACGCTACCTAGAGCGAAAACATCGCGACCACCAGCATCAGCAGGATAGATCCGATTCTCTTCGGTGCAGAGATTAATGACTGACGCCCAGTATTCCAAGGATTCTGAAGTGTGAGAGTTGATATGCTGATTATCGACGTGGAAGTCATCAGGTTTCGGGCAGTATCGACCATAACAAGGCACGTCAGCGTATAAGTCCGCTGGAGGGATTTTATCTGGATCTGCTTCATAGGGGTTAGTCATTTTAGAAGACAGGTACAACAGAGAGTGTGAGGGAATATTTTGGATTCTAAAGAGGGGTAATCTATCTTAAGTTTCTGTGTAGCAGATGTGAGCTAACGAGACGGTCTGTAGGCAGACGGGCATAGACAAGGGCCGCAACGGTAATCACACATGGTTGGTTGGCTGGATCCCTGTGCAGTCATGCTCATTAATAATGCGCCTGGCTAACTAGAGCCTGATAGATCAGCGCGTTAGAAAGATTTTCATTGGTTTTGCTGCACGTGCATTTGCATGTATCACAATCGGGGCGCTAAGGAAGGGGTTCGTGCAAACATCCAACTGAATCACCACATCTATTTGTTATTCCCATTGGCTAGTCAGGGGGTGCGGTGCAGTGTGCGGCGAAACGCTATCTGACGGGTTCAACTTTTCTCGGCCAGTCAGAGCAGAGAGCTTTGTCGTGAGACTGACAATCGGGCAAATGCCTCTCTCTACATGTAGACGAAATTGAGCGGGGTAATATATTTCAGACAGAGCCATCGAAAATCGTCTATAAAAGGGCTTCGCCTGTTCCATCTGAAGACATCTGTCAACCCAGTTCAAGAAACAGACTCAGTTACATAGTCCACATATTCCCTCAAACATCATGGCTGTTCGATGTTCTGCTTGCGGTCAATGGATCAAGACGACCGGTGGGGCTCATAGCTGTCCCGGCAGCGGCAAGGCCAAAGAAGAGCTGCTTGATGTTCCCAACAATATTGAGGCCAAAAAACATTTCGACCACGACGACCGCGACGTCAACGACGAGGGTTCTGCCTTCTATTTCCTTTATCTAAGCCGCTAAGTCGAAGAAGACCTGTGAGTAGTCAAACCACCGATCATGGTTGCACAAGTTAACGCCGAGTGGAGTGAGCAGAGATTGTATAATTCAGGTGTTTTCTGCTTATGTAGTCGACTTAGCTGGAATGCCAAGAAGGAAAGCACAACATAGTCTTGGTTGCGCAAGCTAGGAATTCGGTTAGGTACCATGGCGTACTGGAAATAATTCAAAATCGATTGTCATACCAAAGAAATTAGTAGTGGCAGACTTGAATGCCCTTTAGACGCTTATATGGAGGTCTTATATCAAGGTTGTCTCAAGAGAAAAGCACAATGAATTCTTGTTAAGGAAAACACTGTCCTCAAGCTCGTCCAGTTGTTATGCGTCGTGGAAAAGCCGCAGATGGTGGTGAAGTAGATCATTACAGACACTACGGTGGAGCTCTCAATATAATTTTACCTCAACTACGCAGATAGTCTTGAAGAATTTGAAGCAGAGATCTTTCTCACAGTCCAGTATCTTATGCCAGATATTGAGTAACCGCAAGGCGGGTGTGGCCGTAGCTGGACCGGCCCGTGACTTCAGCCGAAGATGGGAAGAAGGACGGTCGAAAGTTAATCCGAAATGGTTTCTGCTGGTAATCTCAGAAAATGTACCGCCTCTCCGTACGTCCTGTAACGCGAGGCCACACAACTCGATTGATTCGACGGCCCCTCTTGCTCAATAAATTCCAGTAACCTCATTGGCTCCCTCTTTTTTGTGAGGATTGAAATATTTCACTCCGTTGTTCTTACTTATTAGCCCCTCAGTTGACGTAAATCGGTAAACCGTTGATCATCCATTAACGATAGTGTTCCCCGTTTTTTTTTTCCGTTTTTTTTTCCGTTTTGTTTCCCGTTTTTATTGCTATCCCCTTTTTGATTCGTTGATCAAACAGAATCCCTCATTTATTATGTGTTGAATGTGGTAAGACGGCTGCAGATGTTGATAACACGAGGAATTTTCAATCGAGCGTTCACCACAAGTGCTGTTGAGCGTTGATTAAACGGCCTTGATATAGGTGTATGTATAAAGAATGTATTCTCCAGATCACGTGAATTTGCTAATAGTTCGCGAGCCCCCAGATTGACACTTAAAATTTTTTATAATTTTCGACCTTAGTGCCTGATTTCTTAGACTTCAATAAAAGTTTTGACTCGATGATCCATCTGATCGCCGAAATATGACTCAAGCGGGAAAGATCATCGCAGAATCGAAGGCCACTGCGGGATCCACTCACTCAGCACCGCTTAAGCCAATGAAAATGAAGATCCCGTCCGCAATCCCTGTAAGATCTAGGCCTAGGCCTAGAATGCTTGGACCAGGAGAAAGGGAGCACTAAAAGCGAGCTCATATGACGTATAGCCTTCTATGCCGTTCGGGCTCTTCAGCAAGCCATGCTGTGACTAATTTCCTCTCAAGAGGATTCGCCCAAGAGCCATATTGGCTTGAAAGGAGGGTCCTGTTTCGGAGCTTCCAAGCCATGTCTTTAAGGATGATCTACCCAAGAACAAGCTTCTATTAACTCCTTCTCACGATTTCACTCATAATACTCTCCGCATAGTCCCGGATTCCACACAAAAAAAAGCTCTTATTTCTCTCAATCTCCCAAGATGTCTCGCACCGGGTGACATGGCTCATATCTCCCATGCCCTCCCATTTTCGGAAACACAGGCCTATTTTTGGTCTAAAACGACTGTTAACTCTTGCTAGACGACGAGGTAACTGTAGGGACAGGTAGCTACTGAGCAAACATGTCCCTTTGCCCGTCCCTAGAGCCGAATATGAGGCTTTAGGAGCAGCACAGTTCCCAGGGCCTTGTAAACCGTCTATAGGATTGATGTAAGGGTCTATAGGAACAATAATGCCTGTTCCCAGGAGCTTTGTTGCTCCTGGAATCATATACACAGTTCCTGAAGATAGCTGTAGGTTCTCTGGGGTCAAATAGAGTGAGGGTCTAACGTATCTTTAGATGAGGAGTGTGTAAAGCTATGGTCGATTCTAGATACAAGACTTAGCGCGAGGCAGTAAAAGATAGCTTCCCCGCGTTTAGGGAATCCAGAAGGGCCATGTTGGGCCTTCTCCTGCGCTTATCGTGTAATACCTTATGTCAATCCCTGACACTGTTGCAACCATCTCTAAGCTCATTGATCGAGGTTTTACTATTCCTGGGAGCTTAATCTGCACCTAGAGATCTGCTACAGATTCCCAGGACCGGCTGAAGCGAGTCCAGGAATGTAACAGTAGGTCCCAAGAGCCTTGTTGCTCCCAGATGTGCAGGTACAGTTCCCAGACGCAGACGTAGACCCCCTGAGATTGGTTGGAATTCCCACGGAGTTGACTCCACCTAACGTAGCGAGCGATAATAATGATGGCTCGGTATTTTGAGGGTACCGCAAGCGATTGGTGGGGCAGAGTGGGGCTTGATGGAAATAGAACACCGCATCAAATCAATCAAATACCCTCATAAATGAGAGGACATCATATTGCGTGTCTATTACTACCAATCCCACGAAATCTGCACCTGTGAAAATTAAGTCTATCATTAAAGCAGGTCCGCTCAAAAAAAAAAATCGCCGCTTCGAAAAAATAGGAAACGGCAGGCACATCGAAAGATGATACAGACAGCTTAAAACTGATCTTTGATATTGATGTGATTTAAGTGTAGGGAAAGAGGCACCTCACTAAAATGAATTACAATTTTAAGATGTATGCGAAACGGCTTGTCACAGTTACTCTTAAGACCCGTCGATCAGCCAGTTATTTTTAGTATGATGCGGGAGAAATATCCGCTCACGTAGATTGAAAGAAATTTATGAATGCAAGAATATGAGGCTTTCAACACAGCTGCTCTACCATTTTATTTCTACCGGCAGCTCTTTAGTTGATGGAAACATTACTGCTCAAAACTGATGACCTCTTTAGAAATGTCAAGCATTAAACAGGCCCTGCGCCTATAAATAACGTGTCCGCCTCCAGTCTTGATTGTACCATCCAGGAGAAAATTGTTGCAAAGCATACCAGCGACAATTCACTTATCTTGCTCAAAGGTTGTATTCGACCAGACGCCAGGTACGTCTCTCTACTTCCCATGGGTTCTGTTGACAAGTTGACGAAAGGGAATTTCATCTCCAAAGGTTGAGGTAAGAAGAAGTGATTCGTATGACATATGGAGGATGAACGGGGTAAGCCTATCCTAACTATACTCAAGACCTCTCGCTGACTTTATGGTTCGTGTACGTTCTTAGCAAGATCACAAAGGAAAGAAAATATGTACAGCGGGCGGCTGGATGATGGTAAAGATTGGTTCTGTAGATGATGCAATTAAAACTTGACGCGGTGAAGGAACCAAGGATTTTTTGGAGACCAAGAAATGTGCTAACAAGCCAGTCTAGTCACCAATTTGACTAGTCAGTAGCCAAGACGAACGGTCAAAGCGCTGGTGCCTGAGGCACCAAAAGCTCGAGTCACGGGATAACTGGTAAACATCAACGCGGGTCTCCCCCTCAGATTCTTCCCATGTCAAACAGCCGGGACCCCCTGCCATGTTGGCCTCTATTTCATATCATTAAACCATTTGCTGAAGATTGCTTTTGTCAAAGATGGAACAAACAATCGCCGAGTTAAGATGTCAGCTCGAGGAAGAGAAGACAGCGCGAGAACAGGCAGAAGAGCGCGAGAAGCAGGAAGCAGAAGGAAGGCGCCAGGCAGAAGAGGAAGGAACTCGAGAGAAGACAGCGCGACAACAGGCAGAAGAGCGCGAGAAGCAGGAAGCAGAAGGAAGGCGCCAGGCAGAAGAGGAAGGAACTCGAGAGAAGGAGAAGACTCGACCAACTGCTTTCATCGAACTCATCCGACTTTCTCACAATTTGCTCTCCCGACCGTTGAGGGTCGAGACACCATCTCGCTCGACTAGGGGTGAAGTCCCTCAGCCCACTGGAAAATACTGTCCGACACGTTTGGAATGTTGGACAGACTGCCCAGAGCAACAGTCGGAGTTCTACAGTTCCGTATGCAACTACCTACAAGTGGCACCCGGGGGGGCGCCGCGTTTGTTCTCATCTTTGCATGAGTTAGAAGGATTGGGCAGGCGACTTTGCCGCAAACCTATAAGCAGCGAGCAAGAGCTGGAGGCTTATGAGCGGTTCGCTGTGGAGGAACACGTCTATGATATAATACAGGAGTTGTGCAAAATTCCCGCTGCTCGCGAAGAGTTCGGCCTCGGCGATGGCATTCAGTTCAGCAATCATACGAACTCCTTGACCGCGAACACAGCTGTTGAGGCGGAAGCGAGCCAGCCTTCAAGCATACAACACCCAAGGCCTGATCAATTTTGTATCCATCGCGTCGATGGCGTCACAAAAAACCTTCTAACAAGTGTCGAGTACAAGCCCCCGCACAAGCTTCCCGTCGCAACCCTTCGAGCCGGACTTCGACCAATGGACTTATGGAAGTATTTGGTTCGATCAAATAAGATACCCACGGACCAGGAAGCCAAGTTGAAATACAACGCAGCGAGACTTGCCTGCTCCGCTCTTGTTCAGGAGTATCATGTGATGATCCAGGAGGGGCTCGAGTATTCCTACGTGACCAACGGGATCGCCCGTGTCCTGCTCCGCGTCCCACGCGATGATCCTAGCACACTTTATTACTTCCTTTGTGATCCTAACAGTGAGATATATTCCAAAGACGGAGGTTCTTTCCAACAGCCCAGAAGTTCCATTGCACGGACTCTATGCCTGTGTTTGATGGCTTTCCGCTCACCTGTGCGCGGCCAGGAGTGGAGGAATTCTGTGCGACCTCATCTTCGTACATGGGAGACTAGTTTTGACCACACTCGTTCTCAGTTTTCTAATACAGAACTGCAGCAGATTGTCCTCCACTCGGACAGCACAACCATGGATTTCCCGAGTCCAGAATCTGGCTCATCTTACGCGCTGCCATCATCTCCACCGGATTCGCCCACAGCGGGCGGCCGTCGAGTGCCCACTAGATCCCAAGCCACCTGTGCTCCTCTTGACGAGCAACGCCGCTCGCAGTCGCCGGAGCTATCCGATTCCGATCCGAACGAAACGGGACGGAAACGTGGTTTCAGTCAAGTCATGTCCTCGCCGTCTACCCGACAAGTTACCAATCGTCATGAATCCAGAGACAATCAAGACAGTCAGCCACGACGCCGCAACGCGCAATTTTGCACACAACGGTGCTTGCTTGGGTTGCAAACAGGAGGTGCCCTGGATGACCGTTGTCCAAACGTGACATTCCATCGCAGGGGCCAAGATAGCTTGAGACATCTCATCACCTCAGAGGATCTGATGCGCCTGCTCAAAACAGAATTAGACGAAAACATTGACCGCTGTATTCCTTTTGGAAGGTGCGGGTCATATGGCGCACCCTTCAAATTGAATTGTGCCGCATATGGTTATACTGTCATCGGGAAAGGAACCACGTCTGGATTGTGGAAAGAAGTCTCCGGGGAAGCGCAGGTGTATCAAATTCTGCAGAAAGCTCAAGGGTCTGCTGTGCCTGTTTTCTTGGGTACGATTGACTTGACAAAAATTTATTTTCTTCATGGGGCTGGAGAGATTCGTCACATGCTCGTCATGGGCTGGGGTGGGGAAAGCACATCAATGATGGAGCTGTCGCCTTGGCTTCGCGAAGAGATGCGCAAGTCTTACAAGGAAATCAAATCTTTGGGAATTGTCCATGAAGATCTTCGGCGTGACAATATTCTTTGGAATGAGGAATTAGGGCGGGCCTTAATCATCGACTTCCATCGCTTTACTTTGAGATATCGGCCAAATCGACATCGACTCCAAGCTGCAAAGCGACGCCAATGTGGAACAGAGACAGAACCTACGAAACGTCTTCGTGTTTCCTGAAACGGGAAGATTCGCGTCCCCAATTTTTTCATAAATTTTTGTTTTGTACTCGCTTCGAAATGCCGTTACTCTGCCTTCTTTGAGCGCGGATGGTTCTGTCCAAGCCAGTCGAGCCACAATTGTTGACGTGGGAAAACGTCAGGTATCAAACATGTGATTATGCCTCTTAATGTTCAATCCGGAATCTTCCCATAATATTGTCGCATAGTTGCGATCATATGTGACATGCTCGATATTCTTCAAGCGGAATCAAAGTCAAGTCAACCTTGCACTAAACAAACATACATTTCATCAACGGGGCGCTGTCTCCCAAACTCCGCCGCAAATTTATTGCTTGTTTTCGTAGCCAACTACAAACATATTAGGTGACTCGAGCTTCATTCGCCTTGGCGAGCGACTGTGCAATCGTTACGGTGTTCTTCCATGTGCCCCCGCTTGCCAGAATCTGCCCCGTCCTAATCCAAAAAATATGTTGTTACGTCATATCTGTTTCGCATTCAATGACAAATTTGCCCTATGGAACCAAAACGGAAATCATTGTCGTTGAGCAAAAAACTTTCAATTTGAATTAAACTTAGTACTAGCAAAATGGAGGGGGGTGGGCGGGGGAGGAAACACTATGTGAAAGGCCTTCGTATATGGCCTGCGGTTCAAACTGTCGATGCTTTGTGTCACAGAAAGGAAGACCACCTGGTCAAATATACATTCCCTCATTATGTCCAAATTCTTTCAAGAATTTTTCATTGGCCTCCGCAGCTGTTTGCAAATGGTCATAACTAACTTGCTGACCTGCGTCACTGGCCAATGCGTGTGCCGTAGATGTGAGGTTTTTGATCTAATAGTGTAAGTTGATATTAAAGCCAATCGTCGGGGATTACTAACATCGCGTCCATTGAGAGCCAAAGATTCCAAGCGTCGCAGTTCAGCATCGCTAACAATAGCAGGGCCTTGATGCGTATTTGCTTTCGAGAGGAAAAATGCCCATATTTCTCGGCGGGCACTCTTTGGGAGTTCCCCATATTTGATCTTGAGATGGATTCTGCTTAGAACTGCTTCGTCGAATTCAGCGGCCCTGTTTGTGGTCAAGAAGAGAATGCCTTCATAATATTCCAAATTTCGCAAAATCACAGTGACCAGGCGATTGTGACCCCCATAGGAGGCAATACGACGATCCATCCATGCATCCGCTTCATCCAAAAGAAGCAGCGCATCGAAGTGTTTTGCAATTTTGAAAATGCGTTTCAGTTGCACGTCAAGAGCGTTTGGGTTACCATGGTCTACATCAAGTTCACCAGCGGAGATCTAGTTTTTCAGTTAGGTTCGGTCTTTGTATGCTGGATGATCAAAGGAGATTACCGAATAAAGCGGCAAATTGAAGTATTCTGCAGCGGCTTCAACTGTCGAAGTCTTTCCAACCCCCGGCGGACCACTATGAAGTCAGTAGTGTTATTTATGTTTTAGGCTCTTGGTCACTGACTGCAAAAGGACGTTTAGCCCACGACCTTTTCCGGCGACGAAATCATCAAATGCAATCATTGGTGTGCGGCTTAACCGAGTTTTTGCCAGCGATAAGAGTAATCTCTTGGAGGTATGCGGGATGCTGAGGCAGTCGAAGGACTCCGGAAACCACCGCATGTCACTTAAGTCATCAACCGCAAATTCCACTAATCACAAGTCAATCAATGTGTTCCCCAAAGTGCATTGTATGTCTCACTGAAAAGTTTCTCCTGGAAGCTGAACCCACACACAGTTGGCGAGCAGATCAAAAACTCTTCTTCGCTCATCTGATCCAGGTCCGTATCGTTGCTTCTAACCTTCTCCATATCTCTCATTCGATCTTCATCGGACAGACTGATAATCTGAAAACCGTTTGTTTTTGGAGCCAACCTATCGTGAACTCGTGGTCGTGAGTAATTCGGCTGCATGTTGTTGAAAAAAGCCGCATGCACCCCGACGCAGCTGTTGATATTCATTTTAATAGGTTCGCCATCCTTCATGATGAAAGCTGTTCCATCACACCTTCGAATGTGCTTGCCAACTAGGCTTCGGAATCTGCGACCGGTCCCAACTAATACTTCACGCACTCGGTCATGATCTGGATGGTAGCAAATAGGGAAGGCATCCAGAGATTCAATCGGCTTCGATCCCCGAAACTTCAAGATACCCAAGGCCATCCCGGCTTCACCAAACTTTTCGCCATCGTGATCAAAGTAGCGTGTCTCAAGCTTGTAATATGTCACGCCGTCTCGTGTGAATTCTTCCCCAGCATCGAATACGACACACCTCGGCTTCCCGGTGCCCAGGCACTTAGTGAAGACGAAACAACCGGGTTTGAAAAGCGCCCACAAGAGGTCATAGGTAATATGGGCTTGGGCAAGCAATGAAGAAACTTCCCGTGCAACAAAAGCATTTGCTTCCGTGACACTTTCGACAAGCAGGCTCAGATGATCTAGACTTTGAGCGCTGGAGTCTGACTCAGCTCTCAGCTCTTCCATTACTTGCTTCAATTCAGGAAGGAAATGGAAAAGTATCTTTTCTTCAATCTTTATATTATTAGCATATACCCCGTTGACTTGTTGAAGATCGCTTACGGATGGCTTGTCTCCTATCATGTTGGCCGATCTGACGCCTTGCAATACCTTTCGAAGGACATCGCACAACGGTACAGACTTCACATCGATGAATCGAGTCACTCTTTCGGACTTTCGATCTTTAGAAAATTTAGTATTGGTGATAGACGTCACGTCTAACATACATACCCTGGCGCTCGCGGACAACAAAAATGTAATGTTCAAAGCGGTCGGCGTCGTCTTCGGCCAATTCGGAATCGACGACTTCATATTTGCACGACTTTTCGTTCCATCTGAGTTGCTATTAGCCAAGCCGAACCACAACCAAGTAGGTCCTCTACCTTTCCAAAACCCTCTTATACTCTAGCAATGGCGCCCGAGCTCCAGTATTTGGCTGAATCTTTTCGTCTTGTTCGGTAGCCCATTTCTCGAATGATTTGAAATCGTCTGGCGTGGTGCAAATTGGGGAACTGAGATCTGCTTCATCTATCACCGAGGCTGTTGTCCCGTGTTCATTACTTGCAGGATCAGACTGGGCAGGCTCAGCCACCCCAAGCGACTCTCCATTGCGGAGAAAGGTATTCAGCAGTTTCTGCAATTCAATCGCATCCGGTCCTGGTTGATAAACCTCCTGGGACAAGGGGGTGTTTGAAGGCTCCTTGAGGTCGGAAAGCACACTCTCGAGGAGGTGCCTGAAGTCGTTCACGAAAAGATGGGCGGCAAGCGGGCTCTCTGGTGGAGTCAAGGCTTGGGGACAAGACGATGTAGACTTTTCTGATGTCATGTTACGCTCGGGAAAATAAAGGTCTGCGTTATTTTCAACGTGTGCCATTTTGTTTGATATAGAGGATGGAATTGATGATAAATTGAATAAGAAAGTGAGAAGCAGCAAGTTCATGCAAACAAACAGTTCCTAAACATGAATTGTTGCTCCCTTTATATCTTCATGGCCTGCCCCTGGCCTGGTCAAAATCTTGAACAAAAGTACCGCGCATATTGTATGCAGCTGGATGCATGGGCTTGAGGCAATTGAGATGCGCCTGTGTGAGCAAGCTATATTTGAGACTATTTTCCTTCCCATACGATTCAAGCATAAGCGTTTGATAGGTGCAGAAAATCTGCACAATGTCTGGGTTCGATAACTGTGATACTGCGAAGAAAGATATGCGAAAATTCATCGAAAATTCATCGAAAATTTATCGAGACCTCGATGAATCCACCCACATCAAACTCTGATTGATATTTGATTTTGGATGAACGCTAAGAAAGGAATTTGGAAAAAAACGAGTTTAATAACAGAGTCATTATTGTTTCCCTCACATTTGTTTTTTTTTTTGAAATATTGCTGTTAGGCTTCAAAGATCAGTTAACCTTGTTGCTTATTCAGGTCTAACTTCGGACAATTTAAGTATTATCACGTGATGGTACAACAGCCAATTTTCATGCCCCTCATCTCCCCAACCACCCATTTGCCAGCTGCAACGACTGCTGCCTGACTAGGTGTTACGACCCTAAATGAGTATTTTAATCATACTTGACTGAAATCCTCGTTATTGAAGAAGCAGTTCCTCGAAAGCAAAGTCATTGGTGATGATTCACTTCCTCATTAGGGTGACCGGCAAGGTAAGCTAAACATGTTCCTTTCTCATCTAGCGCATTGAAATTCAATCTGACACATGAAAGCACCATTTCTCTTCAGAAATCTTACCTCCTTCACAGAGAGGCGCACGGAGGGAGCGTTGCTATGGACAAAGCAGCCAAGAAAATTCGCACCGAAAGCTCAACAGATAACGAAGTTCTCGAAGAATGCAAGAAAGAAGTGATAATGGCCTGTTCAATTTCCATATGCAAGAGTAATACTAATTATACAAGGTACAATGTGACTTATGCGATCAAATAAATTGGACGATGCCATCAAAAGGTGTTCCAACTACCCCTCCGCCGAGAACGGTAGCAATTGTCGTGGATGTTGTTCATAACAGGGGCGCAATACGGATTTTCGAGAAGGAAAGCGGTGAATACGTTGATGGAGTTGGGACTGAGGAGCAAGGCTTCCGGATCATCATACCATGGCAAGACACTTGGCGTTTTAGAGCATCGGGTGTCGTTGAAGTTGGATACATAGCAGCAAAAAATGAAAATTAAGTTGGCGGTTGGTTCCATGTTGCCAAGGGGCGGTGTAAGATCAATCGATCCGTCAGCTCGTTACTGACTGGAATTGTGACGAAAGATGTCGTGTTCACTCCATATGTGTCTGTGAGCCATATAGCGCCAGATATCTGACCTGAATCTATGATATCTCGAATATCTTGCAAGTTGAGCTCATAGACATCTCCAGTCAAAGGCACTTCAGGTCAAGTTAGCCAGTTATCACCTGCTTTGTGTTGAGACTATACCTGTGTCTTGCTGCTTCTCGGGCTGAAAAATAGACAATTCTGGCGATGGAACTATTGTAGGGCGATCTTCGTCATGTCAGCTCCCTATACGGTGTATGAGCTTGGGATATCATACTAAAGATCTGCCGAGCAACCTGGTAGCTTCCTTCATCCTGCTCAGGATGCTCGACAGCGTTATGAGACACGGATGCCTGGTCAATAGTCCCACCACCAGCTTGTAAGGGATGCTGGGCAACCTCTGAGCAGAGACCAAAACTGAAATATTGATGTGCAAGCCGCCGGAGCACAGGGTTGTCAAGGTCAGTGTGATTCTGAAGCTCGTACGGAAGATCAAGTCGTATGCTCTCCTTTGCGATCGCAATTGTCGACAGTCCCAAACCAATAGCGCAAAGAACGACGGTAGATTGATCGTTCAGCTGTAGAACTTTGCGAAGGAAGTTGAGATAAATCGATTGGCGGCCTGCTCCAACGGCGTCCTTTGGTGGGTGTCCATTTTTCAGTAATGTGACGGCTGCCTTTAACCTTTTTTTGTCGTTTTCTGTCACGCCATTCCGACGCTCGACATCTCTTGAGGTCTGGACAAGTTGCCTCAAAGCACTTTCTAGGGACAGAGGCATGGCTTGGAACGTTAAGTCAAGTTTTCGTCGAAAATAAGGTGAAATAGCGCCAATGAAAAGCGCCGAATACCACAAATAAATATAGAGAATACAAGGTCTCGAAAACGAAACAAAAATTAGTCGAAAACTAGTCGAAAGGGAGACGAAGGTGAGGCGAAAACCCGTCTTATTGTTGCCTTACTACCCAAGGTGGGTTGCAGGGCTGTGCGCATGCACCCCTGCCACGTTCAAGCCAGGAATATATTACAAGCCCCGCTCGTCATTAGTTCATCCTCTTTGGCTCCACCAATCGGATACCCCTCAAAATGCGTTATGAGGCCACGTCAGGTGGGGATTGCTCTTCCACCGACATAGCCGCTGGTCTAGGTTGCCCAGCGCTAAAAAAGCAATGGCTATGCGTCGCTCATTCGTTGATGTATGGCGGTCACCTCCATAGCTTGGAGCCTCTTTGATCGAAGATATGCCTACTTCCAGCCAATAGCAGTGTCCTTTGATAGCTGCTACGGAGTTAGGTGCCATTAGGAGTTGAGCCTATTGCACAGCAGTCGATCCCTTTTGGATGTCTTTTATGATGAGATTTCATAGATCGAGCGGGTTCCTACAAAGGAGTACATGACTATCAGCAAAAGGAATTCCTCTGGTATTTCTGAGATAGCCCCCGCGCTAATGCATGCAGTGTTGCACAGTACCCAGCTCAGGTTGTTTCAAGCCTGATGCTCTTGGACCAATAAAGACACGCTTATCAAACTGGAGTACTGTATTCAGACGCTAAACACTTTGTCGCAGTAGATTTTGTGCTTAAAGAAATCACCCATCACATAATACGCTCTCTCAATTCGCTGTGTTGAAACTGCTCAGGCCCTCGTAGACCCCGAGTGACAGGGTTCCCCGCTATGGTCACTGATGTATGGCGTACTTCGGTGCGTATGTGCTCAGTCACAATAGGTGCCCACGTCCTGGTTATGAAAAGGGACTAGAGACTCACATCATTTGGCGAAATAGTTCATTCATATCAATAAGCGAATTGTATCATTACGATGGTTCAGAGGAAGAGCTACCTCTGAAACAATATTTCTACAACGTCTTTTTCTATCCTAGGCAGTATTGCTGGTCACGAGAACTGCGTTAACCAAGGGTTGTAGTATGATCGATAAAGGTAGGTTACGGATCGCACTGACTTGGTAAATGACAGGGTTCCCCTCTTCAACTGATGAGATTTCGACGCACTCAGCCGCATGCACGTTACCATTCTCGAGCCTCGCAAATCCCCCATTCTAAGCCTGGTAGGCAAGGCGCCTTTTTTGAGTTCGCCCAGAGATAAATATGGACCTGGCTCCCATTTTAGTTTCTCTAAACCATTTTTTTCCCCTCAGTCCATTTTGTTTCAGTGGCTTTATATATTGATCATTCCATAACACCCCCTGACAAGACTTCTTCGCAAAATGGCGGCTCTAGTTGAGAAACCTCCCATCCTTCCTGGACTTGATACAGCTCTCGAGATCCAGGATTTCCGCACAAGCGGTGCTCTGTATGAATCCAATATTACCATCCACTGCTGTTCTGTCTATGTGATGAGAGACCTTGGCCCAGTATCTGACGCTCTACAGGTACAACACACTTCTCGATGACTCTGACCAGCCCCCCGTTGCTGATGAGTGCATTACGGACCTAGCGGAAATTTTCGTCCGTCACAATGCCGAAAAGGTACTTGGGATTCACTTGATCCACGGCCACTTCAAGATTCCTAAGAGCACCGTCATGCTTGGGACCAACTTTGAAAGTCCCCCTCTTCGCTGGACTAAAGTCACCGATATTGACAACATTGATCCCTCCTGTGTTCATGGACACATCTTCGCCCTGACTAAGGACGGGTTGTGTGCTTACGAGCTACAGGACGGGCCTCTTCCCGACCTATCTGGCGTTGGCCCGAGATTTCTCGACGAGTTCATTATCTATATTGTCAAGAACGATCTCACAAGTCTGATTGGTCTTCAAGTTCTTGGATGCGGTAATTACTCTATGTCGGAACTCATTCTCGATAAAGGAACTGTCATGCTTGAATCGACTTATGTCAAGAACACTGTGCCGACCCGCATCACAGGCTGGAAATTCGAGGCGACCGATGGTAGACCGCGTGTTTGCTCTGCAAGTGAAACCCATGCGGTAATGACTTCGGGCAATCACAAAGTCTTCAACGCAGGGAAGCCTCTTCCTAAACTGGAGAATGTCGACGACCTGAAGGCCGCTCTTGCTACGGCTGGTATTCTTTAGTCTGTGCTAGCTAGCATTTGCCCACTTTTGTTGAATATTGAATCTCTCGTCTCTTTTTTTCATTCTATCTTCAGTATCCATCGTCTATGCTAAATCCGCAAACTTCGTAGCTGGATTTATTAACAGCCCATCCAGATCACGCATATTATATGCTCCGCTTTCATCATCCTGAATAGGTACTGGCTCAGGCATGTTCGCAAGACGACTTGTGAAGCCACGAGATAGCAGGAGTCCTGCAATTCTTGCTGCCTTAATGGCTCTGATGGTGTCATTGCTCAACCCTCCAGCTTCCTTGGTGAATGTGCTCCAGAATATGTCCTCCAAAGCGACATAATCGTCAAACCGGATCCAGCCACTCTTGAGGTGGACCTTACTTATCAGTCTTTGGTGAGAATATAGGTTCAATCCAAAGGGTGCAATCTCTGCTTCGGCCCAATCAACCACCCCAACTAGATTGCAAGACATTTCGTTCACAATAATGTTGCAGACACCAAAGTCTTTGTGGAGTAGCACCATGGGAAGAGAAAAAATGGTCGGTAATAAATTGAGAGATTCTTGAATTAAAGGGTGAAAGCGATCTGGGAGAGAAACAAGTAGTGAATCCAGTTCTTTTTTGTATCGATAGTACAAGTTGTCGCGGTATGTTTGATCAACGTTTTGAGGACCTTTCCACGAAAGAGCAAAAAACCTAACAGGGGCGTAGTTAGCAATTTGGCGTATTTATAACGAGAACGTGAGAACGCTAAGCATACTTCGCGATATCAGTTACAAGATTCCTGCGCCATGAAGAAAACTTAGGTGAGTTTTCGGATACTTGACGGTTATGTGCCAGGATAAAATCCAAGTAACTAATGCCTCTTACTCGGCTCATGACGTAGATGTAAAGAGGTTCCTTGCTTTCGATTACTTCTCCAACCTGCCCCAAAAATGTCACACACGGTGCAAAGTGACCGTAGATGCTTCGAGCGAGATTTGCAGTCTCCATATTCAATTGGAGGGATGCAAGGCGAAACTGGACAACGAATTCGGCGTTGGGCCCGGCGTAGACAGTATAGCTGCATACACCTTGCACGGCTACCGGAACGATGTTCCCACCTAGATGCTGCTTTGCGAGAATATCACACGCTGAGCGAGTCGCTGTAGTCTTCTCGAAAAAATCAGCAATTTCTTGGTCAACAGAGTATTCAAGATCACTTGTAGCCATAGTGGGCACGGGTCGTATTCAATATTATGGATCTAAGAATGTAGTAAGAGGTTATAGCTGAGGCGAAGCAAGAGGGAAGGTACTTTTATTATATACCCCTGGGGTGTCAGGTGACAGAGCATCGACACCTAGACACCTTACGTTTCTGCCCGAGAGATTAATCGATCACCCATCACGTGTCTAGCAAGGTTTCTTAGTGATTCATTTTCGGGACTACGACTGACATCTTTCAAAGGAAAGCCAATTATCCAAATTTTAGTGGGGAATACATTGCAGCCAATTGCATCACTATACATAAATCTCTTCGCCTTTGAAATTTTCTTTAATATTCCACAAATTGCAGATAGTCACTTTAGGATCCAGAGTGTATGGAATGCAGTCAGTGTAGGGGTTATTGAAGGTGCTGCAGAAATGGCTCGAACATTCCTGACAGAGGTTGGGGCTTGGCGTCCTTACACTTTGTTGGAACGTGTTAGCGGGGACTCATCGGTTTCACCAAGCAATTCAACTCATTTCTTAGCAAATCCTTTAGTCTCATCAGACTCGGCTCACATTACACTAATCTTCATGTTTCTCCAACCATCCAGGAAGACGGCGCAGGTAGGCGGGGGGACATGCCAGGCGAACTTGAAAGGGAGTCGAGTTCTGGTTTTGTCAACTTCATGGATTGTAGCCTCCATCCTTGATCGACCAAATCGTGTAATCCAGGCCATTGCATCCAGGTACGTGAAACCATACCTTCCATACCCATAAGTACGGGTTGTAGTTCACCGACAACGATTCCCACTACCCTTGCTTATGACTTTCGCGATGCATGCCCCCAGCAGTCGTCATTTTTATCAGCTCTTTCGCCCCCTGGTATACGTGTCGTGCTGTGCCTTTCGCAGTCACAAGCTCAAGACTGGCCGCTAGAGGTGGACAGGGGCGTGTGCGGCATTTTCGCTATTGGCCTATGGCACTACGCCGCGCTTTTGAAAATTCATTGTTTGGATGTGGATGAACGGTAGACTATCAATGACGACAACGGAACGCCACGGGATTCAGATAACACAGGGACTGTACAATGTAACCTCAGGTGGCCCGATCGAAAAGGGGTATTCAGAATCTAGGGTAAGCCAGTGCTTTGTAAATGGCAGGATGGAGGGAAGGGCATCAGGGACGAAGAATGCGCACTGGCAAAGGGAAATCTAGACAGCTTCGCAGCATGATGCACTCATCCCAGAGCAAAGAGGGTCGGCGCAAAATGGCCATGATGCGGCTGTGCCCTATTTCATCCAGGGGTTCTGTTTATTGCAAGCTCGGTGTCGGATCGAGCGGCATCTCCAGTAAAATGAAAGGGGCAGTGCATCGGGCTGAAAGCCAAGGCGCAATTGTGGGTGGGGGCAAGATAAAGCGAAAGGAGGCGGTAATGATAATGAGTGCAAGATAGAGGAGTTGAAGGGAAGGTGAGAGGGGGAAATGAGGTGGAAAGGGCAGGGCGAGGTTTTTATGCCGGCGCAACAGAAAGCGGAGCTTACAGAACACGGTATTGGGGGCGCTAAACTAAAAAAGGCAAAACTAACCGCATACAGTAATTCACAGGTCCCGGGTTTACAGTATCAATAAGGGGTTTCTGAATTTTTTCTCTGTTGATTGATTGCAGTATCTAACCGATCATTTAGCAACATATATGTCGGCGTCGGGTTTGAAAGGATGTTAGTGGCTGAGATGAATACTAGAGCTGAGGTAGATATCCCGTCCTTTTTTTCCTTATAAACGGCTCTGGGCTATGGTTCATCAATCGTAATTAACGGTAAAGCCAAGAATATAGGTACTACAAGGAAGCTTTAGACAGTCCCTTCTTCCCAGTGCTCTGCACAATGTTAAGAATCATCCCCACATGGTGACTCAATGCAATAATTGCCCCATCAGGATCTCGCACAAGGACTTCGAGATCGAACTTTCCATCTTTGATTTGCTTCGACAACACTCGAACAGCCAACCACTCAATTCCATCGTCCGGAAGAGCGGTCTTCACCTCCATATTCATTACCACAGTCGGAAACCACATCTCAGCTCGCTGCTGATCTTTTTCTCGGATCTCCTTCACATCGGAATCACCTGACCGGTCAGGAGGCGCATTCAGAAGCTCACGCAGTGCCGGGGCCGCCAAGAAATTGTGCATATTGTGCGGGAATGAATCTACCACGTATGCTAGTGTGCTCTGTGTGATGCGTTCACTGCTAGCCAGCCGGATCCACATATCCAGCACTCCGGGGCTCAACGGTTCGTTACGAGGAACATAAAAATGCCAGTGGGCCAGCGATGGCATCATAGTCGCGTATGCTTTCGGAAGTTTCGACTTTTCCCAAACTTTGTCGGCGCCATTGGTCTTCAGAGCCTCGAAATCAGATACGGATGGGAGTTTAGCAGCTGGCGTTACTTCATAGCCTGTGGGCATTGACATGCCAGAGAATGAGCGCAGATTTGTATGAGTGGTGTAGGCAAGCACCCGCCGTCGTGAAACGAAATGGTCGATCCATGGCGCTTGAGAGAGGAGTCCACCCTGCCAGAGAGTTAGTTGGAGGGTGGAGATTTGCTGACCAAGCTTGACATCCTCGATTATGAGAATGGCAGGCCCAGTTGACGCTCGGTTTGGAAACTCGAAATGTGCAGTCAGGGCATCGGGCTGGCCACGCAAGCCAAGATGAATCTTCGCTGCTGCGAGCATACATGCAGACGTGTAACCGCCATTGGGGACTATATTGGTCAAGGTCAGAACAGTTGCTTAGTTATGTGTCCGTCGCACCGACGTGACTACTGTGCGAGAAGAGACGAGACCAGGGAACAAAATGGAAGATTATAAGTACCTGCACCAACACAGAAGGCTTTGCTCAGGTTGACTTGGTATGCGTGAGAGCTCAGCTGCTCGATCTTTGTGGCTTCAGAGAAAGAAGCGGAGGCTCTAACGGCTTTGCCTGGTGTCATGGCGGGATTTGGCCGGACTAGGTGATTCAGATTATGATGTCAATTTTCTGAAATGGCGAGAAATAAGAGCTCAGTCAAGGTTGCGATAATGACTCCACGTGGGGTGAGTGTCGATTCTGAACAACCTTGGAAAGCAACGGCTTGGGCTATTTATCATGCGCGGTGGGCATAGCCCGGACCGGAGATTCCCCGTGTGGCGTGGTACTCTGCGTGCCTTTGATTGACGTTCCCTTCGGAGTTTAAACAGTCTGTTACAGGACAAGAGGAAAGGGGAACTGATAAGCAGAGTCAGAAACGGAACATACAGAAAAGGGTCATTCCTTACCACTGCTCTGTACTCGGTGTTGCGGAGTCGAGATTGGGTGGTCTCCAAGCCATGCACCAATTAGCTACTGCGATTAATCGAAAGTGAAAATTTTCAGCTGAATGGAAATATCGAGCACTTGTTCCCTCAATGCAAAGAGAGCTCGACTAGAAAACGGGGGAAATGGCAAAAACGTGCAATCTAGTGGAGGACCTGGATCGTGTGGTGGTACGGTAGAGCAGCGACATGGTAAATTTAACAGATAATAATCATGCCAAGAAGTTGTTCAAAATACTACAGTACAGATATGGAGCCAGCCTCGGCGGATATCGTAAGATATCCGTCGGGTAATAAACAATACAAATAAGTCAAGACTCGTGATGTCGTGGAGCCTACATAGATTATGCAGTTTTTCTAGTATCTTTCGTGTATCTGCATGGCATAGCATTATCGAAAAATTGAGGATTTCGGATGCAGTTCTGTTATTTGATACTCAGCAGTGTGGACACTCTTTGATATTGATGTGAAGGTACCCCTGCGGGGCTCTGAACTCAGCTAGTTTATATGATTTTGACTATTTACATCAGATCTTTTTCTATTTCAAAGCCATCCGGCATTTTTGGCCTCTTCCGAATCCCCCCTCCGATCGCCCCTGTGTAGCCTCCTCGGTTGATATTTCAGAAAGTGTGAGGGTATGTATCACTTATCTGTTGATGAGGGGCGTGTATTGCCAATGAAGGATCATATTAACGGAAGCTATATTCGACTCTAGATACAAGACGTAGCGCGAGGAAGCAGAAGAAAGATATCTTCCTCGCGTTCAGGGGAACCCAGATGTGCCATGTGGGTCCGCGTCCGCTGCTTAGCGTGTACGCCTCATGTATATCCCTGACAGCTGCTCTCGGGAGCTCCACCGGCGTTCCCAGGAGCCACTTGGGCGATTCTGGGAACAACTGAATGCTTTTTATAAGCTTTACTCTTCCTGAGAGTACGAAATAGTATCCTATGAGCTACTTCTTCCGTCCTAGGAGCGATGCTGGCCCTCCTAGAGTCTAGATTGGTCCTAGAGACTATTAGCCCTTCCCCTGTGAGCATCTGGAGCCCATTTAACTCCACAGACACCATTTATGGGCCACGTAGACTCAATCCGTACATTTCATTGACAAGTCCCTCATTTTGCTAGCTCAGCGCTCACTCATTTTGCATATGTTTTGTGGTCCTCCGCCCTCAAAATTATCACCAATTCCTCAATCATATTATTCTATACATTCATACCTGACGCGGCGGTTTGACCCACTTCCTTCCAAAATGTTCTTCAATTCCTACTAATGCGCTTCTGGAGTCGGCTACTTCTTTGACGGAACGACAGGAAATCCACTCCCAGGCGGTTGTACACCCACGTCCCATCATTATCTTGCAGCCCAGTCCACAGTAAAGCATTAGAATTGGTCGCCTCGTATGAACCACATCATGGCACCTGTTGAAGGTAGTCACTACTCCCTCATCTTCCAGACCCGACAATGATGTATCGTTCACAGGTTGAAGATTGCTGAGGTCGTCTCGCTATTTATATGTACCAACGTAGTGGCAACTTTTAAGTAGTCAGGGTTGGACACGTGAGAGGTGTACGGTATACTTATAGCTTACAATTTCCCTCGTTGTTCACTAAGCAATCTTGAACCATGACCTCCTGCTGGGCTTCATTCAGCCATGCTTGTCATACATCATTCCGGAACCGCTCGTCAGTCTCTTTCCCTGACCGCTTCCGAAAGAAATGTAGCAACTGCGGCCAGCTCAAATCCGACAATCTATACGCACGAATGCTAAAGGAAGAAGCCCAAATGAACTGGAAATATAATCTTTGTGCCGGTATTGCCAATTGGATACTCCTGGCTGGGTATCTTGTAGTGCCGGGTACTTTCGCCTCTTTAGAAGATTCCACCGAGGTCCAGAGAACGCTTCAGAACAATAGTGCTGGGCGCGTCGTCTTGCATACTATCCGGAACCCTCCCTTGCTCATCGTTGCTTGCATTTTCCTCTTGTTTGGAGGGCTTGTGCTTGGATGGCTTTCTGTCATATTTCGAGACAACTACACGTGGTTGATTAACCGCGTTTTTACGTGAGAGCCCTATTTTAAACTTGGCTGCCGAATACTGAGACGAGATGGTTTACAGGCCGGTTTGCTTGAACGCTGCTGCTGGATTATTAACAACGCTAGTCAGTGTGTTCGGGTCACACAAAGGCCAATGCTCCCTGATGGCTCTCGTGACCTTCGTAGTTACCGGGACCACGTTGTGCTTTTTTCTCGCTCTCATTGCGATATTCAGGCTTTGGAAGCTGAGAAAGGTCATTGATGAAGATAAGCTTCAGCACCTTTTTACCAACCCAAGTCTGGTACTCTCTGCGAAATACTCCTGGCAGGCTACTTGAACATCTTGATCCATCGGGGCTTTGGGTTTCAGATATGGGCCGTGAGGTCTGTCTGCTCAATGTACCAAAAGTTGTTATATTGAGGTCAGAATCAAAAGTTCGAACAATGAGCGTTGGCCTGCATTTATGTTTACGGCAGCCAATGATAAGAGAATACATCAAATTCTGGGACACGTGTTCATGGGAGACATACTATAATTTATACACTGGCTTCTACCTCTGCTATGCTAATTTTGAATTTTTGCTTCGTTTTTGATATACATTTCGATGAAAGCGCGAGGTCTGCTGAACGGAGAGTCTCATCAAACTAAAAAAAGATGGAGGAACTACTAGTGTGAATGGTAAGCAACACGCCGAACAGCTATATTTGCACCAACCTACGACTGATTGTGTGTATCTTGGGCTATTGTGAGCTAGCATAGAGGGCTGTTTATTATCACCATGCGTGATATCAATCGAACTTTCACCATTCAGCCATAAACGCGCAATTTCGTTTTCATCTTGGACACATATCAGAACAGACGCACCACACGCAGTCATATGAGATGGCACGTCTTGATCTGTTGCTCCACTCAAAAGTCTCTCATGTCAAGCTTATCAAGAATGTCCTTTCACAAGAACTTATAGCCAGCCAAGCGGCGTACGCCTCTGGACATGAATTACAATATTCAATCAGTGAATGCGAGGATAGTACTGCGAATAGTGTACGTAAAAATGGTGAATTTGGTTAATGATATATATTTGGATTATGGTCTCACATTAAGACTACCTAATCCCATCGCGGAAAGCTACGCAAGCAGTGGAAATCCAGCCCAATAAATAGTCAAAGTGGATTACATTGATAAACATGAACCTGCCAGATGAGAGTTCGGCTGCGGAGAACCTGAGTCTAAGGCGGTTTGTCCATATGGATCCGTAGAATACTGTGGGAGAACGCTTTCCGTGGAATCGCCGAACGAAGGAGTCCCCATACAGGCTGTGTCGGCCGGAGAAGACAGATAACCGGGATTTCCTTTGTACTCGACATATGCTCCAGGATGGGGGAATCGGATCTCAACATTTTCTTTCGTTGTACAACCGTTTATATTGGCAATGAACATTGGTGGGAACGTGGAAGCTTGTTTTAACCCGCTGTTAGTTTGCCTTTCTGCGGCAGCGCCGATAGCCGTAATAGGCGCGCAGTTCATATACATTTCACGGATTCCGACCCGAGATTAAACCACGTCCATGCGAGAGTATATTCACCAGGGGCAATATTTTCCGGGATGACAAAATTGAGATTGAACGCATGGATAGATTCTGAGCCTCCTTGAAGATTACCATCGACATTTGCTGGGCAGCCTCCTTCAAACGATTTGATGACACTCCACTTTGAGTTCTTTGAAGGCCTCTTATCACTAGTCAAGCTTATCTGACAAGATCCGCCCCCGTGAGTGGAGCTTCCTTCCAGTTGCAAGGAGTTGGTTTCCCCGATGCGTATGAATGTTTGTTCCGTTGGGGCCCCAAAGGCATTAGGCCGTAGCTTGCAAGGGAAGTCGGAGCCATCTGAGGCCAAAGGTGAATTATTGAGCGTGCCATTGCTAAAAGGCTCCGGGTAAAGCAATTTTAGATGAGCATTAACCTCCAGATGAAGAAGTGCAGCAAAGAGTAGAAGAAGCCTCATGCCCATGTTGCAAAGTCGATTAATCGTATCAGACTGGTCTTATGATAGCCTATCCTGGCTTTCATCTCTGTTGCCATTGCGGCTATCCCAGCTTGGACGAATACTTATATACATTGGTATCGTCAAGGATTTAGAAAGCACTGGTGGAAAGGATGTGAGGCTGATCAGTGATGTATTCAAATAACGAATATATGATGAATAGTATCATCCCAAAGCTGCGGCATATGTGGTTGTCTATAGATAAGGCAATATTTTGGCGTTCAATAATGAAATTACCGTACATGCGGTCGAATTTCAAGACTTGAGATTAAAGTCCAAGGCTTCAAGCGTAGAAAACCGCGCCTCCGTAGCACAGAGACTTCATGAAATACTCTCATGGTAGATATTACTCTGGAAATGGTAGACAGAAATCCATGGGCATTTGGAACTGGTTGTGGAATAAAGATTGAACTAGTGATGCGCACATCCAGTTCAACACAGAGCGTTATTCTATCAAGAGTCAGCCCAGCGTAAGAAAATGAGGAAGCAAAAACTGTGCTGATTCACCATCGTGAGCAAATTAGACGCATCGGAGATGACATCTGTGCAATCTTATATGTATATCTAACGCAGTCTTTTGCCATTGTTCAGCAGTACATATATGCATCATCTTGTGCTTTCTAAGTTGCTAAAATCGTTTCTCATCTCCTCTCCCCAAAAGCGACTTACCATGCCTCGGTCTTCTCGATGTTCCTCAAATCCACCGCCTTATGCAAAATACGGTTTGTTGGGCTTTTCTTTCAAGTGTCTATCTTGTTGACAAGCAATAGATTGGAAAAGCGCCTTTGAGTTTCATTCGATTTCTCTAGGTTGGCCCATTTCATGGCGATTGAAAGAGGACTGGCGCTTCGCCAAGGCGTTCCTGAAGATCGCTGACTGGAATGCAATGAGTAAAGCTATACATGCCCGCCAGCGGCTCTCTAGAAATTTCCAACGGGCCAAATCACTGCGGCATCAGGCGACAAGAGCGGTATTGCAGAACGAAGAAATTGAGGGGATGTTGTCGGTCATCTTCTGTCGGTTGGCTGATTCAATGAATGAGCTAGAGTTCTGGACAGGTTTGTAGCAAGTTGGTTTTGATAATTATACGCAGGACTAACCAATTCAGACTATCAATTTGAAATTCAGAGAGACAAGTGGCCGACGATCAAGAAAGACTTGTGAGGGGAGTATGGTCATCATGAAAAGACTGGGCAACAAGGGAAAGCTTATATAATGGAAGATTGAGCGCCGCATATCAACTATCAACACCTCAAAGTAACGTTACTCAACAAGGAAACTGAGACTGGATAGGGGTTCCTCCACCTACCTTTTACACAGATGTGGATGGAAAATGAAACGCTCCTACTCTTCGGATCTTGATAGTTGCACTACGGAATGGTAAATGGAGGGACAATTAAAAAAAAATCCACGCGTATTCCAAACATCCACCAAGAATACTAGAGACGCGACCAATTTGGACAAGATGTATGTATCGAGAGAGGAGCCATCTCAGAAATGAATAGAACCTTAGCTGGCTAAGTCCATATGCAAAACAAACAATGAGACACCCATATACATTCACCGCTGAGGATATATGTAAATCACTTTGATAGATCTACAGTATTCCCCGCGTCACTATTTCTTCGGCTAAGATTAGATTCCATTCAAGCACCAGCAAAGAAAGTACATTTACGCTCAAGGGCATCAGGAGAAATCAGAAAACCGTGATCTTTCCACTAAAGTAAGTTGAGTCGATCTGGCTCCGGTAGGTTTGTTTAATATCCGGTTTTTCCTAGAGCATGCGTCTCGAGGCCGATAGCATGCTTTGTGGAGTGTAAAAATGCAATAAAACATCAATCCCGCCCCGACCACAGTCCCCAACATTGTACCCAAACTCTTATCTGACATTGTCATTGATAACCCACTACCGTCTGAAACCATGTGGTGAGAGTTAATCCGCCCGTCAGAGGATGTAGGTACGTTTGATTGAAAAGTTTCTGTCCATTCTGATGTTTCGGAAGATAGGAGCGAGGTCACTCCATAATACGACGGCCCTTTAGGTGACTGGCATTGCAGTATTGAATGGCTTTCGATTGTGGGGTTTCTAGCAGATGGCTCCATCAAAGACTCGAGGGTAGCCACCAATTTCGTTCTTGATAAAGTACGGTCACCCGTCTTGTCATGCGTATTTTGATCCGCATATCTGAGCGATTGCTGGGTAGCAAAAGGATCCAATGTCTGAGGCGTTATCGCAGGAAAGGTGTGAGATTCGGTTTTTACTAGGCGCTTCATAGGCAGAGCCAACGAGTCAGCAATTTTACTCTATTTACCCGCACTGCGGACTGGCAGTGGCAGTATCTTCAAAATACCTGAGTATTTGATGTTTTGATAAATTTGGAGCCCTCCGTACGGTTCAATGCCAGACTTTGAGAAGCTAAATCCGCATTATTTGCGTCCAACTGAATGGTTTTTAGGAAATCATCAAGCGTCAGAGTAAGTGAAGATGATTCGGAACCCGAGTGAACGGTAAACCATGCGTTTTCAGAAGCCCCCCAGCCTGATTCGGAGCAATCTCTGCAATGCTGCAGTTCAGATTGTAAAGGCTCACTGTAAGCCTCCGTTGTATGTGATACTATCGCCGCCTCCGTTGTTACTCTGGTTGTTGCTTTCGTTGTTGTTCTCGTTGTTGTTCTCGTCTCTTTGTCTTCGTTTTCGTCTAAACGAGAAGTGGCTTCTGAACCGGAAGGCCGCTTTTTATATGTATCAAGAGACGTATCATTCCGTAATTTAGGAGATACTGATGAGAGTCCAGATATTGACAGAGGAAGCCCTGTTGGCTCTAACGAAGCGGAACTTGATGCCGGTAATGTCGACAAAAATGGCCATCCATGGGTAGAAAAATTCTTGTTCATGCTTCTCACGCTAATTTTTGTATCTAAATCCACAGGCCATGCCGTTTTTGTGGTTACAGATAATATAGATATAGACCACGAAGCCTATGAGGCATGTGGTGTCGAGAGGGTGTAGAAGTTATATAGGTTTCTTGCATGAACTGGTTCCATCAAATTTTGCCCCATTTTCTTCACATGATTCAGTTGCGTCATTCAATTATGGAGATAGTATCGGACACATAGGCATTTTGCGGTTCCACGAGGTATTGGAAACAGTCCAATTTAGGTTTCGTTCAACAGATATGTCATGAGTCTTACTAAAAAGCGGGTAGTATGTGCTACAATCAATAAAAGATGGAATACTAGGCACGCCTCTTTTAAGGTGGAGGGCAGTTTTGTTACGGATTCAAAATCCCAAACCAAAGCAAGGGTTACAATGCAATTGTATTTAATGCTCCTTGATCCAAAGTGAGCTCTCACTCTGCGTCGGTTCGATCAGATGAGCTGCCTCTACAATGGCTTCTGCAAGCGAGAGCACGACCCATCCTGCTAGCAAAGAAGTTGATGAAACATCCAATGAGAGTCATGATGAGAACAAGCAACCCGAGTCAGACAAAGCCAAGGAGAAAAAGGCAGATAGGGACAACAGTACGCTTCAAAATCTTGATAAATGGCTGAACAGTGGTGGCAAACCTCCAGCAACTTCGTCAGCTCCCAGTCAGCCAAACCGAATGAACAGTGAGGCTCACAGTGAGTCAGAGTGTGATGAGGTTGACAAGTTCTCCCAGACAGCGGCAGCGACGGGGTCTTTCAATGCTCCAACAGAGAATTCAGGCTCGGCCGACAGTAGCAATGAGCCTCCAGAACCACTGGATCGACCAGGGCGTGTGCTGGCGTCGACCAAGAGTCAAGATGGAAGCCAACCCACCAGCAATAAGACCAAACCAAAGGGAACGGCATCTTCACTGAATACACCTGAAGGAGCCTTTCCTGAAGTTTACTGTAAATTCAGCTCATGGCCAGGCTGCTGCCGAATAGTCTTTGGCTATGGAGAGCCTGGCAAAGCAAAGTACGAGATTGGAGATGCGACAGAATATGCACAAGAAGCGCTAGCCAGCTTACCATTGATTTCTGGAAAAAAGGAATCCGTCTTGGACATTCGGATCAATGGTGCCCGTATCTACGGGCGTCGCAACATTGGAAAAGTGACCAATGTAGCTTCGCTTACACCTAACCCGGATCGAGAGCGGAAGCCGCGTGTCACCAAGACCGGCAAAGTCATACAAGTCTACCCCCCTATGCTGATAAAGATCCAGTGGATTGACATACAGGAAAGCCATCGTAAAGAGCTCTTCAATAGCGAAGATTGGAATGTTCGGAGTAACATAACGAAACGGCTCAAGAATAAAGACCAAGCCTGGCTTGACGAGCAGATTGGTGGTGCTGCCAAGGCACAAGACCAATCTTACGAGGAATGGGCCGCGGAAAAGGGGATCGATGGTGAAAAAAGACCACCGACTTTCTTTCCGGGGAAGGGTGGCCTTACCAGCCAATCGCAGGGAGTAAAAGAAACCGCCAAAGCTCAGCGCGTCCATGATGCGATGAATCAAAATGACGGGGCCCAATCAAATGATGGGCAGCCTTTGAACACAAAAAAGCGAAAAGCAGATTCTGCGACCGAGCGTCTGGGCCAAGACCGCCGGATGAAATTCCAACACATCCCGAATCCGCCTAGCAAGTTCATCGACTATAATTCCTACCTTTTTACTTGCATGATGGACCAGAAGCTCACCCATGAGAAGCTCAACGATGATCCGGAGGGGTATCAAGCGGCAATGGAAAAGATCGAGATCGATTGGGCCGAGTACAAAAAATTGATGCTTGATAATGACTACGAGATACGCCCGGGAGGCGACCAGAAGGCTCAAGCGTAGTCCTCCAAGACAGCCTGGCACAACACCGAGTTTCCCTGCTCTTTCGTTTTTATCTGCTTTGATTTGATCGATATGTGAATTGATGTGCCTTCTCCTTCGCTTTGTTTGATGTTTCGTAGATGATGTCTTCCACTGATTTTCGTCAAAGGTTTATTACTACCTCTGCGTTCTTCATTTGAAGCTTTAAAAGTCAGGGAATTGAGTGACATATATTCAAGTTCTCCCTTTTTAGTCTTCAAGTCTTGCCTGGTCGTTTGATAGAGGGCCCAACCTTATACATTCGTCTACAGCGTCCATAGCAAACTCAGTTAATTGTTACTTATTTGATACAAATGCCGGTCGGGAAGGGCCGCAATCCGAGTAGATCCAAGACAGTAATTATGTATCATGTGATTCCCTGTGACGTGAAAGAATCTTCAAGAGCCCACGAGGTCCTCAATCACTTAATCGTCAGATTATGACATCATTGTCGACATGAGCTCTTTACAAGACAGAATTATTAAACAAAACCTCCAAAGCTGTTTCAACGCGTTGTGTCTGTAATGACGAATGATTGCAAGAGTCGCTTCGGCAGAAGAGTCTGTAGGTTAAACCCAAATATGATCGCATCGATGGTAAGTTTGCTCCACCAAAATGGAACTCTCCCAGCTTTGTTGGCTTCCAGCATCCAGGCTCTCCAAGTCGGCGCTGTGGTCTTGCATGTCCACGGATGAGCAGCCAATTTGCCTCTCTGTCTTCCCTTCCGCGACCTCTGTTGAATGAGATGGAATTCGAAAATCTGACAGTTCGTGGCTTTCCACGCGACCGCCAATTGACTTCGTAGATGATCGTGTCTTATAGTCCTGCGCCTGAGTACCACTGGCATGGAGCATTACGAGCCCGCTTGATTGTACCCAAGAGAGAAATGGCTGCAACTGTGGCCAACACGCGGCCACTATACTCAGACATTGGATGACCATTTCGAAGATTGTGATGTTGCACAGGTCGTACGCGGGATCAGTCGTCTGGGTGGCTTTCTTGAGGAAAGAGATCTCACATATCGATGCAGTCATCACACTGTGAGAGCTAGGATATGAGTCCGTGGAGGGCAGAAAAGGGAAAGTGCAAAACATACAAAAGACGTGGCATGAAAATGCTTCCTACGATGAGGCGATGCTTGACGATCCGAAGAGTCAATACCAGTGGAAGTAACTGCGAAAGTAGTAAAGCCTCAGTCGCAATATTCGAAATGACCACAAAATACCGCCAGGCGAGCTAGGTTGTGTTAGCCTGAGAGACGTCGCAGGGATTTGGAACCGCGCCCAAGTTTAATAAGGTTGAAATTACCAGGTTAAAACATTGACCGCGCCACAGATCCCAAGGTGGGAACTTGCATTGAAAGGCACTGCCCAAAAGTGCAGTCAATGCCCAGACATATAGAGTAATCTCAATGCCTCTGGACAGCCGTTTTCCTTTGGCTACTAGCGTAAACTGCCGGATGAAGATGACAAAAGACATTTTGGATAGAAAAAGACTCATGATATAAAGGAGAAACGCAGCATATAAGCTCTAAGGATTCCATGTCAGGGGCCCGTACGGAAAGTGGGGAATGAAGTGGTGTCACAATTCTCTCTTCTCACCTTCATAACTCTAACAGCGTCAAGGCTGGATATCTCTTCGAAGTGGCTGCCATAGCCGGATGCCACCGCCAGAGACACAACAAGGGTCTGGCCGACCGCGAGAAACTGCCCAAATCGTCAGCCAAGAGCGGTCCAACTTAGAAAAGACAAGACAGGTGTACAAGTGCAGCTACGATCAGGAGGTCATCGATATCAAGCTTATGAAATAGTCGATATTTTGTACCTAGTCGCGTGAAAACGCTGAGGATCATCACAACCAAAAAACACCAGGCAGTCACATTGATTGCAGGGTCCTTGGTGTCATTTGTAAATCGAGTGCCCATGTCTGCGGGAAAGAGTAAACGAAAGAAGTGTAGGAAAGAAGGCTCTCCGTGACTGTGGAACGGCTGCGGATCAACTTTTTGAGTAGCTATAAGTGAACAGGCTGCCAGGATCCAGCTTGGTTTTCAATGCGCACTATCGTGCACTTATGACAGTTTGCGCACGATATGGTATGCCAATGAACGGTGCCGGATGCGTCAACGGAATCCCTTGAGTCTAGAACTCACGGTCCCAGGAGCTATCGCGATGATTATGATAGCCTTCAAGCCATTGACCGAGATTCCTATAATTCATCTTACTTTGCATACTGGGCCCTTGGCACAAAGCGTCATCGTGGCATCGGTTAGGAGTAGTACACCCCACCTTGACCAACTTAGGCCGTGGTTCTACTGATAAGAATAGACTATTCCATAGATGGAAAGTTTTCATGTGGAAGCTCCATTCATCACCATCATGTGTGGCCAATGAGATCCTTATGATCTGCATCCACTTCCTCAGATATGGTTTCATTCCATGGTTGAAGCATGTGTTCTGGGCTCGAAGTCGAGTTCTGGCTTACTGCAAAGCTAATCTCCCGTTCTCCCCGACCATCAGCCCCACTTTTCGCGATGGATCTAGGTGGGTGCCCGCGAAACGATCACAAGCTGTGCCATTGGTTGTTGTGCAAGGTATCCAAGCAAAGTCTAGTAATGGGAATGTTGATCTCAAGCAAGGCACCTCGAACGCGCCACACCCAATCAGATCGCTCGACATCTATCTCTCGCGTGCCAAATCTTCTTTTCTCTTAGTATTTAATTCTCCTGGTCTGTGAAGTCTCCATCCAGACACACAATTTCCTCGATCTTTTCCAACTCTGCTTCGACTGCTACTTCAGCCTCTCTTTTTCCATCTTCGATCTTTATACTGTCTGCATTTGAAGCCAGCGACATGGATTCAAGCGACCAGAAGAATCTTGTTCCTTCCATCGGAATGGACAGCCCAGCAAAAGCTCACGCCCCGCAAGAGCGGGATGATGCCCATCTCCAACGAATGGGCAAGAACCCGGTCCTCAAGGTATGCCTGCCAGTGATGGGCAAGATGAGCTTCACGAGTCCAAGCAGCTGACACTTCAAGCGAAACTTTGGCATGCTCTCAATCTTCGGTTTCAGTTGTACGATCCTAGGGACGTGGGAAGGATTGCTCGGGTACGACTCCTCCGCTTCGGAATGCCTGGGTGAAATACTGACGGCTTGCACAGCACCTTCATTAGACCTCTGGAAAAGTACGCTCCTTGCGCAGATATCAATGGTTATCATGCTAATTTACTGAAGCGGTGGGTCTGGTGGTGCAGTATATGCTTTCATCTTCGCCTGGATCGGCACCGCATCCATCTTCGTCGTCCTCTCAGAGCTCTCATCAATGTAAGTTTCAAGCTTGGATACGGTGGCGATGCCTAACTGTCAGTTAGGGCGCCCACCGCGGGCGGGCAATATCACTGGGCAGCTATGTTGGCACCAACGAAGCACCAGAAGTTCTTGAGTTACATTACCGGTAATATCCCAGTGCGTTCTTCACCGTGACAGGTCTATGTGCTAAAGCTCGGATTGACAGGTTGGTGGACTGTTCTTGGCTGGCAGACCGCCCTCGCCTCCCTGGCGTTTTTAACCGGAACGACAATTCAAGGGGCAGCGACCTTGGGCAATCAGCATTATGATTCTCAGCCTTGGCAAGGCACTCTGCTCGTCTGGGCGGCTCTTGTCTTTGCGTTGCTCGCTAACCTGGCCGGCGGGAAGGTTTTGCCTCGACTCGAATCACTGACCTTGGTTGTGCACGTTCTAGGGTTTTTCGGTATCATGATCCCCTTGGTATACATGTCAGACCATAAGTCCACCAAAGAGGTGTTCCTGCAATTCTCCAACAGTGGGGAGTTTGCCACCCAAGGCTTAGCCTGGTTTGTGGGCATGAGTAGCTGCGCATTCGCACTTGCGGGGGGCGATGCCGCTGTCCATGTAGGTTACTTGCATCTTTCATGATTTTCCGTCCCGTACCCTGATGATCTTAGATGTCTGAGGAAGTAGAGAGTGCATCGCGCGTCATTCCCCGTGTGATCCTGCTAAGCGTCCTCGTCAACGGCTGTCTTGGCTTCGGCATGCTGATCGCCATTCTCTTCTGCGCCTTCGATCCTAGAGAAGTGCTCAATTCTCCCACCGGCTATCCCTTCATGGCAATCTTCTATGAGGCGACTAACTCCCGGTCGGGGTCGTTGGCCATGTGCTCCATCGTACTCATTAATTATGCCTGTTCTCTAATTGGATTGATGGCCGCGGCATCACGACAGCTGTGGTCGTTTGCCCGAGACAAGGGAGTTCCCGGCTGGCGTTGGTGGGCACAGGTAGGCTCTATCTGTACTGGATCTTCCGTTATTGATTTCTAACCGTGCCAACGGCAGGTCTCATCATCCCGCCGGCTTCCCGTGCATGCGATTGTTCTGACTGTGTCTGTCAGCATGGTGCTGGCACTCATTAACATCGGTTCGTCCGTTGCGCTAGATGATGTGTTATCTATGGCCGTATCAGGGTCCTATCTCTCTTACTTGATAGTTTCTATCCTGTTGTTTCGTCGCCGTATCCGTGGCGACATTGCGTCTACCGACGACGGTGAGCAGGCTGCTGTCAACGTTCCCGGTGGGAAGCTTGTATGGGGACCATTCCATTGTCCTGGAGCCTGCGGTACGGTCATCAATGGAGTGGCTATCATCTATACCACGATTGTGGTGTTTTTCAGTTTCTGGCCATCCGAGGTAGATCCCAGCGTGGACAAAATGAACTGGAGTGTCTTGGGTATTGGTGGCAGCAGTGTTATTGCCGTCGTGTATTACTTTCTGAGAGCACGTCACAGTTATGCTGGGCCAGTCATGGAAGTCTCATTGTGAAGTCTCAAGAGACACCCAGACAGGTTGGAAAGAGCACATGTAGAAGTGCAGATTTATGGCAATTGCGGTATTCTGGCGCACACGAAGTAAGCCGGCAGGCCAACGGAACCGCTGGATTTGACCTTCCACTCCCCTAGATATCGATGGCATCCGAAATTCATGCGGGTACTATTTCTGGTTGAATATTATCTACACATCCAACGAAGAAGCTTGATTGTCAGCTGTTGGCTGTGATATTAATGAATCTTACATGTATCTTCGACTAATGAGCCGCACAAGTCCCGCCAATTGTATACAGGAACGTTAGTATGGATATGGGATCTTCTTTCATGGTACACGCTGAGTTCGATGTAAAGACTCGAACACAGGCCCTCTGTAAGTGCTCGGGAAGTGACTTCATGACCCAAGTGGCAAATTATTCGGGGGTTTTCCCGGCAGGTAAATAGATCGGCGGCCGTTCCATGGATCGTCAGCTGCATGGCAGTAGAAACTCAATTTGTTGCAAACTTTAACCCATCGAATCAAGTTCGGCGGCAGAAAATTGACTACCCGGTCGAAACATTCACGGATCAAGCCCCGTGAGAGAATTGCATGTTTAATAGTCAACTCAAGATTCGTAGCTGTCATGAGCCGAGAAAATGCCGGAAGACTGCTACAGACACATCCCAAACCATGCTTCATATTTTGTTCAGCCATAGATTATGTTCTCGCCCTTGGTATCCGTGAGCGGTTTGTTCCAGAGCCCTCTACCAAGACATCTCCTCCAATTATCGACAGTATGGCTTAAGCACAATCCGAAATAAATTGCCAACTTAGTATCAGAGGTAAACGGATTTTATTTCTACCTAGATTTAAACGGCTTTCCAACCGCTGCTGTTATTGTAACTAGAAACAAAAGTCGAGTTATCGATGGGTTGAAATGAAGGAGCGAACAAAAAAGAAAATAAGCGAAGAGAATTCAAAGACAAGTGGACAACCCTATGTCAGCTGAGCAAACCCGTCTTGTGGTATCTCAAACCCATCTTCCAACTTGTGAACAGCGTTACTTCTCGCCGCAAAGTCTCCATGAATTCTATTGAAAGCGTGATCGATAATGAAAGGCGTGGGTTGAAGAGAGACGAGTTTCTAGAATTCGATCAAGCAGCTTCCAGCTCCTCCGGGACATCGATTGGTGTCGCCGTTCGGTCTGTGGCCGTTGATTGCTTTGGACGGTCCCATCTGTTCATCATGATAAGCTTCTGTTTGTTCTTCATACGTATATGGCACAGCAAGTCTTACCTAGATTTAGACCCTTTTTCACGAACGAGGAATTCGATCTCAAGCCTTCCAATTTTTGCTCAGCTGCAGCATCATTGTCTCTCAGTCCAAGACGCGGTGGGAAGGTGGGCATTTGTAGCGTCGATCTACGCCGTGATGATTTGCGCCGTGCTTGCTTGGGTCTCTCTCGCCGTGACGTAGTGAAATGCCGTGGAATCACACGCTGGCGTCGAATACCTTTGAGAAGTTGGTTATATTTCCCACGCAGCGATTCCGGGGTCCGTGGCATGCCAAAGTCATCCGTGTATTTCTCAGACTTTTCTTCCCATGACAAGCGCTTGTGCTGTGCCAACCAGCCGAGAAGAAGCTCTTCTTCTGACTCGGTCCATGGTATGTAGATGGCTTTGGGCATGGTGTAAAAACAGAGTGAAAGGATTTTGGTAGCAGAGAGGATGGAAGGAGAGAACAAACAGTGAACTTCAAAGTGTCCAGTTTCTAGTAGGGTTTTTGGTTAATAGCTAGGCTAAAGGGAGAGAAACACGTGTTTTATTTTCTTCTCGTCTGTTGAACATCATTTCTAGAGTATGTGAGTGTTACCGTAGTGTTCATAATGGATACGTGCAGACCATGGATGGACACAATAAACAGAATTTTAAACTGCATATTGCTCATTTACCTATAACCTTAGACGTGACAATGCTTTTCATGGGCCAGAAAGCAAGTTGAACAACCGTCCAAGACCTGAATTACTATTTTTCATCTTTTCCCACGCTTTCTCTAAAACAAAGCCAAGCCTTGATGGATACCTGAGCTCAGTTTTCATCATGCGATATCTTGAAGAAGCAACAAGCAAGAGAATTACACGAAAGGTGCTCTGGTCATTCCGCACCAGGCCGCTCTCGTCGTTAGACTGCACCAAGCCAAGGAGCTAGAACGAAAATGCCTATAAACTCGAAAGAGCGAATATCCTTACTACAATACATACTGAAAATTCTAGATAAGTACTCATGTCACGTAACTTGATGTGTCATAAGCGGTTGTCGATTTTCCACTGCCCTGTAGCATGTAGATACAAAATCTATCCTTCAATTTTCTTACCTTTTTCCTTTTTAATTTCTCTTTTTTTTTTGGTTTTGTTCTGGGCTGGGGGGCGACGCTAAAGGTTAAAGGGTGGAACAGGTACTGTTCTCAAACTCAAACAAAATTTGCCTCAGCCATATCCATGTTCACAGTAGCATATATGTTTCTCCTCCCCTCCAGCCACTTCCTTTATGGCTTTCGAGTTTTTTCTTCTCTCTTACCATCATAGCCAGCTATGAACTATATGCTAGAGGATGAGCCTTCTACAAGACCAGCCAACTTCTTAGCAGACTGGGGTCAAATGTTCAGAGGAAGCACACAACAGCCGGCTTCAATCTACAGTGTTCCTCTATCTGGAGTTGTTTCGGGGGAGAACAATTACCGCAATGAATATGAAGGACCCGTTTACGAGGACTTTTTAAAGGACACAATGGTTGAACAAAATCATACTTCCATGGATGACGCCCCTCTGGGCACGCATGGCCCACCCGAATCTTCCCTGGGTATGACGGCCAAACAAAATGAAGCACCCAAAGTTCCCATAGATCTGGTTGATACCCTCTCAAGGGAGTAAGTCTTTGTCATCCCCTCAGATATTTGCGTCCACGATTGACGCTTTTCTCTATAGCTTAAATGAAAGAGCGCAGTAGGTACCGTTTTTATTGAAACCTAAAGAAAGCTCCTTTATAATCGCCAATTGTCTAATATGTTGCCTATAGGAGAATCAGAGATCACTTTTGGAAGCAGAACATGCGGAATGTTGATATGCAAAAAAGTCTAGAAGCCATGGCAAACGACTATAACAGAATACAAGAGCTGGAACAAAGGCTTGCAACCCTTCAGCAAAAGCTAAATATACTCAGTGAGGAAACGGAACGGATTCCGATGGAACAGAAATGAAAACGAGCTAGGCGATCAGTACAGTCAATGGGAATGAATTAGCCTTCGACTATGTATATTGAGATTAGTGCTTAGGATGCAAGTGACTCAGGGGTAGCGTCAAGGCATACTGCGGGGCCCATACCACATTTTATGTAGCGCGCACTCTATGTTGTCTCTTTATGTATTGCTAAATGAAATTGAAGCTGGTAAAATGCCGAGCGACTGTTCATTCAATTCATTCCACATAATTGACTTGGGAGCATGAGTGGACAGGTTGCCCGGGGGGCAAACAAAAGAAGCCTGGAGAAGCTGACCTCGTGCAAGCATGCCAGGACATATGGTGGAATCACTGAGGCGGGAGTTAGATCTTCTATCCAAGCTATGCCGTTGGCAGGGAAGTCAGTAGGCCCTAGAATCTTTACAACAAAGCTTCGCAGTGGCAAATCTCGATGAGAACTTTCAAAAATAAACTCTCCACGCCACATGGGCGACCTCCTAAAATTCTCACCGGTGTCCCGGTGGTCGACGGGCCGAGGGTTCATCCATGTGGCCCATTAAGCAGCGATCGATCAGATTCGGCCGAACCACTTTTATGTGCGTCAAATATTTGAAGCAAAACGTAAATCACTCTGAGCGATGTGAGAAATGCTGTTGCATTGTGGAGTACGGATACGAAAAATGGGCGCCACCAGAGCATCATGGCCGAAGTGTTCGGTTGGCCCACCCCAACGTCCCGGAGTGGGTCCGCCCGAGCCGTGACGATCAGAAATTCCAAATCTCTCTGTCGATCCCAGTCTTGGCAAGAGCTCACGTGTTTCGAAGTTTTGGTGCTCAGCGAGCCGAAGAATAAAATAACTAGAATAGAATTAAGTACTTAGTTTAGGTGTCGGGAAAACACCGCATTAGGCATATTGACAATCTTGATTGGCGGGTACGAAGGGGTGATTCCGGTTCAGCCAGGATCCCAATCATCACGCCCGTGATTCCTTTGTGAGACCCAACTTTAATGCCTAGATCTTTAGCTTCACGAAGCTTCTCTTGTAGCTCCGAAATATTCACTATCATAAATACGGTCTTACAAAATGCACCTTGCCTCTCTTCTGACACATACCCAACGGAGCTGGGCCGGGGTTTTGAGATGGGTTCCCGACATATCCATTGCATGCGCGATCTGGAATCATTGTCAATTGAGTCAGTCACCCGTCATTTGTACCGTCCAATACCACTCCTAGCAACTAGCACACTATGAACAGCCACAAAGTCATCAAGAAACTTCTGGGACTCTATAGACAGCATGCCTGGGTCTATCTTGAAGCGTTTCTGTACATGCTATATAGAAAACCTCGAGATCCGGATCGCCAGTTTTCTCACCTCACTCTCACGATCGATCAACCGATCCCATGCGACAATTAGAATAGATTGGCCGCTGTTGTCTGGATGAATTTAGTATGGCGTATTTTCTTGTAAATATCAATCAAATGCATATAGCAATAAACATCGCCGGACTGCGTCTAAGAGATCTTTTCGTTTGTGTCTAATTTCCGACTGAAAGCTCCAATCTACTGTAGGCCCGTCTTTGGAGTCTGGTCGTTTTTTATGCTTGAACGGTGACAATGGCACACGCTTGCAAGAAGACAACGGTAAAATGGATGTTCCGACAGAGCGACTCGCGCTTGTTGGTGTCATGATATGCTCCGGGTGAAATTCTGTATACTGGGTTTTATGTACGAGATGAACGTCCATCGCTCATTCTCCTCCACGTGCCATTCATCATCCAACCGAGCAGAGTGAATCCAGCTTAAGCAGATATTTTACAGGTTCAAGTGCACCTTGCCGTATATCTTCTCTTGACATTTAATTATGCATAACATCGCGGAGAGTAAAAATTGATTTCTCAATCAAGGCTAAATTACACAAAATCTCCGTATTGGAACTCATCTGTTGAATTTGACGATACTTTTAATGATTAACCACGTATACTATGTCAAATAAGAGTTTATTCGTCCCCTATTCAATTGAACGCTGAAAAGAAAGCAAGGAGAAAATTTTCAACGTTCAAGTCACGAGCTTACAAAACTCAACTACAATTTTGGCAAAGCTAACACAAATGGACACCATTTGGCCTATAGTAAATTATACTTTCAGATGAGTCTCCTGGAATCTTTCTCACTTTTCATTGCCAAAGGAAAGAAAAGTCCAAAGAACTTTCTATCATGAACGCCCAAAGAGTAAAAAATGTCTTCGGCGCCATGAAGCCCTTAACTATCGTGAGTAATAGCTCCTGTAAAATGAAAATCCTTTCACGGCATGTTTAAGTATTGATTCAGACTTAGTATGTGATATGGTAATCTTTGTTGGTCAATGTTCACCCGTTCAGAAACTCATGCTATCTCGCAGGATATTAAGTTTACTATTGGGCCCGTGGCCTTGAGATGCAAACTCATTGTACAACCTAACCGGATAACCAGCATCTTGAGTTTCATTTTTATTGGACCTTCTTCTCATCCACTTCCTTCTGTCCTTTATTATAGTAGGTAAGTCCATATTTTCCTGATTGATATCCATCTGTATTCTCGCTTTCCCACGTCTGGTTAAACAATGATCAAAACTCCACCACTCCGAATGTATCGATCTGTGATACCAGTGTCTTCTTTTATAGGTGTCTAAAATGATACAGTGATGTGCCATTGCTCAAGAAAGCCTTGGTCTGAATAATATAGTTTGCAATCAAACAGGCTATATCGGTATGGGATATTCACTAGAAGATGAGAGTTCTTGTGCAGCTGAAGTCCTGCTGTGGTTTCAAGGAGCAATCATAATGCTTGGGTGTATATTGTGATATGTACGATTGATATTACTTGTCTCGAGGCCCTGACAGAGCCTGCAATAGTAGCAAGGTTGGAAGCATCAGTGAGTCGCAAATAGTCGTCTCTTGGGACTTCCGTTGGGCAATTTTGCTACGTAACTGCATAAGTTATATCTCTCCTTCTCCTCGACGATTCGGTCGTCGTTAGATAAAATCAGCCAGGGCGAATGTGTAAATAAGTACGTGGAGGTCAAACGGACTCTCGCCGGCCAGAAATTCATAAACACCCACGCTCGCCTGATATTCGACCAGCCATTAAATTAGAGGCTGTCAGATCTCAATTCATTTCTTGGTGGGCCTTCAAATCTTGTCTTCTGTGGTCTCTGTATATCGGTTCAATTAATCTTAAGTAGTTCGTCATCGCTGGGGACGTATATAAATAGACTTGATAATCCCTGGACACAGTTTGCTGTACGCGAACTCGTTCGTCGTGAGAAATTTCCTACATTGTGGCAATCAAAGCGTTTTTGAAGTCTTAATATCTAGCCATCAAGGTTTTATGATGGATTCAATTGTGAGTTATCATCAGTACTTGAGACTTTTACAGTGAGATTTTCGCTCATCAATCATGAGAATTTTCATCAGGATACCCTTCGAACTTTAACGTCCTTGAACACGAGAGCCATCCGAGCCGAACGTATTGTATCGAAATATGAAGGAGAGTTTGCTACGTTGCAAGCCTCATTCAACCAAACCAAGGATGACATACACGAGATGGCTAAAGTGGTCGAGCTTCTTTATGAGACCAACCGCGTACTCAGGGATGTAGTGGACTTCTTGGTCAAACAAAAGAATATCACTCCGGGCGACGAGGTTTTGCAAATTTCCGACAGGCTGTGCAGTATTCTGGCTCAGCAAGTCCGAAAATATGAGCCATACACTTCTTCTGGAGCAGGCGAACAAAGTGAAATCAATGGCAAATGTGAACAGGATCAACAAAATCGTCATATTTCGCCACTGTCGGACAAACTCTCGTGAGACTGGTGCGACAGCTGTCAAAGGCCAAGCAAGTGGAGACATGGAGACAGCCAATCTGGTCGTTCAGATTCTAGACTTCAATTCATCGTTATAAGCGTCCGTCGGTTCAGAGATACTATTTGATTTGGAATATGTTTCCCATTTGAGGACCAGCATCTTTTTACACTTCTGCAAGTCCCTCATTCATCCAACTTTCCACCCAATGAGCTATGTAGGCTGCAATATCACCTGTAACAGTCGGCTTGACCCGTAGAGCAGATCTGCCAAGCGAGCCGCCCTTCGACGAAGCTGTTGCGCAGCAAGCTTTGCCAGTCGCGAGCGATGGTTGACCAAGGGCAGGTACTGTCGCGTTGCTCGGGTCTAGGGCGGGGAGCTTAAGTCATTGAAGTACATATAATCATTAAATTGACCTCATCAAAAGATACACTGTCCACACATGTATACGTACACTAGCCGTGAAGCCGAAGCTAGAAGGTACGAGTAGCCATATTGTGCGACATTGACAGATCCCAACCCAGTTGGTTTGTTCTCCGCACAGGTCATTGGGAATAATCTGGTTCAGGGTGTGTGGATGTGAAGTAAATGTGTCTTGTCTTTAGGAATAAAATGTATGGCACCACATAAGCATGGCAGGCACTGCTCCATTTTCGATCTACGCGCCAGCATATTTGGCGGCAATCGCTGTAGACCCATACCCTACTACTGAGCTTTCAAGGTTTGCAGGTTTTTGCTAACGCTCATCGGCTCGGTGTTTGGACAACGCTGAAGACACCTGATTGCCTCTTGCACGCTGGTCTTTGTCCACTTCAGCTCTTCTTGCAGCTCCATCATCACGCCGTGACCATTTCTTAGCTCCTGCTCCAATGTAACTGTCCTTGCCACCCATTTCTGCTCGCTTTCAAGGAGTTCTTCGCCGCGGGTACGCTCCCGAGCGAGCTCCCCTTTCAACTGATCATTCTCTCGCTCGAGTTTTTGTATAATTGCTGTAAAGGAATCGGCGCGGGTCTGGCCCGTCAATCAGCTACTTTTTAGCTATAATGAATGGACCCAGAAGGTCTCAGAAGGGAGAACATACCGATTCGCCCCCGTCCAACGTTGTGACTGGCTCAGCCGAGGCCAGGATGTTTGGGTCCACCGCCTCTATCGTACGGCCAAGTTCCTCCAGAATATTATTGTAAAGGCCAACGGTCCCATTGCTGAGGCTTGTCTCCAGAAGATGAGCGCTAGTCGTCGCTACAGACCAGGCATAGCCATCCTCAGCAGATGGCTGCAATCGCACCCGACTTGGAGCAACCGAAAGCCTCAATCGTTCATCTGCAAGTTGTCATTAGCGGCAGTCTCCGCGAAAAATCAACTCTTTTTTTCCTACTAATGTGCGCTGCAAGGGCTTCGCGACACTGCTGCCTTCGCTGGGCGCGTTTTCCGTTGCTGGTCAAAACCATTTGAGATCGCTGAGATTTTGACGGGTTTGACCAAATGTTCGAGATGCTCACTGCGCGCTTTAACAATCTCTCATGGCATTCGTCATTCGCCGTGGACAAGTACAAGCAAATATCATCTGTTCAACTTGGGAAATCAGGCTCGGTCGGGGCCCAGCATTACTAGGCAGTGGAAACACCGTTCAAAAGACTGACAGTTCGATATCGCCACTCGCGGTGTTGAAATCACGCGTTCAATAGATTTCGATCGATCTGCACACAGATATTTTGTTCGGGCGCAAAGTAAATCTGCGCAAAGGACTAGACCTCAGCTGGGAGCTGCAGATCGCGGACTGTCGGGATGGATGCGAACTTGCTTAGTTACACTACGAATCGCCCCTTTTCTTGCGTCGTCGTGGATTTGAGCTACGTCGCTCCCTGTCGCCGAGGAGTAGCCGAATTGTGATGTTTCCAAATTCCCCATCCATTGCATCCTGTAAATACTGTGGGGCTGCCCCTGCGGTCAGAATGGTTAAGCCTGCACATCCACTGGGATTTTGGGGTCGCGACAACCCACGGTGATCAAGATAAGAGCGCTCGAAGTGAAAGGGGCCTTCATTTCACATCCTTGTGGCTTGCAAAGGCGTCAACAAACAAGTGGGTATACAAGGACATTTCAAAGAAATGCTGGCTCAACGAACATCCCTCAATAGAACGTTGCGGGTTGCGACGCGTGTGACGCAATGAGAATTGATATAGCAAGACGAGAAGATAAATAGCCTCAAGCGGACGCAATTCTTGTGGCTATCAAAGATTCGGGATTTCCCTTTCACCCGTCATGACAAGAATCCCTCACGGACGGCGGCGGCGGGAGGAAGATGATCCCGAGACAATGAGTCTCCTGGGCCCTTCATCTGCCCCACGAGCAAAGCCGAAGAAAAGAAACACTTGCCCTGCTGCGCGCGTTCTCGAAAGGACCAGCGGGGAGAACATCCATGTCAATCCCTCAGAACGACTGACTCGTCTCACTCTACGCCTCCGATGCGACAAACGCAAGAAGCCAGAATATATGCAAAATAGCCCGTGGACCGCTTCGGGTCTATACAAAGAGCATGAAGAAGCGCACGGGGAGGAGCCTGCTGTCAAAGAGCGGATCCGCCAGGAATGGCTCAAGCGGTTGCGTCCCAGACCCAATCGCCTGGACTAATGCGCTATTCGTTAGGCCACACTTGGGGTCCTGTATACACTGCTATTTTATCGAGCCATCCGATGACAGATCTGAAACCAAGTCGCCGTACGAAATGGGTGCAATTTTGACAGGGATGTCCGACGAAAGAGTCCGTTGTTGTACCAACGTCGGTCGGTTCGCGCCAGTGCTCACGTTCAGAGATTGCTCTTCAAGGTGTCTCCCGTGCGGAGCTCTCGTGTCGTAGCTAGATGGAGTGAGGTGACTAGAAGCCTAAGGTGGGAGAGAAGGTGGGTTGTCGAGGAACGTTGAAAGGCTGGTTGCTCTGCAAATTCTAGTCAGAGGATAGCTGAACCCATGTCAAAAGTGTACCGACCGATTATGATAATGAATGAATTGTTGAATACATCCAAAGGCCTGTTCCTAAGATTCTTGATGCATTGCCCGATCGAAGTCCGAATCTGCATACATAAAGCGACATGATACATGAAGGGATCGCGATCATCACGCACGCGACCGAGGTCGCAAAAATCAGCCAGTGATTACTTCAAGTTGAGTTCCCCATATCACTCATATCATACACGGGGCATTTGTTCCAATGCATCCAATCGGGAACATCTCGACTGGAGAGCGCTCTTTGTTGTTAATCAAAGGAAAATTTATTGTTATTGTCATCTAGAGGGAAATATGAGGCTATATATACAACGAGAAGAACAAGTTGATTGGAAATCAACTTGATTCTGTATATAGATATTTCGGCATTAATTCCGATGGGACGGCTTGGTTCCTGATCTGCACCAGCCTTATATCACAACATTCCCCCTCAGAATCGTCCTGCTGGCAGGGCGATACTGGAATTGAGCAGAGCAGTCAGGCCTCGGTAAAACCACTCAAAAAACCTTCGTGGGAAAAGAAAGTGGAAAGAGCACCTGCGCTGTCATGCTTGTTGCCTTAGGTTTTGGATACGTCGATTCCCAAAAGACTACAGAACTTGGCAAAGGACGTTGGCCCTAATGGCTTGGTGAGACCATCCGCGGCCTGCTCCTCAGTGGGAACATACTGCAGGTCAATTTCTCCTGCATTCAGCACCGACCGCTGATAATGGAACTTGACATTGAAGTGTTTGGTCCGTTTGTGAAATTCGGGATTGCGGGAGAGCGCAATAGCGGATTGATTGTCAGCCATGATATTAGTGACCGGAGACCGATACAGATTTGTTTCTCCTAGAAAGGTGCGGAGCCACTGTAGATGTAAAATGGCATTGTATTGGCCAATGTATTCGGCATGAGTCGTGGACGTGGCCACTTCCCCCTGACGTTTGGACGACCAGGAAACCGGCGCTCCCGCCAGTTGGAACACGTAGCCAGACGTGGAGTATGCTCCATCCGTGACGACGGAGCCACCGAAGTCGGCGTCAGTGTATCCGATCAATTGACCATTTCGGTAGGTGATACGGTGAGATTGCGTGGCTTTGATGTAGCGAAGCAGTCGCTGAAGTGCGGCCTGGTGATGCGATTGCGGCCGGGATGTGAAGCGACTCAACATTCCGAGCGCAAACGCAATATCCGGTCGCGTGCCAACCATCAAATACATGAGCGAGCCGATAGCAGTTGCATAGCGAGCTTTTGCTTCTTCATCCGGAGGTTCCTCCTCTGGGCGAGTATTCAGGCTTTGCTTAGGATTCATCGGCGTAGACTTCGGCTGACAACTCTCCATGCCAAAGTCGGAGAGCACCTTCTGGATGTACTGATGTTGGTGAATAGACACGGACCCATCAACGTGATAGTCAAACTCGATCCCGAGGAACGAACGAGGGATGCCCAGATCGTTCAATCGGAACTCGGTTTGTAAGGCTCGTTGTACTTGTTCAATTTCGTGCGTATTTGCCGCAGCAACTAGAAAGTCATCGACATAAACGCAAACGACGCAGTCCGCTTTCCAGAAAACACAGTTGTCCGATTGGGCCATAGTGAAGCCCTGAGAAGCCAGGACGCGGTGGACGCATTGGTACCAAATCCGCGGGGCCTGCTTCAGCCCATACAGTGAACGGCGCAGCCGACACACGTACCCTGGTTCTTCAAAGCCTTCGGGCAACTCCATATAGATAGACGAATCGACGTCTCCATGGAGAAATGCGGTAACCGCATCGAATTGGTGGAGTTTCCATCCGCGCAACACGGCGCTGGCGACGATGCAGCGGACCGAGTCCATGCGCGACACAGCCGCAAACGTTTCGTGATAATCGATGCCATGTTTCTGCCGGTAGCCTTTGATGACCAGTCGCGCTTTGCGCGTTCCGTTGGTTTTGGTCTTGAAGACCCATTTGCACCCAATCACATGATCCCCAGCGGGGATGTCCTCCCGCCGAACCTTTTCCCATGTTCCGTGTTCGAGAAGCGACGCATATTCTTTCTGGATGGCGGCCCACCAGATTAGCTGGTCTGGGCCTGACACAGCTTCGCGGAAGGTTGCCGGGTCGGCTTGTCTGGCCGGTGCAGTATTCAATGCGCCTGCCGAGTACACCTTCCCCAGCGATTCCAGGAGACGCCGTGATGGTCTTCGTCTGCGACCATACATCGAATACCCAAGATCCGATGTCAAGTCGGTTTCCTGTTGGCTTGGATTGATCACTGGAGGTGTCTCATCCTCGCGCTCAGATGGCGGCTTCTCTCGTTCATTCGACCGAGGTAATGGCGACGCAGGAGGTGTTGGCAGCTCGCTGGCTGAACTTGGCATTGGTGGAAAGACAGATGATGGAGGAGCGTTGTCCGGGAGGTCGTTGCCTGTTTCCCCCTCGATGAGTGGCGCCACGGGGGTCCTCTCATCGAACTCGACATCACGGGAGAATATTGTCTTTCCTGAGTGGATTTCGTACAGCTTGTACTGGTTGGGTTCACAATAACCTAGCAGTCGGCACTCGGACGACCTCGGTCCGAGTTTGGCTCGATGCTCTTTTGGGATCAACACCCAGGCACGAGAGCCGATCCGGCGTAGATGCAAGAGCGAGGGCGGCTTCCCATAAATCACTTCATACGGTGTCCTTTTTCGCAGAATTGATGCTGGCGCGCGCAGCTTCAGATAGACTACCGTATCTATAAGTTCGACCCACCAGGAAGGAGGAAGGTTTGCATCGGACAGGAGCGTGTTGATCCGCTCCCGGATAGTGCGGTTCGTTCGTTCGGCCAGCCCATTCTGCCCTTTGCAGTATGGCGGCGAGGTGTCAAACTCAACTCCCTGGCGTTCGAGGTGTGTTCCGACCGGCAGATATTCTCTTCCATTGTCGGTAAGAAATCTTCTAATCTGGGCCCCAAATTGTCGGTGCACCCAGGCCTCAAACTGTCGGAACTTCTGCAGCGCTTCATGTTTCCATCTCATGGCATAGGCCCATGAGCCCCGAGAATAATCGTCAGTAAAGGTGATCACGTACCTGCTGCCATCTTTGGCAATCGGCATCTCCATGATGTCCGAGTGGATCAATTCAAAAATTCTCGTTGAATGCAGACGTGGCCGCCTTGCACGGGAGTTCCTCTTCTGATGCTGCTTACCCGACATGCACGCCGGGCAACGCGGCGTTGCCTGCAGTTGCGCCTGCGTCAGCGGTCGGTACGGAGTGCCGGTCTGCCGGAGGACCACCCTCAAGTCGCCCCGGTTCAGATGTCCCATCCGAGCGTGCCATAGCGCTTCGGAGGCCTGGTCCACTCCTTTGCCCGCATCTGCTTCGAGTATCACAGCTTCACCACCGAGTTCAGAGGTTGGCGATGCGCATCCTACGCCACTTGACTCTTCACGGCTGTCGACGTCCATGGCCACCGCCTGCGGTTCCAGGGAATCTGCATGGCCATAGGTCGTCGGCGCCCTCGCCAGTTGGACTCGTTCTCGAGATCTCTTGCTCACATGGCACCGCAGGATCAACAGATCCTCCTCCGCATGGTAGGCGGTCCCCACCGTTCGTCCTCGGCGTTGCACAAAGACGTTCTGCGGGTGCGCTACCACCGAGTAGCGGTCTCTTAGCAACTTCGGCACACTGATCAGGTTCATCCCGACGCGTGGCGCGAAGTATACGTTCTTGAGCACCAGGGGTTGGTTGAACTTCCCCCGGAGCGTGAGCTTCACCGTCCCAATCCCTTCGGCTTCCACTGGATCGCCCGCCGTGTCCAACATCTCGCGATGGGGCCGCAGACTGCTGAAGCAGCTCCGGTCCCAGCAGATGTGGCTGGTGGCAGCCGAGTCCAGGATCCACCGGGGTGACGGTGCGTGGGTATAGAGAGTCGTCACCCTCGCCCTCACAACATTGATCCGCGGTCTCTTGGAAGTCGGCGGGCCCTGCCGTTCTTCCACCTGGCTTGATGGTATACTTCGCAAATTGCTTCTTGGTGAGCCGGAAACACTCCGTTCGGCCTTCAGGGCATGGTCCCTGGACGGCTGTTCTTCTCGCTGTTTCTTCCAGCACTGCGCGACCACATGGCCGCGCTTCTTGCAGTAGTTACACTTTTTGGTATTCTTCTGCACGGTATTGATTGAAGGGCTATTCGATGCGCCAGACGCTCCATGCGGGAGCGTTGCGGCGTCCTTCCGCTGCACCGTCTGTTCTGCATTTGCCAGACGGTTTCCGATCGTGGTCGGGTTGACTGGATCTTTGTCATTTTGGATCGCATCTACAATCAAGATGTATTCTGGTCCGATCTGAGTCAACAGAATCGCAATGTGCGTCCGGTCGCCGATTGATCCGGGGACGATAGCATTCAACCGGTGTACTAACATCCGTACACGATCGACAAACTCGCGTGCACTGCCACAGCGCTCGCCTGTGGTCTCACGCAACTGGGCGAACAGCTCGCAGAACGTGGCGAGTTCCATCCGCCGATACCGTTCTTCAAGTTCATTCCAGAGGTCGCGAGATGTTTCGAGTCCCGCGACATGAATGCTGATGTGGGGGGACAAGTAACGGAAGATAGTATGGTAGGCCTCGGCTTCGCGGCGCGACCATTCACGGTGGCGCTCGAACGCCTGGACCTCCACTTCGAGGCGCGCGTCGATGGCGCGCTGCCTCACCGCCCCGCTGAGGTGGGGCTCCACCAAGGGGTGGATGTCCGCCGTAATAGGTTTGGCGTACTTGAACAGGCAGTCAGGACGCTGGAGGTCGCCCGACACCACGTCCCAGACCTGTCTCGCTTTGAGGTAGGAGGTCATGAGACGTTTCCAGGTAGCGAAGTTGTCGCTTCCTGTCAGAGGCTCGATGGCCGTGACGGCTCGGTCTGGGGAGTCATGGACCAGAGCCGACATGATGATAAGTTGATGAGTTGAAAGCGGGGTAGATATATAATCAAGATGGATAGATAAGATGTTTCTCAGATGAGTAGAGACGGCACCCGAGAGATTGCTCCCGGGCTCATAACCTGTTGTTAATCAAAGGAAAATTTATTGTTATTGTCATCTAGAGGGAAATATGAGGCTATATATACAACGAGAAGAACAAGTTGATTGGAAATCAACTTGATTCTGTATATAGATATTTCGGCATTAATTCCGATGGGACGGCTTGGTTCCTGATCTGCACCAGCCTTATATCACAACACTCTTAAAGCTTTCTTGACGCCTTGACGCCTTGCTTTCGGCAACTACGTATCACGCTGTGCTTGTTGTAACACGCGACTTAAATGTGATTAGTCATCTGTTGACGGTCCACATCTATCTTTCGTTTGGTTGAAGCACGGAGTTACAATTTGATCAACTTACCTGCATATGTGGATGATTAGACATTCAGACTCTGGTCCTAAGGATGCTTTAGCCTTGAATTGACCTAGTTATACAATTGCTCTAGGCTCTTCTAAAAATGGACACGTGTCATCTAATTGTAAATGTTTATATCTGTCAGTGGTCTGCGGTATATGTAGTAAATATATATATGCGTAGACAATGCTGCAGAAACCTCCAGCAGGGTGAAATCCGTCTACTCAACAAGGAAACAGGTCACGACTACAGTCAAGCATCGAGGACGGGTATGAACATGAGATCCGCGCCAATTCTTTAGTCCTCTATGAAGATACCTAAATCTATTCTATGAACGTGATCTACGAACGGCGCAGGTTACGGGTACCCGCCGGACCCGCCAAGAACCCATGGATCAGTATGTTATAGGATTACAATGGTCTTGGAATCTCCCCGTTCACCCTTTGCGAACGGTATATATTACAGTTGCTCAAAACGTTTGGCGGATACGCGTTAGTCACCCACTGCACGATCTCCCTTTCACAACCACAAGCTTCCCGAGACCTACGCATAAGAAAATCCAAGCATCGATGCAGGTCTTCTGTGACGGATCAATAACATCGTGTAGCTCGCATGTGAAGAGCCAGCACCCTGGAACCTCGACCGACGATTGCGAGATGCGTCACGCATTTGCTAACAAACATTCACGATAGATGTACGGAATTACCGCGGCGAAGGAGCCCTTGAAGGGCATCCTCCACCCGATCGGTGATGATTTCTAGCCCTTCGGCAGTTCGCCACATCCCGCATTCGCGCGAGCGCAAAACCATAAATCACAAAGGTCGATGTCAATACCACTCTTGATAATATTTAGCCCATACCCAGGCTAGACTGAACAGATACATGTATGCGTGGGGTCTGCAAGTGGTCTGCATAGGACTGGATCTAGGACATCCAGAGAACGAAATTACCATCCTGCGGGAGAGGTCTTCATGAAGACAGACACAATTCGATCGGCTTACCTACCAACACCTTCCTTGCCCAACCTGGGCAAATACGCTCAAGCTAAAGCTCCCCGTGACGCAAAAACTATTTTTACGGACTTCGCCGATTGTCCGCACCCTTTCATGATCCAATGAGACTACCCTTTTGCTCCGCTGTGTCATCCCTTCTCGCTTCTCCGCGCGCTAGGTCATTCCACGCTCCGAAACTAATCGAGAGACCAAGACCTCAATCACATCCGTCCTTGGGCTATCCTCTGCCTAATGAAAATTTCATGGTTTTGATTCTTGTTTCCCAACACACGATTCTGGGACCTGTCCATTTGCGATACACTAGTCGAATCGTTCGCATGCACGGGTGATGGCCTTAGAGGGGTTGCCATTCGAACAGGTGGCACACTACCAGGCGGAGAATCCGTAGACGGCAAGTCTTTCACATGTATAGGGCTTTGCGGTGGATCGTTCTTCGTGCCTGTATCACTTACCCATCTCGCTACTGGCTCCAAGTCAAGATCGACTAATTTTAGGTCGTCGTTGATCTTTGGCGCAGCGGCTTCCTTTACGCCGTCGCGAATGGAGGAGTTCGAACATACTGGAAGGATTTAGCAAAAAAATATTCCAGAAGACTCGACAAGGGTCACAGAATTCGCCGGCTCGTGTACATGTATTGGTATGTCAGATGGTGTTGTCCTGCGCCCTACAACTTACCTCCAATAATCATTCTCCCGCATTGACTATCGATGAATCTCTCGACTTGTTCCTTTGGGTCAAATACTCCAAAGCAGGATTGGATGCGTCTGGAATCTGGAAATTGGTTGTGCGCTTCTGGAGGGGCGTCTGGGCAACATATTCTCAGTTGCAATATCTGCCCTGGTCAGTACGGCGGTATGGTAGAGAGAGACAAGAGGGAGTAAAAGCTTACTTCGAAGCCCCCGAGATCACCGAATTGGTGGTGCAAATGTGTCTTTGGGCCATCTGTGCCTGCCGGGGCTTGGACGCCCAAGCCGTCGCCGCGTCGTCGATCTAGTACGAACAGCTGCTGGACGCCATGCCAAACCCATATTTTATAGTCAGACCGCTTACAATATTCGATTTCATGCCTTTGGGCTTTCATGTCAGGCCTACATGTATCGCTCTCTGCCATGTCGGACTTGTGCAGAAGCTCGAGCTCGACGATGCTATCCCACTCGACATTCCACAACACCTCTAATTTTCGCACTATGTTCCTCCTTCGACGACTGCCGTGTACTAGGTGTTGAAGGAGTGGCAAAATGCGCATGAGCCCGATATCCTCGACTACGAACAACACCGTTCCGTATTGTCCGAAATCTAGCGGATGTCCAAAAGGACCGAACACGTGAATAGGGAAGTCAGTCCTGGACCTTGAGGAGTCGCGGACAAGCCTCTCGGTGAGGCCCGATCGATGTCGGACAAGAATATGCAATCTGCGGACCTCGAAGGGCTCATCACGACTTTGGCCTCGACAGTCCTCCCAATACGCTACGTAGAAGAGCGGCAGGTGGAGGATAGAACGGTACCCCGAACGCGGCATCCACAATTGTACATGTTGGCCTGCTTGAATTTGCCAGCTGCTGGGTACCGCAATTTGGAGCCAAAGAAGTCGATTCGAAGCTATGATTTGGGCCGAAACTGCCGTCCTTCGCCATTTGCGATGGTTGATCATCTGCAGGGTCCACATAGCTAAACATAACGTTACCCACATGGCAAGACCACCACTCAGAACCCAGAAGTACATGGTCTGGCTGTGACGTAAATGGATCATCAGAACAGTGATCCCGGCGATGACTAGAACATAATGGATCTTGAGCATAAGCTGGGGGTGGTGTCGACGGATTGTGGTGAGTGTTGTCGGGAACACTGCGATGAAGCCGATCGCAGCCTGAGTAATATCAGTATGGATTTCATTGTCAAAGGAAGCCGAGTTATTATTACCATAAGTGCCATCAACGTTGGGCCAGCGATTGGTCTCGGGACTGGGGTGGATGAGCCATGGAACTTGATTATCATTGTGCCATGAAGCAAGCAATGAATTATGCATAGTCTGCCTGACCATCGGTGTAGCCATGCCACTACCTCTCGGTCGACGTGAAGTAAATGAGAAACAGCACTAAACGTTGGGCCAGCGCAAAGAGGCAAGAGGTGAATGACGGCCAGAGACCCGGCTCTTCGCTGTGTATCGGCGAAGGATGGAGTTGCGAGACAGAGAGAGACAGCGTTAGCTGCTAGACAGATTACTAAAACAAGCAGTTGCCCGTAGGAGCCTAGATCAAGTGATTGCATCGAGGTCGGGACCGGAGAATGCCACACCCGCCTCCAAGGAACCGTTCGTCGTAATTTGAAAAACCAAATCCCACCAATACAACAGCAACGGTAGAACAAGGATGCCACAAGCAGAGACGCCATGCAGAGACCGTATTTGCTGGGGAGAGAGGCATCCCACCATAGTTCATTGAATTGGAATGCCATGAGGGCTGCTCCGTCTACCCTACATCACGGGTGCTGAGAGGATATCCCGGGCACGCTGGGGCTTATATTGACACCAAAATGTAGCTCATAAACCATCAAAACGGTCGATTGCTATACAGTCAAATTTGTGCTGGGGATGTGTTGATCATCGAGTAGGACAAAGGTATAGCGAATCCGGTGTTGGGTGTCAAATCAATCCACTTCAACATCTGTTCAAATGCTGCATCACGATGATTCGCTGGTCAGGGAAAGCAACGAAGGCTCCACTTGATTTGAAACCGAAGTTCCGGGAAATGGGCAAAATGAGAGGGCAAGATCAAAGAAGGAAATTGGACAGACTGTGGATGAGAAATTGCTTTACTTGCTTTCCGGCGCAATTCTTGCCAGATAGGAAGCCGAAAAAGTGCTGTACGCTAAGTCATTGGGATGATAACACACAAACAGACACAGATACTCATAAAAGGGGCGATATATGTCATTAACCCCACTGTTATCATCACTGCGGTGGAACCCTATTCATAATGTGCGTAAACGGCATCTGTGCCGCTTGAAATATGATTGGTACCGTAGCCCCTACACTTGGGTTTTACGGAGCTGCGCATTTATGAATGAGCATGTGAAGGCTATTTTATTGCATCATCTTCCTGAAAACCCTTCCCCAATTCCACCATGTCATCCGGAATAACACATCAGACTGCGGCTAATGACTGTACTTCTAGTGTGTACAGCCGGTCGCTTGGATCTCTTAGACCATCAATGAATGAGGAGACACAAGTCGCTCTTGTACAGGAAGGCCCGGAGATCAACCCGCTGGACCACCAGATTGCAATGTCACGAGGGTCAACCATAGCTCTGGAGACCTTGCCGTCGCGGTTGCAGCGATCAAAACGGGAACGCGAGCTGTCACCCAGCCAGCTACGAAACGACAAGCTTCGTCAGTGGGAGCAGCAGCAACACGAAAATGAATTCTACGCACTTTGTCGCAGCAATTTCCTCGAGATCTCGCAGGCGGTGGTGGGACTGTCCCAGGAGATCACTTTACAATATCATTTTGAGCCGGAGATGGATCCGGTTGGAGACATCAGACTCCTACGAGCGATCGAATCTCTTCGCGCCGCTCTAGAGAACTCACGAAATAAGGAAGCCCAAGCGGAACACGCTTGGAGGCGTTACTGGAATCTTTCACGCGTCTGGAGCTCTTCGGGTCCTTGGATTTAATGTTGGCACTGCTTTTTAACAGTGTCAAAGCGACTCTAGCTCGAGCCAGGGCTATACTTGACACTTCTTGCGAAGCTACGCATACTAGATAGTCACATGTATCATTTTCCAGATCTCTCCATCTCAGATTTATTGGTTCCTTCCGATCATGCTACAGCACTGGGCGTCGGAGATGCCGCCGGGCACAGATTTAGTTTCACCTCGTTCTATTCAACGGTACTATAGTATCAACCATAGCTAAGAGAGGGGAAAATCGCTCACCGCCATAAATCAACCATACAAATCTACCAGGTGCTTGTAATTCACTTTACAGTAATGATTCTCTTTCTCAAAGCCGTCTTTTCTTGTACTCGGCGGGAGGCTCAACAATCTCGATGCGCCTTTTGGACCCTCGCGAACAGAAGCATTTTCTTTCTGGTGGCCAAGTGCCACTCAAATGATCCGCACGACCAAAGTAGTTTCCCGCATGCTGCTGACGAAGAAGACGCTTTACAGAGGTGGGGAACCCCCCGATCTTCTGCTGAAATGAAGAATTGACAACTTCAAGGGTGAAGACCTCATCTAGACTTTTGACCGTGAACGAGATGACCTTGCGATAATAATTGCACATACTGCATATATGAGACTCTTCAATCGATCCTAGTGAGCACTTTCCCTGCATTCGAAATTCAGCATGGGGTATCTCTGCGCACACCCTCTCCACCGCTTTTCTGGGCTGTGGGCTCGCACAGAGAACTGATCCCTGGCAGCGAATTGACCCTTCTTCTGCTTTCGGATTCTCATCCAGCTCGAAAAAGAACAAACCAGTCACCAGGATTGCTCGAACAAGAGTATCCGGCACCTCGAACAACGATCTCCCCAACTCGGTTAGTTTCCCCACATCGTCCAGTCGTGGTAGAGGTCCGGAAAGCGGAAGGTTCAGCCGATAAATGTCGGATCTCATATGATCAGGAACATAGTTGAGTGCTTCAAGATATGCTTGCTCGCCATCCATTGCTGGGGATGACATCATGGCACGGATCATACGGCTAATAGCTCCATCCTTCAAGATACCACCGATCAAGGGGTTTCCGTCACCGCCTTCAGGCCTGGTATACCCGGTCCCCACTGAAACTAGTAAATCATGTCGCGTCTTCGTGGGCCAAATGACGACAGCCTCTCTTACGGCAATGGAGAGCGGATTATTTGCCCGCACACCTCCATCTTGTAGTGGACCGAAGCCTGGAAGATTCTTCGTCTGAAAAAACCTAGCGATATATTCATCAGCTTGTTCCTGCAACGATATGCGCCGAGGCCTTACCAAGGGGCAGCAACACCACACCTCGCTCTAAATACCAATCATCAGCCCCACAATCAGTACATTCCGAAAGGTCGATAAGAAACATCACTCACACTTTCCACAAAGGTGGATTCTCTTCCCAGCTTTGGGGGCTGAGAAATTCGTAGGAAGACTCGTGGCCGGGATGTCGACCAGTACCTTGGTAGTTTGCAAGAACACAAGCTTTGCCATCCGATATCCGGCTGGTGATGATGGCCACCCGACTGCCACCACCATGAGTTGTGCTGTCGTCAAAAATGCGGCGATCAGACCCGATAGCATCTTTAAGCGTGTGCTCCAAAACTTCCTCATCATACCTACCGTCCAAAATAAGGTCTTTCAATATCGAAACCCACGCCAGACATTTCATAGTCCGGAACGGGCTTGAAGGGAGATTGAAGACTTTTTGCGCGAGACTTGGAAACCGCTCAAAGGTTTTTGTGGCCGAGTATTTGTTGAGAATCAGATCAATGGTGTTGAGCGCACCTGAAAATTATTAGTACGGAAGACTATCGAGTTGGATAGAATCTCCTTTGATAAACTCCACCCACCCACGCTCGTGCCTGTACACAAGTCGAATATGGACCAAATGGGAATGCCCCCGCCGAGTCGCTTTTCCAGGACCCGAAGTAGGCCGAGTTGCAGAATACCCCGGATTCCACCTCCATCGAGACTAAGCAGATTTGGGCCTTTGGTTGGTGGTAATAGGCGCACGGAGAATTGGAACCTCGTGATACACATCGGACACTACGTGATGTTATGGTGGTACTCAGCGGCTGCGCTCTTTGAGCCAAATATCACAATGCAATCATCGCAAATGGCGTGGCGGCAGGGTAGCACGTGCTCTGGAACTTTGCTCATACAAAACAAGCATGCTGTGAGTGAATAAAGACCTTCTCGTTCGTTGAAGAACCTATTTAAGACCTCCCGTCGAATCCCCGCTGATGACCGTGCCGGGTTCATCATGGTGAACAGTCTGGTGAATTCAGCCTTGACTGCATCGCAACAGCTGTCTGTTTCAAGGTCTGCTCGCTTCTCCAGGGCAGCTGTGAAATCGTCTTTGTATAATTCTTCGAAAACATAAAGCGGATCAAAACCTGAACCCGTCAGTTCATCCTGCACGAGGTCGTCAAAAAGCTCCGCTCGTGTGCTTCCAGGCCCCGCCTCACATGTTCAGGGGGGTCACTTACGATGCATGTCAGGTGGATATGCATTCATCAAAAAAGCCGAAGCAATGAACTCGTAGATCTTCCTTACATCATGCTGGCCCGCAAGAGCTACTTTCAGAAATTCAGCCAGATAGGGGGCTTTGCTCGACTCTTTTGGGAACCCTTCCCGTGCAATATGGAGGCAGTTCAACGGGCCTATTTCGAGCTTTTCAAGTTTCGACTGAAGGCTTTTTTTCCACAAAAAGCACATATGCGTAGCTGACAATGACAAACCATGCTCACCTTGCTCTGCATGAATCGTTTGGAGCTTGTCGAGCAGTAGATTTCTTAGTGGTTCGTATCTCGCCTCTGGCGACAGTTCACGTCGATCTTGTAGGTTGACATAAGTATAAGCTGGATCTTGGTGGCTCAACATGACATCACCCAACAAGTCATACTCTTGAGGAGAGGTGAAGATGAAGATGACTCGCATGAACTGGGAAATAGAGTGAGAACCCACTTGGATTCTGCGAAAAGGCTGACGGAGAAGCTTGAAGCACTCTTGCAATTCTGTATGGCTATCTACGAACAGACAAAGAATATGGGCCCATGGCAAGATGATCTGGGACATCACATCACGGTACACATTTAATTTCGAGCAGTCCGCTGGAAGTGGGTATCGCTCAACATTGGGATTTGGGTGCCAATACGATGTTGTGCTAGAAGAGTCCGTGCTACCACCCATGCGGCTCTCTGCGAACAAGACCGGATACGGTGTACTGGCAGTCTCGGTGCTGACGTGCAGCCGCGCAAAGGATGCCGGACCTTTGCGCGTCACATTGTTGCGAGGGAATAAGGCTCGAAGCGCTTTGACTCGATTGTTGTTTCCAGCAAAATGTATCAGGACTGGGAATTGAGTCTTGGGATGGCTCATCGACTGTAGCAACGTCTCTAGCCTGCCTGTGTCCACCAAGGTCCAGCCCGATGGACCATCAACGATGTCGAGCCAAGAAGCCATCCAGAGGGTGAAGAGTATTGTCCACTTGGGGGTCGTACTTGGGAAGGAGCTTTATATTGGAAGTGTGTCGTATTTGGGAGCTTTTATTTGTCTATCTCACGCATCTGTCATGAAAATTGCCATCAAGATCATGACTATAGAGTATTTCTTGACCCGCACTTCCTGTCACTGGGGCTACTCAGCTTTGAAAATTCTACTAGGGATCATGTACTGAAATCCTGACGAATCTGGCCGGAAAGCACCTCGCATTTCGCATCCCTCATATTTAAATAGCCGAAAGACTGGCATAATTGTTTCTCCCGTGGAATGATTCTCAAAACGAAGCCACCTACTTCTCAAGCGCGCAGGCTATGCCAATGATGGAAAGATGACGAGCCGAGGTTGCCAGATAAGGAGAATGTATTTTATTGTTTTGCCGAAATTCAGAGAGGAATAATGTGAGTAGCCGCCGTTAATGCACACAGATGATGATCGAAGTGGGGGTAGGATAGATGAGAGTCAGAATAAAATGCGCTAGCTTAATTTCCAGAGGCCATATTATAGACACGCTTAACAAGGCCCTGCCAATTTTGGCTTTACAGTAGCTGTGAATATCCACACTTAAGTTTTGTGATTCCTAAAGACTCCAGTACATACTGCAACTTGACTTCTTTCTAGATGAAATTTTGAGGCTGCTCGCACTAGAATTTGCCACTGGATTATACAACAGTAACACGGCCCAGGAACATTCCTAACAAGCAATGAGAAAGCACTATAGCTGGGAGCGGGGTGATTTTGACGTGGAAAAGTACTGGCTAAGTCTCGCGGAATGTATATTGTCCCACATGTATGCAGTATACGTACAGGGTGGGTTCTGAAAGCCCGCCTAGATTACGCTACCGCACGGGACATGATGGTTTGTACGCAATGGAAGACGCTAAATCGACGATTTGAAGGAAAGACCTGTACAGTAATTAGCCTTACTATGATCTAACTTTTGAACCATTGAAGCACTCGCTCAATAGGCTCCTAGAGCTACTGATGGCTATAGGCTACATTTTGCGGGTTGTATGGTTTCTCATTTCAATAATCAATGTCACGATAGCGTTGGAACTAACGAACCCTACTACGCTGCTACCTCTATCCTTAAAGGGCCCTTTTATCCTTTTGTGTGCTACAGTACAGTACATTGAGATGATATTTTGGGATCAGGGGCTAAACAGAGGCCACTGTAATAACATCAAGGTGACATGAAAATTGGATTAAGTCGAAACAAGAAACGTTAGCCCGACAAATAGACATAATCCTGGCACTGAAAATGACACCCAATACCAATATTTCACGCTTCCACGCCTCCACGCCGCAAATTTGTAGTTCGACTCGGGAGAATGTACCGATGATTGATTGTCCCTGAGCATTTCCGAATATCCCTTCCTATTTGCCCGTCGTGTGCCAAATTTACTGAGTAGCTTTAAGAATTTGCCGCGACAGATGCACCGCACTGAACATCAAAAGAACATGCATCAAGTATAGACTAGGCTGCCAACCACTGAGAAGACCTATGCGCTCCAGTGGTCTCGCAAAATATTGCGCCACCCCGACAAGATTGTAAGCCACTAGGCGAATGACCTCCGACACCAACGGAGAAGAATCTTCAACCGGATCTGTCAAAGCTTGAATCACAGGCACCATTCCGATCAAACCTAGAGCGATACAGTGATACGGAAACCTGTTCCTAGCCGTTGCGAAATCTGCCGTTCCTACTAGCAGGTCGACCAGATGCGCCACAAAAACCATAGCCAGGGTGCACGAATAGCCCAGCTGAAGTACAGAGCGGCCAGGGAACTGGAGTATGACGAATGAAATACTTGTCGCAAATTCAAAGAATAAGATACTTCCAAACTCAAGTTTCTGCCACCAATAGGCGCTCGCATCTTTTAAGGCAACCATCGAACGGTGGGCAAGGCTCAAGAAGCACCAAAAGAAGACACTGGCCGCGAACAAAATCGTAGCAATTGAGTGGAAAATTTCGTCTGTCGATGACGGAAAGACGAATATGAGGCAGTGGATGATGAAGATAAAAAAGTAAATTATCCCAAAGATGTCAACAATAGCGATAACTGCAGAGTCGCGCAGAGAAGGTATGATGGTTTCTGCCATGGCAACCAGGACGGAGCGACTGCAAACCTTGAAAGTTTTATTAGATCGTGGACGAGAAGAATTTATATTTTTCTTCTCAAGGAAAAAGGGTCATTGTACTCATGGCAATCGTTGGTCTTGATTGGGGGTTGCGTTAAGAGCCGGGGAAAATCTAAGGTCAGAATGTGAGCAAATCAATTTGATATTATTTACACATAATTCGTGAAGAGACGTTCAAAATAATCTTTACAAGAAGTTTTCCTGGATCTGCATAAATAGAAAAGATCTGGGTTTATCCAGGCTATTCACCATCCAGCAAAAAATGTCGAATTCGGGACTCGCTCTGACTACTGTGAGCCATCTTGAAAGGGCTACCTACTTGAGATGAACCGACATACTTCACTTTGATGTTAGAATTAAACGGTTAAGTTTGTGATATAATATCACGGGCGTTTTGGGATCCGATCATGAAAAGGTTATGGCAGATGTGCATTGATGCTACTGTTTCACGCAGGGAGATAGCAAGAGATTCCGAGTAACGATCAAATTGATGGAGCTTGTGTTTATACCCACTCTATCTCAAGCTTTCCCGAACTTGGCGGCATCTTTGAAAATTGCCCTGCCTAGTCTGAGAGGAGCCGAGATCTTGATGGTAGTGAAATAACACGAGTTGATGATACTTCATTTGTTTTCTGGATGTTTGCAGTTTTGAATTTCATACGTATAGCTAACCTCAGAACTTGAGTATTTTCTTAAATTGAACTAAACGACCTATCAATATGAACTACCGTATAGAACAGGCCTTATGCCGCAGCGGGATATTTCCAGGTCAAGAATCCACTTTTGCTATAGAAAAGAAGTAATATTTATTTTGAGACGAGTCGTACAGCAGTAGGCTACTCCTTGGACTTGATGGAAAAATTGCCCCGTGACAATGGCGCTTCCGACATTCGCAATTGATGACATTTCTAGTCAGGTGATGTGAGAAAACGACTGCAAATTTGATCGTTTGCGGACTGACTATTCACTGCAATGACATCATAATCTTCGAGAGGAAATCAATCGGTTGTTCGTCAGTTGTCTATCTCAGATCTTTCTAAAGCGGTATCTTGAAGACACTTTCCCGAGCCGCCAGGTTAGAAGTCGCTTAAAAAACCGAACCTCGCGATATGATCTCGTACTGTACTGTAAAACTTTTCCTCTGAAAATGTTTCCCCCTACCGAGGGGCGCTTATCTGCACGAAGCCGTAGCTATCAGAAAAATAGTTTTGCTGCGTTGAAGCTGGCAAAACATGCTAAGCCGGAAAGAAAGACTGCGAACCAGGCAGCTATGATCAAACCACCAAGCGTAGCCTTGCCGCCTAGCCTTTCAATGGCTGTTTGGATGAGGCAGTAAATCAATGTAGTTACCGCTGCTCCTGCAATTGTGAATATCAATGTAGCCTGACCTTGTTAGCATGGGTTAGATGCTTCACAGGTGAGAGAACCTACAGTAGAGATGGCAAGATTCGTAAGAGTTCCCCAGTGTCGTATCTTGGCCATGGACCCGCGCTTTCTCCGTTCAAGGATTGTCCACAATAGGGTAGCAAAGACCCCTAGAATAGAAGTGGTGATACTTGTTAGATAAGCGGAAATGGCAAAGTGTGAAGCTTTTTCATATCCAGCAAGTGCTTTGTCGAAGCGACTTGGTATATGTAGAAGCTGCTTGAAGCTTCTAGACCTGGCCTGTAATATGCTCAATATGTCGAATGAGAACATGTTGCTCGGTTGAGAGCATTTCAAATAATCTGTACTGTCTTTTTTCCCTTCACAATAACTTCTTAGACCGACACTGTAATATGGGGCCAGCTGAGAGATCAGGTTGGTTACAGAGTCCGGCAGATGACTAGATACCTGCCCTGTGCCGGCTTGGATACCTTCCGAAATTCGAGTCTCACCAGAACTAGCAGCCTTTTCGTCATTTTTTGCCACCTCTGCTTCTGCCTCTTCTCCCAAGTGGGAATTGTCGGAGCCGGGGATTGATATGGACCGCGGTATTGAGTTATCGAGAGTGTGTGGAAGGGTTGATAATGTGATCTGTTCTCCCTTTAGTGAAATAATTCCCAAGATTGGTATAAATATATATAGTTACAGTACCTTCAAAAAGAAGAAGCTCGATGGTGAGTCAATAGACGTACATCCACTGAATATAATGCACAACGGTATGAGAGAGAACGTAAGTGATACTGCCGTTACGATCCTCCAGACGCTCACGCGGCTCAACATCCTATGTTTAGGTGTTAGGATGGCCTCTTTAGCCTACAAAGGAAATGGGCTTCTAGAGATTTTCATATCTCTTTTATAGAAATACAAGGCCGGTAGGTTTGAGCTTCGCCATCTAAGCCTTGAAATGATTGGGACATGTCTACTGGGTCACTGCTTTTCTTTCGGGACGTACGTTAGAAGCTGGGTAGATGGGAAGCGACATCATTGAAATCAACAGCTCAATAAATTGTCGAGTCGTGGGAAGGAGAGAAAATCACACAGTATACTTCTGAGCACCTTAGGGATTTCTGTGTCCAATGAAATCACAAAAAGGGGTTCTATATCAATTGTCGTTTTTGACAGAATTGATAAATGATATATCATTGTGTTCGAAAGTTTGCGCGGTATTAGACAATAAAAAAAAGAGCAGAAAGGTCTTCCCTGTGCCCCGGTCTACTTTTTTTAGAGGAAACTGCAGTCAATCGGTCTGCAACCTTGATCTCACTTCCACCTTCATCATCATGTCGCTTTGGTCTACTTTCATAATCATTTGCATGAGACTACATAATGGAACCAACAGAAGGTGATCGCGGCTAAGCTTTGCTAACGACCCATAGCTTTTCTTATTGTGGTGGATTTGAATGTTATGCCAAGTTGCTAACTACAAATAGTTGCGGGTCAATCATAGTTTCTGCGATAGCAGTATATGACCCTTATGAGACCAAGCATTGAATAGTTTAAAGACGTAAACGAAAGTATACGTCAATTGAATATATTCTATTACATAGCTTACGTGCCATTCTGAGAAAGTCTTATATTGGGGAGAGCAATATTCGACTTGTTTTCTTTTCCCGATGCTCTTCTATAACAAGACCGATAATCTTTGGGTAATGAGTCTGAATAAGTAGAAAAACGCGGTCAAGGCTCTCTTCATCACATTAAAAAGGCCCGCATTAAAAATGCACTAACAGCGAGAAAGAAAATTGCATTGCCACATATGTGAGTGAAGGGGCTTTCTGCAGTCCTGATTCTTACTTTATATCCATTATAAGTTTGTTAGTTCACTTCAAAGTGGCACACAGTCTAGTTTTCTCCAGCGATTACAGAAAAGCATCCTGAAAAGAAGTTCTGAACGGTCTCAACAAACAAGGCACTCGATTGAAGACATGGAAACAGAATCAAAAAATGATATGCCGGCGCTTACTGATATTGTGCGCGATATTGGCCGCCAGCAGGGGGAAAACGTATATTACCGGACCTGCTACCGTCTCCTCAAATTTCTACAAGATTCAGTGGATCGGGCTGTGGAAGACTTGGAACGCATCACCGCCCCACCTCTAAACTGCCCTGGAGACTTTGTTGCTGCCCAGGAGGTAGCCTGCAGCCTCCGAAAACTAGCACAAACCCTCATATTGCAAGAGCAGGCAGCACTCTCAGCATTGGCTGATCTGTATTCTACCCACGAGTCCCATCCATGAAAATTCTATTTTATGTTCTCCCGAAAGAGATAACTGGGTTGACCAAAATGACAACGTCATGGACTTGACAAGTAGTACGAGCCAAATATTCCGAAACTATACCGGAGGAAATTTAGGGATCAAACTCAGGCTGTCAATAACAATTGAAAAGTTTTGCTACGACAAGACTAACGAGAGAAATATGACACATATGTCCATTTAATACTTGGCTCTTACCAAGAACGGCTGTGTCAGGACAAGAATTTTGCATTTCCATGGATGCCAGGTCTAGCGAACATTGTAGAGCCTGTAACTAACGTTCTGTAAAAGCACCAAAGCAAGAATAGCAAATTGTATTACGCATCATTTCACGAGTAAAGCCCTTCAATTCCTGCCTGCTGCTATATTTCCCACCCATCAGCGGCAATCCTTAAATGGTAAGGAGCATCGACCCGCGAATCATTCTTGATCATCCCAACCAAAAAGCCAAACGTGTAGAAGTCCTGAAAGCGGCAATGTTGCGAGAGAGTTTCAGACGGATCAATGAGGTTTTCACATTTCGTAACGATGGGGGTATTGTTCTAGCTTGCGTGAGTGCAAAGAAAAGGTATCAAAGGGCATTCAAGATCTTAGTTACTCACATCATTGCAGAGAAAAATGCCCGAAGATTGTTGAAAAGCAACCCGTGTGCAGGTATGTGGGGCCGCAATACAGCTGGTATTTTTCTCGTCTTTGAGATGGGAAATATTTGCATCAGTGGCGTTAACGTAGGCAATTCCCGTGGTCCAGTCACATTGTATGTTAGTCAATGACTTATAATATTAGTTCGTTCTTCAGGCTTTGCGGGTGGGTGGGATAAAAAGGGCTTACGGGCTCGCGACTGTTCAGCATGCTCTTTGATGAACCCTCAGGGTATGAGAAAACAGGGGAGTCGATGATCTGCACGGCTCAGTGCCAACGGAGTTAAGATAGAGACATTGATCACACCTTAGAATATTCACCTTTTCATTTTCATGTCCATGAAGAGATTTGGCATTCTTGTAATATCAGCTATCCAATACTGTAGGAGGCTTCGTGTTTCACCCCGAACCAGGGTTAAAATCTTGAAAAGTCTACCTACCGTGAGAAGTAGCAGAGAACATGTCAAGGCAAGAACACGTTGAGCATGCATCATAGCCCCGAGCACTTGTTTGAGCAGTGCACAGAAGTACAGTAGAGTATATATACATTCAAAGCCTTTAGAAGAGATAAATATGTAGAGGAATCATACATAGCAGCACTATTATTGTTTCGAAAATAATACTGTGCAATTCAATCAGAGATTTAACAGCCAAACATGTCAGCCGAAAGATAGGGTGGCAAATTGATTGTGGCAAATTGATTGAGTCAAAAAATGGTCTTTTGCACAAATCTCATGAAAACGGCGGTGTCCAAATCAAAAGACCTGCAGAATCCTGCGTTACAAACCAGATGGATAAATAACCTCCACGGGAGTGCGAACGGAAGCTGAGGTAATACTAAGCTATGCGGCACAATAAAAGCTTTTCACCAACGTTCACTTTATCTTAGTCCGGCAATGTTTTTGTCTCTGCAATTGAGACATTTGGCTTATAAAAAGATAAATTGTGCCTTTCTGGATTCGCAATAAGAACTCCGCCATCATCGTGGCAGACTGTGAAATCCCACGGGAGATTGAAGAATATCACAAATTATAATACGACATGATCCGGTCTGGGTTGATCTTTTCAGCGCTAATCGCTTTGGCCCATGGGACATTTGACACGAGGGCTATCGCTTTCAACACTTGTGACTTGCTCGACCAATGGGCACAGATATCTCCTTTGGATGGTTCGGTAAATTACATCCAAAACAATCAGACCCGCACCACATCACTCCTTCCAGACTGTGCAAATATTCTCGAAAAGGCAGCTGTGTTTTGTGAGTACAATAATTGCTCTTGTACGATAAGAGGTCACTAATTTGAATAGGTTTGAGTGACTCAGAGACTTGCACTCAATTCTCTCTTTCATGGGCCCTTTCTCCTTCATCTTCTAAACATGTAGGCAGCAAAAACGACGAAAAGAAGCTGAGAAGAAACGCGGATGCCGAACACTGTTCTTGTGAGCATGGGAAAGCTCCATCTACTGCTCGCTCTGTTACGGTGCCAATGGTGACCACGACACAGACCCTTTCAATCTCGACATCAATTGCAGGAATGGTAACCGCAAGTCTTGAAGAGATACCAACGGGGAATGAAGAAAGATGTAGCTCCCAAGGATTGATCCCAGCATCTACGGCTTATCAGTCACTTGGTCATATTACTAAAACTGAAAAACCCTCCCCTGGATCTGATCGTGCATGCATCATCAAGCTGCTTGACTTCAATTCCACCCCGCGTGGAAAATGTTACTGTTCCGATAATACGACCATTGATTACGTCAACGGAGAGTGTGAAGTCTACTCGTGATAGGGCCTCTCTGAGTGCGGAAGGATCTTACTTAGAACCATGGCTGAGGAGGGCGATGTTTCACCATGAAGAGCATAGCATGTATAGAGAACTTTCATTCTAAAAAAAGAAAAAAAAAAGAAAGAGAAAAATAAAAACGCTCTACGAGTTGAAGCCAGCTCCCATTGAGATGGCGTTTGAGCTAGAATAAAGCGGCCTCACCGGCAGATTCATTTGTGTGACTCGTGATGGTACTGTACTTTCTCATCTAGTCTGGGCGTCGATTCATTCGATGCAAGTGATTGAAATCAAATTGACGTGTGGAATATGAAAGTTGTGTTTTTCAGGCGATCTGATGAAAAAGCAGTATCGATGACTACTGCGACCGTATGTGCTGCTCTGGTAAGGCTTTTTACGTAGGCCTTCTGGGCGGGTGAGTATACTCGCATTCGCTTCTGCTACAACCGTTGAACTTTTGAAAACTCACTCGACGCTTTCAGAGTGGGTTTACTATGTATCATGTCTCATGTCAACTTGTATATACTGTACTGTTTGATGTTAAGTGATGTGCTTATATTGTATTTTCAAAGAGTGACGATGCCAGATGTCGGCGAGAATAAATCCGTTGGTGTAGTCGTCAGCTTCAGAATATCTCCCCAAGCGTTCGAGTTTTTGAGCAAAGCATTTTCGTTCGGAGGAACCCCCACGTCCAAGCTAATCGAGTTCTTTGAAACAAGCAAAGTGCGCGGGTAAAATCGACCTGTTTTTACGTGGCTACAAAGCTACTCCTTTATGCATAAGCGTCGAACAATAAGTAGCCAACAAAATGATTAAAAGATGACGATGATGATGATGCAATTGTATGTAGAGAAGCTCCTGCAAAATGGCCCATGATTATGTCTTTGCGCGCCTTGGAGTTCTATTGCTGAATGTATTGATAAAGGATATTCCATATATCACTGCGGCGCCCCGTCACGGAAGAAACTGGTGATTTCGGGATCATCGGTTGCTTTGTGGTAGATAAACCGTAGTCTCCCGGTGTTTTATGAATAGCTGATTTTGAACGCTAGATCTCATTCAGTGAGATCCATTTGTTTTATCATTCTTGAGCTCTTACCATATCAGCTTCAGTCGGAGCGGGAACTTCGGGATGAGAATGATAGGTGTAAATCCGCCCATTTGGCATCTCCATAATCAACCAGCTCCGGATCGAATAAAGACGCCAAAAATCATTGTGGCGCCGAAGAAGATTGTTTCTGCGTTTTCGCAACTGTTCTTGTTTCACGCGATGCGATTGTGAAGTCATTCTCAATACCGCTAAGCGAGAAGATGTTACAAAGAAAAGCCCAGGTTACGCATGTACGTCTGTAGTAGTGAGTCCACCTTATAAGTCTATTGAAGGGGCCTGTCATGGAGGGGCTTAAGTTGGATACACTGGAAAGACATCATTTCTGGAAAGATATTAATACGAAGTGGTAGTGATCGTGAGGGTGCAGGCCAAATAAATGCTTCTCGTTCAAGATATTTAACAGACATGGGCCTCATGGTTAAAGCCAAATGTCCCTTCAATTTTACACAGAAGCTGAATCGGGGTTACTCAACTACTAAGTAGGCCATGCTCTTTCCACTAGGTGTCGTGGAAACAGGGCTGCTTGGATCTCATTGAAATCGATATCCTCGACACAGATTCTTGAAAATCTTGAACAGGGGATTGGAGAAAATCTAGTTTCCTTTGACAGCAGCTCTCTAGCCACAGAAGTTTGAGGATTCCATTCACCCGGAGTTGACGAGTGGACTGGATCTAGATGAGTTTAATTATGAAACGCGAGGAGTAATATTACAGCTTATTTCCCTATAGTTGAACCCGGCATTGGCTTCCATAATTGAATTCAGAACTTTGAGAACAACGTGCGGGGCTCGATAATCCAGCAAAAGCACAAGGATCCGGGCCACGCCCCATAATTTCTCCTAATGAAGTATAGTCAATTTTATTTTCGGCCTAGTTTTAGTGTCCCAGACAAATTGTCTGTGTGAAAGATGGAAGCCAAGTTCGAATTCTTCTGTACAGTAGAGCAAATCCATAGCGCTAGCTGAATGGAAAATTGGCGAAAAGAGAAGAAAACTTTTCCATATGAAAAATTCGAACAAACCTGAGGCTTTACGGTGTCTTGTTTCTTTGATCATTTGCTGCAACCCTAACAGCGGGGACTGCGAAGAGGACATCCAAATCAGACAGATGCTTCATACAGACGAGTACGAAGTTTGCTCCTACCCCGCATAAATATAAACTGCCTCAGGCCCAGTCTAGGCTAATATCATATTTGACAATGATTCACGGGACAATGGTGTTCCCCGAACTCCCGTCTCTTCCATTGGACAGCCTACATTGTCTTTTTTGTAAGTGTGCAAAGACAAAGATGTTCTTAAGATTAATTGATGGCCTTTACACAGCAGACATGAATAATCGCTCCTCTAATTTGAAGCTTGAAACCTTTTATGAATTGTTGTTTGAGAAACCACTGATACGGAACTTTGGCTTTTAAGAAATGTATGCGGGCCGCGACGTAAACGTGGATATTTGTCCTCCACCCCAAGCCGAGCGCAAAGGCTTTGGCACATGGATTCAGAACTACATACCTCATGAGATAATGAGCACCAGTTTCACAGTCAACCACGCTGATTAGAATGGGAGGTAGTCAAATTTAAAGCACAGGATCACAAGAACAAGAGCCGGAGAACAGACGATCAGATATTCATCAAGTGAGACCGGGCTCGGACAGTTGAATATCTCTATTTTGTGTGGTAGTGTTGCCGAGCTCTCCGATGCTGCCCCCAATGAGATCGAACTAGCAATCTCTGTTAAACATGGATTGTGGAACGAGACACTCGAAATGTACACCACGAACCTCTCTTTTCAGCTGGAAATAATATCTTTTCTTGCGTGTCTTTAACCTCCTAGTTAATGAATGTTAGACATGCCAAGGGAATATTATAGGCCACTGCTGTTGAAGGTCTTACCTTACGTGGGGGCTGAAACGGAGGATGAATAGCGAAGCCCATTAGCTGAAATTGGTTTAGCATAATTCTCCCGTAAACGAATTTGACGAAGCTCACAGTAGTAGTACAGAGTATCATCATCAAAACAAAAATTGACAAAATCATCTTCATCACCAAGGTCTCATCAATTCAAGAAGCAGGGCCCAGCTCAGATTATCGCAACGCTTGGCTGGATCAAAGTAATTGTATATATAAATTGTCTTTTGGGGGTATCCCTTTTATCTGCCGAAGACAGCAAAGATTTAAACTCCCTGGGGTTAAACTTAGCCTGCTGAACGGTCAAATCTGTATTTTGAATATAGATGGCCAGCAAAGGAGGTGACATATGACTATGAGGTGTATCCAACCTTAGAGGCCATTAAAGAGAGGGTTGTCCCGGCGGGGAACCCAAAGCGAACCATCCGAAAACTGTAAAGTAGCCTCGCAAAATTTGTGCCGAGGCAAAGGACGATTGGCAATAAATAGACGAGACAGGCGCGCCTTCGAACACCCTTTACGTATGGCAGATTACATTTCTTGTGTCTTCGTATGTCTCTTTCGCAACCAAAGATGTCTGTCAAAATCACGCGCGACGACGAATCTTCTTGCAGTGGAATAACCTTAACTTCCCGCGAGTCACCCTTACAAGACACCTCGCTGTCAGAGCTTGACTCGGAGTATGTTCCGTCCGAGACGAGCGAGGACCAACGATTTGTTATTGACGACACCGATAAACTCTCATATTACTCCGATGACGTTTTTGAAGTAGCAGATCTTCTTGATAACGATACACGTATGATGGACTGTATCATTGATGATAGCCCTGAGGTGAGTACAGATCTCTCTAACTAAGCCAAGCTCTGACACATGCTCTAGTCTCTCGAGAGTGGCGAAAAAGTACCTATTAAAACGGTTGCGAAGCGAACGGTGTATCAAAACGGACAAGTGCAGACCCAGTATTTGGTGCTTTGGACATCATGGGAGGTGGCTGAAGAGTTGCGAGAGTGGAGTTGAGGCGGGAGATGGCTTTTATATTCCGAAAAGTGTTGGAAGGTACCGCAGAAGAAAGAACGATCTTGATTGACCTATACAGCATGACAGAAGGCTATTATGAAGTTGAACCATCATGCGTGCTTTTAAATGATATAGCCCCGGCCTAAAGGCCTCCATGGATGAAATGAAGATATCCTCAGCGATCACCAACCCACAAGCTAGCGAGAAGAGGCTCAGATTGTAGACCTGCAGCTGAGTAGAGCGGGCACATCAATCCCAAAAAAGATGAAAATGAAATTCCGATATATATATGTATATGAAAAACAAAAATCCCTAAGCTAGTTCAAAATCAGTAGAGCATCTATGACTGCAAGATCCTTTCAGACACATAGCCGCCCTTGTCGCAAAGAAGCCGGGGAAATGATTCCCAGCGTAGTAAAAAAGTTGTTTGGCTTATATGGAATGGAGAAATAGGCCGCAGATATGCTGGTAATGCTTCACTAAATATCTTGGAAGCAAATTCGGGAGATTAATGTACTGCGGGATTAGAGCACAAGTCAAGTCTGCATTCATAGACTCAATGACTCCCAGGATCCGAGTAGGGTAGAGACTACAGATAGTACAAAACCGCCAGGTCCACTTTTGCAATACGTCGTCCACTTCGAAAATACAGTTTGGTGGGATCCAACTCCCTGGTGGTGGGAAGAGGTCGACACCCCGAACAACAGCGTCAGGAAACATGTCAGCAACGTCAATGGCCCATGCACCTTGCCCCGTTCCGACGTCAAGCACCCGCTTCGGGTCCGTAACAGGAGCGCAGAACAAAGGGTTCGGTCGGGCGGAATTCATGAGCAAGGCGGCGAAATGTCCCATTTCATACGTCTCAAACTGTTTCTCGTCGGCAGGGCTACTGTAAAGTAGCCAGAGCTTCTTAGGGCTTGATAACATCGGCCATTCTCCATAAACCCTTTGTATAGATTGGAGGCGATCGAGGTAGTCTCGGAGTGCCAGTCTTCAGGCTCATAGGCTCCTGATTCGGGGTGATGCGGGTATGGATCGGCAGCGATGTGGATATCCTCAAAGTTTCCCGCCATCATTGAAGGGCACAGTACCACTACTTACAGTTCTATTTCAAACAGATTTCAGCAGGCAAAGAAAGGTCAACGATTGTGCGGAGAGAGGAACCCATTCTCGGGTTGATGGCTAGCCCCACATACTTTCCTTTTCACTCCCACCGGTCCCGCTGTAATTTGTCGGGGAATGTAGCTGAGAATCCCCGGTGATAATGTAAAGTAGCAGCCAATCATCGTGAGCGTCTGAGGGGTCTCCCACAAACCCGTCCAACCCGAGGCGTGATGACCCGACCCTCGCCCACGATCAACACTCCTTATGTCTGTTATTTGCAAACATCCTATTGAGCCGCTGCTCGTCAGAGTTATGACTAGGACTTTTTTGTTTCTTATCTGATCGCAGTTGCTGTGTTTTTCCAATAGCAAGAACAAACGTATGCTTCTGTTCGCTGACAACTCACTACATTTTCACCCAATTGACGCCCTGGCCTCGCAGGCCGCACCCACAAGCCGCACCTCATATACACACCCTCGGTCAAAGATCCTCGCTTTCATTTCCACGCCATCGCCGCCGGAACTCAACGGAAATGGTTGGGCAAATGGTCGGGATCGAAGAATCGACGACACGGTCGGGCCGAAGGCAAGAGAGGCTTTCTTTAAGGACGGGAGCATCTACACCGGGGTGGGTGGTGGTACAAATTCAAGCATGCGAACGTCTCGGATAGGACAGCGATGTGTGTTGGTCGCAACTGATGAAGATAATACCAAAATGCATGGCAGACGGAGCTGACAGGCCAAGTCTCGCCGGGCTAGTTTGCCCGCCCAAACAAGGTGTCTCTATGCCTTCGAAGATCATCATGCACGCTTGCTCGCACAGTCGAAGCGCAATTGTCGATCAACATATGAGATACAGTACGTCACGTATTCTCCCGGACTTCCGGACTTCCGGACTCCGAGCATGCGCTCGCATCGTGATGATGAGCCCAAAAGACAATTTCGACAGTCAAGCCTAACCAACTCAATCGGCACAATTCTCGTCACCCCAATGATCCCTCGCCGCTACTATAGGACTACAGTCGCAAAAGGTGGTGGGGGACAGCCAGAATACTCAATAAGCTCGCGCTATGGACTTCTTATTTTTCTTCTCACATTGCGAGACTGAGCGCGAACGGGGGCCAAGCGAAACATGTGAAGAGTGGAGTCTTGCGGTACATAGTGCAAAGTAAAAAAGCATAGGCTAATTTGCAGAATACATGGGTCATACATCGGCCTCACAGCAGCAATCGCAATTGTCCACCGGCTGTGGAGATGGCGTCCATCAGGAACACCCGCTATCGTCTGGGATCATGAAGACTAAACTTTCTCGGTCTGGCCAAAAAGCCGCATCGTATTAATCACTGACTCGTCTTCCAGCCCACTCTTCCGTAATCCGTCGTCTCCTCGGCGGCGGAACCGTATCCTCCACCATATTTCGCGCTTCCTTGCGTGATTCAAACGGCGATGACGGCTGCGTGTGTCTGCTTTGATAGAGAAGCGTTGTTCAAGTCGTAGTTAGGGAAAGGCCAATACACGGAGCATCTGCAACCACGATTGACTCGTTCAAAAATCAACTTTGAGCGAACCAGAAGTTTCTGGCCTTACTTCAAACAATTTAACTCATTGGAAAGGCTCCACAAGCCCGCTGCTTCCACCAAAATAACAAACTTCTAAAGGTTCTCGATGATCGTTTATCATGACACAGGTCGAATCAATTTCGAAACACTGGAATGACGTGTTCCGTTCGAGGCCTGTTCAATTACAGCTTAAATGAACTCAAAATAGGTGATCTTGAACGGCACCAGAAACGCTATATCGAACATCACTTTCAGGGTCATCCCCAATATGTCAATGAACTCTAGACTTCAGATTTCAGACCGCACATATTGGAATTGAGATACCAGCTTCAATCCTGCAGTGGAACAGGGCTATTTATTATGCCATGCGGAACTCTCCAGTTCTGTATTCTTAGCCTCTGCAAACGTGCCCTTCGATATTATCGTTCACGGAAAGCAGTTTCCAGATGGAGCCAGGGGTTATCAAGTCGTCCCTTGCAGCTGTCGACGATGAACACAGCCTGGTACTATCGGAAGTGGCCTCGACATTTTGTGACAGAGCAGATGCAGATATCAGCTTTTCTGGTCCCATCGAATGTCCAGGGCTAAGCTTTTCTCAAGATAATTCAGCCTCTGCGTGTGTTGCGCAGAATGGTCAAAATTTTCCCGTTTGTCCCGATCACCGAGACTCTAGCTTATCATTTCATCCATGGTATGATGTTTGCGCACTTGAAAGCACTATCAGATATCATGGGTGCTGTTCTAGGCTGCTCTCATTCGACCTGCCTCCACCGCCACCGTTATCTGCTGATTTTGTCAATGGGCTTAATCTCTTGGCGACAGTCAGTTCGACAGGATCTCGGAACTTTGACTCTTCCAACACATGGGAAGCTGGAAGGTACAATAGTCAAATTGTGATGGGCTCGGTGCAACATCAAGATATACAAGAGCCCTCCTATGCAATTCACAACGTGGCAGAGCCTCACCACGCAGGCTTGGAAAATGTTTGGTCCAGCATGCCCCAGCAGCAAAAATTCCAATGTAGTCACCCTGGGTGCAGAAGCTACTTTAGGCGTCGAAAGTCTTTTGCTCGCCATCTGACTAGTCATTTGGAAGTCAGACCCCACATCTGTTGGGTCCCTGATTGCCACCGCAAATTTTCTCGTCGCGATAATCTCAACGCTCATTACGTGACACACGGGAAACGTAATGGACGGAATCGCTATGTGGCCACTCTGGACCGAGCGAATCCGGTTTATGATCCTACCTTCTGTGGCCAATTGACACCTGACGGCTGTCCTATTGAGTCACCATCCAGCCATGTTCTCCGCGAATGCGAATTGAGTCTACAATGACTTGCTCGACCTTTTTGTCGACGAATTTCCCGAGTCGCCGTTGTCACGAACGCAAGCCTGATAGGTACAATCTGAGAAGAGCAGGCGCTCCGATAGTCTATAGGAATGATAATAAGATCATGAGGATCGGGATTGTTGGCTACTCCTTCGCATGATGTGCACCAGGGTGCTTCCCCGATTAGCATGTGATAATGGTCGATGGGTGAAGCAATGAGAAGTGATGACTGGCTCCATTATAGGGAAATCTTTTATCCATGTACGACATATGCAGTGGTCGAAGGATCATTTTCACTGAATTACTGGCTTTCATGCCGACAGCAGCCATAGTTAATCGTACTTCTTTGACTATATTCAACGTTGCATTTCACGCATGAGGATTTCATTCTAAGAGATGGTCCACGCAGATTCGAGAACTTACTGAGGGAGTAGCCTGAAGCCATAACGTGAAGAATACTGCACAAAACAGCTGGGAGTGATCGCGGACGTCCACGCCGAGAACCATCTTGTCTTTTTCATTGATGTGCTCCTTTTAGAAACTACAACGTGATTGAAAATCGAAAATCCCAAATTACAACTCTTCAATACTGTAGGGTGGGTGCCGGACGCCGTTCCCCAATAATCCGCAAGACTCTGTATTGAGACTTGCCGTGATCGGGTGATGGAGGGGCTCAGCCCATCGATGGCCAGGCGAATTGACACCTTGAGGGACCTAAAACCTACTAAGGACTTAGTTTCTGATAGTTCAGCGTATGCTGCCCAAAGCATTCAGGGCACCCCGTTAACCGAGAAGAAGTGGAGTTTGGGGTGATTACGGATAAGTTGGTGGATCCAAGAAGGCAGAACCATGGATCAAAGTTCCTAAACCCGTGGATGAACTTCGGAAGTAAGCCAGGTTTGGCTTGGATCGACAGGGCTCCGCCTGGTCATGGTACTGTATTGAGAGTGAAACTGATGTGACCGAACATAGTACCTATACAATGTAGCGTTCCCTCCCTGGTAGATTGGTACATAAAGATGAGACATAATGGCGATCATCTAATGAGGTGGGCCGAAGAGTCACTTCTGAGCCAGGAGACTACTCATGAACACTCCGGTTAGCAAGGCTTTATCGTTTGTATCGCTCCACGACTAGCACCTGGAGCCAGAAGATGGTATTAGACTGCAGAGCAACTTCTCAATATCGGCGGGATTGAAGGATAAAGCGCTACTACCCTTTACACTGTATGTGCAGTAGTCTTGCGAGAACCTGATTTTTCTTTATCTTTCTTCCTTTCTTGCGGCTATGTCGACTTTCTTTTTAACATCCTGTCAGTCGACCCTTTGTACACACACACACACACACTTCATTAACGCCCGGCGGCAGAGCCGAAAGGGCAACTATCGCTAATCTACTATACATGCCATGATATATACAGTACTGTGGCTCATTAGAGCCCATACATGATTGCTTTCAGAATATGTCATCTCAGGTGCTCGTATCGCAGCGGATTCTCGTGGGTTAGTAATTTGGTTAGTAGACTGGCTTGAAGGCGCTTCTCCAAGTGTTCAACATCCTATCTTCGGCAGTTGAAGCGCGTCTACCATGAGTAGCACGAGGTGGTTGGTGGGTTAGATTGAGTTAGATTGGAAGGAAAGGGAGTGTGATTGAGTTTCGTTGGCAGGGTCAAGTGGCCTCGAGGCGGCCCGTAGCGATGGCGAATCGGATTGAGGCCCGTACTGCTTCCAAGTCCGGTGTCCATTTTTCATTGTCGGAAGGCGATTTCCCTCCTAGATAAAAGGATAGGTTTCCTCGATGAGTGTTGGTACATTGTAGCATATCCGTCCGGTGTGCAGTCCACTTCCGACATCGAAAAAGGAAGTGCTCCACAGTTTCTTTGGCTTGTCCGCATGCACACTGATCCGTCTCTGCCGCGTTGATCCGATGCAGGTATCCATTCAGTCTTGCCATGCCAGTCCGGAGCTGGGCCAGCACGCTCGCTTCTTTCCATGACAGGCGATCATATAGCAGTCGAGTGTGCTTTCCTGGGAGTGCTGCATCTACTCGTTTGGCATGTCTTCCGACGTCTACTGGCAGGCCATTTCTGGGGACAGCTTGGGACCGTGCGATGTTCAATGTGGTCGATTTCATCCTCGGAACGCGCTCTTGCGGGAGAGCATCTTCTTGTGTCGCGGCTCTGGCCTGTTCTTTGGCCAGACCTAAGAGTTTGTTGTCTTCGCTAGTGGGGATCCAGAGGAATTTGATCCGGTTTCCATTTCTCTGCAGTCTTCTCATCAACTTGTACATCCGACAGATGAATTCCTGGCCAGTGGAATTCGAGAACAGTTTACCCCCAGAGACACACGTTCACTCTCCCGGGGACCCACTTTGCCGCCTAGTCTGGATCGCCTTGATTCTAGATTCCCCCACAACGAATGATATGGCACCATACCTCAAGGAAGAGGGCTTCATCTAGCCAGAATTAGTCTAGCGCAATTTTAGTGGAGCGCTGGGAAAGAAAGCATGTGTCTGGGGGGTAATCTGTTTTCGAAATTCTCTGTCTAGCCTCGCAATTTTGATGATACTGCGACATGTTGACCAAGGGCGTCGCAGGTGTGTGATCTAGTTTGTCAGTGTACATGTATCAGGTTGTGCTCTACCCAATAAGTGCTCATATATGGAGCATTTTTACCGACCGGGAGGACCGTCCCGTCAGGGGGAAAGTGGAGTGGTAACGGCTGGATCGAAAATCTACGAGATTATGGCAGGCCAGCACGAGAATGATCGCTATTGAAAATTTAATATCCGCTAAACCTCATCTGCGGACGGAACTCGGCACGCGGGCTCGATGCTGACTCCGGAAATGGCATGGAATGATAAAATGAGTCAAGACTCAGGTGTACTATCGATCATGATCCATGGAACCTGGTGGTGAAAGGTCTCACTATGATCAACTTTGCGTTATTAATGATCCTCGCAAGTGGGGCCTCACGGATGAAGGTGATCGAATTTTTGACCAGCTCATGCCAAGCTTGAGGCAGGGGTAAAGTGAGCAATACTCCAATATTGCGATGCCTCCATAGCTCCATCCTACAGGCCCTTCACGTCCCTTAGATCAAGTCGAGTGGGAAAGAACAGGCTTGAGACTAGTGCTAAACCAAGCAGCATACCCACTTAGCCAGTATCACTTTAAAAAATGATCTCACATTCTGACCGTTTGACGGCCGGTGGTCTCCGAGCACAACTGGATCTTTCGCCCACTGATGCACGTGTCTACCAAGTGAAGCAGCATGCCAGTCAGAGCATGATGGGATCTAGGAACTTTGTCGAAGTATGGCTGCTTAAAGTCAATCAAAGCAAATCGATTCACACGGAATGGTTCCCCGAAAGACATCTGAATCGGGTTTCTCAAATGGTACAGTAGCAAAGGCAAAGAGACAGCCAATCTTAATTCTGCCGACGCGTAGTTGCTTGCAACAGAGCTAGCGAATTCTCTCGGATCCACACCAACTGATCGGCTTTTCTAAGACAGAAAGGCACGTGCACCAGGATTGGGATTAAAAGGCACAAAAGGATCCCTCACAAATGATTCAGGTCCATTTCAATTCCTCGGACAGAGCAGCCTGCTGGAAATCCTGTTTGATAGCCCGCGTGATGTCCACGGCAAACCAGACCGTCCGACACGGCGACCGAAAAGCGCAAATGGAACCCCCGATCAAGAAGCGACGGATAATTGATACAATAATCTCGGTAAGTCCAAGATAAGCCCGTCTGATTGACCGGCGGATTTCAACTGAGGCGTTGACTAGGAATCCGACGGAACGATTGAGGATCATCAGCTATGCGACTACTTGATTGATTCCAATCGGGAGACAAACGAAAGACTTCGGTCAAAACTTAAAGATGCCCGAGTGAAGCTGTCAACTGTTGAAAGAGACTTTGATAGTTTGGAAGCCACACACGCTCAATGCCCGTACTGGATCCAGAAGAACGAACATCTCGTCGTGATGTTGGAGGATCATTGCGAAAGTCTTGAACAGGACAAGAAAAAACTCGAAGAACGCTGTGATTGGCTTGAAACGGAACTTCGAAACCATTCATTTTCCCCCAGAGAAAACAATTGCATTATACACAGGATCGGAGCTGGGCATGGGTTAGAGAAGACATGATCTGATCTTGGAAAGCGACACCGAGTCACCACGGTTATCTTGCAAAAAGGGAAAAAGAATGCAAATGAAATACGTGTACATAAATAAATAATACTACAACCAGGAAATATGTACAGTTGCCCTCTGTTTCACCCTTGGATTTGTCGATATTTCCAGATTCAGTGTGAAATTGCATCGTGAATCCCTCCGAAACGTAATCTGAAGAAAGCATATTCAAACGCTTTCCTCGTACACCACCCTCTGTCTTCAAGGGAAGAAATAATGGCGGAATCCATATGGATCGAACGAAAACATTGCCTCCTTACAGACCATGCTGATTGAATCGAGTGGGAGATGGAGAAAATGACTACTCAACAGTGTCATGCCGAAAGACTCTTTCCACGCGTGATATTTTAAACCGCAATGTAAGTTATTCGAAACAGGCGGTTTCACCACCCAGATAAAGCCCATTTCTCCTGTTCGTTGATGTGTGAGACATGGCCCGAAAGTCAGAGTCAGATGTTGATTCACTTTGCAAATGCCGATTCCTGCCTATTTGGGAAGAAGTCGAGTCTGCGAAAGAACCCATGGATACCACTGGCTCGGAGGACATTGTACTGTAGCAGTAGCATACTGTATGATGTATGATAGACCGCTTGGCTTGACAGGGTAGAAGAGGCATCGGTCAAACTTGCACAACTTCATGGAACCTTGAAGTAACCCAGTCCGACTCTTCGTGGTTGGATAGGTTTCTCTTCTGTCCACCAAGCTGGTCATGACAGGGCAGGAGAGGTTGTACCTTTAGCCACTGCCGTACACGGTAGACTTGATGGCGACAATGGTTACACAGCAGGAGATTGGCTAAAACTTTGCAGGACTTCTCTGGGATATTGCCACGGCAAATGTGAATCTCTGCACGCGCTTGCGAGTAACCAAAAACAGAAACATCGCGCTCACAGCCTTTTCCATTTTGTATCCCTAGGCAGAACGCCCGAAATGAGAAGGAAGCTTCTGAAGGTTCGTTACAAGGCGCATGAATGGTGTGTGTCTTCTGGTAGCGAGCTACAGACGAAGATTTGCATCGTTCTGTGGTCTGTTTGGTGCGTTGAATGCCACTTCGGAAGTGGGATGCTTCCATTGCTATTGACACCACAGAAATACCGTGAGGATAACGAAAATGATGAGGATGAGCGATCTATTTAATATCAATCACTCAAGCCTCCCGGGAAGCCAAAAATTGCAATTTCACTGCCATACCGGAGTTAACTGAGCCATGCGGGAAGATACCTGCGCTTGAACTACAGGCTATGTTGACTTTGGCCAGCTCCTGGGAGTAAGTATTCCAGATTAATGAGGCTGAACCCTCCGGGGAGCTTTTTCCAAGTATCTGAGGAGCCAGATACGTTGGAAGCCTGTTTATAGCTCCTGGGAGGTCAGGAAACACGTAGGCCATGCGTCTAAGGGACTGACCGATTGGACCTCCTGGGTTGTCATTCGGCTGGTGGCCGCATAAAAATTTGAATAGCCTAACAGTAACGGAATAATGAAGATGATGACATGCATGAAGATTAGGTAAAGAGCACTTAGCTCAAAAGTGGCCGTTGTTGGTCCAAACTTATGGCCACGTATAGCATGTAGAAGGTGAGAGCCTGATGTGACGTTCATTCGTGTTGTGGTTTGAGGCTGGTGCAGATAAGGAACAGAGCGACACCGTTGGAATTGGTTCCTAGGATGTCTTAATCAAGTATAAATATGATGTCGAATGAAGTCGAGGTCCGAGTCCTTGGTGTATAATTAGACTTGCTTTCTTCAGCTGAATAAAACATTTATTTTTTTGTTGACTCACAGCAATTGTACGCATACTTCATATGATGGAAATGGAAGCGAATTGACCAAATCACGAAGGAACCACCGTGTGGCCCTCCAAAACTGCCCCATTCTCTCGGAGTCTTGGAAAGTGAAGCTGTTCGATCCCAGTGGATTGACTGTCTTAAAATCTCTGCGTTCGCTGGAATGTATCAAAATAGGGTGGAGGAGGTGCTATTATTGCCCTTGCTAGAGGAGCACAGTTCTGGCGATGTATCCAGGACTTACCGAATTTATTGGCATGGATTTGTAGCTGCACGCGATGAAAATAAGCTAAGAGTACGCGCGGTCATCGGGCCATGGCAAGGCGCAGCGTGGCCGCAATTTGTTTTCTAGAATGAGATATTTACACTTCCGACTAGCGAATCTTGTAAAGTACATTTAATTGTGTCTTAACGGACTGTATCCTCCAAAAAGCTTGGGAACCGAGATGTTCCCGACATCAGAATGAACAAGCAAAATTCTGACACATAGTTGTATTTTCGTCAGCTTTAGAGACCTACTTTTCGATGCCATGGTTTAGGGACAAAGGAAATCAATCAACTGACTAGCTCGAAGGATTTGCTCAACTTGATCTTGGTGTATTTCGTATCTCGTGCCACTCTTCTAATTCTTTTGGAGCCTATGATCCCTAATGTAGAGCATCGCATATATCTCCCAACTTTCCAGGTACCGTCAATATGAGTTAAGAGTAGTACCGATTGCTATCATAAACATGAAAAGAAATGTCCACCGTTTGTTGGCAGTTGGCGATACCACACTTGTAGAATTATTAGCTGGCCCATTTGGCGTCAGGCGAGTAGGCACTGGAGGACTAGGAGCCGTCATGGCATCCAGTGTGTTGAAAGTGGGAAGCGGAAAATGCGGTAAAAGAAAGGTTAGAGGAACAGCAGTATTATACTGTTCCACTTCCCTTGGGGCGTGGGCGTTGTCAGTTGCGAATCGTTTCCCCCCACTCATCATTGCAGAATGATAAAGGGCTGCAGGTCGTCGTTGCAGCATTGCCCTGGTACAGATTTTGAGTCAGTAATTGAGCGTTTTGAGAGGTGCAGTATTTGAAGATTATAGTGTACTGGGAAGGCGCGAGCTGCATAGAAGTCGCGTACGACACAGGTGTGTCCGACATTTTTTGGAATATTTTCTCACTTAGAAAAGAGAGACGACGGAGATAGGCGGTAATTCGGAAAACAAAGGATAGGGTTTGGACTTTCAGGCAGTATCGAGAGATTGTAAATGAATGATGAGTAGTCCAGTTGTTACAGTAGCTAAGTGGTAGTAAATAAAATGTAAAACCACCGCGCCTAGGACCTGGAGTTGCGAATTGTGAGGGGGGCTCTACTATTTGACAGATTTTATACATAGAACTAATAGTAAAATTCTGCTCCTTGGGCAGAAAATCAACTTCATCGATGCTGACATGACTAGACCCAAGGCTCTAAAAATATGCCAAATTCAACAGGCTTCATTCTGTAAAAAGATGTCGAGTTCTCACCTCCCTCCACGGTGTGCATTTAAGTTTCTTATCCTAGGTTGTTTGAATTATCAATAAAATGACCAAATAAACCGACGTTTAAGGATTTGAAGTGACATATTTGCGGGTGGGCGTTCAAAGTGCTAGATTCATTGATTGGCATCTATTTCGAGAAGTAGAGCGATAGAATCCATCAATCATCAATGTGACTCTTGCGGGTCGCATGTTGAAACCCTCTTCAATTTTCCACGATTTTGGTGTTCAGAGTAGTTTGCTAAGGACCATTGTTAAGGACTATGGCTGTTCTTTGCTCTGTCTAGCTCAAAAGCCACACGTGTGTATTCCTTGTAAAGGCCTGAAGTGTAACCATGAATCTCTTCCAGCTCTTTAATCATTTTAGCGACTTGGAATTCGAGCTTCGAGAACTCTTCTTGTACCTCCAGAAGTGTACGAAAGAATTTTTCACTGTTCGGGTCTGGACCTAATTTTTGGAACCAAAAGCATATGTTGAAATAAGTGAGAATCACTGACCTTGCTTGAAACGCGTTCTTGAAGATGACAGACGAATGAATGCATCTTGATCTGTTCGTGTTGACATCTTGATTGATACTGGACAATATTTGTTCGTGGAACTAAGTGATATACTCAACCCCGAGGGGTAAATATCATACGGAATTGGCTGGGTTTAAGTATGAGAGTAGGTCGGTATGTCAGGTGAGGTGCTTTACATCTTACATTTTCGAATCTGCTGCTCCTGGGATGTACTGTATGAAGCATTTTCACTCCCACATCAGTGACGAATAAGGCTTGGCTGGAGAATAGATAGTGGTGCAGACAATTTTTGAAACTACTGATAAGAAAGGCCACTGCAATGATGGCAAACGATGATTATGGTTTATTGTTGTGATACCAACAGGGGAATCTACACTGGAACAGGATAAGAGAACCGTAATAAAGGAGAAACGGAATATGAGTCTATTTTACCACCCGTTCATGAAAGGAGGGGCCGAAAGCAAGAGCAAGACACCCACTTTGACATGCCGGTGAATATCCAGTGAAACCAGATGATATTGCCATCGCCGCATCCGTACCGGCACACGAAGGTCTTTTGAGACACTGTGTAAGACATAATCCAATGGAAGAGTCGGAATCGGCGGTGAGGATCCGCATAATCCGTGCCTGAATTTTCGTAAGATTTACTACAGTATAAGCGTACTTTAATCACATATAATCAACTTTCTGAGTAAGAGCTAAAAGCAGATTCCAAATGCCTCCACAGAAGACATAGATGACTACGTAACGTCCCGGGCGGCATTTGGTAGCAGCTACACATTCCACGCCATCGATGTGAACAATTCCTTATTATGGTAGACATTTTTTTGGAATCGATATTCTTCAGCCGCATCAAGGTGACCATTGCGGTATTTAGATGCCTGAGCTGATTAGGTTCACAGATTACCTAAAAGCGCGGTAGAAAGAGTACCCTCTCTGTATCTTTTATCATGGGTACCCCACTGTACAAAAGCATCAATTAGAACAAGAGCTGGTCTAAATCTGTGGCCTGCATGTCGGTTGAAAATTGTCTCATGAAAGTAAAATGAAAGTAAAATGAAAGTAAAATGAAAGTAAAATGAAAATAAAATGAAAATAAAATGAGTTTGATGTTATTGATAGTCCCCCTTCAATTCAGTCGCAGGAAGAATTATCAACATTTAACGACCAATTGCACGTTGAATCAATGGTCATAAGATTGACCCCACTGGGCGTACTAGACATATCAATCGGGTGTTTATTGAGGAATTCAAGGATTTGTGACAAAAATGGCTACTAGCGCCAGTTTAGAACCGTGAATTGAACAGGATAGACCGGGGGTGGAGTGGAATCTCAACATAACCATACTTGGTGGATCGTCAGATCCGCAGGGTAGGGGCATCAAACAGCAAATTTTCTCGCGCATGGAGCATAGGATGCGTTTTGATGATCGCTTATAAAACCATATCCGCAAGACGACCATGGCAGAGTCAAGCACAAGAATCGGTTTTAGCAACATCATGGATTTTGATCAGCCTCAGCAAGACCGACCTGAGACTTGTTTCTTCCCCGAGACCCCCAACTGGGCAAATATATCGCAGGCTCCCGGGAGCAGAGTGTCCAAAAGGCACGCGAAAGATCCTGGGTCGACGCTAGTCGCAGTAAAAACTTCGAAACGACAACGAGCGAATACATCATTGCGTCCAGAGGCTCCGAGTACTGGAATTCAAATGTGGGACAGTGATCCGTGGGATGCTTTCGAAAAAGGGATTGAGATCTTTCCTGGACGCCACGTATATCTCGCTAGAGACCATGGGAACAAAGCACGGCTGGTTCACATTCAGCATTTGGCCGAAGGGGTCGCGGGATGTCTGCTGGAAAACATCAATCGCCATTCGCACCGAAGCTTTTTGCGTCTTCTCCACTGTTACCAGTATGGGAGCTCGTCTTTCTTGGTATGGGAACCAGTCGAGCTGTCTCTGTCGCAGGTCCTAGGATCTAAGTGCTCCATCCGTGAGGCTGAAATGGTCTCCATAATCTGGCCAGTATATATCCCTTGGCTCTTGGCCTGTGACCTATATTCTCTAATTGCATTTTCGATAGATCCTCACTGGCATACGGTACTTACGCGATTGCCAATACGCACTTGCCTCACTGGCCAGCGATACGATTTTGTTCACGGAGGGCGGCGACGTGAGAATCGGTACGTGGAAACCCCATCTCCAAACGTCAACGCCAGCAATAAAGGCTTATGAAAACGGGCACTAGCGGGAGTAGAACACAGTTGTGAAATCTGCGCAGCAGATATGAACAAGGTTACAATGAAACTACTTGCCCTGTCGGATATTGTCAAAGAACTCCGGAAGAAGATGAATCCTCTGCACCCGTGGAGCACACAGGCTCAGGAACTGCCTGAAAAATTAATGGATGTGCCATTGGATGACCTGTTGCGAGTGAGTGATTCTCGCAGTGGAAAGAAGCAGACCAGCTGACATGTGATCAGGACGACATATTCAGGCAGATGAAAGGAGGAGATCTGAAGATGCTGGTTAGTATTGCAAGTAAAACCGGGTACTACAACATCCGGTTCCCTCAATCGTGAAACGACCGCTTGGCTTTTTACTGCCACGCTAGCAGCTTAGCTGAATCCAGGGTGTCATCCAATAATTTGACTTTTGCTTTGTGAAAAACATGCCTTTTCATTCTATCCGATCACACATTCCGATCAACATTCCAAGCAGAAGGGTCTTTGGAGCCGATTTCTTACCTAGGGTGGATGTGCTTGGCGAGTCAATCAAAATATCGATCGAATTGCCCTCGTTATGCTATGTAAAACCCAACTATAGCTCGACGCATGGCGTAAATTCTTTGTGGGACTGAAAGCGCTGCACCTTATTGTGATCATGAGAGCTGTGCGAGTCTGCAGTCTAGATTCCCACCAGACGGTTTCTAGCCAGTTTATATGATCGAAAGCCGATGACTTATTGAGGACTGTATCTCAGTGAATATCTAAATGTTTTCCTATGACGGAGCATTAGTGTTGCCATGCCAGTCCAACGATAGTATGCACATGGGACGAAGTTGACACAATGGCTCTATCTAGAAACCATCCCTCTGTCAAGAACGTTTCCGCATGGGGCTCTGCTCAGTCCATACCATATGAGTGCAATGGCAATGTACGTACTAGCCTATATCAGACGTTTGCTAGTGTATATGTCGCTGATAGCATTTTGCAGTCATAGCGAAAGTCCGGAAATAGATGCGATGTCTCGCTACATGCGCCATTTAAATAGGTCAGTTTACCGCAAGCGTCCTCGCTCCAAGACTCCCCGAACAGATTAAAACCTCCAGCAGCCTTGCCTGAGCCTCGATGGTGCAACTGCATTACTGACGACGTTCAATCGCCGAGGTTGTCATATTATTTGGCTTCTCCCAGGCAGTACTGGGATCAATGTTCTGCAGGGGGGGGAGCATGTGCGAAATTGCACTGAAAAGACACCTGATCTGATAAGCTCTAGGTCTCGCATACAGTCTCCTGCACGATAGCTTTGAAGATCGGCTTCTTGCCTTCCATTGTCGAATACGATCATTTTCTCGTCTGGCCTTATCATAGCCTGTTGGGCTTGTTGATCTTGGTGGCGTCTGTGGGAGATGAACGTCTGCTGAGGATCGTCGCCGATTTCGACACGGCTCAGCACTCTGACTGTTCTGACCGTCATGCAAAGTCCCGACTGTAGCATCCTTGAGTTCAATGACAGAGGCAGGGCCACCACGAGCCTCACTTGACCACCTTCACTTCCAAGGTCTGCCTCCTTCGTCTTGTTCCTCGTTTTGATCTTCATCACACTCTGATAGGGCTAATCGACATAGGAAAAAGTATTTCGATGATCCAGCCCATGGCTGTAACTCGAGGTTGTCATATCGTTCCTTCATCTCGACTAGAAATGAATTCCACAACACATGAACAACCCTTGTTCCCACCTTTGGCACAATCGCAAATTTGTTGTCGTCCCACATCTTACGTAAATCCCGACTTAGCAGGATAGTGTTTTCAACGCATCGAATGTCGACATCTTGCTCGGGATGGACTTGGAGCAGAGAAGCATGCTGTTCCGCTGCCACCATTCGCTCTGCGCGGCGGGTATAATGTGCGCGGTCTCGTTCGGGAGGGCCCAGGAGGTGGTTCGGCAGGTAACATCGCGGCGAATGACGTCGTCGGCGGAGCTCAGTTGGCCAGAAGCGGACGATTATGGAGGGAGTAGCGAGGCTGAGCAGCGAAAATGGTCGAATTCATGACGACTGCATATTTTTCCACGTCTTCAACACGAAAGTAGTATTGACGATGAGGAAGTACATCATCCATATCAGTAGACCACAGGGCGCCATCGCGGCTCCACGACAAGAAGCCTTCCCATCGTCCGTTGGCCACGATGGCGCACTCGTTATGAGAAATCCCATGATGAATACCCCCCGATCGCGGAGAATGATAATAAAATATTGTGATTCTCTGCGTACTCAGGGTGGAGAAAGAAGACAAGCGGTGAGAATGAGGTGAGCCGGTACATACTTGGATGGTCCAGTAGATAGTCTGTTACTATGTTTTCAAAATAACGGCTCGTCGTTTAGTTGCACGTTCCATTGCAACAATCGCGACTGGAAATGACGTACAATACTTTGCTGCCCCTGAGGTGAGTGCGATAACCACGAGGATCACGTGATATGAACACGCTCACGGACTCGGGGGCAAGTTGCATGATGCCGCTTAAGCATCAACCCGAGCCAACAACGATTCACAAAATAATTTGTTTGCTGTTTCCTCAAAAAGCACTGCTCGGAATTTGATTAGTAACCGGTCCGCCGTCGAAACCTCCGTTACGAAAATCCGTTTACGAAAGGTAACGATATCATATGGCGTGCAGTATGTTCCGACTCAATGATAACTTAGCAAAAATAAACTCTGGACTGGCTGTCTTTCAGATGTGAAGCGCAGTACACTATTCTTACCTAGCACATGATAGCGTGATCCAAGGCTCATCAGGTGGTTATCATAGATGGACAAGAGCTCTGCAAGTTCATTTGTTGTACCTTCTGGAGCCTGGTACGTGCAATTTAGATAGTAAAAGTATGTTACCCACTCGGGCTTAGAGAGATTGTGAGTGTCTTCTCAGCGATGGAGCAGATACATGTGAAGCTTGCCGACTCCTTATTTTTTATATTTCCACGAGGGTCATGAATATGTACATTATACATCTTGCAAATAGACTTTGTACAGTAACCTCCATGAACTAGTAGAAGATGTTACAATGGGTAAATTCGGGCTGTGTGTTGTCTATCGGTTCCATCTAGTCTTAATGAGGTGGTGGTCGACTACGAGAATTCAATCTTCAAAATTTGTAATACTCGGTACACGTATGCACACCTATATGTGAAGTGAATACAGTATATCTCAGGAAATAGTCACACTTCAGTGGTCGTCGACTCTGATTAATAGTAAATTTCATCCTAATTCATCCTCCAATAATGATTGATAGAACAGTTTTGGGCGCGAAGCCTAGACAGAATCTCAGAAATTGCCCGTGATATTTGTAACAAATAATCTTGGATCAAGGGGGGACATTAAACGATCAGCGGTGGATGTTGCTGGCGCTGATCCCACGGAGAAGTTCATTCGTTGGCCGCGCCGGGGCCAAATGGCCAATTCAACCAGAAACTCATTTGAGATGCCGTACGCGCAGCAGTGCTGTAGGACCTGATAGGCGTGTTGTCGAAGATGATCTAATAAAGCGACGTGTGGCTCTGATGGCGAGAGATAAAAAGGAAGATCAAAGACACATTCTTTTGAAAGGTGGTTCATCACGATCAATCTCAAGTCCAGCCAGTCCACAGGCTCTCCAGGAACTGTAAAGGAGAGGAATACAAATATGTCGTTGACAGAGGTCATAGGGCAAAAGAAATCCGGCCCATCCCACTGAAGGCAATATCGGTCGCAACTTTCGGGGAAAAGAAGACAGGTGACGGGGACAGGCAAGCTAAATGGCAGTGGGACCTGAAATATCATCGAAGCGTCTTTTTCATTGAAGGAGGGAATTTCCGGGGAGTCAAATATCAAGTCGTCCCAAGTGAACAGGAGTGGGGACTCCCCATCGCTGTTGCGCGTGTGGTCCTCTAAGTGTATCGGCTATTAGCAACATAATGATTTGTGATCTTGTGTAGACTCACCGGATGAAAGCATTTGTTAAGGGTTGGCGACCAATTTTGAGACTTTGCAGATATAGGCAAAGCAGGTTACCTCTATTTTATTACTCTTCTACGCGTCTTTATCTTCATCTGCACTACTTGTGTCACAAGTGTTCATATGAGAAATCGATCTGTCCTTGTTGATTTGTAACGCTATGTAGAACACGAGCGGGCACTACTGTTGCTTCAACTTTGGAAAGGCTTCTTCGCTGCTGTGAATAAAATGCCCGTGGAATGAACAGTAAAATAAACTGACTGGCATTTACATAGTATGAATGAGAAAGTGACACGTTCGTTCAATAAACACTCATCGCATTTAAACAGTGAGTGTAATCTCCCTGGCACGGTTCAAAACTACACAGAAGAAGCCAAAGCTGTTCAGACTGACCAAAATACAAGATACACACTAATTGAACCGCCAAAGGAGAAGACGAAAGAAAGAATATTTGAATTTTGTTTCTATATTGGGGCGAAGTCTTGAACGACCCGCCGTGCGCTCCGTATTGGATTTATTGGCATGTATGGTGATCTGTGTTCAAAATCATTAGAAGATCCCACTAAGACCGCGCAGGTTGCGTTCAAAGGAACCTCAAAAGAACCAGGCGTCTCAAAATCCAAGTCCCGGTGTATGGTACAATATTATCTTCCCACCACTAGAGTTTGCCTTCTCATACAAGTAGGATTTTCTCTGAAACTGTGGTACCGTTATCGACATATATGATTGAATGCAAATAAAGACACCAAGAAACCACTCCCATAATGCTTGACAAGCTTCCATTGGACATCCTGCTTCTAATCGCGAATTTGGTAAGTGTTCATTCATTTGGAAGAATCTAAGCTGACATTGATGACTGCCATCAGCTGTCAGCTAATGCCGTTCGGATCATGAGTCATGTCTCTTCAGGACTTCGTTGGCTTTTAACCCCCCTGGTCTATCGGGATATTGAATTCTGTGCTGTCAATGAATGGGCTTTGAATGTTCTCGACGTCGATGACTTTTTTCTCCACCACTGCGCGAACGTCGACTATCTTCAAAGCACGAGGCGAGTGTCAATACATGCTCCTGTCCATATTGCTCGCTTCAACCGCTGCGTAGCCTTCAATCTTTTTCGAACGTCAGAGCCTTCGAAGAGCTGTGTGAGCCTTGGAACAACCGACGAGGAGAAAGCACACGAACTCTTCCTCAAAGACATAATGAGTCAAATGCGGAGGGTCTTCAAGGGTCTAAGATCCAATTCACTGCGCTCGTTCACGTTTGTTAAAGTCGACACCATATGGTCTATCTCAACCTGCTAATCGACACTAGGTGGCGTTTGGGAACATGCGTTCCCAATGGAATCTTGAATCAGGATGGTTGTATTATCCAACATCAGAAAGGTCTAGCCCATCTTTCATTGGTTACAGATAGCTCATGTCCCCATGCAGCTGGCCATCTCGATGCTTTGCCGGACCTGTGCTCTTTGAGATCACTGGAATGGGAAGGGGTCCAGCACCCACGGGAGATCGATCTCTTGCACCGGTGCATTCACCGCAATAAGAAGCATCTTAAGGCTCTTTCAATCGGATTCAGCATAGGAGGATATCGTCCAGATTTCTATACGGACGTGCTCGGGCTGTGGGGAACCCTATCCCGACCTAATTCGGATCATTCGACAATGTCCCTTCCTTCACTCGTTTCATTGACACTCTCAAAAACGGGTATGCCTAAACAGCTTCAAATCAGTGGCGCGCCTGTCTTCTCCAGCCTGAAAGTCTTGAAATTACGCGCATGCCCTAATGCTCTAGAATTCTTGAAAGCCCTATCGGATTCCACGCCTCCTCTTCAACTCAAACGGTTCGAGTTCTGTGGTGATAGCTTGGCTTCCACTTTAGACGAAATAGACGATATCAGTATACTGATCTCATTTTTGCTATCATTTCGAGGCTTGAAGCATTTGCATCTGAAGATCTCGAATTTTGCACGCTCTTGTCGTTTCCGAACTGCGATCCAGCATCACATCACCACCCTGGAGACTCTGGCATATCACGAGCAACAACTTGCCCCAATTGACGACGACAGACTATGGTGGGACACTCGAGATTATGCTCCATTATGGATTTTTGAGCAGGCGAGAGATCTCCGCCTTCATAGGCTTTCTGCCCTGGCGCTTTGCGCGAGCCCAGCTTTTCTAGTGAGTCGCTCCAACATTTTTAAGGGGAAGGATCCAATATAAGAAAAAGGAGATGACTAACACTCGTTCTAGAGACCCGTACTTGAGCCAGCAGGTTCGGAGTGTACGCTTCAGATATTACATCTCCGGTTCGTGGGCTTGGACCATTTGCACCGCAATATTCAGTCCGAGGTGATTGCACAGATGAAAACAGGCCGTGCATACTGTTCATGTGGTTGTTGGGCCAATAATCTTCGACGAGGCTCAAACCCTCGTAGTAGGTGTAGTTTTACAAGCACGTGGGAAGAATCAATGACTTCTGATCTAATGAAAACTTCGGTTTCTTCGGAAATACCGGTCGGCTCTGACCTGTGTTTTGATGAGGCGAGAGAGATTGTAGAATTCGCGGACTGGGCATTTGGGCCGCGTGGTCTTCCGAGTCTGATGGTATTGGCATTTGGAGACTTTTCTTACGAAGAAAGATACCAGAGGCAACGATTTCTAGCACGCCGACGAATGAACGGTGTATCCAAGGAACCCGGCTGTGCAGAAAGCGAGGAATCTGATTGGACTCTGTGCATCACCAACAAGGTGTCCGCTCTCGATGAAGATCCTTTCCACGGATCTGACACGTTCTTGTCGGTATGTCCCGATGGGTCATTGATGGAAAATCCCGAGGAGTGGTAGAAGGTGCGGAGTCGGGCATGGGAAGACGAAGATGAGAGATGAGGCAACGAGTCTCCAGGTTGGCGTTGTAATTCGCCGAACGCCAACAACGACATACTTTCAACAAGAGATTTCATTGCGGCGATACAGGAGAGATCAGCGTAACCCTCCATTGAGCTTCTGTGTGCTATACATTGTGGGGTTACCAAAGAGCATTTCCAATTGCTGAGCCCGACATTTGCCACGATTGGCGGGGTTGGGAGAGGAGGGCGCAAGAATAAAGGCGACAGGTGTTCTTCTTTGGCCTTTCCGCTTCCGATCGGAAGATTCGATTACTGTACTTTGAGCAGAACATAGAGAATGATATTGTCGATTATATGAATGTAAAGTTACAGTACCATGGACCCACAAAGACCTAACCTGAACCCTGCAGGGCCCTTCTCAGAAAGCGTGGTTCTGCTAAACCATGACGTTCTCCAGGTCCTTGAAAATTGTTGCATTTCTTTCAGCTCTTCTTGATCACTTATGTGGGTTGAGATGTAACTAGAAGAGGATGATCAGATATTTCTTACCTCGTAGGGGCATTTGAATGACTTCACACAAGTGTCCAGACTAGAACATCGTCGGAACTTAATTTACGTTTCCCACACCGAACATGCCGTAGAACTCTGTATTTACTTTCAGAAGCACCCGAAGAAAACCATTTAATGTGTATACCCCAACCTCATCGTACTGGGTGGATGCGTATAGTGGGTTGTGATCATTATGCAGAGTGATGGCCCCACCTGAAGTACGCTGCCGTTCAAGTCCTGCTCATCTGTCTCTTTACCAAAGACTGGCGTTCTCGGGACGAATCTAATCTTCTGTATTGTCTTGCGCCATAAAGCTAGCCAAGCCCTGAGACTCATAACATGTCGGGGCTGACAAGTTCAGCGTACGTTGCAGCCTGCTGTCGAAGCTGGAAGTTCTTGCTTGCTCTGTCTTCGAAAAGCAGCCCATAGTGAGATTTAGATCGCGACGAGTACACTCGATTGGAAAAGGAGCACGAGGAGAAATCCGCTCGACTCAAGGGTGCGGCACATGAGGGCCCACCCGTCGATCAAGGACCCAGGACATCTTGACTATTTTCGCAGGTGGGCATTGTCGAAGATGCGACCCGGTTCAATCAAGGGGCCTTCCATGGAAGCTTACTGCAAGCCGCAGTTTATTCCACGGTACGCCTGCGATGGGGCTTTGGGAGGCGTCACGTTGCAGTGTGGGCAGGAAAATGGAGAAGATGATATGGTAAGTACATAATAGCCTGTGTGGTATTTGTTGTCGTGCCTGTGTGCACCCTTCCAGGTGCGAGAGCGCTCAGTCATATTTCAGCAAGGACCCGTTCTTACCAGAACCCGTCGGTCGCACTGACTACGGAGCGCGAAAGCTACTTTCATCGCCGTCTGTCTCGCCGGGTTACTGAGAATGGCATAGTTCTGGAACCAAAAATGGACGAATTCCAAAGGTTTCATTTTAGCCTACCATGGATGGCCGCGGTCTTGTTGTTGACGCGGCGCCAATATACACCCCCGGGGGTACAGCAATTAAGAGTATGACTGAGAGAAGGTGCAGGTGTGAAAAATTGCTACCAATGCGCTGATTTGTCTCTTGACCCACAATTATCTTACGGTTGCAACCAGCGTTTGGTGCCTATCGACCGGTCCAGGCGCCTATGGCCCACTTTTTTGACTAAAAATCGCATAACGTCGGAAACTTGGGTACAGTACCTAGAGTAAAAGGCATATCCACTTCATTCACATGTTTGGCACCCATCGCATGCCGTACTCTTCATTTAAATTGAGCTGACGCCTCGCACGAATTGAATCTCCAGGCAACAGTCTTGAGCAATTCTGTGCTGTACCTGTTGAGATGTCCTTTGGTTTCCTTTCGATACTTCTCATTGCTACGTGCACAATTGGACTAAGTATGGCCTGGTGAGATGTTCTTCGGTTCCCTCCCAGTGCATGTACTTGTCTCTGCTACACATTGTAGTCATAGATGGTCTGGTGAGATGTCCGCTGGTTTCCTCCCAGCACCTGGTTCAGAAATTCAGACGTTGATTCTTGCTGAGACGTCCTCTGGTTTCCTCGCAATACGTCTTCTTACAACACATTGTGATTATTGATGGTCCGGTGAGATGTCCTTTGGTTCCCTCACCGTACCTCATCATCCGCTGCTATCTAGTCTTAAAACCATTCATCTCGCAGAGATTCACTTCCCTCAGCGGTCTGCAACTAGCAGTACGCTCGCCTTTTTCCGCAGTTGGTTTTAATGTGTGATACCGTTCGATCTGAATTGCCTTCCGTGAAATCATGCAACATTTCAAACACTCATGACCGGAAAATTCTTGGATTGCCATCTAAAGTACGCTAATCCAAACTTGTCCTAGCGTTCAACGTTGTACGCATATCATATATACAGTACAATAATTATCTTTTACAGCCGTACGTTTTGCAAGGCTGCCCCAAATGATAATAGCTTCTGATCTAATTGGCATCGCATTTTCCCGATGTTCTGGGATTGAATCGAAATTGCACTACCGTGTCTTGATTGCGGACGATGTGGGCAGTATGGGCAAACATGGTATGAGTTGTTTCATTGAGACAGTCTCTCATTTTTGAACAGCTCGGTGCCTGTTGCACCGTGTCTGTCAAAATGAACGTTGAAAACTTGTCCTTTCAACAAATCCATCACGTTCGATCAGAATCATCGAAAAAAAATCCACTCTTCCAAATTATTCATTCTCAAAATCGTGTGATACCGTCTCGCTACTGAATACTTGGTCCTAGTTACACAGAAATCACACCCAACAATAATTACGATTAAGTGGTTCCTTCAAGCCTACGGGCATCAGAAAGAACATTTCAAAGTTCATGTCCATGGTTGCAAAGAAATGAGATCGATTACCCAGAAGTTTTTGACGCATCAAGGTCTTCCATTTGGTGTGGAATGCATAATTTCTCATTGCTCAGGAATTTGTTCTACAGATAGCAGTAAAACTTGCCTCATCTCACAGTACAGTCTTGCGGTCCGCTATGTCCCATTTGTAGTATTCATAATGACCCTCTGCCGGTATCCTGATTTCATCGAATTTTAATTCCTATGATATATTACAAGATATCCTTGCACGTATTCGATTCTCAGCCCCGAGCGTTAAATGATAGTGGTCACAATCTCGGACATGTTGTCTAAAGGCTCACTCAAAATGAGGACCCTTTCAAAGACCTGTTACATGGTATCGATTATTCTTTTGGGAGGCGGAAGCTTTTAAACAGCACTAACTGTGGCTTTCTAGGCCCCTTGGATTGGCATTCGGGTAATATCTCCGTTTACACTGTCTAACCATTCTACGTATACTGATTTTTTATCTATCTTTAATTAGACAATCCGCCTTACTTCTTCCTTGATTCACCTCCTCTAGACCATAATCGGGCGTAGCCTCGATGCAGATTTACGGGCTTCAATGGTTAAAGCGGAGTACATCTATAACTTGGTTTACCGCCGCTACTAAAGTAGCCAAATTGATATCTAATTGCTCTATTCCTCCGACTTTTGACTATTTTGGAACATTATCACTGGTCAATCTACCAGACTGGCGTTTCTTTCTTTGATATTTCCCTATTTTCACTACCTTGATCCCACGATTACTCTGAGCTTCGAGCCCAAAGCAGTCACAATAGATAGCCAAGAAAGCAGAGATCCATATAGGGTTCCGATCGTATTACGCAAATTTCAGATGCCAACGAAAGACTAGAAAAATTTCGTTGGGTTCATCTGCTCCAGTATCTCCACATCACGATACCCACATCACGATACAGATGAAACGCGTGTCCTATCACCCCTTTCTGGATGCAGTCTTTTGTGCTTGTGCGACCAGCAGAAGAAATATATAGTTACAAGATTGAAGATTTTCTTTTCCACTGCGATAAGACTCGTCTTTCTGTTTCTTCCTGTTACTTTCGTTGTGCATTAGGAATCAGCCACATGCGGACCGTCCTATAGTACCATCTACTTTTAATTCTGACTGCCTCTTGCGCTAAGCTCCAACTGATTGGGTTTCTCCTCGATTCCCTGGAAAGTGTGTTTGGCCATTTGTTTGAAACTCAAATTGAAGTAGCAGCCAGACTCTCATCTCCTCCACAGATAATATGTACATATATCTTCCAGACCCTGAATAGTGAATCAAAGTACCGAATTGTAGGTGAAGCTTCATCGGGTTTGTCGCTCCAAGCGCTGATTCTGTAAGGAAACACTATGAAGCTGAGCATTATCACAATTACCTGGCTTCTCGTCCGTCTCGCAAAAGCCGATACACAGCCAGGTACATTGATCGTGCACAACAACTGCTATTTCGCTGTCCACGTTCAGGGAGTAGCTGATATGCCGTACTTGCAACAGGACTTAAAGGCTGGCGAGACTTTGCATCTCCCATTCCGAGAGTCAGTCAGTGGCACAGGCAATTCATTGAAGATTGCAACCGAATTTGATCGTGACAACATAGCTCAGGTCGAATATAGTGCATGCTTTCTTGGCAGCCTCTGTTTCCCTAAAGACAGTGTCTTCTACGATCTCTCCAATATCGACGGAAACCCGTTCCTTCCATATGGGATAACAATTTCTCCTTCACGCAACGAGTGTACCACTGTGAGATGTCCGGCTTTCAATCAGCATTGCGACCTTGTGTATTATCAACCACATGACAATCAAGCCACTCAGGGGTGCGACGTTGAAACCAATCTCCATGTCGAGCTCTGTTCAGGATGAACGCCAAAAGGAGAGCCTCGCAACATATTACGCTTCTTGAACTCAACTTGGCACGTCGTTTCCTTTTGAGATTGTCCGTTTTTCTTGGCAAGTGTTTATATTGGAATTCTGTGTAAGACGAGAAGTTATATACGTGTACCTCAAGATAAACATGCTGTATGTAATTTCGACAGCCTTTCTGCATGTACTGTACAAGGAAGGCATGGGGCAAGTTTCTAATTGCTTGAATCAAGATATCGGGTACTCTACTATATCCGTTTTAATTCTGCTTTTTAAGTGTCTATCACCGGTTATTCTCCCCACGTTGTATCTGCTCGACACCTACCTCTCTCACACTAGCCGCCTGCTCCCTCGCTACACTACACATCGGTTTATTGAAACTCTTGACCTTAACATTCCCTGTGTTAACAAAGATGTACAGCGGTGATAGAAGCCTTTGGGATAAACGATGAGCGGAGCCTCCGCAAAGGTATTGAGGGTCGTCTGAGCCCAACGATCAGCGGACAAACAAGCCATTTCCCAAGCTCAAGCATAACATAGTCTTCGAGCGGAGCTGCAGAACAAGCAAAGTATTGGCAGAGCGAGCAGAGTTTTAGCACTTACGGTAACCAGGTCGGGTCACTGTAGTGAAATTGAAAGGGCTACGCGATACTGTATTTTAGGATTATTTTGTAAGTTGTGGGCCTTCAAGTGCCATTACGAAAAGTTAGAACTTCTGCAAATCTCTCACGCTTTCTTTCAGCCCTGTTTTTACGATAACGCAGTTCTTTTCCTGCGTCCATAAACTCTAATCAGGGGAGTACTTGTCGTTTGCATAGCAAGAAAGAAAAAAAAAAAGAGCAAGCATATGTAGAGGCAATACATGATCATGGACAAATTACGAGACCCATCTTGCGTCACCTTTTTTTTTTTTTTTTCTTTAGATGCAAGAACTTTTTCAAAAACGGGTTGCTTGGAATGCTGATTCATACCGAAGACGGGGCCTGTATCACACTGATTCCTCTTACAATACTAGAGAAAACCACCCCACGAATTATACATTTATTCCCTCAAGTTTAGCCAGACCCTATTTCATCATTTGGTGTGTACTTGAGCCTATAAGACCCTAAGCAAATGACACCTGGGAACGACTGTTTGACGCGCTCAGACCCGACAAAGTTTTGCTCCATTGTCGGATATTTGAGGGCTATTGCTTTGATACACGGGATAGACGGCTCAATAATAATGAGACAAATAAAAGAATACGTACTGTCTTTCATCCCAGTAACAGTGCCAAATAATGAGGAGACTAGGAGAATGTTTCGGATAAGAGAAAGAGCGGGTCTTTGACAAAATGATCAACATAAATCTAATGGCAAACTGTTTGGCGTATCAACATGGAAGATTGTAAGCCTGTATTTGGAGTATATATGAGTTTCTAAAGCCCTTACTGACTTGAAAGAGTCTGGCGTGATTTCGGTATCGGCTAATATCTAGAATCGCGGATTGCTCGCAACGAGCTCCACCTTATGACCGGAAGGAGAGCAGGCAGGTATTCTCGACATCGGAAGATTGACCCAGAGAAGCAGGCCTTGGTGGAACAAGAGGAAAACACAGCTTTCGTATATCAGGTCAACTATTTCAAAGGGACTGCCCGTGTGAGCCTTACGGACATCGCAATCGGAAACAACGTTAACCGGCTAATTGACGGCCATGAGAATGTGGCTCGTCTGAAAGAGATCATGAGAATTGAAGGCTGCTTTCGCCTGAAGAAATCTTGCCACGTTCCTGTTGCAATCAGTTCGGCCGACTGGGACTCACAGAGAGTGTGGTTCGATCAGACTGCCGAGCTGCAGGCTGATGCGCCTTTCTCGTCCTTCCCTCGGCTGTGCAAATGTGCAGATTATACCCTTCTTGCTCTTGATAGGGAAAGCCTCATTACTGCTGCAAAAGAGATATTCCAAGAGATAGGTGTACAAGACCCTTGGTGGATCGTCGACGTGTATGTTGTCAGTCCAGGTAAGACAGCTCCAATACACCAGCGAAGAGATTACTCGCCCGCGCTGAATGCATCAGACCAGTCGGAACTGACGGGAAGACAAGACCATGGCGCCGATAGAGATGACGCGTTCTTTCGGCCGCTTCGTGAGAGTTATCAAAAGGAGCGTGCTCCGTCAGACGGTCGGATTTATCAAAGTATTAGATATTATCAAAAGCGCCAGAACGGACCGGCCGAGAGGTTCTGGTGGGCTGTGCTGCAAAGAGAGCCTGCTAGCCGGAAAGGGGATTACTTGCGCACTTTGCCGTCGGTCCTGGCCGAGGCGTTCGACGCGCTTCTTCCGATCCCTGGTCTCTGGGCGGGTATGAATATTGGGGTGTTACATAAGCTAAAAGCCATGAAATGTTACGAAGTGAGTTTCAGGTACAATTCCCCCAAGCTCACCGCCTTCTTCTTAACCATCTGAGCGGCCAGGCTATTACCTGTTATCTTAGACTCATTGGTGACGTCTTCACCAATATGGCCGGAGGTCGTCAGGAATTGATGAGCCGATTTGACGCTTCGACAGTAGACATTCTGCAGTCCAGAGCCCCAGGTGTATCGACCTGGGACTGGCGATTTCTCCAGGAAAATCAAGGGAAGCTATTCTGCTTCGTCGAGGACCCCGGCGACCGTCATCAAATATGGGAACGATTGAGAACGATTAGATCTCCAATTCCCACGCTGAAAACCTTTTTCCAGGATATTCTTTACCTTGAAATAGGCCAAGTAATTATACAGCAAATTTGTCTTACTCCGCCAAATACTGAAGTCACAATAGATCAAACTCTAAAGCACCAGCACGATGGAGTCCAGGGTCAATTGGCATTAGAGCAGGCACCGCCTCTATTGGATGGCCTAAGCACGGAGGCACATCTCTGGGATCTTTGGCGCTTTAGTCTACAATTTGGGTTTGAAATGTCAAAGCGACGAGACCATTGCCGCCGTCTTCTTCGGAAACGAGAGGACATCGATCGCCTGGCTCAAGTCGGCCGCGAAAACGATCCAAGTGAGGAGCTCTCGACCGCACTTTGGTGTCATCTTTTTTGGCTAGCCCAAAGCCACGGGTTCAATATACCTCCCAATCATGAGCCTGTCATGTTGAATCATGAAATTCTCAACCCAGCGTTTATTGATCTTCCTTTAGATGATACACAAGACATCAACATTGAACGCCGATGTGGCCGGCCATTCATAGATGCTGCCAAGCCCGATCGATACGCTCTTTCGCTAGAAGCGCTACTTGATACTCGATCTTCATCACGGGTTAGCAGCGTATCCGTGAGGCAATCGGTCTTCCGCGCCTTTTTCAGCTATTTGGGCGTGGCTATGGTCACCGGTCCAGCTGAATTCTCCTCCGACCCCTTTGTAGAACAACATTTCTCGGGCGACGAGAATAACGTGACCTTTCACCTGACCCCAAGTATAAGCTCTTCGACTGGTCAGTCATTTGGTGACACTTTTGATGATATTCCGATAATCGTCACTCCCCCGCCGATTTTACCACCAAGTCAAACCGATAGTCAGACGTATATTGCACCAATGCCTCTCTACCACTTCCAGTTTGAGGTATTGGTCCTCCAGCATTTGAGTTCCATTTGGCTGCCAAACAACAGGAATGTGCTTAATTCGTTCTTCGAAAATCTACAGAAATTTGGCTTTCACATCTATCATTCCAATGATCTGTCAAGAGCTATTTATTGGTCGGACTGTTACTCGCTATACATCGACAACCCCCGGTTAAAGCTCCGAGCTGTATATTGTGAAGGCTGCTTTGAACACCCATGGAACTATTTGGACCATCATGATGAGCAAGCTGTGCTGTTGGAACCTAGCATCGTGCAAGTGACCACATGGCTTAGTGAAGAGATTATCAAAATGAGGAACATTGTAGCAGATCCCTTTTGATCAATTCCATGGACTCACATAGAGTGATACTTTTGGTCACGGTGGAATTGAATTGATACATATGCCCCAGACTCGTCAAAATCTGGTTTCTACTACTCAACGCTTTGGAGCAGTACCACCGCGAATGATCCGAAATCGTAGATTCTTGTACTGTACTGTATTTGAACATAGTGCTGGTTTTTCCCCACGCACTTGGCCGCGGATGATGTCCCGAGGTTAAGGTTTGACCGATTCGGTTAAAGAGAAAATACAAATTTCCATTACACAGTACGCAGGAACACACTTCCAGGAATTCCTCGATGCGCGTTTTATCTGATACTTCCCCAACCGCACGCCTCAAGGGAAATATGTCTGGTGACAAAGTGGACAGTCAAAGTGCTCTCTAAAAAACCACGTATCAACACACTCCCGGTGAAAGGAATGTAGACAGCGTAATTCGCGGGTTACTCGTGAATAGTCCATCTGTTCCAAGCAGATTGCACTAAAGAAGGTCGTCAATATCGTCCGTAGCTTCCACTCTATCTGCTCGGAGCATTGAGAAAGGACGCGGAGCCAAACGAACAAGGCAGTTGCATACTCACCAGATCACAAATTCAGTCAAAACTGCCCTTGAATCTCCGTTATCGTGGGGACTTATTCCCCGTTGCTCCGGAGTATAAACGCGTGAAACCGCATTCAAGCGTCTCAACAGTATTTGTTGTCTGCTTTTTACGCGCAGCAAATTTGCCCGGTCTTTTCGACGGACATAGATGGTGAGGCTATGCGGGGTCAGCTTGTCTGTCGTCGATCTGGTTGATTCAGGGGGTATTGTGGGTATTTTCGAGGTTCTGGAGAACCAACTGTCCGAACACGTCTAAAATCCAAAGGAGGTGAGACCTACCCTAAGGTTAATGCAATAAGCAGTACGACACTCAGGCCGCCACCGAGAGAAATACAAACGTATAATGTCGTGTGATCTGTATTGCCCATGGCATTGCTTTGAAACAATCACGGTTTAGCAAATTTGACGGCTGGAATTGGTGCCGCGTTCTGTACTCACAATGTTCAACTTGGAGTTAGCATGGGATAGATACCGTTCTAGAAGCCAACTCGAGAGTAAGCAAATTAGAAGGAGTTCTATTGTGTCTTACAGTGAGTTTTGAACGCGATTGTGATGACAAAGCCTATGGAACTGCAGTTGCAAAGGATGCCTCGTCTTTGTGCGATTCGAGAAGCAAAGTTTCATAGCCAAACAGACTTTTCGCGTCGTCTTCTGACATTTTCTCCTATAACACGCTTCTGGAGAACTGTGTCAGCGTGACCCAGAGAGTAACAGATTCCAGGGCACAATCCGGGCACATTCCAATCGCGTCATTTTGTTCAGCTGACGCGTTCCATGTCTGGAAATTGCCGCCTTTTTCAGAATTTCTTCAGGAAGGTTGAAATTTCCGAGCAGCGAATGGTCTTCTCCTTCATAACCATGGTGCTCGTTCACGGTTGAGGTTTCCAAGCGGCTTCACTATGTGTGGACTTGGGTTTTCGAGTAGTAGCAAGCCCATCCCCTTACGCGCAGGACTGAATTGAACTTTGTGAACAAACTCTCCCACACTGAGATATTTACCATTGTCGTTTACAACAAAATCAAGAGTAGCATAACCTTAGGTAAAATACTGAACGACCATATTTGCAAATGCTGCCTTCCTCATTCCTTTGAAGCAGCCATGAGGTGGAAGTGGCTTGTGGAATGAGTATTGCTACGAGAAGAATACAGATATGTCTTTGATGTAGGTGTCGTATCTTTGCAAACCTTGTTGAACACAGGATGTAGGCAGCTAATAAATTAAAGACATTATTATGCTTAGTATTCTATCCCGCCAATAAAACCCGCATCTCATTTTGTTTTGGATTCTGGCGTGCTGAGTCAATTACTGGGCCACCATTTGCCCGAAGACTTCCGCACACCGTGAAGCGAACTAATTTTCATATTCTGAGTAATAGTACATACGAGTGCTGATGACACGTCCAAAGGGTTGTATACGGTGACGGAAGCTCTTGAAGTCATGCTTGAGAAAGTACGGGGATCATATACGAATGTGTGGTTTCAAGATACATGTACTGTAAACAGAGCTTGCATAATCATTTGACAAACGGAATGTCGATTATTGTAGCTCCGCAAAAGTTCACAGAGCTAGACTAATAGTCTAAAGCGCCCTCTCCTATCCCAGGAACAGAAAGGCCCCCGGGTCAAGCAATATTGCTCCCAAGAACACTTTACTTCTTCAGATGTTCTGACGGGTCCTGGGAACTGGGCTGATCCCGATCACTCGATTTCGGCTTCTGGAGCTGGTGAATAAACACCGCAAAAGAGATGATCTTTGAAAATCTCCGAACGTCTTCGATGAAGATTGTTGTTCCTATCTCTAGAAGGTACAGTATAATGAAAGACGACAAACTTCTTTGATCTTAACTCTTCTAATATTTGCGGTAATAGAGCTGCGGTCACAAGCCAGGCCTGGCTCTGTTGCCGGCTTTCGAAAACCTTACACATCCAAAATGATTTTTGTCACGAGCAACGAGAATTTAGCACCCTTGGGGCTGCAATCATGTCACTCATGCTGTTTATTGATTCAACCCGTTTCCTTTTATGTTCGGGACCCTACAGAGGCTGTGAATATCTCGCTGCGAATGCCGGGGGGTGTTGAGAGGAGGATAAGCGGTTTTCCGAATAGTATGAAGTGGTTTGAAAAGCAGCAAATCCTAGATTTCCCGTTCGGCAAATATGACACTGGGCCAAAAACCTGAGAGTGCTCGGTGTGCTCAAGATTGTACAAAAGGAAGAACCCGGAGGGGTTTGATGAGACAGAAAGGGCCTCCAAGAAGGATAAAGAAAAACCATTGCACTAAAGAAATCTTAATAGGGGTTGAGGGCGACAGCTATAACGAGACTTCGAGTTGTCAAACATTGCTCGCCTGCATCAGATAGCGTGCCAAGATCGATGTCAATTCAGCACAAGTATCAAAATATAGACGTATAAACACAGATGAGTTGGTTGTCTTGTAAGCCTTATTCCAATATGTTTTGCTTCGTGACCTGTTTCGGCTTAAGACCTGCTTTGAATCAAAATCGCCTTTCCTGCGTATCTGTATGTAATGTCCTTCTCGGTCGCTTTCTACCTCATAAGATGCGTTTCGGGTGTATCTATACAGAAGACAACCTCTTCTAAATATTGTTTCGATGTTCTCGTTGGACAAGATCGAATTGGCTGAAGGTTTGCAGACCTCTGTTTTTTTCTCCCCGCGGAGCACGATCGCCAATTTCCTTTTGTTGCAAACGCTCTCCGGCGCTAAGGTAGGGACTGTCTCATGGCCAAGGATACAATAAAACAGACGCGATGACCCCCTCCCCTGAACATCCCAGAATTCCTGTCGTCCCGAAATTCATTCGATCCTACAGCGCAGAACATGTTCCGGAGTTTTTCTGTAGTCGCTGAAGATGGATGGTGTCTGCATTGGTGGCAATCACACTATTGTTGAATAGAGAGCTTAGTATAAATACATCAGAGAATCGCCCTTATATTCGGAAACCCATTCAAGTTCGACTGTGACCACTGATAAAATGAAGCTCTCCGTTCAAGCCCTCTTTACTAGCCTCTATATATCCGCAGCCATATGTGGTACTCTCCAGGTTATAGATTATGCGGGTGAATGCGTGATATGGTCTAACGATGTGTATGGATGTACGGGGTATTCCACATCATTTGGACTACTTAACGGAAGCGATGGCTCAAGCTAGTGAAGAATCCCTAGTAGAACTTGAAGTTGAATATTACTGACTTCTTTTTAAGCGATACCTCAACTTGTCAATGGAACTCGGACCTACTATTATTGGTTGGACGTCGATGCCTGTGGAACAGAGGATGGAAAGCCCAACGCATGGATTACTGTCAATTACACCGCTGCCCTTTCTTTTTATAATAATGCGAATGACGGATGGAATTGAATACTTGACAATGGATTTAAATCGTTTTCTTCTCATTCGCTTTCTTCTCTTCGGCTTATTTCTGTGACGCTCCTTAATTATAAAAAACTTACTCACTCGCCTCTATTTGACAACAATCACATTATTGATGCAATACCATTCAATTTATTACAGATTTGTATACGTAGAGCCGGCTAATAATAATGGACGTAGTAGCATTCATAAGGAAAATAACGAAGCTAAGGAAGAAACCAAGAAACCTGTAGGCGTGGAAGCACGAGACTTACATATCTGTATTTTACACCATTTGGAACTTGAATAGAAAAAAACATCTTCGGACCAGCGATATTGAGGTCCATAAGCTTCCCAGTGGTGACGGATTGCTCTACGATAAATTTGGCATTTGGAAAAGCGTGCGGGGGCAGATAATAATATGGATAGCTGGAGAAGGGATTTCATAGGTTTATATAATTCAGATTTACATAAACTATAATAAAACAATGCCATATGACCAGTAGTCTTGACTTACCAAAACTAATGCCACCTTCCTATTCACTCAACTGATGCCTACATTTCCGAAAAGGTGTAGGTAAATCTCTCCATTTTCCGCGTAGGAATGGCGGGTTTCGTAGCATTCCTCGCAAGATAGCCACAAATGCCATTCCTTTTTAAGCCAGACCTTTCGTTCCAAATTCCATTGCGCCCTCTTTTTCATCAGAATAGACTGTTGCTCTTCCGTTGAGAATTCAAACTCCTCCATACATGACTGGCAAATAGAGTGAATATTAATATGCCGTTTGGCAGGAAAAATGAAAGACCACAACCGAGTATAAGAGGATCCGGGGTCATAGGATCGAAGCTTGATTTTGCATTTGGCACGATCGCGGGAATCGCAGTCCGCGCAGGACCAAGTGATCATTCCTTTCATTTTCGACAAGTGCTGGATTTGTAAGCCTACTGTAGAAAATCTAAGGCGTTGGCTTACCTTTGATGACCTAGCGGAAGAGGACTAGGAGAGTTTGTATATTTGAAGGTCGTACATGGCTCTAGTTTTAGGATACATACCATCCTTATATAATGCCTAAACTAGTGCCTAAAACTAGTGCGCCCCGCCCCACTTTTACGAAGGCCAACACGGCTGTATAATGGAACTGTAAACCAAGCTTTCAATACACGGTATTGTGACGTGGAAAACCCTTCCCTTGCCCCTCGGCATTGGAAGGCAAATAAAAAGCGACTCCAATGACTTTACAATACAGAGATATCCGTTCAACAAACAAACCCTCGCCCAGCAAAACATACAATATGGACAGTCTCCCGGTAGAGATGTTGAATGTGATTGCAAATGAGCTCCCTATCTTGTTGTTGAAGAACTTCTCTCTGGTAAACTCGAGGTGCCGACAAGTTTGGCTGCCATTGCTTTTTCATACCTTAAGTTCACATTTTCATGGAATGGGTTCGATTTGTTGGATTTGATAGTGGATTCACATTTAGCCCAGTATGTGAAAGTTTTGCATTATGAGGTTTCTGAGATAATTGATCCACGTAAGACAAGACTCCCATGATTGGTATATTCAAGACCATATTGGACTAATTTTAAGCTCTGGGCCTAGTTGTTCAACACTGGGACTACTTTACAACATGTACATGTATATACACGCCCCATGAATATGTTCTTGATCAACGAGAGCTTCAGCTGGGTTTAAATGACGAATTCTCTTATCCCAGTATATATTCCTATTTTTGTCGTCTATGTGAAGATCAGATTTCTCTTCTGGAGAACCGTACCGACAGCGAACAGGATTCGGTGAAGCTGTAGTGTCATAACCACCGCCAATTTCTGGATGAAAGCCAGGCTTTGCCTAGAAGATGTCTGTAGAAGATTGGGCAAGGGTGTTTGATCGGAGAGGTATCTTGGTTTGTGTTTTCTCGGAGTTGGTGAAGTGTCTTGACCTGGAACGAGCTCCAATGTGCGGGATGATGGGGGTTCAGGCGAAGGAGATGGTGAGTGGTAGGGAGGTTGGGATGCGGAGTGGGCGTCAATGTATGAAGCAAGCCGACTCTTTTTCTGGTGCTTTACACGGTTCAACGCGTTACAAAGCTCCAACGGGCTAAACATTGTGGATGTTGTAGGCGTTGAACCTGAAGGGATTGGGTATCGATGAGAGATGGCAGATGGATCATGTGAGATGCGCCACCCCTGGGCGACAACGCGCGCGGTAAAAACAACGGTTTTATTAGTTGATCAAGGTTTATTCGGCTTCAGGCTGTTTCAAGTGGAAAGATCAAGAATAAAATAAATCCCTGGGTCCCCGTTCCCTCCACTTCTTTTTCCGTTCCTTCTTTCATTCATACATTGTTTGTTGGTTTGTTTCTCCGCAAATGAGAAATTTGTTCCGAGTCGATTATGTCTACGGTCGCATCAACCCCACCTTTGCCGAACACCAGAGGTGTGAGTACTGAACCAAATACTCCAGAGCCATTCAGCGACAATAGCTTCGCAAAACTTGTTAGCGATCGATAAGACCGCTCAGTCAGGCTCAGACTATCACAGGAAGTTCATTGGGGAAACAATTCTCGATAATAAGCCTACAAATTGCTTTGTTCTTTCGCTTAAAAATTTACCTCTATTCGCTCACATTGGATGGAGAGTTGGTAAAGGCCGTGAGTCACTACAGCATCGTGGTGTAGATCTTCTACTATGTTTGGATCAACAGGATGACGGAGCAGCTGGAATTCATGCGCGATTTAATTGGGTTAAAGGAGCAAGCGGCTTCTTTCTTATTGCCGATAACAAATCAGGGAAAAAGGTGTTAATGGATGGAGAGATATTCGGACAAGACCAGCGCCTTATACACCGGAAAAACACTATCATGATCGGAGAATGTATCTTTACATTGCAATATAGCATTCGAGACTCAGTCAAAGAAGAACAGTTCCAGCTAGACCTCCGCCACCTCTTCCGTCGATGTCATGGGGAGCAACATCCTTTAATCCTCCCTACTCCAGGGGAGAATGATTCTAGGATTGGGGATTGGATATTCCAACAACCACTCTCAAGCGGTGGTTTTGGTATTGTGCATATGGTCATCAATTCACATACGGGACAACCAGCAGCAGCTAAATGGATCTTGAAATGTAAGAGAAATGGGCGGAACGTGGATAAAGAGATAATAATGGCCAGAAAGATTTCTAAGTTTACCCATGTCAGTTACGAATTCCTTCTATCAATCGATATTCTTTGAACGTGGAAAGCTTATACATATCCTTGTCTCTTTATAGGACCGAATATGCAGCCCCCAAGAAATTATCCATCTTGATCTGAGACGGTCTAAAAGTGAGATTGTCAGTTTAGTTCCAATACATCAACTCCTTCATTGTCACTAACTTGATGATAGGACCGAATCCAGATGTACCTAGATGAAAAATGGACACCAACAGCGGAGAATCTCACAGATGAATATATTATCATATCGCCGTTACTTAATGCAACATTCCATTCGCTCTATGGATCAAATGTGTCAGCTGCTGGGAGAGAAACGTTTTTCTCACAATTACTGGAAGCGATTGCTTTTCTTCACGATCAAGGCATTTGGCATCGCGATGTGAAACCAGCTAATATACTAGTGAGGAGCTATGACCCTCCGGATTCTATGCTTACAGACTTCGGCTGTGCATCTGATAAGGCAGCCATTAGGTTTGATGGAACTGGAACCCCTCGATATCTTGCACCAGAGCAACAGTACGGGGAGCTACATGGAAAAGAAGTTGATTATTGGAGTTGCGGTATTATCGGGTTGGAATTGGTACGCGGAAGAGTGATCGAGTCAAGAATCAAACCCTGTGATGATGGTCTTCTTGATCTTGATGACCAAGATATAGCCAAGTTAAGCTCGCCAGACATTTTGTCAAAGTGCTCTCAAGCCATGCTGCAAATTGAGCCGCACTTGCGAATGACAGCCGTTCAAGGTTTAAAGCTTTTTCAACCCCCTCGAGTGCAACAGCAAGGACCTGTCAAGCGAAGGATTGACAGCTCTCCGTTGTTGAATGATGAAAGTTTAGCTACGCCCGCGTTGAACAAGTAGTCTAGTTCGGAGCCTGATAAATAACACATGAAATGCATCTCAATCCATTTGACATACTTTATGAATATCCCAATTGATAATTGATAAATAGTTATGGTTCTTCATTGGTAACTTACTCTAGAGCCGTGCTGAAAGAAGACCCGGATTTGCGAATGACAGCTGCTGCAGCTCTGCGGTTTTTTTCGGACCTCGGGCACACATCTCAAAGGAGTGATTCAAGAGTGATTCATAACCACGCTTCTCCTTTATGTTGTACAAGGGTGTTATATTATAGTGAAAATTGAACAGGATAGGTGCGCAATTTTATTTCCATTAGTAAAGTAAAAATAGTGTATATAATCCCTGTATTGTGTGAAGTGGCTGGTACTTGTAAGAAAGTTACATACACTAAATTCAAAATTCTTCTTACGCAAATTAAGTAGACCCACGGATAGAATTCTTTCGACGATTTCGCAACTCATCTGTAAGTCTTCGGAGACACCTTTCAGACGATATTTGAGATTCACAAATTGGGTCTCCAACTCCACCTGCCTCATAGATAACACCGACCTTCCGTACAGCACAATCCTCCAGTTTGTATACTTCCTCCCGGTAGGAATCTGTATCTCTTTCCTCAAGTCCAGATATAGGAAAAGATGCCCCTTGGGAGACTTAAAGTACCTTTCGGACAGTGAACTCTAACAATTCTTGAAGGTACAATCTATCCTTCACAACATCGAGAGCTAGAGATTTGAGAATGATTTCAAGTATCTCGACACTTGATGAATCATGCGGCCCGCAAGCCGTCCTTGCACCTTTCTTCCATTGCTCAGAGACTTTCCCATGACGTGCCAGCCATTCCATACACTCAAGGTCATTTGCAGCTCCGCGAACCGCAACTTCCGATGGCTGATAACCACGTAGAAACAGCCAATTGTACATTTCCGCTGGCCTATGGGCTGACGCGAATAATGGCCAGTGCGGTGGTTCGTTCTTTTCTTCGGGATCGGCTAGATCTATTCCTAGGGCTAGCATTTCGTCCGCTCGGTCGGGGGTCATATAACGGTAGACATTAGAGAAACAAGGCTGAAACCAATTACTGATAAGCCCCTCTCTAATTTTGATGCGGTCCCAGGAAATTTCGAACCACTGTTTCTCCCAGGTAGATTGGGCAAGAAAGGTCATGCCATAACTGACAACATTGAACAATTCAATAAACTCAATTGCAGAGAGAATATGGGCTCCTGCTAAAATGACGTTTTCATTCCTTCCCCTAACTGAGAAACTTTTTTTCCCACATACTTCATTAAAGAGGTACTCTATTTCGAACAATCTGGTATCGAATAAAAACCCAAAACATGATGGACATACTTCTATGGTTTCTGTGACCAGACTCAAAATAACGGAAGGCTGATTCCAGGTGTTCAATTTCGAGAAAAAACTTGCAATGTCGGTTCCCAGTTTAGAGTTGGGCGAAATGTTCGTGAGTGTGCAGGCCTGCGTGCGAACTCTTCCAAAAAATTGAGTTCCAGATGATAGAGAACCTAAGCTCCCGAGGGAGAGCCTCAATTCTTTTGAAGAATTCGATACTGGCATTGATGGTTTCCAAGCTCTCAAATTCCAGTAGAGTGTTCTCTGGGTCAACAGCGTAAACGCTGTTTACAGGCATTCTGTAGGCTTTTGATGGACAGTAGAAAAATTAATTAAACAGCTTGGAGTTGTTGTTTGGGTTTATATATTAGCAATACTTGAACATGAATACTTCGGGCTTCCATACGCCACGTCAGAATCCCAAAAAAACCGCGATTACCCAAAATCCTCAGCGCCATGGTCAGTGTTTTTCGAAATGCAGTCTAACTAATATATTTCGACTTTTGACAACGGTGGATCTGAGTTTGCAGATGACAGCTACCACAGCTTTGCACTACAGCACTGGAAAGTACATACTCAAAAGAACATACGAACATTATGGCGCTGTATGGAATATACTATCGAGTTTCCGGTAAATTAAAAATGCATTCTAACATAAACGAACGATCGAAGAGTTCAAATGTTATGATTACATTACTCCTTCATCTCGACTAGGATGGTATATTATATTGAATATTGAATAGGATAGTTGGGCAATTTTATCTCATTGGATGCTTCAAATAAAGAAATAAAATAAGCCAAGCGCCCCTTATAGTAAGACAAGTCCTACCAATCAGCTAAGCGCTGGTACCAGGAATCTTCCTCAACCTTGTAGTCCTCCGAAACAGGCAAGCTCGGAACAAAGATGCCCCGTCGTATCACACGGACGTTGTCAATATCTTCATGCAGCTAAGTCGCCTGCCCCTCTGTTACTTCTTTTCCCTTCCTCTATGACTGGAGGACTCATCACCATCTCTCTCACCTTCCGTGATAATGGAAGATCAGCGGCTCGAGCTCGTAAAATTTCAATTTTTTCCTACTTGCTGTAATTTGTTGGATTGTTGTAGATTCTCTCTACTAGCGCAGAACTGGTGCATGATATGTAATTTCAGCTGAGTGTGGACCATTTTACATGATATATTTCTTGATGAAATCTGGGACATCCTCCCATCCATTCGCATCCAACACGCGTACACGTCCATTTCGCAAAGCTGCAATTCTAATCGAAAACGCTCTTTGATCGTGTTAGAAATTTAATTTCACAAATTTCAGGTCTACTGACATGTGGAGCAGGAAATGTTTTGATCCATCAGGCTGCAGATACCTTGTGAATTCATTTCGTTAGACTTGAAGCATGAAGCACTACTCGCAAATACATACTCGTGTCCCATTATGACACCAATAGTCCCCATCTTAGGGTTCCGTTGAATTGTTCGGCCGATTGCGTTGGTCTGTGATTTTCTAAGTAATCGACCGTGGATGCAGATCAATTCCCCGTCTTGAAACTCGCAATGTGTGTAGTTAACAGCCTGGCTTTTCGAGTATTAGGAATGTTTTCCTTGAATACGCAGTATCACATACTAGGGTTCTCCACTTGGGGAATATTCCTTCCATTCAATAATGAACTCGTAATTCAGGTCAGGTACAGCGTCGACAGTTTGGTTCGGTGTATCGGCGCCATGATTACCATCGGTGGTTGGATTCCAGTTGCTGGTCATATTATAGGCCTCAGAGAAAGATCATAAATTTGGAAAGGCATAAGAAACTAAAATTGCAGACAACGGTACTCCTCTTAAATACGTTAGTCGCTTATTTTTTTTTTCATTCTTCATTTTTGACTTTCAATATCTGCAATAAGCCCGGAAGTAGTGCAACAGTACAAGAATAGCTCTGAGCCATGCCCCACAAAACATCGTGCATTCCAGTATTACATCAATGATTGCAGAATGCGACAAGTCCGAGTACCGATAGCTCTCAATCTTTCAACTTTTCATGGATTATCAGGCAAAGCTAGGCAAACAACGCCGGTACTATCATCCTAGCGGGTTTTGCAAAACATCTTTTTGAAGCTTTCCGGGTCCATGTCTCCATTAAACAGGACACTGCTGCTGCTCACAGTGCCATTTCTCATTATGTGAATACTAGGTCCACCCTGTTTTGGTATATCACCCGCGGCATTACCGTTGAATGCAAACGAACTCCCATCAATTTCGGTACCGGAAAAGGCGTGAGCAGATCCTGTAGAAGAACTCCCTACGAGTTGAATATATGACATTAGGTTTAATAACATGATGACAACTGATTGTGACATTACCTTGTCGGTGTTCCTTCTCGGCATTTGGGGATCTTTGGTTGAGACGAAAGTCCTACATCAAAGAGATGCCATTAGCTGAGAGAACTTTTGCCCTTACTTTTGCATTGATGGGACTTGCCTTCTCTGGAATGGAGCGAACCATCGGCCCTGTATGATGCTGAGTGGCATGGCCACCACAGGTTTTTTCTTCGTTCTTGCTGTTGTTATCCATGCCGAGGGAAGAGTCACTGGTAGGGCGTTCTTGGAAATTTCAAACAGACAGATGACTGGAAATTGCGGGGTGTCCTTTAGATATACCAGGACCCCCTGCTATAAATACAATGGGATGTTTCAGAAATAATGAGTTGTATTGAATTACCTATCTCAGATACGTGAGCCACTCTTGCGGTGAGCCTAGCTGAGAATTGAGTCAATTTCATGGCCACCATGACCTTTTGATCTAATTTTAACATATGGTGGCACTTCGGCAGGAGATTTGATTCATCATGACCCGGAAGAATTTATGGCAATTCCGACCCAGGATAGAGCTCATGATAAAATTTGATTAATTAGAGTATATATGGGAGAAAGAGATGAGTTAATTTTTTCCCTTTCTATTCCGTCGCCGAGTCTAGCAAGGAGCTTGGCGGCAGCTAAACACCAAGCTGCGAGTCAAAGAAGTTCTGCCAAGCCATCGAACGCTCATGACCCCTCACTTCCCCACTTTCGATGTCGCAACTGTACCATGGTCTGTCTACCATAAGTGGCTATTAAGTGCTGGATCGAAGAATCGCTTTGAAAATTCCCAATGGTATTAGCCCGCCCTCGATAGCAGGAGGCAGATCTCGATATGGATTCATTCTAACCAAATGATGTGCGAGGGTGTAGATTGGAAATTTCCTTCCCCGACCGAGCCACGGCCTTCAAATCCAGTCGGGCATCTCGAGCCCCATTAGACTCGGCGCAGATAGCGAGGTTCAAAGGCATCGGATTGCTTCATGGGCCCTAGGAAGCACTGCACCTGGGCAGGATTACTTTATCGATGATCAGGGATGGAGGGTTTACGACAGGTCGAGAGTTGAGTCCTTGGTACAGCCTCTACTACGCACTCTCGGTCTACAGGTCTGTCTTCACGTCGGGAGAGAAGAATTTTATTGACGCCAACAGGGCCGAAATTACATGATGTGGCGCGTGTCCTCCGTTCGCGAAATCCCAATCCACCAGGACGTCTTTCTCATACCAATCAACATCGTCCACGGAACCCCGCAGGTCTTAGATAGGCATGGTGGAATCCATACCATTGTATTGGGCCATTACTACCTTGTACTCCCTGGATTACATGTTACCCCCGATTTCGATCTGCTGGTAGTAAATATGAGGTCAGACGACCAGGGGTAACACGGTGATCACAGCTCCCTTGGACGGATGTGATCCGAAGTGCCATTTGTTTCCGATTGGCCAAACTCGGAGAAAGATTGGAATACCGCTTCGATGATGGGAACTTGTTGTGGCTCATAGTCAAGAATGTGGCAGATCATACCAAGTCTGACATAAGGATTAGCCGATTTCAAAGACGCCTTGCAAATAAACTCACTCCACATAATCTCCCGCCAAGTATTTCACTATCCCAGGCACACAGTATGGTATCCAACCGTCTTCTTGTATAGGAACGCTCGCTGTACCTAGTTGGTCGACCACAGTGGAATAGCTTTTCTTGTTGTTGGCTGCGATACGCCCAAACATAGCCGCCGAGCGTGGTTCTAATGGTGTCAGCCTGCTTCTGGCAAGTCTGCAGAATCACGGCCTTACCAAGGAGGAAGATCTCCCAGCTCTTGTATCCCCAGCCATTTTTTAGCAATGTTGACATACATCGGTTGACCCATAGAGCTCCGGAGCAATAGTAATCCAGAGTGGATGTTTTCTTGCTGTCAGAATACATCCCCATCATCGAGTATACCGTATCTCTTGACATTCCGATTCGCAACAAGACCGTGCAGTAACTAAGAAATATCAATTTCTGATAGGCCGCAACTCGAACCGCAAAGCTTTTATCATTGTCACACCGGCAGATAAACTCGCCATACATGCAACCTTTCAAGACCAGGTTTTGATTGTCGCATGGGTGCATTCGCGGCAACATGATGCTGCCTTCCGCAGACACGAAGATCGCCGCAGTCTGCTGGCCTAACATCAAACACATAGCTTGCCTGTTCCTCTGGACAGTGTCTACGCCTGCATCTTTTCGTGCCTTTTGCCATTCATGACGACCAGGTATCGATGATATGAAAGCCTGGAGTTGCTTCTCCCACTCAGTGGCCGATCTTTTTTCGGCGAGCTGTCGGGCTTCGGCGGCCTGAGGCCTGCATTCCACGAAGCGAAAGTCGTTCGCTTGCTGTTGCGATGGTGCGGAATGAAGATCTGGTGATGATTCTAAAGCCTGGAACTTAGATTCCAAATACTCGATATATTCTTGATCACTGCCCACAAAGTCGAACAAGCGAGGCATTTTTGGTCTGTCTGCCCTAGAAATCACACTCGGGTATGAGGCGCTTTTAAGTCGTGCCGATCACCTACGATCGTAGGTACTTGATTTGGCATAGTCACACATTCTCTCAATACAGGATCTCAACACACAAAGTGATATGTATTATTTGTCATGTACAGGTGTTTGATTCATTGCGTTGCATCCTAAATTGAAACGTACTTAATACCTCCAGTACTCTGCTGAAAGTGATCTGCAAAGGCCCTTTCGTTCAAAAATCCTTATCGCTCCAAGGCAATTTTACCCTTCGATCAAAATGGCACAGCTCAAAGTAATTCCTGTCGTGATACCCGCATTCTTTTTTTTACTAAATATACATATAGACAATGCGAATCGAATGTGAAAACATTGACGACATTGAAATGAACGGTTTGGGGGATATCGTGCGAGCCGCCATTTCTTTGGGATATTACCAAGTCGAGATAGCTGTCGAGCCCGAGGGGGTCTCACGCGTCTGCTCTGTCTTCAAGGATCTTACCTCTTGTCGACTTTTGAGCACGGATCCTCTCTTTTCACGAAATATTGTGATTTTTGTAAGAGCGAATGGGAAAACATACGCGGATGATGCCTACAATGCGCTTCGTCATATTTGGACTAGGTATCTCTCAGCTCAAAATCAGCCGAACATGCCTTCGGATCCACGGCTCATGAAATGGTTTGCCACCGAGCTTGAACGAATACAGGAATTAATGCGCCATTTTGGAAAGCAGATAAATATCCATGATTGAAATGCATTTTTTCTAAATACGACTCAAGTTTAACTCTTCTCGGACTCTGCGTGTTCGTTCCTTCCTTGCATTGTGATAAGTTGCCTCGCCATTTCCTGGGCCTTTCTCAATCCATCGATGCCACGACTTCCCGGTGTTATAATATCTTGACTTAAAACGCATCCTCTTTTGGATATAAGAGGCCTGAACCCATGTTGTCGACCCAATATCTATTTTGGGCTTCGAGTGACGGGTCTCAAGCACATCTGCTCCCTCATTCTCGCAGTACAGCGCCATTGAAAGAGAATTCAACGAGGCTTCCAACTCGGGGCCAGATAATCCGTCAGAGAAGAGCGGAGATCTCCGTAGATCATTCAATATTTCAGTAATGGTATGTGATAGAACATCAAATGGAGCCGACCAAGCTTGATCATTGCTCCACGAGACTGACATCACCGCCAAACTTCGGCAAATTAGAGAAAGGCTCTCGTAGACGGATATGCGGGGACGCTCCAAACACTCTTTTGGGGTGCACAGCGCATTGAGCCCTTGTGCAGATACTTGTTCTATGCGGCAAAGGATACACCGGAGACGGTGACGCAACTTTTCGGCAGATAAAGAAGATTTCAAGATGTTCTGTCGCATCATATCGTCTCGTAAAGTCGTCCACACCTGCTGTGTTTCTTGATCGCACTGCTGCCAGCTTTTTCGTTTCATTTCGATCAAGCCCTCGCGACCAATCTGTGGCGTCCAGTCATCCTCAGCACGGCGGATAATATCTCGGAGTTGGCGGGAATCATCATTCTTTGCGGGTAAACATCTCTGAAGGAAGACATAAGAGATTACAAGGAGTAATTGAGAGAATGAGAATCGGCCGGGGAGTGGAAATGGTTCTAAAGATGCTGACTTGCGTGTGTCACTCATGTTGGCAGATTAAGGTAACAAGCCATTCCGTGGATCGGATGGGTTGCGCCCTCTTTAATAGACTACCGAACTAGAGTGTAGGCCTATTTGTCAACATACTTTGGATGTCTCATAATGTCATAATGAACGCCAGTGGCAAGTCCGTATTCTCAGAAGGAAATAATCAACTTAGAGTGGTCAGATGTGATCCTTACTTTTGATGCGACTTCAGAGCCAGGGGCGCGAATACCTCATCACTGCGTTTCGAAAGGCAAAAAGCGCTTATGAGTTTGCTTCACATTTCTCACTCCCCAGCCTAAACCTTAAGTCCTGTGATACGGAGCCGCATTTTTGGGCTTACTATGTCTGGCAAGTAATAGGTATTCGGTTTTGCTGGGAGTGTGACTGAGGGTGATGTAGATGTAGGTCTCATGTTGAGCTCACTTTTGTGTTACAAGAGATTGACTTTCTACACCCAAGGTCAAGGGACTATGCCAAAGCGCAAAAATTAGCAATCTGGGCCAAATTCGGGGCCTCAATGCTGGCGAACTGAAATCTAGTCTTCGACCGTCAAATTCCGCTGATTACTGTATTGAGCGGGGCTCAATGGTCTGTTTCCTATCCATTTCATTGGCCTATATACATACACATGAATTCAATTCTTAGCTGCTTCTGCTATCATGAAAAGCAACTTTCCCAAATCAATCGACCCAGCCAGCTTGGGGAGCCTCCGTATCCTTTATTTTCGGCATTTGGCACTTCGCCTTCCGAGTCTCCATGGGCCATTTCAAGCCCAGCTCTGGTATGCAGCGCGCCATAAGTCATTGTCATAATCTCATAACCCGTCTGTCTCTGATTCACATTATAATTTTCCGCCATAAGTAAAACAAGCTCCGCAAGTCTACTGTCATTCAATCTTGATAGGCACATAATAGCCCCAGAAGGAGAAAGAAGCCTCGGGTGCTTGTCCTGCAGCTCTCGGCAGATAATGTCTTCCGTTACTGGGTGAATCAAGTTTTCGAATCTCTGCACAAGGTCAGGTAAGCCCCTAGCCGTATATGCCCCTTGTATGATTGCTGTTAGAGAGACAAAGTTATTCATTTCGAAGAGACGCTGTAATTAATCAGTAATGATTCACCTGATTCAGCACCGTAAACTCACCATCGCAAGGCTTTCAATTTTTGATTCCACATTGGTGATTGTCGCTAAACACTCCTCCACGGACCGGCTTAATTCATTTAACTTCTTCATGACTCGAGAACGCGGGGGGCTGTTCTCTATGGACAGTGCCGATAGGCTCATCTGCCGGAGGAGCATATGGTCTTCCATGGTCAGGAAATCTGCAAGGCTGTTTGTCGGAATGTGCTGAACGCGCCACAGGAATTCGGTATTAATATCAAACGGCTTGGTCCAATCGACGATAGAAGACCGATAGGTCCGGAATCGATAGCTTAGTAATGTCAATTGTTGCAAAATATCTCTTATTGACGTAGCGGTGTCAAGAAGCACCTCTAGGGGCTGAATGAAATGGGAGCGCAGGCATTGGATATTCAAGCTGCCCCTTGCGGAAGGTGAATCGTTTTCAATATCTTCAATCGCTTGGGAAAGGAAAGGATCTGTGTGGAGCCTTCCAAGAGCCTTTCGGAGTCAGCAAGGTCATCTCCAGTTAGCGATCAGGTGCCTTACTTTTCTCAGATACAAAAGGCGCTGTTCACAGGATACGTGATGTTGACAGGCACGACTGAAATTCCAGTAGAGATGGTCGTACTGAGAAGTGAATTGCTCGACTCTGAAGGAATGATATCCAAAACCCACTCTAACGAGGTCGGAAAACAGTAGAAGATTAACTTGTTGTTCGCTCCGGCGATTGAGGCTCACAGCCAATTCTTCTATTGACACTCTATTATCCTCAAATCTGAGCATGTGATCTTCAAAGCCTCGAAAGCTTTCCCGAACGTCACCAGTAGTAGACCTTTGGGATTTCTCTGAGCGTAAATCATCAAGCCCGAGGTTTTGCAATTGGCTCATCATCAAGTTGTTTGATCCAAGATGTAGGAACTTGCGGATTTTATCATGACGTAGGAACATGCGAATTTCATTCCTCCATCGTATCTGGCTTACCTGGCTCATCGGCACGTCCGTTGAGAATGGGGAGGTCCCTGGCTCCATGCCTCGAAGCGTGAGGTAGCTTGGGTGTTTTAAGCTTACACCCTAGAATGACCAGATCGCTTCTGTCCTGATTTCCCTTAGGAATAAAGCAGTATCAAATTTGCTCCCAAGTCGCAAAGGTGATAGCAGTTTATATTAGACTGACTGTGGCTCGGACCCATGATTTTATGAGACCTAAGAGCTTTGGCTTATGTGAAGCTGAAAGAAACCCCACAGGAGGTTCTAGACTCAATTGGAGTCTCTTCCGGGCAAGAAATAAAAACCACAAGACGGCGCAATGCAGATCTAGCTCCGATCGTTCGAATCTGGCTCATCAAGTCAGAGATGACTTACAAATTTGCCAAACTCTCGGCTGGGAATCCGAGTCAGCCTGCAATTCGGCTCACTCTGTTCATGTGCAAAATCGTGACAACGAAGACAATTCTGATTGTCACACCTCTTTACACTTTACGCATCGGTTACGAAAAAGAAAGTAGGGATAAGCTCGCCATTTCCTATGTTGGAATTTTTGAGGTTTGAGCTTAGTTACCACCTACCGTTCTCGCCTGTAATGTAAGATACGGTGGAAGAAAGAACAAAAATAAACTTTATAGAATCTAATGCATTTCTCAATACAGCCTCCGTACTAACAAACACCGTTACCAGTTGTTTCATTACAGCTCAGAAGCAGGGGACTGCGAAAAAATGTTTAGAGCTTCAGTAAGACGGTGTAGTCCAGCCTCCTCAGACTGAACGGCCAAACCCAAGACATCCAATGCAGCACCACAACGCCCAATGGCCTGTATTTTCCGCACAGCGATGTCTTCCAAGACAGAATCATTTCGGGGAATACTTAAAAAGGTTTGCTCTGAAATGGTGCCAATCCACATTGTGCTTTTCTGGCAAGTGTTCTGAACGATATCGATCAACGTATTTTCAAGATCGGTCTCGTTTATTGCCCGTCGCAAAGGCGGAAACTCGAGAATTATTTCCAGGAGTTCCGCATGGTCCATAGTTATCACGTCAGCTGCGGCCTTCAGAGCATCGTGCCAGACCTCCGGGGCTTTAACGTGGCTCAACAGCCAATTCACGGCAGCGACGTTTCCGTCCATAACGGCACTGATAATGTAGCCTTCAGGTGGTTGATGGCGTTTGGCAAACCACTCCCACATCACTATTGTGTTGTCTGTTCTTTCTGTGCTGTCTTTTCTCAAAACTGCATACCAACCCGGCCATTGGTCTTCTTCGTCTGGTGCGCCGAGATCTAACCCACGACCAAGTAGGGACCTTGCTAGACGGACATCAGCGAGCTGAGCCACATTGTGTATGGCCCTTGGCCCAAAAGATGCCCATTAAAGGCCTGGTTCCTCTTGAATTCTATCCCAGACTAACTCGAACCAACGTCGTCGCCAGGTAGAAGCTTGAATTACCGTAATCCCCTTTTCCTAGCCATCACCAACGGTAATTGGCTGGAAAAGCTCATTAAAGCTCATTGATGATACTATAAAGGCACCCGCTTCTTCATTATCAGCCTCAAATGCAACCCAGAGCAAGCCGTATCCGCGTGCGTTGAAGGTCAAGGGCCGGATAATCTTTTTGATCAAAATATTCAAGCACGGGATGCAATTCTTCACGGTCCATGACACTAAGTCTTCGGGTTGTTCTTTCTTGGCATGATTGTCCTTACAGCTAATGCAAGAAATAAGATCGGAAGAAGATGCATGCAGCTTCCAGTGGTCATGAACAAACTTATGAGTCGATTTGCTTGATAACACAATATCAATATTTTCCACGAGCTTGAGATGCCGCCCTTCGTTGAATAATGCCTGAATTGTGTGGAGACCATCATGCGAATCGAGCAAAATGAAAATGATCAGGCGTATAAGCTCCGTGGGCAGCAATTTCTCAATCTCCTCAAGACTAGACCACTGACTAGATGAAGGAGTGGGATGGCGAACGCCTGAGGTGACGCCTCTTTTCAATTTCATTTCCTTTGCCAATGGATTATAGGGCCCAAAAGTCTTGCGGTATTCAAAGGACATGTTGGTTGTGAGAGGCCTCAGTTAACGTTGTCTGGATTTGCATTCCTAGATGCCAGCCTACTCATCTTATATCTTAAGTACAGGGTACCTTCAGTATCGGCCTTCCTCATGCCAAGCAAAATACCGGTAGACACGTATATCTAAAAATCAAAACGATTCATTAATCAAATCACAGTGAAGGGATTTACAAAAGCGCGAAGCATTTTAATCCTCGGCAGTATAATGAAGCTTGAGTAAGATACATACAAAATCCCGAAACGATCTTCAATGTAGCCCGGTTATAGGCGAGAGAATACCTCAACAATTATTGGTAAAATAATGAGATAACGTTCCTAGTGGTGCTTTAAACTTCCGAGGGATTCCATTCACAGAAAGTTCAAGCACCCAATTTCGGGTGGTGTCATGATCATCGAAAGATGGAGCGATGCTTTCCAGAATGGCCGGGATAGGGTCGTTGGAAATGTCCGGTAAAAGCACTGAAATTTTATTACCAAGGCTCTTAACAATCTTGGTGAGACCTTCAGGCTCCTTTTCGATGAACCTCTCGCCGCGGGTGCGAAGGATAACACGGTATAATGCAAAAGAGGCTTCTGGCTCATCATACGAACGCAAGGAAAGAGTGAGAAAAATTTCACTGGGCGTCAAGAAGGATGTCTTGGAAAATAGCCTGGAACATTCTTCTTTCAGAAGCGTGTGAGTCGGCGTGAGGTAGATTGCCGCCTTATCACTTAGTATAAACACTATCGAGAGCAGTGAGTAGGTTGTTCATTTGGTCCGGAACCTTGGAGTCTCTTACGCTGTGGGAACATGTCCAATTCTGATTGAAGCTCAGCCAAGCTTGGCTCGTGGTAATCCTGAGTTGCCATTATGAACAGATACTTGTTCAGATGGCTTATTCAACAGCTCCTCAAGGGGATCTTCCGAGCTTTATAGCCAACGCCTTACAGCACTCTTATCTCTCAGTCACGCATGTAAGCACTGTGCTGGTCATGTTCAACTGATACAGGTCACAAAATCCATCACTCAACTCAGTGAATGAAGACATAGCTCCTTGAGTGCTTCTGTGAGCCGACTTATTCCGGGTTCATGCACCGGGAATTATTAATCTAGTACTTCAATTGGAGTATTCATTCTGCTATAAAGCTCGATGCACAAATTACTTGACAAGGAAGGATGAATTGAGAGTATGGGCACCATTGTAGTAGATCAGGATTCGGCTTCTCGGCCCCTTGTCGTCCATGGCTTGCAATAGATCAAGGGACTCCATGATAGCTCTTATATCTAATAAAGCAAATTCAATAACTCGCCGACCTCCTTCACTACAGTAAATATGTCACCAAGATAGATACATTCCAAACATATCATATATCGACCATTATTCCATCCAGTTCCCGGGATTGAATTCACTTTAACGGGAGACTGAAGATCGCAATCAGCCTCAGATCCGCTAAAGAACCTCTCTGCAGATACTTCCCGGCCGATCAGGATAGCCACTTGAATAAATTTTCCAAGATCATGGGCCAAAAATTTTGGATTGCTGATTTGCTCTCCGAGTGTTTTTGGTATGGCTTTCACGGGACAGATACCCTGTATGGCGTCAATCATTCTCAGGGCATTCTGAATTTGACTGAGCGTGATGACGAGATCCTTGTACCCAAATTCCTCCTCCCATACTTCGATGAGATCTCCTGGAACTGTGATTTTGTGACGTCCTAATAAAATGACGCCTTTTTCTCCTAATGGGTATAATGGATATCAGAGCCTGTTTCTTCCAAAAAGAAATGATACTGACCAGGAACACTCATTTTGCTAATTGAAGACCTTCGTATTCTCACGTGGGGTAAAGGATATGATCAATATTTTATATCGATAACAGTAGGCTATGTTTCAAAGGAGACTCCTCGACCTACTTATATAGTCATTTTCTCAGGGAACAGATCTGTTGTCTTCAATTAAAAACGCTGCGCGCATTTTCGTTGTTATGTCAGGAATGAGACTCGATGAAAAGGTAACCCCAAAGCCCAATGGCAATCTCCCCCTTCCCATCTGATGTCGATGGTGTCACAAGGTGATTTTTCTGTCTTAGTTCACTGAAATCCATTCAAATATTCTTAAGCCCATCAAAATCATATCCCTTCTTGTTTTCGGATAAGGAAAGTATCACGCGCCTACCCTAAAAAGATGCTTCCAACTAGTACTCGGTCTCGACAATGATTGAATACCTGCAGGAGAAGCATCAGTTATACAAAAAGGAAATTAAAAATTCCGAATCTTAAATCTAAAACTTTCCTCTGCATTCTAAATGTACCCAAGATAGGGAATTGACCTAACATTGTAGGATCCAGTCCTTGGATGGGAAAGATCACGCTAATTTTGGTTGTTTTATGAGCGCCAGATAACTTTGCCCCGAACGTAAATACTAGGCTCGAGTAGGATTATTGCTAGTAAAATCGATTCTAGACCAGGCAAACACTAACCTTTCCTGGCGAAAGACTTGCTCCAAACAAGTCTTTCGTTTGGAAAAGATTTGGCATTGCGTCATTGCAAGTGGAGTCTCATAAACCGCTAACCTCTTTAGGCGAAAGACTTGCTTGAAACATGTCTTTCGCCAGAAACGGGACAAGGCTCTTCTGACCCCTGCAGCCCCTGCGCTCGGCTTGGCCACTCTACTCTAGACAAGATCGAAAAATAAGAGAAGAGAAAGCGATAGTACTCAGAATATTTGAGCAAGTTGAGGGGAGTGGCCTTATTAATAGAGAGTCTAGTATAGATCCGCCACCCCATACCCTTGTTTAGTTTGCCCTGTTTGCCTACAGCAGGTTTTTTTTCCTGCAAGTCGCTGTATTGCATGCTGTCGCAATTGAAGGAGCCCCAAATTTCGATGGGTGCACGGGAGAAAGCGAAAACATTGAACGTTCGATTATTATAATTGTTCGTGGTCGCCATTAGTAGAATCGAGTTGGATTCGACATCTGCACAGACTGATGGTGAATTCTAAAGACGTAAGAGCCAAAATGCTCACAAATCCATGTAAGAGTTGGAACCTATTTCACCAGCAAAAATTTACCAACCGTAACTTGAAAATGCCTAGTCAGCACCCTATTTCAGAAGCTTAATTGAAGATAATGTAGGGTCACTGGCACTTCAATGACAGCCTGGTGTGGAGAAGCGCTCTAGTATTTATTCCTGTCCCGGAGCATTTTCGGTAAATTGTTATTCCGATACGATAATGTTTGGCCCAAAATTGGTGCCCGCCTGCCCCTCACAACTCTTCAACTGAATATCATACGTCAGCCTACGGTATGTATAGCATTTTTTAATATATCAAGGCCTCCTGTACTGACGATTTTAATCTTACAGAAGGCTGCCTCGACCGAGCTATGGCAACAAATCCGCGCTCGCCGACAGCGGATATCAAAGTCGAGATAGACAAGCTCCCAGACTTGGCAAATACCGTACGCGCTGAAATCAGGGACATGATTCCAGAAACGGCAATTTCAGGATTAACTATTGCACCTGCCGATCTCTCCAGCTCGACGGAGGACGAGCATGGTAATAAAAAATATACTGGAAGGATGTTAGAGGAGAAAGTATCCCTTTTTGTGCTGAAAATGGAGATTGGGACAGTAAGTTGCCCTATAAGCGTTGGGCTAGGGTTTGCCTGAGTCTGACCAGCATTCTGTTTAGGCATGGAGGTGGGAGCTGGTAATATGGCAAAAGCCTGGCAGGCTAGTTTACGACCGAGATTATGGGTATTTGATCCCTTTGTCAAAAAAGATCAATCTGATGCCGGGGGGAGAAGTGGAAGAGGGGCAATACGCCAAAGTCAGTGGTCAGCCAAGTTTCAGCCCAAAGGCCGCTGCTATTTTTCTTGTTCCATTATGATAGCTGGTCTAGAAGAACTTGAATGCTGTATACTTTTGTTATTATTGTATAATATTTCTTTAAGTAACAGGAACAGAATGACGGGCTGTCAGCGGATGGGATGGGGTTGTTGAGGATAGATCTTTGGATGTTTCATCGTTACTAGGATCCATTAAGCTCTCCGACTCCCCAAGCCGACTCCAAAATCCGTGTGATATATCTACTAGGTTATCTCCATGATGAACACCTTGTGTATTCAAGTTGATGGGACTAGCATCAGGCCCGATATGCAACTCGTGACCGTCTGGGGTCCCGCCAAGGGGATCCATCATGCCTGATGGAAGATTGAAATCGTGTACATTGACTGTGCTGGCGTCGGGCCCGATATGCAACTCGTAGCCGTCTGGGGTCCCGCCAAGGGGATCCATCATGCCTGATGGAAGATTGAAATCGTGTACATTGACTGTGCTGGCGTCGGGCCCGATATGCAACTCGTAGCCGTCTGGGGTCCCGCCAAGGGGATCCATCATGCCTGATGGAAGATTGAAATCGTGTACATTGACTGTGCTGGCGTCGGGCCCGATATGCAACTCGTAGCCGTCTGGGGTCCCGCCAAGGGGATCCATCATGCCTGATGGAAGATTGAAATCGTGTACATTGACTGTGCTGGCGTCGGGCCCGATATGCAACTCGTAGCCGTCTGGGGTCCCGCCAAGGGGATCCATCATGCCTGATGGAAGATTGAAATCGTGTACATTGACTGTGCTGGCGTCGGGCCCGATATGCAACTCCCAGATACCTGCTCGTGGGGTCTCATCACGCAAATACATCTCCTCCGATGGATGACCTATAGTCTCTATTAGACTAATATCAGGGCTACCCCGTAGACCTGGTATGTCATCCCTTAACATAGGCTGCAATTGATTTCCTGGTGTATAGCATCCATGAAGAATATTGCTATTCTCCATGCTACCATGTATATTTGCTCCACCAGGACCATGGTCACTTTGACCAGTAACTTCAGTCTCAGGCTCAGGTTGTGTTTGCATTGCAATAATACCGAATTGCGATCCGTTGCAGCTAAGAGGTACTTGTGGTGAGGCTTCGAAAGTAGGGTGGATCATATCATTCTCTTACCGGGTTGAAAATTAGCAAGATATCTTTGCTAACCATAGAAAATCACTCACCCAGACCTTGACAGATCGAGGCCTCTATTGGAGCCCACAGTTTATTCATCAGTTTATCTGCCAAAATTTTAAGCTGTTCATCGCCTCCCTCCTCTTGACGTACTAATTCCAACTCTCGCATCTGCTTTAAACGTTTTTCGTCATCAAGACTCAGTCTCTTAAGCCTTCATGCTATCAGCGTGCGTTTTTTTAAATGATAACCATAGGACTACTTACTCCGTATCGGTACATTTTCTCAGAAAAAATAAGCTACCCAGATAGAAATAGTTTTGAGGCTGCGAGCCTTCCTTTTTATTTCCTGCAATTGCCCAGCAAAGAGAATCTAGTCGTTTCCCCTCATCCAGCCAATTTTTCATGGTTTCAAAAGAGATTTTGAAATGGGTTGAGTTGGAAGCAATTTTTGCTAGATCCTTGACGACACTTTGAGTAAGGCGATTAGTTCCCAGTCTTTTTCGCAGTCGATGAAAGAGCGCTTTGACAATTCGCTTTCGGACACGATCGAGTTCACTCGATGATCCAAGACTTTGCAGATACTGACATGTACTGCCGAATGGTTTTTCATGGAGCGTTAATTCCGATGAGAAAAATGAAATTGGGTTTTGAAGCCATTCTTTGACGAGGGTTGAATCAAGATCAATAGCAGGTTCCCTACCCTTCCGTTTTTTGGGGGGGCGATTATTATGTGACGCGGTATCTGCGGTCTCGCCTTCCCGTCGTTTCTTCTGACGATCGTTTTGAGATGCCGCATCAATTTTAGATCTATCGCCGTGTGTCGGCGGTTTACGTTTGTGATCATTGCTGCTCTCTCGGGTGTCGCTTTTGCTTCCCGAACTGTTGCTATTGCCCGCTGTGGCTGTGGTCTCTAGATTATCGTTGTTACTCTCTTGGGTGTCGCTATTGCTTTCCGAATTGTTGCGATTGCCTGCCGTGGCTGTGGTCTCTAGATCATCATTGTTACTCTCTTGGGTGTCGCTATTGCTTTCCGAATTGTTGCGATTGCCTGCCGTGGCTGTGGTCTCTAGATCATCGTTGTTACTCTCTTGGGTGTCGCTATTGCTTTCCGAACTGTTGCGATTGCCTGCCGTGGCTGTGGTCTCGGGACTCGCGCCCACCGAAGTCTTTGGTTCAGGGCTTTTCCCCCTCGTGCCCTGACCCACCGAATCATCGCTCATTTTGAACTCACGTCTGGGGTTATCTGTCGTATCGTGAACACCATTCACGTCTTCAAGCCTCTCAGCTTCTAAGTCTCCAGCATGTAACTGATTAAGTCGTGGCCATAATTTGTCTAAAATACCAATATACTAAAAGAAGTCAGCTTGCTCATATTGTGGTTCAAGTATCAATTATCGCACACTGACAATTGTATTTGAAAGCTCTATCTCGACTGTGGTGGCTGCAGAATTTTGAGCCTGCTCATACGCATTTGTGAGACTTTGGATCATGAGTTGGCTCTCTGGAAGACTGAGTCTAATCATAAATGTCATGTTGATAGAATCTGGGGGTACGCTAAGATGAATGAAAGTCAGGGGCGCGGGGAGGGTAACAGTCGTATTAAGTTCCACAGGTGGGCGGGGGCAGATTCTGATTGTGATTGGAGGGAATCGCGGTCGCGTACACCCACTCCCGGAGATAAGGCTCAGCAATGGAATCCATATTGCTGAATGTGGTAGAAAACCAAGGGTATAAGTAGTGTCGTATGCAGCGACTGAGGTAGTAATAGTGATTTACATTGTGTCTATGTTTTCTTGTCGAGCTCATCGGTTGTTAAGATCTTGCATATGGATTCACTACTGCCGCATTGGCCTAAGGCTATGTAGTATGTTGACGGAAATAACACCCTCCTCACTACAGTCGAATACAAGCCACCTCACAAGCTTCCCACTGAGACTCTTCGTGTGGGGCTAATGGACTTATGGAGGGAAATAGTCAAATCAAATGAAATACCCAAGTTATTGGTGGGGAATGGTGAGGCTCGATGGAAATAGAATGATTGCCATTAAAAAACGCTGGCATTATAGCTTTGGTATCTTTTTCCAAGAATGATATGATTTGCCGTTCACCACACTCGAAGGACGAGGTTTCACCTGAACTCTGCCACTCCTTGCAAGTGGTCATTGATGATAAGGTGGATGGATGATGAGGGCCTAACTTTTGGCTGCGATATTCAGCACACGTGGTCATCATTTGTAACGCAGTTTCATTTTCGCCCAGCGATCTTAGGGTTAATGCCAGATTATTCAAGCCGGTCAGAGTGCCGGGATGCTCTGGTCCAAGTACCTCCTTACAAGTCTCCATCACCTGCAGCTGGAGATCTTCGGCTTCCTTCCATCGCCCCTGATTCCAATAGGTTGATGCTAGGTTGGCCATGCTGGTCAGAGTAGAGAGATGTTCTGGCCCAAGAACCTCCTTGAAAGTCTCCATCACCTGTACCTCGAGCTCCTCGGCTTCCTTCCATCGCCCCTGATTCCAGTAGGTTGATGCTAGGTTGGCCATGCTAGTCAGAGTGTCGGGATGCTCTGGTCCAAGTACCTCCTTACGAGTCTCCATCACCTGCAGCTGGAGATCTTCGGCTTTTTTCCATTCCCTTCCCAGACTATACGCTAAACCAAGCATATTAGAACTCCTCAGTGTTCTTTCGTTCCTCGCCCCAAATAGACTTTCCCTTGTTTTCATTGCTTTCATTCCCATCTTTCTACTATCGTTGAAGTTCCCTCTCTCCCATGCAAACAACGCTGATTTGTGAAGAAGTGATGCCCACTTTTCCATTGAGCCTTTTCCGACCGGTTTCTGCAAGGTTGCACACTGCACATGAGGAAATAGCATCTGACACTCTTTCCAATTCTCAAACCTTCCTTCGGGAAAATGTCTATCCAACCTTGGGATAAAAACTTCATTCCAGTGCTCTAAGCGGTCTTGAGCTTGAAGCCATTTCTGCATTCCTAGTTGGACCAATCGATGCATCTCAAAATTTGCTGGATCTGACGTGACGGATATCAGCGAATAGTCTCTGAGCAATAATATATCGTTCTCAAACTTGTCGGCGTCGCTGGACACGCTTATTTCATCTTCTCTGTCACTTGAATCGCTCTCTTTGTTTTTCCCTTTTGTAGCTTGAACTTCCTGCAGGAGACTGTTGGGGATCCCTTGTCTATCAAAGAAGCTCATGAGAGATAAGAGACCTGCTGCTGATGGCCTTCTTTCCTGAATATCCTCAAATGATATCTGCCATGTTACAAGGATAGCATTCTTGGCTTCTGGGTCCCTGCGAAGTTGGCCCCCTTCATAATCAAGAAGATTGATTTTCTGCTTATCGCTTTTCTGAAACCTTTGCAAATATTGTGGCACTGACTCTCGTGGTGCTCTTTGCTTGATAAAAGCCGCCGCCTGCACAATCGCGAGTGGCATAAACTCTAGAGCGGCAGCTAGCTGAATACTTGCAGAGCGCTCGGGCTGTGCCCCAACCTTCTTTTCAAAGAGCGAGATTGCGTGAGATTCGTTCATTGGTTCAACTGAAATGATTTCATAGTCTTCCACGGTTCTTGAAGCCACTTACCGCTCCGCACGAACTTTCGAACTGTTCGAAGTTCGCGAATTTTGACGATTCGAATCGAATTCGAACTTTGCTTTTCGTGCTTCGAATCTATGGGCGATTCGATTCGTCAAAATTCGCGAATTTCGAACAGGTTCGCGAACCAATGTCTAGTGTTCGAGGTAGTGGCTCCGCTCGTGCTGCCAGCCATAACCTCAACAACTGTGACCGTTGTGTCCATTGGATTCGAATGGTGTTTTTAGTACGGCTTATGATATACATTCAGAGCTCTAAATATATTGAATCAGGTATAGAATTTCACTCGTATGTTTGCCAGAAGAAACCATAACTATGTAATTATTCAGACTTCCAACGTGCGGCATCTTTCAGCCTTAATAAAGTCCCAAGGGTCTTGCCTTTCATGGAGAAACGTCGAATTCCCAACACATCTCTCCCGCCATTGAATAATCTCTCGATATCTACCTCTGCTGCTGGTATAGCAAGGTGATCTTGTGCTACCTTAGCCATGCAACTGAATTCAAGCCTGTTTGCATTCCACCAGTTTCGAATAAATTCGGTCTGGCTCTGGCTCATATCGAAACCAGTGCTGATTGTCGGAGTATCGAAATACTTATCAATATCAGACTCAGCGGCGTTAGCCTGTGTAGGCTGAAAGGCTTCCAGAAATCGATATTCGAAGCTCTTCCAATTGGTGCTTGTAGTAGTCAATATTGGCTGTTTTGGGGTGGAATACGCTTTCTCCAGAAACGCCCGGATTCGGCCAATGATCGATCCTCTCTCCATCTGGTAACGTTTTGAGCCACTTGGTCTTAATTCGCGGATCCAGAACACTTGCGATATAGTATATGTCGTTGTCTTTGACGCAGTCATGATACTTATCCAGGAGGGTAATTCCATCGGACACAGGAACGGTTATTGCTGGTGAGACCTTCTGCCACTCGCCTCGGCGTTCTTTGATAGCGAGGAGTATAGAGCGGAGCTCTGCAAACATACGCGCTGCCATATGGATTGATGGGCTATCTCGAGAGACGTACTCGGTATATTCGTTGAAGGGAGCCAGAACTTTCTTGATATCCGAGAGCTGTCTCCAGTCGTTAGGTGTGAGACGCAAGGCTTCAATATCTGGGTCATCATTGATCGTATCTTCGAGCTGCCGGCGACACTCTTCAGCTCTCACAATCATAACAAAGGTAGAGTTCCAACGAGTATCAACATCGTAGTTGATAGCTTTTGTACAGCCAGGTCGATTATCCCACTTCTGTATTCGCTGAGGGGATCGCACAATCCAAAGGACAATTAGTCGAAGCTTTGCGATCGGCGAAGTAGGAGCGTTGACCGTCTTCCAGCTCCTTTTAGCAACATCATCAAGGAGATCGAAGGCTTCCTTATGTGAACTAGCGCGTAGAGACCTCAATATGGTTTTCATAACCAAGTTCAAGATGTGAGCAAAGCAGCGAATTTGGGAGTTGTGGGTAAATTTCATCGTCCCTTCTCGGATAATGGTCTCGGCGAGGTACTCATCGTACCGCCGAGACAGCTTTTGGTAAAGATATCGGTGTAAAGTATCGTTATTAGACGCGTTGTCAGCTGTAATCGTCATAACTTTATCAGATATATGAAACCTCTCGAGAACCGTCGCAACGATATTAGCAAGGTTCTCCCCAGAGTGGCTGCCTTCGATTTCAACGAACTCAATACAAGCTCGATATTGCTGGAAAGTAGAAGACATCCAGTGGGCATTAATTGCCAGCATTGGCAATGAATTCTGACTTGTCCAACCATCCAGAGATAGCGCGATGGAGGATGCTGAAGACATCAAGATTCGAAGTTCACTGTCAAGAGCATCAAGCCGAAGACATAATCGGCGCGACACAGTATCCGCACTTGGTACGGAGTCCTGGAATCCGGCAGACCTCAACATAGCCTTGAATGAAGGCTGTTCGACGCATGTAAATGGTTGGCAGGTTGATACAATCCAATTTAAGACAGCTTCTTCGAATGGGAGCTTCTTTTCCTTGGAAATCCATGAGCTTAACGATCCTTGGCACTCTGAATGGCCGTCCTGGAAGAGCTTGTGGGTATGCTGCAGGTGTTGTTTCAACGCTGTGGTTGAAGATCGTAGTTTCGACGCAAATCGAAAGAATCGGCAGGTGGATGGCGATACAATACACAGGTGTTTAAGCTCGGACCGCTCCTTATTTCCTAATCTCCATGTACCAGATTCAGGTGTCGTAAGGTAGTATTTCCAAACCCAGCTCCGCTCTTTCGATCTAGTCTCATCTGTCTGCTTGATTTCGACCCTCTCTACCGAGCATTCGACCTGAGATATTGATTGCGAAGGGCGTATGTCCGTATCAAGGTTCGATAAACTCGTAGAAATATTGCTTGGAGCCGTAGGAGGCGTTGAAATCGGAGGAGTCAGCGACTTAAGGGCGGACCGGACCGCCGTCTTCTTTCGAGGAGGCGGAAGTGGTATGTCTTCTGCAAGAAGGCCATACTTATTAAGCGCCGCATAATCGCGTTTATTCTTCCTAGTATTAGGACAGTCAAATGTCGCAGCAAGTAGAGAAGTCATCTGTAACGTTATATTAGTATATCAGGCTTATATCTTGATCGATTACTTACCCTCGAGCACCCAGATGTGATGTTTATCTGTAGCTTTTGAACCCGATTTGGACGTTGTTTTTGGTGAAAGCACGTACGCGCGAAGACACTTTTCTTGTGGAGTCTCCGCTAGCCCGATTAGACTACCCATTTACTGTTCATCGAATACGATATACAAATATTGATATTTTGACTCTATATTGATATCTTACGTGTATCTTAGTATAGTATATCAGCTCATATAATTTGAAGCAAACCAGATCACCAATAAGACTGTGGGCGTTTTGAATAAGCTGAGGAGTAGAATATATATATTATTTAGGTGAAGGTTTTGGTCGAAATGTTGCATCTGTTGATACTGCCCTACAGCTTATTCATCTCAAGGCCAAATCGTTTAATTTTACTATTAGACTAAATCTAGCCTACTTACCTCAGTATCCAACTACTAGTTAACTGATAATTAGCTACCTGTATGAGGTGTTGATTGCTGGCTACATATCGTATTGAACGACAGGCGTGATTGACCGCCTTCCCAATAAGGTTTAGAACCAAGAAGTTCGCGAACTTCGAATCGAATTCGAATCGGTCTTGAATTCGAATTCGTACGAATCGTTATTTTCAATATTAATTCGAATCGAATCGAATCTGGCAAAAGTTCGATTCGATTCGATTCGTGCGGAGCGGTAAAGCCACTTGTCTACTTCGAGTTGTGATCATAATAAAGCCCCTCGAGCTCCGGCAAAAATATGACCAGATAGATCGATTTGGTATGTTCTCCGAAGCATCCACAAGGCCATTTGAGTGTGCTGCAGCTTCTCCGTGAAGAGATTCATCGTTATCGAGATTATCTAGAACGAGGATCCATTTTCCAGTCTTCGGATCATTGAGCCAGTTATGGAGAAGCATGTAAATATTTGCCTTGGGATCCTGCCGGCCGCGTATCTTCACTCGGTCGGCAATTTCCCGGCAGCTCTGCTCAAATCGAGCTGCATTACTCGCATGGATCCAGAGAACCCAGGTCGTAGGCGATTGATCTCGAATTCGATAACAATATTCGATAGCAAGTTGCGATTTTCTTCCATAATTAGTAAGGAGTTCGGCATACTGTTATGTGAACCCACCCTACGCCACCCAGGCCGACAAACGCTATCCGAGCACCTTCTATAGAGTCTTTCTTTTGTGGTAGATCAGGTAGCGATCCTTGATCCACAAAATCTGGGTCGCGACGGAACGGAACAGTCGAGAGAGGGGGCGGTGGGGTTTCCGGTCGCTCTGAGCCGGGAGGCGGCGATTGGCATCAGTGCTGGTTGGGTGGGGTCGTGCCTTGTGAAACTTACCTGGAGGCAGATGGATCGTTCCATTGTTGATTCCCACCTGGTTCCCGAAGTTTGTGCCGCTGAACGATATGTAAGACATAAGTCTTTTCGTGATACTCCTGGTGTAGTTGTTTGTGCAACAATCAAAAGTTCTTTCTCTCGAAAGTGGAGGAACTTTCAACGTCAGCCTCACTGTCATGTGACCTGGGCGCTTAAGGTGATGAGGTGTTCAGTTCTATCTTTGGGACAGAGCCTGGACGGCTTCTTTGTTGCAGGAATTCCATCGCAGAAACTGGAACGCACACATACCTTACCAGAATAGGCGATTTGTGGGGACCTATGGGTCTCTAGTGAGCCTATTAGTGCCGTGGAAAGCAGCGGAGTCACGTAGAAGTACGATCCCCTGATAGGTATCCAAGGCACAAGTGGTGCCTTAATTCCCACTAATACCATGGTTTTGGCAGCCACTCGTCCCCTTTACAAATAGAGCAAATCTGTAGGGCCTGTTGCTCACGCCTTCAAGGTCTCTCATTTCTCGTGGGTTCCCCACTGCATTGCCCAGCAGTTCATCTCTGCAAAGCTCATTACTGACTATCAAGAACACCCACCTGGCTCGACTGCACGTCTATGATATTAATCATCCCTCTGCTCGTCCTGTGAGCCACGAATTCTTTCCAACCCCTCTCGTCCTGAATCGCGTTGTTGGCTAACATGTAATGACGCGTCTAGACTCAGTAGCGTTTGCTGTTGGGAAATGCCGTGTTTCGGTTTGGACGAGAATGATAGTTGTCAAAATAGATTTCTTCGACCGGGAGATGAGACCCCTTCGTATGCCCCAACTCCTGGATACTTCGACCATGAGGATGCATCTTCCATTGAATGTCTGCCACTAGACCGCGAAGAATCTGTTGACGCACGCATGTCTCCGTTCTCTCAGACGCAGCCTGACCGTGTCGGGGTTCGACAAACGGTGGAACCGCAAGAAGTATCTCATGAACAGCCATTAGACTGTATTGAATACCCCATCGAGTGGAGACTCACACTTAATCGCCGAGTCGTAGCCCAGGATACTGAGCAAAACTTGATTCAAATGCCAAGCTTCCATTGGTCGCGAATCCAGGCCAGGGCAGAGAAGATTCTCAGAGGAAAGATTGCTCGCGATCGCCGAGTGAGAGCTGACGATGTGACTGTCGTTGTCTCTGTCAATGATCGGTCTCAACGTGATCTGACTAAACGTTTTGACAGTACAGATGTGGATTGGTCCGCCATTGAAAAGCAACTCCTTATGTGGGCGAACCTCCATCGTCTTGGTAAAGAGTTGCGGCTTAAAATCTCTCTCAACTTTATTGAAGACAGTTCCCTGCCTTCAAGGTGTGATAAAAGAGGGAAGTCATCCGTGACCAAGCGGATGCTGGCAGATCGAGACGCACAGATTGATGCAGAGGATGTTTCCGGTCAGCCTTCGGTATGGCGGGACGTCTATCAAAAGATGCGATGCCCTGGGCCGCCATGTCGCCACGAAGGTCAGTATTGTTGGCAAGACCCGGTTGGCAAGAGACACTATAAACTGCGAACACATCAATTGAGAAGCCTCGTGAAATATGTGGAAAAAGGCGGGACCCTTGAAACCCACGATGATGTCCCTGATAGTATCCGTGAGCAACTCTATACTGAGGAGAATGAACGAAGGAGAAAGCAAAAAAGTCATGACTTTGCCCATAATGCGCCCGGGCCGTTCTGCCCTCCCATTAATATCACTGTTCTTCCGAACCAAGCATCCCAGCCGCTAGTCGCTGATTCCATTGACTCTGCCACTTACCATCCGAAAATATCAACTCCAGGTCTGATTGAAATACCTGGTCTCCACGACGTGGCTGTGGAGGAATATAGTGATTGGCAACAGTCAAGAGTGAGTAGAGAAAATCTCAAGGATGATATCCGCAAGGCACGAGACTTGGCGCTGGCAAATGGCCTCGATCTCCAGCAGATCCATGGTGATCAAAACCCAGAATTTTTCACGAAGCAAGGCATCAGCCTGGGCGTAGCGCGCCGATTCGTTTCTGAAATCGTTCAATGGGCCCAATTAGGCACAAGAGGCCGTGAGTAACTAATGAAGTAGCGACGTGACATATACAGCTAGAGCAACATAACAGAAATTACATGAAGCAGTTTTATGATATTCTTTTTCTCCTATCTCAATCTCATGGATATATAATGAGGTCAATTAAAGCTATGTAATAACCGGACTGTTCAAATCATATTTCAACAATGCTAACGCCTGCATGCCTGAAATGGCTTATGGCACTTTCCTCCCTTGCGCCGATGCAGTCCACACACCACTCTAGAAAATTATCGAACCCCTGTTCAGGATCGTTTTCGTAGACCGACCAATGCTTCCGAATAAATGCTTTAAGTTCAGCAAAGAATTCCTCGATAGGATTCAGGTCTGGCGAATATGGAGGCAAATACAGTAGTTTCACCCCCGCATTTAAACACATTTGTTCTATCCGATCCGAGTGGTGAAAAGAGGCGTTATCCATCACCAAGACAGATTTTGGCTCCGGCCACCTCCCACAATGTTGCAGAAGCTCATCAACAAAATCCTCGAAGATCAACCCATCGGTCGAGCCCCGGAATACTCGTGATAAAACAATACAGTACCGTCTTGGGAGTATGCGGGGAGAATCTGGTAGCGTTGGTCACGATGGAATTTGGAGACCTGGACTGGTGTAATACCAAGCGGGGACCAACCAGTTCTCCGGAAGCCGATTCGTTTATCACAACCGGACTCGTCAATATACACTAAATGGTACGAGCGGAATTCAGACAGGTTGTGTAAGTAACAGTCTCGTAGATCAGGATTTCTTTCCTTCGCTTTCTGTCGAGCGGCTTTCTTTGACCATTTTTGGGAGATCAGCGCCCTCCTAATGCTGGAGGTTGTTACGGTGGTGCCGAATTCATTCCACAAAAACAAGGCCATCTCGTCCAGGTAAAGCCCAGGGTTTTCCAGTAGATGGTCACAGAGAGCCTCTAACATCAGTGGGGTGATACTACGTGGTCTTCCTGCTCGGACAACCGGTGCTCTTGTGTCACCGAAGTGCCTTAGATTACTGCGGATAGTGGTGACAGAACGCGTACTGCATCCTGCGGCATCGGCGATCTGGGCTGTAGTCAAAGATTTGCTGAAGATCATATCACTTATGAATTCGCGAGTCGAGGGGGCCAGATTTGGGGCCATTCTGTGCCCGTTGGCATTTGTCTCGCTCTCTGGGTTTCAGTGTTGGGGTTGACTTTTGCACAGGCGGAAGGTAACACCGTGGTGTATTGGTCTTGTCATATACATTACATTTCCATTCTGACCCCCGCAAGGTGATCTACAGTCTAGCTTGATTGAGACTAGTGGGTTTCACCAGAGCCTTGGCATTAGGGTTTGGGAGAGCCTTTCTGTGTAAAAGATGGAAGCCAATTTCGAATTCTTCTGTATCAGAACTGACAAATCGCACGTGCCCACATTAGATGGTAGTTCTTGATTCTTCTGTGCCATTCAAATGCCTAAAAGCCAATGATTGACCCTTTCCCCCGAATAATCATAGCTCATGGCATAGCGAAAACGCCGAACAGGAGAGCTAGTATTCACTCAATTGATCCGAAGATAGTGGATTCTGTAATATACAGGAGCTGGTGGATTCGGTTGATCATCTGTATATATATGGATGAATTATGTTATTACTAAGTCTAGCTACTCCTATCTCAAGAAGCCAACAACCTTGGATTCGAAATCCAGCCGGACCAGTAGTTCAATCAAACTACACCTAGAAGCATGGACCAGCCAGATGAGAGGTCGGCTGTCGAGAAGGTGAGGGTAAGACACTCTGTGTACCTGAATCCGTAGAATAGTTTGGATCAATGCTCTCCATGGAATCGCCGAACAAAGCAGTCCCCATACAGGCTGCATCGGCTGGAGAGGCAAGGTCACCGGGACTACCTCTATACTCGACATATGCCCCGGGATGCGGGAATCGGATCTCAACGTTCTCTTTCGTCATACAACCGTTTATATTGGCGATAAACATGGATGGGAACATGGAAGACGCTTTCCACCCGCTCTTGGACTGCCTGTCTGCCGCATCGCCGATGACCGTAATAGGAGCGCAGTTCATATACATTTCACGGATTCCAACCCGATTAAACCATGTCCACGCGAGAGTGTATTTACCAGGAGTGACACCCTCGGGGATGACAAAGTCGAGATCGAACGGATGGACGGCTTCTGAGCCGCCTTGAAGATTACCAACGACATTTGCTGGGCAGCCTCCTTCAAAAGATTTGATGACACTCCACTTTGAGTTCTTCGAAGGCCTCTCGTCACTAGTCAAGCTTATCTGGCAAGATCCGCCGCCGTGAGTAGAGCTCCCTTCTAATTTCAAGGCATTAGTTTCCCCGATTCGTATGAATGTTGGTTCAATGGGGGCTTCAAAGGCATCAGGCCGTAGCTTGCAAGGGAAGTCAGAGCCATCTGAGGCCAAAGGTGAATTATTAAGCGTATCATTGCTGAAAGGCGCTGGATAGAGCAACTTTAGATGAGCGTTGACCCCCAGATGGAGAAGTGTACCGAAAAACAGGAGACGTATCATGCCCGTTGTGTAGGAAGAGGGTTTGTTGTATCAGACACGTCTTGAAATAGACTTTTCCGATACTCTGGCTATCATCTCTTTTACTATTTCAGCTATCCCAGCTAGGAGGGATCCTTATATACGTCGGTAAGGCCAACCAGTTTAGGAAGTCCTGATGGCCGAGATGCTGATCAGTGATATGTTCAAGGGACAAATATAAGATCAGTAGTACCCCCCAAAGCTGCGGGACATAGGCTTTTCTATGAGTCTGACGATACTTCGGTGCTTGCTAAAGAAAACCGTACATGCGGTCGGGATTTAAGATGTAATAGAATTCTAAGTCTTCCAGTATGGAAAGCCCCTGGCTGCGGAGAAAGGATCAAATAGCGATGCGCACATCCAGTTCAACACAGAACGTCGTCCCATCCTTGCAAGAGCCAGCCGGATCGTAAGAAATTGAGGAAGTAAAGACTGTACCGTTTCACCATCGCGGGCAAATTACACGCGTCCGAGTTGACATCTTTGCCATCCTAAATTGATGACGCGGTGTTTGGTCATGATTCAGCAGTACATATATCATTTTGTAGATCTAAGTTGCGAAGATCGTTTCTAATCACTCCGCCCCGGAAGCGACTTATCATGCCTCGGTCCTCTCGATGTTCCCCAAACCCACCGCCTTATGCAAAATACGATTCGTGGGGTTTTCTGTCAAATGTCTATGTTATTGGAAAACGGTAGATTGGAAAAGTGCATTTGGATTCTATTCGATTTCTTTAGATTGGCCCATGTCATGGCGATTGAAAGAGGACTGGCGCTTCTGCAAGGCAGTCTTGAAGATCGCTGACAGGAATGCATTGAAGAATGCTATACATGCCCGTCAGCGGCTCTCTAGAAATTTACAACAGGCCAAAATCATTGCAGCATCAGGCGGCAAGAGGCGTATTGAAAAATGAAGAACTGGAGGGGATGATGTGGATTGTCTTCTGTCGGTTGGTCGATTCGATGAATGAGCTCGAGCTTTGAACAGGTTGGTAGCAAGCTGATTTTGAGAATTATACGTGTGGCTAATCGTTTCAGACTGTCGATTTGAGATTCAGAGACAAATGGCCGACGATCAAGAAAGGTTCGTGAGGGGAGTATGAATATCATAAAAAGGGTGGGCAAAAGAGGAAAGCTCATATCATGAAAGATCAAGCGCCGTATACAGTACCAACACCTCGGAATACTCAAGAAGAAGTTCAAAACAGCATAGGGATCCACCTATCTAAATTTTACAGAGATGTGAATGGAATGACTAAACACTGCTTCTCTTCGGATCTTGATAATACAGTACCACTACGGAGTAGTAAATTGACGGACACTTACGCACGTATTTCAAACACCCACCCAGAATACTAGACGCGCGAACAATGTGAACAAGATGAACCTCGATAAAGAAGCCACATCAGCAATAAATGGAGCCTTAGCTGGCTATCCGATGTTTAAACCCAATAAGGACACAAGCATATACGTGTACTGCTGAGAAAACATGCAAATCACTCTCATGCACCTATTCTCCGCGCCACTGTTCCCTCGCGTTGGATTGTATTCCTTTAAAACACAAGCTAAGAAAGCAACCTATACTTAATCATCACGGAAAATCAGAAAATCGTGATTTTTCCACGACAGTAAGTTGAGTCGGTCTGGTCCCAGTCCGTTTGTCTAATATCCGGCTATTCCTAGAATAAGCACCTCGAGGGCGGTAGCATGCTTTGCGGAGATTGAATATGCAAGTAAACACCAATCCCACTCCGAGCACGGTCCCCAAAATTGTAGCACCGCTCGTACCTGACATTACATTCGATACTCCACTACCGTCTGCAGCCATATGGTGAGAGTTAATGCGCCCCTCGGGCGATGCAGACGACGTGGGCACGTCTAATCGAAAAGGGCCTGTCCATTCTGATGTTTCGGAAGTTAAGATCGTGGTCACTCCATAGTAAGACAGCACTCTAGGTAACTGGCTTTGCAGTTTCTGTTGTAGTTTAAAGGAAGATTAATTGTTATTGTCTTTAAGAGGGAAACACAGGACTATATATACAGTAATATTCGAAATCAGATTTACCTTTGCACTCTTAGACTTTCATTCCCGAACTCCAGCCTGAAACATACTAATCCATTTATGGAAGTTTCGTCGATCGTCTGTTTCTAAGAATAGGATTTGTATTTTACATGACACTCCAGAAACGCGATCGATGTAGTTTACGCGAAACTCCTTTACTCATGACATCATGTCGGATCTCAGGATATCTGTACGCGCTAGTACTGAGGGAATCAAACATTACTGGATCGATTGATTGATTGATTGAACTATCTAGAAGACCTCTGTTGAGAAAGGTCTTAATGCTTTTGGGGATAAGCACTAGTATGGTATGTTACAACTCGGGGATTCCATGTTTACCCGGTTTACCATACAAAACATAGGGCGGTGTGTGTAGATGCTGAATCCGCTATTCTTAGTGGTAAAATAACCGCTCCTCAGGTCGACACATTACTCTACCCCTTCCTTCTCCTGGCAATGAAGGTCTTCCTTTATGAAAGACTTCTAACCGCGCAATTGAAGTTAAGCTGGTAATATGGCTCCAAGATTTCTTCCAAGCTGTATCTTGTCCGCGTTATTATAGAGCCAGTCCTTCACATCGTCTCAGATGGCCGCTGAGGCTGAGTGCAACAAGCTAACAATCATTAACATCCGCAGAATTGCGGCAATTGGCGAGTCTTTTTGTCCCTCAAATGTGGATAAGGCCAAATGTAAGCCGTGACGCCACTTGTGACGCCGGGTATTGGAGTACCTTCGCCTTTTCACAGATTGAATTGAAAACAAGTACAGGCCTCCTCATGTGAGGCTCAAAAATCGCCTTTCAGGCAAGTGGATTATACCATGTACTTAAACATAGAAAAGATAGGCTGAATACCCCCAAAGCGAGGTTCCAGCCTAAGTGGAATCTATCTACCGTCCAAATTGGAAGGACTTCCATGGTAGTATGTTGTGGCCATAAAATTTCCGCGATGCCTAGACATCCCGCGAACTAGTCGGCCCATCATATAAATCATCCCAATAACCTGGTTCAATAGAGAAACGTCCTCTTCGAAACAAAAAATCACCCAAAGCTGTGCGTTTCAGTCTGCACGTAGCGGGCAGATATACTTGAACAAGCTCTCTGGTCTCCTCCCTACCGTCATCGTCGACTACAACGTTCAATGTTTCTGGTATGTGACGACGGAAGGTTTCCAAATACGGGGATATCCAAGCCAGCCACTCGTCGATATATTGCCTCAGTGTGGGAGCGTTATAGTGCCCCTGAGCTTCGATTGGTTGCTCTAGAATTATGAGGAGAGCTTTCAGGTTTGGTAGGATTGAAGCCCACAAAGAATCATCTTGCGTTCTTATCTCATAGGACACACCAGCAGGATTTGCAGTAACAATCAAGTATCTCATTCGATACCTGTTCTTCTCCGTGAAGTTTCTCCTCATGCAGCACTCTCCTTCTCCGTTCAGACAGAGACGGAAATTGTTCTACCCATAGAATGTCCAGGCATTCTTCAGCAATATGCTTTGAAAGTCGTAAAATGTTGACCCTGCTGTAATATCCCACGGAGAATGCAGCCTCGGCCGATATTAGCAACGAGTCGCCAAAACCACCAGATCAACCAGGACGTGTACTGAAGTCTCAAAAAAGCCAAAATGGAGACCAAGTCACTAGCAAAAATACCAAGCTCAAGGAAACGGCATCTATACTGAATACACCTGAAGGAGCCTTTCCTGAAATATACTGTAAATTCAGCTCATGGCCAGGCTGCTGCCGAATAGTCTTTGGCTATGGAGAGCCTGGCAAAGCAAAGTACGAGATTGGAGATCCAAAAGAATATACACAAATGGATCTGGATAGCTTGCCACTGATATCTGGAAAGAAGGAATCCATCTTGGACATTCGGATCAATGGTACCCCTATCTACGGGCGTCGCAACATTGGGAAAGTAATCAATGTAGCTTCGCTTACACCCAATCCGGATCGAGAGCGGAAGCTACGGGTCACCAAGGCCGGCAAGGTCATCCAAGTCTACCCCCCTACGCTGATAAAGATTCAGTGGATTGACATACAGGAAACCCATCGCGCGGAGCTCCTCAATGACCAAGATTGGAATGTTCGGAGTAACATAACGAAACGGCTCAAACGGAAAGACCAAGCTTGGCTGGACGAGCAGATTGGTGAGGCTGCCAAGGCACAAGACAACTCTTACGATGGATGGGCCGCGAAAAAAGGGATTGAGGGTGAAAAAAGACCACCGACTTTCTTTCCGGGGAGGGATGGCTGCACTAGCGAAACGCTGAGCGCAAAACAAGCCGCCAAGGCTCAGCGCGTCCGTAGTGCGACGAATCAAAACGACGGGGCGCAATCAAATGATGAACAGTCCCCGAACACAAAAAAGCGAAAAGCGGATTGCGGGATCGAGCCTCCGGGCCAAGATCGCCGAATGAAATTCCAGCACATTCCGAACCCGCCCAGCAAGCTCATCGACTACAATGCATACCTTTTGACTTGCATGATGGATCAGAAGCTTACTCACGACAAGCTCAACGATGATCCGGAGGGGTATAAAGTGGCAATGGATAAGATCGAGATCGACTGGGAGGAATACAAAAAATTGATGCTTCATAGTGGCTACGAGATACGCCCGGGAGGCGACCGAAAGACACAAGCGTAGGCCTCCGAAACTACGCAGTACAGCAATTGAAAGCTTGCGATATTTGTTTTGTTTTGTTTGTTGATTGGAATTTTGAAATTGGGTGCTTTGACTACAGCAGTTGGCCTGAGATGAGAGAATTCCGCTTATTTTCGTCAAAAGATTAACACTATCTCTGCTTTCGTCATCTGAATTCAAACTTGAATAAAATATATAGCATATTCCCATCTAGGATTCTTCTACAGTTTCAATTTGCCTCGCGGGTGGCTATTTATAAATGCGTGCACTCCTATACTATTTTTATGAGAAACTTGGTTGATTGCTATCCACATTATACGAAATCCGGTCGAGGAGTGCTGCAATCCCTACGGCTCTCAGTAAAGAACCATCACTCTTGTACTTCACTGTCAAGAGAGAATAATCTGTCAAGAGTTCACAGAATTTCCAGACCCATTGTCACACTGGCACATACATGAAGTTCGCGACTTCAACTAATAGCAAGGTAGGCTTCTGAAGTACAGACTCCGAAGATATTCAATTGTGTTGCATCAGACCTTATGTAAAAGTTTCAAGAGCCAGCTTCACGGAGGGATCTGTGTGTCATAACCAGATATCATCGCGTCGGTGGATTTGCTCCTCTAGGATTGTTTCCACGTAGCTTTGTTGGCTTGCAGCGTCCAGGCTCTCCAGATCGATGCTCTGTGCTTGCTGTATGCGCTGCGGTACCCAGCTTTCTCGTCTCTTTATTCCCTGATTCCTTGTACTCTCTCTCGAATGAGATGGGATGCGAAAATCTGACAATTCTTGACCCTCCGCACGACAGCCGGATGGCTTGGCGGATGATCGTACCCTATAGCCCTGCGCTGGAGCGCCATTGGCATCTCGTATTATGAGGCCACTATATTGCACCCAGGAAAGAAAAGCTGCAGCTGTGGCCAACACGCGGCCACTATACCCAGGCATTGGATCGCCAGTTCGAAGATGGTGATGTCGCACGTGTCGTATGCGGGATCAGGTGTCTGCGTGGCTTTCTTGAGGAAAGAAAGCTCGCATATCGATACAGTCATCACACTATGGAAGCCAACACATGAGTCCCTTGGAAAGCAAAAATGTAAATTTGCGAAACATACAGGAGACGTGGTAGGAAAATACTTGCCACGATAAGGCGATATTTGATGATCTGCAGTGTCAGGACCAGTGGAATTATTTGCGAAATCAAGAGTGCCTCGGTCGCAACATTTGATATCACCACAAAATACCGCCAGGCAAGCTGGTTGTGCGTTAGCCGCAAGGCCTTGCAGTTATTTGAGCTCACGCGCATGAAGAAAAAGAATGTGAGTAGTTACCAAGTTAAAACACTGGCCGCGCCACAGATCCCAAGGCGGGAACTTGCATTGAAAAGCACTACGTAAAAGTACAGTCAAAGCCCAGACATATAGAGCCATTTCGATGCATCGGGACAACCGTTTGCCCTTAGCCCCTAGCGTGAACTGCCGGATGAAGATGACAAAAGACATCTTGGAAAGAAACAGGCTTGCCGTGTAGAGAAGCAATGCAGCATACAAGCTCTGAATATGTTCTGTCAGCGGGTTGTGAGAGGAGTGGAGATTTAAATACTGCCACCATTCTCTTCTCTCTTCTTACCTTCATGACTCGGACTGCCTCAAGACTGGATATCTCTCCTGAATGGCTGCCATAGCCGGATCCCACCGCCAAAGATACAACAATTGTCTGGCTGGTTGCGAGCGACTTTCCAACGTTGTCAGCTAAAAGCGGTCGGACATGATCAAGAAAAGCCCAGAAATACCAGTGAAGTCACAATGAGAAAGTCATCGATATCAAGGCCATGAAAGAGTCGATATTTGGTACCCAGTCGAGTGCAAACGCTCAGAATCATCACAATCAAAAAACACCAGGCAGTCACATTGATTGCAGGATCCTTGGTATCACCTGTGAACCGAGTGCCCATGGTTGCGTAGAAAGGGCGTAGAAAGGGGAAATGAAAGAAAAGTAGGAGAGATGTCTCTTCGTGGCCCCGAAACAGCTTTGAATCGACTTTTTGTACTCTAATGTAAATGCACCCTACCTTGAAGGAGACCTACCAGACGCCAGCTTGGTTTCTAAAGTGCAGTTCTGGCGCTGCGATATGATATGCCAATAAGCATGGCCAAAGATCCGTATCGCCCAACGTGCAATGTGGACATGATTAAGGTTTTCGTACGATCCGAATGCTCCTAAATCTAGACACCACGTTCCTAGGAGCGATCAAGTCCATGATAGACTGATAGAGCCAATGGCCAAACCTCGTCTGGGTCCTCTGTGTTTGCATGCTGGACCCTTGACACGAAGCGTCATCAGTCGCGAGCGGCGGACCCACCGTGACCAACTTGGGCCGTGGTTCTACTGATAAGAGGAATTCATTCCATTGAGTATTCCATAAATCGAAGTTTCTCGTGGAAGCTTCATTCATCGCCTCTTGCAAGTATTTCAGATCCTAGAGGCCTGCATCCGCTTTTTCAGGCATTGTTCCTTTCCATGGTTGAAGTATGTTTTCTGTGCGTACCATAGAGCCCACAACACAATTTCCGACGATCAGCCCCACTTCTCACGATGGATCTAGGTGGTCCCACGAAACGATCACAAACAGTATCATTGGTTGGACCAGGTGATACAGTATTTATCGGCCTTTCCTTCCCAAGACAGGTGCCTGTGCTTTGCCAACCATCCTGGAAGAACCTCTTCCTCGGGTGCGGTCCAAGGTATGTAGACAGCTTTAGGCATGGTGTGAGAACAGGAGTACGGGAGAGAGAGCAAACAGAGGACATCACAGTCTTCCGTTGTTTGTGGGACTGTCTGTTTAATACCTGGATCAGAAGGGGAAGGATAAATTCTTCTTTAATCTTCTCTCTTCTGTTAATCATCATCTTTAGGGTGCGTGAGTGTTACTGTATTGTCTATGGTGGATACGTGCAAACCATGGATAGAAACAATGAACAGAATTTTTAATTACATCTTGGTTATTTGCTCTTCATTTTAAGCTTTGCCATCTTTTCATGGGTCATACTGTAAGGTAAGTTGAACAATCCCTCAAGACCTAGATTGCCATTTTTAAATTTCTCGGGCTTTCCTTGGGCAAAACTAAGCCCTCATCAATACAAGTCTTTAGTATTCAATGCAATCTGTTTCAAAAGCAACGATCAAGTGAAAGGTAGACAGAATTTAGTCTGGCCATCTCCCACAAAGCCGCTCTCGTGATTAGAGCACACCAAGAAACTGGGGCGGAAACGCCCCTGTACTCGTGAAACGCGATATTGTACAGTTTCTGCGTGGAATTTTAGATACACACAGCATAAGGAAACACGTATCACCCTGTCCTCCATCTGTTCCGGCTTCGTTACTGGGTAGGGCAATCACCGAAAGTTTGAGGGAAAGCCAGGTACCGCTCTGCAATTGTCAATTTAAATGCGCGTTCCTCACTCTCTCCCATAATGGTTGTCCACATGGCATCAGTCGCTCACGTGGCATACATATTTGTCCCCTGTCCTCTAGCTGTGTCTTTCCTCCCATTCCCCATCACAGCCAGCTATGGACTATGGGCGAGAGGATGAGTCGCTCATAATACCAGTCAACTTCTCAACTGAGTGGCGTCAAATTTTCAAGCGAGGCGCACAACAGACTGCTTCAATCTGCAGTGTTCCTGTCTCTGAAGTTGGTTTGGGAGAAGATGAATACTGCGATGACAATGAAGGGCCGGTCTGCGAGGAATTGTCCGAGCACACAACGATTAGACAAAGTCACACTTTCATCAACGATGGCCCTTCGGCCACTCATGGGCCAACTGAATCTCTTGAAGATTTGAAGGCTGAAAGTGTGCCAGGTATTCCCAAGGATCTGGTTGGTAACCTTCTAAAGGAGTGAGTCTTTGCCCTTGCTCTCAGACCTTTCGATCCACGATTGACTCATTTCTCCTTAGTTTTAATGAAAGAGTGGAGTAGGTACATGTACCAATTTCCTGTCGACGACAACTCTGTTCTGATCTCAGATTGTCTAATTTTAAGCTTATAGGAGAATGGGAAACCACTTTCGGGTTCAGGAATTGCGAAACTCTGATATGCAAAGAGATCTGGAAGCCATAGCAGACGACCATGAGAGACTTCAAGAGCTGGAACAAAAAGTAAAATCGCTTCAGCAACGGCTGGGCATTCTCAATGGGCAGACAGAAGGGGCATCCATGGAACGGACATCAGGGCAAACCAGACGATCTGCTCAGTCAATGAACATAGACGTGCCTTCGGGTTTGTAATTTACTGTACCTGTCGTGAAAGCTGTTGGTGCGATACATTTAGCTTAGACGTAGCGTCCAAAAATATCCAAGGGCCTCGTTCCAGTTACAATACGGCCCTTACGCTCTCCACGTCAAAAATTCGATTAAAGCTGATCAGTTCCTGAGCTGCTATTCATGGAAATCAGACAGGATGCTTGGCGTAGCAGCTTGAGTGTCGTGAGCAGGGGGCCCAGGGGGCCCAGAGCGCAAACAAAAAATTCGAATTCTGGTAAGTTTGACCACGTACCACCTGGTCAAATCACTGAGGCCGGTGTGATATCCTATGGGAAGCCCATGCTGTAAACGCGAGTGTTAGTGGGCCCTAAAACAAAGCTTCGCGGTGGCAAACCAGCCTTTTCACTTGATGTTGGCGGACTCCTAAAACTCTCACCGACGAGATTCCCGTTCGGTCTTGTCCCCAACTTAGCCGCGGAACGATCAAATTCGATTTCATGTTCCCAGAATGTCAAAGCAGAAGATAAAACACTTTGAGCGATGCCAAGAATACAACAGCGTTGTGAAGCGTGGAATCGAAATTGGAGTTAAGAGACGACAACGCCCCCAAGTTTTTGGTCTTAGCTCACTCCCAATTCCCCGGTACCCGTACCCCGGAGTGGGTTTCGCCCGTGTCGGACAGGTATTCCAAATCTCTGTCGATCCCAGCATTGGCACGGGCCCACCCGTTTCGAGATTCTGGTACGACACATACAGTGGTCCATTACCCGCTTCCATGCTTCCAAACCAGCAATAGAATTATACGCTGTTTCATCGCCCCAAAGATTAGACTGCAGAACTACTGTACTTCTTCTGCCACTCTTGATGAAGCCTAAGAAGAAGGTTGGATCATTGGCGCGTGCAAAAGGACCTCATGGTCTAATTTGCAATCATTATCCACGTGAGAAATCTACGATGCACGATAGTGAACGGTAATCAACGACCCAAAGGCAATTGCAATTGAATAGTTGGCTTGGGTGCCGGAAAACCGCCGTATTAGACATCTTTGTTCCTGATCACACACGTAAATCCGTTATGGTGTATCTTTGAGCAAGCTCCAATTGAAAGCATAAGGTAATAAGCCTAGTAGTTCTGATGCTGAGGGACCTTGTCGTCTGTACCAATGAGACATTAGAGAGCTTCGGCGTGGTTGGTTTTCTCAGGCTATTCAAGTTCCGTCGTCGGTCCGTCGTTGGGCTCTCGTCATTACTTTGTGTTCGAATTGTTACAATAAAAGACGCTCGCGGTCAAGAAAAGGAAAAGTGGAATTCCAGCGGAGCCTTCCAGGCTTGTTGGCAGCATATTGTTCTCTAAGGAAAATTCTGTATATTGCGTTCCTTCTATGTACCAAATGTACGTCTATCACCCATCCTCCTAGGCGCAATTCTCATCTGGTCGCGCAAACTGACTCCAGCCTATGCCAACTTTCCATATTCAACGTCACCCTGTCATATGTCTTCGCTTGGATATTTAGCATGCACAATGGCTTGGGGTATAATCAATTCGCTCTTCTGGCAAAATATTGAAAACAAGGCTCTGCAGTGGAACCTATTCGTTGAATTCAAATACATATGGCATTTGATAATTAGACGATTGCAGGATTATTTTTTAGATGTCATGTGTTCCTGTGCTACTTTAGATTGCACGCTGAAAAGAAATGAGGTGAAAAGCTTCGCCGTTAAAGTCAGTTACATTCAAAGGTGAAGTGGTACTTTAGGCAAGTGAGCTTTAAAAAACTCCACTTGCCCTACTCCCAATAAAATAAGTTAAAAAGCATTCTTGAGGCTCTTCTCGTTATTCAATTTTAAACAAACAGCAAAATAAAAAGAAGAAGTATAAAGTACTTTTCATCGTTCAAAATGACCTGCGCCCTTAGCACCATGCCTCTAGCGTTTATGAGCAATGGCTCTTCTACAATGCAGTTTATTTCATTTCATATCAAATGTTGTTCATTTTAGCTTATTTTATGCTCTTGTGATTCTCTTGAGTAGAAATTTGCCTGTTTACACGCTCACGCGGAATATCACCTTGATACGCAAATTCATTTGTGCGGTTTTGCCTATTGAACACCGCTTCAAATCACATCACTCGAAAATTCTCGATCTGTGAGTTTGTTCAATCGCTGTGATTCATTAGTGCTGTGTCGTTAGTCATGAGGAGAGAACTCGGTTCCAGGATCATAGTTGCAATCAAAAAGTCTACACTCGTGTAAGACACCCGCTAAAGGGTGGGAATGGTTATGCTGTTAAAACATGCTGTGCGTTTCACGATTTGTCACGGTGTTTGAAGTTCATTGTGATTTCTGAGCCATGACTTCCAGAATTCTCAGGGCCCTGACAGAGCATACAATAACTGCAAAGTCGAAAACATCCGTGAAACACAAACAGACCTGTGTAAATTCCCATTCAGCGCATATTCTTACGTAAAGGCGTGAGCCTCGCCATCTTCTCGCAATCATAATATTCGATTGCCATTGGTGACATCGGATAAGATAAATGTGTAAATATGCACATGCGAGTCAAAGGCGCTTTTGCAAACTTGAAATCTAAGAACATCAACGCTCAATTCACATTCGACCATTCACTTTGTTGACCCCGTACCAAAAGCTCTTTGCGACGATAAACCGTCGTGTCTATCCAAGGAAGTCATTTCCTCCCTTTGCGTCCAAAAAAAGCACTGGGGTTGCATTTCAAGTCCCGATTTCTTCCTTTCTAGCCTCAAGAGTCTTGGTACATGTATACATGTACATCCCCTACACATATCGATTGAATTGCTCCATGAGCCATTTGGTCATAAACTACTGGCCACGGATATAAAGGGAGTCAGTCGTCTCCAGAAACATTCACTATATGTGAGATCATTCTTTGCCAGACATCTTCTATATCGGCGCAATAGAAAACCCTCCTTGACATCTCAACACCTGATCATCCAGGATCATCCCAATGGATTCAATTGTCTGTTCTTATCGCGTAAAATAACTGGAAATTTTAGCCAATGGATCATCAGAATTTACATCGGGATGCCCTTCGAACAATCACGTCCCTAAACACGCGAGCCATCCGAGCCGAACGTATTCTCTCAAGATATGAAGAAGAGTTTGCTACGTTACAAGCTTCGTTCAACCAAGCCAAGGTTGACATACAAGAGACAGCCAGAGTGATGGAGCTTCTTTATGAGACCAACCGTGTACTGAGGGATGTAGTGACATGCTTAGTCAAACAGCGGGATGTCACGCCGGACAGCGAGATCCTGAAATGCTCCGATAGACTGTTGAATATTCTGGCTCAACAAGTCCGAAGAGATGTGCCGGACACTTCTACTGAAGCATGCGTAAGAGGGAAGCCAATGGCACATGCGAAAAGGAGCGACAATGTTTCCATATCTCGCCATTGTCAGATAAAGCCTCGTGAGACTGGTGCGACAGTTTTCAAGGGCCGGGCAAATCGATATGAAGGCAGCCAATTCTTTGGCAGATTTTAGACTAGAAATCAGGGATATACAGTAAGCGTCGGTCTCTTCATAAACGATACTTATCTACACTACGACTCCCCTTAGTAAAAGAGAAAAATGAACATCTTTTCACGCCTCCGCAGGCCTCACATCAAAACACCTTTTCCATCCAATGGGCTGTTTATATTTCAATATGATCTATAGTTGTTGAAATATTTCAAAGTGGTCGTACAAATCAGTATAAACCCCCGTAACACTTGTCAAACAAAATTCCGACTCTACTAGAACCGTCTCACTTGTCACTCCGCGGTCTTCGATTGGGAAGATGGCCAAAGACGCCACATTGCTCGCCTGACACCACAAGCCGAGGCGCCATATGAGACCCCAATTTTTGAGGCTCAAGCAAACCTCATGGCCAAATTACACTTGCTCGTGGATCTTGAGATTATGTTGTGTTTGTTCAATTCCCCAGACGCATTCATGATTATAGAGAGTGAGATCCGCATACTGTCTCCACGTAGTCTTCATCAGCATTCCTGAGGAATCTAAATCGCCTGCTTATAGCCCACGACACTTGTACAAAATCTACCCATTGGGTCGTTACGAGGCATTAAAGCTCACTCCTGAAGTTAGTTCTCGACTCGAATGTCCTGAAAATCACAATCATTGCATGCGTAGACCAAAGGTACCATTCAAGTCCGTCTCATTCTTGGTCCGTTCAGTTAGTCATCCAAGTAGTTGCAACTAGGCAAAGACCTTCTGCTTGATTCGTGGAGCAAAGTTGCTAGTGGCAGCGCCTATGGATAGAAAAGTTACGCGGTAGGCTTCTTTAGCCGCAAGCGATAGTCGACAGAGCATATTGTAGTCGTGTTCCAAGGTCTGAGGGAAATGACCTTACAAAGTTCTCGAAATATCAATCCTATCCATTTCATCCAAATTGTGCTGCCCAAATATTATCTACAGTACAGTAGCCTGGAGTCGAAAGCTTAAAGCTCTGCGTATGAATAGCTAGTATGGCGCGTCTTTAGCAGGTTTCCACATAAGCATACAGTAACAGGCACTGCTCCGTTTGGGTTGACATGTCTGCATATTTGATTAAATCGCTAGAGGCCTCTAGTCTAAGTCACTGAGCTTTCGGTTTCTCCAGTCTTCCTACTCCGACATGAGTTCGACTCCTGGACAACGTTGAAGACACCTGATTGCCTCTTGCACGCTGGTCTTTGTCCACTTCAGTTCTTCTTGCAAGTCCATCGCCACGCCATGACCATGTCTTAGGTCCTGCTCCAATGTGCCTCTCTTCGCCACCCATTCCTGCTCGCTTCTCAAAAGTTCTTCAATGTGGGTACGCTGTCGATCGAGCTCACTTTCCAACCGGTCATTCTCTTGCTCGAGTTTTTGAATAATCGCAGTAAAGGACTCAGCGCGGGTCTAGGAGGTGCCAATTGATCAGCTACTTATTGACCTAGTTGAATGGATCTAGGATATTTCAAGGGGAAGAAAATACCGATTCGCCCGCATCCCACTGTGTAACTGGCTCAGTCAAGGCCAGAGTCTTGGGATCCACAGCCTCTATGGTACGGCCAAGTTCCTCCAGGATATTCTTGTAAAGGCCAACGGACCCATTGCTGAGGCTTGTCTCCAAAAGATGAGCGCTAGTTTTCGCTACAGACCAGGCATAGCCGTCCTCCGCCGCCGGCCGCAATCGAACCCTACTTGGAGCAACCGACAGCCTCAACCGTTCATCTGCAAGATATCGTTAGCGGCAATTCGAACGAAAGAAAAGCCCTTTTCTCTTACAGATGTGCTCTGCAAGGGCTTTGCGACACTCCTGCCTTCGCTGGGCGCGTTTTCCGTTGCTGGTCAGAGTCATTTGAGATCGTTGAGCTTTTGACGGGGTCGACCAGATATCAAAGATGTCACCGCGTGCTTAACAACCTTAAGCACAACCTCTCATGGCATTTGTTATTTACTATGGACGGGTAGGCCCGCCTGGTCTCATCTGTTCAATTTTGAATGGCTAGGGCCGGTCTGCCCCAGGGTCAAGTCGCAGTGGAGATACCGTTCAAAAGGTTGACAGTTCAACATCAGGACTCGCGGTGTCAATCTCACACGTTTAATGCGTCTCGATCAAACTGCACACTGATGTTTTGTCGGGTGCAAAGTGAATTTCTGCAAGTCACTGGAACTCGAGTGGCAGCTATAGACCAGCAGCTTTCGCGACAGATGCGCACTTACGTGTTTATATGTACTATGAATTTCTAGGAAAAAAATTTTTCGTGTCACCGTCGTCTCGGATTGGTCGCTTTCTGTCGCCAGGGGCTAGCCTAAGAGGATATTTCAACAGATTCCACCCATTGTACCTGGGGATACCGTGGGATTGCCCCCTGCAGTCGGGCTGGCTAAGGCTGCACGTCTATCGAAATCTTTCAGTCGCAACCGACCAAGGTGATCAAGAAAGAATGCCCCATACTGAAAGTGCCTTCAGTCCAGATCTTGGGGCTTGCGAAGATGCGAACAAACACGCGGGCGTAAACAGCCATGTCAAAGAAACGCAACCTCAACGAACATACCCTCAACATAACACCGTGGTTCCATATCCCGCGACGATTGCGACGCGTCAAGATGTGTGACGCAAAGGTACTTTATCAAAACAATTCGAGAAGATAAATAGCGCCGATTGGATGCAATCCCTCTAGTGAACAAAGATTCTAAATTTCCTTTCACCCGTCATGGCAAAGATCTCTCACAGGCGGCAGCGTCGGGGGGATGCCAATTCTGAGACAGTCAGTCTCCTCAGTCCTTCTTTTTCTGTACAAGCAAGGCCGAAGAAGAGAAATACCTGTCCTGCTACGCGGGTTTTCGAAAGGCCCAGCGTGGAGAACATCCATGCCAGCCCCTCGGAACGACTTACTCGCTTGACTCTCCGTCTCCGATGCGACAAACGCAAGAGGGCGGAAGATACGCATAATAGCCCATGGAGGGCTTCAAGTCTTTACAAAGAGCATCAAGAGGCGCACGGAGACAAATCCGCTGTCAAAGAGCGGATCCGCCAGGAATGGCTCAAGCGGCTGCGTCCCAGACCCAATCGCCGGGACTACTGCGATATCCAGTAGGCTACGGTTGGTGTATACGGTTTCATCAAGCTATCCGATGCTCCATCTCAACCGATACGGAAGTCGGTTGCAATTCTGGCAAGGATACCCGACGAAAGAGCTCATTGTTTACCAGCTTCGGTCGATTCGTGCCCGTGCACAATTTCCAAGAAAGGCCTGCAATAAGTGTCCCGTGTGGAGCTCTCGTTTCGTGGCTAGTTTGGGTGCAATTTGAAAAGGTGGAAGGGAAGGGGGTCGTCGAGGAACATTGAAGGTGTGGTTGCTCTGCAAATTCTAGTCAGACAGTGACTGAACCGGGGACGAAAAGGTACCAACCAATGATGATGTTAACGTATTTTTGAATAGAAATATTCTTTCCCTAGGCCCATTGATGCATTGCCTGGGCGAAGTCCGTACCTGCCTGCATGAAGCGACATGAGATGTGGTGGGATCGCGACCATCACGCACGCGACCAAGCTTGCAGCAATTAGCCAATGATTCCTCCAAGGTGACTTCCCTGGATCACCGACATACACGCATAAAGGCGGCGTTTTTTCTACTGCACTTAATCGGAAACACCTTGACTGAAGAGCACTTTTGAAGCTTTCTCGGCGCCTTGAATTTGACAACTACGTATCATCCGGAATCGGTACCCATTCGATCACGTGATATGGTGTTGTGCTTAGTCATTGGTTGAAGGGACGTGCTGCCCTTTGGCTAAACAAGCAAGTGTAACTTATCAACTAATGTGGATGATGAGGAGTTTGGACTCTGGCACTGAGAATGCTCCGCCGTTGAATGGAGCCTAATACGCATTGGTTCAATCTTCTTCTAAACAGAGAAATATCTTATCCAATTGTGAATGTATTGTAGATATCCACCAGTAGCTCTCGGTTGTAGATATATATCCATTCTTGGATACCCTCCAATAGGAACAAACAGGAACAGATTCGTATTCTCAGTAAGAGATTAGGACACGTCTAATGCAAAACATCGAGTATAAATATGAACGTGATTCTTGCGCCGATCATCTAGTCCTCTGTCAAGACACCTTGACTTACTTTATGAAGGTGATCAATGAACGGGGAAATTCAAGCTGAGATGCCAATGTTTTCTCGGGTACCCGTGGGCCCCGCCAAGAGCCCATGGATGGACATATTACAATGGCAATTGTCTTACTAAGAATATCCTCGTTCAACCAAAACGCTTGGCGAATTGTGGCCACGGCCAAATCCCACGGCCAAACTCTCACGCGACTTGCTAGCCGCTGAAACTGAGGACACGCGGGTAGAATGAGTGCATGTTTTACCAATAATGCTTTAATTTCCTTTGTACAAACGCAGTCACTGTGTTGCTCTTGAGGCCGTTACATGTACTAGCACAGCAAGTCGCGTTGGCTCTCACCACAAACTGTACATAGCTCAGCCTGAAAAAGTTAAGTATTGATCCACGAACGCTGTACTCCAATGGAAGAACGGGACGATATCCTTGGATTTGAAATTTGACAAAATCTTTTTGGATTGGTCAGTGTTGACCTGATTGTCATGCTGTACCAAGACGCAGCAACTATATAATGTATGTAGAAGCCAGAGAATCTCCACAGCAAGAGCCTGGGATGTGAATTTCTTCCCTGATACGGCTTCGCTGGAACCAAGAGCTATGCATGGAAAGATCGCGTAAATACAAGGTTCAAATCGACTAGTCGTGCTCTAGATTGAGTAAAAGTCTGATTTACCTCAAAATTGAAAGAACTTACTTCTAAGCCTTTTGTTCTTACATGTAGACGAGTTCGTGTTTTTTCCAAATGGGTAAAACGTTAAGAAGACAACACAGCAGCCTTCTGAGTGGATCATACATACATGTAAAGTCTTTATTTAAAGCTCTGGCAGAACTGATGTTTAACATGCAACTCTTTATTATAGACATAGCCTAGTGGATCAACACTCGCAAGGTCGGGGCGAATGTCAAAGTGACCGCACGGCTCTAAACTTGGGATTCATTGCAAGTTGTGGGGCTACCAGGCCAGTATCACGATGCGGGAGGCCGTGATGCGGGAGGTCGTGATGCGGGAGGTCGTGATGCGGGAGGTCGTGATGCGGGAGGCCGTGACGCAGGAGGCCGTGACGCAGGAGACCATGGGCCTTCGAATGATGACCGCAGCACGATAAATGTATCAGGGGCTCGGAAAAAGGTTGTCCCGCCGGGCATAATTTCCCCCAGCCCCGCCTACGATCTTCATAACCTGCACCGACAGCTATGCGGTCTGGAAGCCAGGCGCTGACGGTCTTTTGGCTCAAGAGGCTTGGCCTTCCTAAGGTATCGTCATCATCATGGCATCGAAAGCGCGTCCGAGAAGAGCTTCTAGAGCGCCGTCAAGCAAGGCCTGGGTTGCCCAAGTTGAGCGAAACGTCCGATGTTCTCTTTACGGTCAAGCGAGCTCATTACGACGGGACCCGGCTTCGCCCGTTCTACCTTCTTACTGGAATACATCTGGCACCGACCTATACTTACATGTTTGCTAAGTTCACCTCCAGATGGTGCTTCTTTCGAATCGCGGCCCTTGTTTGCAGAATCCCCAACCACATGGCAGTTCGCGAAGTTGTCAACCCCAGCAAAGACCACAAAGTGGATGAAGTAGCTCGTCGCCATAATATTGATCCAATCAAGTTTCGACAAGCCTGTCGACGCCTCCGACAAATCTGGCCGCTCCTTCCTTGATTAACATGCGACGTGATCAATATGCACGTAGGCGGAGTTACGCTCCCAATGAAAGGTTCCATCTGTCCCAATGTCGGCCAATCAAGGTGCCGGCTCAACCTAGACTTGAACTCGCTTTCGACTGTGACTACTGCCATGTTGATGTGCTCACCGCTTTACATACCCATGCTGCCTTTTTGGCAAATATTATGGCGACTGCAGTTGAGGTGATATATAAGTGTGCTACAGCCCCTGGCATCCCCTCAATAAATTACTTTTACGTTTGAAATTGAAACAGTCTTATTCCAAATCAACATCACCGCAAGTATGCAATCCACGGGCATACACGCTTCTGGAGTCGCAAATGAAGAGCATGAGATTTCTTTGGCAGTCGAGACTGTCATTATCGGGCTATATGGCATACCCGGGTCTGGAAAATCTTTTTTGCTAGAAGTTTTGAAAAGAGGTCTCGATAAGACATGCTTTGACTTCTACGATGGAAGCCAAGTCATTGCCGCCGTCACGCCAGGGGGTCTTGAAGCATTCCATAGTTCAAGCGAGGAATGCAAACTCAGATATCGGGAGTGTGCGATCAAAAAAATCAGTGAAAAAGCCTGCCAATCTGGAAAAGCAGCCATCGTAGCTGGACATGCCATGCTATGGACTGAAGGGGAGGAATCCGGTCAATGGGTCTGCACCTCAGCCGACCTCCATTTCTACACACACATTGTGTACCTGAATGTCTCGGCCGAAGCTATTGCGGACTTTCGACGGGAGGACCGTGAAAAAAGCCGCCCAGATGTGTCGGTCGCGCATTTGAGTAAGTGGCAAAGGGCCGAGATGGGAAAGCTGCGCCACGTTTGCCGGATTCATGGCATCCTCTTCACATCATTTTCCCTAGGCCGTGATGACTCGAGGAAAATGATATCTCTCCTCGAAGATTTCCATCGGCATTCGGAGGATCTGAACATGCGACTTGCCAAGCAGCAGATTGACAACGTGTTTGCTGTTGGCTCTCAACGACCGGAGACAGTGCTGCTTTTAGATGCCGATAAAACTCTGGCGCCACAAGATGGCGGCAATTTGTTCTGGAGAGAGTTGCCTCAGTGCCTGGCTGGCAAATTAACATCTTGCCCACTGAAAGATCTGTTTGCAGGCCCGTTGAAATACTCTTATCGATCTTTTAGGCAAGCAACACTGCTCTGTGAGGAGGCTGTTAGCGATGGACAGTACGCCCAGCATTGTGAAAAGGTTGCCGATGTGATCGAAATGCACCATGAAGTGCTCAACATACTGCGCCTGATAGAAGGGCACCCACATATTCGTGCAATCGTGCTTACGTGCGGGATACGTGCCATTTGGGAGAAAGTCCTTGAAAGGGAGGGCTTCGAAAGAAGAATTCCAGTGATTGGTGGTGGTCGTCTGTTGGATGGTATTGTGGTGACGCCGACCCTCAAAGAAGAATTGGTCAAACATATTCGGAAAAACCATGGCGCTTATGTCTGGGCCTTCGGCGATAGTCCATTAGACTTAGGGATGCTGAAAGCTGCCCATCAAGCAGTCGTCATCACAGGAGAAGAGCCCCACAGAAGTCACAGCATGGACGATGCGCTGGCTGCATTGATCGAGGAGAATGGTTTCAAACCCCGCCAGGTGATCCTGCCAGCCCATGCCACCCCGCGACTCGACTCGTCACGACTGCCTCTGATCCAGCTTTCTGACAAATTTATCATGGATGAGATATTCCTTCGCCCTAACAAGCTCCATGTCATCGATGCTACCAGTCGTCCCTCAGCGAAGCTTCTCATGACTCCCATGCGGGACGCAGCAGTCTCCGGAGTTGCATTGCAAGAAGCTCATAGCCGGGTTGGATGGTATCTCGCAACTGAGTGTTGCACCGATATCATAGGCGTGGAAATATTTCCAATTCGCCACGTTCAGGGTCACCCAACTGATGGCCACCGCCTTCTCCATGAAAGGAACACATTGATAGTGGCTCTCATGCGTGGAGGAGCACCAATGGCTCTGGGGGTTAGTAGAGCTTTTCCTACCGCAACCTTTCTACATGCACGAGCCCCCCAAGATATTTCCCCGGAGTGCCTTGCCAGTGTGAGAACCATTATCCTTGTTGACTCGGTGGTCAATAGCGGTAAATCAGTCCTCAAATTTGTCCAGCACATTCGGAGGCACAAGGCCACTGTCCGCATATTGGTGGTTGCTGGCGTAGTGCAATCGCAATCTGTGACATCGAGCCCCATCGCCCAGGAGTTCCGCCGCTTTCATGGCCTGTCATTCATTACTCTACGTCTCTCTGAAAATAGTTTCATCGGCAGCGGAGGAACCGATACTGGCAACAGGCTATTCAATACTACCTCTAGAATGTAACCCACTTCTATTTCTATTGGGCTTCTCTGGAGGAGGATGAAATTTTAACGAAGGGTAGTGGAGAAATGCTCTATCCTCAATCGCATGGGTACATAATCCTGGACGACGAGTGGGGGCCAATCGACTCTTTTCAATGCCATATGTATTAATGAAATACCATGTCATGCTGCAATCTAGTTAATTCGGAAAGAGAAAAAGACAAATGAAGCTGCCTTTGGCTTATGGCGTCACAAGCGAAACTTACTGTTGTTTAGATCAGAAAAGGATTGCGCTCGAAGTTTCGTTCTGATTTAGCACGTGGTAAATACGGGTTGACCCAATAATTTCTAATTCGATAGAATTAAGAAGGTGCATTTCTAAAGGCAAAGAATCAACTTTATGGTGTATGTATGTCTGGGTCATGTTATACGCTAAAATACTAGATTCATTTCTATTTGCTAGCGATCTGCTGTTCCACTGAAGCACCACCGAAGAGCTTACGTATGAAGTTATTGATGATCGTTAATAAATGTAAGTACACACAATGACCGTACTCCTACCGACCCAGTGCGACAACCAGTGATATTCAACCCCGGCGATGGGCGGCCCATAGATCGGCATGGAAATGGACACTCATTCTGAATCCATGTTTGTCGATTCTTATCCGGTTCCTTGCTGGACCTCTTCAACTCATCTTTGTGCATAATACCACCACAATAGTATTCATATTTTCCTATTACCTTATTGGAAAGCCTCTCCAATATGGTTATGCGACTTCCCATCTTTGCTTGGAGCGGAAGTGTCTCAAACTAAACTTACAGCGAAACTCGTGCAGTATATAAGCTGTGCTGATAATGTTCCGAAATTTGGCATTATGCCTCTGTTCGTTTCACAAATCACCCATTGAGAACACACAATAATTGACAAGAAAAACAAGAAAGACACACTCAAGTTACAGATGAATTATCTCTCATTCCTGAAAAAACCATCTCTTCCGTGCTTCAATACATATATGAAAGTACTCATGTAGTGATAATGCCTTCCAATCTCCAGTGCAACTCCTCACAAATCTCCTTTGCTGCTAGATGCTGGGCAGCCTTCTTGTTATGAGCGGCTGCCATTCCAGTCACATTTTTGACTTTTCCGTCCACTGTCGGCATCCTGAATTGAATGCGTGCTTCCACCCGGGCGGGGCATTGGGTCACCACTGAAATTGTGCGTCTTGGAACTACCCCGATTTCTTGTGCTTTCCGATACAACGTCTCTGTATATCTCGGAAGTTGTTTATTTGCGGTGACCGTTACGTTCTCGAGCACGTTTCCCACTAGGCTTCCTTGATCGTTCTGACAAGATTTGAGACTTATCATTCCATTAGAGCCTACGCCTCCATTTTTGGTTTGGGTCAAGAGCAACCACATTAAATTCTGGGCATGCTGTTCTGTTTGCGTGAGATATACCCAGCCAATAAGTCGATAAACGGACTCTTGAGGGTTCGCGTGCGGATCATTACTCGAAGAAAGACCTATATTTTGTAGTCCTGATATGGCCGTTGAGAAGTCATATAACTGGATAAAGTCACTGGATTCCGACTATATCGTACTTAGCAACTCGATTTTTTATCCCAATGACTGAGAGGAATGTTTACTAGCAGATCAGAAGGTTTGCCGGATGATTTTGCTAGCATCAAGGTCACTTTGGCCAAGAACATCATCATTCCCAAGGTTTGCGCTTGAGTACAAAGTCAGAGCCAGCTTGAAAGTGATATTTGCATCGGAGGCTTGTACTCACTATCTACTGCGCTTGTTCCTTTGACACAATTCTCGGCTGCAGGCATGATATGTTCTTTTTGCAATCGAGATGAATATTTGTCCAATGATCGAGGTCGCTCCAAGTCTTGATCGAGAGGTCTATTTCATCTCGGCAAATGTGGACAAGGGATCATAGTATCTTTCGAACGCAATGTCTCAAGCCTTTCAAATGTCGTGAGTAAGAGAGGTGCAAATATGAACTTTTTTTTATTTGTCCTGGAACTCGCCTTGCGATGTGATCTTGACATCATTCCAGGGTATGGTGGAAAATTTGATTCAACATGCATAGGCGACAAGCGGTGAGGATGGAAATGACACGTAGCCTGTCTAGACCGTCTTTCTGATTCTGTCAAGTACAATGCCAGCAGTACTAGAGATGACTCACCCCAATCACCATCAGGATGCCGTCACTTCAGATCATCAACCATGTACAGATTGTCCAATATGCTGCTTGTTCATTTGATCATTTAAAGCCTTTTCCCAGAAAACAGCTTTTCCTAGTCATATGAGGGGTCTAGTCGCTCAGGATAGACTGGTAGACTTCAGCGTTTGACGCCATCTGTCTACCATTCAAATGTCGAGAAGCATTTACTGGCGCCATAATTGCACTGACCCCTCCCTATAATGTTATTTGAGACTAATCCCGTAAAGATTGACAGCTCGCTTCTAAGGGGACACTTTGCATTCCCGGTGCTTCTCCGACCGACGTGGCTGCATCTATCGGCTTGCAGGTGGTAAGTTGAGGGGGCAGAAAAAATCTCAAGAGCCTACTTACCCAGAAGTCATTGAGGATGTCATAGTGCATGATACATCATCTGAGAGTTGTTTCTATGCGCGGATGCGTTCACGAACGGTCATTGCTCGCCTCAAAAACCGTGTCTCTTGAATAGAAAGTTTCCTCAAATGTAGCCGTTCTCGCTGATTTCACACCATACTCTATTTTCTTTTGAAAGCCCGAGCCCCTTCTCAGCTTTCTCAGTTGTCTCAGATTGCGTCTCCTAGTATGGAGATAATGAAACCGCGTGACTACCAAATGGAAATGTTTTCCTTGAGTATGGAAGGAAATGTCATTGCAGTAGTAAGAGTGTAATGAAAACTGATTAGATGCGAAGGTTGACATCAGGATATCTTAGATGCCGACGGGCAGTGGGAAAACTTACTTGTTTGTATCGCATACAATTTCACTGTCGTATATGTCTAATACAATTGATGAGCAGGGCAAGCATGGTAATCTCCGAGGTACTCAAATCTTGCAAGGCCGAAGAAGTAAGAAAATTTGTTTCACATATTTGATGGAGAATGCTGAGTGACCCAGTTGATTTGGTTTTTGGTACCCACAAAAGTGCTATGTGCCCAGCAATTGGAATGCATGTCGCAATACATGCCTGCAGTGAGTATGAAAATGCTGACTGGAGATGACGCAATGGACTTTTGGGAGACTCAAGAAATTTGGGATCTCGCTCTTCGGGGAGTGAAGGTGGTTTTCTCGACATACGCTGTTCTAGCTGACGCGATGACTCACGGGTTCATTCCGTTAGCCCGATTGAACTTGATTGTTTTTGACGAAGGTCAGGCACGGACTTATACGAAGCGCGAAATTTGTTTTCACCATTCTGACTTGGCAACAGCACACTCTTGCAGGAAAGCGCACCCTGGGAGGCAACTCATGCGGGGCTTCTATCAGGATGCAAAATCGAATGGCCAAAAAATTCCAAAAATACTTGGTTTGACTGCCTTTGTTGATGCGAGGAATGTCCAGTAAGCAGCTTACTCATGGTCAGTGGCATAAGATTAACCCATCTAAGGGAACTCGAGAGAACTTTGGATGCAAATTGTCGGTCTCCAATGACCAATCACCAAGCGATGATATGCAAGAATTTTGAAAAACGCCCGACGAAAATTTTCTATCCTCATAACGGCTACTCAAGGCCACCCATCCCCCATGACCTAGATATGAAAAAGGATGCACCCAATGAGTTGCGTAACCAAAGTACCACCCAAAGCATAAAAGTCTTCGAAACCATGAGAAGATTTTTCAGACAAGCTGGTACCATCTGGGAGACTTTAGGAGCATGGGCTGTGCACCGCTTTCTCACGCATAGGGCCCTTTGGCTCAACAGCGGAGCTGATTACGGGCAAGAAATACCATGTCGTAAGCTCATCGAAAATTTATTGAGTAGTACTGCCATCCAACTTGAGCAACAAGGAAGTGTTTCTGAGAAGGTTCAGACATTGATCTCACTTCTTGCAGAGAAGATTCATCCCGATTTCTCGGGAGTTATCTTCGTGCGCGAAAAGATAAGTGCTTTCATCTTGACAGAATTAATCAATACTCACCCAAAAACTCGAGGAATATTTTGGAGTGCCGCTTGCGTAGGCTCTAGTAATCGATCTGAACATCGGTACAATTCTGATCTTGCCAATGTTCAAAAAGGCGAGGATGTGGTCCGTCGGCTGCGCGATGGCCGTATAAATCTTATTGTGGCTACTAGCGTATTGGAAGAGGGTATTGACATTCCAGCATGTCATCTGATCATTTCTTTTGACTTGCCTGATAATATTGAATCTTTTATTCAACGCCGCGGCCGAGCACGTCACCATATCCCTGAACACATAATCATGATCCCAAGCAACGACGAATCATTCTCTTGCACTCTAGAACGATGGAATGAGCTCGAAAAAGAGATGCAAAACGCACGCATGGATCATCTTCGCACCCAAAAGACGACTGGAAATGGAAACAGGATGAACAAGTTGACGTTAGAGCATCGCTTGGCAACGGGGTTTGTGAATCTCTCAACCTTTGACTACTATGTATATACAGCTGACATAAATCTCTTGTCAGGGCTCTGCTGACCAACGAGAATGCCATTGCACATTTATATCACTTCTGTGCAGTTGCAAATAACGCAAGTTACGTGCATACTTACCCTCAATTCTCTTTTGAGTCCAATCATATGGAAAAAGCCCAGTCAACTGTACTTTTGCCAAGTTGTATACATCCCACACTTCGAATCGTCAAAGGTCTTCATTGGTGGAAGACAAAGCAACAAGCTCAGCAAGATACAGCTTTCCAAGCAATTCGTCTCTTACACATGAATAAGCTCGTCGATGACCATTTCTTGCCTTTGTTCTCAAAGGGACCGTCCTTTGAGAAAATGGAAATTAAAAGTCCGTCTCATGAAATACCCCGTGTGGATGAATATGAGGCCATGTGGGCACGGCTACCAGGTAATTGGCTAGAGAGAAAACTCTACAGATGTCGTGTAACTTTCACGGAGGATGCAGTACAGGACCCCGATGTTAATATGGCTGTGTACCTTCCTTTTCAGATAGAAGATTTCCTGCAACTGCATTTCAGCCGGGGTAATCATTCACATATTTCGGCCACAATGCATCCACCGGGTACCGAGACTATGGCCACACCGGAGTTGAGACAGATGCTACTGAAAACTTCCGCGATTCTATTGTTTTCGACGCAGGCAAAACCTGGATGGCTGCAGTATCCAGAATTGTTGCCCTTTTTTACTCCTGACATTCCCTTAGATGAACTGGAAGAATGGCTCACAATACATGAAGGGTCGACAAATATGCAAGGCGTGCGGGCCAGAGTTCCCATTCTGTCTCCCCAGGGCCTGATTCGTAGCCGTGATGCTCGTTGCCGACCACAGATCTTTTTAAGATGGGCGCAAGAAATCAGATCAGGGGCATTGCTGATTGAATGCAGGGCACTTCCAAAAATGAGAAGACTTTTCTCTGTGCCCTTGGTTCAGGAAAACGCTTTATCTAAATCCACTAAGCACAACTTATTAATGGCAACTCGATGCTCTATTGATTTTCTGCCTTGGAAAACGAGCCAAGCCAGTCTTACGATTCCGACAATCATCCAATGGCTACAACTTCAGTTGAATACGCAGGCTCTTCGCCGCCAGGTCTTACAAGACTTCCCTCAAATGGATTCTCAATTAATATCTGAGGCACTCGCAGCGCCGTCTTTTCAATTGACTGTCAATTACCAAAGGCTGGAGTTTTTTGGCGACTCCATTCTGAAATTTCATGTGACTGCTCACGTTTTTGATAAATATCCTCTATGGCCTGAGGGGTACCTATCCAAGTTCAGAGAGCATGCGGTATCAAACGCTACGTTGATACACGCGGCCGTGAATGCTAGCTTGCAAGAGTTCATATGTGCCGAAATCATTACCGTGAAACGGATCATGTCATTTTGCACTCAGGACAAATTCCCAAGCCGTTGTACTCCTGGTAAAATGTACGCAGATGTTGTGGAGGCTCTTATTGCGGCAGCGTACAAGTCTGCTGGCCTGCCTTTGTCTCGCAAGTTGCTTGAGAAGTTCTTGCCAGATATTTCTAGCGTAATGCCGAACTTCGTATCACCAGATGAGCCCGCGAGCTTGCCTCCCTTGCATCTAGAGCAAAAGCTTGACAGAATTCTTGGGTACTGCTTCCAAAAACGCTCCCTCATCTGGCAGGCACTTACTCACCCATCACAGCGAGACTGCTCTACAGCTTCGTATCAGCGTCTTGAGTTCCTTGGAGATGCAGTCTTGGAGCTTTTGGTATCAAAAGCACTTTACGATCATTATCCTGGACTTTCTGAAGGTCGAATGACCGAAGCTAGAGCAGCTATTGTCAATGGTGACTTTCTAGCCTTTCTCTGTATGGAATTCTCTATTAAAGAACCATATGAACATCTGCAGCATATCAGTCGAAGTGGTATGACAGCTGAGAAAGGAAATTTGGAAAGTGCTCTCTGGAATTTCATGCGCCATGACTCACCAGAAATCACGAAATATCAACATTTATGCAATCGGCGTTATCGTGAAGGATATTCAGCTATCAAAGATTGTCTGGACAATGGTCAAGGCTATCCGTGGGCAGCGCTTGCACGTCTAGAGCTGTCCAAATTCTACTCAGACATCATTGAGAGCGTGATTGGGGCATTGTATGTGGACAATAATCGCACTTTGGATGCCTGTGAGCTTTTTTTGAAGCGTATTGGTGTGACAAACTACCTGATACGTTTTCTTGAGGATGATTTCCAGTTGGAGCATCCCAAAAATCTCTTGATCCGCCTCACTCATCCGAGAAAGCTTGATTTTCGATTTTCTCAAACCGCATCTGGACTTCATAACCTATCTGTCTGTATCGATGAAGTAGAGGTCGCGTATGTAGACAGCTGCTCGACAAAGAAGCACGCAGAGGCTCGAGGAGCTGATGCGGCCCATGCTGTTCTATTACACACACACACACACACACACACACACAATTCATTACACCCGGAGGTATCAAGCCTAGAGGGCACCTATACGCTATTTGATCTTTCCATTGCATACATTTTGTCATAGTCTCATTTTCGAGAGGAAAAGCTGAACCAGCTGCAAAAAACCCCTCTAGCCCATACGGTATATCCTTAACGATTTCTTGTTGTTGTCATCATATCATCTTCCCCAAAAGCAATAACCCATCCCTCTGTGACACCGGGACCCCACGTGTCCATTCTCGATGTAGTTTTCGATGTAGTATTCGTGAACCTCTTCCCTGAGTAGCGATTTACCGAGAGTACTTCTCATATTAACGCCCGAAGTAGCTGACTGCCTCGCTGGCGGCAACACCAGATAGCAGACGAAGGACTGACGAATCGACATGCGATCGAACCGGTAGGGCAGGTGAGTTATTGTAAGCAAAACCCGGTGAGTGAAGGTTGAGAACGTGTAGGCGGGTCGGTTGTTCGGAGGCTCGTCGACGTTGCGAAGTTGTTGACGTGTTCTTTTGAAAAAGCTTCCCGCTGCGTTATCACAACCAATAAAGGAGTTTCCGCCAGATTTTCGATTTGGAAAGTTCTCAGCTTCGGTCAGACCTTGCAGTCCAACTTACTGACATCCCTCACCACGAGAAGGTGACTTTCCACGAGGGACCTGTTCTATTACAGTACAATAATAAATTAGAGACTGATTTGGACCTAATTGGAGATACGGAGGGAAAGATTTCGTCAAAGGCTCTATTTAGCGCGTAGTGAATGATCGAGCATACTGCGAGTATCAAGCACTGGCTATTTTAACATGAAGCAATGGAATTACCCAATTCGTTCATCGTTTTCAAAAATCCGAATGTACTATATTACGGTCAAGTCCTTTGACATCATGCTCCTTCCTTTTATATGGGAGTGAAATTGTCTGAACACAAGCTTTTTTAATTGGACTTAGATCTCTGGTACGCAAGTCAAGAGCTAGGCCCGCGCTCCAAATTTTAGGGCAAGAGTTTCCTAAAGCTATGAGAGACTTAATTATGGCATTCCATAGATCCGGCTGCAATTAAGCGAACACTAAAAGCCAAGAACATATGACAACTTGCGATTTAAAGACAGGTTGGAAAGGCGACCAGCGGTCATTATCGTTGTTCACCACGCGAGCGTCCCACCTCACAGCTGCCTCATGGAAGTCAGCTGCTTGCCTCCGTAGTTAGCCCTTCATCCCTCTCGTAGTCAAGACTCACCTTTGCCCTTCTCACCTTCCCTCTGTATATAGAAGCTACTGCAATGCAGACACATTGCCTCCCTGTGAAGGGAGCGCGGACGGGCCCCATCTGAGGCTTCTGATCTACGACCGCTGCGACAGGTGACCCGTTACGGCCGAAACATACTCTCTTTCCTTCTCCATCTTGCCTGAGTGAGGTCACCGATAAAGGGTACAAATGCTTATACTCCTGTCATTGATCTAAATCAGGATTGGGTTCGCGGTAGAAGATGACTAGGCAATTAGGCGGTGAGAGTCATCCAAAATCTGACATATCTAATCGGCTCTGGACGCAAGCATGTGTGAACATGTACAAACGGCGGTGAACAGGACTGGGAGAGACTGCCTTGCCACTGAAATTTGGGACACATTTCTCTCGTATAGCCCCACTTGCGAAACACCTGTATGCCGGCCTCCCGCAGGGATTGAATCTTCTCACTCTTGGAATTCTGGCTGTCTATCAAAGATTCCAGGCTTATTTAGTGCACGTAAGTTGTCTCTTCAAGCTACCCCAAAGCCCAGCATCTAAATTACAGCCAGTACGGATTGAGTACCAGGCTACCACGACAAAAAATGCACGTGAGAAATGATGGTCCGTTGGAAATTGATCCTCTTTGCACCGCTCGCCCTCGCATTGGTAGTCATTTCAAGCTGAAAGCCCGCTTTTACGAGGTGCTTTATCTCGCGAAAGCGCTGGGTCAGACGAGAGGTGGACATATCACACATGCAGAAGTTTTACATGATGATGTAAAAGTGAGACGGAAGTTTTTGCAAAATCTTTGTTTCATCTGCGATTTCAAGAAGGGTGGAAGTTCTTGTACCGCAATTGGATTGGCAGAAACTGAAGTCGAGTATCAGTTCTGGGTCGCTTCCAATAAAGATACTCTTAGAATCGTCTCGTTTCTCGAGAAAGGACTTATTTTCTTGCGTCAAGTCAGCTGCTTGAACTACCCACACAATACGAGAGATTTCATCAAATTTTGCACGATGTTTGCCAGTCCACGCATATCAGAGGAACAGAGACTCGTGCGAGTTCATGCCAAGGAATGTGTGCAGAAGCTTGAAGGCCAAGGAAAAGATACAGGTATGTAGTATTCCTCACAACTAAAATGAATGCCCCAAAACTAAAAAGTTCACGGCGTTAAAGTTTTGGAATTCTTGTCGCAGTTGATAGAGCAGAAAGATCCATTCAAACTTTGTGAATTGGCACACAATGTATGGGATAAGCAGTCAGAATGGACAGACCAACTCCAATATCTTGCTCTGAAAGACGAGCAAGCACAAGACTCAGCAGTCACGAGGTCGCCCTTTTTTTTAGTCAGACACTATATTGGAAGGCTGTCCCGCCATGTTAGAGCACCTATGGAGCTTTTTGAAAGCTCATCGAAGATGTTTCACATACTGCAGAGCCACACAGTCAGGGTCATCCAGGTTCCACCGAGTATAAACCCGCCACCACGCGATGAACAAACCAACCTCCAGGGGATTGTGGGGAGAATGCTGAAAGCAGACTCTAGAGAGCTGCTGGCTGTCAAAGACGGGCTTATTCATTTGAACAAAGTCTCAGGGGTATTTCCACGGTTTTTAAGGCTCTACAAGCAGCCTGAGCCTATTGTTCACGCCGAGATTCAAGTGTTGGAACATTTTCATGACTCGAAGCTGCAGTTTGCAAGTAATGATTGCTTCATAGCATGTAGTAAGCCAGCTTGCTTCTGCTGTCAACTTTATTTCAAATACCACCCGGTTCGCATAGTGGTCCCACCATGCCACCAAAAGATTTGGACCAGATGGAGTCCCCCGTGTCTTAGAGGATCCGAGAAAGAGGAATTAGGCAAAGAAACAAAGAGAATCATGAACAGAATCACTCAAGACTTGCGTGAGCAGATTATTTGCCAAGTACTTGGAGTATGCGCGCAGAGTCCGTGGCATCCGGATTCTAAATCCTCTTTGACGAAGGATGCGGACAACCTGCCCTCTTTGGGGGAACCAAAGACTTACCCGATATCTAGGATTGACTCTGGCACAGGTTGTTGTGATAATATGAATCAACAAGACACCTCAGACTCGGAAGACGGTGGTGTATCTATTTGGACTTAGAGCAAAGCAGAAGGAAGGTCACGCGAATACGTGCCTTTTTCTCACGAGAAACCGGAGCGAGGACGGTTTATAAACGAGGTTTTCAGCCTTCTTGATCATTGCAGAACTGCCTATCATAAATCATGAAATAAATCATGTCTTCCTGATGAACTCAATGATGCTCTTGATTTTATTGTTTGTAGTCGCCCCAGATTGGGTCTTGATAATTTATCGTAAAATGCGCACAATCTGTGTTTTTGCATTGGCCGTTGCTCAGTTATATTCTTTCGTACGCTTCACCAGCGACGGTAGAAGGGTCCGGCAGTCACTAAAGATCTAAGCGAAAATCATCGTTCAGTATTGGTATTTAATTGTAAGGTACTTAATTTCTAGCTTCAGAAGTATAGCGCGTATAATAGCTACTACGTGATTTGATATTGTAATACAAAATCTTGCTCTAAATACTTCGCTAAACAAAGAGAGCCTCCATATCTACAAGGCTCTCACATTTTCAGGTTTGAATTCAAGTCATGGTAGGGCTACATATATTGTCCTGCCCATGGTAACAGTGGTTTGGTCAATGAGCTCTGTACAAAGTTCAAGACCCAGAAAACACTGCTCTAGCCATGTCACGCAGGAAATAGCATTTGCTCAATTGGCTACGTGTCCTCAATTGGCTACGTGTCCTCAATTGGCTACGTGTGTAACATGTGCTAGGGGAGGCCTCAAGTATCTTTTGCATAGCCATCATTTGCTCGCTTTCTCGCAATCTAAGAATCCAGACTACGCTGGAGAGCACATCCCTTTAATTTGCAATGCTTTTGAGCATTGTCCTTCCGCGTGAAGCTTGTACCACAGCCACAGACAATCGAAGGTCTGGTACCAAAAAGTCTTTCCGCCGTTACTCTATGAGCAGAGAACATATGCCGCTGCAAGTCCCGCTTATCGGCCCCGGCATACGGACATACTGGACATTTGGCAGGCAAGCCATGAGCCCGCATGTGTTTGCTACAAGAGTCAGAACATTTATCGAATTGAGAGTTTGTGCAAGACTCACTTGACTTCAGCCCTGCCCGAAAAGCCAATCTTACAGCTGCACCCCGTAACTCGGCAATAAAAGAGTCCATTCAATTCCAATGGTGTAATGTTGACGTACGAAGGCGTCTCAGCTTCCTCGTTATCAGCATTTTGCATTGACCATGTATCTTGATTGATACGAGAGGAAGACCCTTGTAGTGCTGTGGACTCGGTGACCAGACCCGGTGGTTCCGATAGACTGGAAAATACTTCTGGATGAGATGAGACATAATCTTCACAAATGGCGCTCTAAAGCCGTTGATTTTTGCGAACAATGTCCTCCATCGAGTCCGAATCCAGGTCTATTTGCGGGTAGTGAGAAAAGAAGGTAGAAATCGATTGTGAACATCAGGGTATTTGGGTGGCTACATCTAAGGTATAAATATGGTAAATTGTTGCCTGTCCTGCATTGCATCATACTAGACTCTAGCTACCCGTAGATGCCTTGGAAGCATGGCGTATACAATTAAGTATGATAATGCATATTCAAATTGATCAGCATCGTGCACAGTCCTTCTCGGTGGAATTGATCATATTTGATAGGTCATAAGTAGCCTAAACAGGATTGATTGACTCAATCAGCGCTATGACGTTTATTCGTAGATCCACTGATAAGCTTCAGGCTGCTTCCTTACATCTATCATACTGTAACAGGCTTTTCGCCACGAAATGTAATTTAACTCTTTAAGAAAAAGCAAGATCTCGTCCAGCCTCTTGCATGAACTGCCATCGACGGCCTCCCGCATCGACGGCCTCCCGCATCGACGGCCTCCCGCATCGACGGCCTCCCGCATCGACGGCCTCCCGCATCGACGACCTTCCGCATTGTGAGCTTTTAGGAATGCCTCTTGAAGCTCTTCTTGTTGCAATTTTTGCTCTAAGCTTGAGGTTGTAGGTAGGCCTAGCCTACGCAGAAATTCCGATAGCCATCGTAATAGCAGACGGAAGGAATGAATCAAACGAACGAACAAACAAACTCTAGTTCACGTAGAATTCGAACATTTTTCCCTGCGGAGACCCAGACTTCCTCCCAGCAGTATATCTAAAAAGACTTCTACGATAGAACGATCGAAAACGAAATTTGACGCAAGGTTTTTGGTGGTTACTTCACAGCCATATCTTGTTTTGGCTTAGCGTCGTTGCAGATACAACCCGGCCCTTGTATATATAAGAGAGTCTGCTCTCATCTGCTAAAATTACCGGCCAACAATGACAATTACACAGGAAGCTCAAAGAGAAGCCAGTATCAGCCTAGCTGATCCCGCCCTTCTTGACAAGATCGACCAATTGTTCGCGTGTAATGTGGGAGAATACATCGATTTGCCACAGCTGGTTGTGATCGGAGACCAGTCCAGCGGGAAAAGTTCCATCTTGGAAGGTCTGACCAAATTGAAGTTCCCTCGAAACAGTGGCCTGTGTACTAGGTTTGCGACTCAAATTTTGTTTCGGAGAGACCCGAGCCTGAGTAAGCGCCAAGTGACAGGCTCAATAATCAAGGCCAGTCATGATGGAAACAATGCGTGTTGGAGTGTCACTGGCATTGAATCGTTGAGTGCGAGCGAATTTGAGAATATGATGTCGGAGGTGAGTTCCTCCCTGGACCGTGCATTGGCACGAAACTAAGCCCTCCAAAGGTCCACATCGCGATGGGCCTATCAACATCCATGGGTGACGGCCAACCCACGTTCTCCGCGGATATTCTCCGGTTAGAAATCCATGGACCGGATGAAATCACATTAGTGTTATTGATGTTCCTGGGATTTTCAAAACCACGACACCCGGTTTGACGTCGAAGTCCGACATTAAGCTAGTAAGAGACATGGTGCTAGGCTACATGCGCAACCCCCGGTCTATAATGCTTGCCGTGGTACCAGCCAATGTGGATATTGCAACGCAGGAGATTATCGAGATGACGCGCGAACTAGATCCAGACAGTATGAGGACCTTACGTATTCTCACCAAACCAGATCTAGTCGACAAAGGTGCAGAAGAGGCTATCATTCAGCTAGTGGAAGGTAAACAAGAATCGGAGGAACTCGGGTGGGTAGTAGTCCGAAACCTTGGCCAGAAGGACCTTCAAGATCCATTGAAGGACCGTGATGCTGAAGAAGAGACCTTCCGCAAAGCCGCTCCGTGGAATCAACTTTCGGATGACAACCATGGCATTGTCGCGCTGGCTAAGCGACTGCAAGGCTTGTTGGCTTCCAACGTGCGGCGAGTTTTTCCAAATGTAAGTTTCACCGAAATTACTGCTATCGGCTGCTAATCTGGATAGGTTCGATCGGAAGTTTCAAAGCGTCTCAAGGAATGTAAAAAGTCCCTTGACAGACTTGGGGACGAACGAGAGTCTCCAGAGCAACAAAGCAAATATCTGCTCGCCATTGTGGCAAAGTTTCAGCGCATCACCGAGAATGCTTTGCATACTAATTATGGATCCCAAGATGCTTTTGACAACGAGCGTGATCTCCGACTGGCCACACTGGTCGCGAATCGTAACGCACAGCTGGCAGAAGACTTTGAGTCCCGGGGTCATGTGTATACCTTCAAGTCGCATAGTCATGATGACGACCTCGAAAATCGACAAGATCCTCCGACAAGCCCTACTGGCACTGTGGCCAATGGAATGAATAATGAGGAAAAGGAGGAGGAGAAGGAGGAGGAGCAAGAAATTTGCCATTCAGTGCCTAGCAGAAAAATCAGTATTTGCCACGATATTGAGGATGTTCTCCGTGAGAGTCAACCCATTCATGGTGCGTTGACACAAGGTATTCTACCTTGGATTGAAGACATCTACGAGGCGTCTCGCGGGTTCGAACTTGGCACATTCAACGCTTCCATACTTGCAAGCGTTCTGAAGAGGCAATCCTCCAAGTGGCCCAATCTAGCGGAGGGGTACATTTGTGATGTCATATGCATGGTTCACATTTTCACGCGCAAAGCACTCAACGTCGCCTGTGGCGATCCACGAAGAGGAGAAATCATCCTCTCCCTTCTTATGGATGATCTTCTTGAGAAATACCGACGCGCCCTGCGTATGACAGAATTTCTTCTTCGGATTGAGAGGGAAGGCACCCCAATGACCCAAAATCACTACCTCAACAGCAATTTGCAAAAGTGGTTAGTACAATGCCGTTTATCGCTTATCCGTTGCTGACGTCAATGCAGCCGCCAGAGCCGCATTATCTCTGAAGTTGGAGAGTCGTCTTTCTTTGTGAAGAACGAGCATGGCTCCAGAGAAAAATCAGTTCGACTCTCTGATCTTGCCCGGATTCATGACATGAGTAATCTACAGCATACCGTGAAAGACATTCACGACATCTTGAAATCGTACTACAAGGTAGCTCGGAAAAGGTTCATTGATAATTTATGCATGCAAGCGGCGGACTACCATTTGGTCATTGGATTGGTAGCGCCGATGACACTATTTTCTCCTTCATGGGTGTACCAACTTTCGCGCGAGCAACTGGAGCAAATAGCTGGAGAGGAGATCTCTGTTCGGAAAAAGCGACAACGATTACAAAGACAAGTGAAGGAACTTGAGATGGGGCGGAAGATTATTGTGTAGTATACAGTACTATACAACAATAAGACTATCTCTATTTATTTATCTACAAATTGGCGCCAGGTGTTACATCAGAGGTAATTTAACAATAATGAATTTAATGATTTAGAAGATAAAGTTGAGAAAGACAAGAAAAGAATTGAGAGGTGAATCCGATTTCGAGTGACCCTGATAGTAGACACCCTGCAACTGCCGAAGATAGGACGTTTGAAACTTGTAGAAGCGCCTTCAGGCCAGCCTATTAACCCATCTACTGGCCCACGAGAACATTGCTGCAGATTGCTTACTAGAGATAACACCTGTTATCAGATTTTATGTATGGGCTTTCAGGAGACACAGAATATACAGATGCTCGTGTACAGTAGACCAATGATAGTTGCCCTTTCAGATGAACCGCAGGGCGTTAATGAATTGTTTGTTTGTATTAATTGTTATACGAAATGTATTTGGCGTGCATATGGAGAAGCGTACTTTTAGTCGTGCTCTGAAACGTGACGGTTGGACCGAATAAGTACCCAAACAAAGACCTAGCTATAGAAAATCTGATTACGGAACAAGTATGTGAGTTTCGTAGCTGATTAATTAGCATAGCACGTAGTGAGCGTGGATGAATCGGGATGTGATAGGAGAGTTGTATTCCGGAAAATAGGGCGGTCACTTCTGGGTATAGCCCTATCGCAGACGAGCAAAGTTCATTGTCATCAACGTTACGAAATCATTTTAGCTTGTGTTTATAGCGGAATCTTCTTGTTTTACATCTTTAATGGCTTCACTATTGCCCCATTCTTTCAAGTCTTCATAAAGGCCGTTGCTCGATCACTGTGGGAAATGGCCTTTACCAAAACGGTCCAAAATTATGAGAATGCTTCCTTCCATCATTCTTAAAATATCAAAGCGATGAATTCAAAAGCCGGTATCAAAATTGTATGTTTGCGCACATACACCCCGGATTTGAATCAGATTGGGGCGCTTTTTCCCTGAATTGACAGTCCTTGTGCGACTCTATTGGCGCATACGAGTCAAGGATTTGAATCCCTCTTTGAGTAATGTGTCGGAAAAGCAGGCATAAGGGAGCAGAGATGTTTTCGTAATGCGGGCAATGAAATAGAATCCTAGCCAATTTTTGTGCTTGAAAGCAGATATGACGCAGAAAATGGCGAGGCATGAGCTCTGCTACCGACCATTCGGCAGCTATGAAGCCCTCGATCAACATACCCACGATCTGCCTGCATCTTTACCTCCGCCGATAACTCCGTTCGACGTATTTTCCCAGTCATTTCCGCATTCTAACTTTGACCCAGAGAATTCGCCCAATCAGTCGTATTTGGCTTGGCAAAGAGTATATGGCTGAAAAAGAGGCGCCAAGGAAGCCATTGAGGCTAAGTGCAATTTCTAGAGAGCTCCGATTGAAATGCTTAGGCTCTGCTTCCTGGCATATGACGACTTAGGACCTTGGCATTCGCTGTCTTGCGCACGAAGGGTTATTATATTACCACGAAATCATCCCGATTGTGAGATAATAATATATACACATGCTTTGCCACTGCCACCAATATTAACATGATACGGTAGGCTATCACAGGTCTGCATCTTCATATTGTTGACCCACTTGTTTGGGCTCGGGGGGAAAGTCAAGGGATCGGGTCTGCCTTTTCCATAATCTGGAGAGGCTGCATGAATGTACAAGACGGACCCACAAAATGTTTCGCGATAATCTTGACTACTTGGGGCATAGCAATGGAGACCTGAGACATTTGTTTAGCTTCATCCTATCAATAGGACATAATACCATACTGCTGAACAAAATCAGTAACAAGGTGGGTACAGTAATTAGACAACACCAATAAGTTGTACGCTTCTATTCTTCCTTTCAACTTAATGTGCTAAATTCATATGAAAAATTGACGCTATTCCCAGGACTTAGAATTTTTCTTGCCTGGACCTTCATATTCTCCGGCCTAAACCTTTGATTCAGTGCCTTGCGTATATGTCTCCGCCATATTTCAGCATACGCATCTTTTCAATCCTCAATAAAAGCCTCCGTATGAGCTCGTGTGCTGCAAGCCTTGTGGCATGATCCGGAAATACGATTAACTTTGGAGTGCGCAACATATCCTCCGCTGGTGCTTGTCAGTAAAAATAAAGACACCCCGGAGAATGCATACGAACTGGTAGCATTCGTAAATACCAGGAGTTTTACAATCAGCTCCCGCATAGAAAACCTGGTTGCCGGGTAATAGTGCAGTCTCACCTGCTTCCTCCTTGAGAATCTCCTTGGGCTCCACTACTTCACGTTCTCTCATAAAGTTTCGAGCTTTTTCAAGAGATGTGAAAACGCCATGGTCTGCATAACACCCAGTCCCTCGTGGATGTACGTCGCCCCTCGAAATCACATTAATTTCCGAACAGTTGTCACATGTAAGCAGACAATACAAAGATGTGAAGATGGTTGGGCCATCAAAACGGCCCTGTGTAAATGTCATAAAACTCGCTCCTCGGTTTGTTTCTTTTCTTCTGGCCTTGAGATTCCATATTTCAAACATAGAGATAACAAAAAGGCCAAGGCACCAATGTAAGTTCCTAAATTAATCGGCAGATTTCGTGGGAAGACTTTGGAACGACAGAGGTGGGACAAAGTGGGCAGGCCATTTTTCATTTTTAATCCACCGAGCCTACGAGATCAATTGGCATTCACGTGCCCTGCTGCCGTTCACGACCACCGCCCAGATCAATCGACAGCACATGTGGCCGGTGCAACCTAATCAGTCAATTGACTCAATACATATGATGTGTGGTATTTCATAGTGCCCCTGATAGAACCCTCTATAGGGCCTATCAATACACATTCATGTTGGGAAGGGATATGACTTTTTTATTTCTTAGGCATTTTACACACACAGACACATTTCATTACTGTTGTGATATAAGGCTGGTGCAGATCAGGTACCAAGCCCCCCATTGGAATTAATGCCGAAATATCTATACGAAGCATCAAGTTGATTGGAAATCAATTTGTTGTTCTCGTTGTAAATTTAGCCTCATATTTCCCACTAAATGTTTAAAATGAAATCAATCTTCCTTTGAATTACAACAATTAACGCCGGCGGCTGGGCCGAAAAACCAACTGTCGCTAAACTACTGTGCATTTTCGTGTCTCATTGGACCCTATGCATGCAACCTTGCCACATGTGTCATTTCCAGCATGTAGTGTCGCAGCGGGTGCTCGTGGGTCAGTAGTTTGGTTAGTACACTGGCTTAAATGTGCTTCTCCAAGTATTCAACAATCTATCCTCGGTAGTGGAAGCGCTTCTACCATGAGTAACACAAGGTTGGTGAGTCTTTTTTTTTTTTAAAAAAAAAAAGAAGTAATGTATGTTCGTCAGTATTATTGAACGACCTCAAAACGGCCCGTGGCTATAGCGAATCATATTGAGGCCCGTAATTTTGTATACAGTCGCGCTCAGAATCGCCTTGTTACATTTAGAGGCTATATCGACGTGGCTAACGTAAAATGGAATAGTCATGATTCTGACTCATGAATCTTGGCGACTGACAGAAATCAGGGGCACGCGATATCGTCATGTATGGCTCCGATTCATGATCCCCACATTAAATATTGGGACTCTGATGGAATGAACGACTCAAAATCAATTTATCATAATGACCGTGTCTATGCTTCTCCATGCTTACAATGAAACAATTGGCACCCCACAGTCAGGAGAGCCCAGAAATCTCAATCAAGCTATAAAGGTCGTGCAATGATCACTCCACCCCTGATAAGAACCCTCATGTTAGCGTTACGGCTGAATTTCAGCTGCAAAGGACACCCCCTTATGATATGACCCATAAAAATCCAACCGCATATATAGCTTAAAAAGCATACTAGATCCTTTTTGACCCCTGAAAATTCAGCGAATACCACAAGGAATATGCTCAACCCAAGTCCTATCTTGCGACGTCACAGTAGCCAGGGTCACGAACCCCCAATGCACCCGGCTCGAGTCAAATGAGGCGCAACAAGAATAGAGGCGATTACAAACACAAGTGAAGCCGTATCAGCGAAGCTCCTACGCGCATAAGTGGTGAACGAACCAACGCCTTCTAATTATTGCACCTGAACGCGAGTACTTGCCGAGGCTTGGATCACATAGAACAAGGTATTACGCAATACTTGGGGTCCACTAGGTCTCAGGTCTAGAAAGGGTTGCTTCTGTATCACAAACGTGGGGGCGCATAGCATAAGAGAAGACGCACCTTGTTGCGCCCTACGGTCTGACCGCGTACGAAACATTCGTACCGCAGTAGCTTTACTCATTTATTCAAGTTGCATCTCAAACTCTGTGGAAAAATGTGGCACTACGTGTCTTTTGGGCGAATGATTACCTTTCCTGTTTTCTTGGCTACGCCGGACAAGTCAGCAGTCCCACTTGCCAAACTCAATCTATATCGAAATCTTCCAGAACACAATATTTTTGCCTCGACCGTCACAAAAAACCACTGCGACGTGATCTTCGCTCCGGTTGATTCCAACACCCATGTCAAAGAATGCACTCCTACAGCAAGACATATCTACTCAGTATATTTGATATCACCATCATAAGAAAGTGATGAAATTGAGAATTTTGATTTTGCTTTTCATCAATTTCCTATGCTTTCATTGCCTGCTGTAGCTAGCTGTATGAATGCACTAAGTGGACATTATGCTTCGGCCACCATCCTCAGTTAGCCTCTGCCGGATTTGTACCAGCATGTAACCTGCTCCCAACCGGCTTCTTTTTCGTTCATTGCTGTCTTTTTCTGTTCTTTCAAAAATAGCGTTGGGGGCAAACACCAAAGCCTCCCCTACTTTCAAGCCCACAATCTGGTTGAAAAAGGACAGCTTATTCGAGGATTCCGACAAGGGTAAATCGTCATCTCTCTCTATAACCTCTTCCCCGCTGGATTGTACACCCATAGCAGCAGCTGCTACATGTCCTTGCAAGGCGCGAAGCCACGCCGGCGATGAAAACTTGTGGACAATCGTAATAGAGCAGAGGCTCAAAAGGTCACGTGAGATTGTTGGTTCTTGTGTAGATATGAATACACGTACTCCCAAATGGCGTTGTAACCTAACCGTTGAAAGGAGAGTGTTGGTGAAGTTTTGAGACTCTATCGAGTTCTTCATGTACTGGATGAAGATCCTCAGCAAATGGTCTAAATTCACAGCATTTATGATATGTATCTACAAACCTTGTGAGCTTCGTCAAGGGCAACAACACGACCGACCCCTGTGTCCTGCTCCATAAAAATCTCAAAACAGATATTGAAGAGTGAGCAGGCTGTTTCTGGAGAGATGCAAGGGCAGGAGAGATCCACAATAGTCAACTGAGATGGCTAATCAAAACAATCAGCTAGTTGGTCATCAGCGAGGAGTGGGGCATACGACCTCCGGAGTCCAAATGGAGCCTTTCGCACGGCTCTTGCCCTTCAAATCTTTGTTCTTCATAGTAGCTGTTGCTTGCTGGCGCGGCATAAAGCTCTCAAGTGTTTCCAATCTTTGTTTCAAAGGCTCGAGTTGGCTCGGTAGAAGATCAGCATTCAAAACTCGTTTTTTGAAGGCCGAGTAATCAAACGAACAGCCAGTTTCTTGCTGCAAGAGACGCAATTCGCGCAGGATACGCTGAACGGTATGCATATACAGCGGCACTGCTCCTTTCTCTTGACCTACTGCCATGAGATCAAGCATTCGCTTTGTATTGAGATCACTTTGATCGATTTGCAAGTTTTCAACTTGAATGTTCAGCCTAGCATACGTACCCTGTGGGAACTCTCAGTGGGAAGCGTCAATCTTCTATTCAAAAATGAGACCTACCTGGATTGTCCGGAAATTGGTCGGGGCACAAAGTACTCTGGCCTTGATTCCAGAGTGCGATGCTATGAAAGCGGCCTCGCATGGAGATCCGCCACTGTCACAAATAAAAGTATCGTAGTGAAAAACAACTGCTGTAAGAGGATTGGAGAGCCACCCCGCATTGGAGCGCACTAAGCAGTCTTCGATGAGACAGGAGAGCGTGTGACTTTTACCAGAGCCCTGAGATCCGCAGATAAAAGTACTCGATGGAGCTGAAACGTTGAAAAACACGCGGGGGTCGTCTTCAATTCCCTCATTTGTCTTGTTTACAACCCCTGGCTGTTGGATACGCTTCGATCGTGCGAGCAACCCAAATTGAGAAGGCAACAGCTCAGGCAGCTGGAGAAGTGGACCGGTGAAAATCGGTGCTGATATTGTCTCCTCTTTTTCATCATCGGTGGTTCCGATGGCTAAAAGACTTAAATGATATGCGAATTGCGATTCTGATAGATGGTTTGGGGGTCATGTTAGTGGACATACTATAGAAATAGGAGTAAAGGTTAGTTTTTCGGGGGTTTTCACTGACCACTTGCCATCTTATGCAGATCCATAGACTTTGTTCTTTGTTTGCTGCACCAAGACCTCGATCATAGGACATGGGAATATTAGGCCTTGATTTGCGGCAGAGACCGTCAAATATATAAGATCAAGGAGACTGGGATCTTCAGTACAAGTGAGTTGCATTGTAAAGAGGGGAAATGAACCCCTTGCCGCAAAATGTATCAAAGAACCATGGCATGGGCTGATTTCTACAAAGAACGATGCATCTTGGAAATTCAAATTCCATTTTGATTGTGCTGCTGCGAATCTCGACAACCCACTTAATTGTGCCGAGGGTGCATGTCAAAATATTACAAATGGGGTTCTCATGGTGGGTTCCATACCCCACGCATGATAGCCTCCCGCATGATGGCCTCTCGCATGATGGCCTCCCGCATGATGGCCTCTCGCATGATGGCCTCCCGCATGATGGCCTCCCGCATGATGGCCTCCTCCCAGTAAAAGCATAATCAAAATTCACATTTTATAAAACCTACAAGACTGGAAGGTAGTGTAATGTATCTTGTAGAGTGAGGCTTCTTCAATCTGTTGATGGAAAAGCAGCAGTGGGGTACGAATCATGTATGTGCCAATGATGGAATGGGTTCTAAGATTTTATGAAGTGTGTTTATTTTGCAGTACATGCACATTTTTTGCACAGAATCCCAATCTGACCATTTGCCAAGTTGAGTTCAAGGACTGTATGATGCTGTCTGCTTTTTGGCGTTCATCTGAGCAGAGCGCGACTTGGAGATTGGTTTCAATGTCGCAGCCCAAAGTAGCTTGATTGTCATGTAGTTAGTAGTATGTATACAAAGTCACAATTTTCACTGAAAGCCGCGCATTTCATAACTCGTGCAATCTTTGCGCGAGGGAGAAACTTTTGTTCCATAGGGAAAGAAAGGGTTACCATTGATATTGGAGAGATCATAAAAGACACGGTTTTGGGGGAAATAGAAACTGCCAAGACAGCACGCACTATATTCGACCTGAGCTATGTTGTCACGATCGAATTTGGTTGCAATCTTCAACGAATTGCCTGTGCCACTGACTGACTCTCGGAATGGAGATGCAAACCCTCGCTAGGCTTTAAATCTTGCTCCAAGTACGGCACATCAACTGCCCCCTGGACATCCAAGGGAAATCGCAATTCTTGTGCACGTTCAATGAGCCTCGCTCTGGATCGGCTTCTGCAAAACAGATAAGAAGCCAGATAGTTGTGATACAGGTACTTCCATTCAGTTTCCATAGTCTTGAAGATATATCTGCATATTGTTTGTCAAGCAGATGAGAGACTGCTTACTAAGAGGAACCCAATCAGTTGAAGTTCAACGCAAGAGGCAGTACGGATGAAGACTACGGTACTCAAAACCGGTCTGCATGTGGCTGATTCCTCCAATACTCAACGAAAACAAAAGGAAGAAACAGAAAACGACAGCTATAGCCGGTAGAAATAATCTGTAAAATTCCGTAGCTATGTACCTCTTCGGCTGATCGTACGAGGAAAAAGGCCTCGTCCATCCCGAAAAGTATAATGTGACGCGCATTTGATTCGTGTCGTCATATGGGTAAAATTGAACCAGATGAAACTAAAAAATTAATTATAGTTTCCACCTGGCATCTAAAATTTATGCAACCCTATCGGAAACCTATATAAATGTCTGCTCTCTTGGCTGCAGTATCCATTGTGACTGTTTTGGACTCGACGTTCTAAGTAATCATAAGATCAAGGTAGTGGAAACAGAGGATCGACCAAGATAAAAACGCGAGTCTGGTAGGTCGATCATTGGAAATTTTCCAAAAAATCATACTCCCGCCGGGAAAAACAATCCAATATCAATTTCTCTACTTTTACAATAGTGGGGGTGGTAAACCAAGTTACAGATGCACTCAGCTTTAACCACTGAAACCCGTGAATCTGCATCAAGTCTAACCCGATTATGGTCTAAAAGAGACTAATCAAAGAAGGGTGGGGCAGATTGTCTGTTGAGGATACATCAAAGCTCATTATACGTAGAATGGTTAGACTGTGTAAACGGGGCCTACCCGAATGTCAGTCCAAGGGGCCTAGAAAGCCATCGTTTTAGTGCTGTTCAAAAGCTTCCCCCTCCTATGATGAATATTCATTATCATGTAACAGAGGTCTTTGAAAGCGTCCTCTTTTTGAGTGAGCCTTTAGACAGCATGTCCGAGGTTGTGACCACTATCATTGAACGATCGGGACTGGGAAGCGAATATATTCAAGAGTGTCTTGTAGCATATCATAGGAATAGAAGTTTGATGAAATCAGGATACCCGCACCAATTGGAAGGATCTCGATACTTCAACAATTTCTGGGTAATCATTTGCAACCATGGACATGAACTTCGAAATCTTCGTTCCAATTCCCGTACGCTTTGAGAAAACACTTTATCGCTGTCCTTGTCGGGGATGAATCCCGTGCAATTACGACTGAGCATCCAGTAGCGAAGCGGTATTACACGATTTTGAACATATATAATATGGAAGAGTGGAACTCTTTCGATGCTTCAGATTGAACGTGAATTGATTTGTTGAACGGAGAAATTTTCAACGTTCATTTTTGACAGACATGGTGCAATAGGCACCGAGCTATTCGACAGAATGAGGGGCTGTCTCAAGCAACTCACACCATAATTGCCCATACTACCGATCCGGAATGAAGACACGGCAGTTCAATTCCGATTCAATCCCAGAATTTCGCGAGCGTGCGATGCCAATTCGACCAGAAGGCCTCATCATTTGGGGCAGCCTTGCAAGCCGTACGGCTGAATTTAAAACAATTCTTTTACTGTATACATGGTATGCATACAGAATTTAACGCTAGAACAAGTTAGGATAGCGTACTTTCGATGACAGTTCCAGCATTTTCCCAGTCATGAGTGTATGAAAAGTTGCATGATTTCATGGAAGACCATCCAGATCGACCGGTGTCACACACAACAATCAATTGCGGACAAAGGCGAGTGGACTGCAAGTTGGGGACCGCCAAGGAAACTGCATCTCTGGGAGGAAGAGAACCGTAGATGATTCTAATATTAGATGGCAGCGGATGGTGAGGTAAGGTGAGGGAACATAAGGACATCTCACGACCATCAATAATCACGATGTGTTGGAAGAAGATGTATTGAGAGGAAACCAAAGGACATCTCTGCAAGGATCAACGTTTGAATTTCTGAACCAGGCGCTGGGAGGAAACCAACGGACATCTCACCAGACTATCCATTGTCAAAATGTGTAGCAGAGACAAGTACTGGGAGGTAACCAGAGGACATCTCAAGAGGTACAGGACAGGAATGCCCAAGACTTTTCTTAGAGATTCATTTCATGCGAGGCGTCAGCTCCATTTAAATTAAGAGTACGGGATGTGATGGGTGCCAAAAATGTGAATTAAGTGGGGAAGCCTTTTGCTTATCAAAGTACTGTACCCAAGTTCCCGATGTTTTGCGATTTTCAGTCAAAAGTGGGCCATAGGCGCGTGGACCAGTCGATAGGCACCAAACGCTGAGTGCAACCATAAGAGAATTGTGGGTCAAGGGGCGTAGATCGTCGCCGTGTCAACAACGAGACCACTGCCATCCTTGGTAGCCTAATAGGGAACCGGGGCAATTCGTCCATTTTTGATTTCAGAACTATGCCATCCTGCACACACGCAAGGTACACGGGCTCTTGTGTACTTACCATTTCATCTCCATTCTCCTGCCCAAACTGCAACGTGACGCCCCCAAAGCCCCGTCAGCCCCATCGCGAGGCGTTTGGAGTCACCAAAAAGCGGTAAGAGATCACTGCGATGGATATTCTACCGAATGAGTGCTCATGGATCCCCCTTCATTTCGATTGCGTACCGTGGATAAACTGCAAGCTACCATAGATGACCACTTGATGGAAACGGACCCCATCTTCGACAATGCAGATCTGCGAAAATAGGTAATATGTCCGAGATCCTTGATTGACGAGTGGGTTGTCGTGAGCCACGCTTTTGAGTCATGTGAATTTCTCCTCGTGCGTCTTTTCCATTCGAGTGCTTTGCGCGATCTGAGTCTTACCAAGGGATACCCTTCAAAGAATTTAGAGCATGTGAGAATCGACAGCTTCGACAGCAGGTTGCAACGTGCGTAAGACTTCTCCCGACAGCAATGAGTCGCAGAACTTGGCTAGCTCTTCGGTGAAGAGACGAATTAGCACGACTTGAACGGCAGTGTACTTCAGGTGGGGCCATAACTCTGCATGATGATCCCAATCCACTATACGCATCCACCCAGGAAGATGAGTTTGGAATATACACTGGATATGATTTTGTTTGGGTGCCTCTAAAACTATGTAAACAAAGTTCTATTGCATGTTGGCCATAAATTAGGTTCGAGGATGTTTTATTCTGGATACCCGTGTGGCGTCAGTCAAATGCCCCTACGAGGCAAAAAATATCCGATTCAAGTCACGTCTAGATCTGCGTACATTATGATTCAAGAGACCCTAGAAGTTTCTGATCGGGTCCTTATGGGTAAGTGGTAAGTTAAATTCCTATAATCGACAATACCATTCTCTACAGCCTTCTCATGGTACTTGAATCTTCCGATCGAGAGCGGGAAGTCCAAAGCGGAATACCAATCGCCTTTATTCTTGCATCCTCCTGTCCCAGCCCAGCCATCTTGGCAAATGTCGGATTCTGCAATTGAACTTGTTGCTTTATCTACCTCGCAATGTATGACACACAGTAGCTCAAATTGAAGGATAGCATGATTCTTCCTGGATCATCGCAATGAAATCTGCTATTGAAGATATGACTCTCTTGGCTTTCGGCGAATGAAAAGTCAGCTGGGAAAGTCGTTGCCTTGTCTCCCATATTCAGCTTCCCATGTCTGACTCTTCGCCGTCTACCACTCCTCCGGAAATTCCATTAATGACCCATCGGGACATACAGACAAGTGTTGTGATATGAGGCTGGTGCAGATCAGGAACCAAGCCGTCCCATCGGAATTAATGCCGAAATATCTATACGAAGAATCAAGTTGATTGGAAATCAACTTGTTCTTCTCGTTGTATATATAGCCTCATATTTCCCTCTAGATGATAATAACAATCAATCTTCCTTTGATTTACAACAACAAGAACGTGTCAGATCCCTGGAAAGGATCTTCATCGAGGGCGGACAATTTGTTGGTGATGCAGAGAGTCCAATCAGGCTCTTCGTTGGCGGGAAGACCGGGTTTCTCGCAAAAAGCCCCGAATTCAGCTTTCATCCGTCGGCGTGCTAGAAAGCGTTGCCGCTGGAATCTTTCTTCGTAGGAAAAGTCGCCAAATGCCAAGACTTTCAGACTCGGAAGGCCACGCGGCCCAAACGCCCAATCCGCGAACTCTATAATCTCTCGCGCCTCGTCAGAAGATATGTCAGAGCCGTCCGGCATTCCTGGAGAGACTGAAGTTCTCATTAGATCAGAAGTCAATGACTCTTCCCACATACTTGTGAAACTACACCTGCTACTGGAGAGTGAGCCTCGTCGAAGGTGATTAGCCCAGCAACCACATGGACAGTACGCACGTCCTGTCTTTATCTGTGCCATCACCTCAGACTGAATATCGCGATGCAAATGATCTAAGCCCACGAACCGCACATGTAAGACTCGAAGCGTACACTCCGAGCCTACTGGCTCAAGCACGGGTCTCTAGAATAAGTATCAATAATCACATTTTTTCTTCTTCTATTGGCTTGTCCTTTTTTAATATATCACAGCCTTAGAAATGTTGGGGCGACTTACTAAGAACGATGGACTCGCACAAAGCGCCAGGGCAGAAAGTCTGTGAAGGTGGAGACTTCTCGCCTGCTCAAAGATCCACAAGGGAGCATAATCTCGAGTGTCCCACCATAGTCTGTCGTCGTCAATTGGAGACAGCTGTTGCTCGTGATATGCCAGCGTCTCCAGGGTGGCGATGTGATGCTGGATTGCAGTTCGAAGACCACAAGAGTGTGGAAAATTTGAGATTATCAGATGCAAATGCTTCAAACCTCGAAATGAAAGCAAAAGTGAGATCAAAATGTTGATATCGTCCAGTTTGTCAAAAGTGGAAGCCAAACTATCGCCGCAAAACTCGAATCGTTTTAGTTGGAGACGAGGCGTGGAATCCGACAGGGCATTCAAGAATTCCAGGGCATTAGGGCATCCGCGTAATCTCAAGACCTTCAGACTGGAGAAGAGAGGCACGTCCCTAATTGGAATTTGTGTAGGCATACTCGTCTTTGAGAGTGTCAATGAAACGAGTGAAGAAAGAAATTTGGTCGAATGATCCAAATGAGGAAGAGTCACGGTCTCCCGCAGTCCGAGCACGTCTACATGAAAATTTGGATGATGCGCTCCCACGCTGAATCCGATGGACAGGACCTTCAGTTGCTTCTGATTGCGTTGAATGCACTGGCGCATTAGTTCGATTTCCCATGGTTGCTGAATCCCTTCCCATTCCAACGATCTCAAAGAGGCCAAGTCCCGCACAGCATCGAGGTGGTCAGCGGCATGAGGACATGAGCTATCTGTAACTAATGCGAGATGCTCTAGACCTTTCTGATCCATGCTATCAAGTGCTCCATCTGCATGCAACACCAGAGTTTTCTGCCATCGAGTCGGAACATACGCTGATGCCATATCGTTATCTTCCGTAACTGAGGCTTCGATGACTTCAATGACAGGCTAGGTATTTATCAGTTTGCGAGCAGTCATTTCTTGAAAGAACCGCAGGCCAATCATTGTGAGACTCATTGTTGGCTCGTACTCGATGCCCAAGTGGCATCATGCAATTTGCATACCGCCTCGCTGGCCAATTGCATCACGTGATAGTGGTGGTGACCACTTTCATTTTGTCCATCCCTGGGGCAGCAAGATAATGCATGTCACTGTCAGTCGCGATTGTTGGAAAGCGACATGCAACTAAACGAAGAACCGCTGTCATGGAAGGATCATGATTGACTATTTACTAGACTATCCTAGTATATATCGGCCCACTTGTGTCCCCGAAAATCCCTTCCCAACCTTCCGACAGCAGGCACGCCACGCCGCTTGTCTTCTTTCTCCACCCTGGGTACGCCAAGAATCACAATATTTCACTATCATTACCAACCTAGGGGATGTTCGTCATGGGATCGCTCATACTGTATGCGCCATCTCAGCCAACTGTTGATGAGAGGGTTTCTTGTCGTTAAGCCGTGATGGCGCCGGGTGGCCTACTGATATGGACGATGAACCTCCACATCGCCAGTACTACCCCCGTGTTGAAGACGAAGGACAATATACACTTTCCCTTGCATTGGAAATTTCACTGTTTAGCGTCGCTGGCCCCTTCCATGATTCCTCTCCTTTCAAACCGAGCTCCGTCCACGACGTCACCTGCCGAATTACCGCCTGAGCCCTCCCGGACGAGATTGCGCACACCACACTCGCCGCGCGGAGCGACTTGGTCGCAGTAGACAGCATATTCCTGCACCAATTCAATACGAGCCGGGTGTCGACACTCGATCCGCTGATAAAAGGATTCTGCTTGGTCGATATTTACGTGGAATCCAGCCATAGTCGAGATGAAGGAACGGTATCACCAGCTCGAGTTCTAGCGATTAGTTGACTTATCGAAATTCTTCGTCCTGTGTCGATTCGCCATATTTGGGTCTGATGCGGATCAAAAGGAAGAAGGACACGAACGAGGCAGATTTCGGAAGCGAAGGTGATGAGGCTCGGCTCGTGATGATTCTGCTTCTGTCATTGAAGTCAAGGGTCCTACAGTCGGGATTTTGCACCACGGTCGGAACAATAAGATCCCAGGCCTTGTTGAAAAGGCCACAAACCTCATCGGGCGTACATCTCTTACAGACGACACCAAGATCAGCCAGCCCGTCGCGGTCGTTACAATCTCGGATCAGATTGGATCTTCTCTCAATTTGTCGCGGCGCCATCAGATCACTTTTCGTATGAAGAGACATGACTCCAGCTTACTACCAGCTTACCTCATGAAGCAAAACGATCACTTTAAATATACATATTACTCAACGTCCCAGAAAGGGCTCCGCCATGGTTATGCGTGTTGCGAAGGGCCGTGCACACGATACTCCGTGTGAACTGACTTGTAGTGAGAATAATCGACATTAAATTTAGGCCCACAGCAGGCAGGCAAGCGGTATGAGGCAGGTATAGGATGAAAATTCGGACGAGGCAATTCGCAGATGACGAAACAATCGTATTCGACAATGGAAGGCAAGAAGCCAATCTTTCAAGCTATCTTCTGTATGCGAGCCTAGGGCCTATCAGGCTAGATGTCCTTTGAGTGTGATTTCGCTCATAATCTCTCTCCTACAAAAACTTGATCCCAGTAGTGCTGTTTCATGACTTTCGCTATGACTGCAAAACGCTAGCAACGACGTTTATATCAGAGAACGTTCGATACGTACTAGTATCTACATTGCGACTGCAAGAATAGGATGTAGACCGGAGCAGAGCCTCATGCGGAATTTTTGTTTGGGCAGATGGATGGTTTGTAAAGAGAGCCATTGGGTGAACATCGCCCCATGTGCGTGCTAACAACAACGCTCCACAAAAAAAAAGAAAAAAAAGAATGGTCGCTTGGAAAAAGTCCTCAATATTTGATGCTTCCCACCATATAAAATAAACAATAAACCAACTAGCAGCCTTCCGGGGGAAAATTTAGGCCCGACTCATACTGCCCTCATGCTCACAATAAGATGTAGCGCTTTCAGATCCACAGGGAGCTGACGCTACTTTTAGCTATACTTTAGAGGGTTGCACGCTGCATAGCAAGGGTGCACTAAGACGACATCTTGAATCACTTGCCAAATACAGTCGCTCTAGCTAAGAAATCGGCACCAAATACCCCTGTGCTCGGAACGTTGATCGAGATATGACTCGGATAAGATAAAGGAGCAGAATATTCCAGAAAGCAACAGTTAAGATAATTGGATGCCACCATGGTCTCAGCTACAGTGTCCTGTTAGTGTGGCAGTAAGAAGCTCAAGCGGTCGCTTCATGATTGAGGAAACCGGATATTATAATGGCCGGTTTTACTTGCAATATTAACCAGCATCTTCAAATCTCCGCCTTTCATCTGCCTAAATATATCGTCCTAATCACCTGTCAGCTGGTTTGATTCTTTCCGCTGTGAGAGCCACTCACTCGCAACAGGTCATCCAAGGACACATCCATTAATTTTTCAGGCAATCCCTGAGCCTGTGTCCTCCACGGGTGCAGAGGATTCATCTTCTTCCGGAGTTCTTTGACAATATCCGATAGGGCAAGCAGTTTCATGGTAACCTTGTTCATATCTGCTGCGCAGATTTCACAGCTGTGTTCCACTCCCGCTGGGAGCCGCTTGTATAAGTTTCATTGCTAGCGTCGACATTTGAGAAGAAATTCTACGTACCAACTCTCACGTCGCCGCTCTCCGTGAGGAAAATTGTATCGCTGGCCAGTGAGGCAAGTGCGTATTGGCCGTCACGTAAGTAGCGTATGCCAGTGAGGATCTGCCAGACTTGCGATTAGAGGATGTAAGCCACGGTCAAAGGTCGAGAGTTATCTACCGGCCAGATGATGGAGACCATTTCAGCCTCACGGATGGAGTACTTAGAGCCAAGGACCTGCGATAGAGACAGCTCGACCGGTTCCCATACCAAGAAAGACGAGCTCCCATACTGGTAACACTGGAGAAGACGCAGAAAGCTTCGGTGCGAATGGCGATTAATGTTTCCCAGCAAAGATCCCGCGACTCCTGCGGCTAGGTGCTGAATGTGAACGAGCCGTGCTTTGTTTCCATGGTCTCGAGCGAGATATACGTGTCGTGCAGGAAAGATCTCAATGCCTTTTTCGAAATCATCCCAGGGATCACTGTCCTGCAGTTGAATTCCAGTACTCGCACCCTCTCGGCGCAGTAATGTATTCGGTCGTCGTCGTTTCGAAGTTGTTACCACGGCAGGCGTCAGTCCAGAGTCTTCTGCGTGCTTCTTGGACGTTTTGCTCCTCGAAGCCTCTGCTATGGTTGCCCAACTGGGGCTTTCAGGGAAGAAACAAGTCTCAGGTCGCTCTTGCTGGGGTTGATCAAAATCCATAATATTCTACGCGACGATTTGTGGGGCTGACCATGCTGAAGCTTACGAAGGGGGCTTTATAAGTGATCAGTATAACGCACTCTCTTCTCTACGGGCGTAATGGTATGCTGCTTAGTGCCCCTAACTTATTGATTGACGTACTGCCGACAATGTTTGTGTTGAGACTTCATCCTTGATCTATCTTGTTCAAATTATAGTTCAAAACTGACGCTAGGAGCGATTTTGGGTCACGAATCCTTGAACTCAATCAATGCCGGGCTTTTATCTCGAGTACGCCTTTTCAGGTAAAATTGTCGTTGAATGTGGAAAGTTTTACTGTAAATCAGCTGAAGAGGGCTTTCATTAACATCAAGTGTGTTTCATTTCCATGAAGACTTTTATAACCAACGTGGAGGCCGCAGATTTCTACAAGCTCTTATTCTAACCGATGCTTTTGTACGGTGGGGAACTTATGAAAAAAGATATACAAGCACGGTGCTCCTCAACCGCATTTCTAGGTAATTTGTAAATATCACCAGCTTAGGCATCTGGCCACCGTACTGGTCACTTTATGACACGGATGAAGAATATCAATTCTCGGAAATATCTCCCGTACTGCAAAGGGAATGGTTCATATGATGGCTTGGAATGAACAGCTGCTACCAGATCTCACCCGGAATGCTGCCTGGTCATCGCGTACCACTATTCTTCCTTCTGTTTCCGGGGCTTTCATTAGATTGCGCTTTACATAAGGTCTTAGAAGACTCCATGCGCCGATACGAATGCCACGGTGGCTATGTCATCTAGTTTCACTGGACGATCACCGCAATTCTGTGGTAGATGTCTTACTTTCGCTCTTCTCAATTCCATGGACGTTTATTTAGACACAGATTTCCTTTTTTTTTCTTGCATTTATCTTATCCTGTTCCAGTGAATATTCCTGTGTTCCTATCACGACAATGCAGTAGACCATAAACATCATTTGCCATCATTGCGGTGACCTTTCTCATCATTAGTTTCGCAACTTGTTTGCACTGCCGGGCGCTATCCTTTCTAAAGCCAAGTCCTATCCGTCACTGATATGGGGGCGAAAGTGTTCATAGATCCCAGGAGCATAAGATTCGAAAATATAGCAGGAAAAGCATCATACCTGACAGATGTATTGATCTACTCTCTTTCAAACTTGATCCGAAACAAACCTACAGATTATTTATCGCTGGAGTTGAGCACATCACTTGCTTCCACGAGCAAATATTTTCCGGTACAGTACTGTATCAACCAAAATGTCAAAAAGAACATATTCATGTGCATTCACTCGTCTGCCATCTTCAAGGATGTCTTTCAGGCAAGGTCAGTGAGCCTCACTCAGTTTTCAGTAGCATATGCTTTTGTCCTAATATCAGTCCCAGACCCGAGGCTTGAAATATTCTGTCGCATACTTCAAGAGGTGCAAGGAGAGTTCTCGAAGCTCGAAGACCAAGCCGCTGAAATGAGTAAAGAGCTCGAAGAGCTTCATGCCTACACTGCTGGCCTTTACCAGGAATACAAACGTGTGGCTTTGGAGCTGGATATAGCAAATAACAGCGGTAGTCTTTGATAATGCTCCTGACAAATTATTCCGAGCATTAAAATCGTGGAAAGTGGAAGAGCGTTTGAACATGCGATCAGCAAGAGCCATATTCAAGGTTGACTGATTCCATCGCTCCACTTCACGAAACATATGTCAATCAAGGTACTACATAGCATTTTGGACGCTCACCCGCGGATATTTCAACTGAAATCCTTAATTGTCGGTTCATCTCGTTATCTATTGATAATTAAAACAGCCTAGAATAAGAAACTTAAACATCCACCATATAAAAAGGTGACAGTTCGTTCTCCCTTATAGAATGAAATCTGTTTAATTTGGTATATTTGTAAAGCTTTAGATCTAGCAACGCCAGCATCGTGGAGTTAAATTTCTGCCCTGGGAGCAAAATTTGACCATCAGTTCTAAGTATAAATTCTGTCAAATCGTAGTAGAACGCTCGTCAAAATTCGCAACTCCATATGTATCCTCGACGCGATATATTTACCTTCGATTTACTACCACTTAAATAACAACTGGACAAGTTGTCCTTCATTTACGATCTCTCGATACTGCCTGAAAACCAAAATCTATCCTTTGCTTTCCGAGTTACGTACCAACTATCTCAGTTTTTCCCTTCTAAGTGAGAAACTATTCTATAAAAAAATGTCGGGCATGCCTTTGTCGCACGCGACTTCTATGCAGCCCGCGCCTTCCCAGTACACTAGAATCTTAAAATACTGCAACCCGCAAAACTCTCAGTTACTGACTCAAAATTTGTACTAGGGTAATGCTGCAGCAACCTTCAGCCCTTTATCCTTCTGCAATGATGAGTGGAGGGAAGCGATTCGCAACTGGCAACACCTATGTCTCAAGGGAAGCGGAACAGTATAACGCTGATGTTCCTCTATCCTTTCTTTTACCGCATTTTCCGCTTCCCACTTTCCACACACTGGGTGCCCTGACGACTGCTGGTACTCCAGTGCCTACTCTCCTGACGCAAAATGAGCCAGCTCATAATTCTGCAAGTGTGGTATCGCCAACTGTCAACAAACGGTGGTCATTCCTTTTCATGTTTATGATAGCAATCGGTACTGCTTTTAACTCATATTGACGGTACAGTACATGGAATGTTTGGAGATTTATGCGATGGTATACATTGAAAATCATAGGCTCCAAAGGGACTAGAATAGTGGCTCGATATACCTAATATGCCAAAGTTTAACTGAGCGAATTTTTCGAGCTAGTCGGTTGACTGAGTCCCTGTATTTCTAAGCCATGGCATCGAAAAGTAGATCTCTACATTTGACTATAATACGATTATCCATCAGAAATATCACTGTTCATTCTGATGTTAGGGACATCTCGGTCTCCAAATTTTCTGGAGGATGCGGCCCTTAAGACACAATCAGACACGGTGCTTTGTTGGTGATTTGGTCAATTCGCTTTCATTTCAACCTTTGAAGTATGCGTGCAAACCGATGTTATGTAGTCAACAGAAAGATTCAATATTTTATTCAGAAGAGGAAAGCACGGCCATTTATATACCAAGGACTTCGAATTGACCCGACATAATCTTTGTACTTCACAAAAGCATCCTAGGAACTAATTCCAACCGTACCGCTCTGTTCCTGATCTGCACCAACCTCAAACCACAACACGAATGAACGCCACCTCAAGCTCTCTGCTTCCACATGCTATATGTGGCCATACAGTAGCTTTGGACCAATACATAGTCACTGTTGATCTAATTGTCCTTTACCCAATCTTCATGCATGCCATAGTCTTCTTTGCTCAGTTGTTACTGGGCTATTCAAGTTCCATGCGGCCATCAGCCTGATAACAACCCAGGAGGTCTAACCTGTCTGTTCCTTAACGTGTCAGGGACTGATGTAGTGTGTACTATTGGTGGAGATGATGGACCCACATAGCGGATCTGGGTTCCCCTGAACGCGAGGAAGCTATCTTACTGTTGCTTCCTCGTGCTACGTCTTGTATCTAGAGTCGACTATAGCCTGCTTAATATTGATTATTCATTCAGAAAACACGGTCCTCATCCAACGATACGTGAGATCCTCACAAAAAGCATAGACTGCGTATATCCAGGCGTCCCAGGAGCTACAAACAGGCTCTTCGCACATAATGGCTCAGAGGCTTGCGAATAGCTCCTCGGACGCTTTACGGCCGTTGTGAGGGTATCACGTATCTGTTGATGAGGAGCGTGTCTTTTCAATGAAGGGTCATATTAAAAAAAGGTATAGTCGACTCTAGATACAAGACGTAGCGCGAGGAAGCAAAAGAAAGATAGCTTCCTCGCGTTCAGGGGAACCCAGATGCGCCATGTGGGTCCACGTTCTAGGCTTAGCGTGTATGCCTCATCTATATCCCTGACATCACATATTCTGGCTCCTCGGAGGCCTGGGAATTGCTCCCCGGAGGGTTTATGCTCATGACTTTGGAATGGTTACTTCCAGGAGCTGGCCAAAGTCAACACAGCCTATCAGCTGACTCCAGTACGACAGTGGAATCGCTACTCTTAGCTTCCTGGGAGGTTTGTGTGACTTATATTAAATCGATCGCTCATCCTCATCATCCTCATCATTTTCGTTATCCTCACAATACCACTGTATTATCAGTAGCAATGGAAGCATCCCATTTCCGAAGTGGCATTCAAAGCACCCAACAAACCACAGAGCGATGCAAACGTTCGTCTGTAGCTCGCGAGCAGAAGGTACACGCCATTCGTTCTCCTTGTAACGATCCTTCCGAAGCGTCTTTCTCAATTCGGGCGTTCTGCGTAGGGATCCAAAATGGAAAAGGCTGTGAGCACGACGTTTCTGCTTTTGGTTACTCTCAAGCGCGTGCAGAGATTCACCTTTACCGTGGCGATATCTCGGAGAAGTCAAGCAAAAACCTAGCCAAACTCTTGCTGTGTAACCATTGCCGCCATCAGGTCAACCAAGTGCAACAGTGGCTAAAAGAACAACCTTTCCTGCCCGGTCATGGCCAGCTTGGTGGGCAGAAGAGAAACCTACCCAACTACGGAGAGTCAGACTGGGTTACTTCAAGGTTCCACGAAGTTGTACAAGGTTGACTGATGCCTCTTCTACCCTGTCGAGCACAGCGTTCTATCATACAGTATGCTACAATACAATACAATGTCCTCCGAGCCAGTTTTATCGATGGGTTCTTCCGCAGACTTGGCTTTCTCCCAAACAAGCAGGAATCGGCATTTGCAACGTGAATCAACATCTGACTCTAAATTTTGGGCCACCTTCTCGTACATCAATGAAGAGGACAAATGAGCTTTATCTGGGTGGTGACGAACAACTATCATTGCGGTAGAGAATATCACGCGTGGAAAGAGCTTTCGGCATTACACTCTATTGAGCAGTCATTTTCTTCATCTCCCACTCGGCCCATACAACATGGTCTGGAAGGAGACAATGTTTTCGTTCTAGCTATATGGAGTGCGTCATTACTGGTTCCCTTGAAGATAGAGAGTGGTGTAGGAGGAGATCGTTCAACACGCATTCTTCAGATTACGTTTCAAACAAATTCACGGCGCAATATTACACTATAATCCGGTTTCATCGACAAGCCAAGGGTGACAGAGAGGGCAAATGTACATATTTCCTGGTTCTAGTTACAATCAAATATCAGTTATGTATATACACGTATTTCATTTGCGTTCTTTTTCTCATCTTGCAAGACAACCGTGGTGTCTCGGTTTCGCTTTCCAAGATCAGATCATGCCTTCTCTAACCCATGCCCAGCTCCGATTCAAGACTTTCGCAATGATCCTCCAACATCACGACGAGATGTTCGTTCTTCTGGATCCAGTACGGGCATTGAGCGTGTGTGGCCTCTAAGGTATCAAAGTCTCTTTCAACAGTTGACAGCTTCACTCGGGCATCTTTAAGCTTTGACCGAAGTCTTTAGTTTGTCTCCCGATTGGAACCAATCAAGTAGTCGCATAGCTGATGATCCTCAATCGTTCCGTCGGAATCCTAGTCAACGTCTCAGTTGAAATCCGCCGGTCAAACAGACGGGCTTATCTTGGACTTACCGAGATTATTGTATCAGTTATCCGTCGCTTCTTGATTGGGGGTTCCATTTGCGCTTTTCGGTCGCCGTGTTGGACGGACTGGTTTGCCGTGGACATCACGCGGGCTATCAAACAGAAGTTTCAGCGGGCTGCTCTATCCAGGGAATTGAATTGGACCTGAACCATTTGCGAGGGATTCTTTTGTGCCTTTTAAGCCCAATCCTGGTGCACGTACCTTTATGTCTTAGCAAAGCCGATCAGCTGGTGTGGATCTGTGAGAATTCGCTAACTCTGTTGCAAGCAATTACGCGTCGGCAGAATTAAGATTGGCTATCTCTTTGCCTTTGCTACCATTTGAGAAACCAGATTCAGATGTCTTTCGGGGAACCATTGCGTGCGAATCGATTTGCTTTGATTGGCTTTAAGCAGCCATGCTTTGAAAAACTTCCTAGATCCCATCATGCTCTAACTATGGCATGCTGCTTCACTTGGTAGACGCGTGCTTCAGTGGGCGAAAGATCCAGTTATGCTCGGACACCACCGGCCGTCAAACGATCAGAATGTGAGATCATTTTTTAAAATAAGTGATACTGGCTAAGTTGGTGTGCTGCTTGATTTGCACTAGTCTCGAGCCTGCTCTTTCCCATTCGATTTGATCCAAGGGACGTGAAGGGCTTGGGGTGATGGAGTTGTGGAGGCATCACAATACTTACTAAAGACCCACTTTACCTCTGCCCCGAGCTTGGCGTGAGCTGGCTGGGCAAAAATTTGATCTCCGTGAGGCCCCACTTGCGAGGATCATTAATAACGCAAAGTCGATCATAGTGAGACCTTTCACCACCAGGTTCCATGGATCATGATCGATAGTAGACTTGAATCTTGACTCATTTTATCATCTCTTGCCATGTCCGGAGTCAGTACAGTATCGAGTCCGCGTGCCGAGTTCCGTCTGCAGATGGGGCTTAGCCGACACAAAATTTCCAATAGCGATCATTCTCGTGCTGGCCTGTCATGATCTTCCATCCAGCCGTTGTCACTCCACTTTCCCCTGGCGGGACGGTCCTCCCGGTTGGTCAAATCGCTCCATATATGAGTTCTTACATACTGGGTAGAGTACGACTGATACACTGACAAACTAGATTATATACCTGCAACACCCCTAGTCAACATGCCGCAGCATCATCTATACAAAGGGTCGATTGACAGGACTTTGAAAGGCTGACATAGCCGCAAGAAAAGAAGAAAGGAAAAGAAAAGCCAGGTCCTTACAGGACTACATACCATGTACAGAGTAGTACAGTAACGCGATCTATGAATCCCGCCGATATTGAGAAGCTACTTCTGCGGTCTAATGCCATCTTTTAGCTCCAGGTTTTAGTTGTGATACGATACAAACGATAGAACCTAGAGGGCCGCCTCACAATCAGCTTCACCTCTTTTTTTTGCTCTACAATAATATTGAAAGAAACACTTGGCACAATACACTTTTCTTCGCGTTAGGTCTCGTCTTATAAAATCAGCGAATGAAAAAAACGCCAAGGTTGCAAGAGCACCTTAAACTAACCATAAATAGTATCGCGTGTTCCCAATTAAGGTTCAAAATAATAAACGAAGCAAGAGAAAGGTGAAGCTGCTTTCGAGCGGCCGCAAATTACAAACTTTCAAGTCGCGTGGGTGCCCGATGTCGCTTCCCAAACCGCAAGACTCCCTGTATGAAAGCTTACGGCGATCGGGTGATGGAGGGGCCCAGCCCATCGATGGCCAGGCGAAATAACACATTGAGGGAGCTGAGAATACTAAGGACTTGCTTTCTGCTAGTTCAGCGTATGCTGCCCAAAGCACACAAGACAGCCGGCGGATCTAGGCAGGCAATACCATGGCTCAGGGTTCGTAACCCATGGATGAATTTTGGAAGTAAGCCATGTTTGGCTTGGATCAACGGGCCTTCGCCCAATCATGGTAGTGTAGTGGGGGTGAAGCTGATGTGGCCGAACATGGTTTCTATACATTGCATCGTTCCCTCCAACGCTCTGGCAGATTGGTGCGTAAAGATGAGACATAATGGTGAAATTATAATGAGGTGGGCCGCAGAGTCACCTCGGAGCCAGCAGACTGCTTAAGAACACTCCGGTTAGGTATTGGGCGATTATGGTGTAGTGTCTAAATCGAGCACGTTTGACCATGACAAAAACAAGAAGGTCCTCGACGCGGACGTCCACGATCACTCCTGTGCGTTTTTGCCATGCTCTTCGCGTTAAGGCTTTAGGCTGCTCTCTCGGCAAGTTCTCATTCATATGCTCGAATCCCATTCTGAGAAAGGACCATTGACTATGAGAGAATGCCTTCAGGTGCTGCCTACTTAGCTCACAAATTGCGCAATCTCGAATCTATCTGCACTGTCTCTTTGAATGAAATCTTCATGCAGGGAATGCAACGTTGAATATAGTCAACGGGGTAGGATTGACCACTCTTATTGTCGGCATTAAAAAAATAACCTAGCAAGAATATACTTCAACTACTAAATTTTTCATATACGGGTGAAGGCTTTGCCAATAATAGATTCAGTCACCACTTTTCGTTGCTTCACCTTCACCTATCGACCGTTATCACATGCTAACCGGGAAGGCACTCTGGCCCTCATCATGCGAAGGATAGCCCACAATGCCGATCCTCATTATTTTCTTATCAATCCTATAGACTGTCGGAGCGCCTGCTCTTCTCGGATACTACCTACCAGGCTTGTGTTCGTGAAAACGATGATTTGATAAATTCGTCCGCAACAAAGTCAAGCAAGTCATTGTGAACTCAATTCGTTTTCGCGGAGAACATGGCCGGCTGGTGACTCAATAGGCCAGCCATCAGTTGTCAATTGACCACTGAAGGCAGGATCATACTTTGGATTCGCCAGGTCCATAGTGGCCACATAGCGGTTTCGTCCATTGTGTTTTCCGTGTGTCAAGTAATGAGCGTTGAGATTATCGCGACGAGAAAATTTGCGGTGGCAATCAGGGACCCAACAGACATGGGGTTTGACTTCCGAGTGACTATTCAGATGGCGGGAAAAGGACTTTCGACACCTAAAGTAGCATCTGCATCCAGGATGACTGCATTCGAACTTTTGCTGCTGGGGCATGCTGGACCAGACATCTGCAAAACCTGTAAGCGAAGGCTCTGCCACGCTGTGAATGGCGTAAAAGGGCTCTTGCTTATTGTGGTGTGGCACAAATTCCATCTCAATTTGCCTATTGACCGTACCAGCTTGCCATGTGTTGGAAGAGTCAAGGTTCTGAGATCCTGTCAAGCTGACTGTCGCCAAAAGATTAAGCCCAATGACAAAGTCAGCAGATGATGGTGGTGGTGGTGGTGGAGGCAGGTTGAATGAGGCCAGCCTAGAACAGTACCCATAACAACCGGTAGTGCTTTCATGTGCGCAAGCATCATACCATGGATGGAATGATAAGCTAGAGTCTCGGTAATCAGGACAAACGGAAAAAACTGGATCATTCTGCGCAACACATGCAAAGGCTGAAGACAAGGCCAAGCTGGTATCGTCTTGAGAAAACCCCAATTCGGGACACTCGATGGGAGCAGCAAAGCTGATATCTGCCTCTCCTTTGTCACGGAATGCCGGGGCCATTTTGGATGGTACTAGGCTGTGTTCATCGTCGACAGCTGGAAGGGATGGTTTGATAACCCCTGGTTCCATCTGGGAAATGCTTTCCGCGAACGATATAATCCAAGGGCACGTTTGCAGGCGCTAAGAAGACAGAACTGGAGAGTCCCGCATGGCATAATAAATAGCCCTGTCTCTCAGCAAGGTTGAAACTTGCTGTCGCAATTCCAGTATGTGTGCCCAGAACTTTGAAGTCTAGAGTTCATTGGCATAATGGGGATGATCATGAAAGTGATGTTGCGTATAGTCTCTGTTGACACATTTAGACTGCGGTTGAACAGACCAACAGACCCTGGGCAGAACACGCATTTCGTAGTGTTTTGAACTCTAATTGATTTAACCTATGCCATGATAATTAATCGTCGAAGATGTTTTGAAGTTTGTCCTGTTCGTGGAATCAGTAGACTCGTGGAGAGTGTTTAAATTTTTTGGAGTAGCGCCAGAAACTTCTTCGTTCAAAGTTGATTTTTGAGAGTCAATCGTGATTGCAAATGCCACATGTGTTGGCTTTCCCCTCGGCTCTTTTTCTTTTTTCTTTTTTCTTTTTTCTTTTTCTCTCCCTTCGAACTCGCACTCGCGGTCCTTCATAGTGACAGCCAAGCCATGGAATACTTCGCCCGTTCAAGTTTGATAGGGCGGTTGACTTTGTACTGTAGATCAATTTCCCTGATTTACCCTTGAAGGAAGCGCTTGACTTTCTCAATAACGGGGTGAGGATTTTGAGTAGTCTGGCTGTCTCCTACGTCTCTTGCGACTGCAATTCTATAGTAGCGGCGAGGGTTCATTGAAGTTACGGAAATTATGCCAACTGAGTTAGTTAGGTTTGACTCGAGAGATTGGTTTGGGGCTCATCATCACGATGCGAGCGCATGCTCGGAGTCCAGAAGTCTGGGGAACTACGTGACGTATCCCATACGTTGATCGACAATCGCGCTTTGACTGTTCGAGCAAGCGTGCATGATGATCTTCGAAGCCATAGGGACGGACGCCTTTCTTGAGCCGGAAAGGCCGCCCGGCGAAGCTTAGCCTGTCAGCTCCGTCTGCCATGCATTTTGGTACACGTATGATCATCATCATTTGCGACCAGTACACAGTGTTTGTTATCCTTTTCCAAACGTTCGCATGCTGTGGTTTGTACCACCACCCGCCCGGTGGAGATGCTCCCGTGCTTAATGAAAGGCCTTCCTTGCCTTCCACCCGACTGTTTCATCCCTTTTGTCCCGAGAATTCGCCTTACTATTTTCCTTGAGCCCCGGAGGGGGTGCCGTGGGAGTGACGTGGGAATTAAAGCGAGAGTCTTCGATCAAGGGTGTTTGTTTGGCGTGCGGTTTGTGGGTGCCGCCTGTGAGGCTAGGGCGTCAATTGAGCGAAACTGTAGTGAGTTGCCAAAGAACGCATTTGGCCTTGCTGTTGGGAAAACACAGCAGCGCGTTCGACTACAGTACAAGACAACACAAGAAACGAGCTGGCAGTGATGCTGACGGGTATTGGCTCAATGGGATGTTTGCAAATAGCAAGAGAAGGCTGTTGACCGTGGGCGAGAGTCGGATCGCGCAGCACGCCTCCGCTTGGTTGGGTTGCGGGAGAAGCTGCGAGCACTGCCCAACGCAACCTCGTGCGTGAGTGGACTCACGGTGATTGGCTGCCGCTTTGCACTACAGATTGCTATTGCCGGGGATTCACAGCTATATCCCCCGACAAATCACAGCGGCCGTGGTGGAAATGAAAAGGAAATTATGTGGGGCTACTCCAGCCATAACACTGGAATGGGGTTCTCTCCCTCCGCACAATCGTCGGACATTCCCCGTCCATAATTTGTCTCCAGTAGCACTGTGCCTTAGAATGATGGCTGAAAGCCTGGAGAATATCCACATCGCTGCCGACCCATGCCCACACCACCCCGAAGCAGGAGCCTATCAGCCTGAGGACTGGCAATCCGAGACTACCTCGATCGCCTCCGATCTATACAAAGGGTTCATGGAGAATGGCCGACGTTGTCAAGCCCTAAGAAGCTCCGGGTATTTTAGCCCTGCCGACGAGAAACAATTTGAGACTCGTGAAATGGGACATCTCGCCGCCTTGCTCATGAATTCCGCCAGAGCAAACCCTTTATTCTGTGCTCCTGTTCAGGACCCAAAACGTGTGCTTGATGTCGGCACGGGACAAGGCGCATGGGCCATGGACGTTGCTGACATGTTTCCGAACGCTGTTGTTCGGGGTGTCGACCTCTTCCCTCCACCAGGAAGTTGGATCCCACCCAACTGTGTTTTTGAAGTGGACGACGTATTGCAAAGGTGGACATGGCGGGAGAATTTTGCTTTGATCCACCTGCGACACGGGATTGGCGCCTTCACGCCTGAGGAGTGGGCATTTCTATACGAGCAATGCTACGACAACCTTGAACCCGGCGGCTGGTTTGAACAGATCGAAATGAATATTCAATGCGAGTGTGACGACGAGAGTATTGCGGCGGATAGTGTGCTATTGACTTGGGGGCCACGGTTTTTTGCGGCTGGCGAAAAGCTTGGGAAGTCACTCGATGTCACAAAAACAATGCGCGCGTCTATCGAGAAAGCTGGCTTTGTTGAAATTCACGAAGAGAACAAAAAATGGCCGATCGGACCTTGGGCTCGGGATAAGTCATTGAAAGAGGCGGGTATGGTTAATATGCAGCACTGGCTGGGCGGAATGGAAGGATATTCAATGTATTTACTCACCAAGTGTGGGGATCCGATGCCATGGTCGAAGGATGAAGTGTTGGTATATGTTGCTCAGATGCGGAAAGCACTGACCAACCCACGCACTCCTGCCTATCAGTATGCCAAACGTATCTGGGCCAGAAAACCATTCCCTGTCTAATATCTCAATTGCCAGTTGAGTTATACATATAAGATAAGAAGGAGATGGTGAAGTTCAGAAGGCGGTTGAATTCTTGAGACTGACATCCATGGTGAAGGGAGTTACATGTACAAGACCCAGGGAGCTAGCATTCTTGACGCAGAGCGTCAATCTCTCGGAAACAATGAAACTGACTTATCCATCTGCCCTGATACATACCATGTTCACACAGCTGCAGCTCGTTTATCCGTAGATCATAAATGAGTTCGCGAGTCGATAGCCGTTGGGCATATCCTCTTTCTGCCAGTTGGTGTCTCGGAAATGGGATGGAATTATTTGAATGACACGCATCATAGATCAATTTAAAGCAGACTTTAGCACGACGTGATTTCACGGGATTGTCATAGACAAAGGATGTGTAGCTACGAGAGTCTTCTAATGTTATTGATATAAATGTGTCAATCAAGATTTTTTCTCCCTTTCTCCAACTCGTTCTGGACTATAGTGCAGTGGGGTACAGTAACATGATACTGTGCGTGTAGCAAGAACGAATGCTCCCCCGATTTTCCGCTTCATCCCTGCCTGGCCTCAGAATTCTCAACAACTTCCCATGAAGTCCAAAGGACCAGATGCTGAATCTGTAATTGTCCATCCTGACACACAGTTCGCTTCGCAACTGCTTTGATAGGCACTTTTACTCCAGTCTCGAGATACTAGAGCATATGTTAGTGTTTGGCCTGGAAAGAGGGGTTTCTGCCCACCTCGCGCTTATTGTCATTGACACAATCTATCATGTGGGTATCAAGAAGGTCTTCTACTTCAAAGGCGTCTTGGGAGTAATATGAGAGATTATCAGTTTCGGCAACAACGAATCGTCGGTCCTCGCTCGTCTCGGACGGGACATATTCCGAGTCAAGCTCTGATCGTGAGGTGACTTGCAACGGTGACTCATAGGAAGTTAAGGTTATTCCACTGCAAGAAGATTCGTCGTCGAACATAACCTCCGCGGACATATTTGGCTGTGAATGAGACATACGAAGACACGAGAGATGCAATTTGCTATTCAGAAGGGCGTTCGACGGTGCTCCCGTACATATATATAGAGCCTCAGTCGCCTACTGTTTCGGTTGAACTTTCTTCAGGCTGCTTACTGTTTTCGGATGGCTTGATATTGTTTTCCACTAGGACCACCCTTTCCTTATGGCCTGGATGAATGCATAAGCCCCAAGATCATCTGAACCTTCATTTTTGGCCATCTACTTTCAAAATATAGACTTGACCGTTCCGGCAGGCTGTTTGTGATTTAGGAAGTTTATGGTTCTGCTGCCTTCGGTAGATAAAAGGGCTACCTTCGAAACACAATTATTCTTTATAAGTACTTCGCTTCGACCAAGCATTGCCACTATCTACTGTATCGGACTTTTTCCTGAATTGATAGCTTTCCGTTAGTGAAAGATGATTTTATCACTTTGCGTTTTGATGGTGATATCCTGCATTACGACTGTGAGCTTCGCCAAATCCGTGCATTGGAGAATAATACTAAACTCCTCTCAGCTGATGGGCTTCACTATTAACCCTCGGGTTCAGACCCCACGTAAGGTAATAATTTCAACAGCAGTAGTCGGCAATGTTTCCTAGGCATGCCTAACGCTAAATCATTAGGAAGTCGAAGAATCGCACGGAAAGATGCTGTTTCCAGTAGAAAGAAGAGGTTCGTGGTTTCAATTGAAGCATTTCGTTCCATGGCCTATATGTAACAAACACTACTAGTTCACTCTCATTTGAGGCAGCATGGACGCTTTCGGCCCCGTTACCACGCAAAATAGACATTTCAAATTACTGAGCGCAATCCGACTTGGTGAGTATCTAGTCATCTGTTCTTGTGATAGTGTTCTTGAATTATGGACTTTTCAGTGTACTGGACGCGTTTCAATGCAAAACCGTTACGATTAATTCTTTTGAAGTATATGATTGTGATGTGTGTGGATGCTTGGCTTAGGGAGGAGGACGGTATCAATGTTTATTTCGTGGTCTAAATACATACCTTCTGAGCAAAACTCCATAATAAAGTATTCATTTCCAGGACAGGAATTCGTTCATTGAGAGCTTGAAAGTGGGTTACTCACAATTCCTATCAATTTCTTAAGAGTTAGTAATCTGTCTCGTCCTCCCCTCGCATCTTCTCGCAAAAATGGGTGGTCCAGTGGGAAGACGGAAGTCTAGACAACAAAATTATTCCACAGGTTATTGTCACATCTTATATCGGCCTAGTCTCGGCTTTAGACATTCTTTTCATTTATGCAATAGGAGCAAACTTTGAACTCGTTTGTATGAAATAACTGTCTGGTTCAGACTCCCTGTATCGCAGTCTACGAGGAGTCGTACATAGCAAAGATCAAAGATTGATGCAATTTTCCTAGGCAAAATTTTTGCATAATATCCGTCATCCATATCAAGTCAAACTAGGCACTATCATATCTCTGTTGGCAAATAAGCTGTACTATCGTTTTTCGAGTTCAATGCTTAAACTCATCTAGATCGAGTCCACCTGCCAACCCCAGGTGAATATAATTCTCAAACTTGTGCGTCTAGAGAGCGGTTCTCTAAGAAAGCTAGATCTTTTTGAATTTCTTGTTCAAAAAGCTTCGCCAAAGATATAAATTCCAGTAAGGCCCACGTAGCTCTGGCTCAACAAAGATCCCTGGAAAGAGTTTGGCACACTTAATGGTTGAGCGGCCCCCATTCAACTTCTGTGTAAAAGTGGAAGTCAAACTTTGCTTCATACATAAGGCTGGTCCTTGATATACCAGACTTCTTCAAACTTCCTAGTCTCATTGACATTTCTGTTCAACACCTTGAACGGACGGCGTTGATTTGGCCTACATCGTTAAGAGGTCCGCGCCCGCATTAACATCTCTCCAACAATAATCGCTTCTCATTCTACAGTACCCAACATACATCCCTACGTGGCAAGTCCCTTGAATGGACATATAAGCTGGCGTCAATATTATACCCTGGGGCCTTCACTGGGACATTTTCCTTTCTGGACGACAGTGGAGATGTCTTCAAAATCCCAACGCGTGAAGCAAGAGCAGTTGCGAAAACGCAGAAATAACCTTCTTCGGCGCCATAATGATTTTTGGCGTCTTTATTCCATCCGGAGCTGGTTGATAATGGAGATGCCTAATGGGCGGATTTACACCTATCATTCTCATCCCGAAGCTCCCACTCCGACAGAAGCTGATATGGTAAGAGCTCATAAAATGACAAAGGAACTACGCTGAGTAAAATGCAGCGTTCGAAGTCAGCTGTCCATAAAACGCCGACAGACTACGGTGGATCTATCACAAAGCAATTGGCGATCCCGGAACCCCCAGTTTCCTCCGTTACAGCCCGCCGCAGTGACATATGGAAGGTCCTTTACCAATGCATGCAGCAATAGGACACAGTAGCAAGACAAAGAGCAAAGGGGTTCTGACATGACAATCGGCACAGCTTCTCATACATAATGACACTCTGATGGCCACTTATTGTTTGATTATGATGCATGAAGTAGTATCTTTGCATCCAGGTGCTGTGCTGTAGTAGCGGGTCAAATTATACGCGTAAGCTTTTCTTTCTTCGGAAATACACTTTGTCGTGATGCATTTGGGGAAATATTCTCACGCTGACGACTACCGGCGCATTCATTCTCGTGGGCCTCAATTGTAATCTACGCATGTACCTGATATGAAACAGCATATTCAGCATTCATCAAAAATGTTATCAATAATAGAGGGACCCGGAGAGCTTGAATTTGTGAGCATCCAATAGTCCAATAGTCGTAACAAATCAAATTCGAGTATACTCAAGTACACGTTCTCTCCCGGAGAGTCTACATAGAAGCCCAACTAGATGAACACGCATGGTCGTAGTGGCTGTTGACAAAGTGTTTTCATGTATCATTTACGACATACAGCTTTCATTTCCCACTTAAGTTATTCACTTCAATAACCTGCTTTGAATAAAACGATACTGTACCTTGACAAGGTCATAAAGCATATGTCATCAGAAGTTCTACGCGAATAGCTTGTATGGCTGTTTTAATTTTTTCTTGATTACCAAATTGATACTAATTACCCCAATGACAGCTGGCTTCATCTATTGAGAACTTTCTCTTTCGTACTGTACAGGGTAGTAGTAGTAGTAGTAATTTCATTTACACTGTCCCCTCGCGAACGATATGCAGTATACGACAACTATATATCATGGTTATGTACATGTAGAATGATCCACTTCCTGACTGGAACTTAGAGCCTCGTCACGGCCTATCGAGGCCCATTGCCGCTTCCGTTGTTAGGCTGCCCTCATGGCGCACGACTGCGAAACCGCTGCGACGCCTCGGCGAAGTCCAATACGGCCTGGACCGTCTTCGCCCTTGAGACGATGTCTGGTTTACCTTTCTCACCTTCTTTGGAGCCTCCCAGCAGACTCGACACGTTGTCAAACGCGTCCCCAACTTTTCTTTTCAGTTCCGACCGTAGCTCTCGTAGCTTTGGGCAGTCCATCAATACATGAGCGACCGTCTCCTGCGCGCCGCATGCGCACCGGTCGTCATCATTGTAGCCAATCTTCTTTCGGTAGCTGGACAGCCAGTTATGGCCCGTGCGCAGCTGTGTCAGCAGATACGCGCGACTTCGGGGTAAATTGCCGTAAAGTTTTCTCGTGTACTGCGCTGGTAGGTCGCTGTCAATTTTCCGTAGATGTGCCCCTTTCGTGCTTGACTTCCACTCTTGACTCCATTGGGCAAATATCTTGCTGCAATTGTAGGCGTACTCCCTGGAGAGTAGCGGCCGGAAGGGGTGCGACTTCCCCGGCTGCGCGGCCTCCTTTGCCAGTTTATCCGCTGCGTCGTTCCCTATGTTCTCACAATGTCCAGGCATCCACTGGAGGCGGAGCCTGATGTTCGCAGTAGCCACCTCGGTGGCCATCTGATTGATTGCGTGTACGATCCTTTGTCCCGACTTGTTTTTGACGTTCTGGACGGCTTGTATGGCTGATCTGCTGTCACACAAGACAGTTGCTGTTGTTGGTGTTTCATCTTCGGCATTTGGATTTCGATGCGCTAGCCTGAAAACCATGTCGACCGCGTGAAAGATACCGATGAGCTCTGCGACGTGAACCGACCACCGCTCCATCGGGCCCACTTGGACCTGTTGAGATTCCATCACCTCTTCGTTCTCGTCTAGTGCAACGACAGCAGCGCCCAGGTGGCCATCTCGTCCCGATGCGTCCGAGTAGACCACGAGGTCGGAGCTCTCTCTTGCTGTCTCTGCCATTTCTCTCGCCCTTTCTCGGTCAGGTTCAAGCACAATCTCCGTAAATGGGTCCGTTCGCCATGGTGGCAATGGCCGCGGGTCTATCGTTTCCAGTTCACTGAGTCGGTCTATGTCCATGGTCTTCATCGCTTCCGCCAGAGGGAAGCGTGCGTACGATCCCACGTTGTTTCTGCGGTTTCGGGCGCGGGATAATGCATTCCAAATGGGATGATCCCGGGGTAGCGTGTGTAGCCTCGCAATGGTGCGCTGTGCTCGGTGGCGAAGACGAAGATGTGTGGGAAGTAAGTGTGATTCGACCTCCAGTGTAACCGTGGCTACTGTCCTGAACGCTGACAGGATCCGGATCAGGACGCTTCTCTGGACTGTATTCAAATGGCGGAGATGGACTTTGTCTCGAAGCGGGTCGTGCCAGACTGTCGAGGCGTAGTCTACGATGGGCGTGACGCAGGCTTGGTACAGCTGTCGCATTTGCTCCGGGCGTAGGTGGCGAAGTCCATTGAGGGCAATGGCTGTCTTTGTGGCACGCTTGATGGCTTGCTGAACGTGTTCCTTCCACCGGAGTCCTTGGTCGAAGACGACTCCTAGCAGTTTTGCTGTGGGCGATGGTTTGACTTGGGTTCCATCAAACGCGATCTGTCCCTCCAGCTGCACCCTTCTCTTCCTGGTGATGTGGATGAGCTCGGTCTTCTCCGCTGCGAAGCAGGATCCGGTTCGTCGCGCCCATTCTTCAATACGAGGGACATCCTCGGTCTGTATCTTGGCTAGGTTCTCCTCGGTCGAGGTACCCACTCGCCACCGGAAGTAGTCGTCAATGAATGCCGATGCGCCTCCGTGGGAGTCCACGGGCTGGTCGACCAGGTCGGCGTTGAAAAACGCAAACAAGATGGGGGAGAGTGGCGATCCTTGCGCGAGACCCGCATGCGCCAGCGATCCGGTCTCGGTTCGGAAATCATCAAATCCAATGTTGGCGAACCGGTTACTCATGAAGCTCGCTATCCATTTTCTTGCTAGCGTCGGTATCCCCTTCGCCTGTAAGGAGGTGTCTAAACTGATCCAGTTCACTCCGTTGAACGCTCCTTTAAGATCGAATGCGATTAATGTCACCACCTTATGTTTGTACCAGGCTTTGTCAATCGCGCCGGACAGTATCAGCAAGGCTTGCTCGGTGGTTCTGCCCGGTCGTCCACCAAACTGACTGTTCGGCAGTAAGCCGTGTTGCTCGGCGAGATGGGACAGTCGTCTGGCTATCACCGCTTCCAGAAGTTTGCCGAGCGTGTTCAGTAGTGATATCGGGCGATAGGCGCCGGGTACTGAATAATCTGGTTTACCTGGTTTCCTTAGCACAATAATCTTCGCGTTGCGCCATTGTTCCGGGTGGTATCCGAGCGCTACGCAGGCTTTGAAAATGCTGGTGATAGTGCTTTTCAGATATGACCACAGTCGTTTCCAGACGAGCATTGGTAGGTCGTCCTCTCCTGGTGTAGTGGCTCCTTTCGCTGTCTTCAGTGATCGCTCAATCTCCAGTTCCGTTAGCGGGTGCCACGGCAGCTCTGGTCTCGGCGAATTTGGTTGGCTAGGATCAGGGTTGTTCATGGTGGGGAAGAATGTGTCTAAGAAAGCCTTTGCTTTGTCTTCATTCTGAGTCAATTCCTCCGAACCAACTCGTAGCGCCGGTATGCATCCCCACGACTCTCTGGGTTTCATGTAGGTGGCGGCTTTCCAGAGCTTGCCTTCCCCAGCTTCGTCCAAAAATTGCTTCCAGTGTGAGGCTTTAGCTTGCTCGATCGTTCGGGTCCACGCTCGGCGTTTTTGTTGCATCAGCTGGAAGGCTGCCGTGGTGTTCGCGTGGTCTCGTCCGAGCCGCGCACAACTCGCCTGCCACCTTCTGCGCAGTTGGTTTACTTCGACTTGTTGAACCTTGAGATCCGGGGTGAACCATCGTTTGGAATATGGTGTTGGGCGCGTGTCGGGGGTGAATTGGTTGACCGCTTGAGTCGTGGTTGCTGTGAGCTTCTCCACCACTCGGTCGAGTGCTGGTCGGGTCTTGATTTCCGTCCAAGGGCCCATCTCACTGACTACTGCTGCACCAATTTTGGCCCAATCCGCACGCTTGTATGCTTTTCTGGTTTTGGTACTTTGCGCACTCGGAGGCCGTAGATTCCATTCCGAGTAGGTCGCGCGATGATCGGACCCGTAGTTCTCGTGATATAGGTGGCATTTGATTAGCAGATCCGGTCTATCCGTTGTGGTTTGATCGATGGTGGAGTTTTGACCAGGGTTGTTCAGGGCCCAGTAAGTTGCAGTTCCTCGAGGGAGGCAGCTGTGGAGGTTGTGAGTTTGGAAAAAGTCTATTAGGTCACTGGCATCTTCGATGAAGTTGGGTAGGATGTGGTTGCCACCCCACATGGGATGGTGTCGGTTGAGATCGCCGGCGACAATGAGGCTCGTGCCCCGGTGTTGATTTTGCATGCTCGTTGTGATAGTGTTTTGTATAGCTGTAAGGGCTGGTATTGCCGAGGCGTCGTCACTCGTGTAAAGGGGGACTGGGGGAATATAGACTGAAAAGACAAGGATCTGGGAGTCGGCTGTCCAGATCTTGACGGCTACCACATCTGGGTGGTCGCAAGGAATCTGACGGTGAGAGGATGTAGAGATCGTTCGGTTAACATAAAGAAGGCTGCGAAAGCGAACTGCATCGGTCTGCGTGGTGGGTCGGTATAGCCTCCAGGCGCTGTGGTTGACATGTGTGCGGTAGGTAGTGATCGATGGCTCCTGGATCAACAGAATGTCGAGATCTTGGCTCTGAGGGTCATTGATCAGCGCTTCCATTCTCGGACCCGATTTCATCATGTTCAGCTGTAGGACGCGGAGATTTCTCTCTAGCATCTAGTAGTGTTAAAGGTCGCCGGTGTTTGACACTGTCGATCACCAGTCGGGTGTTCGCCGCTACAGTCGAGGCATCGGGCTCTCACTCCTGGTGGGCAACGTTCTCGTTCATGTTGGCCTGCACAGTGCCCACATCGCGGTGTTTCCTTGCATGACCATGCTAAGTGACCGAAACGCTGACATCGGAAGCATCTTTTTTTCTTGATTTCGCGTCTTTCCACGCGGGTGATGAGCTGCCCGCTGACAAGAAACCCCTTTTGGAGCATATGTTCCGCTCCTTCTGGGGAGTCGAACCAGATCCCCAGTGACGCGAACTTCCCCAAGGTTTTCTCTCTCGCTTTCATCCAGGCCAGTTCCTCAATTTGGAAACCGCGGTCTATTAGGTTGTTGTCCTCCATGATCTTCTGCGATGCCTGGGTGGCGCCTGATTCCAAATCAAATTCCTCGGTGGGGGTGCGGTGTACAACAATCCCAAATCGCGGTTTAACCAGCTTCGTGTTGTTGCCCAACTTTTGTAACCAGTCGGTGTTGTTGCGGGCCTTCTCGGCAGACTCCGTGTCTTTGAATCGAATGATGTACCCGGTTTTGGTGGTGCCGATACCGGCTACTTGGGCGTCTTGCGTCGCGGCGTCGCTCTGCAATGCAGTGCGGATGTGATTGTTGGCGGTCTCGATGGGGAGATACCGTCCGAAGGTATTTTCATCATCGTTAGTGCTATCTCTCGGGTCGGTGAGGGTTCTCTGGGTGTTGATTCGAATGCAATCTTGGTTTTTCTCCGGTTGTTGGTGGTTCAGCAGGGAGGTGCCGTTGCCCCCTTCAGCCGCGATGGTGGCCCAAGTCTTGGTCGTTGTGGCCGGCGGGGTGGTCTTGATTTGCATCCGCAATGCTTTCAACTCGTCTTGGAGCATTTCGTTCTGTTCCTGGAGGACATTCTGGTTGTGCTTGATCTCCTGGAGTTCATGTTGGGTGGTTGCGATGGTCGCTGTTTGATGGTGGATGATGTCTTTCAGCTCGTCGATCAATTTCCATACTTCCCGGGTGGTGATCCGGCCGGTAGCTTCCTCCGATGCGTAGCTTTCATTGTGTCTTCCTCTCTTTCTTGTGACGCGCGTTGGGATATTGTTCACCCTGGGCTGGAAATCCTCGACTGAAAAAACGGTCGTCTCCTGAGTGTTCGTGGGTGGTGTCTCGGGTCCTCCCGCAGGTGGGTCCGCCATCGGTTCGGGTTTAGCTTCCGCTCGGTACACAACTCCACGAATGTATTTCACAATAACTCAATCTCAATGCTCAATCTCAATGTCTATATGTACAGAAGAATTCGAAATTCCGTACTGTACAGGGCCGCTCGAAATCAGATTCACCTTTCTCTTATTTCGTTTGTTATTTGTGAACCTTATTTGTGTCGACGCGATGCCTTTTCTGGCTAGCTTAAGGTGCCCCTTTGACCTTGGCTTTCTTTCCATTTGCTGGTTCTAGCAGGACCAAGCCTAATATGGGGGAAGGTGGATCATGCCAAGCCTTTTTTTAAGATTCGAAAAAGAAAAAGAGGTGAAGCTAATTTCGAGCGGCCCTGTATACTGTAGTCGCGAGGGGACAGTGTAAATGAAATTACTACCCTGTATACTGTAATCAAAGCTTTCTCTACATGCTATTCTTTTTATGGACAAAATTGTCCTCCTCAGCCGTAGTCTTGAGTACAGCTGTTGTCTTCTCAGGGGAGTTCCCATCACGAGTAGACTTCACATTCACCGTTGACGTAATCAATAGTCGTATTGTCGGAACAATAACATTTCCCACGCGGAGTGGAATTGAAGTCAAGCAACTTGATGATGCATGCACGACCAGCTTCGGCGGAAAGGCCTTCAATTTTAGCAGTGGAGCCAAGTGACTCATAAGCTGCAGAGGTTGGGACTAGTCCTTTGGAGCTACACCTTTCTTCATTTCCCGTTGGTATTTCAAGACTCGCGGTTACTTTTCCTGTAGTTGATGCCAAGGTTGAAATGGTCTGTGCTGGGGTTGACATTGCCATGATGGCAGAGTGAGCAGTAGATGACGCATCCTCATACTGGCAAGAACGGTTTTCGACGTCCACGTTTCGTCTCAGCTTCCTTTCGTCATTTTTGCTGTTCACATGCTTAGAAGATGGAGAAAAGGCCCATGAAAGAGAAAACTGATTGCAAGTTTCTGAGTCACTCAAACCTATTCAAATTAGTGACTTCCTATCATACAAAAACACTTATCGTACTCACAAAGCACAGCTGCCTTTTCGAGAATATTTGTACAGTCTGGAAGGAGTGACATGACGCTGGTCTGCTCATTCTGGACGTAGCTTACAGAGCCATTCAAAGGAGATATCTGTGCCCATTGACTGAGCAAGTCACAAGTATTGGAAACTAGAGCGCTCGTGTTAAGCTTCCCATGGACCAAAGCGATTAGCGCTGAGAAGATCAACACGGGCCGGACCATGTCAGATGATCTGAGATTATTCTCAATTTTTTTTGATCTTCTGCGAGACTTCAGGTCCAAGCCAACGACGATGACGGCGGAGTATTGTCCACAAATTCAAGAAGAAACCCTCTGTCCATTTATAAGTCTAGTGTCTCAACTGTAGAGATTCACTCAAATATAGTGAACGTTGGTTGAAAGTGCTTTTTGTGCCAGCTAGCTTCAGAATTACCTCAGCTTCTGTTCGGAGTTCCGTGGAGACAACTATTCTTTTGTACCCATCTACTTTATTACCCAGGGCTTTGCAGGTCTTTGAATTCCACACCGCGGGATTTATGAGATTTGTGCAGAAGTAAAGCATCTTTCTGGCTGAGTCAACTTGCCACCCCACCTTTCAGTTCTTATGCTTAGCTGTTGAATCTCTGATTGAATTGCACAGTGTATTTACGAAGCACTAGCAATGCTGCTATGTCTTATTCTTCTACAGCTACATCTTCCCCATGGTATTTAAATGTATATATACTACACTGTACTCCTGTGCACAGCTCAAACAATACTTGGGGCTATGATGAATGCTCAAAGTGTTCTTGCCTTGACATTTTCTCTACTACTTCTCACGGTAGGTAAACTCGATCGGAAATCAGCCATGATTCGCGGTGAAGCCTGAGGCCTCTTTCAGTATTTCATCACTCACATCATCAGAATGCCAAGCCTCTCCATGGATATGAGGATGAAAAGGTGAATGGTCTAACGCGTGGTGAATTCTTCACTATCTGACTCCTTTTGGCACTGAGCCACACAGATCATCGACTCCCCTGTTTTCTCATTTCCCGAGGGGTCATCAAAGGGCATGCTAAACAGCCGCGAGCTCGTAAGTCCTTATGCAGTATCCCACTCGTCTGCAAAAGCTTAAGAGCGAGTCAACACCACAGTCATCGACTAATACACAATGCGACTGGACCACGGGAATCGCCTATGTTGACGCCACCGATGCAAATATTTCTCATCTGAATGACGAGAAAAATGCCAGCTGTATCGCGGCGCCACATACCTGTACACGAGTTGCTTTTCAAGAGTCATCGGGCATTTTTCTCTGCAATGATGTGAGTAATCAAGATCTAAAATGCGCTTTGATATCTTTTTCTTTGCACTCATTCAAGCTAGAACAATAATCCGATCATTACCAAATGTGAAAACCTGATCGGCCCGTCCGAAAAGCTCTCACAACATTGCCGCTTTCAGGACTTCTACACGTTTGGCTTTTTGGTTGGGATGATCAAAAATGATTCGCGGGTCGATGTTCCTTATCATTTAAGGATAGCCGCTGGTGGGTGGGAAACGTAGCAGCAGACAGGAACTGAAACCCTCCAATCGTGACGGATAGTTAAGAGCGGTAACACGGCTTGATAATTATGCCTTCGTGCCTTGACAGAGCGGTAATTGCAGGCTCTGCAATGTTTTCTTGACCCAGTATCCATAGAAATGCCAAAGTCTTGTTATAACACAGCCATTTCTAGTAAGAGCCAGGTAACAAATGGACATGTGTCATATTTCTCTCGTTGGTCTTTTCGTGGCAAAAATTCTCAATTTTTATTCACACCCTAAGTTTCATCCCTAAGTTCCCTCCGGCATAATGTCGGAATATTTGGCCCGAACTACAGATTTATTCGAATTTGGCTTTCACGATCTACACAAAGGACTTCGTTCTAGTACCCTGTGTGAAGCCACATCATCCAATGAATATTGGCAAACCCGCACCCGGGCCCCGCATCATCGCCAAGTAATGTTTAGTCAACTCCGTTATTGGCCTGGGCCTAGGGTCTGAGATACTCTCGGTGTAAAATGTGGGAGCCAATTTCGAACATGTCCTGTACTTGTCAAGTCGATGACGTTGCCATTTTGGATTTTGTATTCTCCCGGAGGAGATAATGATTGTCATGTATGAGACTCGTGAGTAGAATACAGATCAGCCAATGCTGAGAGTGCTGCCTGCTCTTGCAATATGAGGCCTTGTGCTAGTTTTCGGAGGCTATCGGCTACCTCCTGGGCACCAACAAAGCCTACATGGCAGTTGGGAGGTGGGGCGGTGATGTGCTCCAAGTCCCCCACAGCCCGAGTCACTGCGTCTTGCAGATATTTGAGGAGACGGTAGCAGGTCCGGTAATATACGTTTTCCCCCTGCTGGCGGCCAATATCGCGCACAATATCAGTGAGCGCTAGCGTATCATTCCGTGATGCTCTTTCCATGTTTTCAATCAAGTGAGGTTTTTGTTGAGACAGTTCAGAGCTTCCGTTCTGCATGAATTTCTGTACATAATCGCCGAAAGAATTAAGCCGCGTGCCACCCGAAGTGAAATAACAAATTTATAATAGACAGAGGGGAAATCAGGACTGCAAAAAACCCCTCAACTCAGATTTCCTCCTATGCGATTATACTGTATTTTTGTATTTTTAGTGTTATTTTATTGATGTACAGAAGCTCGAGTGCATGTTTCCTCTTGTTCAGACCCCTTACAAAAGAATTCGAAATTGCCTTCCACCTTTTACACAGAGAAACTATCTCAGGCACTTAGCCTAAGCCAAAACTGGACTGAACTATGCTTCATTGAGCGTTGTGGTGGGGCCCTTCATTATCTTGAGCCGCTCCTATTGGACAACCGGAGGTTTTCAAAGGGGCCAAGAACTAAATCTGTGCGGGTAGATCATGGAAGGCGATTTCGAATTCTTCTGTACCTAAAAGTTTATCTGTGTCATTTTATAGAAGGGCATTGGGAACAAAAAAGAAGTCGAATATAGCTCTTCCAATCACAAATCCTGTTCAGGGTAACACGTAAGCTGATATGTCAGAAATGTATTCAGCTGGCGTATATTTTCGTTTACGTCTTCTTATCAATGATTGATTTCACAGGGGCCGTGCAACGCTATTGCAGACACTTTTATTGACCCGCAACTATGTACCCTTAATTGTATGACATTCAAGCCCATCACAATAAGAAATTACATAGGTCGATAGCCAAGCTTGACCGCAATCACATTCTTTGATTCCCAATATGTTGCCTCATATCAATGGTTTTGAAAGTCAACCAAAGTAAAATGATGATGAAGTAGAAATGAGTGCAAGCTTGCACCATTTGGCTGCACTTTGCTGAAAAGGGACAGTCAAAGCTATTCTAAGTGATCTCAACCAATCAACACGTTTTCCTTCGACATATTGAACATATTACAGGCGAAATCTAAGAGCTCCAAGCAGCTCATACATATACCAAGTCGCTTCAACGAAGCACTTGCTGGGTATCAAAAAGCTTCACATTTTGCCATTTCAGCTTACCTCATAAGTATTATCACCTCCATTCTAGGAATTGTCACTACCCTTTTGTGGACAATCCTTGAACGGAGAAAGAGTGGGTCTATGACTATGATACGACAATGGGGAGCTCTTTTGAATCTTTCCATCTCTACAGTGGGGTTTACCATAGGAAAAACATCGAAAATATGCTAAATAGAGCAGATTACCTGGATCTTTACAATTGCCGGAGCAGCGAGCACTACCATCATTTACTGTCTTATTCAAAGGGTCATTGAAAAGCTGGGTGGCAATGCTACGATTGGAAGTTTAATCGTAGCTGCCTGGTTCGCAGTCTTGCTTTCCGGTGTACATACAATGTAGAGAATTAATTTTGGGAAGTGCTGCCATGGAGACTCTGAGTAAAGATAAACGCTAACCGCTTTAGGTCACCAACTAGTCTGTATTGTGCCTTAAAGGTAGGGTGGAGAATGGAATAACATCGAGCCAATCACAAAGCCCCACGCAAAAGGATTCAATCTGGAAAAACTTGAATACAGTACCCTCCGTCAGGATTGATATCTTGATAACAATATTGCGAGAATAATGCTCGAGTTATTCATTGTTTCCTAGGAAATTAACTCGCATTCTCTCACGAGCAAATCAGTAGTACAACCAATTAAGTTAGGACACATGTCCTCCCTTCCCTGGTGCATATGCGGTATTCCCTGTGAACAAAATGTCATGAGTTCATTCATCCGAATCCTCCAACACCTACCCTGCTTTTCCATAACCAAGTTCATTTCAGTCTCACTGCTCACTATTACCTTATTTCGACAATCCGGGATGGAGAGCTCTTTCGGGAGGTGGGTGCCGCATTATTGTTTTTGTCATGATTAGAGTCTGACACTGTGAAGATATCTTGTCTCGCCTTTATTCACTTTCACAGTAGGTGCTGAAAAGAAGGAATTAATTGTTCATTCTTCTGCTTTAGCAGAGCTTTCCCAAAGTCTTAATTCTCTCATGAACGGTGAAATGATTGAGGCTAAAACAAGACACGTTGACTGGTCGGAGGTCGATGTCGACACATTTGTTCGGTTATGTGAATTTGCCTATTTCAGAAACTACACCCCCCCTTCATTTCGCCTGATCGAAGGTCGGACTCCTCTGGAAGCCACAAAAGCAATCAAGAAAAAAGTTCAACGCAAAAGTCGTCGCTCGAACGTGATCCGGGACTCGCCTACAGCAGAACCCGAGCCTGAACCTGCGCCTGAAACGCCGGAACCTCTAGATGAAGCACCACCGCCCGAGGGAACAGAATGCAATGATCCAGAGATTATTTATAAAGAACGAAGTGTTTGGACTGGACAGCTGCGGGATAAATTCACTCGGACTTTGGTCATTCCGGGTACAGAAAGTAATCCATTGGAAACTACTTTCACAGCACCTGAAATTACTGGTTCCTGGGAAGATTTTCACCCTGTCTTTCTCGAGCAGGCAAAACTATATGTGCTAGCCGACAAATACGGCATAGAGCCTTTGCGTCAACTCGTTCTTTGCAAGCTTTACCAAACACTGAGCAGCTTCAAGCTATTTGATACAGGGGTGGGCAGTATTATGGAATTTATTCGATTCGTATATTCGAACACACCCCCAAATTACGGCGGTCGGGTAGATGCTCTACGAAACTTGGTGACGCGTTATGTCGTTTCTGTTATTGGGCGGATTGGAGAAAACCAATGTTTCCAAGAGCTTTTAGAGGACGGCGGTCCCTTCGTCGCTGACTTCTGGCGCATTATTTGGAGTGTTGACGAATCTCCCAGGAGCCAATAGTTGACGCTCATGGGGCCGTTAGCTGCCGCTGTCAGAGACTGAGATGAGATATATACGATAAGTGGAGGAGGCGGACCCACATAGCTCATCCGGGTTCCCCTGAACGCGAGGAAGCTATCTTTCTTTTGCTTCCTCGCACTACGTCTTGTATCTAGAGTCGACTATAGCTTTCTTAACATTGATTATTCATTCGGAAGACACGTTCCTCATCCAACGATACGTGAGATCCTCAGAGGCTCCCATACAAGCTTTCCACCGGACACATTGACAGCAGTTGACTTGCCGTCATCCGTGAACGTGATATCGCCCTTAATGTGGCGGCAAAACAAGAGGATGAAGATGACCAAATAGGAGAGATAGGCGCTGCCACAGCCATAGATAGAACATCGTCCAGAGCGACGGAGGAGCCGATATTGATGAGTGCCAGTGACATACTGACAGACACGGTCAGAACAATCGCATGCACGGGTAGTTGCCGGGCTGACGAGACCTATCCATCGCCACGGTTAGAAATCAATCACAGCCGATGCAGTAGATGTAGAGCTTACCTGCACCCATAAATGCCAGCCGGGGACACATTTATCCCTGGCAAATGACCACAGCTGGCGAGACGCTGCGGCCATCATGCCGATGAGAGAACAAGCGTAGTTGATTAGTACGATGGAGTACATGGCCAACGATCCCGACCGGGAGTTGGTTGCCTCATAGAAGATCGCCATGAAGGGATAACCGGTGGGAGAACTGATCACGTCTCTCGGATCAAATGCGCAGAAGAGAAGAGTAATCAGCATGCCGAAGCCGAGACAGCCGTTGATCAGGACGCTCAGCAGGATCACGCGAGGCACGACGCGCGATGCATTCTCTACTTCCTCTGACATCTGCAAAGATCAGTGCCCCCATCTCCAAGGCGAAGGCGTAGGAAGGACTCGGCACCTACATGGACGGCGGCGTCACCCCCGGCGAGTGCGAATGCGCAGCTACTCATGCCCACAAACCAGGCTAAGCCTTGGGTGGCAAAGCCTCCACCGTTGGAGAAATGAAGAAACACTTCATCCGTGGATCTGTGGTCTGACATGTATGCCAAGGGGATCATGATACCGAACCAAGAACGTGCACAACCAAGGTGAGAGATTCGAGCCGGGGCAAAACCTTCCCACCAGCCAGATTAGCGAGCAAGGCAAAGACAAGAGCCGCCCAGACGAGCAGAGTGCCTTGCCAAGGCTGCGCATCATACTGCTGATTGCCCAAGGTTGCCGCACCTTGAATCGTTGTTCCGGTTAGAAAGGCTAAGGAGGCGAGGGCGGTCTGCCAGCCAAGCACAGTCCACCAACCTGCCAGGCCAAGTTTTAGCGCAGGAGTCGGCCTTGGCGAAGCGAGTCCTGAAACCTACCTGTAATGTAACTCAAAAACTTCTGGTATTTTGTCGATGCCAACATGGCTGCCCAGTGATACTGTCCGCCCGCGGTGGGTGCCCTAGCTGACAGTTAGGTGCTGCGACTGTTACCATGCTTAGAAAACATACATCGACGATAGTTCTGACAGGACGACAAAAATGGATGCGGTGCCGATCCAGGCAAAGATATATGCATATACCGCGCCACCAGAGCCACCACTTTAGTGCATTAGCATGGCAAAAATTGATACCTGGGTGAGGGGCGTACTTCTCCAGGGGCCTAATGAAGGTGCTGTGCATGCCGTCAGTATTTCATCCAGACACTCCGGAACGGAGAATTCTCACCCGAGCAATCCTTCCCACGTCCCAAGGATCGTACAACTGAATCCGAAGATGGACAGCATGCCAAAATTTCGCTTGAATCGTCAGCTGCATGGACTCGCAAAACTCGCGTTGCCCATGCCAGGCATACCTTGAGGACCGGGTTCTTGCCCATTCGTTGGAGATGGACATCGTCTCGCTCTGTCGGGGTATGGGCTATTGCTGAGCTGCCCCTTCTGATGGCAGGGACAAGATTCTTTTGCTCGCCCGAATCCATGTCGTTGGCTTTAGAAGACAGTCAAAAAAGCGAATTATCCGAAGAGAGACGCCGAAGTAGAGCTCGAAGAAGAGTTGGAAAAGAATGAGAAGGCTGTCTGACTTTTCCGGCTTGGAGACTTCAGAGGTTGAGGGAATAAATACTGATAAAAGAGGAGAGAAGAAGCGGCATGCCACTCATCGCTGTCCAGCAATCTGATTGGGCGTGGCGCGTTCAAGGTGCCTTGCTTGGGATCAACATTCTTCATTTCTAGACTTTGTATGGATAACTTGCACTATCACCTGGTCCAACCAATGATGCTTTTTGTGATCGTTTCGTGGGTACCCACCTAGATCCATCGTGGGAAGTGGGGCTGACTGCCGGGGAGACCGAGGGTAATCTTGCTGTGTAGTAAGCCAGAACTTAATGTTGAGCCCAGAACACATGCTTCAACCATGGAAAGAAACAATGCCTGAAGAAGTGGATGTAAACCCTTAGGATCTGAAATGCCCACAAGGGATGATGAATGAAGGTTCCACGAGAAACCTTCGATCTATGGAATACTCCATGGAATACTCCATGAATATCTCTTCTTATCAGTAGAACCACGGCCCAAGTTGGTCAAGGTGGGTCCGCCACTCCCGACTGATGACGCTTCGTGTCAAGGGTCCAGCATGCAAAACAAGGATGACCCATCTGGCCATTGGCTCTAGTATCAGTCTATCATAGACTTGATAGCTCCTAGGAACGTGGTGTCTAGATTTAGGAACATTCTGGTCGTGCGAAACCTTAGTCGTGCCCACATTGCACCTTGGGACCGATAGGGAGCTTTGGTAATGCTTATTGGCACATCATATCGCAGCGCAAATTATCAGAACTGTACATTAGAAACCAAGCTGGCATTTGGCAGGTTTCATTAATCGTAAGGTACATTCACATAAGAGTACAAAAGGCGATTCAAAGCTGTTTCAGGGCCACGAAGAGACCTCTTTCCTACACTTCTTTCGTTTTCCCTTTCTACGCAGCCATGGGCACTCGATTCAAAGGTGATACCAAGGATCCTGCAATCAATGTGACTGCCTGGTGTCTTTTGGTTGTGATGATTCTAAGCGTGTGCACCCGACTGGGCACCAAATATCGACTAATTCATGGCCTTGATATCGATGACTTTCTCATTGTAACTTCACTGGTATTTCTGGCTTGTCTTGATCAAGTCCGACCGCTCTTGGCTGACAAGATTGCAACAGTCGCTCGCAGCCGGCCAGACCATTGTTGTATCTTTGGCGGTGGGATCAGGCTATGGCAGCCATTCAGGAGAGATATCCAGTCTTGAGGCAGTCCGAGTCATGAAAGTAAGAAGAAAAAATGGTGACAGTGTTTATTCTCCACTCCTCACACGGCCCGCTGACAAGATACATTTAGAGCTTGTATGCTGCATTCCTTCTCTATACGGCAAGCCTTTTTCTTTCCAAGATGTCTTTTGTCATCTTCATCCGGCAGTTCACGCTAGGGGCTAAGGGCAAACGGTTGTCCCGATGCATCGAAATGGCTCTATATGTCTGGGCTTTGACTGTACTTTTACGTAGTGCTTTTCAATGCAAGTTCCCGCCTTGGGATCTGTGGCGCGGCCAGTGTTTTAACTTGGTAACTACTCACATTCTTTTTCTTCATGCGCGTGAGCTCAAATAACTGCAAGGCCTTGCGGCTAACGCACAACCAGCTTGCCTGGCGGTATTTTGTGGTGATATCAAATGTTGCGACCGAGGCACTCTTGATTTCGCAAATAATTCCACTGGTCCTGACACTGCAGATCATCAAATATCGCCTTATCGTGGCAAGTATTTTCCTACCACGTCTCCTGTATGTTTCGCAAATTTACATTTTTGCTTTCCAAGGGACTCATGTGTTGGCTTCCATAGTGTGATGACTGTATCGATATGCGAGCTTTCTTTCCTCAAGAAAGCCACGCAGACACCTGATCCCGCATACGACACGTGCGACATCACCATCTTCGAACTGGCGATCCAATGCCTGGGTATAGTGGCCGCGTGTTGGCCACAGCTGCAGCTTTTCTTTCCTGGGTGCAATATAGTGGCCTCATAATACGAGATGCCAATGGCGCTCCAGCGCAGGGCTATAGGGTACGATCGTCTGTCAAGTCATCCGCCTGTCGTGCGGAGAGCCAAGAATTGTCAGATTTTCGAATTCCCTCTACTTCGAGAGAGAGTACAAGGGAATGGGGGATAGAGAGACAAGAAACCTGGCTACCGCATCGCACACAGCAAGCACAGAGCATCGATCTGGAGAGCCTGGACGCTGCAAGTCAACAAAGCTACGTGGAACCAATTTTGGTGGAGCAAATCCACCACCGACGCGATAATATCTGGCTATGACGTACAGAATCTTCCGTGGAATTGGCTCTTGGAATTTCTACATAAAGGCTGACGTAGCATTATTCAAATAGCTTTGGAGTTTAAATTTCAGAGTCCTGCATTGTCATGAGTTGAAGTTGGGAATGATGTGCCGGTTTGACAAATGGGTCTGGAAATTCTGTGGATTCTCTACAGATTATTCTCTTTTGACAGTGAAGCACAAGACATATGGTTCTTTACTGGGAACCGTAGGGATTGCAGCCCTCCTCGACCGGTTTTTGTATAATGTGGATAGCCATCAACCAAGTTTCTCATAAAAATTGCATGGGAGCGCACGCATTTGCAAACAGCCATTTGCGAAAAAATTGGAACTGGAGAAGAAGCCTAGATGGGAATTTACTATATATTCTATTCAACTTTGAATTCAAATGACGAAAGCAGGGACAGTGTTGAACTGTTAACACACAAGAACAAAAGAAACATCGCAAGCTTTCAATTGCTTCACTGCGCAGTCTTGGAGGCCTACGCTTGAGTGTTTCGATCGCCTCCCGGGCATATCTTGTAGCCACTATCAAGCATCAATTTTTTGTATTCCTCCCAGTCGATCTCGATCTTATCCATTGCGGCTTTATACCCCTCCGGATCATCGTTGAGCTTCTCGTGCGTAAGCTTCTGATCCATCATGCAAGTCAAAAGGTATGCATTGTAGTCGATGAGCTTGCTGGGCGGGTTCGGAATGTGTTGGAATTTCATTCGGCGGTCTTGGCCCAGACGCTCGATCCCGGAATCCGCTTTTCGCTTTTTCGTGTTCAGAGACTGTCCATCATTTGATTGGACCCGGTCGTTTTGATTCGTCGCAGCATGGGCGCCCTGAGCTGTGGTGGGTTGTTTTGCTGCCCGCGATCGGCTGGCAGAGCCACCCTTCCCCGGAAAGTAAGTCGGTGGTCTTTTTTCACTATCGATCCTCTTTTCCGCGGCCCATTCCTCGTAAGATTTGTCTTGTGCCTTGGCAGCATCAATAATCTGCTCATCAAGCCAAGCGTGGTCTTTCTGTTTGAGCCGTTTCGTTATGTTACTCCGAATATTCCAATCTTGGTCGCTCAGGAGCGCCGCACGATGAATTTCCTGTATGTCAACCCATTTTATCTTGATAAGCATAGGGGGGGAGACTTGTATGATTTTGCCGGTCTTCGTGACCCGTGGCTTCCGTTCTCGATCCGGATTGGGTGTAAGAGAAGCTACATTGGTTACTTTTCCAATGTTGCGACGCCCGTATAAACGGGCACCATTGATCCGAATGTCCAAGATGGATTCCTTCTTTCCAGATATCAGTGGCAAGCTATCCAGATCCATTTGTGTATATTCTTTTGGATCTCCAATCTCGTACTTTGCTTTCCCAGGCTCTCCATAGCCAAAGACTATTCGACAGCAGCCTGGCCATGAGCTGAATTTACAGTAGACTTCAGGAAAGGCTCCTTCAGGTTTATTCAATGAAGACCCCGTTCCACTTTGTTTTGGTTTCTTACTAGTGGATTGGTCTCTCATTTGACTTTTATCAGTCTCCAAAGGTCTCCCTCCCTGATCCAGTTGTTCTGGACGCTCGATGTCTAAGTCGGCTGAGCCTGAATTCTCTGTAGGGGTACTGAAAGATCCCGTCGCTGCGGCTGTCTGGGAAAATTTGTCAACCTCGTCAGACTCAGAGTCTTGAGCTTCAGTATTTATTTGGCTTGGTTGATCGCGCCCCGACGACGTCGAAGGCCGCTTGTTACTACTTTTCAACCAATTATCGAGGTTTCGAGGCATTCTTTTCTCATTATCTGTCTCTGCCTTTTTGGAATTGTCTGTGCCGATATGTTCATTCCCATCGTGTTTCTCAATGGTTGTTTTGTCAACTCCTTTGCCAGTAGGATGATTCGAGGCTTCCGTTGGAGAGGCCATTGTAAAGGCAGCTCTGATGATCGAACTGACCGATGGTGCCAACCTAGGCTGGATGCAATAGCATTAAATACCATTGAAAGGCAACTTCATGGGTTGGCCTAGAATTTTGGCTCGTCCGGAAACTGCTGTCCATCTTCATAAAGGCTTGCCTCTCATTCTATCCTTTGTTGAGGTCTTAGGTAAGGTCCATGCCATGTTCACTAGATGGACCCTCAAATTTGCTGTTTCAAAATATTTTGAGATTTCGAAAATGCCTATATGTTGTATAAAGTTTCAATAGATTAAAGTTGTGAAGAAAGCAATGCAAAAGAATAATGTAAATGAATGATGGAAACAAAATGAGGCAACGGACTAGGCGGACAAAATGTAGATATTCTATAAGCTCTCAACACCACAGGGCATTTGGGCTAGAGCTTTATATTCTTTCAAAAACAATAACACCTGTACATGTAGCACCAGTAGTTTGAAGCCCGTCGAAAACATAAGAGGTATGGGAAAAAGCTTCTCTGCTCATATTTGGCCATTTCCTTCGCCATTACTGGAATCAATTTCCGTTTCGCTCAGAGGGAACAGCATCTCTAAGAGGGTATATGCCATTGTCAGTACAAGCAGATTCGAAATTGGCTTCCACGTTTTATATATAAAGACTACATATCTCAGACCCTTGGCCTAGGCCAATAATGGAGTTGACTATCTTTTATTGAGTGATGATATGGGTTCGGATCTGCTACTATGTATTGGATGATATGTCCCTACGCAGGGTACTGGAATAGAATTATTGGTGTAGATCATGGAAGCCAATTTTGAATATGTCTGTATTTTCTGAAATATTAAAATCGACTGAGGTATTCCAATAGGGGTTATCTATATCGTCCGGTAATCGCATGCAATATCCGCCCTATAGTTGCCGATGGCAGTGAGGTATTAAGAATAATGTCAGGTCAGAGCTTGGGGAAAATGAAGGGTACTGTGATCGACGCACATTTGCTCTTTAGTTGCATGCTTCACAAAAAAATATTACAGTACCGACCGCAAAATGCATGTTCTAGAAGAACCTGGACCGCAAGCAAACGAACCAAGGCTAACTCAACAAAAGCCGACTCAAATGAAGGACGACGATTCTCTACCTTTTCGTGATAAAAATCCTTTCCGTGGCAGATGATGCCGAATTTTTGGTCTGTTTACTGTATCAGGCCTGCCAGAGTTGAAGATCCTTTGATTGTGATAGAGAGAATATCGAGATGGAGAACAAGTCAAACCTGCGTTCCTTCATTGTATGATAGCGGTCTCCCAACCCTTGGATTTCCTTCACCAATCTTGCGTCAGGAGACGTTTGCCTACTTAGCTAACAGATCTCAACAAAAACTCCTCACATAACGTCCAAATTGGGCGCAATCCAACTAGAATGTGTATTCGGTGTGAATGGTGGCTTGAACGTTCGGATGTCAAACACAAACACAAATTCCGGAGAAGCGCTTCTTCACTTCTGGCGTTTTCTTGCCAAAAGAGAAGTTGATGAATTCTCACATTCTCATGCACGTTGAACTGTTTATTTCCAAGATTCCTGCGTCTTTCATTTTGAATTGGCTTCCAGATCGGAAAGCGATGGGGGGTTAATTACGACAAGCTGCTTTTCGATAGGTGCCAAGAATTACGCTGTTTAAAAATGGGGCTGTTGAGATTCAATTTCATATCGGCCAAAGACACTTCTAAGTAACTGTTGAATGAATCATGGAGTCCTTGTTTTTCTTTTAAACGTAGTCTCCATATCTATATTATCTTATGGTCTGCGAGTTGCTTGCCTCATTAAACGTTGAACTAACGCTCACTGTGGTCGTTTCAGAGTCAGCGGGGTGGTGATTGCCTCACAGGTATATCCTCTGTCTTTATCAACAAAATCACGTCTGGACAAACCCCTTGACATCAAAGAACAATGTTGGCACAATATGGTACCCTAGTAGCCACCATATCACAAAGAGAGAAAAGATCCGTGCAGTATATTTCCACAAGTTCTATGTTGACTGAAAGACTGAGCTCCTGTTGCTGCAATTATTGATCGAATATCACGCTATTTGTTAGCTTGCCATCAATATCCTCAGAGTATTCATAGTCCAAATCTCGCAAAACTACGGCTGAAAGAGTGGATACACATGGCATCGAAGTTCGAAGAAAATATAAAACAGCGGTCAAGTATTCGTTCGTTGGACAGTGGGGGTATCAAAAATTGTTGTAATTCGTAGATCAATTATCATTCTATCAGAGAAACAAGTGAGGGTATACTGTATAAAAGAAATGAAAATCAAGATGGTTTTCAATGACTTGATGCTTCCTCTAGGTATCTCAACTGTTCATTCCGATGGTGCGGCCCCGTTCCTGATCTGCACCATCCTCATATCACGAAGAAAATCATCTCCACAATGATCGTGCACTTCTTCAGTTTCTTCGCTGAAAGCACGTCAGTAGTCGTTGTGGAAACTTCTCATCTTTTCGTGGGCAATTTGGACTGCATTGGGTCGTCCAAATCTTTTGCAAACCTAAAGGGAATGACTGCTATTCTGAAAATATGAATGTACAGTTGCACCCCGCTGTCACAAGCATAAATGTATATCCCAGGTCACTATGTAGTACAGATTGTAGTTAGCCAGACACGCCCCCTAATGACAGAAGCATTAGTCGATCAATTCCCCTTTCCTCTTGCCCCGTAACAGACTGTTTAAACTCTGAAGAGAACGGTAAACAAAGACATGCAGAGTACCACGTCACAGGGGGAAAATTCCGGTCCATGCTAAGACCACCTCGGATAATAAATAGTTCAAGTTCGTTGCTTTCCAAGCCTGTTCAGAATCGACACCAATCCCACATGGAATCAGTATCGCAACCTTGACTGAGCTCTCCTTTCTCGCCATTTGAAAAAGTTGGCCTCATATCCTGAATCACCCGGTCCGGCCAAATCCCGCCATGAAACCAGACAAAGCCGTTAGAATTCCCGCTTGTTTCTCTGAAGCCGCAAAGGTTGAGCAGCTGAGCTCTCACGCATACCAAGTCAACCTCAGTGAAGCCTTTTGTGTTGGTGCAGGTACTTGAACACTTCCATTTTGTCCCTTAGTGTCATCTCTTTTCGCATTAGTAGCCATGTCGGTGCGACAGACACATAAATAAGCAACTGGTCTGACCTTGACCAATCTAGTCCCCAATGGCGGTTACACGTCTGCATGTATGCTCGCAGCAGCGAAGATTCATCTTCGCCTACGTGACCAGCCCGATACCCTGACTGCACATTTCGAGTTTCCAAACCGAGCGTCAACTGGGCCAGCCATTCTCACAATCGAGGATGTCAAGCTTGGTCAGCAAATCTCCACCCTCCAACTAACTCTCTGGCAGGGTGGACTCCTCTCTCAAGCGCCATGGATCGACCATTTCGTTTCACGACGGCGGGTGCTTGCTTACACCACTCATACAAATCTACGCTCATTCTCTGGCATCTCAATGCCTACAGGCTATGAAGTAACGCCAGCTGCTGAGCTCTCATCCGTATCTGATTTCGAGGCTCTGAAGACCAATGGCGCCGACGAAGTTTGGGAAAAGTCAAAACTTCCGAAGGCATACGCGACTATGATGCCATCGCTAGCCCGCTGGCAGTTTTATGTTCCTCGTAAAGAACCATTGAGCCCCGGAGTGCTGGATATGTGAATTCGGCTGGCTAGCGGTGAACGCATCACACAAAGCACACTAGCATACGTGGTAGATTCATTCCCGCACAACATGCACAAGTTCTTGGCAGCCCCGGTACTGCGTGAGCTTCTGAATGCGCCCCCTGACCGGTCAGGTGATTCCGATATGAAGGAGGTCCGAGGAAAAGATCATCAGCGGGATGAAATGTGGTTTCCAACCGTGGTGATGAATATGGAGATGAAGACGACTCTTCCGGATGATGGAATAGAGTGGTTGGCTGTTCGAGTGTTGTCGAAGCAAATCAAAGATGGAAAGTTCGATCTCGAGGTCCTTGTTCGAGATCCTGATGGGGAAATTATTGCATTGAGTCATCATGTAGGGTTGATACTCAATTTTGTGCAGAACACTAGGAATAAGGGATTGTCCAAGGCTTCTTTGTAGTATTATTGGCTTTGCCGTTAATTACGATTGATGAATCCCACCCCAGAGCAGTTCATATGGAAACCAAGGACGGGATATCTACCTCAGCCTTGTATCTATCTCAGCCACTAGCATCCTTCCCAACTCGACACCGACAGGTATCTTGTTTAATGATCTTTTACAGACTACAGTCAGCAGAGGAAAAGGAATTCACAATATTTCTTATTGATACTGTTATCTCAAATTGACTCAAAATAATGAGTTTAAAAGTTGATTAGTGTTGCAATATGCTTCTCGCTATAGGTGCTTTTTAGGCCTTTCATCAAGGTTCTCATAGACGTGCAGCTGGATGTATATGTGTTCGAGACCATTTGTTCTATCATCTTAGCCAGTTTAGGAGAAGATTCTGTTCAATTCACACGAACAAGTGCTCACATGTACAGGGTAGTAGTAGTAGTAGATTTCATTTACACTGACCCCTCGCAAAGTTGAGACACTGGATTGAGATACAAGTGTGATGATGCATTTCTAGTTATGATAGTAGGTGCAGCTATTTGTAGTCACAGTAGCTGCCTTCTGCCTAGAGTAATGGTGGCAGCCTAATAGGCTGCCACTACTGTACTATACATCACGTAGTCTGGGATCCAACTCTCCCCCTGTGTCAAGGGCCCGAAGGGACCGAGGCACCACGTCAAGGATCTCAGACGCTGTTCTAACACTGCCTTCTCCCTTTGTCATGGAAATTTTAGAATCGAAACCTCTCCCAGGCAGAAGATTCAGTCGTTCAGATAGGTCCTTATGTACAGATGCAGGTAAAGCTTTAGTGAACACGTCTGCCAAGTTGTCCTTCGTATTGACACGCTGGGTATTGATGATTCCCTCGTCCACCTTCTCACGAATGAAGTGATGTTTGACGTCGATGTGCTTTGACCTATTATGGAATTCAGGATTTCTGGTGAGCTTCAATGCAGAATTGTTGTCGATATATAGCGGAACGGTCTCGATATGGACCCCGGGGATACGAAGATCATTGATAAAATTGCGGATCCACACAGCTTCTTTCGCAGCCTCGGCACAAGCAATATACTCTGCATCCATGGTTGATGTCGCAACTGTTTTCTGTCTTTGGGATGACCAAGATATAGGCCCTCCAGCAAGCGTGAATACCCACCCAGCCGTCGACTTGCGTGAATCCTCACACCCGGCAAAGTCGCTGTCGACAAAACCTTTGAGCTGGAGGCCAACTTTGTCTGAGTAGGTGATTCCCTTTTTTGTGTCACCCTTCAGGTATGTAAAAATGCGATCAACAGCATCCATATGAGCTCGGTTTGGATTGGATGCGTATCGAGCAACATAGCCTGTAGCAAATGCAATATCCGGTCTTGTTTGATTGCTCGCGAAATTAAGTGATCCAACCTCTGATTGATATTCTTTGCGGAACTTGGTGTTGGAGGGATTGTCATCCTGTTTCGCTAGCTTGCACTTTGTATCAAGGGGTGCCATGACAGGGGCTGCATCGTTGAAGCCGTATTTGCTGACAATTTGGTCGATATACCGTTTTTGATGGATACGAATTTCCCCAGGACTTTGTTCTATGTGCATTCCTAAGTACCAGGAACACTCCCCCTCATCAGATATCGGAAATTCTTTCGCAAATTCAGTCTTAAACTGAAGAATTGCTTGCAAGTCTTTGCCCATCACGTTGATGTCGTCAACGTGAACTTCGAGGATAAGTCCGTTTTGGTCATTGATGAAGACACATGGATCATAGGCGGACATTCGCCAGCCCCAACTCAGAAGTGTATCTCTGAGCTTCTGATACCACGCTCGAGGTGACTGTTCCATAAAGTGCCTTCATAAGTAGTAAACAGCATCCCTGGGGAATCTTTACATCTTTGGGGGGGTTCATGTGAACTGGTTTGTCTAATTCACTGTTCAGGAACGCCGTCTTGACATCACCCTGGTGGATATGCCAGCGGAAAATTGCCGCCAAGGCAAGCAAGATACGGGTTGAAGTAGACTTAACAACGGACGCAAAAGTTTCGTCATAATCGATCCCTTCTTCCTGTTGAAAGCCTCTTGCTACTAAGCGAGCCTTGTGTCTGGTAACTTCACCATCTGGTCCATACTTGTCGGTCGTGACCCAACGGGAAGTAATCGGCTTGATCTCTTTTGTAAATGGTACCACCTTCCATGTACCTTTGTCTTCATGAGATTTTAGCTCTTCGATCTTGGCTTTGTTGTATTTTCCATCAGCCGCCCCGTGGTCCTTCAGTCGCGGGACTGAAAACGTACATTTGTTGTACGCAGCGAGACCAAAGTTGAAGTTCCTGTGGCTATCCTTTGATGGCACGGTTTTAGTGTCATCTTCTGCGATCTTGGGTTTCAACGTATCGAGCGATTTAGATTCGTTGGGAACTGTAGGCTTTCGCCGACCGGTATAGCTCTGGTAATTTTCCCGAAGCTTTGGCTCGTCGAGACCTTTCGCCTCGAATGGTCGTATAGCCCACGATTCGTATGTCCCATCAGATCTACGATAGTGACAATTAACAATGTGTTTACTATGTCCCTTGACACATCGATAACAGGGATGTTCTCCGTCACAACTTAATTTCATCCTCTGGCATCGTACGCACTCCTCATCAGACGAATCTCCTTCCCCAAGGGACCCCACCGAGAAGCCAGTTGGAAGCGGTGCGTCAGGAACGTGATAGATCCTTGTTAGCAAACCATCTTGAGCTTCATAGCTGCATGTTGTTTTCCCGTGGATACATGCTTTGCAGGGTCGTCCGCGATCACACTTCTTCCCGCTTCGCTGCCCTTGTCTACACTGATCGCAAGGTGGCAGATTTTCTACACCCTGCGGGCGGCATGAAAGACGCTGGGGAAAGCTATCGCATTTATTACATGGAATCTTTCCGTCGCATGTCATTATTTTCGCTGCGCACCGGTAGCATTTTTGTTCACGAGGAACTGGAACAAATCCGAGCTTTTCATGTCTTGCCTGTTTCTCAATTCTTCTTCTGTCCTGCCGGGCTGTTGACTTCCTCGCTCCGGTTAGGTCCCAGTTACAATTTATGTCTGTTTTTTGACACCCCTCACATTTGGAGTCACCTGGGCTAATGAGGAAGCAGTTGCGATTCGTTTGGAAGCATCTTCTGCATGGTTGTTCCTGTTGGACTCTTCCGATCTCTTTACGCTTGTGACGGTTCCCAGGAAGGATCAACTTTCTCGTTTCTTTGGATTGTGTTCTGCAGCCCTGACTTTCCTTCCTGCAGGTTGAACAAGGCATTCCATTTTCTGCGGAGTCGCATCTTCTGCCATTCCGGAAACAACGATCGCATTTATCATCATCGGGCAAGAATGTCTTCATATGGTTACCACCATGTTTTGTCACAAATTGCCAATAAGCCCGAGAGATCTTCCCATCATCAGAGTAATACCAAGAGTCATCGTCCGAGCCTACCAAGTCCGAGTCGGATTGTTCCAGCTCAACATCACGCGAATCGTGTGTTGCCCGCCGGCTTTTTCTTGGAGCCACGGTCGGGATATCTGTAACTTTCCGTTTTGCCATACCGGCATGTTTGGATGGATTGAAATATTTCGACAAGATGGCTCCTGAGTCGTCGTTATCGCTTTCGTATTCATCGTCAGCAGTCCCGATTTCATCTGATGATCCATGCGATGCGTCGGAGAGGTGTTCGTCCTGACTAGCTGGATCTTCCGGTAAGGAAGAACTGCCCAACCCATTTGCGACCCGGCGCGTCGCAAGTAGCCCTCGCTCCGATTGCCACAGCCTCATCTTCAAGGTCGCTGATCTCTTTCATTTTGGTCTTTGAAAGAAGGTCTATGGAATAAATGAGTTGCAATCTTAGTACATATAGTAAGAAAGAAATGACCAGCAGAAGCCGAAACGGCTTCAAGTCCACAAGGAAGTGCGGTCAGGTTAAATCGCGGACAAAAAGGCTTTACCCGGCAAATGGGTAGCACTTGACATATCCCGTACAGGATGCTCTGCACAGAGGGCATTTGTTTGTTGGCTCAACAACTTTTACACATGACTCGCAAACCAAATGTCCACAAAGAAGAGTCACCCATCGATCTGGCTGCGTGTAACAGATCATGCACTCTAGCGCTCGTTTTCTCTGCTGAGAAAGTTCCTCTTGTAACTTCTGTCGCTTCTCTTTTTCCACCCGAAGCTCACTTCCAAGCATTCCGACTTCCATTTGTAACAACTCAATCTCATGGCCAACTGTACGTTTAAGTTTCTTGAAAGCGTTGTCCTGCTTTGCCGTTAGAAAAGAAAGACAAAGGTCTCACGGAAAGCAGATACCACGATAGAAGAAGTTCCATCAATTGTGGTTCTTCTACGCTTGCGTGGCGGATTCGTACTGGTCGCATCAATTGATTCATTGAACAATTTTTCATAGTCCGAGTAAGTGTAATCACAGCGTGGGGCCCTCCGAGGGGCTCGTGAGCCACCTGGCTCTGTTCTTGGTAGTTCCTCGTCGTCGGTAATAATGATCGTATCGGAAGGACTTGCCATCATGAGCCACCAACTTTCAGGCAAGGGTAGTTAAAAAAGGTCTAGAATAGGAGCAAAAGATAATACTAGAGCCTGGAGCCAATTCGGGAAAGAGCACCCTTTATATACTTGAGGATCAGATAGTGACGGAGCAAGTTTCAATCTCAAACCGCAAAGCTCCAATAATATCATATTCGGACTAAAGCTCCCTGTCAATATTTTCCATCTCCGATACCCAAGCGGGAAAGACTACACGAATGGATACACATCTGCAGCCGGTGATCCGAATGAGCTCTGCTTGCCAGCCATTAGATCGCCAGGTAAATCAAATACATTTTTTCCTGCTCACCCCCGGTCCCTGAGTCTTCCAAATGAATGATTAATATTAATAAAGGTATAGTCGTCTATAGATACAAGACGTAGCACGAGGGAGCAAATGAAAGATAGCTTCCTCGCATGCAGGGAACCCAGATAAACTATGTGGGTCCACCTCATGTCGATCGCTGACAAGGAGTAACAACGCTCCCAGGACCTACTCATACGCTCCCAGGACCTACTCATACGCTCCCAGGACCTACTCATACGCTCTTCACCTCATCCGGTCCCAGGAATGCTTAGCAGAATTCTAGAACGGCCTGAGCTCCCAGGAGGAGTAAAGTCCAATCGCCTTGAACAATTTTGGAAGAGTGCAAAATGAAAATAGATGGGAAAAGGCCCTCTAACCTCTAACCCAGGAACCAACTCTGCCAGAGTCAGGCTCAGCAGGTGATTGGACACTGACTTGAATTTGCTAACAAGCATGACACAACTGGCTGTCTAATTTAATAAAGTTAGGCTATGCCGTTTGCTGTACTGCCTGAAATGGCAGACTCTGCAGCTATGACAAGTATAATCCACGAATTTCAGGCCACAATTGGCTTACTGCCGAACTGGCAAAAATATCTCCTATCTTGCATTGCGCGTCCTATCGGAGTTGACACGATAATTCTCGGGGTAACGTAATCCGACTAATTCAGATAAGGCAGCGCGGGCGTTCTGTTCTCGAGCGGATATGGCTTGGGTCAATGACCGGAATTCCTCCGTTACCCGATATATGCCACTAGAGACTTCAAGTAGACCGCTTGATTCGGCTTTTTGGAAGCGATTGAGTTGCTCTATGAATTCAGCCACGTCATCCTGCAGCTGCTTGAAGAGGCTGTATCAAGTGCGATAGTATGCATATTCCCCTTGTTGCTGACTTATAACCCGGACGATTTCGTCTAGGTCGCTCATTTGTCGTGATTGAAAATATAAGTACAGAATTGAATAGATATGTCTTGAATGTGGTAATGTGCTGGTTTCGAATGGCCGTAAGAAGCAGAAGTAGAGGATGTAGGCCTCATTTCTAATTCTGAATACGCAGATTCTTGGCCGTGTAAATACAGAAACAGGGTATGTATCCAAGCAAGTTTGAAATTAACAGCTGCTCCGAGGTGTTTATCCCTTGAAAGGTTTTAGTCAAGAATTGCAGTCCGGCAGAAGGTTACAACGCCGAGCTATTGATGTGGCACACTCAGGGGCTCAGCGTCAATGAAGCAATGATCAAAACACATACTAACAAACGAACGGAGATGGGGATATTGTTCGATTTCTAGGTAGTTTAAAAAGCCTTCCCAGGCACTGTTCAATATGACTGCATTCACGTACAAAAGAAACTGTTCTTTTACGAGAAACAACAAATGGAATGAAAAAAGACGTTTTCCTGACTAAATTACATATATATTTCGTGAAACAATTTTCGGGTGAATCAAGTCTCCAATTAGAACCTGAAAGCAAACCATGTCCAGCAAATACAGAACAACGGGTGTTCCCTGAGAAGAAATAGAAAATTACCCAACCCTCTCATCTTCTTGGCTCTGCTGCTTTTCAACACCGCCGAATAATTAATTTCGGTAGCTTATTACTCTATTCCAGAGAAAATCTTTTGGGAAAGATGATAGGACCAAAAAATCAATGGTGCGGACTGTCTTCGGTAGGTTTGCCGACTCGATGAGTGAATTAGAGCTTTCGACAGGTGAGAATTCTCCATTAGAACATGTGCTCAATTAATGAGCTATGAAGGCGCGGGGCTGTTGTCACTTGCCTTGGAGAGTGAATGTCTGACTCGGAATTCATTGTATTTATATTTTCAAGGTTCGTGCCCCAAGTATGAGACTCGGATGACGAGATATGTATATATCTCGGAAAAGAATCTGCTTTCTTACAGTCGATAGCGGAAACAGCTTCTACCCTGACGCCTGCTTTTGTTGTCTCAGGCCCCACTGCCAAGGCATTAGCGCGCGGAATTATTTAACAGCTAACGGTACGGTAATAACCACCCAAGGTAATGCTCGGTATAGGATAGTAGGCTTACGGTATTATAATTACGGAATACTACACATTTGTTTTCATTATCCTTTCGTCGGGGGGTGTACTTGGGTATTGGATAAGCACGTGACTATGATGATACAACACGATTGGCTGCTCAGGACCCATCGCGCGGCCCGCAAAAGTCATCAGCACGAAAACCAATGATATGCGAGTAGCTAGCTCATATCCTTACGTTGCTAACATTTCGTCTTCTCAACTAGAATGAAATAAAGAGAGACTTTTGGTGTATCTTTTTAGAATTTGGAAGGGCCCTCAATATTAAATGCTGACATTTAGTCCCAATCAGGAATAGCGGTCGATCTCTTCTGGAATACCATGGAATTCGGAAGATCTACATGCAAATGAGGCAAACAATTTGTTGAGTTGAGTGATCCTGCTTTACGAGTGTTTCATCCCAGGTCACTACCATTACTGATCAGATCGAGCGCCTGTGTAATTAACCATCATCGCCGTTGCGAGATGCTGATGTTGTTGACTATACAGATATTTCTGTTTGCCTATGCTCTATTGTCAGCGGTCGCTTTGTCTAGGTAAGATGTAACAGGGAGCAATCAAACCGAAAGACCCCCAAGAGTCTGTTGATGAACAATGACGTTGATAATATCTCCCATGATAGCCAGGAAATTATGAGTTGCAGTCCATTCAACACTCAAAATGATCCACCGCTCTTTGACTCGTATGACCAACTCGATCAGTCCTCGCTCTTTGCCCCAACTCCCGGATATGCCCCGACTCCAGGATATGCCCCGACTCCAGGATATGCCTCAACGCCAGGATATGCCCCAACGCCAGGAGATGGCTTTTGCCAGACGCCCTCCATGATGAATTCTATTAGCCCTGAGAATCGCCCAGGTGATGATTTCTCCAGACAGCGCCAATCGCCACAACTTGGTCAGATTCGTCTACTTCAGCTGGGTGAGTGGGAGGAAGGGAGGTCATACGACGAGCTTCCACCCACCTGTCTTCATTATTCGATTTTGTGGAAGGTGACCCTCAATAATAAAACAATCCGGAAAAATACGGAGCAAGACTTGGTATTGGCCCCAAGGTTTCACTGGCGTCTTTTTTTGGAGCCAAAATTAAAGGAACTTGTAGGCAAGAAATTTCTGCAGAGAAGAGTTGAACTAGATGATACAACAACCGTTGTATCAGTGAATCACCGTAATCAGCCAGACCTCACTCTTTCCTGTGACCAAACTGATGTGGATTGGCCTGCTGTGGAGAAACAGCTTCTATTGTGGGGCGATCTTTTCCGCGCTGGGAAGAAACTAACACTGAATATGACATTCAGCTACGTTGAGAGTAGCCACATCCTAAGGCCCAGCCCAAGAGGGACAGACAAAAGAGGGGCTTCATCTGCTACCCAGCTCATGTTGCTTGAACGGCAGGCAGATATCAGCGCACAGGAACAGGCCACTGGGCAACCTCCTACTTGGGACTATGTTTACAGTCTGATGCGGTGCTCCAGTGGAGCATGTGAGCTGGGGCCGCATTGCTGGCGTGACCCTATTAGCAAAAAGCACATTAAACTAACAGTACAGAACCTGAGGGCCCTGGTGAATTTTGCTGAACAGGGCGGTGTGTTAAAATCCCACGATGACGTTCCCGAGTCAATTCGTGAACAACTATATATACAGGAGCAGCAACGACTTGACAGGCAAAAGAGCGGTGCCCAGTCCACAAATGGATATCCTCCTATAAACATCACCAACGTCCTTCCTACGCAGTCTTCCCCTCACTCTGTGCCAACCACACCGACGCCGACGCTGACGCCGAATATGTGTAATGGAAAAGTGTCTACAGATTTCATCGAGATCCCTGGTCTGCGAGACCTTGCCGTTGCTGAATATAGTGACTGGCAGCAATCACAAGTCAATGATGAAAAACTGAAAGCTGAATTTCGCAAAGCTTGTGATACTGCACTTGAAGATGGACTGGATCTTGCCCAGATTCATGATGATCAGGACCCGGGATTCTTCATAAAGAATGGCGTTAAAAGAGGCATTGCTCGCCGTTTTGTCGGGGATATCAATTATTGGATTAAGCATTATAAGTGTAATATTGAGTAGACTATAGATCAGAACAACTTCGAATTTCATCATCAAGGTTCTTCAATATTCCAGCCTGCATGTCGAAAATGACCTTTTGCACTTTTTTCTCTTGCCCCCACAACATCAACACACCATTGGAGAAAGGAGTCAAAACCCTGGCCCGGATTCTCTTCATATGTCAGCCACTGTCGTTTAATAAAGGCTTTAAGCTCAGCGAAGAATTCCTCAATCGGATTTAGATCCGGTGAGTAGGGCGGTAAGTATACCAATTTGACACCGGCCGCAGAACACATGTGCCGAATACCCTCCGTACGATGGAAAGAAGCATTATCCATAACAATAACAGATTTTGGCTCCGGCCACCTCCCGCAGTGATCCAGAAGCTGGCGAATAAAATCTTCAAAGACACCAGCATCCGTCGATCCCTGGAAAACCCGTGAAAGGACAACGCCATCTTGAGCATACGCGGGAAGTATCTGGTATCGCTGCCCGCGGTGAAATTGAGATATCTGGACAGGTGTCACTCCCAGTGGGGACCATCCAGTCCGTCTGAAACCTGCTCGTTTATCACAGCCCGACTCATCCACATACACGAGGTGATAGGATCGAAAAGACGATATAGTATGAAGATAGTAGTCCCGTAGCTCGATATTTCGCCCCCTTGCTATCCGCCTTGCAGCTTTCTTAGACCATCCAACCGATGCAAGCGCTCTGCCAATGCTATATACGGTGACAAGGACGCGGAACTCATCCCACAGGAAAACCGCCATCTCATCCTGATAGAGATCCGGCTTTTCAATGAGACGCTCACAGAGAGCTTCGATCATAGGTGGGGTAATCGTTCGTCGTCTGCCGATACCGTTGGCCGGCGCTCTGGCACTTCCAAAGCATCGTAGGTTCGAGCGGATAGTGCTGACTGATCGTGGAGTGCAATGGGCAGCCTCGGCAATCTGCGCGTTAGTATACGGTTGTGGGTCTTGGATCATGTCACGGATGAGATCGAGTCGCCACGCGTCAAGTCTGGGTGCCATATTTCTACCACTGACGCTGTTCAACCCACTCGTTCTGATTGGACTTCGTAGTGCCACGGCATCGCCGGTCACGGACCATGATATCACGTGCGACGCACCCTCGCTAGCGGCTGGTGGCTTTCTCCAATAGCAGCTGCTCTGTTGCCGCGCTACGCTCCTCCCCTCAGCCCGGGCTGAGACCTGCTGCTGGTGACGGGGATTCTCCTGTCTGCCACGCGATGGGGCTCTTTCCTTGTAGTGACCCCCAGCACAAGGGCCATGAACCTCTGTTCTTATTCAACCATTCCTAAATTTCCTCGTCACAAAACTATTCTTTTCGCAAAACCACACTGACCTTCTACATGGCCCGTCCTCCAAAAGATGCTTTCCAAATCGGCTGGATCTGTGCCCTTCCAATCGAGGCTGCTGCTGCTGCCGAGATGCTAGATGAGAAATTCGGAATTCTCGACGAACAAGATGCAGCGGACTCAAATACCTACACGCTGGGCCGAATCGGCAAACACAACGTCGTGGTCGCCTGCCTCCCTGGCGGCCAGTACGGAACTACCTCAGCTACTACGGTCGCAACCAACATGCTTCGCACCTTCTCCAAGTCGCTTCGAATCGGATTGATGGTCGGTATCGGGGGTGGAGTTCCTTCCGCTGCTCATGATATTCGACTCGGCGATGTCGTCATTAGTTATCCCCAAGGTACTTGTGGTGGGGTGATTCAATATGATATGGGCAAGATTATTGCAGGCGGTGAATTCGAACGCACTGGTTCGTTGAACAGTCCGCCGAGGGCAATATTGACCGCAGTTGGCACCGTGAGAGCTGCCAGCCTGACGGATGATCCCCGCTATCTGGAGTATCTCCAAAGTGCAATCGGAAGAACCGCTCGAACTAGGAAGAATTTTAGCCGGCCTGCTTTACAATCTGATCGACTTTTCAAGATACAATATGATCACCCTGCCAATATAAGGAACTGTGATAAATGTCTAGTAGAGTGGGAAGAAATAAGAGATGAACGGGAGGATAGTGATCCACAGCCCCACTATGGTATTATTGCTTCTGGAAATCATGTTATCAAGCACGGGCGGACAAGAGAGCAACTTCGTTCAGAGACCGGGACATTGTGCTTTGAAATGGAGGCAGCTGGTCTAATGCTCGATTTTCCCTGTGTTGTCATCCGCGGAATTTGTGATTATGCCGACTCGCATAAGAACAAAGAATGGCAAGGATATGCGGCTCTAGTAGCAGCAGCGTACACAAAAGAGCTGCTGGGATATGTTCCTGTTGGCCATGTCTCCCAAGAGAACCTGGTAGTAGACGCATGCAGTAAGTGAAAAGGGTCCTAGCTGGGTTAGTCCTGAATAAAGAGTGAATTGCTTATATGGCTCTATATAGACGGATTGAAGAGCGAAATTATGGGCACAAATCAACGTCTAGACGAAGCATACGTTCAGCAAGAGCACCATCATCGTGAGAAGGTTACATTCGTGTTGACGGATCAGCAAAACCGCTGCCACCAAATATTCAAGGTATCAAGTTACGAGGAGCAAAAGAATATCAATCCTAGAAAGGTAGAAGGGACCTGCCTGTGGGCTACACTGAGTCCCGAATATATCCGTTGGGCAGAAAGCAACTGTAACGATCTTCTCATAGTGTCTGCTGACCCAGGCTGCGGGAAGTCCGTGCTCTCCCGATCGATAATCGAAGACCAGTTAGAAGTTTCTAATCCAGGAGTGACCATCTGCTACTTTTTTTTCAAGGACAACGACGAGCAGAATCATCTTGCTTCAGCACTCTGCTCCGTACTCCATCAGCTTTTTAGCCAGCAGCCTCAGCTCTTGCGTCATGCCATACCATCATGGGGAAAACATGGTGAAAAACTGCGACAAGAGGTTGACGAACTTTGGAGGATTTTTACAACCGCCGTATTATCAGATGAATCATGCAAGACAATTTGTCTTTTCGATGCGCTTGATGAGTGCCGTGAGGTTGATCAGAATCGACTGATTGAGAAGCTACAGTCATTTCATCGCCTGCCACGTTCGCAGAGACAGGATACCTGGTTGAAATTCCTAGTCACTAGTCGCCCCTATGACGAGATTCAGAATAGATTTCGAGCAATAACGGGCTCCTTCCCCCGTCTTCATTTGAAAGGAGAGGAAGAAAATGATCAGATCCATCAAGAAATCAACCTTGTCGTGAAGGTGCGAGTAAGAGAGTTCGCCAAAGCAGCAGCGTTGTCACGTGATACAGAGCAGCGACTTAAGCAGCAGCTTCTACAAATGGAGCACCGTACGTATCTCTGGTTACATCTAGCCATTGACGACATTCGATCCACACTTGAGGATAGTCTCCGCCCTTCTGAGGAAGAAATACAGATGATACCTCAATCAGTCGATGAGGCGTACGAGAAGATTCTTAGTCGATCGCCACCCCGTCAAGTGGACATTACAAGGAAGATCTTACAAATCATGGTTGCAGCACGGCGCCCTTTAACAACGGCGGAAATGGCCATGGCGCTCGGTATAGCCACCTCTCCACAAGCCCAAACTGCTGCAGAAGCTGGAATTGAAGCATCCCAATTCTACAAAAAGCTGCGTCGATTATGTGGCCTTTTTGTTTTCATCAACAACTCCAAGATCTACTTTATTCATCAGACAGCTAGAGAATTTCTTCTCAAGAAAAGTAGCTCTAACAGTGTCGACTGCTTGTACTCATGGTCCTTAACTGATACTGAGGATCAAATGGCCGTTATTTGCTTGCGATACCTATTGATGGAGGATCTGGAACACAATGAAGAATCATGCTCTAACATTCGAAGCTTTTTACATTATTCAGCATTATATTGGGCGGACCACAAACGGAAGATGAGTCTGACCCAAGACCAAGAAGCGACCGGTCAAGTTCAACAAATCTACGATCTGAGTAGAAAGGTATTTTCATTGTGGTTCCCTATCTTTTGGAAGACCATCGAGAGTTACAGTGCCCCGCCTTCGATGACGACTTTACACCTGGCATCACTCAACGGACATGAGCGGGAAGTTGAGTTTCTACTGTCTCTCGATAGGAAGGCTATCAATTCAATCGATGGCGCCGGAACGTACCCTATCATCTGGGCCTCCTTAAACGGTTACGATAAGGTTGTGCAGTTGCTGCTGGAGAAGGGAGCCGAGGTCAACGCTCAAGGTGGAAACTATGGAAACGCCCTCCGAGCTGCGTCTTTGCGAGGACACGATAAGATTGTACAGCTCCTGCTGGAGAAGGGAGCCGAGGTCAACGCCCAAGGTAGCGAGTCTGGAAATGCCCTCCAAGCTGCGTCTTCCCAAGGACATGATAAAATCGTGCAGTTGCTGCTGGAGAAGGGAGCTGAGGTCAACGCTCAAGGTGGAGGATATGGAAATTCTCTCCAGGCTGCATCTTTAGAAGGACACGATAAGATTGTACAGCTCCTGCTGGAGAAGGGAGCTGAGGTCAACGCTCAAGGTGGAACATATGGAAATGCTCTCCAAGCTGCATCTTCCCAAGGACGTGATAAAATCGTGCAGTTGCTGCTGGAGAATGGCGCTGAGGTCAACGCTCAAGGTGGAGGATATGACAATGCTCTCTACGCAGCGTCTTTAGAAGGACACGATAAGATTGTACAGCTCCTGCTGGAGAAGGGAGCCGAGGTCAACGCTCAAGGTGGACACTTTGGGAATGCTCTCCGAGCTGCATCTTCAGAAGGACACGATAAGGTTGTACAGCTCCTGCTGGAGAAGGGAGTCGAGGTCAACACTCAAAGTGGAGAAGATGGAAATGCTCTCCAAGCTGCGTCTTTCAAAGGACACGATAAGATTGTACAGCTCCTGCTGGAGAAAGGAGCCGAGATCAACGCCCAAGTTGGAACATATGGAAATGCTCTCCAAGATGCGTCTTTAGAAGGACACGATAAGATTGTACAGCTCCTGCTGGAGAAGGGAGCTGAGGTCAACGCCCAAGGTGGAACATATGGAAATGCTCTCCAAGCTGCGTCTTTAGAAGGACACGATAAGATTGTACAGCTCCTGCTGGAGAAAGGAGCCGAGATCAACGCTCAAGGTGGATACTTTGGGAATGCTCTCCAAGCTGCATCTTCAGAAGGACACGATAAGGTTGTACAGCTCCTGCTGGAGAAAGGAGCCGAGATCAACGCTCAAGGTGGATACTTTGGGAATGCTCTCCAAGCTGCATCTTCGCAACGACACAATACCATTGTACAGCTTCTGCTGGAGAAGGGAGCCGAGGTCAACGCCCAAGGTGGATACTTTGGGAGTGCTCTCCAAGCTGCGTCTTTAGAAGGACACGATAAGATTGTACAGCTCCTGCTGGAGAAGGGGGCCGAGGTCAACGCCCAAGGTGGAAAATATAGAAACGCCCTCCGAGCTGCGTCTTTGCGAGGACACGATAAGATTGTACAGCTCCTGCTAGAGAAAGGAGCCGAGATCAACGCTCAAGGTGGATACTTTGGGAGTGCTCTCCAAGCTGCGTCTTCCCAAGGACACGATAACATAGTGCAGCTGCTGCTGCTGGGGAAGGGAGCTCAGAGTGGGAGGATGGAGATATTTTCTGGGCTGCATCTTTGGTAAAGTAACACAAGATTTTGAAAATCCTCAGCACGTCTAGTTCCTCATTTGTCCACACCCTCTCTCCATCTCTCCTAAAAGACCAAAGGTCCCTTGACCTCGGAATTTGTAAATCAAGTAGCTGCTACCGTAATTAGGGGGCATTGGCTGAGTCTCTTCCTGTTATCGCCAAGTCGTAGTGTCTTATTGAACATATATACAGGAACTTTGATTTATGAATGACTGAACGAAGGGGGTCGTAAAATTCGAAAATTGTCTTACTATCACACTTTTGCTGGTGATTATTACATAGCTGTTTTAGGAATGACGCTATTTTGTAAAGTGCGTGTAATTTACAGTAAACGTATCGTCATATTCATGACTTCTATCTATTTTTATAACAATAGTGGGGTAAAGATCCCTTGGCAGTGGGGCCTGAATAAAAAAAAGCGATTAGAAGGGTAGAAGCTGTTTTCGCTATCGACTGTATCGTAGAAATGTACATTCTATAAACATCTTCCAACTCGCGCTACTCCAAAAGAATGGAGAGGGTAGGAATTTGTCATCATGGTCGTTAAGTCATTCAACTAGGGGCATGCTACTCTGATACTGTTGTAAAAGATGTCAATAAACATCTCGGCGTGGGACAATTTTTCAAAAAGTTTGATTCAACTCTGCCGGAAGGGATTGGCGCTCGAAAATTAATTCCAAACGGAGTGAAGCCGGCTCGAAGCCTGAATCATGGAACACTACCTTGAGTATTATGAAAAAGACTAATCGTTGCTCTAAGACTTCAACTTCCCTGAACTAAGCTTCAAAAATGCTGCGATTTCCAGAGATGCAACGCAGGAGCCGAACACAATGAGGCGTGGAATGTGCCCTTAAATCTGTAACTCTCTGGGTCACATTGATAATGCTCACTGGGAGCGTGCTGTAGGAAAAGAAATGGCAGAAGAAGACGCGATAACTTGACTATATGAGACTTTGATTCTTGAATCGCACAAAGACGAGGCACCCACTGCAATCCCAAAAAATTGTAATCACAATCATGTTCAGAACTCACTGACACAATCCAATTCTCTCTCATTTGCTCTCTCGCGACCTCACTTCTAGAAAGGCATTTATTCCATGCTACTGTAACTCCATGCCGAAGATTGTGAGTACAGAGCGCGGAACCAATTCCCGCCGTTTCAAACAGGCTATAGTGTGCTTGTTTAAAAGCAATGTCATGGGCGGCTCAGTTCACGCGACGTTGTATGTTTATATTTTTCTAGGTGTCGTGCTGCTTCTTGCATTGACCTTGGCCGGATTTGACCTAATTCGGATTTTAAGACGTTGGGACGGTTGGTTCAACAGGACCTCGATGATACCCGAAATACCTTCTGAATTCACGAGATCAACGGCAAAAAAGCTGATCCCGCATAGCATAATCATCTTTATCCGTCGAAAATACCGGGCGAACTTGTTGCGCGCAAGAAGCAGACAAATAATACTGTTGCGACGCTTAAACGAGGCCTCACGTTTATAACCCAGAGCAATGGGGAGTCAATCCTCAATCCTCAGAAGAACGGAAATTCACCGGCGATTATGATTTATCTACTCGAACGTTTCGTCTTCAATTGGGAGGGAACTATATTCTGCGAGATCTCCCCCCTCACCTCCACAATGTGTTGGAACGTACTCCAATAAAGCAGCTCTAATGTCTTTTCCTCATCAGGGCTAGCGATTGAGGGAATCCATTCCTTAAAGCTTGACAGTGATGAGTTACTTTTTAATATCCAGTAATGCTTTGCTTGCTTCTTTTGACCAATATGAATGAATTATGTGCACCCGAGAAGTGGGTATGGACAAGGCCGCTTTCAGATTATACTTCGGGTTTGATCGCTTTCTTTCTTGCAGGTCAAAAGTCTTCTGAATTATTATTCCAATTCTTATATTTCAATGCAGGGTCTTTTGAAAGAGCTTGTGACCTGAAAAAGGTCTAGAGCGTTCTGAAGTAGATCATACTTGTCGTGAAATCAATTTTCAAAATCTGCCGGATCCGGTCCTAAGTTAGCCTGATGTTTCCTGTTGGCGTAATATCTCGAGAAAACGGCTTAAAGGACATAATTGCTGAAAAAAACGCACAAACGAAAACCAAATCCTACAACCTTTGTCTTGAAAGTCAAAAGTGCCCTTCCCGGGGAGGAACTAATAATTCTTCGTTGACTCAGTGACCTGAGACCAACGACCCGTTTAAACTTTGCCAAAAAATGGCACTGATGGGTCTCTCGTAGGAATTTTCCATCAACGCGGTTTGATCCAAGATTCACCATGCTCAACAATCTTGCTTTCTAGGCGGTCATATATTCAAACTTTGACCGCAAGTTTTCTCATAAATGGTGATCTTGCTCAACAAACCTCCGAGAGACTTTCATTCTGGATGACTGCTCTTGAAATTGCATTTTTTATAGTCATTTAATTCTTTGTCGTCGTTGCCTTGCGCCGATCATTTTTGGCATTGTGCCATGGCCCCCCGGAACACGATCGGATGGTCAAAATGGGAAGAGAAGAATCTACTTGCCTGGCTGCAATCCAAGAAGGGGCTATCCTGGAAAGCCCTGTCTCGTGCCTATTATGAAGAATTCCAAGTGCAGCGAAGCATCGAATCTTTGCGAGGGAAAAAGTATCACCTTCTTCGAAAAGGCAGACACTATAGTGTCGAACCGACCGCAGACCATTCAGTATCGGCAGATCTTAACCATCAGCCACATCCTACCAGGGCCGGAAAGACTAGATCTTTTCGGCGCAGAATCGACCGATGGCTTCAAAGAACACCTCTATCTGAGCCTACCGAAGGAGAGTGCGACCATTTTACCGAAACAAGGCGCTCACCAAGTAGTAAGCTACTCGCTCAGTCATGAATCACCGCATAACTAGCTGATCCATTTCATAGGACTACTATCAGTAGCGCCAAAGTACACGCCGCTTGATGGAACCGAAAAACTGTCCCCGATTTGGGAATATGCTCACCGCTTCAATGCACCCCGAAAGTTGAGGCTATTGAGATTGTAGCAACGTTGGGTAAAAATGTACGTTACAGGATCGGAATCACATGTGTATCTGCATTTTTGGCCACTTCTCGTGACTTTTCTGGGCTTGAAGCTCAGAGTAGTCTTGCGATTGAGATGTCCATCATATAGAGGTATCAAAAAACGAAAAGCCAGTCTGGTGGGTTGACCAGTGGCAATGGTTCCAAGAGATTCAAAAGCCGGCAAAATGGAATATTTCGATCTTGATTTGGCTACTTTAAGTGGAGAATGCAAACCAAATTTTAGATACAATCCGCTTGAATCATTGAACCCCGTGAATCTGCAGTCTCGTCATGTTTATGGAGCCTATGCCCGACCGTGGTCTACTGAGGGACAATCAAAAGAGAAACAAAGGCAGGTTGTCTAATTCATGGATAGGTCGAAAATCAAGATACAGGGAATGATTAAACAGTATAAACGTAGACATTATCTGAAGAACCTCAGTCCAAGGGGCCTAGAAAAGTACAGTTTTAGCTAAGTGCTGTTGAAAGGTTTTTGCTTCCAAAAATGAAAAGCCCATTGAACTACCTGTCGTGTAATAGAGGTTTTTGAGATTAATCCCCTTTTTAAAAGCTTCCAGATAGCATGGCCGAAATTGTCAACCACTTTGATTTGACGCTCAGAGTTGAGAGACGATTAAAATAAGATTTGAGACAATAGCTGTGGGACCAACGATCTGATGGTAATATCATATCGACAGCGATTCCAATGAGTGACGTTTCCACCATTGAACAGCTTCTCCACCAGTTCTTCACCCATACCAACAACTTTACTCCTAGGGCACGGGGACTACTTTTTAAAGCTCTGGAATATGAACAGCATGCAGCACTTGCCATGATGCTACTAGACATTCGGTTCAACGCCAGCGCGGAACACTCAAGTGAGAAAGCGGCGCTTCACCTCACCGTCATTGATGATGACCCCACTGCGATTGATATTTTCATGGCGCAGGACAATGTCAAGTTTAGCTATATAGATTCTGCGACAGTGGCTTGCTGCTCGCGGCGGAAACATTTGATGGCAGGTTGTATTAGAGGAAGGTGTCAGATCTGGAGCGAACGCGTATTAACTAGTATCGAGGATGTCCGATTAGAGGATGGTGAATTTATGTCTGGTTGAAGAACTATCTAAGCTTTTCAGGGGGAATACATAGAAAATGCGGGCGGGCGCTGGATACACTAGTCCTAGAGAGGAGTGGTTTTACCACTATTCCTCTCTAACTTGACAGAAGGTTCTAGACTTGGAAAACCAGCACGACTGTCAGCGTCGCTCAGTAATTTGACATGCAGCAAACCCACGCAATAGCGAGCTCATCCGACAGCGCTTTTTCCAGAGATAGAAGTCGACGCAGCGGACAGTGATACAGTACATGTAGCACAACCCCACAGAAACAACCAAGTTAGCAGGCACCCTGATCCGCTTTTGCTTCGCGTGATCGGTCCCATCTTGGATGAGAAGACTGATTGTTTCAATTGTTCACTAGATCACTTTGATGACGCAGGTGGCGAACTCATAGAAGGGGGATTTCCGACGAGAAAGACGATCTTTTCTCATGCTCTCGAACCGGTCGCTAATTGAAGGGTAAAAGAACACATTATGTTGCTTCTGTAATCGCCTGACAATCAGTCTCAGCTTTCATCAGGACGTGCAATATCTTAGCACGTTAATATTGTTTTCTTACTGCATACCCTGATTCTATGACAACTTCGCCCTGAATAACGAGAGGAAAGGCAAGAAGAAAGGACAAAGTGGGGAGACGGATTCCAAGTCTAAACCACTTTCGGATAAGCCGCAGATCATTTTTCATCTCAAGGTTGACGGACCCGTCGTAATTGAAACCGAAGTTTCCCAAGTATGCTCTAGTATACAGTAACTGACTCCACAAACGTGCGCTTCTTTGTATTTCTTTATAATACTCGAGTTAACCAGATTGTGGGTCCATTCATAGATTTGGGATATAAATAGGCACACCGAATTGAGAGTTGAAAAGTGAAGGAAAATAAGTAGGAGCATTGTCAACTTCCAAGAGGTTCAGGGAAGTTTCCAAAGCTTTAAATTGAATCATTCTCATCGCTGCCAAAGAAAGGTGTTTGTTGTTCTTCGTAGTGGCTCCGATTCCGAAAGACAATTCAAGAAAAACGGTCGATTGAGCAGCTGAGCTGCGAGACTCTATCTCAGAAAATAAAACTGTCCCTCTAGGCGATTGATACCGCAGTATGACACCGTCGTATTAATTGTGGGGATGTGTAAACTATGGTTCTGATTGTCCGTGGTTCTGGTTATCACTTGAATATGATTTCACAACAGTCCAGGATATGTCCAGGGAAATTGGATAACCACGATGGCTTTAACTGGTGTGAGTGTTTATATATTACTGATTATTGAGCTCAGTGTTGGAGATATGTCACAGACATGGTGGTGTCGGACTTCCTGAGATTTTGTCACATGGAAGAAAACGAAGGAAATAGCGATAGGACTTCGCTACTCAGAATTGCATGAGGAATAAGAAATGTGCGACGTACTTGGCAACGACGGCCTGCCCCACCAGAATCGAATTTATGTGAATATAAGGTTGGACTGATCACATACTGACACTCTATCCTGCATTCAGTAAATTATGCTTCTACGGGTAATCCACCTTTGTTTGTTAGAGGTATTGTTCCTGTAGCCAGATTTACTCCGGCTTTTTTAGGTGCTTGATTAGAGTTTTGCTCAAACATTGGTCACTTCTGTCAATATCCTCATGCTTTATATCCTCAAAGTATTATCTCTCGAGGAAGAGCGTCCTTGATTTCCTCCATCTTTTCAATTTATCGTGTTCAGAAGAACTGCCATGGATTTCCCGGAACAGGGACAGGAACAGGTCTTCATACCCACAGAATTCTCAGAGAACTGGCGCTGGATGTTCCAGCTAGCCAGCCGGCACCGAAGATTGATCTACAGTGTTCCAGTATCTGAAAACTTCTCACAACAAGAAGGCTGTCCTTTTGAGTATTAAATTGAGTAGCCACAAGACGAGACCTACATTGAGACCCCAAACGAAGAACAACATGGTTTGGAAGAGACTGATTCAGCCAGATATGATTTTTTAGAGGGACAGGGAAGCGTAACATCTGTGGTAGTACCAGTTTTACCCAGAGAGCTCCTCAATACATTTACCACCCTAAAGAGGGGTGCTGTTATCTTATACACTGATTAGTCTAGTCCCAGCTAATTTTATGATGGCTTGGATGTTCGAACGTAGTAAACAATCCTTTTTTGTCTGACTTGTGCACCGTCTTCCTTATTCGCCCTAGATACAGCTTTGTTCTCGAGTGCTGACATGTTCCTGACAGGGAGGTGGAGGAGTAATGTTGTCGAACTCCGCAGCAGAAAAGATCACCACCTTTCCTATCTTGGACTGATGAATCAGCGCGTGCTTATATCTTATAATACTGTCTTCTTTGTATGTAACGTGCACGTAAGCGTACGTACGTACGAGCTATGCAACTAGCCTCCGCGAACTCGTAGGATCGCTCAACTCGATCCAGCAGCTAGATAGAACAACCCTCTTGAAATTGGATGCTTGATTTACTAGCCCATACGATTCGTCCCAATCCGACAAATGTCAAAAACAGGATATTTGGAGTGTAATAACACAGGGGGAAATGGAAGCATTGGCTATGGGCTATGGGAGACTCCGAGAGATGGAATCCACAGTGGACGACCTCGAGAACCAGGTCGAAGCTATCAGCAGAAGGAAGCATGTGGTTTCTGCGAAGCACAGTGCAAAGTAACCCGGTATATTGCATACACAAGGACCAGCTGTATCTGACTTGACGTAAGCTTTTGGAAGCCCAAAAGGAAACGAGGAGTTAATGAATTATACATACAGTAACGTTACATGTGAAATTCTGGTTCTATTCATGAAGTTCAATAATCAGAACCAGGTGCGGTCCTTTTCAAATACCAAATTTATTGAGACCCAGGGAAACCACTCTCTTGGCATGCAAACCGAACTGGAAGCCACTTGATGCCGGGTCTGTCGGACGATGATAATAGTATTGGTAACTATGAAGACTGGGACTTGATAACGTGGGGAGTAATTTGAGAGCCACTCTAGTGTTCCACTGCCACGCGGCGCGATCATTTCCACAGCAATTGAACCGTGGGTTAGGCGTTGTATATTTGAATCAATTCATGGATGAGTGGAAGCTATATCGTGTGCTTTCCCAAGCCAGAATGTAAATTTAATATCACTGTGACCCATGGTAATGAGGAGAACCCGTTTGATATTCACATACACTCACAAAGGAACACGCTGCAGATCACCCGTAGTGTTTCCGTACACTTTTGATTTGACTCAGAGTCTTCCTAATGGACCGATCTGGGATTGACAAATTATTAAAGTTTACCGAAAACATGGATCCGTAGCCCCTTTTCCATTGAGTGAATTATCTTGCTTGGGCGACAGGCCGAGCATGCCAGGCTCTCGACTTTTGTCTCTGCTTGTCCAAGGCTTAAATCTCCCTTCCCCGCCCGAAAATATAATATAAATTTTGCAACCTTTACTTCTCTATATATTCCTGACTGTCTTGACTGTTGTGAAACCCGGCCCAGCATGAAGGCAGACTTGTTGAATATTATCCATACCCATACAGCCTACAGCCCCGAGAAACAGGAGCTTCCTGCTGGAGAGCATGGCACGACTTCCCGAACTCGTTCAACCGATACCGACTGTGCGGTCATCGAACCCACAACAACGATCTCTCAAGATCCGGTACGTTGACCCTTCCCAAGGCTTCTTATTGCAACGAAGCGACGCACCTGTGAGCTGCTACAACATGGGTATATCTGACATTCTTCTCATCGCTGACATTGTTTCAGGATTTCCGCGTGATCAAATCCCGCAAGAAGAAGGACCATCACAAGATCCACCGAAGATGCTTCGAGGTGGTGAGTCAGTTTGACGATGAGTTTAAAAAGCTCATCGAGGAGCGGGACGAACAGAGACACCAAGATCATAAATTGATACAGCGCCTTCGTGACGAGAATCGTAAAGATTTAGCGAAGCTACGACAAAATACTGCAGAAAAAGAGAAAGCTTGGGCTGAGAAGCTCATCCTGGAAACGGAGGTTCGTCAGCTCAGGCAGCGGTTGAAACACTCCCATAGCTCCGAGGATAGCCAGGCTTCCTTGGCTGCTATTCAGCCCATGCTGCGCCGTGTTCATAATGACGTGTCGGCATCAATGAATGACTTGTGGGATACCATCAAAACCGCACAGAAATGATAGCAGTCAGCCTTTTACCCACCGATGAGTCGAACAGCCCACTCTAGTGGCCAAACTAGAATGTCTCGCTTGGGACTTGTTGTGAGGAATGTTAGACTGCCAATTGGAGAGAGATTTATATCTGCGGTTTTCCTTGAATCTTGCACTACACAGCGAGCTTGTCTTACTTAATTACAAATCTGACATACAAGGCAGTTTACAAAGCACTTCATCCTGGTAGGAAGCCATCTACTTAGTCATGATACATAAAACAGAACATATGAATGGACACAGACACAAGTCAGACTACGTCAATTTGTAGACGTGTATTTTCCACAATCAGCCTTAAATACTGTGCACCAACCTTTTTTTTTTCAATCCTCGCTGCCCTCGCTTGACTCTTCTGCCGTTTTCTGTACTGCCGACTCAATAGCGGCCAGCCGGCCCATCAAATCCTCTAGCTCGTTTGCCACAACATGATTTAGATTGTTTTGATCACGAGTGTGTCGTTCCATGCGTCTGGAAAAAGTATAAGCAGATAATTACTATTTCAAAATTATGGTTTCACTGACCTCACACGGATGTCGAGACTAGGAACACGTTAGATTGTAATTTTCTCACCCTCTTGCTTTGGTACTCACTCTACAATATATTGGAAGATTATTGTGTAGCGTCGTTCAACTTCATCGGACAGAGTGGTGGGCTCTTGATCACCACGTGGACTGACGCTTTCATTTGAAGTACGCTGTCGTTTCACTCCTGCCTGTCTGTCTCCTGGCTGGGCATCGGCATTCCTTGCATGGGTCCAATCTTCGGTAGTGTCTCCCGTTATGGAGCTGGCTGAGCTCTGAGACTCACTAGATGTCGAGGAAGACACGGACAATGCACGTAGCAGTCGGCGCTCAAAGCTTGGAGCTGCGTTCTTTGTATTGCCCGGAGTACTACCCATCGTGAGAATTAATTGAATCTTTCATACGCAGGCCTGACAAGCCTGTAGATATTTGTAGTCTGAATGATACTCCTTGAACGCGGCTTGTTCCCTCGTGAACCACGGACCCTGGGTCTTTTTACTGGTCTGAGAACAGTCATTGTCGAGAATGGAGTCTCGGTGAGTCTGGCTAACAAGAAACACTTGGAAAGTATATTTCTGGCCCATGTCATCCACGGTACGCCTCTGATGAGGCGTTAGAAACTATAACGTTGCAGTGCGCAATCGAAGCCAAACCAAGGACATGGAAGGGAGAGGGTAATTTGACCAAGTAACTTACAAGAGAGTTTGTGACATATTCAATCAGAAGTGTTTTGTTACCGCATCTGACACCGCCCTTGCATAATTCCCAGGTGCTAGGGCCCTTTCTTGTTAATGCGGTTCAAAGTTGCGAGGACACGCCACTACTAGAGCCCGTAGGTCGCTCTAATTACGGAGTATCAAGCTTGGGTTTCTCCCCGGACCCGACAATTGAAAATGGCATAGTTCTGGAATCGATGATCGACAAGCTCCCTCGGTTCCTTGCTCGCAACCATGAATGGCACTGTATCTCTTAGCTAACGTGGTAAGGATCTAGGCCCCAATGTGCTGTGATCGCGGAACGACAGTACGGCTGGGAAGGGGTGCGCGTGTGAACATTGGTGTTAGTGGGGCTACGGGAAAAGCCAAGTGGTCTTGTGGCCCAATACTTTGTCCATGGTGCCCGCATTGATCGTCAGAGTTTTCTCGGTCGGCCAAGCTTGACGACCCGGCAAGACCCACCTGACGAGCCTTTGACGCTAGATGGGTTAAATGGCAATACCATTAAGCTTTGGGCAATTGTGATGCATTCGACTTATCTTAACTCGTCGCTCTGCACAGGCCGGAATGGAGCAAACAAGAATGTGAGATCGAAGTGCTTGTGATTGCTTGCAAACACGTTTCATCGTTCCAGCCCGAGAAATACGCAACACAACAGCATTGATGCTTTATGAATTGATGAATTATTGATTTTCTAGCCTTGCAATCGAATCTAACTAATACGCAAACCGAGAAATTACAAAAATGCAGGAATGCCAAAATTGTATCAATTGGGGTTCACATGATATCTGCCTTCACCGCAAATCATAAGGTAGGGAAGAGTCCACACGATCCAGCGAGCCTCAAATGGATCTCGACCAGCCTCCAAGTAAGCCGTTTCGTTCCCTTTCAGTTTTATACTGCACCCTCGATATCGATGTCCGGAAACTCGTAGTGAGATCCCAGCGGCGGTAGTCCCTCCTGGTCTGCCAGTGGGTATTCAGGGCCAGGAATCTCAGTCCCGGCGGAGTCGTGCAGCATTTCAAACGGGCCATATTGGTTCGTCCACGGATCATGGACAACATCAGAGCCAGGCAACTGTCTGGTCAGTTGGGCATTCTCGTTGTCGCTCATTCTGGTTGTCAAGGATTTCATGAATGTCTCGGCTGAGGCGTGGATTTCATTCAACATATCCTGCACTCCTGTGCGAGATATCAGATTGTGGCTTTCGTTGACAACCATATCAAGCCGATGGTTAAATTGAACAATCTCTCTCTTCAGGCGACTGCTTTCCTCCAGTGCTCTTTGTTTCTCCGAAGATAGCTGGTGGAGCTGGGCACTGGCCTGCGCCTTCTCCCTGCTTAGTCGCTGGCTGCTGGCTGCTAACTCTCGCTGTCGCTCGTTGAGCCGCGCTGTGAGCTGTCGGTTATGCACTTCAGCATTGTTGATCGCTACTCGACAATGTGCATGAACGAGATCGAAGTCATTGCCCAGGCCTCGGGAGTTATCTGTAGCCGCCGCGTGTCGCTGATTCGTCTGTGCTTGGTGGGTTGGTATTAGTAGCTGCCCTGTCCGCCCACTGCAATGTGCTCTAGAAGACATACCGGTACTTGATGTGGCTGCGGCCGACGTGCTGTAGGGTGGAGGCCGGATGTACTAGTAGGCGGAGGCCGTGTAGTCTGCGAGGGGGGAACTCCTGTCCCTCTAGGTCTCCGGGTAGTTCTCTGTACTGGCATTTCCTAGCTCTTTGAAAGACAAGCTCCTATTGCCGATTTGAGGAATACCGACCAAAGAGCAGGTAGAGCTCTAAAGGAAGGGAAGATTGTAGCAATGAGGCGAGCGAAGTCATTGTTTACATTTATGTAAAGAATTCATTCAGTACAGCATTTGTTCAGGACGACCAATCCCACGGTTTCCCTTGGAGTATCCACCGGTTCAAAAAAAGTATACGGCGGTGGAATTAATCCCACAACCCCACTTGAGCCCTAGAGGAGCTTCCAAGTTGGCTTCCTGGATTACAATTAAATGAATATTGCTCGTAATTGAAGGCATGATACCGTTCCGGTCTATTGATTTCTATCTCCTGGCTCACAATTCTCCTCGGGGTTGAACCAGTGTTTCGCGCGTATCGACCAGTCCAGGCCTCCATGTTTGTGACTAGGAATGGAAAGCGGAAGCCACAGTACCAAGAAGAGCAACAGAGTTACTCGCTGAAGTTATGTTCTTGGCTGCCATCGAATTCCGTACTCTTAGTTTGAATTCAGCCGATGCTCCGCAACTGGGCGTCTCAGGAAAGATCCTCCTCATTCCTTCCTGTTTCTGGCGAGATGTGCATCTGCTTCTTCCCAGCACTTTCCAATGCTAATTGTACAACTGGAATATATAAGGTCTGGCGAGATGTCCTCTGGTTGCCTCGCAGCACCTGATTTCTGATGCAAAGTCTACGACTGATGGTCTGGTGAGATGTCCTTCAGTTTCCTCCCAATAAATCTTCCAAAGCATTGTGATTACTGATGGCTTGAGGGTACGTTCTTTGATTTCCACGCTGTACTTCACCACCTGATGCCCTCTCGGTTTTCCGGACATGTTTTTGTCTCGAAGAGATTTTGAACGCCAGCTGCCTGCCCGACTCGATGCATTCGTCCTTGATAAGGGTGTTTAGAAACAATTCATCTCACGGAAATGAACATTGATTGACTTCTATGACATCCCACTAGAGTTTTCACATTGTGAACGGGTCTGAGGAGGTTGCGCTATGTTTGGGCAAATGAACGTGCAAATCAAGTTTTCTTCATTGAACATCTGTAGTCTCGCTCTACCGATATTGTTGCTGATACAGCTCTTCCAAATAGATTTAGATTGGGGTCGGTGTGGTTTTCCTCTTCCAGAGATATCAAGTTGAAAATACACGTATCTACAGCCAGTAAAAACGACAATGACTGGTCGTCGCCCCTTGATATATATATATATATATGATGTTCTTCATGTTAAATATCTTTTAAATCCCTCTTTGAGAAATGACGCTTCAGAATTTTAGCTAAGCCGTTTCAAGTTTTTATTGCTGAAACAGCCATTTTTTAAAGCCTACGAGACATTTCTTACTATGGAATTTCGTTCAGTGTCTGTCTTCCACAAAGCACGTGGAAAGTATCCGGTGGATACCTCCATATCAGAGAGTTATGTTGACCGTCACCCCTCGTCAGAGCTTTAAGTTATAAACAGTAGCCCTCGACAATATTCGGTTCGAGTTTTAGCTACTGTGTAGGAATGGCTTCCTTGCACAATGTGCATTTAAACGTGACTTTCAATTCTTGAGACAGAGTTTCTGAATAAGAGTGCAATCCTACTTTTTTCTTTTTTCTCTCGTTGAAAAGATCAAAGCGAATGCCTTTTCTCATATAATTATGACACAATTCAAGCAAGACATCATTGTTTAATATTACCAAATCCACTTCATCTAAAAATGTCTCAAGAGAACTCCACTAGTTTTGCCCCTCGTTCATGCTTTTTATCACGGATGCTTTGGCTCCTCATATTCATCACTTTGAGAATTGCACAAGAAGTAACTCAAGCTGTAGAAATAGATTTCCGTTCAATTTTGGGCATGCTATTTCGTGATGTGGCTACGCGTGGTCATTCGCTGTTGAAAGCTAACCTTGAACTGAATGGCCAACATAAACGATATTTTTTCATGGCGTGCTATCACTTCTTAGAAGAATCTTGCACATATCTGAGGCTTTATTGCTTGCTATAACTCCAATTTGGATGGCTATAGCCGGAGAAATTGATTTATGCTGAGATAAACATGAGATATTGCAAGGCAATGAGCCCAGGTGTCCGTAGGACCTCGACTTGGTCGGATCATTTATCTGGCCCAGTTGGCACCGTATTATTGACGGCCCTCTGCTGTTTCATGGCGCTGTATTAAGTACCTTCATATTCTTTACGATTACTTGTCTGCAGAAGACGAATTCTGGCTGTCACATATATGCCAAGCACAGCCCTCTTTAGCCTTCATCAGACCTAGTCCACATTGTCAAGGTTTATTTGGCGATGGCTGTCGGTACTCCTGGGGAAAGGGGGCCATAATCGTGGATCTATGGGCGACTGGAGCATTACTAGTTACATTGTTTCTACCCTCGCTTGTTCGCTGTTCAACTTTTAAAGCACAGTTTTTCACTACGTGATACCTGCGGGGGATTCTGATCCCTCATAGTACTGTATCAACTTGAGTCATTGTCTTCGCATCAAATCAGTCAATGATGACAGACCAAACACCCACCCGACACGGGAGTCCTTTGATCGCACCCCGTCGTTTTCATATCATAAAATTGAGACCGCGCTGTAGTCTCCTAAGATCTAACACCCCTTTCGGACATGCCACATAAATTCTCAAAGTAGGCTATTAGTGCTCCCAAGCTAGGTGCTGTCTTTCGCGGAAAATGTTTTTCGGTATCGCAATAGCCTTTTGGTTTGTACTTTTGGCAATCCAAGACCTCCAATGGCTTGCTGAAGCAGGAAATACCTCTTTACATTTGCCTAACTTGTCAGAGAAGCGTAGTGGCCTCCTTCTCGGCCGCAACACTGGTATGTATACAGCGGTACTGGGAGGCTATGGTAAGGTCACCGACGGCTGGCCGAGGTTTGACCAATGGGTTCACTCTTTCGAGGACATGTTCGAGAACAATAGAGCTGTGATATCTGCTAGCTGTTCCCAATGGGCCCTCCTCGATAACTCGGACGACGAGACAGATTCTGTCAAGAATGCGATCCACCAAGTGGAACAGTCAAGTGGTGTCGACGCGCGCTTCATTTTGTCGATCGTCATGCAAGAAAGTAATGGTTGCGTGCGTATTCAGACCACCGACAACGGAGTCACCAATCCCGGACTGATGCAAAGCCACGAGGGCTCTGGCTCATGCAATAAGGATGGAATCATCCAGAGCCCTTGCCCCGAAAGTCAGATCCTCCAGATGATTGTTGATGGCGTTGAGGGAACTCAAGCCGGACCTGGCCTAAAGACGCTGTTGGCCGAGGAGGGCGGTAAGAGTGATGTGGCTTCATTCTACAAGGCTGCGCGTGCCTATAACTCCGGCACTGTTGCCTCCAGCGGCAACCTGGGGCAGGGTGGTGCTACTCACTGCTATGCCTCTGACATCGCCAATCGCCTTTTGGGCTGGACCGATGGACCGAGTTTGTGCGCTCCCGATATCATTGGCATGATGTCTACTGCGCAGTGGGACCGCAAGGGTGCCGCTGATGCTAGTGATCGCGATACCATTTCGACTTCCACAAGGGCTCGATTGGTCACCCAATCCCACGATGCCTATTCGTTCAGCTTGCTATCAAACTCGTCTTCCTTGCCGTCTATTCCGGTCTTCGCCAACACGTTTTCTGCACTGCTCCCTTCAAGCACAGGTCCTTGTGGATGTAAGAGGAAGCACTATCAAGCGTGAGTAGTCGATCAGTATTTTGGCTTCCTTCATTTCTTGCTGCGCTGTGGTAGCCTGTTCTTCAATGAAACCAAGGGCCGAAAGGCCCTGATGCACGTGAGGATTTAGTAGGTTAGACTATGCAATATAAGATGCCGTTGTCGGCACCTCGACTATTCTAGAATGGGCCCTCTGTAGGCTATTATCAACGGCTTGATTGCTCCTTGTAGACGGCGTACGAGCCAAGCAAAAAGGGAAAGGGGAAGTAAAGAAGACCGAAAAGAAGAGCCTGTGTCAGAGGCCAGATATAGGTAGGAATGGGAGTAATTGCCCAACCGCACTACTGCCAGTCCATCTATAGGTTAAGTATTGGATAGAGCGACCGAGCCACTCGAAATTATCTTCCGAGAGTAGAGAGAAGGGATGTTCGACTGTTCGAGGGGAAATGATTAAGCGCCTGACCAATCCACAAAACCTAAGTGAGGGTTCCCGAGGGTATAAACACATTGGGGGAACACGCTTTAAATCTACTCAACAGTCCGTTTTGGAACTCTACATAAAATCCATCGCCGGACAGTGTAACGTAGGGACGGAGTTGATTCGCTGACGGAGATGACAGCGGCATCATCGCCATGGGGGCAGCGGAGAACAGTCACATGAAGCAGCGCTTTGTCTTGGGAACAGCAGAAAAATACACGGATTTGTCTGTAGTTACCTCGGCGTCCCGAACCGTAGTCTTTCTCCGAAGAAACCGACCTCGCGCGTCGCCAATCTATGAATCGAGCTCAATCACAATCTTTTCAATACTGGTTGCACATTGTTCCAATCTCGTCGATTTTCGCTATTGTAGTGATCCCTTGATATCCTTTGTCTGTAAGCTTCGCGTTTGTGTTCGTGAGGAGCATCGGGATTGTTGCTTGACGTTCTGGAGTATCCGGATTCATGCAGTTAGCTAGGTAAATTCCTTCGCAGGAAGAAACCGGCGCGTTATGTATATGGTACTGTGCTCTCAAAATCAGATGAAGGGGGGATAGTGCTCGTGCTAGACTTTCTCGCCGTCGCAGTTTTATCAGTCGCTCCTGACACACTGTTGCAGCAACGCGCAATATGCTGCTTCGTATTTCGTGACTTCAAGAGTGATCCATTACATGTAAGAGAACAAGAAATCCAATTGCATGAACAGGTATCACATGGGGAGAATCCAAAGATGGCTGCTTTTCATCAAGTAGGAACTGTTGGGTTTCGAGGACCGAGATCAGCGCGACCCAGTTTGACTGTCCAATCAGCAGTTGCTTTGTCATCATATGTAGCCATTGGACAATTATCACGCGTCGTGTTGATCCGTGCATCCTGGTTGGCTCTCGTTTCAATCATGCTGGAAGAATTTCCCTGTCTTTGTTTGATGTCATTGTATCAACTTGGCACCTTCGCGGGACTACTAGGCTACAGATACGAAAGATAATGCTTCTATAGATTACATATCAATTACTTGCTAAATTCGCTCTTGGATCTGCCCAGGCGAACGGCCGCATTTTCGCCGGCATGATTTTTGTCCACACAGAGTGTGGATTGGTGGTCTCTCGTTTTCTTTGTCATCGCGTATCTATGTTGAAGGTACATGTACTTCCCTCCTATAAAAACCGAAGCAAGTGGAATGCCTCGCTGTATCGAGACTTGGACATTCCTCCCCAATGGCTCTTCCACCCGTTATTGTATTGACACGGGTGAATCTATGGGGGCTTATACTCTCTTCTCCGTTACTGAGGTTTCCTCGATAATTTCTTGCTGAGTGTTTCCATTCTCGTTGAGATTCATTGCTACTGTGTGATTCTTAGTCATATGTGTATCCATGAGATTTCTTTACGTAGTTGTCCTTTTCTCAAGCAGGGTACGTCATGAAGACGAACCAGCTCAAATGGCATAGCAGATATGTGAACCATTTGTGCTCTGTTTGTCAAGACTAGGGTTTCAAGGACTGGGTCAGGCGGAATTTGAGCACAAGATACACGAGTGGCACCAGGACGACCGCTTTTCGCCTCATTCAATCTTTTGATCGTAGACTCCGAGTACCATGGACTATTCATTACATAGACTCATAACCCCGGATTTAATATACACTCTCTCTAATAGCCGTTTGGTCTTAAAGTTTGGATGGTTTCTAATGCGGATATGCTCTATCGTTTTCATCCGACGCGTGGAAAGACATTGTCGATGCAAAAAGCCAGCACAAATGGAGTGAAAGCACGAATAAAATACAACAAGCAGTTGAACAACTAAATCTAGAGTGATTTTGGAAGACGGATTAATCACGAGGTTATGATTCATTTCAACTAGGATAGTAGCAAAAATGTGAAGTGAGACACTTTGGCCCGCACATATTTGCATGGTTCGTCACTGGGATTGAGAGTTCTGCCCACGCTGCAAGGTCCCATAGCAGCCCCAGAGTAACTTCGTTAGATTTCCTCAGTTCCTCGGTTGGTCTTACGGCATATGGTAAGCCTCTCCAGAGTCACGGCTAAGCCAACTGGTATAGAGTGAAGGTCCCTCAAGCTAAAGCGGCTAGGGAAGTCTGTTGCGTTCGAAAGACCTCTCCAAAAATTGAGGTTGAATGGGGATCATGCACATTCATTAATAGTGCTAGAAATAGAATAGTTTTTCTCGTTTAAACACGCCGCACAAAAGCACTGTCATGTATGATCCTACTGCGCATCATACGTATAAGAAGACTCGATGGCCTACTAGTTTGAGATATGTACATACCTGGCCTTTCCCAAGAAACTTCTTTCAAGGTCTGATCAATCAATATGCGAAGAATTTTGAAGGTCCTTATGCGTAAGTGTACAATCATGACCAGAGCGTTCTGCTATGTTGACTGATTGATCTAGGACGCGACCGAGGAGCCCAGAAAAAGTACCGGACAAATTTCAGGCTGGACGTCCCATTATCCACACCTCGGTCGGCTCTCGATGAGAAGATCTTCAATCACGATTGGTCTCTAAAGCAAGGATGGACTCGCCATCGAGGCAAGGACTTTGTCGGCAACAAGTCTTGGATATTTACGAACCTGGCTGACTCGAGCCTCTGTTTTGACGAGATGCAGCTAAGGCTTTATCGAAGGCTATCATATGACCCGGTGTTCGAGAATGGCGGGGTGAGCTGGCAGTATAGGAGGGAGCCTGAGATTTCCTCCATCACCGACAAAATATCTTTGCAAAGAATAGCGCCCTTGTGTATCGAGCCTTCACGTGTTTGAATGTGGCCGCGATCGCACTAGCTATAGCTTCACTACATTACATTGATTCTCCTGCAATATGATACAGGCATACTGTGCGAGATTCATTCTGGTTGTGACCGTACATTGCAGGAAGTCGGTCTAAGGAGTTGATCAGTAAATGCCAATTATCTCCAGCTTGTATATGACCTTTCCAATACGACTCAAGGAACACGTGCGCTTTATCCTGAATCACGCCTTCACTAGCCATTGGAAAGCTATATTCATTGTCAAGTTTGTATACTGGAATGAACTAGTTGGGGTCCAAGTCCGGGTTATGCCCCGGATTTCTGTTTTTGGCATTGATCTGTAGATCGCATGTGGTTCTAGAAGAAGCTTCTCCATGAAGACCATGGAGATGAGTTCTGATTTGAACGGCAGAAATTGGAATGTCACTGTGAGCTCTGGCATCGTGGTGTACTCCAAAGGATTGAGATGTAGATCATTTGGGCGCCATGGCTGCAGAGTTTAGTCGCGCGCTAAAGAGATCTAAATTTTTCCTATTTGCTCTGATAATGGACATAGAGAGAGATCGGTTGGCCATAGGGAACCAATTACATGGTGACTGAGTAGCCGTTTAAAAGTGACTCGCATCATTGGCAATGTTGGCAGCCTCAAGGAGATGAGTGATAATGTTTGTCCTAGCTTCCATGCCATATGGAGTTACTCACCTGCGCCAGGATACATGTACATGTAAATACTGTATTGCTTACTCGGATTTTGTATTGAAATGTATGTGGGGATGCAAGAAAAACAGGAGAAAATTTTTCAACTCCTAGGAGTCACTCCAAGCGCATTTTCACTCACCTTCCAATCTTGCCAAATGCCACTAGGTATAGGTTTAGGAGTAGAAGAGAATTACAAATGATGTCATCGCTCACATAAACTATCCGTTTTTCTTCGAATATTTCAAACAGCTGGCCAAGCTTGTTTAGATCAGACTCTAGCGGGGGGTTGGAATTGAGGCCCGAGCATCACGTAGAGCATCACGGATAATATCTTCAGCATTAGGTCCAGCGTGAAAAGGATCGCCTCTAGTCGCGGAGACGTAGAGTCCCCCAAGAGGTGGAGCACCGTTCGATTGGGGCCTGGCTGATGTGGCCACACTGCCTAACTATATTGACTCCTATCTGGACAAAGCCATCATTTGGTCCAAATTCAAATCTTGTTATCGTGTTATGAAGATTGTTGAGACAGGGGTTGAAAATGAGCAGTTTGGGGCAAGAAAAGAGAGATATAGAAGTTATTCGATGCTCTAAGAAAGAAAAGCATGTTGAACAGATATGAGGCGAGCTTCTATCCAAGTGTATAATGGGTGAACACGCCAAGGGAGCCTTGAATCAGCCCTCTGAGATTGACCTCCGTCATTTGTACGCAATTACTGAGGCTTGCACGGGATTGGATGGGGGCAAGCCCCGCTTCTATGCCCATCGCCTGAATCCGGATGATGCAAATCAACACGATCAATTCCGCGGGCGAAATGGCTGGCCTTGACCCAATACTACTGGGGAAGTTTCAGTAAGCAGTAAAACCGATAGCTTGAAAATGAAATTTGATTTCGGATTTCGAGAGGCACCGAGTCTATGTCGAGCAAATTTATGGCATTTGAACGATTACAGGAACAAATCAAAGCTCCCCTCAGGAAAAGTAATGCTCATAAGAAACATTGAGTTGCTTGTCAGGGATATAGATGAGGCATACGCGCTAAGCCGAAGACGCGGACCCACATGGCGCATCTGGGTTCCCCATTAGTTATTCATTCGGAAGACACACTCCTCATCCAACGATACGTGAGATCCTCACAGAGAACGATAAAGGTCCTGGGAGGCTTTGATTTGTTCCTATAAACGCCCGAAGAACGTATCGGTGGATCCATGAACCGACTCACCTTTATATCAGGCCCCGCAGAAGAAACGATTAGACGATTTTGAGCGGGATCAATGAGATGAACGAGATTGAAATGACCCCGCGGTGCGAATTTCCTAGCAAGTCAGGACTCGCATAGAGCCGCTCATCGGACTATTTACTGACCAGCGTGTGGCTTAAACGCGGTCGATAGTCCGGTGGGTGTGGCCCGGGTGAGCACAGGGTGAGCGCTGCTTTAGCGTCGCGCGACCAGGGTGATATAGGGTGAGTGCGCAATAGACAGGGTGAGAAGCCGGGTGAGAGCGGGTGAGAATCACCCTGCGTCATGCCACCCCGCACTGACCCTTTCAGCTGAGCAGGCGCAGGATATGATTGGGTCGAATGCCTCTCTCTGAAACAATAGGTCTCCTGTATCTGCACTTCGCCACAATGCGAAGTGTTATCTTATAAAGCAATTTGTATTGCTCAAGGAGTATGTACACCTTTAGCCCGTTTAGCAAGGGAGCTTTCTTCAGCGATCAATATTCCCAAAACGAGGGATCCCACCAGTTCCTGATCAAATGTGTCACCACGTACGAATCCTGACTGTTGTATGTTTGTGCTCACCCGTTTTTTTTGATTCGTTCGGAAATCCTCCCTTGCCGCCCTAGTCTTCAGCCCATTCAGGCCCCTTCCCCTGAACGCCCTGAACACCACTATATTGCACCTGAATATCATGCACGTGCCTGAACCGCTGACGTGTCCTCCGATCCCGTGCTCATGTCTACAGTCCATGCGCGTTTTTGCGATCACTACGACGGTGCTGTAAGTTTTCCTTGGTTGCAGTGACTGTGCCACTGAAGTTCTCTCTGCTTTGGACTTAAAGCAGGACAGCTTGTGAATAATTACTACGGTTTGACTCAACGAGGGTCGTTCTTCTACCGCCACTATTTTGATATTACCCCAATAGTCAAAGATTAGGGAGTTCCCAGGCAGCATATTTAGCATGAGTTTAAAGAAGCGGTTTAACGATCAACTTATGGCAGCCCAGGAGAGTGGAGTCAGGCCAAGATTATTTCTAGAGTCGAATATAGCGACTTTCTCAAGTAACAGCTTCACGAGTCCGTCAATCCCGAAATGCGATAACATTAAAAGACCACCAAAGGGGCCAGTTGAACGAAATTCTACTTTGTTGCCAAAATGAACACTTGGATGCTCGAAAGAAAAGATACGACGTGTACGATCCGTTCGTAAAGGCAAAAGCACAGATATAGTTACATGTTTCAGCTTACTATAAAATCAATTTAATATTACTTTGTGTCTCGAAACAGGTGCCTCCTGTGCCGGTCTCAGTACCATGACTCACTTGTATCTTCATGGGCTCAGAATAAATAAACGCTCTCCAGCAGTCATAATGCCGGTATAACAGCAATGATATAGATATCCGAAACAGAAGCCCATTAGTTAGATACTATAATTTCCACCAGAGATTCCGCGTGCAACGGTATAGCTCAACTTTACATTGTTGCGGCTTGACGTACAAAAATGTACAAATTATTGTATTATTTGTAAATATATCATCTGCAATGTAGCTTGGTGTTCTACGATCGAATGTAGACCATTCAGTCATTCTCGTTTTCATGCCTCAAATTCTCCAAGGACTTCTGCCACCGATGACCTTCAAAAAGATCCGGGTGACGCTCGCGATTAGCCTCTTCTTCTGCATACTGGAGAGGTGTTTTGTGCCTGGAATCCTTACTGTGAAGGTTTAGATAACCCCGTTTTCGAAGGAATCGCGTCAGAGGTTTGTTGAATGCACCGTGTATCGCGCCATGATGTTCAATGCCCATGCCATCAACATCCTTCGCAGTTATGCTCACAAAATCCATCAGATCTTCAAGAATCAGAACATTGTCATCGCTCCAATGTCGCATCAGAAGATGTAAAAGATTTCGCTGCTTCTGGTCTGCCCAACGCTTTCTTTCCATGCTTGACCTTTCACGAAGAAGTTTATAGACGTCATAATTAATGTGCATATGGGAAGACTGTAGATATTGACTCAGCACTGAATTGCCGTCTGCATCAAGCCTATTTATATCACATCCGAGTTCTAGGAGAATACTGATCATCTCGGTAGAGCACATCACCGATGCAGTATGGTAATGTAACATAGTCTTCCCTAGATCATTGTTTTGGACGCAAAATCGTGAAAGTTGCTCGTGGCGTTCTTCGAACATGAGCTGTATAACTTCTGAATGATTGTGGCAAACAGCATAGTGTATAGGACTCAAGCCGTGTTTATCCAGTAATGCAATGTCGCAACATCTTTTCAAAAGGATGCGAATAGCATCCAGGTTTCCTGCCTTACTAGCTAGGTGAAGGCAAGTTTGACGCTCCATATTTAAAATAGATACTTCTACTTCATAGTCAAGCAGGAGCGTTAACACAGCGCAGGAATCGTATATTTGCCCTTTCTCAAATGGTATCACATGCAATGGAACATCCCCGGCATTATTTGCAATGTTGATATCAATAGCTTCGCTGTTCAAAAGCTGCTGGACCGTATCTTCTCTTGCTTGAGCAATCGTGGCCCATATATCAGATGCCTCTTCCCCTTCATAATCTGTTATATAGTCGGATAGCCTCTCTATCGCATACTCGCCAGTTACCCACGGATCCTCATATTTATAACCTTGTACTCGAGACCGAATTGCCAAATGCAAAGGCGTGTCGCCGTTATCGTCTAAAGCATTGGGATTGGCGCCGTGCCCAATTAAAAACGCGGTCATCCCCACTATTCCGTTCACAGCAGTGAAGTGAAGTGCAGTCAATCCAACCGAAGGATTTTCACTGATCAAACTCTCAAATCTTTCATCAATATCATATGTCACAAGCATCCGTCGGGTCCAAAATCGTCTGTGGAATCGAGAGTTCACCTCAACTCCCCTATCAAGAAGAAGTAAAGCGAGGTCCTCATAGCGATTTTCCAAAGCATACAGCAAAGGTAACATGTTATTCACATCGCAGAGGCCTGTGGGTAGCCCCGAAGAAATAAAGAACTCCAGCAGCGCGAACCCATCTTTATGCCTAGGTCCCTTGCAAATGAGGTGTAATGAGTTTTGATGCATATTGTTGACAACATGCAACCGGGCTCCGGCATGAACAAGAGTATGAATAACCGTCGACTGCATATTACCTACTGCATACAGCAATGGCGGGCTCCCATAACGGTCTTTTGCTTCAAGGTAAGCTCCCTTCTCAACAAGCTGCTCCACGATGATCTGGTGTCCATTTTGTGCTGCCCAAGAGAGCGGAGTTCGGCCTTCACTATCTCGAGAGTCAATCACAGCTCCCTTCTCAACAAGCTGCTCCACGATGATCTGGTGTCCATTTTGTGCTGCCCAAGAGAGCGGAGTTCGGCCTTCACTATCTCGAGAGTCAATCACAGCATCCCTCTCAAGTTGTACCTTCACAACCGCCTCAATCCCGAAATAAGACGTTATCAGCAAATCATTGAACCATCCATTCGGACCACCCCGTATGGTACTTCTGTAAATTTCAAACCAAATCGAAGAAATACCAGAATTTGGGCCGCATATACTTAAAATAAGAGGAATCAAATCCGAACGGGTGCTAATGCAGGCCGTGCGGGCATGCATACCCCAGTTGTTGGCCGCATAAATCAGAAAAGCGCGTAAATCGACGATATGGTCTCCTCCCTCTTCTCCTTCTCTCTTCAGCTCCTGGGAACCATCATATTCATTCAAGAAATCCAGATAGATCACACATATTTCTGCTAATAAAGTGTGTGCGCTCTGACTGGTGATAGAATGTTGCCAAAGTAAGCCCGAAGCATCTAAGACAGGTGATACTGTATCGGCAAGCAAAAACTCCCTAGCTGTTTGATGGAGGAAGTAAATCTTGTCATGGTGGATCGAAACGAAAAGTCCGCAAACAGTTCTAAGGCGTGCCCTGAAATCCTCATTTTCCTCCAGGTCAAGGTCGTGTATACACTTTAGGGTGTCATTAACATTTAATGCAATGTTCATTTCAGAGATTGTCAATGGCCGGTTCGCTGCCAAAATGATGCTTAAGGCTCTCCGGACCATCGCTTGATCTTTTGATTTGTTCAAAATCTGCTCATATGCCTCATTGACATTGGCTGGGAGTGTTGAAATCGTAGAATCCACCCCTCTAAGAGTCTTCTTGAAATTTGTAGCCTTTAAGTAGTCAAATACAAGATAAACCCAGAGGTATGTACGGTGGGTAACCTTCAGTAGTCTTTCAGCCAGGTGGTTTTTGACGAGTTTTGAGAGCCCCTTCTCTTTCGCCAACTTTTTGACTCGGTATTGGATAACATGGCTAACTTCTTGGCCTATTTCGTCTGACTTTTCTTCTCCCGGTATTCGGATATGGGGGAAGGCATGAAGTAGACCTCTGAATTCGTCGATTATCTGCTCATACGGGCGACTCGTTAAAAGAAACTTCATCCTTCCGCGGTCTGACTGAAGAATATTACGCTTCAAATTTTGCATAAGGTTCTCAAATTCCGATTCAGCGCATTCATCGAGAGCATCCAGCACAATGATTATAGATCCAACCCGAGGATCCTTTAAAGCCTTTTCTAGTATATTCCAGAGCTGTATTGTGGATTTAATAAATTTTGGCCCGTCCGTCTTGAAATACTCCATGGCATGCTCAATCAAGGATGGCTTTTGCGAGAAGATTTGGTGGAGCAGAGCGCAAAGCGCTTGGCGGACTGTGTTCTGGTCTTGATCTTTGAAAAAAAAATAACAGATGGTTGATGACCGCGGTAATATATTGTCGATAAGATATCGCGCTAAAACGGACTTTCCACAACCTGGGTCTGCCGAAACTAGGAGCGGCCCTGACTCTCGTTCTAGCCATCCCTGAAAATTTGCGTGTTTTAGGAACCACATACAGGTGCCTTCCACTCGGTCTCCCGCACGTTCCTTATACCACTCGTATGTAGCATCTGAGCCCCCTGTACTAAGACGGAACAATTGAAGGCATTCTTCTTGCTTTTCGGATAGCATTCTTTTGACTGCGTTCTCCTGTAGCTCAAGTTGCTTCTGTGCAATGTCCCTATGATCCTCTCCAACAGTTTGGAGACCTATTGATATATATCAGATTTATGAATTAAATAGTATTCCTTATGTTGGACTAACCGGATAGGATATCACTAATCTTCCTCTCAGCCTCAAGCCTATTTGAGGGAATCTGACGTAACAGATCTTTGGCGTATGCAGCCGCCACCATTGCCGCATATCCTTGCCATTCTTTGTTCTTATGCGAGTCTGAGTAGTCGCAAATGCCTCGGATTACCAGACAGGGGAAAGTGTTTATCAACCCTGCAGCTTCCATTTCAAAACAGAGAACGTCCTTTTCAGCTGCAAGTCGATCCCGAATCAGAGCATTTTTCATCAACTTATTGCCAGAGGCAATCAGCCCGTAGTGGATAACAGGATCATCATCGTCGCTTGTCCTTTTGGCTCGCAGTACTAACTTTGACGGATCTTCAGCACATAGAGCACAGTCTTCACAAGTATGAATAGCCCTGGGTTGGAATAATCTATCGGTGGATGGTTCTGGCCGCTTGTAATTTCGGTGTAATCTCGGGTGCTTTTCAAAAATATCCTGGACAGCCTTCTCTAGCTGATGTCCCTTTATCTCGTATTGTGCTCGAATTCCTGTCATTGCAGTGCGCAGTATAGTTGGTGGCTGGTTTAATAGCCGCGTATACTGAAACCCTTGGCCCTGTGTTGCCTTGCCAAAGTCATATTGAAACACACCACCATCACTCCCACGGGATGCACTGACCACTATATCGCCTAGGCGAATATCGTGTTTCTCACTTGGTACACCGCCACCGATACCGACCATCAGGCCTATTCTGACGTTAAGAAAACTGTTCAGCATATTCGTCGCTACATTGGCTGCAGAATCGGTCCCATATCCACCATCAGGCAAAGCGGCGATAACAACGTTATGTTGTCCCATCTTGCCTAATTTGTAATTATTCGTATCATTTGGTGAGACGAAGGTGGGCTCTTCATGCTCCTCATCGAGAAACACTTGGGCAGCAACATATTCGGTCATCACAGCACAAATCCATCCCACGACGTAGTTCGAAGGGTCTGACATATTGAGTCAAGAAATTTCACGCTAGGTAAACAAATCGCTTTGTTGTTTTGGGATGTGTCCCTTTGCTGCAGAGTCACAGTGATAGCACATGTGACCATAGACAAGAATGGAATGAAAATTTTTGGGGAGAAGAACAGAAATGTTGCCGGGGGGGGGGGACAGCATTCATTGGGAACTTTCAGCCGCATGACGAATGTGCAGCAGCGAGCGGCAAGAGGGAAAATGCTATTGGCGAGACCTATCTGTTCGCGCCCGAAACCTCAGCCATGAAACCTCAGCCATGAAACCTCAGCCATGGATTACAAAACATACCTACATTGTCCAATTCATCACATCAAATCATTGGAACTTGTTGACAGGTCATTGATCATTGTAACCTCGGATATTGTTACTGTGTTTATCCACCTCTCAATACAACCAGCCAATAACAATCAGCCCCCTTCCAGGCCCACCAGCCTCATTGGATTGTACAGGGGCATAGAAAAGCCATAATCCGGAAGAGGAAATTGCTCTGTTCCTTCTCCCGCACCTAAGGGGAAAATGCCTTGAGCTCAGTTCTTCGAGCAAAAGATACAAAGTTGCACTTTCTGGGATATATTTGGCTTGAGCTTTCTTCCAGCATCTTTGCAGGTTTACAGTGTTGAGGTCTATAGCACAGGCAAGTCACGTGCTTAATCACAACAAATCGCCCGGATAAGAAAGCGGAACGCCATCCACTCCGCGCGTTCCATGACGCGAACCAGCAATGTCTACAGAAATTGAACGCCTCCAGCGCCTCCTTGCAAACGCTGAACAGCAGCTTTCAGCATCCCAGCAGCGACTATCAAAAACCAATCTTCCTACATTCCTCGATGGCCTCCACAGATACCTCTTTCTCGGTCTCGAGGTCCAGCCCGATGAAACTCAGTCCACACGCGGAGACCCAACTAATACCACCAACATGCTTCGTCCCCGAAAACTCAAAGCATGGGATACATTTGAAAGAGAACAAGAGGAGGTTTGGCAGTTGCTGATGGAATCTTCGATTGTTGAAGATAAATTATTCACTTCTCTCCATACCTTGGAAGAAATGGGCGAAAGCATTCGGCAGCGATTGATCGGCTCCGAACTCGATCTCAACCACTTTCTTCGCCAGACAGTTGAGGACCACGTTTCGAAAATCATCGAAGAGCTCTACAGGGATCCAGTCCTCCGCCGAAAATTCGATTTACGAGGGTCCATCCGCTTTGAGAACCATTCCAATACCCTAAGTCCGGAACAGGAGCTAGAAGAAGGCCTGCAAAGCATAGATATCCGCGGTCGCTCTACAAGACGACGGTCACCACGGATAGCCGCCAAGGAACAAAGCCGATCTCACACGAATACAGGCGAACCAAAAACACCAAAGCCGAAAACGACTAAGCGGCCTCGTGCCGATCAGTTCTGTATCTACAATATCCCAAATGAATCATCGGAATCAGCTCATCGTGTCGCAGCATACGTCAAAGAGTATAAGTCTCCGCACAAAGTCAAATTAGGCTTAATCTATGGGGGACTTGATAACATAGATGTCGACGAACTTATGACGCAGAATGACAACGAGCCTTCAACAGTCCGGCTCCAGCGAGCAGTTCTGGGACTTCTCTCGCAGCCTTTTAGCTATATGGTTCATGCTCGTACCCAAGTGGGAGTCTTCAGCACTGGCGAAGTAGATATCTATCTGCGCATCGGCGAAGATCCTTCAACCCTCTTTTATTACCTCTCTGTTCCAAAGGGAGACGTTGGAGACGAAACCGGGTGGGATCCTTATTCAAATCACCCGAATCGTCTACACTTGACCGCCGTGGGTCGGTCTCTTGCTTTTACCCTCCAAGCGCTCAAGTTGCAACAGCGGAGCCAGGCCTGGGGGTTACATGCAGCAAGTAGCTTACCGAAGTGGGAAATTGTACTTGGAGATGCTTTGGACGACATCGCAGATGAGGAAATTCCATCGTCTGAATACCGCCCTTCAAGAACAGAAAGTTTTGTTCGGTCTCCAATACAGTTACGTCGCAGGAGACATGAATCTACTTCTGAAAATTGTCGACCACCAGAACGGTGGGGAGACTCTGAAGACGAGGAAGGTGATCCCCATACGCCGAGCCGGACTCAGCCTCTTCCACGTGATTCTAAAAGGGCTAAACCGGAGTCTCATCGCCTGAAATCATCCACAACTTCACAGAGCTCACAGGAAAACAAGCGACGCTACTGTACGCTGAGGTGCCTACGCGGGATGGTGAAAGGCCGTGGGGAAGATCTGGATCAGGCGTGTCCCAACGTCCATGATCATGGAAGAACCTGCCACACTATTGATTCCAAAACCTTCTTGAACGAATTAAAGCGTCAGCTGTCGCAGACCATCAATGCAGACTGCGAAACACTCGGTATACATGGTTCTCGGGGTGCTCTTCTCAAAGTAACGCTTTCCTCGCTGGGATACACTGTCCCTGCAAAGTGCACAGAGTTCCGCGATCACCTTACACATGAGGCTGCTATATACAATAAACTCCGTTCAATCCAAGGCCAGTATGTTCCTATCTATTTCGGAAGTATCGACTTGGATCACCCCTACAGCTACGATGGGATTGCCTACCTTAGGCATATGATGCTATTAACTCCCGGTGGGCAATCCCTCGACCACTCGCTCAGCGAAATGGATCGCGACTTGCTTGTCTCCAAAATCAAGGAATCAATTTCAGCTATCCATTCTTTAGGTGTCATTCATAATGACCCCGCGCCAAGGAATTGGAAGTATAACAAAGAAACAGATAGTGTGGTTTTTTTTGACTTTGAACGGGCGGAAACTATCAAGCAACGGCCAATACTGGGTATAATCTCGCCGAATCGGAAACGTAAACGAAATGATGTCGATACTAAGCAAAAACGCTTGAAGAAAGGATTTGTGGAGGAGACCAACCGGGCAGTGTATGAGTTGAAGTGCTTACCTGTCTGCAGATCTAGGTATTAGAGGTAGTCATCAAATCACTTTTTTTTTTCACTGCTTATCTTTGGAGAATTACCATGATATTCTTAGTAAAGGATTGAACCCCTGACTGGAAGGAATAAGTCCCAGTCTGCCTCGAAGCTATCGACTTTATTTCGCTTGGCTATCAATTCCATTCAATATCCTCTGCTCAGGTGACTCTTGAAAGAACAAAGCGCCTCTCATCTCTGAGCCCCATCTTTCGTCCCGATATTTCTCCCACTTACCAACTGATTCTAAGCTCACCATAAGTTTCAAATGAATTTGCCACATCCTCATCCACAATATTCAAAGGCACCCAATTGTCGGACATGGGCATATCGCCGTCAGTAATGATGCCTTGCCAGGTATCAAATAGCCCCAGACCGCGAAGAAACCCAGGCTTGTCGAGATTCCATTCTGCTAAGTCCCAGCATACCAGTTGTATTACATGGGGAGGTCGCAAGAATTGCAGAATGCTTCGTACAAAGTAGCCCCAATTTTCTATCTGGCTATCCCTGCCGTCGATATACTCCTGTCTCACACGGTCCCCTTCGTTCTCAAGCCAAGCAGGTACATCGGGTACTTCAAATGCTTTTCGCCCAAGAAACGCCCATACGAAATCAATGATTTCCACAATGTCTAACTTTTCACGAAAGGGTCTTGCGGGATTATTCGACCATTTATCCACTGTGGACTCGAAGTTTTTGTCGAATTGTTCAGCGTTTGGCCAAACCTGACTTCTGACCTGCCACAGGCTCTCAATGGAAGCCCATTGTGCAGTTAAGGCCTTGTAAAACCGTTCATAAGCAGCTACTTTGAGCTGTCTAGTGGACCTTTTTACGAAATCGTTTGGCTGGTGGGAAAGGACTGGCAAATCAGGCTCGGTTGCTGAGATCACAACGGAATCCGTTTTTCCCGGCCAGAGAACATATGAGAAGATCGAGTCCATATAAGCATCCGATGTAGATTTATCACAATATAAATCAAAAAGGAAACGCATGCCGTGCCACCTGCAGACGACGTCCCAAACCATCTCCTCGGATATTTCGCTATCTGGTTCCAGAGGCGCCAGCATATTGACATGCCTGATACGACCCTGGGAGTTGGATGGGATGGCTGGCGAGGTATAAAACTCAGACGAGAATGCTGCATGCATTGCCACCGCCTGACAGTTGAATATCGTATTGGTGCTGTGGACCTTGTGACTATACACTGTTAGGGTATACCCAAAACATCTGTTTGTAAATTTGTGCAATCGTCAGTCACTCACTATTATCGCCCTGAACACATTCAGCCGCATACTCGTGGGATTGAAAATTTCATAGAAATATTTACAACACCGTGCAAGATGCAAGGCATCGTCAATATTGTTGAAAAAAGTAAATACTAAACTAATAATTTCCGGGGGAAGATCTTCGAAGCGAGACATGATTTTTGGAAATGATTCTGTTGATGAGAGAAATTTTGAAAGTGTAATAAGTCCCCAAAGTTTGGGGTTCAAATAATGCTCTATCATTTAGCCCCCAGAATGAGAGACCAGGGTGTATATATGTGAGTCTCCACATGCGTCAAACCGACCCATGAATCCATACTAAAGACGGTTAGATAGAGTTGGAGTTGACGTGATTGCTAAAAGAAATCTTGCATGAAAATTTGTTGCACACTCTTCCATTGACCAATGAATTGGTGTGTTTTGCCGCCGGGCCTTCTCTTATGGACGCGCATGACCGACGCCAAAAATAAGGAGACTTTGGAGTTGTTATTGACTGACCTTTCTTCAAAAGGCGAGAGATAGGTAAAAAGATAGCCTGAATCGCTGATGTGGGTTCCCTATGCTGATTTCCCCCAAATATGTTGTCGCGGTCACGACCCTTTGGTCTGGGTTCGGTTATATCTTTTCCTAGAGCGTTCTTAGAATGTTGTACTTGGGATGTGACAAGAATGGGCCATTCCAAAATTTCCCAGACCCCAAAAATCATCGAAGTAATCCTTTTTGAACAGGCCACTATAAAGCTTTTGACGCAGATCTTAGTAGGGAAGCCCGAAAGCTAGGAGGTTCTGCCATTTTCACACCGCCCAGAGAGAATAATGTACCTATGCCTACATGGCCTGCAAAGCATAGATATTCGCGGTCGCTCTACAAGACAACGGTCACCAGTGAAAAATAATACCACTACTACCAGCTTCTCCGGATACTAGTTGTTCATTTCATAGCTATGGTCAGAAGGTCGAACATGAAACTTCTCACCGACCCAACCACAGTGGCTCGTGTATCTCCAACCTCTCACTCTGATTACATATGTCTCCAAGCGTAAGGTTATTAGGACAGGATCTTTCTCGATCCACGAAAGGTATTTTGAAATATTATTGTATTCGAAATAATGTGTTTTCATAATATTCAATACGCATTTGGGTATTTGGCAATGAAAGAGTACTAAGTAGCCCTTCGAATTCGTATGTGTCGATTCCGAGGAAGGCTGTACACACTAGTACGGAGATAGACCAATGGGATCCTCAAACAGTACTTGAGATGTGTTATTCTAAATACAGGATGATTTGCAAAATAAAGGGGGTTGAGTGTGCTGATTCAGCAGTTGATGCCTAAGAAATGAAAAAAATGATGTGGTGTTGAATAAAACGCATAGACGCTAGTAAAATAGACCTCCACTTTTCCGACAGTATGATACCTTGAGGCCTGATGGTTGGCTGCCCACTAAGCCGGCATGAGAGGAGGTCACGTGATTTACTGCCTAACATCGGCCACAATGATATGTCCCACTTCTATCTTTACCCCTCCCAACTCCATTGTGCAAACAAGTCAAGTCTTGCTCCTGATATTGTAAGATAATTGAACCCGAGTCCAATATAATCTCGACTAACATTCATCCCGAGGAAATTTCGATCGACTATATCCGGATTCAATGGACCCTATTGAATTACCCCTCCCAGCAAACACAATCAGAAAAAACATCGAGAAGTTGATACCAGACGTCACGGATGTTGATAGGGATGAGCACGGGAACAAGAAATATGGCGGTCACGCCCTTTCAGAGTTAATTACTCAGATGAAAGTTGCGCTGGAAATTAATGAGGTAGGCATGATGTTACTTCTCGTCGGGGCATTTAACTAAACCCTCTCATTAGAATTGGGAGGGGCGCTTGCGATATTGGTCGATAATCACGAGACTTGTTAATCCTCAGAAGAAAGCATACCTTATACCGTTACTACGCGAGATTCAGCTGAATCCTGGAGAGCCAACGGAAAGCGTCTTGAGGAGTGGGTGGTTCATAGAAGTTAATGATGAGCCGCGCCTAGGTGCAGGGGCGACTGCTTTATTCATTGTACCCTGCTGACCCGCCATAGTCTGGGCTGTGGCTTTTATTATAGCAATATTATCATTATATAAAGAGGTATTGTTTCATTCTTATTATTTAGTGATTTCACATCACTGAAATGACACTGCTTGGAGAATAGGAAGCATTCTGGTGGGCTGTGTATGAGACCATAGGTGATTGGTGCTTATCTATCGCATGTTGGGAAGTACTCTCTCTCCTTGATATAGGTGTATAGGAAAATTGTGAATGATTCGGGAGCGAATGGAAGATCTTTGTATTCCCATCCAAGACACATGTATACGCACTCCGGTCTATTGTTGGCATTGGCGGGCCGGAATTTTCCAGTGTTGGCATAGTAAAGTCATCGGTACCCAAATTGTAGAGCTGCTCCAGATCTATTGGGGGCATTGGCGGGCCGGAATTGTCCAGAGTTGGCATAGTAAAGTCGTCGGTGCCCAAATTGTGTAGTTGCTCCAGATCTATGGGTGGCATTGGCGGGCCGGAATTTTCCAGTGTTGGCATAGTAAAGTCATCGGTGCCCAAATTGTAGAGCTGCTCCAGATCTATTGGGGGCATTGGCGGACCAGAATTGTCCAGTGTTGGCATAGTAAAGTCGTCAGTGCTCAAATTGTAGAGCTGCTCCAGATCTATTGGGGGCATTGGTGGGTCACAGCTATCCGGATAAGACTCCTGTTGTTGCGACATATTTTGCAATCTGGTTATTTCGGAAGGGAAGTTTGTCATAGGAGTTCGACTATTCTGATTCTCGGATTCAAGTTCATTCACTGTGAGACTAGCTCCGCCAACTCTATTCTGTAACAGGGAAGAGGCAGAATCAGGTATGTCGACCCCTTGAGGAGATTGATAAAATTCAAACTGAGTGAATATTCTTTGTGATGCGAAGGGTTTGCTGGCTGAGGAGTGAATATCGTTGTTATTCATCCTTCCGTTCCGCGAATTGGTTATATCGTTGCTAAGTGGAATTTCCTTTGGGTTCGATCTATTGATCGAGCATTTCTTGAAGGGCTCATCGATTGCCGCATCTGAAGACTGTGATGCTGGCATAGTAGATATGGCGTGGACTGAGAAATGTGATCTATCAGATATAGACGGCGAGAGAGGCGGATTGCTTTGATCGGAAGACGCGCGTCGTGAGTGTGACACTCCTGTCTGTGCAGGTGAGGCTTGACTCTGTGTGCAAGCACCGATATCAATGACGTATCCTTCACCTTGCGAATTGTTTGAAGTGGATGCGGCGGGGTATTCTCGACGGGTATTGCCTGGCCAAACAAAGGGTTGAGTCAGCAAAAGCCTACCAAGAGGTATGACACCTTACCAACAGTGTGAGTTTGTAGCTTATTTCTCTCACTCTCGTGAATAGAGAAACAATTTATTGATGATTGATATGCTTTCGGACGCCTTCTTTTAGATTTTCTGGGGTTTTTGAAGCAAGATGGTCTTTTCCCATACGAGGAGGGTCTATCCTCTACGGGGGACGGCATTTCCTCTACCGGTGACGGCCTTTCCTCTACCGGTGACGGCCTTTCCTCTACCGGGGACGGCCTTTCCTCTACCGGGGACGGCCTTTCCTCCCTATCCAGTGCTTTCCTAAAGAGGGGGCGGCATTTTAAAACGTAGTCCAAGTTGTATCCCAGAGAGTCACATATTTTCCGTAGTCTGCAGAGGAGCGAATTAGACTGAGATACAAGACATGCAAAAAGACTTACACTCACGATACGCTTCCTCCCATAAGTTCTTTGATAATGAGAGGTATTGCGAGAGGTGTTAGACCAGGTGTCTGATCAATCCCATCAACTGTTTCTTGATCAGGCTCATCAACTATTTCCTGATCAGGCTGGCTATCTGGTTCTTGGTCAGACTCATCATCTGATTCTTGGTCAGACTCATCATCTGATTCTTGGTCAGACTCATCATCTGATTCTTGGTCAGGCTCATCATTTGATTCTGGATGCTGGTCAGGCTCATCATTTGCTTTTTCTCGCATATGGTGTAAGAGATAAGAACGAGTGTCCGAAAACTCAGCGTAGCGCGCGTAGTACGAAACCGGTTGCCCAGCTTCCTGAAGTTAGAAATTTTGAACAAATTACTACTGGTGGCACACTTACCGACAAAGAAACAAAGTGAGCATTTTGAGCCCCATGGCGACTGGGATAAAGCGAATATCATGCGATTAGCCCAGAGCGCGCCCTGAATCCGCTTTCTCAAGGTTTTTTCGGTCATAGGGGTCTTCTTATTGTGGGTTGCTTTTGTTTTTTTGGTCTTTTGTTGGGATTCCATATAAACTCGCATTATGTCATAGATTGTGTGTGTATCATCTGGATTCACGACTCCGAGATTCACGACTCCGAGATTCACTGCGAACAGTGACACCAAGACAAGTTCACGGAAATGTGCCAAACATTGTAAGAACTCATCTTCAACGTTTGTTTGTATAGTGAGATGGGTATATTGGCGCAATAAGTTCTTCATATCAGGATCACCAGGCACCACAGAGCCGCCTCGTAGGTGGATGCCACGTCCGATAAGTGCTTTGAGTATTCTTGTACTGTTTTCTGGCGAGTCATGACCAAGGCGCGCCCAGTCACTTGGATAAGGAATATTTCCAAGGAAGACGTCCAAATTACGTCTTGTCCTTGTTCTCTGGTTCGATGGACGACCGCGCTCAAGTTTGCTTTGAAGTTCACGAACTTTCGCTTCGAGAAATCGTATATAAGAAGCGTCGTCACCTTCATACTCAAATTCTCGACGCATATTTCAGGTAAGCGAAGGGAAAATGTGAAGGAAAACAATCCACAGCTGTATCACATTCTAACAATTGGAAGAACTAAAAGCGAAAGCAGGCTCGTAGGGAGGTGGCCGGAGCGTGTTCTGGACTGCATTCACGTGCAAGGATATCACATCTGAGCGCCACAGAGATGCAGGCTTTGTCACACTACATACCCCTCACCACCTTCTTTCCTCTTATTTATTCTATTTCGCTCTCTCAAAAATCAGGATAAATCCATCACACTGCATCCTTCGCATCTATTTTTTCTCTGTTCCCTTTATCCTCCTTCCTCAAACTGTGATGAATCCCTTGCTCTCTAAGCATGATGGCTACCAGAACCATCCTGATACAATCACTTGGCTAGCGAATGTTCAATACTGGCATAGAGGAAGGTCAACGTCATGTCATTTGGTTAGGGCGAACTTGGACCCAAAACCCAGAATTACCCGATTAAGAACCCCCCGGGTGGGGGGTTCTTAATCGGGTAATTCCATCTGGCTCGCATCATAATTATTTACGGAGCCGCCATAGAGTCCTTGAATAGAAGGGATCGACACCACAGCCTCTTGTTGGAGATTTGGATCATCGATAGTTCATGTAGGAGTCTAGAGCCATACAGACTTCTGCTGTAGCCGCCGTAGATCCAGAAAAAGGAAGTGATCAACCTGAACTGGTCCCGTCGAAGAAAAGCACGATCAAACCCAGCGAAGACTGATTGAAAAAAAAAAAGATCAACTTCCACTGTAGCCATCATACTGAGTAATTTGCTCTTGGTTCGCTAGTTTTCAAGAAAGATTAGGCTTTCATTGACGAGTTGATCTCGTTTAGCTTGAAGTGCGACCTACAATAGGGGATCGATCAACCTAGCCCCCCTGTATATTATCAGTTTCATCAATCTATAATCTAGTATTTCTAGGTGCAAATCGTCCACATTCAACATTCAAATTCTCTATAAATCAATTATCATCCCCATCGCTGCCAGACCCCATACCATCTAGTGTTGGGCAAACCGGAAACTCCAGATCTCGTTCCGCGTATCCTTATCCATTACCTAGATCACACTATGGGCGATAAAGATAAGGCCAAGAAAGCTCGGGATACTTTGTCCTCAATCTATGCCTTTTACTCGCACAACCGCAATAGCCTCGAGCGTGTTCCTTCTTTCATGAGCCAATCCAGTGGTGACATCCCGATCGCAGTACAAGTCCCATCCGAAGAACAAACAGAGCAATTGAAGAAAGAACTTCGGGAGATGATGCAAGCTAAGGAGGCAATTGATGGTCTATCAGATCGAGATCGTCAGATTATGTTACAGGTAGCCAATGCTAGCACCATCAAGCGTCGGAAAAAGAAAGGAAATTAACAGGCTTCGCTTGGAAATATCTTTGAGAGGTGCAGGGGATGTGTCAGAACGTTTATTTGCTATGCTGTTTGAAATGGGTGCGTGGAGTGGTTAGTATGGTCATCCTCTCGGGTATCCACAATTGCAATATTCACCGCCTCTTAGCCGGTAATCTGCGACCGTCATTATGCCAATACTCCCACCCTTCTTCTTGTACGGAAAATAGCCCCTTTGTCTCCCGGTCTAGACTTTACAAGCTTCGAACCTACAAGAATACAGTTGAATGGCATAGTGTAACTTTATACATCGTTTTCGCTGAACCAATATTGCTTCTAATCTCTAACACATGATTCTGTTCACGTGATCTAAAATACTATTTATGAACTCGTTCCCCTCCCCCTTAGCCCTCCTCTGATCCTTTCTGAACTCGACTGCCATATGCTTTATTTCCACATACTGTCAGCGCCTATGTCATGGATTGGGATCATCTAGCTGAGGAACAGGGCCAAACGTATTTTTTGGCCTGGTTTCAGCTGCTGTTGAAACAGTCGCCCGCCTTGCCATTGAAACTCGCAAGTCAACATCGCCATGGAGAGGCACGCGCGACTGATGTGACAGAATTTACGACTGGGGCATACAATATTTGTTGTACGGTCACCTTTGAGGATGGATTTCGTGCGGTCGTTCGGTTTCCCATTTTGGGACGGAGCCGGTTTCGCACCGAGAAGACTAGAAATGAAATCTCAGTAATGAGGTTTCTTTGTCAAAAGACAAGTATTCCTGTCCCCCTAGTCCTTGGTGCGGGGCGCTGGGGCTGTGGGCCCTACATTGTCATGAGCTTTATTGAAGGGAGTTTATTATCCAAACGCCTCGAAAGCTCGCTTTCTTTAGATGCGACTATGTCGGGTCCTGTTATTGAGTCTACTTTACGTGGAATGGCCCATATTGTACTAGAATTATCAAAACCAATCTTCACGCGTGTCGGTACTCTCGTTAAAGAGTCGGGAGTGTGGAAAGTGGCGAACAGACCATTGACTCTCAATATGAATGAGCTTGTACGCGTCGGAAACATTCCCCCGGATGAGTTTGCTGAGCAGAGCTTTGATACTGCCAATGGGTACTTTCAAGAGTTAGCAGCCCAGAAACTTCTTCACCTTGAATATCAACGCAATGATGCCGTGGAAGATGAAAATGACTGCCGAAAGCGATACATAGCTCGATGTCTCTTCAGAAAGATCGCCCAGCAGTTTTCTACGGACAATTCAGGCCCTTTCCATCTTTACTGTGATGACCTGCGCCCATCAAATGTGCTGGTTGCAGGGGACGATCTTACAACAATGGGCGTCATTGACTGGGAATATACATATGTGGCGCCTGCAGAATTCACCTATGCTGCTCCATGGTGGCTTCTGTTTGAAGCCCCTGAGAATTGGGAGCCTGATTTGAATTTATTTTTACATAGGTTCACTCCACGCCTTGGACTTTTTTTGAGTATTCTCCAGTCTATCGAAGACAAGCAGATTCAGATGCAGTCAATGAATGAATCCCAGCGGCTCTCAAAGAAGATGGCACAGTCTATGGAAAATGGGGTCTTTTGGTTTTGTCTTGCCGCAAGAAAGAGCTACATGTTTGATGATATCTATTGGACATTCCTTGATCAAAAGTACTTTGGTGATGGATTGCTTGAAGACAGACTGTCTCTTCTATCGAAGGATGAATTGGATCAATTGGAAAAGATTGTGCCACTGAAGATGCAGCAAGTTACGGAAAAGCGCCTTGAAGATCACTTGACGTACGATGAGTTTGTGGACCTCTAGTCCAATTCAAAACGAATAGAGCTTTGAGCTCAAATACGCAAATCGAATAATCCCTAGAATGGAGCCAGACAGTACTAACAGATTTTACTCCTGCCAATATTCTGAATGTTATCCTACCTAAATTTGAACATAAGTCTGAATTGCAGTAGCTGTGCCGGGCGGTCACTAATCCGGCGACCCCGAATTAGTGTCCCCCACCGAATTTCACCGTAAGGGAAAAAGACTTTTTACCTATCCCATTTTACACCCTCAACTATGGCCGATTTTTATGAAAATGAAGAATATCGTATGGAAGAGACTATTGGATATGTCTCTACCCTTAAAAAACCAAATTTATTCGCTATTGCTGAGAAATATAGGATTTCGTCCAAAATTTTGTAGACTCGCATCCGCAAAAACTTATCGCCTAGAAATCAACGAAAACCGACGAGTCACTAGCGTCGCTTGCCAATCGCTTGATGAATAAGGTTCAAGGCCCGGGCCGCTCATAGGGATCGTTCCTTATTGTCGAAAGGAGGTTGCCCAGACTGTGGTATGTAAACCTATCGGCACAGTCTATGCGTACATTGCAAAGCCTATTTTCTATTATCTTCGGGCATAGATAAATTGATTGTCTTGCCCATCCATAGAACTTAATTAACAAAAGTTATACATTGGATTATACAATCCCTTCAATGTCTACTCCAGGGGAAATGTCACTACACCATCCGCCTTGGCAATTTATGCCGCAGCAACAATACTTACAACATCCTCATACAAGCGATTCTATTCGGTGGCCAGAGATCGAAGACCAATTCTCTTACAATGAAGATACAATGCTTTCGGAGCCAGTAATGCTTCTGTTAGACGGATTGCCTGATGTCATCGAATTCGACAAATCAATAATCAGGTATATTCCGATCCATCTGACCCTAACCTCCAGCTTTATGACTCGAATACTCATTATAGCTGTCCGAATAGATATATACATCAGCTAGTCCCTGAAAGCCAAGGCGAGGTGCTGATTAATGCGAAGACAGCTCGGACAATTAGGGACGTCCTAAGGGATCCCCAGAACGAAGAAATTGAATCTGCAGGGTTCCGGTGAGCCCATTTATTATCTGTCTCCGGGATGAATACTAAGAGAAATAGGTTCTGGGTCAGGAAGATGTTCAAATTACAGCACGTGTCCTCTGTAGGAGCTGAGGCGAGTAGCTTTCCATTATTGAAGCTTAAACTATCATGACATAGTCCTAACAAATGAATTAGGCCTGTGATGTGATCCTCCATAGAGGAAAGCCCGTTGCAATCTGTGAGAAGTTCTTCAAAATCATTACCAAGGCACACCAGGAATTACAGCATGGGGGGTGTGACAGAACCTTTGATGAAGTCAAACGCATTTATTCATGGTAGGAGTTCAATTCAGTTTCTTCTCAATGATCCTCTAACAAATATGCAATCTAAGGGTACCTAAGTGGTTTATCTCCCAATTCATTAAAATTTGTCCAACTTGTCAAGTGCGCAATGGATCACACCTCGCCCCACCCAACCAAAGTTTTCCTAGAAATATGATGCCTCAATCTATCCAATTGCTGTCTACACCAGTCTTGAAAGAGTCAGCCTTTGAAGATGTGGCGCTTCATCGAGTGCAGCCAGACTGTTTGGATAACTTGAATGGTCATGGTGAGTGGGTTGACACCTTCCAGAATCTACCGAGCCCAACCGCCTTACGTTCTCACGTGAGCTCCATAGAAAACTGGTCGGATTCCATACTCGCTCAATCTGGGCGTAATGACCACGGGGCGTCTGTATATGGAGTCGATACCCGCTTCTTGACGTCGACATATGTAGATCGCACCCCCACCTGGGATGATGGGGTCTTGGCTATGCCAGGCCGCCCGACTTGTCGGGACACTACACTACGTAATTCTCAGGCAGGCCCCAAGTGTGAGCGCCTCAACCTATCTACTGGAAAGCCTTGCAACTATGTTTTCTCCCGGTCTTACGAGTTGACCCGACACGAGGATAGTATCCACAATGCCAAGCAAAGGGTGCGGTGCCAATTGTGCGCCAAAGAAACGACCTTTAGCCGCAACGATGGGCTCACCCGACACATACGACAGGCGCACCGTGAAGTTGATTGGCCTGGCAAGCGGCGTCGCCGGGGAAGAGACTGAAGTTCTCTTATTCTTTTGCCCAAAATGAGAGGCACTGAGAGTTCATTTCGAATCTACACACCTGTAACGCCCAGCCACATCAACGGGAAGCAGGCTTTCGACAAACTGTTCAATCACTTTTGTTACACTGTATTCCACTTAGTTGACCAGCAACATGTTAATGCTATGAAGTAAATATTGAATAGGTTGAGTCGTACTAATTTGATTTATGGATGGCAGCTATAGACGGGGGCGAGAAAGGGATTAATCAGGTGACAAGTAGAACGGAATGGACGGTGAGATGGTACTTTTATTGATTTCTTTACTTGATAGGTATGATCTCTGGTTATTGTCCTTTCTATCCCAATGACAAGAAATTACAGGGAATGAGATCTACAGCGAGTATAGCAAGACTCTTCCATCTACGTTCGGTTACATTGGTAAAGCTACAAGTTAGTATTCTGCACTAGGCCCTTTTCTTAAGGCTTGATGCAGTCAATTCATCCCAGATTCCATGCCAGTATGTATTCTTCACGGATATGAGTTGACTGACAAGTAGGAAAGATCAGATAAAAGCTCGTCATCCCCGTGGAAGTGAATCCTTCCTAACCTCTTGAAAGGCAGGACCTGACTCAACGCTTGATCCCCCATATTCATTCTGCCATGGAGCAACTCGTAGCTCAGTCTGGAATCAAGAGCCTCGATGAGCCTGTTAAAATGGACACAACTCATATCAACGATATTATACGTATGATTGAGCTTCCTGTCTTGGTGAGATGTATGATCTTTGATCGGAATCAATTTTTCCTCGCGCGATCCCGAGATGATCCTACATCCACTTGTATGAACTGGCCAAATGGCTTATACGAAAAAAAGACAGACTATACACCACTTCATACTGCAAAACGAGTTTCCCTAGAGCTGGGCCTCAATATCGCCTCCTTTGCAGACAAATGTATTCTGCACCGTACGACCAAGAATGCACAATGCGTCTCTTTAACCCTACTTGCCGTTGATTACGAAAGCGTAGTTACAAACTCCAGGAGCCGTTGGGTGACCGAGCAAGAAATCGAAGAGGCTAGATGGGCCAAACGAACGAAAATTCAGCCAACCACGATGTCTGAACTTCAAATAGGCATCCAGATTCGGAACCAATACATTTTCCATCAAAGACAAGCGAGGGTCACGTTTAATCCTATTATTGGTCACTTTATAAAACATATATGATGGATTTAGCCTCGGCAATGAAATTACTGGCTTTATTTACTTTGGAATCGGATCCGACCTTTTGCTCTCTGCCGGTCTAATACCTTTCCTGGAGCCTCAGCTGCCCGACAAATTCTACTTTCTTTACTATACTTTGATAAACAAAAATGTGTACTTAAATATGATTCTTCTGTGTTTATTCTGCGGCGCTAATTTGGTTTCACTTGTATCTCCGTTTCTTGATCATCAACCGTCGGTTTACACTCTTGACAATTTAGACTGATGCTTCCTTTTGTGACTTAAGGTGAAGGAATCCCAGATTGTATACAGTAATCTTCAATAAATTTTTACAACGTTTATGATTTGCTTCAAAGATGCCTGATATCGCAAGTCTGAAGTCCGATCACTTGGAGATGTATATCAGGGGCTGGTGTATGTTCATATATCGCGATTAAAAATGGAATCATTCATCTGATTTGATAGGGAATAAACGCCGACTTAACAACCAGAAAACTTCCATTATCATTGACTCCCAGTCCGTTCTGAAGTACGTTCACAGTGCTTGTCCACCTTCGAAATCCAATGAAACCACAGACATCAGGCCGATGCTAGCCAGCAAAATTGGGTATGCGCCGAGTGGGTTATTTGAAGCATCCACAGACTCTAGATGTGGCGATCAAGACCTTGACCATGCCATTTTTTATATTGTCGTTGTATTGAAACTTCTACACAACAATTTTCTGCCCCCTTTCGAGCTACATTCCGATATTTGGAACATGTTCTCCACGTCGGACGGTAGTGAACTTGTTGGTGACCTTATGAAAGACGCCCCCCTTGTGAAAATAAATATTGGAGAGTGTATGATGCGACTTCAGAGCGTGGCATAGAGTTTAATGACGTCTCTGAGGTTCTTTGATGGATTACGCCTTGGCTTACAAATTTCCAAAAAAAATTGCGAGTATACACAGATGAAATCTATCCATGGGGTTGTGAACGGCGTATAAACCGGGCATGACTGATCAGTTAGCGAATGTCCTTTGCTACAAGTGCCATTATTTTAAGCTCTCATGGATAATAACACAGGAAGAAACGGAAGCCACACATTAGAAATGAATGATCAGGTGACAGATGGCATGAAAGCGGCTCTAAGGTACTATGGATTTTTCTAGATCCTGGTTGTATCTAGAATTCTACAGAAGTTATTGTTGCAACATATTCTTCCTTAAAGTTCCAATCCTGAAGTCCAGTTATTCGTGAACCAGTATCTACATTCGGTGACTTGTGCCATATGCCTGTCGTGCCTGGTTTAATTTTATAGCCCTTTGCCTCTCGTCTCATCTGTGTATTAGACGACACTAGACAAAGAAGCTCTGGCAATAGACACTCGGGTCAACATCATTGTAAGTACCGTCTGTGTATCGTGGATCAATGGGCTTATTTCTAGCGGCTGAAGCCTATCGCCCCCTTCAGCATTCTAGAAAATCAAGATTGATAGGAGCCGAATTCCGCCAAGATTATTATAAGCAGCAGTCATCAAGGCCCAGCTGCGTCCAACAATATCTTCCATGACATGTCTCGACGGTGCCTCTGTCTATCGGCCCAATACAAAAGCTCTCTTGAAGCCCAATCTCAAATCTTATAGCCCACCAGCGAAAGTATTCTCACAGCAATGAGCCCCGAGGAGCCCCAAAACTCAAAAAAGCTTGAGAACCCCAAATCTACAACTATTGATACGCCTCGCTCCACCCGATTTGCGATACACACCCAGAATCGCCCCAAGAGGAAGGCGAGTGCTCTCTTCGACGAACATCTTTCCGGGCAGCCGAAAAGAAGACCCCAGAAGCCTCCCACGATACTGGATCGGAAACTACGAAAACTACAATCACTTTCCCAAAGGCACAGAAAGCTGACGGGGAAGTACGACATAAGGTCTATCAGGTTGGAAACCAACCCTGAGATGCCTGAAGGCTTTTACCAGATGCCTGATCAGGAGAAAGTGGAGTATTTGGACCAGCAAATTTCCGAGCTCTCACGCAAGATACGAGTTGCCGAAGAGCCCAATTTAGAGCAGATCCTGGAAGATCTGAAGACCTAATTTACTTGAGGAAGAAAGCATATTGTATTGGAGAGATTGAAGCTCAGAATGACCTTTTTAAGTTAGCTCTTGGAGGCTGACAGCTGAGAATGAAAACCTTTACGAGAAAGCGCATAGCGTATACCCCCTCGCCGATACCAGTGGATCGAAGTCAAAATGAATACAGTCAAAAACTATTGGCATTTCTTGGATTCATTTTATACTATCAGAGCTCGTTACCCTTCGAACGTAATTACAACCATGCATCATACCATCTTGGGTCATGCCGCCTGAACTTGGGGAGATCTCAATTTTCGACCGCCTCGAATAGTTCTTTCAAAGTCTATTCTACCAATGATGTATTGTTTAGCGCCAATCACAGTACCAATTATAGGACTTAATCAATGGAAAGCTTTGTGCGAACGATTCCCATCCATTCCATCTCAGGTTCAGTCAGAAAAACGTGTCGGATGATAGCGCTTTTCCATAGATTTCAATGCAGGTCATCTCTTCCTTTCTCCAAAGCCCCTAAATATCAGCGCATACATCCCAGAGAAAGAAACGTTAACGACGCCATACATACTGTTAAGAGTCTATACGAAAGGAGTTCCAATGACAATGTGACATTCTTATGGCACATAATGCTGACACATGGCTCTACAGCTCTCGATTTATAAATATAAGGATACCACTTCCAGAGTCTCCAACATCGATTTCCAACCAGTCCTACTCAAAACTCTTTCGCGGTCCGTCCGCTCAATTCTGGATGATACCCAATCCACACATTTGCAGGTAATGCTACATATGTATCTACCCAGAGCAAAGCTTGAAGACACCGGTAAGACTGCTCCGGTGGTGAAAGTTCCTGACCTATATTAAGCCTTCTTGAAAGTCTGATGTTTCTCTACAGTGATCTACATTTCGGAGAGTGGAAATAATTATTTAGTTTCCATTATTGGGAATTACGTTAAGGGATGCCACCTTCATCTGCATGTGCGAGTTGTCGCCGTTCGAAAGTCCGTTGCACCGGGGATCGTAATGATTGTGATCACGGTAAGCGACACGATATAATATGTAGCACCGGTCATCCGAGAAGAAAAAAAAGAAAAAACACCACCTGTTTTATGTGTCGGTACTCGAAGAGACGTTGCGCTGGAGATGGCGAAGTCTGCGATAATTGTAAGAGAAAAGATCAGCGATGTTGGCCTTGGAAACAGATTGATTCACTATACCAGATGATCTTGCAGACTGATTTAAGTTCATCCGAGAAAGCATTGGAAGAACTGTGTGAAATTGGATACACTGAATTCTCCCATCTCCGACAAATGGCTAAATGGAATTGGGTTATATTCGAATGTTTCGAAGAGGCGGCTGCATCTCGAAATCTTCAGCACAGTGATACGTTTCCTGACATTGCCTCTAAAGCAATACATGATCGTCCAAAATATTTTCGCAGACTCCTTCAGCTCGGCATAATACCTGCAAATGGGTTTAATTGTGCAGGAATCAGCTTTCTTTTGCTCGCCATTTGTACAGGTCAATCCTGTATAGCAGAAGACTTAATTGGAAAGATGAACCTTCAAAGTAGTTTGAGTTGTGCTATGGTGCTACCCGGAGCCTATGATAATTTACCGGCAGCTACTGCAACCGAATACAGCTTTGAGGCTCATCTTACCACACTGGAGGTTGCAGCGATGAATGAAACACTTTTCAACCATGTTTGGAGAAGGATAGAGAGCAAGGGCATTGTTAACGCCTTGAAGCTTCTCATTCATGAAGCCTTCAACGATTCAACCTGCATTTATATATGTCGATTTGCCACAGGCGACCTGGCTTCACGTATGCTCTTGTATGGGATCGACCTTTCAGACGCAGTGTCTAGATCACCAGATGCTTTGAGTGAGATTTTCATTTACAATGAGGATCCATCGTCACTCCTTAATTGGCTTCGGACTCACGGCTGTAGAGCAGATGATATAAACTGGCTCTTACTCGACGGAGAAGACGAAGAAGTCTTGGATCTTGTCAAGAATGAATAGCTACGAAATGAGTCAGACATCTGCTCTTGCCATTAGCTTCTGATTATCAGTCGGTTATGTTTGAGAAATTGAATGCTCTAGAATGTTTTAATGAGTTGAGTGGGCATATTCAATACTGGACTCGATGATGAATCATTACTGTATTTTCTTATCGCTGCCCGGGGAGCACAGGGAATCATGAGGTGCCAATGACACATGCAGTTCACCCTGGAGGTCGAAACCTCGCGTGTTATTTTCCACGATGCATTCCTGTTAACCTCAATTAGTGATCAGTGGGGTGGACCAATGGACCATTCATATGTCAGAGAATCGTTTATGACTGGCCCCACGTTCACACCTCACGACCTCGAAACTATGTCCTTTTCTGATTTTTTTTCTTTTTCTTTTTGCTTTTCTTTTTGTTTAGTCACATCCACCTAGACTGTCGGGAAAGAAATCATACATTTCTATATTGTATATAAATCAATTTTAATCCCGTCTTTCACAGTGTTTTAGGAATTACTATCTATCATCAACGCTTTCCGTATAAATTGAGCTGAATCATGAATAGCCAATTACCAAAGGTTTGACACACCAGTTCCAAGGTTCTTGTACCCTCAGATGCTTATTGCAATATGTAGAGCTATCTCAATGATCATCTACGTGGTTTAGCGAGAGTTGTATTGAGAGAGCTGTTGCTCTCAAGAATGAAAACTCTCGCGACAACTAGGATTCCAGAAAATTTCAGCAAGGATGCAAAGGCCATCTACGACACTGTTATAAGTTTGAAGCAAGATGACGAAGATCTACTCATCATCGATGACTATGTGGATAGATGTTCAAAGGACCTTGATGAAGTCACGATCCACAAACTACTGCACGTTGCTTGGCAATTCACAACACCTCGGCCATTCGACCGGATCACCCCCGAGCAACTGAGCCAGTTACGAAATTTCCTGGACGAACCGAATGGTAGTATTCTCAACAATATTCGAGTTGAATATCAACGGAATACAATAGATTCTGATGGACATATGTCTTTGGATTTTCTTCTTTATCATCGTTCTGGTGTATGGATGTCTTGAGCTTCAAGGAGTTGCCATCTTTGTGCACATCTCCAAGCTTGTTTATTTATCAAGAGAAACATCTAAGCCTTCTATCTTGGAGTATCAGTCACATTGCAAAAAAAAATATTGACCCTTCAATCCATCAAATATAAACTTCAGTCGACTATGCTAGATCTATACCTCAAAAATTTGGGCTTCACACCCTACGCCTATTTATTTTGGTTTCCCTTTGTGGCTGTTTGTCTTTTATGGCAGCATTATCTCGGAAAAAGAAATTCGAGGGTCTCCAACCATCATAATGGTGAGTCTCAACTTCTTTACTTCTTCACTGCAGAGAAATTTGCTGACAGTAAAAATTGGAACAGACTAGTTGTCCTCTTCCGTCTCAAACCTTTTACAATCACCAAGAGGAATCTTACACCGTTTTTTGAAAATTGGAAAAATGTGGCTCTAACACTTCAACCAAAATACACGTCCCTGTCTGCTTTGTATGGCAATACTAGTAATTTCAAATCCAAAAGACAAAAAGAGTCAACTATTGTAAGGTGATTGAACGGTATCAGAGCATGAGGCTTTAGGAATGTGCCTTTTACTATATTGTGTCAACGAGCAACCCTGGCCATGTTCGTAGTCTTCCAATGTTAAAAAGAGATTAATTTATTTTCGAGTACAATTGAAGGTTAAAAGTACGAAAGCGTCCCCTAAAGGGGTAGAATATTAACCTGTTATAAAGCCAAGCGGACCGCACAAGGGATCTTGGGCTTTGACTCTAGACTCGCACAAATGTTCACTCTTTCTTGGTTTGATAACAATATCATAAGCCTGATCAACCAGTGCTTTGGGTCTTCTAAGGTGACACTGAAACATCCCCTTCGGATTTCGACGTACTAATATCTGCAGACTGAGACCATACATGTTCCACATCAGTCGCCTAGTCCTCTCAGTACTGAGCCACCGGGAAATCCGCCGATGGCCTTTCCAGATCGCAAAGTGGTCAAAGTGCTGTCTATTTCTTACCCAGATGTCTATGGAACCGCGCTCAGAACCACCGGAATTACAATTCTCTCCATGAAAGGTCCTTTGTGTGCCTGGAGTGTGCACTATTTATTCACTATATCACTGTGATAAACGACGAAGTATTCAACTCTCCATCTGCAGAGGTGCACGGTAACGCAATTCCAATATTATGCCACCTTTGCCAAGGGTTTAAGCCAAAGGGGTTTTATGTATGTTTATTTCCAAAGCAAAATAACAATTCATTAATCTGTTTCCCTAGGTATTGGATAGAAGCTTGATTCAAGCTAAGCGCGCCTCCGGCGCAGCTATTGTCTGATTTCCTTTGTCAACCGTGCACCTCGAGCTTCCCTGTCAATGGATATAAATATTTGGATCGCGCTGCTCATCATGAGAAATTCATTCGCTATTCTTTCAGCTGCCTTGCATAGCAACTAGCAATTTCCTTAAAATCCAACAATGACGGCTTTGGGTCAGAAGTACGCGCAGCCTTATTCAGGAAAGGTTGAGAAAAAGGACAAAAAAGAGGACCCGGAAGTGTGGGTTCACCAATGATCCTTATTGAATGGAATCGCTTTCCGTGTGAATGGGATAACTGCACCGAAAAATGTTACTCGGCAGCAGAACTCAGTCGACATGTTGCTTCCGTCCATATCCAACAACTGTAACGCTCAGCTGCCACAGAGATATAAGCAGCGATCCGACAAATTGTTCGATTACATATCTTTCATCTCGTGTACTGCATTTGTGAGCCCAGCCAGGTGCGATTTTCGTTCTTCTGTAGATAGACCGCAAAAGTAGGGCTCTGCCGATGGTATCGCATCGTGATATCGTTTGAGACTGTATTGTGGCATCGATGGAATCTGTTGGATATTGTTCTGGCTGAGAGAGGCGCGATCGCTAGTACTAAGAAATGAAAATCAGGAAATTTGATCTCCGAGAAGCCCCAATACCCTGGAAAGCCTGAAGACCCCAGAATATATTTTTATACGCATCGCTCTACATAGGTCTTAAACGAAGCTTAGATAGGATATGTTTAATTTGGAATTGGTACTTATAAGGACACTACCCCGCCGAAATATGGCCATTTCAACCAACAAGTATGAATACTCGAACCGAAAGTATTGACGTATCGATTTCCGAGCTGAAAAGAAGATATGATGATTGCCAAGAAATCGCAATCACAGTAACTCAAATACGGACCGATCCAGTCTCTATGGAACAAAACATTCTGTTATTTCATCACAATGGACAATGGGCCCCATCAATTATTGGTAAGTAGAAGCTGAGCCCTATCCTTATTCAAATATCTAATAATATATAGATATTGGTAGTCATTTCTCTTCAGAGGATACAGTCCTACAAATTGCATGCCAACACTGGGAAAACTTGACAAAATACAAAGTAGTTCAAGTCAGGGGTTTCTCATCTGTTATTCTAGAGAAGGATGGACAGCAAAAGGTGTCATTTGGCTTGTTTATCGATTATTCTGCAGGCCTCTCTCATGCAAGGTCACTGGATTACCCGAATGCTTTACAGTGCAGCTGGTTTTCTAAGAAGCAGATCTGTGACTTGCCCAAGGAAAATAGATCGAAACCTGGATTGCTGCTTGCATTTGACCCGCCCTATGAGGAGTCACCGATTATATTTGATATATGCTATCCTTTGCATACGGAAATTTGAGAACTGTCGACCTATGCCTATGAATAATATCCCGACTCCTAGGATCTTTGTCGCGCCGTCATGTGGGAAAAGGACACCTGTATTGCGAGACATATTCACCTCATGTAGTATTCCCCTAGAATTTCATACCAATATATATATACTTCAGGTATATGAGATGGAACGCAGGAAAGAAGATCAGATAAAAGGCTCGTCATCCCCGTGGAAATGACCACTGTCATTTATATTAATCTTCAACCCTAGGAGTCCATTAAATCCTAGAGTCACAATGTCCTGTCTAACACATATTAAGATAAGGATTTCCACCTGCATACGTCGGTCTGTACCTATTACACTTCACTTCACCATAATGAATTTTCGACGCTAAATAGCTATCTAAATTAGGCTGTCCAATGTTCTCAGAAGGCGCCGGACGAGGTCAGACGTGGATCTTACCACATTTGCAAATTCAACTGAGTATTCAGTCAACGACTTTGAAGATCTTGGAGAATGGAAGGAATTCCAAGCAATAACTGTACCATCCAATACTCTCACAAGATCCTCGACAAGACCAGATGTGGGTTTTACAGAACTCGCAAATTCAACTGAGTGTTTACTCAATGACATTGGAAAACCTGAAGATTTCTGGAGAATTCAACAGATGCAGCTTTATCAAGTGCTGAATTGCGAAATGATTCAATATTATGATACGACTTCTGATCAATATATTCGGTTCTTGGTTAGAAATAACGGGGAATCTGCTTTAGTTGAAGTTTCACTTATGGAAGAATGGCCTCGTCAAATCTGCCAGTCAAAATTGTTAAAAAGGGAACTGCATAGAATGGGACTGAATGAATGGGAAGCTTTGTGCAAACGATTTCCGCTCATTCCATATCAGGTCCGGTCAGAAGGGTTTAAGTGTTTTAAGACGGATGATAGCGCTTCTCCATAGACTTCAATACAGGCTATCTCTTTCTTTCTCCAAAACTTCTTGTAGCATATCAGTGCATCTCATTTATGAATATAATAATACCACTTCCAGACTCTAGATACTTCAAGAAAATATGGTTCCAATATCAAATTAATCACTTTCCGATTGGTCTTGTTTAAAGCTTCCGCAGCTCAAAACTTCAATATTTGACCAATAAGTCTATCAGAAATTTGTTCAAGTACCGTAGCTTCAATAAAGCAAAAAGACCTCGAGACTGAAGATACCCGCCTAAAGGTTTGCCGGATTCTTTCAAGAGCCTTTCTATAATACTTAAATCGAAAGAGGCCCGGATTATATGCTATTATCGCTTAATAAAAAATTTTTAACGTTTACGATCTGCTTCAAAGATGCCTGATATCGCTGGTCTGGATTGTGATCACTTGGAGATGTATATCAAGTGCTGGTGTATGTTTATATCCCTCGGAAATGAAGTTATTTATCTGATTTGATAGGGAATAAACGCGATATTAAAAAGCAGAAAACGTCCTTCCATATCAACTACCAGTCTGTTCTGAAGTATGTTGACAGCGCTTGTTCAGGTTCCAATAAGGCCGCAGACAAGAGGCCGATGCTAGCCAGCAAAATTGGATATGCGCCGAGTGGATTGTTTGAAGGATCCAAAGATTCTGGATGTGGTGATTGTGGCCATGATATAATTCGTATCGTCGTTGTATTGAAGCTTCTACACAACGAAATTACGCCCCCTTTGGAGCTACATTCCGATCTTCGGGATATTTTCTCTATGTCAGACGGTAGTGAACTTGTTGGTGACCTTATGAAAGACGCCCCTCTTGTGAAGATAAATATTGGGGAGTGTATGATGCGATTAGGGAATAGAGCTTAATGACGGTTGTCTCATCTTTGCGCCACGTTGTTTACTAGCCTTATTTGTGGTCCCTTTGACTATTTGAGTTGTTTTAGTCTTGAAGCTTTTAGGATCGGTATCTTGGGATTTAAATAAACTGCTTGTACTCGGACTGTTTGATTTAAAGTGAAATGGCTATAACCGTATTATCCCATAACTTCTCGCAATATTTGTTAATATTTATATTATCTATGTATGTTATAGAGCTCGATTCCGCCTCGAATAGTTCTTCCAAGGCCTGTTCTACCAATGGTGTCTTGTTTAGCGCCAGCCACAGTACCAATCAGGACATTTTTGATACAGTGAGTATAGAATTATTCAGATATATTCATTCCAAACAATAATTTTCTATATAAAGGGCCGACCTCTCATTTCCAACTACACTTCATTGATCAACCAAGCAATTTCTATCACCATGGGATCTTTTGAATATACTGGATTCGCCATATTCTACTCCATTGAATTTGCTTTGCTGGCGCTCGGCCTAGAACCAAACAATTTTCATCTTTATCTGAAATTGTTTCTCGGTATATTGTGGACCTTATGTATCTTCGCACCAGAGAGGTTAAGGCTTGATCCCTTCCGTACCTTTCTTGTTTCTGCCATAGTCGAGCTCCATCCACTACTCCTGGGATGGGACGACTTGATATCAATCTCAAGTATCCGGCCTCTTCTGCTTGCCTTTATATTTCTCTGCTTTTTCTCGATCAAATCGCTGCCCAAAAAAATACGGACTTGGAGGTACAACATGAACAGGCTATCCCTTGTCCTACCTATGTTCTCCCCCAGGAAAAGCCCTCAAGCGCAGATTTGGCTTGTGGCCTGCTTTCTGTCTGTCCTCGGCAAAATTGCAATCACCGCCTTGACTTCACTCCAGATTGGGCTCTTGATGGAACACCCAGCGGATAGTCTGAAAAACTGGAGCCGATTAGATTGGATCTCAGTCGTTTTGGAAATTGTTCAAAAGTTGTCGACATTCCACTTGCGATGTTTCTGGAACACCAGTTACAGACTGGCACCATGAAGCATGTCTTGAGCCTTGATCTAGAATTTCATCTCCAGCATGACAAGGCAAAAAGAGATATAATTATACAAACGGCTATTGATCTTGTGGGCCTTTTTTGCCAGGTGCTATTTGGATTGATCCCAGCTATCATTGAACTGGTTCTGGCTTGTGCAATTTTGTACGCGAAGCTGGGTTTCTTAGTGTCTTCTTTATTCCTTTTGGGAGCTATATTCTATATGGGCCTAGATAGCCATACGAGCGGGTTGGCTCGTGACTCTGGTCTTTCGGAGAAGATGACCACGATGAAGAGGGCCAAGAATCAAGTTTTGGAAAAGCCTTTTATTCTCAAGATCTACAATGCTACGGAGTACTTCTGTGATCGCTTCGAAAAAGCCCTTGCAGTACTGTTTCAACATGAAATCACTCAAATGAAACAGAGCCTTCTCAGAGTATACTGTTTGAGAATAATAGAACGACGGCTGTTTTTTTTTATCCAGCGTTGTTCTATGTCAAGAGATATTGCATTTCTAACACATTACTGGCCAACGATTGCGAACGTTATCATGTCGGTCTCTACAGGGGTCTCAAGAAAAGTCCCCATGTTTGATGGCATCCAAAAACTTCTGGATGTTTTTGAGCTGCAGCCAAGCATCAAGGATAGTGCAGGTGCCCGAAGAATTCAACATACAAACGGTCATATTGTTTTTGACAGTGTGGAATTTTCCTATTCCAGCCGACCGCGACCAATCCTGAAGGATCTCAGTTTCGAGGTTCATCCAGGGACAACAGTGGCAATCGTAGGTCATTCAGGCTCTGGCAAGTCTACGATATTCAAGATACTTGATCGGGTTTTCCCATTTCAATCGGGACGTATCTTAATTGATGGCATTGATCTCGAACACATTCAACTTAATTCGTTGCGCAGAGCAATCACATTTGCTCCTGCGGGTATTCAGACCTTTGATGATCTATCAATCAGCGAGAATTTGAAATGCGGCGGTGAGTTTAGTTCTGAAGAAATAGAAAAGGCTTGCCGTAATGCGGAAGTGCATGATATTATCTCCAAACTTCCAGAAGGGTATGAAAGCCATGTGAGGCCAGAAGAGCTCTCAGATGGAGAAAAACAACGGATCGGGATTGCACGTGCTTTCCTTCATCGCGAAAAAACCCTTTTGATGGATGAACCTACCTCCTTTCTTGATGCAGAAACACAAAACAGCATTTTGAAAAAGTTCGCAGAGCTTGGAGGGACAACTCTGATTACCGCCAACCGAATCTCGACTGCGAAAGCCGCCGACATAATTTTCGTCCTAAAATATGGTAGAGTTGTTGAAAGGGGGGCACACAATGAACTTATGGAACAGAATGGGGTCTACCACAAACTTTACAACTATGAAGTCAATGAAATGAATTAATCGTCTGTTCTTGCTATCCAATCACTTAGTTCCCAGGCCTTCTGGAAACTCGTTATATACCAATAGGCTCACTCCACTGAGCCTAATTTCAAAACTTGAACCAAACGAAGTATAGACATATTTCTTCTAAATGTCAAATTAGAATACGACAACTTAGACCAATGCTATCTTTCCTGTCTTATAGACTCTACGTTAACTTCCCTTCCTGTTGTTGATTACAGTACCCCTGTCACGATAAGATCAGTTGAGCTATAGATCATCAGTTCCATACTATGATTCAAGTGAATTCTGTATATTCGCGAGAGAAAAAGATACTTTATTTATAGCTAAAATCCAACGCGGCTCTTCCTGTCAAAATTGTAATATTGCAATAGAGCAGGACCACCAATCTTATCACACCCTGTAATTACCATTACCTCATTCCTGCGCTATGTAACAAACAACATTCTGGAACCCGTTAAAGTGCATCTACTCATTGATACTGAGAGGTACATCTGAATCACGACCTTCTAGATGTGAAAAGCTTTCACATTACCGTTATCTGCATAATTACTAGAATAATACGGAAGTTTCTGTAGTGTGGACATTAAAAAGTCGGCTCAAGGATAGTTCTGACCGAGTCAAAAAGGCCGACCCCAATGCTCTTGAGCTATATAAATCAGAATAGCCTTCAAGTTAAACTCCTCCATTTTTTGTTGCCTGTTATAATGATATCGTCCGTGTTTGAAATCGCTTTTGAGAAGATCTTATCATAATGAAGAATCATGAGAGATGCAGATCCATAATTGCGAAGGCATCGCAAGGTATGTAATCCCACAGTTATTGATCGATTTGGCAATACTAACAACATTTAAAGCACCCACTAGTGACATAAACCAGATTTTACTAGTACTGAGCTGCCTCTTTATTCTATCTGTAGATCCAGGCAATAAAAATGCAGTCTTGCAGGTGATTGAGCGCCGAGACCAAGACTGGGTAGATTGTTTCAAGCTTCAGTCTTATCATTTGACGCCTTGGTGGATGAATGCCCGAGAAGCTCTTGCGCAACTATCCCCCTCTATGGAAGATATGTCAATCCAAGTGCGTTATATCATAGGCACACTTCTAAAACTTTCGTCTTCATCTCATTCTCTTTATAGAGATTGGGGAGTCTCCTCTCCCCCTTACCGCGCCTTTGGATCGCGAGCAAGTATAGCTCTGGTTTCTTACTGCTTTTCTGGTCTAGCAGATATCTCAGCTTGGAAAGAGTATCACTGGGACTTAGATCTCAAAGGGCTTTTGTTGATGCTCCATTCGTCTCCAGCATTTGAGGAAGGCGTTACGGCTGCTGAGCTGCAACAGATGATCAAATCACTCAAGGTCGTATTTGAGTTTGAAGATAAAAGATGCTGTTGGATCTTACCTCAAATTATCAATTTGAATGAGCATAGGGCAGTGATAGCCTATTATGAACGAGCATTTGCAGCCTTAGATCCGCGGATTATACCAAAGTTATGTTCTCGACTTTTTAGAGAACAAATCCCAGATTTCGATATCGAAAATCAAAGTATGAAAGGTATGAAACCGCATATTCCCTGGTGATTATCATGGCGCTAAAGTAAATAGATTATGCGATTAAAAGACTCGCGAAAGCATTCCACAATTTATCCCCTTCTTATGGACCGGGCATTTTTAAACAATTGGGTATATGCCGTGTTGATACAAGGCTTTTTGCTGAAATACTATGCGTCAAGCTTTATGAGTCCAGCAAATCCAACTCTATTGTTCGTGTTATACAAGCATCGCCGTCGCCGAATATCGATCCTCTAACTCTGAATGGAGAGACAACATTACTGGAATCTTATTCTCCATTGATCGGACCAAATATCAAATCTACTACCGACAGTTCCCCGGGCTCAAATAACAAGAGCATATGTTCACCCGGGATTGGCTTTGCTGAAAAGCTGGGCGAGAAACCTAGCATACCTAACACCTCATTAGAAGACGCTGACAAGAATCTGTATTGCAGCTCAGAATCTGGCAGCTTACGATTCCGATGTCTTTTTGCGCCCTACGGATGCAAAGCGACCTTCAACTACAAGTCGAGTTTCAAACGCCATATAACTACTATCCATGTAGTCCCAAACTTATATCGGTGCGAGATATGCCTGAACTCTCAAGAGCGCCGCGATAAATGTCGGCCAACAGAATTCGTCCGCGAAGACATGCTCATCGAACACCAGCGCCGTGTGCATCATGACCAATTTGTCAAAGGTGGTGAGGGTAATAGTTCCTGGCATCATGGACGGTACCCACCCACTAAGAGCCAATGTCCATTCTGTCAAGAGCTGTTTCTGGAAAAGAACGGATGGAATAAACGCATGGAGCATAGTTGTCATGAAGAAGGGAATGCAACTGATGCGAGGGAGGATTCCTATTTGACCGAATGGGCACTTGAAACAGGCACTGTAAAGATCATCAACGGGAAAATGCGACTAGTGTGCCTAAATGAGGATTGATATATGACTCTTCATAATTTTATCTGAAGCTAGATGCTTTCACGAACATATAATTTAGAATGGTAGGAATGAAGCACAAGTTTCTTAACTGAGGTACTTTATTGAATGTTCTTTTCTGCCGGTCTAAAAGCAGCCAAAAATTGAATTTGGGTCTTTCCCGCTGAACGCTATGATAACTTTCTGCATGCAAGTGTATCAGGGTTTGCCCCAAAGTCAAGGCAAACTACCTATATAAGATGATAGTAGGCTCTTGAAAACGTGAGGGAATATAGATTTTTCAACATGTCTTATTCTATGTATTCTATATCGGAGTCTTCATTATCTTCCCTCCCAGGATTCGGTATCCCCGTTGGAAAGAACGCACTTGATTTCAACAGACCAGTGGACAACCAGGTCATCCCTGGGTATCAACAACTGATTCAACTGGGGCTTGGTCAAAATATTCAATGGATCGCTGGCTGCATGATCAACAGAAACGACAAAGGGAAATACGATCCTATCTTTGTCTACGGGGAATTCCAAGAGAACGATTACTCCCCACTTCATACTGCTCACAGAGTTAGCAACGAGGAACTGGACTATGAAGTCTCTTCTTTTGCTCACAAATGCATACTCTATCCATATCTCTACCCGATAAACAACACTGCTAGGTTGATTATCTCGTTGACCTTTTTGGCAGTCGATCATCCTAGACCTGAATTATTGCTCAAGGAGAGTCGTTTTCCTATTGAAGCTCGACAAATCTGCACCGAAATATCTATCCCACTTCAGTATCTACATCAATTCGAGACCAGGCCAGAGCAGCCAAAGCTGAATTTCAAAAGAGTCTTGTCGAACTTTGTTCAAGAGTTTTGAGAAGGTGGATTTATTATAAGGGAGAAATTCCACTCCAAGAAGTTGGCGACAACGGGCAATACAACATTCCTTTGCAAGGTATTACATTTTTCGATATACCAGGGTAATCTAGAAGTTGAGACTAGAGGTAATCGTCTTCCATGAAATTAAGATCCTTTTAAGTCACCTAAATCTTGAATAACAGTAAGAAGCTATCCACTCGCCGCTAGTGGGCCTATATCTGCTCCTTTCGTTTCAGGAATCTGTTGCGATCCGTATGATATTTATCACAACTTCAAATGTTCAACATCTGGATCTTATTCTTTTATTAATGGTATCTTATCTAGTAATGTTTTAGCATAGGCCCGCAAATCGCGATTACAATTAAAGAGCTGATGGATCACCTGCTAAAGTAGAACGCACATCTCAAAATATTTTACCATACCTTGTATGAATTTGCTGAATGTATTCAAAAGAATACGGACATGCTTCAGGTTCCTAAGCCATAAAACGAACCATATCAATCTATCGGAACATGGCAACTCCAAGTCTTGAGACAGGTCAAATATTTCTAATTATACCTTATGGAATCAATTAGATAGCCATTTAAACGTTGCTGTTCGCCTCTTGCTCTCTAAAATGGGCTCGCTCGATTGCCTGGCTCTCTAGCCTGGCTTATGTGGCTTTCTAATGATGTTGATTGTTTTAACATTGTTCCAACCAAAGAGTGTGGATTATTGGAGCTTGCGCGAATGTTCTTTGACCGGAGTCCTGAAGAGGAAAGATGGCTTCGATGATAATTTATAGTTTGAAGGTTAGATTTACGTACTAAGGGCCAGTAATCTTCAACTATAAAATCATAATATCCCCAACCGGCCTTGGCTTAGGAGTTCATGCTAAGAAGTCTTTCCCAAAATACCTTCGTCTACTATTTAAAACACTTCTAATTACTTTTGCTTAAACATACCGGCCCATCCTGAGACCAGCACTGTCAATTATAAAAAATTGGTACGAAAAACTTATATCTACATTACATTTCGACTGAAGACTCAACTTTAACACCCCGGTCGAGTGTTATCCAGCAAAAGAGATGCCCGATGCTGAGGGGCCTCAAATGAAAGATAGCCAGCACTGCTCACACTGCAATAGGAGTTTCAGGCGTACTTGGGAATTGACAAGCCATAAGAAGAGTCATTCGCGTCCTTGGAAGTGTACCGACTCTACATGCAAGTATTATCAAGTTGGCTGGCCAAGTAAGTCAGTGCGCGATCGCCACATAAATGAAAAGCACTCTAGTGCTCCTCATTTATTTAAATACCACTTCCAGGCTTGCAATTATACCTCGAAGCGTAAGGGCAACTGCAAACTACACATGAAAAGGCGTCATGGCTGGGCGTATACTCGGTCTAAGAACTATTCTGGTCGCAGAAGAGAGCGTGGCTCTCCAAACCAGGCTTCTCGCAACATGTTCTTTTCAAGCTCTGCCTCCAGCCCAGATGCATACCGTGACAAGTTTCGAGATATAGCGTTTTCTCAAGACAGAGAAAGTGTCTTACTTCTTACGGTATCTAGCTATGTCTTTATTAGATACCGTCGCTCTGGAGTTTGGCTTAATGGGAGGACTGATCTTTTGGCTTCTTTTACTTTTATGTATTGCACCTCTAAAGTACTCATGGAGGGGAATTTGGATGGAATTCAAGAGATTATTCTAAGAGCCAATTATGGCTTTTGAACAGCATTATCACATTTGTCTGATTTTTCACGATCGATCCTAAAGATAGACTCCGTCGCTTTTACTGTCTTTGAGAGCTTGGCATGATGCGATTCACGTTCTTGTTCGCATGCAGCCAGATAGTAGGACTGTACCGATGACGGCACGTTGAGATAATAGTTGAAACTCAGGCGTGGCGCCGATGGAATTTGTCGAACATTATCTTGGCTCAGAGGAGCGCTAGCACTAGTACTAATAACCAAAATCAGCACGTATAGTATTAGCGAAATGTCGTTTTTTAACTCACTCTGAGGATCTTTGGGTCATCCTTAAATGTGACAATATAAATAATGAATATCACTATTGAAAGGGTTGAAAGAGAACACAGGTTGTTTGAGTTCCAGTACTTGGCAAATAATAAGCCCTTTTATATAACAGCTTGGCACTTAGCGTGGCGAACAATACAGATTCGGCCGCCCATGACAGATTTCGTATTGCTCAAAGTGCTGTAGATTTGGATTTAGAAAAAAGGCTTCTATAATCCGAGCTTGACACCCTCAAAATTACACTAGCGGACCTCGATAACCAGATTGCAGAAGGGGATAAGACCACACGTCCACAACGTCAAGGGGTGGTTATTCGCAATCTATCGAAAAGGGACGTTCATATCGTGAATACTTCCGATTCTCTCGCTTTGACTAACCCGAACCATTTTATACTAGTGGGCAACTGTCAAATTGTATTCTCCCAGGGAAGGCTTTCCAACCGGAGCTGCGAAAAATATCGGCTTCAATCTATTTATTTGTCAGCCCTTCTCCTTCTCTTAGATATTTGTGTCAACTCCAAGGTTTCCTTTCCTGACGTACCAATCTTTCAAGATAAATGGAGAGTCCTCTTCTCACACTCAGTGTAGAGATAATTTTGTGTATTGCAGGATGTCTACCGGACCCTGAAGATTATCTCAATCTCGCTTGCACGTGCAAAGCCTTGTCTCACCTTTTAATACACGAATTCCCTCACGCCCTCGTAAGTCTTTGTCTTTATACTGAATTTTCTAAGTGCTCCTTTCTTACCGTATCAAATAGTGTAATTGCCACCAATGCAGACACCATCCATCTTCAGCGACTACAGAAGAACTCTGGAACATATTCTGCGACGTAGGATTGAATGAATTTCAGTACGACAGAAATTCTGGGATGTTCAAAGGAGGGGGTCATCGCGTCTGCTTTCATTGCATCCTCGGCCATGAGACAGTCCCCATCTTAGCGCCGGAGAGCGTTTGCAACAAAAGAAAATTGACGATCGTGCTCCGCGGAGAGAAAAAAACAGAGGTCTGCAAACCTTCAGCCAATTCGATCTTGTCCAACGAGAACATCGAAACAATATTTAGCAGAGGTTGTGTTCTGTATTCATACATCCGAAACGCATCCTATGAGGTAGACAGCGATCGAGAAGGACATTACAGATACGCAGGAAAGGCGATTTCGATCCGAAGCAGGTCTTAAGCCGAAACAGGTCACGAAACAAAACTTATTGGAATAAGGCTTATAAAAAAGCCAACTCGTCTGTGTTTATACGTCTATATTTTCATACTTGTACTGAATTGACATCGATGTTGGCACGTTTTTTGATGCAGACGAGCAATGTTTGACAACTCGAGGTCTCGTTTTAGCTGTCGCCCACAACTTCTATTAAGGTCCCTTTAGTCCAATGATCTTTCTTTATCTTTCTCGGAGCCCCTTTCTGTCTCATCAAACCCCTCCTCCCCTTTCCCTGCGTATGGAAATTGAACATCGCGATCAGCTTCCGCAGTTAGGATTATTGTTGCACACCTATCAACTATCAACACATTGCAGTGTTATATAATTTGAATAGGATTCTGTTGAGTGTTATCTATTACCGCTGTTCTATTATAGATACTCCTACTCTAGACAGCCCGACATGCGCTACTTCTACAGCAGACAAAGAAGAACACTCTTTATCGCTATCGTCACCTCCTGTAGACAAGGACTTTGCAGTCAGAAACTAGACATAAAAGAATGTATCTAAATCTAGAGAAGCCGCCCTATTGGTTCCAGTGCACAATCAATCATTCCTCTAGACGTCATTGGTGTCTAAATTCGGATCGCAATCTTGTATGGCCTCGGTTAGACTGGGCACGACTTTCAGAAAGGGTGGCCGCCTAAATACATTAAGGAATCTTCTGGACAGGCCTCCAAGAAACGGGCATTGGTCTGCAAGATCTCTTGCTCCACGATATCCAGCCTTGTGGCCACTTTATATATTCGATCGAATATTGAGTCTGATGGTTTAGATCTGCAGAATACAAGACATGGGCGACGTCCGTGATAAGAAAAGTCACCATAACAAAGAACCTGTAGGCTTCGCAGACCTTCCGGCCCAAACGCCCAAATTGCGAATTTATGGATGTCAAAAAGAGCAGCAGAAAATTCTTCTTCGGATTTATCGAGGAATCGCTCTCGATAGCCGTTGAATTCTAGCCGGCCAAGTGCTCTCACATGTAACAATTGGAGGCGAGAGCATATATCCGGCTGAGAAAACACCGAGTACTTGTCACGTTAGCTTAAATCCTCTGGAAATGTCAAAGATTATGCTTACAAGATCTTTGGGAGGAAGGTTTATCCCCAGACAAGTAATATTTGGCATTTATCTCAGGGCATCCGCAAAGGAACGGGATTGAAGTCCACCCAATGGTTGTATTACCCTTGCGTTTATCTTTGGGTAATGGCACACAAGTCTCCTAAGAGAGGCTTTGTGGTTGAGGATTGCGCCGAGTAATTCGCCTGCAAAATGATCAAAAAACGACAAGTACAAATCTTCGAGCCCGTCGAAAGATTCAAGGAAACCAAACAGTGAACCAACAATTCCTCGTCCCTGATTCAACCCGTTATCGCTAAATTCAAATGCTTTAAGTTGCATCGATGGCAGGGCAGAACCTAGCACACCGAGAAGATCAGCTGCCTTCCGACAGTTCCTGAGTACCAGCGAATGGAGGTATTTGAAAGAGAAGACAAAGGGCACACCGTGGCAGCTTTTCTCCCAGGAAATGGCACTCAATGTCAGTATCTTCAGTGACGGAAACAACTGTCGAGTGCTCCCTGGAGTTAATTTCAGTATTGGTTCAAAAGCAAACTCCCGTTTGCGAGACTTCTCCGTATTCCTCTACAGCCAACCTCATCAATCTCAATTTCTTCCAACGCCAAAGCATTGGCGCGAAGTGCCTTTCCCGGGGTTTTTGACGAGCATTCGTTACGTCGTATCCATCGAATTCGTCGAAGAGCCTTCAATCCGTGCAAATCGCATATGTTCAGATGGCCTTGACCTAGACATGTGCTGTCGGTGACAATCTCGAGACACGTAATTTGAGACTGTGTCAGGATTAAGTACTCGATGACGCCTTCTGGAACACATGTACCCAGACTCCAGCTGTTGCTTCGTTTTAGCATTCATCATAAACAAAGTAACAACGAAATAGTCGCACCTGAACTTTTTCAATTTAGCTTCCGGAAGCAGACCTAGAAGAGATTGGATTCTCGATTCCAAATTCTCCAAAGGAACTTCAACGTCGGCTCCCTCAGCTTCATCATAGTCCCACCCAGAAGACTCAGAAGATCCGACGCTAGATTTCTCGTATGCAAAAAGGTCAGAGTGACCTCCACTCCATTCTGTAATATGTGGTATGACTTCCGGCAGGTATTTCGGATCTTCTTCGTGGTGATCATCTCCGCTCGTTCTCTCTCCAATCACCCTTTCGGGGTAATTTTCCAGAGAATCGGTGTTATTATCGGAGGAGGAGGAGGATTCGTCATCTTCATCATCAGTACCGTCATCAGAAGACGCATAATCGTGACAACGACGAAAAAGCAGTTCATGGAATTCCGCTGTTAATATGACATCTCTAGTATGTTCAATATATTGACAGCTGGGCTCCAACAGACAATCAATGGCAAGGTCGCTTATATTCCCCTCGTTTCTGGCACGTAAAGTAAGGGATCGGTAAAGTCGCGGGGTCACTGCAAGGTGTAAGGCTTTCGAGACTAAGCAGAGATTTTTCAAAACTTCCTTTCGGTTGCACTAAATACAATATGTTAACGTGGCATCAAAAAATGGGTAGGTTTCTCGTCACGAACAAAGTCCAGGATCATGAGCAAGATTTCCGGTGGTAATGTGAGCAGCATGTTTGCAGGTGTTTAATAGAATACAACGAGGATCCAAATGTACCACTAGGAGTCCGTGGCGCTCGCAAACTGTGGTGGTAGAAATTTGGAGAACGGAGTGAGCGTCTTCCTTGAGCTTGGGCGACTTTGTCGCCGTATAATTGAGCTATTTTAAAATTACTGCGCAGTGTGCTGAGCGGGTCACCTTCACCATATAATCCTGCTGACTCATGTCGTGCTCCTATCCAAAGTAATGCTGGCCCATCACACACAAATAATCGTCGAATGGCAAAGACAGAGGCAAAAGCTGTTCTAATCAACGTTCATCATGTGGGGCAAGCAATACGAGACGCGTTGCACTGGCCGTACTTTGTCGCATTGGGGCGGAGAGCGCTTACTCCAAAAGTACCAGGATCGCGCTAATGCACGTTGAACCACTACGGCACACTCGATCCGGGGTTCCTATATGCGAGTCTAGAGCCTTCACTAAAAATATACTTTGTGGCTTCAAGGTGCTAAGAAACTCCATTGAATTCCTCAAAACAAGGCGAAAGAGGCTCGTGTATCATCCCTCAGTGGCCACATATTCGGTCAGCTGGTGAACAAATAAACATGGCACCGTATGACTGCTGAATAAACAAAACTTGAAATATGTGGCTAGGATTTCATGGCGATGAACACCACTCTTGTGCTTGTACAAAAATCATACAAGCTGGGCTTGGTTAAGAATAAATACAAGGTGGCAAGGCATATTGAGGAATATGATTCCGGTTCCATTAGGAGTATAGACTGTCGGCTTGACCGATCGGAGTCGCGACTATAACTGTCCTAGCGGCTTTGACGGTCTTTCATTGGTACGGCGAATCAAATTATCCCACCTTATCTTCTCTTAAACAGAAGCAAGGATCACTGTGCGTTGGGAGGGGAACCCTGTCAATGATTTTGCGCAGTGACTGTGCGAAAGTTAATCATAGTGGGTGGGTGATGGGGGCCATTTCCACGTAGCAGCGCAAATGACGTATGTGTTTCTAGCTATCGATCGGCTTTTATTGCGCCATTGAAATTAATTCCTAAGCATGAACCCGAGCGAGATCGTGACATAATTGTTCAGACTTCTAGAATCTAGGGTGATACTCAAAATTAAACGATTTCAATAAAGTGTTATGAGTATACATTTGCAAGATAAATCATAATCATGTTTGAGTAACGACCCACTCAATATATGGACTCGGTGTGCTCATTTCTTGAGGCGTTTTGTGGTCACCGAGATAGTGCTATCCGGGTTCTTCCTTTTGTACAATCTTGAGCACACCGAGCACTCTCAGGTTTTTGGCCCAATGTCATATTTGCCGAACGGGAAATCTAGGATTTGCTGCTTTTCAAACCACTTCATACTATTCGGAAAACCGCTTATCCTCCTCTCAACACCCCCCGGAATTCGCAGCGAGATATTCACAGCCTCGGTAGGGTCCCCGAACATAAAAGGAAACGGGTTGATTAAATAAACAGCATGAGTGGCATGATTGCAGCCCCAAGGGTGCTAAATTCTCGTTGCTCGTGACAAAAATCATTTTGGATGTGTAAGGTTTTCGAAAGCCGGCAAAAGAGCCAGGCTGGCTTGTAACCGCAGCTCTATTACCGCAAATATTAGAAGAGTTTAGATCAAAGAAGTTTGTCGTCTTTCGTTATACTGTACCTTCTAGAGATATGACCAACCATCTTCATCGAAGACGTTCGGAGATTTTCAAAGTTCATCTCTTTTGCGGTGTTTATTCACCGGCTCCAGAAGCCGAAATCGGGTGATCGGGCCAAGCCCAGTTCCCAGGACCCGTCAGAACATCTGAAGAAGTAAAGTGTTTTTGGGAGCAATGTTGCTTGACCCGGGGACCTTTCTGTTCCTGGGATAGAAGAGGGCGCCTCTAGACTATTAGTCTAGCTCTGTGAACTTTTGCGGAGCTACAATAATCGACATTCCGTTTGTCAAATGATTATGCAAGCTCTGTTTACAGTACATGTATCTTGAAACCACACATTCGTATATGATCCCCGTAATTTCTCAAGTATGACTTCAAGAACTTCCGTCACCATATACAACCCTTTGGACGTATCATCAGCACTCGTATGTACTATTACTCAGAATATGAAAATTAGTTCGCATCACGGTGTGCGGAAGTCTTGGGGCAAATGGTGGCCCAGTAATTGACTCAGCACGCCAGAATCCTAAACAAAATGAGATGCGGGTTTTATTGGCGGGATAGAATACTAAGCATAATGTCTTTAATTTATTAGCTGCCTAAATCCTGTGTTCAACAAGGCTTGCAAAGATACGACACCTACATCAAAGACATATCTATGTTCTCCTCGTAGCAATATTCATTCCACAAGCCACTTCCACCTCATGGTTGCTCTAAAGGAATGAGGAGGGCAGCATTTGCAAGTGTGGTCGTTCAATCATTTAGCTAAAGTTATGCTACTCTTGATACATGTACTGTTGTCACAGACGATAGTAAATATCTCAGTGTGGGAGAGTTTTTCACAAATTTCAATTCAGTTCTGCGCGTAAGGGGTTGGGCTTGCTACTGCTCGAAAACCAAGTCCAACGATAGTGAAGCCGCTTGGAAGCCTCAACCGTGAACGAGCACCATGGTTATGAAGGAGAAGACCATTCGCTGCTCGGAAATTTCAACCTTCCTGAAGAAATTCTGAAAAAGGCGGCAATTTCCAGACATGGAACGCGTCAGCTGAACAAAATGACGCGATTGGAATGTGCCCGGATTGTGCCCTGGAATCTGTTACTCTCTGGGTCACGCTGACACAGTTCTCCAGAAGCGTGTTATAGGAGAAAATGTCAGAAGACGACGCGAAAAGTCTGTTTGGCTATGAAACTTTGCTTCTCGAATCGCACAAAGACGAGGCATCCTTTGCAACTGCAGTTCCATAGGCTTTGTCATCACAATCGCGTTCAAAACTCACTGTAAGACACAATAGAACTCCTTCTAATTTGCTTACTCTCGAGTTGGCTTCTAGAACGGTATCTATCCCATGCTAACTCCAAGTTGAACATTGTGAGTACAGAACGCGGCACCAATTCCAGCCGTCAAATTTGCTAAACCGTGATTGTTTCAAAGCAATGCCATGGGCAATACAGATCACACGACATTATACGTTTGTATTTCTCTCGGTGGCGGCCTGAGTGTCGTACTGCTTATTGCATTAACCTTAGGGTAGGTCTCACCTCCTTTGGATTTTAGACGTGTTCGGACGGTTGGTTCTCCAGAACCTCAAAAATACCCACAATACCCCCTGAATCAACCAGATCGACGACAGACAAGCTGACCCCGCATAGCCTCACCATCTATGTCCGTCGAAAAGACCGGGCAAATTTGCTGCGCGTAAAAAGCAGACAACAAATACTGTTGAGACGCTTGAATGCGGTTTCACGCGTTTATACTCCGGAGCAACGGGGAATAAGTCCCCACGATAACGGAGATTCAAGGGCAGTTTTGACTGAATTTGTGATCTGGTGAGTATGCAACTGCCTTGTTCGTTTGGCTCCGCGTCCTTTCTCAATGCTCCGAGCAGATAGAGTGGAAGCTACGGACGATATTGACGACCTTCTTTAGTGCAATCTGCTTGGAACAGATGGGCTATTCACGAGTAACCCGCGAATTACGCTGTCTACATTCCTTTCACCGGGAGTGTGTTGATACGTGGTTTTTTAGAGAGCACTTTGACTGTCCACTTTGTCACCAGACATATTTCCCTTGAGGCGTGCGGTTGGGGAAGTATCAGATAAAACGCGCATCGAGGAATTCCTGGAAGTGTGTTCCTGCGTACTGTATAATGGAAATTTGTATTTTCTCTTTAACCGAATCGGTCAAACCTTAACCTCGGGACATCATCCGCGGCCAAGTGCGTGGGGAAAACCAGCACTATGTTCAAATACAGTACAGTACAAGAATCTACGATTTCGGATCATTCGCGGTGGTACTGCTCCAAAGCGTTGAGTAGTAGAAACCAGATTTTGACGAGTCTGGGGCATATGTATCAATTCAATTCCACCGTGACCAAAAGTATCACTCTATGTGAGTCCATGGAATTGATCAAAAGGGATCTGCTACAATGTTCCTCATTTTGATAATCTCTTCACTAAGCCATGTGGTCACTTGCACGATGCTAGGTTCCAACAGCACAGCTTGCTCATCATGATGGTCCAAATAGTTCCATGGGTGTTCAAAGCAGCCTTCACAATATACAGCTCGGAGATTTAACCGGGGGTTGTCGATGTATAGCGAGTAACAGTCCGACCAATAAATAGCTCTTGACAGATCATTGGAATGATAGATGTGAAAGCCAAATTTCTGTAGATTTTCGAAGAACGAATTAAGCACATTCCTGTTGTTTGGCAGCCAAATGGAACTCAAATGCTGGAGGACCAATACCTCAAACTGGAAGTGGTAGAGAGGCATTGGTGCAATATACGTCTGACTATCGGTTTGACTTGGTGGTAAAATCGGCGGGGGAGTGACGATTATCGGAATATCATCAAAAGTGTCACCAAATGACTGACCAGTCGAAGAGCTTATACTTGGGGTCAGGTGAAAGGTCACGTTATTCTCGTCGCCCGAGAAATGTTGTTCTACAAAGGGGTCGGAGGAGAATTCAGCTGGACCGGTGACCATAGCCACGCCCAGATAACTGAAAAAGGCGCGGAAGACCGATTGCCTCACGGATACGCTGCTAACCCGTGATGAAGATCGAGTATCAAGTAGCGCTTCTAGCGAAAGAGCGTATCGATCGGGCTTGGCAGCATCTATGAATGGCCGGCCACATCGGCGTTCAATATTGATGTCTTGTGTATCATCTAAAGGAAGATCAATAAACGCTGGGTTGAGAATTTCATGATTCAACATGACAGGCTCATGATTGGGAGGTATAGTGAACCCGTGGCTTTGGGCTAGCCAAAAAAGATGACACCAAAGTGCGGTCGAGAGCTCCTCACTTGGATCGTTTTCGCGGCCGACTTGAGCCAGGCGATCGATGTCCTCTCGTTTCCGAAGAAGACGGCGGCAATGGTCTCGTCGCTTTGACATTTCAAACCCAAATTGTAGACTAAAGCGCCAAAGATCCCAGAGATGTGCCTCCGTGCTTAGGCCATCCAATAGAGGCGGTGCCTGCTCTAATGCCAATTGACCCTGGACTCCATCGTGCTGGTGCTTTAGAGTTTGATCTATTGTGACTTCAGTATTTGGCGGAGTAAGACAAATTTGCTGTATAATTACTTGGCCTATTTCAAGGTAAAGAATATCCTGGAAAAAGGTTTTCAGCGTGGGAATTGGAGATCTAATCGTTCTCAATCGTTCCCATATTTGATGACGGTCGCCGGGGTCCTCGACGAAGCAGAATAGCTTCCCTTGATTTTCCTGGAGAAATCGCCAGTCCCAGGTCGATACACCTGGGGCTCTGGACTGCAGAATGTCTACTGTCGAAGCGTCAAATCGGCTCATCAATTCCTGACGACCTCCGGCCATATTGGTGAAGACGTCACCAATGAGTCTAAGATAACAGGTAATAGCCTGGCCGCTCAGATGGTTAAGAAGAAGGCGGTGAGCTTGGGGGAATTGTACCTGAAACTCACTTCGTAACATTTCATGGCTTTTAGCTTATGTAACACCCCAATATTCATACCCGCCCAGAGACCAGGGATCGGAAGAAGCGCGTCGAACGCCTCGGCCAGGACCGACGGCAAAGTGCGCAAGTAATCCCCTTTCCGGCTAGCAGGCTCTCTTTGCAGCACAGCCCACCAGAACCTCTCGGCCGGTCCGTTCTGGCGCTTTTGATAATATCTAATACTTTGATAAATCCGACCGTCTGACGGAGCACGCTCCTTTTGATAACTCTCACGAAGCGGCCGAAAGAACGCGTCATCTCTATCGGCGCCATGGTCTTGTCTTCCCGTCAGTTCCGACTGGTCTGATGCATTCAGCGCGGGCGAGTAATCTCTTCGCTGGTGTATTGGAGCTGTCTTACCTGGACTGACAACATACACGTCGACGATCCACCAAGGGTCTTGTACACCTATCTCTTGGAATATCTCTTTTGCAGCAGTAATGAGGCTTTCCCTATCAAGAGCAAGAAGGGTATAATCTGCACATTTGCACAGCCGAGGGAAGGACGAGAAAGGCGCATCAGCCTGCAGCTCGGCAGTCTGATCGAACCACACTCTCTGTGAGTCCCAGTCGGCCGAACTGATTGCAACAGGAACGTGGCAAGATTTCTTCAGGCGAAAGCAGCCTTCAATTCTCATGATCTCTTTCAGACGAGCCACATTCTCATGGCCGTCAATTAGCCGGTTAACGTTGTTTCCGATTGCGATGTCCGTAAGGCTCACACGGGCAGTCCCTTTGAAATAGTTGACCTGATATACGAAAGCTGTGTTTTCCTCTTGTTCCACCAAGGCCTGCTTCTCTGGGTCAATCTTCCGATGTCGAGAATACCTGCCTGCTCTCCTTCCGGTCATAAGGTGGAGCTCGTTGCGAGCAATCCGCGATTCTAGATATTAGCGGATACCGAAATCACGCCAGACTCTTTCAAGTCAGTAAGGGCTTTAGAAACTCATATATACTCCAAATACAGGTTTACAATCTTCCATGTTGATACGCCAAACAGTTTGCCATTAGATTTATGTTGATCATTTTGTCAAAGACCCGCTCTTTCTCTTATCCGAAACATTCTCCTAGTCTCCTCATTATTTGGCACTGTTACTGGGATGAAAGACAGTGCGTATTCTTTTATTTGTCTCATTATTATTGAGCCGTCTATCCCGTGTATCAAAGCAATAGCCCTCAAATATCCGACAATGGAGCAAAACTTTGTCGGGTCTGAGCGCGTCAAACCGTCGTTCCCAGGTGTCATTTGCTTAGGGTCTTATAGGCTCAAGTACACACCAAATGATGAAATAGGGTCTGGCTAAACTTGAGGGAATAAATGTATAATTCGTGGGGTGGTTTTCTCTAGTATTGTAAGAGGAATCAGTGTGATACAGGCCCCGTCTTCGGTATGAATCAGCATTCCAAGCAACCCGTTTCTGAAAAAGTTCTTGCATCTAAAGAAAAGAAAAGAAAAAAAGGTGACGCAAGATGGGTCTCGTAATTTGTCCATGATCATTTATTGCCTCTACATATGCTTGCTTTTTTTTGCTATGCAAACGATAAGTGCTCCCCTGATTAGAGTTTATGTACGTAGGAAAAAAACTGCGTTATCGTAGGAAACAGGGCTACTGAAGGCCTACAACTTACAAAATAATTCTAAAATACAGTATCGCGTAGCTCTTTCAATTTCACTAGAGTGACTCGACCTGGTTACCGTAAGTGCTAAAACTCTGGTTGCTCTGCCAATACTTTGCTTGTTCTGCAGCTCCGCTCGAAGAATATTTTATGCTTGGGCTTGGGAAACGGCTTGTTTGTCCGCTGATCGTTGGGTTCAGATGACCCTCAATACCCTTGCGGAGGCTCCGCTCATCGTTTATTCCAAAGGCTTCTATCACCGCTGTACATTTTTGGTAACACAGGGAATGTTCAGGTCAAGATTTTCAATAAACCGATGTGTAATGTAGCGAGGGACCAGGCGGTTAGTGTGAGAGACGTAGGTGTCGAGCAGACACAATGTGGGGAGAATAACCGGTGGTGTACACTTAAAAAGAAGATGGATAAAAACGGATATATATAGTAGAGTACTCAATATTTTGAATCATGCAATTAGAAACCTGCCCCATGCCTTGTACATAAATGCAGAAAGGCTGTCGAAATTACATACAGCATGGTTATCTTGTAGTACATGTATATGACTTTTTGTCTTGCACAGAATTCCAATATAAGTACTTGCCAAGCAAAATACACAATCTCAAAAGGAAACGACTCGCCAAGTTGAGTTGAGTTCAAGAACCGTATTATGCTGTGAGGCTCTGCTTTTTGGCGTTCATCCTGAACAGAGCTCGACATGGAGATTGGTTTCAACGTCGCACCCCTGAGTAGCTTGATTGTCATATGGTTGATAGTACACAAGGTCGCAATGCTGATTGAAAGCCGGACATCTCACAGTCGTACAATCTTTGCGTGAAGGGGAAATTGTTATCCCATAGGGAAGGAAAGGGTTTCCGTTGATATTAGAGAGATCGTAGAAGACACTGTTTTCAGGGAAACAGAGGCTGCCAAGAAAGCATGCGCTATATTCGACTTGAGCCATGTTGCCATGATCAAATTCGGTGGCAATCTTCAATGAATTGCCTGTGCCACTGACTGACTCTCGGAATGGGAGATGCAAAGTCTCGCCTGCCTTTAAGTCTTGTTGCAAGTACGGCATATCAGCTACTCCCAGGACGTGGACAGCGAAATAGCAGTTGTTATGTACGATCAATGAACCTGGCTGTGTATCGGCTTTTGCGAGACGGACGAGAAGCCAGGAAATTGTGATAATGCTTAGCTTCATAGTGTTTCCTTACAGAATCAGCGCTTGGAGCGACAAACCCGATGAAGCTTCACCTACAATTCGGTACTTTGATTCACTATTCAGGGTCTGGAAGATATATGTACATATTATCTGTGGAGGAGATGAGAGTTTAGCTGCTACTTCAAATTGAGTTTCAAACAAATGGCCAAACACACTCTCCAGGGAAACGAGGAGAAACTCAATCAGTTGGAGCTTAGCGCAAGAGGCAGCCAGAATTAAAAGTAGATGGTACTATAGGACGGTCCGCATGTGGCTGATTCCTAATGCACAACGAAAGTAACAGGAAGAAACAGAAAGACGAGTCTTATCGCAGTGGAAAAGAAAATCTACAATCTTGTAACTATATATTTCTTCTGCTGGTCGCACAAGCACAAAAGACTGCATCCAGAAAGGGGTGATAGGACACGCGTTTCATCTGTATCGACTATTTCCTGAGATATACTGTATTCACTTCACATATAGGTGTGCATACGTGTACCGAGTATTACAAATTTTGAAGATTGAATTCTCGTAGTCGACCACCACCTCATTAAGACTAGATGGAACCGATAGACAACACACAGCCCGAATTTACCCATTGTAACATCTTCTACTAGTTCATGGAGGTTACTGTACAAAGTCTATTTGCAAGATGTATAATGTACATATTCATGACCCTCGTAAAAATATAAGAATAAGGAGCCGACGAGCTTCACATGTATCTGCTCCATCGCTGAGAAGACACTCACAATCTCTCTAAGCCTGAGTGGGTAACATACTTTTACTATCTAAATTGCACGTACCCAGGCTCCAGAAGGTACAACAAATGAACCTACAGAGCTCCTGTCCATCTATGATAACCGCCTGATGAGCCTTGGATCACGCTATCATGTGCTAGGTAAGAACAGTGTACTACGGCTCACATCTGAAAGACAGCCAGTCCAGAGTTTTTTTTTGCTATCATTGAGTCGGAACATACTGCAAGCCATATGATATCGTTACCTTTCGTAACGGATTTTCGTAACGGATTTTCGTAACGGATTTTCGTAACGGAGGTTTCGATAGCGGACCGGTTACTAATCAAATTCCGAGCAGTGCTTTTTGAGGAAACAGCAAACAAATTATTTTGTGACTCATTGTTGGCTCGGGTTGATGCTTAAGCGGCATCATGCAACTTGCCCCTGAGTCCGTGAGCGTGTTAATATCACGTGATCCTCGTGGTTATCGCACTCACCTCAGGGGCAGCAAAGTATTGTACATCATTTCCAGTCGCGATTGTTGCAATGGAACGTGCAACTAAACGACGAGCCGTTATTTTGAAAACATAGTAACAGACTATCTACTGGACCATCCAAGTATGTACCGGCTCACCTCGTTCTCACCGCTTGTCTTCTTTCTCCACCCTGGTACGCAGAGAATCACAATATTTTATTATCATTCTCCGCGATCGGGGGTATTCATCATGGAATTTCTCATAACGAGTGCGCCATCGTGGCCAACGGACGATGAGAAGGCTTCTTGTCGTGGAACCGCGATGGCGCCCTGTGGTCTACTGATATGGATGGTGTACTTCCTCATCGTCAATACTACTTTCGTGTTGAAGACGTGGAAAATATGCAGTCGTCCTGAATTCGACCATTTTCGCTGCTCAGCCTCGCTACTCCCTCCATAATCGTCCGCTTCTGGCCAACTGAGCTCCGCCGACGACGTCATTCGCCGCGATGTTACCTGCCGAACCACCTCCTGGGCCCTCCCGAACGAGACCGCGCACATTATACCCGCCGCGCAGAGCGAATGGTGGCAGCGGAACAGCATGCTTCTCTGCTCCAAGTCAATCCCGAGCAAGATGTCGACATTCGATGCGTTGAAAACACTATCCTGCTAAGTCGGGATTTACGTAAGATGTGGGACGACAACAAATTTGCGATTGTGCCAAAGGTGGGAACAAGGGTTGTTCATGTGTTGTGGAATTCATTTCTAGTCGAGATGAAGGAACGATATGACAACCTCGAGTTACAGCCATGGGCTGGATCATCGAAATACTTTTTCCTATGTCGATTAGCCCTATCAGAGTGTGATGAAGATCAAAACGAGGAACAAGACGAAGGAGGCAGACCTTGGAAGTGAAGGTGGTCAAGTGAGGCTCGTGGTGGCCCTGCCTCTGTCATTGAACTCAAGGATGCTACAGTCGGGACTTTGCATGACGGTCAGAACAGTCAGAGTGCTGAGCCGTGTCGAAATCGGCGACGATCCTCAGCAGACGTTCATCTCCCACAGACGCCACCAAGATCAACAAGCCCAACAGGCTATGATAAGGCCAGACGAGAAAATGATCGTATTCGACAATGGAAGGCAAGAAGCCGATCTTCAAAGCTATCGTGCAGGAGACTGTATGCGAGACCTAGAGCTTATCAGATCAGGTGTCTTTTCAGTGCAATTTCGCACATGCTCCCCCCCTGCAGAACATTGATCCCAGTACTGCCTGGGAGAAGCCAAATAATATGACAACCTCGGCGATTGAACGTCGTCAGTAATGCAGTTGCACCATCGAGGCTCAGGCAAGGCTGCTGGAGGTTTTAATCTGTTCGGGGAGTCTTGGAGCGAGGACGCTTGCGGTAAACTGACCTATTTAAATGGCGCATGTAGCGAGACATCGCATCTATTTCCGGACTTTCGCTATGACTGCAAAATGCTATCAGCGACATATACACTAGCAAACGTCTGATATAGGCTAGTACGTACATTGCCATTGCACTCATATGGTATGGACTGAGCAGAGCCCCATGCGGAAACGTTCTTGACAGAGGGATGGTTTCTAGATAGAGCCATTGTGTCAACTTCGTCCCATGTGCATACTATCGTTGGACTGGCATGGCAACACTAATGCTCCGTCATAGGAAAACATTTAGATATTCACTGAGATACAGTCCTCAATAAGTCATCGGCTTTCGATCATATAAACTGGCTAGAAACCGTCTGGTGGGAATCTAGACTGCAGACTCGCACAGCTCTCATGATCACAATAAGGTGCAGCGCTTTCAGTCCCACAAAGAATTTACGCCATGCGTCGAGCTATAGTTGGGTTTTACATAGCATAACGAGGGCAATTCGATCGATATTTTGATTGACTCGCCAAGCACATCCACCCTAGGTAAGAAATCGGCTCCAAAGACCCTTCTGCTTGGAATGTTGATCGGAATGTGTGATCGGATAGAATGAAAAGGCATGTTTTTCACAAAGCAAAAGTCAAATTATTGGATGACACCCTGGATTCAGCTAAGCTGCTAGCGTGGCAGTAAAAAGCCAAGCGGTCGTTTCACGATTGAGGGAACCGGATGTTGTAGTACCCGGTTTTACTTGCAATACTAACCAGCATCTTCAGATCTCCTCCTTTCATCTGCCTGAATATGTCGTCCTGATCACATGTCAGCTGGTCTGCTTCTTTCCACTGCGAGAATCACTCACTCGCAACAGGTCATCCAATGGCACATCCATTAATTTTTCAGGCAGTTCCTGAGCCTGTGTGCTCCACGGGTGCAGAGGATTCATCTTCTTCCGGAGTTCTTTGACAATATCCGACAGGGCAAGTAGTTTCATTGTAACCTTGTTCATATCTGCTGCGCAGATTTCACAACTGTGTTCTACTCCCGCTAGTGCCCGTTTTCATAAGCCTTTATTGCTGGCGTTGACGTTTGGAGATGGGGTTTCCACGTACCGATTCTCACGTCGCCGCCCTCCGTGAACAAAATCGTATCGCTGGCCAGTGAGGCAAGTGCGTATTGGCAATCGCGTAAGTACCGTATGCCAGTGAGGATCTATCGAAAATGCAATTAGAGAATATAGGTCACAGGCCAAGAGCCAAGGGATATATACTGGCCAGATTATGGAGACCATTTCAGCCTCACGGATGGAGCACTTAGATCCTAGGACCTGCGACAGAGACAGCTCGACTGGTTCCCATACCAAGAAAGACGAGCTCCCATACTGGTAACAGTGGAGAAGACGCAAAAAGCTTCGGTGCGAATGGCGATTGATGTTTTCCAGCAGACATCCCGCGACCCCTTCGGCCAAATGCTGAATGTGAACCAGCCGTGCTTTGTTCCCATGGTCTCTAGCGAGATATACGTGGCGTCCAGGAAAGATCTCAATCCCTTTTTCGAAAGCATCCCACGGATCACTGTCCCACATTTGAATTCCAGTACTCGGAGCCTCTGGACGCAATGATGTATTCGCTCGTTGTCGTTTCGAAGTTTTTACTGCGACTAGCGTCGACCCAGGATCTTTCGCGTGCCTTTTGGACACTCTGCTCCCGGGAGCCTGCGATATATTTGCCCAGTTGGGGGTCTCGGGGAAGAAACAAGTCTCAGGTCGGTCTTGCTGAGGCTGATCAAAATCCATGATGTTGCTAAAACCGATTCTTGTGCTTGACTCTGCCATGGTCGTCTTGCGGATATGGTTTTATAAGCGATCATCAAAACGCATCCTATGCTCCATGCGCGAGAAAATTTGCTGTTTGATGCCCCTACCCTGCGGATCTGACGATCCACCAAGTATGGTTATGTTGAGATTCCACTCCACCCCCGGTCTATCCTGTTCAATTCACGGTTCTAAACTGGCGCTAGTAGCCATTTTTGTCACAAATCCTTGAATTCCTCAATAAACACCCGATTGATATGTCTAGTACGCCCAGTGGGGTCAATCTTATGACCATTGATTCAACGTGCAATTGGTCGTTAAATGTTGATAATTCTTCCTGCGACTGAATTGAAGGGGGACTATCAATAACATCAAACTCATTTTATTTTCATTTTATTTTCATTTTACTTTCATTTTACTTTCATTTTACTTTCATTTTACTTTCATTTTACTTTCATGAGACAATTTTCAACCGACATGCAGGCCACAGATTTAGACCAGCTCTTGTTCTAATTGATGCTTTTGTACAGTGGGGTACCCATGATAAAAGATACAGAGAGGGTACTCTTTCTACCGCGCTTTTAGGTAATCTGTGAACCTAATCAGCTCAGGCATCTAAATACCGCAATGGTCACCTTGATGCGGCTGAAGAATATCGATTCCAAAAAAATGTCTACCATAATAAGGAATTGTTCACATCGATGGCGTGGAATGTGTAGCTGCTACCAAATGCCGCCCGGGACGTTACGTAGTCATCTATGTCTTCTGTGGAGGCATTTGGAATCTGCTTTTAGCTCTTACTCAGAAAGTTGATTATATGTGATTAAAGTACGCTTATACTGTAGTAAATCTTACGAAAATTCAGGCACGGATTATGCGGATCCTCACCGCCGATTCCGACTCTTCCATTGGATTATGTCTTACGCAGTGTCTCAAAAGACCTTCGTGTGCCGGTACGGATGCGGCGATGGCAATATCATCTGGTTTCACTGGATATTCACCGGCATGTCAAAGTGGGTGTCTTGCTCTTGCTTTCGGCCCCTCCTTTCATGAACGGGTGGTAAAATAGACTCATATTCCGTTTCTCCTTTATTACGGTTCTCTTATCCTGTTCCAGTGTAGATTCCCCTGTTGGTATCACAACAATAAACCATAATCATCGTTTGCCATCATTGCAGTGGCCTTTCTTATCAGTAGTTTCAAAAATTGTCTGCACCACTATCTATTCTCCAGCCAAGCCTTATTCGTCACTGATGTGGGAGTGAAAATGCTTCATACAGTACATCCCAGGAGCAGCAGATTCGAAAATGTAAGATGTAAAGCACCTCACCTGACATACCGACCTACTCTCATACTTAAACCCAGCCAATTCCGTATGATATTTACCCCTCGGGGTTGAGTATATCACTTAGTTCCACGAACAAATATTGTCCAGTATCAATCAAGATGTCAACACGAACAGATCAAGATGCATTCATTCGTCTGTCATCTTCAAGAACGCGTTTCAAGCAAGGTCAGTGATTCTCACTTATTTCAACATATGCTTTTGGTTCCAAAAATTAGGTCCAGACCCGAACAGTGAAAAATTCTTTCGTACACTTCTGGAGGTACAAGAAGAGTTCTCGAAGCTCGAATTCCAAGTCGCTAAAATGATTAAAGAGCTGGAAGAGATTCATGGTTACACTTCAGGCCTTTACAAGGAATACACACGTGTGGCTTTTGAGCTAGACAGAGCAAAGAACAGCCATAGTCCTTAACAATGGTCCTTAGCAAACTACTCTGAACACCAAAATCGTGGAAAATTGAAGAGGGTTTCAACATGCGACCCGCAAGAGTCACATTGATGATTGATGGATTCTATCGCTCTACTTCTCGAAATAGATGCCAATCAATGAATCTAGCACTTTGAACGCCCACCCGCAAATATGTCACTTCAAATCCTTAAACGTCGGTTTATTTGGTCATTTTATTGATAATTCAAACAACCTAGGATAAGAAACTTAAATGCACACCGTGGAGGGAGGTGAGAACTCGACATCTTTTTACAGAATGAAGCCTGTTGAATTTGGCATATTTTTAGAGCCTTGGGTCTAGTCATGTCAGCATCGATGAAGTTGATTTTCTGCCCAAGGAGCAGAATTTTACTATTAGTTCTATGTATAAAATCTGTCAAATAGTAGAGCCCCCCTCACAATTCGCAACTCCAGGTCCTAGGCGCGGTGGTTTTACATTTTATTTACTACCACTTAGCTACTGTAACAACTGGACTACTCATCATTCATTTACAATCTCTCGATACTGCCTGAAAGTCCAAACCCTATCCTTTGTTTTCCGAATTACCGCCTATCTCCGTCGTCTCTCTTTTCTAAGTGAGAAAATATTCCAAAAAATGTCGGACACACCTGTGTCGTACGCGACTTCTATGCAGCTCGCGCCTTCCCAGTACACTATAATCTTCAAATACTGCACCTCTCAAAACGCTCAATTACTGACTCAAAATCTGTACCAGGGCAATGCTGCAACGACGACCTGCAGCCCTTTATCATTCTGCAATGATGAGTGGGGGGAAACGATTCGCAACTGACAACGCCCACGCCCCAAGGGAAGTGGAACAGTATAATACTGCTGTTCCTCTAACCTTTCTTTTACCGCATTTTCCGCTTCCCACTTTCAACACACTGGATGTCATGACGGCTCCTAGTCCTCCAGTGCCTACTCGCCTGACGCCAAATGGGCCAGCCAATAATTCTTTTGGATTCGTTGACAAAGTCAAGTGTGAAAGAGAGGGCAAATATACATATTTCCTGGTTCAAGTCACAATAAAATATCAGTAGTGTATGTACACGTATTTCATTTGCATTCTTTTTCTCTTTTTACAACACAACTGTGGTGTCTCGGTGTCGCTTTCCAGGATCAGATCATGCCTTCTCTAATCCATGCCCCACTCCGATCCTGTGAATAATGCGATTATTTTCTCTGGGAGAAAATGTATGGTTTCGAAGTTGCGTTTCAAGCCAATCGCAGCGTTCTTCGAGTTTTTTCTTGTCCTGTTCAAGGCTTTCGCAATGATCCTCCAACATCACGACAAGATGTTCGTTCTTCTGGATCCAGTACGGGCATTGAGCGTGCGTGGCTTCCAAGCTATCAAAGTCTCTTTCAACAGTTGAGAGCTTCACTCGGGCATCTTTAAGCTTTGACCGAAGCCTTTCGTTCGCCTCCCAATTGGAATCAATCAAGTAGTCGCATAGCTGATGATCCTCAATCGTTCCGTCGGAGTCCTAGTCAACGTCTCAGTTGAAAGCCGCCGGCCAAACAAATGGGCATATCTTGGTCTTACCGAGATTATTGTGTCAATTATCCGTCGCTTTTTGGACGGGGGTCCAATTTGTTCTTTTTGGTCATCGTCTTGAAGGGACTGGTCTGATGTGGACATCACGCGGGTTATCAAACAGGATGTTCAGCGGACTGCTGTATCCAGGGAATTGAATTGGACCGGAAGCATTTGTAAGGGATCCTTTTGAGCCTTTTAACCCCAATCCTGGTGCACGTGCCTTTCTGTCTTAGAAAAGCCGATCAGATGGTGTGGATCCATGGGAATTCGCTAGCTCCGTTGCAAGGAATTACGCGTCGGCAGAATTAAGATTGGTTATCTCTTTGCCTTTGCTACCATTTGAGAAACCCGATTTAGATGTCTTTCAGGGACCCATTGCGTGTTAATCGATTTGTGTTGATTGACTTTAAGCAGCCATGCTTCGACAAACTTCCCAGAGCCGATCATGTTCTGACTGTGACATGCTGCTTCACTTGCTAGACACGTGCCTCAGTGGGCGAAAGATCCAGTTGCGCTTGTACACCACCGGCCCAAAACGGTCATAATGTGATACCATTTTTTAAAATAAGTGATACTGGCTAAGTGGGTGTGCTGCTTGGGTTAGCACTAGTCTCAAGCCTGCTCTTTCCCACTCGACTTGATCCAAGGGACGTGAAGGGCCTGTAGGATGGAGTTGTGGAGGCATCGCAATACTAGAGTATACTAAAGACCCACTTTACCCCTGCCTCGAGCTTGGCGTGAGCTGATCAAAAATTCGATCACCTTCATCCGTGAGGCCCCACTGGCGAGGATCATTAATAACGCAAAGTTGATCTTAGTGAGACCTTTCACCACCAGGTTCCATGGATCATGATCGGTAGGACACTTGAGTCTTGCCTCATTTGACAATTTCTTGCCATTTCTGGAGTCAGCATCGAGCCCGCGTGCCGAGTTCCGTCTGCAGATGGGGCTTAGCCGACACTAAATTTTCAATAGCGATCATTCTCGTGCTGGCCTCCCATAATTTCATAGATTTTCCATCCAGCCGTTACCACTCCACTTTCCCCTAACGGGACGGTCCTCCCGGTCGGTAACAATGCTCCATATACGAGCACTTATTGGGTAGAGCACAACCTGATACATGTACACTGACAAACTAGATCACACACCTGCGACGCCCTTGGTCAACATGTCGCAGTATCATCAAAATTGGGAGGCTATACAAAGGGTCGAGACAGGAATTAAAAAGAAAGTCGACATAGCCGCAAGAAAAGAAGAAAGAAAAAGAAAAACCAGGTTCTCACAAGACTACATACAGTGTACAGAGTAGTAGCGCTTTATCTATCAATCCCGCCGATATTGAGAAGTTGCTCTGCAGTCTAATACCATCTTCTGGCTCCAGGTGCTAGTCGTGACGCGATACAAACGATAAAAAATCTTCCTAGCCGGAGTGTTCTTGAGTAGTCTCCTGGCTCAGCAGTGACTCTTCGGTCCACCTCACCACATGTTCACCAACATGACTCAGCTTTATGTACCAATCTACCAGAACGTTGGAGGGCACGCTGCAATGTGTAGGTACCATGTTCGGCCACATCAGTTTCACTCTCAATACAGTACTATGACTGGGCGGAGCCCCCGTCGATCCAAACCAAACCTGGCTTACTTCCGCAATTCATCCACTGGTTCACAAACTCTGACCCATGGTTCCGCCATCTTGGACCCGCTAATTTATCCGTAATCGCCCTAAAACTCCACTTCTTCTCGGTTAACGGAGTGCCCTGTGTGCTTTGGGCAACATACACTGAACTATCAGAAACTAAGTCCTTAGTATGTTTTAGGTTCCTTGAGGTGTCATTCCGCTTGGCCATCGATGGGCTGGGCCCCTCCATCACCTGATCGCAGCAATTCCCAATACAGGGAAGGGAGGCTTGTGGTTTGGGAAACGACTCGGGCACCCACCCTACAGTATTGAAGAGTTGTAATTTGTAATTTTCGATTTTCGATCACGTTGTAGTTTCTAAACGGAGCACATCAATGAAAAAGACAAGATGGTTCTCGGCGTGGACGTCCGCGATCACTCCCAGCTGTTTTGTGCAGTATTCTTCACGTTATGGCTTCAGGCTACTCCCTCAGTAAGTTCTCGAATCTGCGTGGACCATCTCTTAGAATGAAATCCTCATGCGTGAAATGCAACGTTGAATATAGTCAAAGAAGTACGATTAACTATGGCTGCTGTCGGCATGAAAGCCAGTAATTCAGTGAAAATGATCCTTCGACCACTGCATATGTCGTACATGGATAAAAGATTTCCCTATAATGGAGCCAGTCATCACTTCTCATTGCTTCACCCATCGACCATTATCACATGCTAATCGGGGAAGCACCCTGGTGCACATCATGCGAAGGAGTAGCCAACAATCCCGATCCTCATGATCTTATTATCATTCCTATAGACTATCGGAGCGCCTGCTCTTCTCAGATTGTACCTATCAGGCTTGCGTTCGTGACAACGGCGACTCGGGAAATTCGTCGACAAAAAGGTCGAGCAAGTCATTGTAGACTCAATTCGCATTCGCGGAGAACATGGCCGGATGGTGACTCAATAGGACAGCCGTCAGGTGTCAATTGGCCACAGAAGGTAGGATTATAAACCGGATTCGCTCGGTCCAGAGTGGCCACATAGCGATTCCGTCCATTACGTTTCCCGTGTGTCACGTAATGAGCGTTGAGATTATCGCGACGAGAAAATTTGCGGTGGCAATCAGGGACCCAACAGACGTGGGGTCTGACTTCCAAATGACTAGTCAGATGGCGAGCAAAAGACTTTCGACGCCTAAAGTAGCTTCTGCACCCAGGGTGACTACATTGGAATTTTTGCTGCTGGGGCATGCTGGACCAAACATTTTCCAAGCCTGCGTGGTGAGGCTCTGCCACGTTGTGAATTGCATAGGAGGGCTCTTGTATATCTTGATGTTGCACCGAGCCCATCACAATTTGACTATTGTACCTTCCAGCTTCCCATGTGTTGGAAGAGTCAAAGTTCCGAGATCCTGTCGAACTGACTGTCGCCAAGAAATTAAGCCCATTGACAAAATCAGCAGACAATGGTGGCGCTGGAGGCAGGTTGAATGAGACCAGCCTAGAACAGCACCCATGATACCTGATAGTGCTTTCAAGTGCGCAAACATCATACCATGGATGAAATGATAAGCTAGAGTCTCGGTGATCGGGGCAAACGGGAAAGTTTTGACCATTCTGCGCAACACATGCAGAGGCTGAATTATCTTGAGAAAACCTCAGCTCCGGACACTCGATGGGACCAGAAAAGCTGATATCTGCATCTGCTCTGTCACAAAGTGTCGAGGCCACTTCCGATAGTACCAGGCTGTGTTCATCGTCGACAGCTGCAAGGGACGACTTGATAACCCCTGGCTCCATCTGGAAAGTGCTTTCCGTGAACGATAATATCGAAGGGCACGTTTGCAGAGGCTAAGAATACAGAACTGGAGAGTTCCGCATGGCATAATAAATAGCCCTGTTCCACTGCAGGATTGAAGTTGGTATCTCAATTCCAATATGTGCGGTCTGAAATCTGAAGTCTAGAGTTCATTGACATATTGGGGATGACACTGAAAGTGATGTTCGTTCAAGATCACCTATGTTGAGTTCAATTGGACTCCAATTGAACAGGCCCCGAACGGAACACGTAATTCTAGTGTTTCGAAATTGATTCGACCTGTGTCATGATAAATGATCATCGAGAATCTTTAGAAGTTTGTTATTTTGGTGGAAGCAGCGGGCTTGTGGAGCCTTTGCAATGAGTTAAATTGTTTGAAGTAAAGCCAGAAACTTCTGGTTCGTTCAAAGTTGATTTTTGAAAGAGTCAATCGTGGTTGCAGATGCTCCATGTATTGGCCTTTCCCTAACTAACTACGACTTGAACAACGCTTCTCTATCAAAGCAGACACACGCATCCGTCATCGCCGTTTGAATCACGCAAGGAAGCGCGAAATATGGTGGAGGATACGGTTCCGCTTCCGCCGCCGAGGAGACGACGGATTACGGAAGAGTGGGCTGGAAGACGAGTCAGTGATTAATACGATGCGGCTTTTTGGCCAGACCGAGAAAGTTTAGTCTTCATGATCCCAGACGAGAGCGGGCGTTCCTGATGGACGCCATCTCCACAGCCGGTGGACGATTGCGATTGCTGCTGTGAGGCCGATGTATGACCCATGTATTCTGCAAATTATCCTATGCTTTACTTTGCACTATGTACCGCAAGACTCACAGTCTTCACATGTTTCGCTTGGCCCCCGTTCGCGCTCAGTCCCGCAATGTGAGAAGAAAAGCAAAAAAGTCCATAGCGCGAGCTTATTGAGTATTCTGGCTGTCTCCCACCACCTTTTGCGACTTTAGTCCTATAGTAGCGGCGAGGGATCATTGGGGTGACGAGAATTGTGCCGATTGAGTTGGTTAGGCTTGACTGTCGAAATTGTCTTTTGGGCTCATCATCACGATGCGAGCGCATGCTCGGAGTCCGGAAGTCCGGAAGTCCGGGAGAATACGTGACGTATCCCATATGTTGATCGACAATTGCGCTTCGACTGTGCGAGCAAGCGTGCATGATGATCTTCGAAGGCATAGAGACACCTTGCTTGGGCGGGCAAACTAGCCCGGCGAGACTTGGTCTGTCAGCTCCGTCTGCCATCCATTTTGGTATTATCTTCATCAGTTGCGACCAACACACATCGCTGTCCTATTCGAGACGTTCGCATGCTTGAATTTGTACCACCACCCACCCCGGTGTAGATGCTCCCGTCCTTAAAGAAAGCCTCTCTTGCCTTCGGCCCGACCGTGTCGTCGATTCTTCGATCCCGACCATTTGCCAACCATTTCCGTTGAGTTCCGGCGGCGATGGTGTGGAAATGAAAGCGAGGATCTTTGACCGAGGGTGTGTATATGAGGTGCGGCTTGTGGGTGCGGCCTGCGAGGCCAGGGCGTCAATTGGGTGAAAATGTAGTGAGTTGTCAGCGAACAGAAGCATACGTTTGTTCTTGCTATTGGAAAAACACAGCAACTGCGATCAGATAAGAAACAAAAAAGTCCTAGTCATAACTCTGACGAGCAGCGGCTCAATACGATGTTTGCAAATAACAGACATAGGGAGTGTTGATCGTGGGCGAGGGTCGGGTCATCACGCCTCGGGTTGGACGGGTTTGTGGGAGACCCCTCAGACGCTCACGATGATTGGCTGCTACTTTACACTATCACCGGGGATTCTCAGCTACATTCCCCGACAAATCACAGCGGGACCGGTGGGAGTGAAAAGGAAAGTATGTGGGGCTAGCCATCAACCCGAGAATGGGTTCCTCTCTCCGCACAATCGTTGACCTTTGCCTGCTGAAATCTGTTTGAAATAGAACTGTAAGTAGTGGTACTGTGCCCTTCAATGATGGCGGGAAACTTTGAGGATATCCACATCGCTGCCGATCCATACCCGCATCACCCCGAATCAGGAGCCTATGAGCCTGAAGACTGGCACTCCGAGACTACGTCGATCGCCTCCAATCTATACAAAGGGTTTATGGAGAATGGCCGACGTTATCAAGCCCTAAGAGGCTCTGGCTACTTTAGCCCTGCCGACGAGAAACAGTTTGAGACGTATGAAATGGGACGTTTCGCCGCCTTGCTCATGAATTCCGCCCGACCGAACCCTTTATTCTGCGCTCCTGTTACGGACCCGAAGCGGGTGCTTGACGTCGGAACGGGGCAAGGTGCATGGGCCATTGACGTTGCTGACATGTTTCCTGACGCTGTTGTTCGGGGTGTCGACCTCTTCCCACCACCAGGGAGTTGGATCCCACCAAACTGTATTTTCGAAGTGGACGACGTATTGCAAACATGGACTTGGCGAGAGAAGTTTGATTTGATCCACCTACGACACGGGATTGGCGCGTTTACACCTGATGAGTGGGACTTCCTATACGGGCAATGTTACGACACCCTGGAACCCGGTGGCTGGTTTGAACAGATCGAAATGAATATTCGGTGCGAGTGTGACGACGATAGTATCGAGGAGGGTAGTGTGCTATGGACTTGGGGGCCACGGTTTTTTGCAGCGGGCGAAAAGCTCGGGAAGTCGCTCGATGTCACGATACCAATGCGTGCGTCTATCGAGAAGGCTGGCTTTGTTGAAATTCACGAAGAGAACAAAAAATGGCCGATCGGCCCTTGGGCGCGGGATAAGTCACTGAAAGAGGCGGGTATAGTTAATATGCAGCACTGGCTGAGCGGAATGGAAGGATATTCAATGTACTTACTCACCAAGTATGGGGATCCGGTGCCGTGGTCCAAAGATGAAGTGCTAGTCTATGTTGCTCAGATGCGGAAGGCACTGACCAACCCCCGCACTCATGCCTATCAGTATGCCAAACGTATATGGGCCAGAAAGCCAGTTGCTAAATAATATCTCCATTTCGCGTGCTAGTCGAGTTGTCCTTTTTTGTCTGCAATAACAAAGATGTGGCGCACTTTGATTCGGTCCTGGGATGGCCACGAAGACTGGAGCATGTCAAGTGGAGCCGATGCCAACGTGCCGTTAGAACCTCTCCAACCCGTTCCATGTGAAAGCCCGCGGTATTTTTGGGCTGTGCGGGCGATGCTCACGAATTCCGGCTCACTAGGCCGTGTGGTCGCTTTCGAAGACGGACTACCCCTTCGACCCTCAGACCTTTTTTCTCAAGCCTCGAGTCAGGCTAGCCCGAAGCGAAATAGTCTGTGGTTATCTGGCTCGCGAGGTCATATTGTGCTGTATTGGTAGTTGTTTACGCTCATGGTCATGGATCATGCACATGTTATTGGCTTATCATCGCAGTGCCCGACCCTTGCGTTTCACCCACAACTCCAATGACCAGGCAGACAGCCGCTGTAAATGGCCAAATAATCTGTTAACAGATGCGCGATCCTCTTTTGTACTATCTGTAGTCTCTACCCTACTCGAATCCTGGGAGTCGTTGAGTCTATGAATGCAGACTTGACTTGTGCTCTAATCCCGCAGTACATTAATCTCCCGAATTTGCTTCCAAGATATTTAGTGAAGCATTACCAGCATATCTGCGGCCTATTTCTCCGATATAAGCCATACAACTATTTTACTACGCTGGGAATCATTTCCCCGGCTTCTTTGCGACAAGGGCGGCTATGTGTCTGAAAGGATCTTGCAGTCAAAGATGCTCTACTGATTCTGAACTAGCTTAGGGATTTTTGTTTTTCATATACATATATATATCGGAATTTCATTTTCATCTTTTTTGGGACTGATGTGCCCGCTCTACTCAGCTGCAGGTCTACAATCTGAGCCTCTTCTCGCTAGCTCGTGGGTTGATGATCGCTGAGGATATCTTCATTTCATCGATGGAGGCCTTTAGGCCGGGGCTATATCATTTAAAAGCACGCATGATGGTTCAACTTCATAATAGCCTTCTGTCATGCTGTATAGGTCAATCAAGATCGTTCGTTCTTCTGCGGTACCTTCCAACACTTTTCGGAATATAAAAGCCATCTCCCGCCTCAACTCCACTCTCGCAACTCTTCAGCCACCTCCCATGATGTCCAAAGTACCAAATACTGGGTCTGCACTTGTCCGTTTCGATACACCGTTCGCTTCGCAACCGTTTTAATAGGTACTTTCTCGCCACTCTCGAGAGACTAGAGCATGTGTCAGAGCTTGGCTTAGTTAGAGAGATCTGTACTCACCTCAGGGCTATCATCAATGATACAGTCCATCATACGTGTATCGTTATCAAGAAGATCTGCTACTTCAAAAACGTCATCGGAGTAATATGAGAGTTTATCGGTGTCGTCAATAACAAATCGTCGGTCCTCGCTCGTCTCGGACGGAACATACTCCGAGTCAAGCTCTGACAGCGAGGTGTCTTGTAAGGGTGACTCGCGGGAAGTTAAGGTTATTCCACTGCAAGAAGATTCGTCGTCGTGCGTGATTTTGACAGACATCTTTGGTTGCGAAAGAGACATACGAAGACACAAGAAATGTAATCTGCCATACGTAAAGGGTGTTCGAAGGCGCGCCTGTCTCGTCTATTTATTGCCAATCGTCCTTTGCCTCGGCACGAATTTTGCGAGGCTGCTTTACAGTTTTCGGATGGTTCGCTTTGGTTTCTCGCCGGGACAACCCTCTCTTTAATGGCCTCTAAGGTTGGATACACCTCATAGTCATATGTCACCTTCTTTGCTGGCCATCTGTATTCAAAATACAGATTTGACCGTTCAGCAGGCTAAGTTTAACCCCAGGGAGTTTAAATCTTTGCTGTCTTCGGCAGATAAAAGGGATACCCCCAAAAGACAATTTATATATACAATTACTTTGATCCAGCCAAGCGTTGCGATAATCTGAGCTGGGCCCTGCTTCTTGAATTGATGAGACCTTGGTGATGAAGATGATTTTGTCAATTTTTGTTTTGATGATGATACTCTGTACTACTACTGTGAGCTTCGTCAAATTCGTTTACGGGAGAATTATGCTAAACCAATTTCAGCTAATGGGCTTCGCTATTCATCCTCCGTTTCAGCCCCCACATAAGGTAAGACCTTCAACAGCAGTGGCCTATAATATTCCCTTGGCATGTCTAACATTCATTAACTAGGAGGTTAAAGACACGCAAGAAAAGATATTATTTCCAGCTGAAAAGAGAGGTTCGTGGTGTACATTTCGAGTGTCTCGTTCCACAATCCATGTTTAACAGAGATTGCTAGTTCGATCTCATTGGGGGCAGCATCGGAGAGCTCGGCACCACTACCACCCAAAATAGAGATATTCAACTGTCCGAGCCCGGTCTCACTTGATGAATATCTGATCGTCTGTTCTCCGGCTCTTGTTCTTGTGATCCTGTGCTTTAAATTTGACTACCTTCCATTCTAATCAGCGTGGTTGACTGTGAAACTGGTGCTCATTATCTCATGAGGTATGTAGTTCTGAATCCATGTGCCAAAGCCTTTGCGCTCGGCTTGGGGTGGAGGACAAATATCCACGTTTACGTCGCGGCCCGCATACATTTCTTAAAAGCCAAAGTTCCGTATCAGTGGTTTCTCAAACAACAATTCATAAAAGGTTTCAAGCTTCAAATCAGAGGAGCGATTATTCATGTCTGCTGTGTAAAGGCCATCAATTAATCTTAAGAACATCTTTGTCTTTGCACACTTTCAAAAAAGACAATGTAGGCTGTCCAATGGAAGAGACGGGAGTTCGGGGAACACCATTGTCCCGTGAATCATTGTCAAATATGATATTAGCCTAGACTGGGCCTGAGGCAGTTTATATTTATGCGGGGTAGGAGCAAACTTCGTACTCGTCTGTATGAAGCATCTGTCTGATTTGGATGTCCTCTTCGCAGTTCCCGCTGTTAGGGTTGCAGCAAATGATCAAAGAAACAAGACACCGTAAAGCCTCAGGTTTGTTCGAATTTTTCATATGGAAAAGGTTTCTTCTCTTTTCGCCAATTTTCCATTCAGCTAGCGCTATGGATTTGCTCTACTGTACAGAAGAATTCGAACTTGGCTTCCATCTTTTACACAGACAATTTGTCTGGGACACTAAAACTAGGCCGAAAATAAAATTGACTATACTTCATTAGGAGAAATTATGGGGCGTGGCCCGGATCCTTGTGCTTTTACTGGATTATCGAGCCCCGCACGTTGTTCTCAAAGTTCTGAATTCAGATTATGGAAGCCAATGCCGGGTTCAACTATAGGGAAATAAGCTGTAATATTAATCCTCGCGTTTCATAATTAAACTCATCTAGATCCAGTCCACTCGTCAACTCCGGGTGAATGGAATCCTCAAACTTCTGTGGCTAGAGAGCTGCTGTCAAAGGAAACTAGATTTTCTCCAATCCCCTGTTCAAGATTTTCAAGAATCTGTGTCGAGGATATCGATTTCAATGAGAGCCAAGCAGCCCTGTTTCCACGACAGCTAGCGGAAAGAGCATGGCCTACTTAGTAGTTTAGTAACCCCGATTCAGCTTCTGTGTAAAATTGAAGGGACATTTGGCTTTAACCATGAGGCCCATGTCTGTTAAATATCTTGAACGAGAAGCATTTATTTGGCCTGCACCCTCACGATCACTACCACTTCGTATTAATATCTTTCCAGGAATGATGTCTTTCCAGTGTATCCAACTTAAGCCCCTCCATGACAGGCCCCTTTAATAGACTTATAAGGTGGACTCACTACTACAGACGTACATGCGTACCCTGGGCTTTTCTTTGTAACATCTTCTCGCTTAGCGGTATTGAGAATGACTTCACAATCGCACCGCGTGAAACAAGAACAGTTGCGAAAACGCAGAAACAATCTTCTTCGGCGCCACAATGATTTTTGGCGTCTTTATTCGATCCGGAGCTGGTTGATTATGGAGATGCCAAATGGGCGGATTTACACCTATCATTCTCATCCCGAAGTTCCCGCTCCGACTGAAGCTGATATGGTAAGAGCTCAAGAATGATAAAACAAACGGATCTCACTGAATGAGATCTAGCGTTCAAAATCAGCTATTCATAAAACACCGGGAGACTACGGTTCATCTACCACAAAGCAACCGATGATCCCGAAATCACCAGTTTCTTCCGTGACGGGGCGCCGCAGTGATATATGGAATATCCTTCATCAATACATTCAGCAATAGAATTCGAAGGCGCGCAAAGACATAATCATGGGCCAACCATTATGCAGGAGCTTTTCTACATACAATTGCATTATCATCGTCATCTTTTAATCATCTTGTTGGCTACTTATTGTTCGACGCTTATGCATAAAGGAGTAGCTTTGTAGCCACGTAAAAACAGGTCGATTTTACCCGCGCACTTTGCTTGTTTCAAAGAACTCGATTAGCTTGGACGTGGGGGTTCCTCCGAACGAAAATGCTTTGCTCAAAAACTCGAACGCTTGGGGAGATAGTCTGAAGCTGACGACTACACCAACGGATTTATTCTCGCCGACATCTGGCATCGTCACTCTTTGAAAATACAATATAAGCACATCACTTAACATCAAACAGTACAGTATATACAAGTTGACATGAGACATGATACATAGTAAACCTACTCTGAAAGCGTCGAGTGAGTTTTCAAAAGTTCAACGGTTGTAGCAGAAGCGAATGCGAGTATACTCACCCGCCCAGAAGGCCTACGTAAAAAGCCTTATTAGAGCAGCACATACGGTCGCAGTAGTCATCGATACTGCTTTTTCATCAGATCACCTGAAAAACACAACTTTCATATTCCACACGTCAATTTGATTTCAATCACTTGCATCGAATGAATCGACGCCCAGACTAGATGAGAAAGTACAGTACCATCACGAGTCACACAAATGAATCTGCCGGTGAGGCCGCTTTATTCTAGCTCAAACGCCATCTCAATGGGAGCTGGCTTCAACTCGTAGAGCGTTTTTATTTTTCTCCTTCTTTTTTTTCTTTTTTTAGAATGAAAGTTCTCTATACATGCTATGCTCTTCATGGTGAAACATCGCCCTCCTCAGCCATGGTTCTAAGTAAGATCCTTCCGCACTCAGAGAGGCCCTATCACGAGTAGACTTCACACTCTCCGTTGACGTAATCAATGGTCGTATTATCGGAACAGTAACATTTTCCACGCGGGGTGGAATTGAAGTCAAGCAGCTTGATGATGCATGCACGATCAGATCCAGGGGAGAGTTTTTCAGTTTTAGTAATATGACCAAGTGACTGATAAGCCGTAGATGCTGGGATCAATCCTTGGGAGCTACATCTTTCTTCATTCCCCGTTGGTATCTCTTCAAGACTTGCGGTTACCATTCCTGCAATTGATGTCGAGATTGAAAGGGTCTGTGTCGTGGTCACCATTGGCACCGTAACAGAGCGAGCAGTAGATGGAGCTTTCCCATGCTCACAAGAACAGTGTTCTACATCCGCGTTTCTTCTCAGCTTCTTTTCGTCGTTTTTGCTGCCTACATGTTTAGAAGATGAAGGAGAAAGGGCCCATGAAAGAGAGAATTGAGTGCAAGTCTCTGAGTCACTCAAACCTATTCAAATTAGTGACCTCTTAACGTACAAGAGCAATTATTGTACTCACAAAGCACAGCTGCCTTTTCGAGAATATTTGCACAGTCTGGAAGGAGTGATGTGGTGCGGGTCTGATTGTTTTGGATGTAATTTACCGAACCATCCAAAGGAGATATCTGTGCCCATTGGTCGAGCAAGTCACAAGTGTTGAAAGCGATAGCCCTCGTGTCAAATGTCCCATGGGCCAAAGCGATTAGCGCTGAAAAGATCAACCCAGACCGGATCATGTCGTATTATAATTTGTGATATTCTTCAATCTCCCGTGGGATTTCACGGTGAAGTCTGCGACGATGATGGCGGAGTTCTTATTGCGAGTCCAGAAAGGCACAATTTGTCTTTTTATAAGCCCAGTGTCTCAACTGCAGAGATCAAAAACTTTGCCGGACTAAGATAAAGTGAACGTTGGTGAAAAGCTTTTTGTACCGCATAGCTTAGCATTACCTCAGCTTCCGTTCGCAGTCCCGTGGAGGTTATTTATCCATCTGGTTTGTAATGCAGGATTATGCAGGTCTTTTGATTTGGACACCGCCGTTTTCATGAGATTTGTGCAAAAGACCATTTTTTGACTCAATCAATTTGCCACCCTATCTTTCGGCTCACATGTTTGGCTGTTGAATCTCTGATTGAATTGCACAGTATTATTTTCGAAGCAATAACAGTGCTGCTATGTATGATTCCTCTACAAATTTATCTCTTCTATAGGCTTTGAATGTATATATACTCTACTGTACTTCTGTGCATTGCTCAAACAAGTGCTCGAGGCTATGATGCATGCTCAACGTGTTCTTGCCTTGACATGTTCTCTGCTACTTCTCACGGTAGGTAGACTTTTCAAGAGTTTAACCCTGGTTCGGGGTGAAACACGAAGCCTCCTACAGTATTGGATAGCTGATATTACAAGAACGCCAAATCTCTTCATGGACATGAAAATGAAAAGGTGAATATTCTAAGGTGTGATCAATATCTCTATCTTAACTCCGTTGGCACTGAGCCGTGCAGATCATCGACTCCCCTGTTTTCTCATACCCTGAGGGTTCATCAAAGAGCATGCTGAACAGTCGCGAGCCCGTAAGCCCTTTTTTTTATCCCACCCATCCGCAAAGCCTGAAGAACGAACTAATACTATAGTCATCGACTAACATACAATGTGACTGGACCACGGGAATTGCTTACGTTAACGCCACTGATGCAAATATTTCCCATCTCAAAGACGAGAAAAATACCAGCTGTATTGCGGCCCCACATACCTGCACACGGGTTGCTTTTCAACAATCTTCGGGCATTTTTCTCTGCAATGATGTGAGTAACTAAGATCTTGGATGCCCTTTGATACCTTTTCTTTGCACTCACGCAAGCTAGAACAATACCCCCATCGTTACGAAATGTGAAAACCTCATACATCCGTCTGAAACTCTCTCGCAACATTGCCGCTTTCAGGACTTCTACACGTTTGGCTTTTTGGTTGGGATGATCAAGAATGATTCGCGGGTCGATGCTCCTTACCATTTAAGGATTGCCGCTGATGGGTGGGAAATGTAGCAGCAGGTAGGAATTGAAGGGCTTTACTCGTGAAATGATTCGTGATACAATTTGCTATTCTTGCTTTGGTGCTTTTACAGAACGTTAGTTACAGGCTCTACAATGTTCGCTAGGCCTGGCATCCATGGAAATGCAAAAGTCTTGTTCTGACACAGCCGTTCTTGGTAAGAGCCAAGTATTAAATGGACATATGTATCATATTTCTCTCGTTAGTCTTGTCGTAGCAAAACTTTTCAATTGTTATTGACAGCCTGAGTTTGATCCCTAAATTTCCTCCGGTATATTTGGCTCGTACTACTTGTCGAGCCCATGACGTTGTCATTATGGTCAACCCACTTATCTCTTTCGGGAGAACATAAAACAGGATTGTCATGGATGAGACTCGTGGGTAGAATACAGATCAGCCAATGCTGAGAGTGCTGCCTGCTCTTGCAATATGAGGCTTTGTGCTAGTTTTCGGAGGCTGCTGGCTACCTCCTGGGCGGCAACAAAGTCTTCAGGGCAGCTTAGAGGTGGGGCGGTGATGCGTTCCAAGTCTTCCACAGCCCGAACCACTGAGTCCTGTAGATATTTGAGGAGACGGTAGCAGGTCCGGTAATATACGTTTTCCCCCTGCTGGCGGCCAATATCGCGCACAATATCAGTAAGCGCCAGCATATCATTTTTTGATTCTGCTTCCATGTCTTCAATCGAGTGCCTTGTTTGTTGAGACCGTTCAGAACTTCTTTTCAGGATGCTTTTCTGTAATCGCTGGAGAAAACTAGACTGTGTTCCACTTTGAAGTGAACTAACAAACTTATAATGGATATAAAGTAAGAATCAGGACTGCAGAAAGCCCCTTCACTCACATATATTGCAATGCAATTTTCTTCCTCGCTGTTAGTGCATTTTTAATGCCGGCCTTTTTAATGTGATGAAGAGAGCCTTGACCGCATTTTTCTACTTATTCAGACTCATTACCCAAAAATTATCGGTCTTCATATAGAAGACATTGGGAAAAGAAAACAAGTCGAATATTGCTCTCCCCAATACAAGACCTTCTCAGAATGGCACGTAAGCTATGTAATAGAATATATTCAATTGACGTATACTTTCGTTTACGTCTTTAAACTATTCAATGCTTGGTCTCACAAGGGTCATATACTGCTATCGCAGAAACTAAGATTGACCCGCAACTATTTGTAGTTAGCAACTTGGCATACAGTAACATTCAAATCCACCACAATAAGAAAAGCCATGGGTCGTTAGCCAAGCGTAGCCGCAATCACCTTCTGTTGGTTCCATTATGTCGCCTCATGCAAATGATTATGAAAGTAGACCAAAGCGACATGATGATGAAGGTGGAAGTGAGATCAAGGTTGCAGACCGATTGACTGCAGTTTCCTGTAAAAAAAGTAGACCGGGGCACAGGGAAGACCTTTCAGCTCTTTTTGTTATTGTCTAATACCGCGCAAACTTGCGAACACAATGATATATCATTTATCAATTCCGTCAAAAATGACAATTGATATAGAACCCCTTTTTGTGACTTCATTAGACACAGAAATCCCTAAGGTGCTCAGAAGTATACTGTGTGATTTTCTCCCCTTCCCACGACTCGACAATTTATTGAGCTGTTGGTTTCAATGATGTCGCTTCCCATCTACCCAGCTTCTAACGTACGTCCCGAAAGAAAAGCAGTGACCCAGTAGACATGTCTCAATCATTTCAAGGCTTAGATGGCAAAACTCAAACCTAGCGGCCTTGTATTTCTATAAAAGAGATATGAAAATCTCTAGAAGCCCGTTTCCTTTGTAGGCTAAAGAGGCCATCCTAACACCTGAACATAGGATGTTGAGCCGCGTGAGCGTCTGGAGGATCGTAACGGCAGTATCACTTACGTTCTCTCTCATACCTTTGTGCATTATATTCAGTGGATGTACGTCTATTGACTCACCATCAAGCTTCTTCTTTTTGAAGGTACTGTAACTAAATATATTTATACCAATCTTGGGAATTATTTCACTAAAGGGAGAACAGGTCGCATTATCAACCCTTCCACACACTCTCGATAACTCAATACCGCGGTCCATATCAATCCCCGGCTCCGACAATCCCCACTTGGGAGAAGAGGCAGAAGCAGAGGTGGCAAAAAATGACGAAAAGGCTGCTAGTTCTGGTGCGACTCGAATTTCGGAAGGTATCCAAGCCGGCACAGGGCAAATATCTAGTCATCTGCAGGACTCTGTCATCAACCTGATCTCTCAGCTGCCCCCATATTACAGTGTCGGCCTAAGAAGTTATTGTGAAGGGAAAAAAGACAATACGGATTATTTGAAATGCTCTCAACCGAGCAACATGTTCTCATTCGACATATTGAGCATATTACAGGCCAGGTCCAGAAGTTTCAAGCAGCTTCTACATATTCCAAGTCGCTTCGACAAAGCACTTGCTGGATATGAAAAAGCTTCACACTTTGCCATTTCCGCTTATCTAACAAGTATCACCACTTCTATTCTAGGGGTCTTTGCTACCCTATTGTGGACAATCCTTGAACGGAGAAAGCGCGGGTCCATGGCCAAGATACGACACTGGGGAACTCTTACGAATCTTGCCATCTCTACAGTGGGTCCTCACACAAGAGAGGTATTGAACATTTGCTAACTAAAGCAGATTACCTGGATCTTTACAATTGCCGGAGCAGCGAGCACTACCATCATTTACTGTCTTATCCAAAGGGCCATTGAAAAAGTGGGTGGCAATGCTACGATTGGAAGTTTAATCGTGGCTGCCTGGTTCGCAGTCTTGCTTTCCGGTGTAGCATGTCTTGCTAGCTTCAACGCAGCAAAGCTCTCATTATGACAGCTATGGTCTCGCGCTGATAGACGCCCTTGGTATGGGCAGACATATTAGAGGGGGAACGTTTGCGAGGTCAAATCGCGACTTGTGGACTTTCAGGAAGCTGCTGATTAGGCTCTTCTGCAGAATGATCCACAATATGGCTACTGGATAGATGTGATTCAAAGACCTGACGAAAAGTCCGCGACTACAGTAATATGGGTGAAGTTGCCAATTAATTTCCTTTCGAAGACAAGGATGCCATTACAGCGAATGGTCATTGGGCGAATGAGCAAATGTACATCCCCGTTTTCCCACATCGTCTGAGATTTGTTCTTGGTAATTTGAAATACTGGCGATGGTACGCTTCAATTGATGCGCTTTATATACAATGAGAAATTCTACTTTAAACGATCTGTTGGTCTCCATACTCGAATTACATGAATCCCAGAGATTTTATCAATGTGGAATCTTGGTGACGTCCCTGGTACGCTAAGTCATAATAAGTGGAAGGGCCACTATCAAAGGGCGACTTTCCCATCAAGCCCCAGGAGTGACTATAAAAATTGCCTCAAAACATATGTGTCTTCATTTCTTAGCCAAGTTAGGGATTTCGACCTGCACACCTCTCACTACTGTACGTGGCCCATTTTATTCGTTATTGAATATGGATAGGTTTTGGTTCTATTTGGGAACCTCTGAAGCCCCGAGGCATGTTGTACAAGATTGAGGACTGCAAAAATCAGAAAGCAAATGAAGGCCTGTCAATTTGTGCGTGCTCACTACCATCAAGATTTGGCCTTCTCTCAGACTGGGTGGGTCAATTGCCAAAGATGCCACTGGATCGAGGTGAGCTTTCAATATACTAGGTACATATTCTAGTTCCGTCAATTCATCGCCTATTTTAAATCTTCTGCTGTCTCTACGTTGCATGGCGTCAATGCACGTCTGTCGTAAGCTTTTCATGGTTGGAGCCCAAAGCGCCCCGTGAGATGGCAGTCGCAAAACACACTGTTTAATTTCAACGCCCACGTGAACTATATTTGCTCGCGCAAGTAAGTGATTCTTTCAAGGTGGCTCAAAGTAACAGAGTGTATCCCGAATTCGGCAGTTCTTGCGGGATGGTGAAGAGCCTGGATAAACTCAGACTTTTGTCCGTTTATAAAAAGTTCCGTACGACTAAGTATTGTAAAGACTACTCTGAACTTTTTTTTTTTCTCAATGGATTTTGTGTGAATATAGTCAAATTTATTTTGCTCGCATTCTGACCGTAGATTTACCCGGCTCTCAACGCAAATCTCAGTCAGCACCAACGATTGTCATGAGTAAAATTGCCCTCCTTCCATGAGGAGGAAGATATAAATTCTTCTCGCGCACAAGCTGATAGAACTTTCAAGCTTTGCAGTTCTTCTACCCTATTGTCCATGGCAGAAAACATCAAATCTTCTCTGCGCGACTCCGCAGTGATTGCTATCATTGACATCTTTGGGATAACTTACTTCTCTATCTTCACCATCCAATGCCTTATATTTAACTTTCCTACATCGACAGAAGAGATTCTTCACTCAATCGCTACGCTTCTTTTCGGGGCCAGTGTCGTCTCTTGGTGCTTCTTGAGCCTCGCCCACCGGACGATGGTTGTTTTCAAAGACGCGAGAGCTCAATTTTTGCAGAAGCTTGAGTTCGGAAGTATTTTATTCTTCGAATTCGCGACAAGCCTTTCCTTTATCATACTCCAGTTCCCGGATCACTCTACTCTTCAGCTGGGCTATACCTGCACCCTGGTTGTGGTTTTTGCGGCGCATCTGGTCGACCTGCTAGTGGAAACTGCAGATTTCGCAAGGGCTACGAACAGGTTTCCGTATCACTGTATTGCTCTAGGTTTGATTGGAATGGTGCCTGTGATTCAAGCTTTGACAGATCCGGTTCAAGATACTTCTCCGTTAGTGTCGGAGGTCATTCGCCTAGTGGCTTACAATCTTGTCGGGGTAGCGCAATATTTTGGGAGACCACTGGAGCGAATAGGTCTTTTCAGTGGTTGGCAGCCTAGCCTATACTCGATGCATGCTCTTTTGATGTTCAGTGCGGTGCATCTGTCGCGGCAACTTCTTAAGGCTACTCAATAAATCCGGCACACGACGGGCAAATAGGAAGAGATGTTCGGAAATACCTCAACAACATTTGAAAATGCTCAGGAACAATCATCAGTGAAATCTCCAAAGTCATACTCTAAATTTGTGGCGAAGAAGCGTGAAATATTGCTATTTGGTGTCAGTGGCAGTGCTAGAATTTTATCCGTGTTTCGCGGCCTAAACGGCCTAATATTGCTTTTCTCGACTTGATACTGTACAATTTCCATGTCACCTTGATATTATTTCAGTGGCCTCTATTTAGCCCCTCAGCTTGGTATCAGTACTGTACCGCATAAAAGGGTAGAAGGGCCATGTGGGGATCGAGTTGCGTTGGTTCCGGCGCTATCGTGACGTTGAATATTGAAATGAACAAATCGTGTTATACAGCCCGCAAAAAGGAACCCATAGCCATCACTAGCTCTAGGAGCCTATTTAGCCAGTGCTCTAATTTTTGCAAAATCTTCAATCTCGTAAGACTACTATAGTGTGTTATAGGCCTGCATTCCAAGCATTGATTCAGAGCGGTTTCCGTTGCCCGCAAGCTATCCTTTTCCAAGCGACGGCATATTCTAGCCGAGCTATCATACTCCAGATAGTAATTATTCCACGCGTGTAGTGCATTTTGTATCTTGCAAGCCCCGGTCAATTTTTCTCCACTCCAAAATCATCGCGCTCCGAGCTACACGTCTCCCATTGCTCGGTACAAATTATCCTTTTGGCCCTGCTACTGCGGTATAATCTAATGGCAGCTTTGGTGAGTCCAATTCCAAAAATGAAGGTAAAAGTTAAGCTGCAGAAGAAATCAAAATCAAATAATATGAGTGTGCACACACATTCACCGGTAAGATCAAAATGGGCGGACCCTGTTCGACATGTTCCAAACGGGGCCTCTAGAAACGATGCTAGCGCATCCTGAATCCTCATTTATCCTACCCTACTTTGACCATCAGTCACGTACATTAATGACACCTACTAAAATGTTTTTTTCTCCTAGCTTCTACCAAACAAGAAAGGTATCCCCCTCATCTGGCAAACTTGACTCATCATCTTTCCACCACTGGCATATCCTGTGTGTATGAGAACCAAGTCGTTTTGTTTCGAGGATTCCTTTCCCGAAGAAATAATTCGTTATTCCAGTCTTTAGACTAGTGAAATGAAAGGAAGGTGAGTTACGAAGCTCTTTCAAGCTATATTCGTTTGGATTGTAGTAAATGATGCCTACCAGAGTTCTCAAAGCTGAGTAGCCCCAGTGACAGGAAGTGCGGGTCAAGAAATACTCTATAGTCGTCATCTTGACGGCAATTTTTATGATGGATGCTTAAGATAGACATATGAAAGCTCCTAAATACGATACACCTCCAATATAAAGCTTCGTCCCAAGTACCATCTCAAGTGATCAATACTCTTCACCCTCCGGATGGCTTCTTGGCTTGATATCGTTGACGGCCCATCAGGCTGGACCTTGGTGGACACGGGCAGGCTAGAGACGTTGCTACAGTCGATGAGCCATCCCAAGACTCAATTCCCAGTCCTGATTCATTTTGCTGGAAACAACAATCGAGTCAAAGCGCTTCGAGCCTTATTCCCTCGCAACAATGTGACGCGCAAAGGTCCGGCATCCTTTGCGCGGCTGCACGTCAGCACCGAGACTGCCAGTACACAGTATCCGGTCTTGTTCGCAGAGAGCCGCATGGGTGGTAGCACGGACCCTTCTGGCACAACATCGTATTGGCACTCAAATCCCAATGTTGAGCGATACCCACTTCCAGCGGACTGCTCGAAATTAAATGTGTACCGCGATGTGATGTCCCAGATCATCTTGCCATGGGCCCATATTCTTTGTCTGTTCATAGATAGCCATACAGAAATGCAAGAGTGCTTCAAGCTTCTTAGTCAGCCTTTTCGCAGAATACAAGTGGGCTCTCACTCTATTTCCCAGTTCATGCGAGTCATATTCATCTTCACCTCTCCTCGAAATTATGACTTCTTGGGTGATGTCATGTCGAGCCACCAAGATCCAGCTTATACCTATCTCAACCTACAAGATCGAAGTGAACTGTCGCCAGAAGCAAGATACGAACCACTAAGAAATCTACTGCTCGACAAGCTCCAAACGATTCGGGCAGAGCAAAGTGAGCATGGTTTGTCATTGTCAGCTACGCATATGTGCTTTTTGTGGAAAAAAAGCCTTCAGTCGAAACTTGAAAAGCTCGAAATAGGCCCGTTGAACTGCCTCCATATTGCACGGGAAGGGTTCCCAAAAGAGTCGAGCAAAGCCCCCTATCTGGCTGAATTTCTGAAAGTAGCTCTTGCGGGCCAGCATGATGTAAGGAAGATCTACGAGTTCATTGCTTCGGCTTTTTTGATGAATGCATATCCACCTGACATGCATCGTAAGTGACCCCCCTGAACATGTGAGGCGGGGCCTGGAAGCGCACGAGCGGAGCTTTTTGACGACCTCGTGCAGGATGAACTGACGGGTTCAGGTTTTGATCCGCTTTATGTTTTCGAAGAATTATACAAAGACGATTTCACAGCTGCCCTGGAGAAGCGAGCAGACCTTGAAACAGACAGCTGTTGCGATGCAGTCAAGGCTGAATTCACCAGACTGTTCACCATGATGAACCCGGCACGGTCATCAGCGGGGATTCGACGGGAGGTCTTAAATAGGTTCTTCAACGAACGAGAAGGTCTTTATTCACTCACAGCATGCTTGTTTTGTATGAGCAAAGTTCCAGAGCACGTGCTACCCTGCCGCCACGCCATTTGCGATGATTGCATTGTGATATTTGGCTCAAAGAGCGCAGCCGCTGAGTACCACCATAACATCACGCAGTGTCCGATGTGTATCACGAGGTTCCAATTCTCCGTGCGCCTATTACCACCAACCAAAGGCCCAAATCTGCTTAGTCTCGATGGAGGTGGAATTCGTGGTATTCTGCAACTCGGCCTACTTCGGGTCCTGGAAAAGCGACTCGGCGGGAGCATTCCCATTTGGTCCATATTCGACTTGTGTACAGGCACGAGCGTGGGTGGGTGGAGTTTATCAAAGGAGATTCTATACAACTCGATAGTCTTCCGTACTAATAATTTTCAGGTGCGCTCAACACCATTGATCTGATTCTCAACAAATACTCGGCCACAAAAACCTTTGAGCGGTTTCCAAGTCTCGCGCAAAAAGTCTTCAATCTCCCTTCAAGCCCGTTCCGGACTATGAAATGTCTGGCGTGGGTTTCGATATTGAAAGACCTTATTTTGGACGGTAGGTATGATGAGGAAGTTTTGGAGCACACGCTTAAAGATGCTATCGGGTCTGATCGCCGCATTTTTGACGGCAGCACAACCCATGGTGGTGGAAGTCGGGTGGCAATCATCACCAGCCGGATATCGGATGGCAAAGCTTGTGTTCTTGCAAACTACCAAGGTACTGGTCGACATCCCGGCAACGAATCTTCCTACGAATTTCTCAGCCCTCAAAGCTGGGAAGAGAATCCACCTTTGTGGAAAGTGTAAGTGACGTTTCTTATCGACCGTTTTGAATGGAATCATTGTGAGGCTGATGATTGATATTTAGAGCGAGGTGTAGTGTTGCTGCCCCATGGTAAGGCGTCAGAGCATATCGTCGCAGGAACAAGCTGACAATTGTATCGCTAGGTTTTTTCAGACCAAAAATCTTCCAGGCTTCGGTCCACTGCAAGATGGAGGTGTGCGGGCAAACAATCCGCTCTCCATTGCCTTAGGAGAGGCTGTCGTCATTTGGCCCACGAAGACGCGACATGATTTACTAGTCTCGGTGGGGACCGGATATACTAGGCCTGAAGGCAGTGACGGAAACCCCTTGATCCGTGGTATCTTGAAGGATGGAGCTATTAGCCGTATGATCCGTGCGATGATGTCATCCCCAGCAATGGATGGCGAGCAGGCATATCTTGAGGCACTCAACTATGTCCCGGATCATATGAGATCCAACATCTATCGGCTAAACCTTCCGCTGTCCGGACCTCTACCACGACTGGACGACGTGGGCAAATTAATCGAGCTGGGGAGATCGTCGTTCGAGGTGCCGGATACCCTTGTTCGCGCAATCCTGGTGACTGGTTTGTTCTTTTTCGAGCTGGATGAGAATCCGAAAGCAGAAGAAGGGTCAATTCACTGCCGGGGATCAGTTCTCTGTGCAAGCCCACAGCCCAGAAAAGCGGTGGAGAGGGTGTGCGCAGAGGTACCCCATGCTGAAATTCGAATGCAGGGAAAGTGCTCACTAGGATCGATTGAAGAGTCTCATATATGCAGTATGTGCAATTATTATCGCAAGGTCATCTCGTTCACGGTCAAAAGTCTAGATGAGGTCTTCACCCTTGAAGTTGTCAATTCTTCATTTCAGCAGAAGATCGGGGGGTTCCCCACCTCTGTAAAGCGTCTTCTTCGTCAGCAGCATGCGGGAAACTACTTTGGTCGTGTGGATCATTTGAGTGGCACTTGGCCACCAGAAAGAAAATGCTTCTGTTCGCGAGGGTCCAAAAGGCGCATCGAGATTGTTGAGCCTCCCGCCGAGTACAAGAAAAGACGGCTTTGAGAAAGAGAATCATTACTGTAAAGTGAATTACAAGCACCTAGTAGATTTGTGTGGTTGATTTATGGCGGTGAGCGATTTTCCCCTCTCTTAGCTATGGTTGATACTATAGTACCGTTGAATAGAACGAGGTGAAGCTAAATCTGTGCCCGGCGGCATCTCCGACGCCCAGTGCTGTAGCATGATCGGAAGGAACCAATAAATCTGAGATGGGGAGATCTGTAAAATGATACATGTGACTATCTAGTATTCGCAGCTTCGCAAGAAGTGTCAAGTATAGCCCTGGCTCAAGCTAGAGTCGCTTTGACACTGTTAAAAAGCAGTGACAACATTAAATCCAAGGACCCGAAGAGCTCCAGACGCGTGAAAGATTCCAGTAACGCCTCCAAGCGTGTTCCGCTTGGGCTTCCTTATTTCGTGAGTTCTCTAGAGCGGCGCGAAGAGATTCGATCGCACGTAGGAGTCTTATATCTCCAACCGGATCCATCTCCGGCTCAAAGTGATATTGTAAAGTGATCTCCTGGGACAGCCCCACCACCGCCTGCGAGATCTCGAGGAAATTGCTGCGACAAAGTGCGTAGAATTCATTTTCGTGTTGCTGCTGCTCCCACTGACGAAGCTTGTCGTTTCGTAGCTGGCTGGGTGACAGCTCGTGTTCCCGTTTTGATCGCTGCAACCGCGACGGCAAGGTCTCCAGAGCTATGGTTGACCCTCGTGACATTGCAATCTGGTGGTCCAGCGGGTTGATCTCCGGGCCTTCTTGTACAAGAGCGACTTGTGTCTCCTCATTCATTGATGGTCTAAGAGATCCAAGCGACCGGCTGTACACACTAGAAGTACAGTCATTTGCCGCAGTCTGATGTGTTATTCCGGATGACATGGTGGGATTGGGGAAGGATTTTCAGGAAGATGATGCAATCAAATAGCCTTCACATGCTCATTCATAAATGCGCAGCTCCGTAAAACCCAAGTGTAGGGGTTACGGTACCAATCATACTTCAAGCGGCACAGATGCCGTTTACGCACATTATGAACAGGGTTCCACCGCAGTGATGATAACAGTGGGGTTAATTACATATCTCGCCCCTTTTATGAGTATTTGTGTCTATTTGTGTGTTATCATCCCAATGACTGAGCGTACAGCACTTTTTCGGCTTCCTATCTGGCAAGAATTGCGCCGGGAAGCAAGTAAAGCAATTTCTCATCCACAGTCTGTCCATTTCCCTCTTTGATCTTGCCCTCTCATTTTGCCCATTTTCCGGAACTTCGGTTTCAAATCAAGTGGGGCCTTCGTTGCTTTCCCTGAACAGCGAATCATCGTGATGCAGCATTTGAACAGATGTTGAAGTGGATTGATTTGACACCCAACACCGGATTCGCTATACCTTTGTCCTACTCGATGATCAACACATCCCCAGCACAAATTTGACTGTATAGCAATCGACCGTTTTGATGGTTTATGAGCTACATTTTGGTGTCAATATAAGCCCCAGCGTGCCCGGGATATCCTCTCAGCACCCGTGATGTAGGGTAGACGGAGCAGCCCTCATGGCATTCCAATTCAATGAACTATGGTGGGATGCCTCTCTCCCCAGCAAATACGGTCTCTGCATGGCGTCTCTGCTTGTGGCATCCTTGTTCTACCGTTGCTGTTGTATTGGTGGGATTTGGTTTTTCAAATTACGACGAACGGTTCCTTGGAGGCGGGTGTGGCATTCTCCGGTCCCGACCTCGATGCAATCACTTGATCTAGGCTCCTACGGGCAACTGCTTGTTTTAGCAATCTGTCTAGCAGCTAACGCTGTCTCTCTTTGTCTCGCAACTCCATCCTTCGCCGATACACAACGAAGAGCCGGGTCTCTGGCCGTCATTCACCTCTTGCCTCTTTGCGCTGGCCCAACGTTTAGTGCTGTCTCTCATTTACTTCACGTCGACCGAGAGGTAGTGGCATGGCTACACCGATGGTCAGGCAGACTATGCATAATTCATTGCTTGCTTCATGGCACAATGATAATCAAGTTCCATGGCTCATCCACCCCAGTCCCGAGACCAATCGCTGGCCCAACGTTGATGGCACTTATGGTAATGACTCGGCTTCCTTTGACAATGAAATCCATACTGATGTTACCCAGGCTGCGATCGGCTTCGTCGCAGTGTTCCCGACAACACTCACCACAATCCGTCGACACCACCCCCAGCTTATGCTCAAGATCCATTATGTTCTAGTCATCGCCGGGATCACTGTTCTGATGATCCATTTACGTCACAGCCAGACCATGTACTTCTGGGTTCTGAGTGGTGGTCTTGCCATGTGGGTAACGTTATGTTTAGCTATGTGGACCCTGCAGATGATCAACCATCGCAAATGGCGAAGGACGGCAGTTTCGGCCCAAATCATAGCTTCGAATCGACTTCTTTGGCTCCAAATTGCGGTACCCAGCAGCTGGCAAATTCAAGCAGGCCAACATGTACAATTGTGGATGCCGCGTTCGGGGTACCGTTCTATCCTCCACCTGCCGCTCTTCTACGTAGCGCATTGGGAGGACTGTCGAGGCCAAAGGCGTGATGAGCCCTCCGAGGTCCGCAGATTGCATATTCTTGTCCGACATCGATCGGGCCTCACCGAGAGGCTTGTCCGCGACTCCTCGAGGTCCAGGACTGACTTCCCTATTCACGTGTTCGGTCCTTTTGGACATCCGCTAGATTTCGGACAATACGGAACGGTGTTGTTCGTAGTCGAGGATATCGGGCTCATGCGCATTTTGCCACTCCTTCAACACCTAGTACACGGCAGTCGTCGAAGGAGGAACATAGTGCGAAAATTAGAGGTGTTGTGGAATGTCGAGTGGGATAGCATCGTCGAGCTCGAGCTTCTGCACAAGTCCGACATGGCAGAGAGCGATAGGCCTGACATGAAAGCCCAAAGGCACGAAATCGAATATTGTAAGCGATCTGACTATAAAATATGGGTGTGGCATGGCGTCCAGCAGCTGTTCGTACTAGATCGACGACGCGGCGATGGCTTGGGCGTCCAAGCCCCGGTAGGCACAGATGGCCCAAAGACACACTTGCACCACCAATTGGGTGATCTCGGGGGCTTCGAAGTAAGCTTTTACTCCCTCTTGTCTCTCTCTACCATTCCGCCGTACTGACCAGGGCAGATATTGCAACTGAGAATATGTTGCCCAGACGCCCCTCCAGAAGCGCACAACCAATTTCCGGATTCCAGACGCATCCAATCCTGCTTTGGAGAATTTGATCCAAAGGAACAAGTCGAGAGATTCATCGATAGTCAATGCGGGAGAATGATTATTGGAGGTAAGTTGTAGGGCGCAGAACAACACCATCTGACATACCAATACATGTACACGGGCCGGCGAATTCTGTGACCCTTGTCGAGTCTTCTGGAATATTTTTTTGCTAACTCCTTCCAGTATGTTCGAACTCCTCCATTCGCGAAGGCGTAAAGGAAGCCGCTGCGCCAAAGATCAACGACGACCTAAAACTAGTCGATCTTGACTTGGAGCCAGTAGCCAGATGGGTAAGTGATACAGGCACGAAGAACGATCCACCGCAAAGCCCTATGCATGTGAAAGACTTGCCGTCTACGGATTCTCCGCGTGGTAGTGTGCCACCTGTTCGAATGGCAACCCCTCTAAGGCCAACACCCATGCATGCGAACGATTCGACTGGAGTATCGCAAATGGACAGGTCCCAGAATCGTGTGTTGGGAAACAAGAATCAAAACCATGAAATTTTCATTAGGCAGAGGATAGCCCAAGGACGGATGTGATTGAGGTCTTGGTCTCTCAATTAGTTTTGGAGCGTGGAATGACCTAGCGCACGGAGAAGCAAGAAGGGACGACACAGCGGACCAAAAAGGGTAGTCTCATTGAAATCATGAAAGGGTGCGGACAATTGGCGAAGTCCGGGAAAACAGTTTTTGCGTCACGGGGGGCTTTAGCTTGAGCGTATTTGCCCAAGGTGGCCAAGGAAGGTGTTGGTAGGTAAGCCGATCGGATTGTGTCTGTCTTCATGAAGACCTCTCCCACAGGATGGTAATTTCGTTCTTTGGATGTCCTAGATCCAGTCCTATGCAGACCACTTGCAGACTCCACGCATATCTGTAGTCTAGCCTGGGTATGGGCTGAATATTATCAAGAGAAGTGGTATTGACATCGACCTTTGTGATTAATGGTTTTGCGCTCGCGCGAATGCGGGATGTGGCGAGTTGCCGAAGGGCTAGCAATCATCACCGATCGGGTGGAGGATGTCCTTCAAGGGCTCCTTCGCCGCGGTAATTCCGTACATCTATCGTGAATGTTTGTTAGCAAATGCGTGACGCATCTCGCAATCGTCGGTCGAGGTTCCAGGGTGCTGGCTCTTCACATGCGAGCTACAGCGATGTTATTGATCCGTCACAGAAGACCTGCATCGATGCTTGGATTTTCTTATGCGTAGGTCTCGGGAACTTTGTGGTTGTGAGAGGGAGATCGTGCAGTGGGTGACCAACGCGTATCCGCCACGCGTTTTGAGCAACTGTAATATATACCGTTCGCAAGGGGTGAACGGGGAGATTCCAAGTAAGACCATTGTAATCCTATAACATACCGATCCATGGGCTCTTGGCGGGTCCGGTGGGTACCCGTAACCTGCGCCGTTCGTAGATCACGTTCATAGAATAGATTTAGGTATCTTCATAGAGGACTAAAGAATTGGCGCGGATCTCATGTTCATATCTGTCCTCGGTGCTTGACTGTAGTCGTGACCTGTTTTCTTGGTGAGTAGACGAATTTCACCCTGTTGGAGGTTTCCGTAGGATTGTCTACGCATATATATATATTTACTACATTTACCATGGGCCACTGACAGATACTATATAAACATTTACAATTAGATGACACGTGTCCACTTTTAGAAGAGCCTAGAGCAATTGTATAACTAGGTCAACCCAAGGCTAAAGCATCCTTAGGACCAGAGTCCGAATGTCTGATCATCCATATATGAAGGTAAGTTGATCAAATTGTAACTCCGTGCTTCAACCCGGGTTACAGTTGTTCGTAGGCACGGAATCGGCAAAACCTTTCTTCCGGATTCCTGCCTACGCACAACATCCATTCTTTCCCGTAGACACGATTTGTGCTATATATCTTACTAATTTCATGCATCTTTTCACTATTCTGCCAAGCCACTATACCTGAAATAGGGGTTTATTTTCCGAGCTGAACCCCCTTTGAACCCCCAATGGAAGATCATCTTGTGTAAATGTAGCTTCGTATGGACTCTCTATACTCTGTATATAATCCTTATGATCACTATCCCAGACTCTTCCATCAATACAGTCCTCATAAACTGATAAAGGAGAGTCTGGTGTGATTTCTGTAGAAATATTATAGAGAAGGGTGTTGATATTATGTTCTAAATGATTATTTGCCATAATGTTTGGTGTAAAATAGTGTAACATAGTGTAAATGAAAAAGAAAAAGATTTTACATGCATTATTTAGCTTATATAAGCTTGAAGAATCTGCCTACGGGAAAGAATGGATGTTGTGCGTAGGTAGGAATTCGGAGGGGTGGTTTTGCCGATTCCGTGCCTACGGACACTAAAATCGTGCCTACGCACAACTGTATGCCCGCTTCAACCAAAGATAGATGTGGGACCGTCAACAGATGACTAATCACATTTAAGTCGCGTGTTAACTACAACAAGCACAGCGTGATACGTAGGCAAGGCGTCAAGGCGTCAAGAAAGCTTTAAGAGCGCTCTCCAGTCGAGATGTTCCCGATTGGATGCATTGGAACAAATGCCCCGTGTATGATATGAGTGATATGGGGAACTCAACTTGAAGTAATCACTGGCTGATTTTTGCGACCTCGGTCGCGTGCGCGATGATCGCGATCCCTTCATGTATCATGTCGCTTTATGTATGCAGATTCGAACTTCGATCGGGCAATGCATCAAGAATCTTAGGAACAGGCCTTTGGATGTATTCAACAATTCATTCATTATCATAATCGGTCGGTACACTCTTGACATGGGTTCAGCTATCCTCTGACTAGAATTTGCAGAGCAACCAGCCTTTCAACGTTCCTCTCCCACCCACCTTCTCTCCCACCTTAGGCTTCTAGTCACCCCACTCCATCTAGCTACGAAACGAGAGCTCCGCACGGGAGACACCTTGAAGAGCAATCTCTAAACGTGAGCGCTGGCGCGAACCGACCGACGTTGGTACAACAACGGACTCTTTCGTCGGACATCCCTGTCAAAATTGCACCCATTTCGTACGGCGATTTGGTTTCAGATCTGTCATCGGATGGCTCGATAAAATAGCAGTGTATACAAGACCCCAAGTGTGGCCTAACGAATAGCGCATTAGTCCAGGCGATTGGGTCTGGGACGCAACCGCTTGAGCCATTCCTGGCGGATCCGCTCTTTGACAGCAGACTCCTCCCCGTGCGCCTCTTGATGCTCTTTGTATAGACCCGAAGCGGTCCACGGGCTATTTTGCATATATTCTGGCTTCTTGCGTTTGCCGCATCGGAGGCGTAGAGTGAGACGAGTCAGTCGTTCTGAGGGATTGACATGGATGTTCTCCCCGCTGGTCCTTTCGAGAACGCGCGCAGCAGGGCAAGTGTTTCTTTTCTTCGGCTTTGCTCGTGGGGCAGATGAAGGGCCCAGGAGACTCATTGTCTCGGGATCATCTTCCTCCCGCCGCCGCCGTCCGTGAGGGATTCTTGTCATGACGGGTGAAAGGAAATCCCGAATCTTTGATAGCCACAAGAATTGCGTCCGCTTGAGGCTATTTATCTTCTCGTCTTGCTATATCAATTCTCATTGCGTCACACGCATCGCAACCCGCAACGTTCTATTGAGGGATGTTCGTTGAGCCAGCATTTCTTTGAAATGTCCTTGTATACCCACTTGTTTGTTGACGCCTTTACAAGCCACAAGGATGTGAAATGAAGGCCCTTTCACTTCGAGCGCTCTTATCTTGATCACCGTGGGTTGTCGCGACCCCAAAATCCCAGTGGATGTGCAGGCTTAACCATTCTGACCACAGGGGCAGCCCCCCAGTATTTACAGGATGTAATGGATGGGGAATTTGGAAACATCACAATTCGGCTACTCCTCGGCGACAGGAAGCGACGTAGCTCAAATCGACGACGACGCAAGAAAAGGGGCGATTCATAGTGTAACTAAGCAAGTTCGCATCCACCCCGACAGTCCGCGATCTGCAGCTGCCAGCCGTGGTCTAGTCCTTTGCGCAGATTTACTTTGCGCCCGAACAAAATATCTGTGTGCAGATCGATCGAAACGTATTGAACGCGTGATTTCAACACCGCGAGTGGCGATATCGAACTGTCAGTCTTTTGAACGGTGTTTCCACTGCCTAGTAATGCTGGGCCCCGACCGAGCCTGATTTGCCAAGTTGAACAGATGATATTTGCTTGTACTCGTCCACGGCGAATGAGGAATGCCATGAGAGATTGTTAAAGCGCGCAGTGAGCATCTCGAACAGTCGGTCAAACCCGTCAAAAGCTCAGCGATCTCAAATGGCTTTGACCAGCAACGAAAAACGCGCCCAGCGAAGGCAGCAGTGTCGCGAAGCCCTTGCAGCGCACATAAGTAGGAAAAGAAGAGTTGATATTTCGCGGAGACTGCCGCTAATGGCAATTTGCAGATGTCCGATTGAAGCTTTCGGTTGCTCCCAGTCGGGTGCGGTTGCAGCCGTCCGCTGAGGATGGCTATGCCTGGTCTGTAGCGAAGACTAGCGCTCATCTTCTGGAGACAAGCCTCAGCAATGGCACCGTTGGCCTTTACAATAATATCCTGGAGGAACTTGGCCGTACGATAGAGGCGGTGGATCCAAAGATCCTGGCCTCGGTTGAGCCAGTTACACAGTTGGACGCGGGCGAATCGGTATGTTCTCCCTTCTCAGACCTTCTGGGTCCGTTCATTATAGCCAAAAAGTAGCTGATTGACGAGCCAGACCCGCGCCGATTCCTTTACAGCAATTATACAAAAACTCGAGCGAGAGAATGATCAGTTGAAAGGGGAGCTTACTCGGGCGCGAACCCGCGGCGAAGAACTCCTTAGCAGCGAGCAGAAATGGGTGGCAAGGACAGTTACATTGGAGCAGGAGCTAAGAAATGGTCACGGCGTGATGATGGAGCTGCAGGAAGAGCTGAAGTGGACAAAGACCAGCGTGCAAGAGGCAATCAGGTGTCTTCAGCGTTGTCCAAACACCGAGCCGATGAGCGTTAGCAAAAGCCTGCAAACCTTGAGAGCTCAGTAGTAGGGTACGGGTCTACAGCGATTGCAGCCAAATATGCTGGCACGTAGATCGAAAATGGAGCAGTGCCTGCCATGCTTATGTGGTGCCATACATTTTATTCCTAAAGACAAGACACATTTACTTCACATCCACACACCCTGAACCAGATTATTCCCAATAACCTGTGCGGAGAACAAACCAAATGGGTTGGGATCTGTCAATGTCGCACAATATGGCTACTCGTACCAAGAGCTTTGAGCTTCTAGCTTCGGCTTCACGGCTAGTGTACATATACATGTGTGGACAGCGTATCTTTTGATGAGGCCAATTTAATGATCATATGTACTTCAATGACTTAAGCTCCCCGCCCTAGACCCGAGCAACCCGACAGTACTGCCCTTTGTCAACCATCGCTCGCGACTGGCAAAGCTTGCTGCGCAACAGCTTCGTCGAAGGGCGCCTCGCTTGGCAGATATGCTCTACGGGTCAAGCCGACTGTTACAGGTGATATTGCAGCCTACATAGCTCATTGGGTGGAAAGTTGGATGAATGAGGGACTTGCAGAAGTGTAAAAAGATGCTGGACCTCAAATGGGAAACATATTCCAAATCAAATAGTATCTCTGAACCGATGGACGCTTATAACCATGAATTGAAGTCTAGAATCTGAACGACCAGATTGGCTGTCTCCATGTCTCCACTTGCTTGGCCTTTGACAGCTGTCGCACCAGTCTCACGAGAGTTTGTCCGACAGTGGCGAGATATGACGATTTTGTTGATCCTGTTCACATTTGCCATTGATTTCACTTTGTTCGCCTGCTCCAGAAGAAGTGTATGGCTCATATTTTCGGACTTGCTGAGCCAGAATACTGCACAGCCTGTCGGAAATTTGCAAAACCTCGTCGCCCGGAGTGATATCTTTTTGTTTGACCAAGAAGTCCACTACATCCCTGAGTACGCGGTTGGTTTCATAAAGAAGCTCGACCACTTTAGCCATCTCGTGTATGTCATCCTTGGATTGGTTGAATGAGGCTTGCAACGTAGCAAACTCTCCTTCATATTTCGATACAATACGTTCGGCTCGGATGGCTCTCGTGTTCAAGGACGTTAAAGTTCGAAGGGTATCCTGATGAAAATTCTCATGATTGATGAGCGAAAATCTCGCTGCAAAAGTCTCAACTACTGATGATAACTCACAATTGAATCCATCATAAAACCTTGATGGCTAGATATTAAGACTTCAAAAACGCTTTGATTGCCACGATGTAGGAAATCTCTCACGACGAACGAGTTCGCATACAGCAAATTGTGTCCAGGGATTACCAGGTCTATTTATATACGTCCCCAGCGATGACGAACTACTTAAGACTAATTGAACCGATATACAGAGACCACAGAAGACAAGATTTGAAGGCCCACCAAGAAATGAATTGAGATCTGACAGCCCCTAATTTAATGGCTGGTCGAATATCAGGCGAGCGTGGGTGTTTATGAATTTCTGGCTGGCGAGAGTTCGTTTGACCTCCTCGTACTTATTTACACACTCGCCCTGGCAGACTTTATCCAACGGCGACCGAACCGTGGAGGAGAAGTACATAGAGATATATGGATTTACGAAGCAAAGTTGCCCAACGGAAGTCCCAAGAGACGACTATTTGCGACTCACTGATGCTTCTAGCCTTGCTACTATTACAAGCTCTATCAGGGCCTTGAGACAAGTAGTATCAATGGTACAAATATCACAACATACACCCGAACATTATGGTGGCTCCTTGAAACCACAGCAGGGCTTAAGCTGCACCAAAATCCTCATCTCCTAGTGAATATCCCATACCGATATCGCCTGTTGGATTGCAAACTATATTATTCAAACCAAGGCTTTTTTGAGCAATGGCACATCACTGTACCATTTTAGACACCTATAAAATAAGACACTGGTATCACAGATTGATACATTCGGAGTGGTGGAGTTAACCAGACGTGGGATACCGAGAAGACAGGTGGATATCAATCTAGAAAGTAGGAACTTACCTACTATCATAAAGGACAGAACGCAGTGGATGATAAAAAGGACCAATGAACATGAAACTCAAGATGCTGGTTATCCGACTAGGTTGTACAACGAGTTTGCGTCCCAAGGTGACGGGCCCAATAGTAAACTTAATATCCCGCGAGATAGCATGAGTTTCTGAACGGGTGAACATTGACCAACCAAGATTACCATATTACATACTAAGTCAGAATCAATACTTAAACATGCCGTGAAAGGATTTTCATTTTACAGGAGCTATTACTCACGATAGTTAAGGGCATCATGGCGCCGAAGACATTTTTTACTCTTTGGGCGTTCATGATAGAAAGTTCTTTGAAATTTTCTTTCCTTTGGCAATGAAAAGTGAGAAAGATCCCAGGAGACTCATCTGAACGTATAATTCACTACAGGCCAAATGGTGTCTATTTGTGTTAGCTTTGCCAAAATTGTAGTTGAGTTTTGAAAGCTCGTGACTTGAACGTTGAAAATTTTCTCCTAGCTTTCTTTTCAGCGTTCAATTGAAAAGGGGACGGATAACATCTTATTTGACATAGTGTACGTGGTTAATCATGAAAAGTATCGTCGAATTCAACAGATGAGTTCCAATACGGAGATTTTGTGCAATTGAGCCTTAATTGAGAAATCAATTTTTACTCTCCGCGATGGTATGCATAATTAAATTTCAAGAGAAGATATATGGCAAGGTGCACTTGAACCTGTGGAAGATCTGCTTAAGCTGGATTCACTCTGCTCGGTTGGATGACGAATGGCACGTGGAGGAGAATGAGCGATGGACGTTCATCTCGTACATAAAGCGCAGTATACAGAATTTCACCCGGAGCAAATCATGACACCAACAAGCGCGAGTCGCTCTGTCGGAACTTCCATTATACCGTTGTCTTCTTGCAAGCGTGTGCCATTGTCACCGTTCAAGCATAAGAAACGGGCAGACTCCAAAGACGGGCCTACAGTAGATTGGACCTTTCAGTCGGAAAATTGATACAAACGAAAAGATGTCTTAGAGGCAGTCTTGCGATGTTTATTGCTATATGCATTTGATTGATATTTACAAGAAAATACGCCATACTAAATTCATCCAGACAACAGCGGCCAATCTATCCTAATTGTCGCATGGAATCGGTTGATCGATCGTGAGAGTTAGCTGAGAGAACTGGCGATCCGGATTTCGAGGTTTTCCGTATAGCATGTACAGAAACGCTTCATGATAGACCCAGGCATGCTGTCTATAGAGTCCCAGAAGTTTCTTGATGACTTTGTGGCTGTTCGTAGTGTGCTAGTTGCTAGGAGTGGTATTGGACGGTACAGATGACGGGTGACTGACTATCAATTGACAATGGTTCCAGATCGCGCATGCAATGAATTTGTCGGGAACCCATCTCAAAACCCTGGCCCAGCTCCGTTGGGTATGTGTCAGAAGAGAGGCAAGGTGCATTTTGTAAGACCGTATTTATGATAGTGAATATTTGGGAGCTACAAGAGAACCTTCGTGAAGCTAAAGATCTAGGCATTACAGTTGGGTCTCACAAAGGAATCACGAGCCTGATGGTTGGGATCCTGGCTGAACCGGAATCACCCCTTCGTACCCGCCAATCAAGATTGTCAATATGCCTAATGCGGTATTTTTCCGACACCTAAACCAAGTACTGTATTCTATTCTAGTTATTTTATTTTTCGGCTCGCTGAGCACCAAAACTTCGAAACACGTGAGCTCTTGCCAAGACTGGGATCGACAGAGAGATTTGGAATTTCTGACCGTCACGGCTCGGGCGGACCCACTCCGGGACGTTGGGGTGGGCCAACCGAACACTTCGGCCATGATGCTCTGGTGGCGCCATTTTTCGTATCTGTACTCCACGATGCAACAGCATTTCTCACATCGCTCGGAGTGATTTACATTTTGCTTCAAATGTTTGACACACATAAAAGTGGTTCGGCCAAATCTAATCGATCGCTGCTTAAGGGGCCACATGGATGAATCCACGGCCCGTCGACCACCGGGACACCGGTGAGAATTTTAGGAGCTCGCCCATGTGGCGTGGAGAGTTTACTTCTGAAAGTTCTCATCGAGATTTGCCACTGCGAAGCTTTGTTGTGAAGATTCTAGGGCCTACTGACTTCCCTGCCAACGGCATAGCTTGGATAGAAGATCTAACTCCCGCCTCAGTGATTCCACCATATGTGCTGGCATGCTTGCAAGAGGTCAGCTTCTCCAGGCTTCTTTTGTTTGCCCCGGGCAACCTGTCCACTCATGCTCCCAAGCCAATTATATGGAATGAATTGAATGAACAGACAACATAAAGTGCGCGCTGTATAAAATGTGGTATAGGCCCCGCAGTATGCCTTGACGCTACCTCTAAGTCGATTGTATTCCAACCACTAATTTCAATATACAAAGCCGGAGGCTAGTTCATTCCCATTGACTGTGCAGATCGCCTAGCTCGTTTTGATTTCTGTTCCATGGGATTCCCTTCTGTTTCCTCACTGAGTATGTTTAGCTTTTGCTGAAGGGTTGCAAGCTCTTGTTCCAGCTCTTGAATTCTGTTACAGTCTTTTGCCATGGCTTCTAGACTTTTTTGCATATCAACATTCCGCATGTTCTGCTTCCAAAAGTGATCTCTGATTCTCCTATAGGCAACATATTAGACAATTGGCGATTATAAAGGAGCTTTCTTTAGGTTTCAATAAAAACGGTACCTACTGCGCTCTTTCATTTAAGCTATAGAGAAATGTGTCAATCGTGGACGCAAATATCTGAGGGGATGACAAAGACTTACTCCCTTGAGAGGGTATCAACCAGATCTATGGGAACTTTGGGTGCTTCATTTTGTTTGGCCGTCATACCCAGGGAAGATTCGGGTGGGCCATGCGTACCCAGAGGGGCGTCATCCATGGAAGTATGATTTTGTTTAACCATTGTGTCCTTTAAAAAGTCCTCGTAAACGGGTCCTTCATATTCATTGCGGTAGTTGTTCTCCCCCGAAACAACTCCAGATAGAGGAACACTGTAGATTGAAGCCGGCTGTTGTGTGCTTCCTTTGAACATTTGACGCCAGTCTGCTAAGAAGTTGGCTGGTCTTGTGGAAGGCTCATCCTCTAGCATATAGTTCATAGCTGGCTATGATGATAAGAGAGAAAAAAAAAACTCGAAAGCTATAAAGGAAGTGGCTGGAGGGGAGGAGAAACATATATGCTACTGTGAACATGGATATGGCTGAGGCAAATTTTGTTTGAGTTTGAGAACAGTACCTGTTCCACCCTTAAACTTTTAGCGTCGCCCCCCAGCCCAGAACAAAACCAAAAAAAAGAGAAAATAAAAAGGAAAAAGGTAAGAAAATTGAAGGATAGATTTTGTATCTACATGCTACAGGGCAGTGGAAAATCGACAACCGCTTATGACACATCAAGTTACGTGACATGAGTACTTATCTAGAATTTTCAGTATGTATTGTAGTAAGGATATTCGCTCTTTCGAGTTTATAGGCATTTTCGTTCTAGCTCCTTGGCTTGGTGCAGTCTAACGACGAGAGCGGCCTGGTGCGGAATGACCAGAGCACCTTTCGTGTAATTCTCTTGCTGGTTGCTTCTTCAATATATCGCATGATGAAAACTGAACTCAGGAGAAAGCGTGGAAAAAGATGAAAAATAGTAATTCAGGTCTTGGACGGTTGTTCAACTTGCTTTCTGGCCCATGAAAAGCATTGTAACGTCTAAGGTTGTAGGTAAATGAGCAATATGCAGTTTAAAATTCTGTTTATTGTGTCCATCCATGGTCTGCACGTATCCATTATGAACACTACGGTAACACTCACATACTCTAGAAATGATGTTCAACAGACGAGAAGAAAATAAAACACGTGTTTCTCTCCCTTTAGCCTAGCTATTAACCAAAAACCCTACTAAAAACTGGAAACTTTGAAGTTCACTGTTTGTTCTCTCCTTCCATCCTCTCTGCTACCAAAATCCTTTCACTCTGTTTTTACACCATGCCCAAAGCCATCTACATACCATGGACCGAGTCAGAAGAAGCGCTTCTTCTCGGCTGGTTGGCACAGCACAAGCGCTTGTCATGGGAAGAAAAGTCTGAGAAATACACGGATGACTTTGGCATGCCACGGACCCCGGAATCGCTGCGTGGGAAATATAACCAACTTCTCAAAGGTATTCGACGCCAGCGTGTGATTCCACGGCATTTCACTACGTCACGGCGAGAGAGACCCAAGCAAGCACGGCGCAAATCATCACGGCGTAGATCGACGCTACAAATGCCCACCTCCCCACCGCGTCTTGGACTGAGAGACAATGATGCTGCAGCTGAGCAAAAATTGGAAGGTTTGAAATCGAATTTCTCGTTCGTGAAAAAGGGTCTAAATCTAGGTAAGACTTGCTGTGCTATATACGTATGAAGAACAAACAGAAGCTTATCATGATGAACAGATGGGACCGTCCAAAGCAATCAACGGTCACAGACTGAACGGCGACACCAGTCGATGTCCCGGAGGAGCTGGAAGCTGCTTGATCGAATTCTAGAAACTCGTCTCTCTTCACTTCGCGCCATTTATTATCGATCGCACTTTCAATAGAATTGATGGAGACTTCGCGGCGAGAAGTAAACAACTTGGCAAATGGGTTTAAGATACCACGAGACGGGTCTGCTCAGCTGACATAGAGTTTTCCACTTGTCTTAGAACTTTCTTCGCTTATTTTCTTTTTTATTCGCTCCTTCATTTCAACGCATCGATGACTCGACTTTTGTTTCTATTTACAATATTTACTGCCATTGGAAAACCGTTTACATCTAGATCGAAATAAAATCCATTTACCTCTGATACTAAGCTGGCAATCTATTTCGGATTGTGCTTGTGCCATACTGTCGATAATTGGAGAAGATGTCTCGGCAGAGGGCTCTGGAACAAACCGCTCACGGATACCAAGGGCGAGAGATAATCTGTGGCTGCACAAAATATGAAACATGGTTTGTGTTGTGTCTGTAGCAATCCTCCGGCATTTTCTCGGCTTATGACAGCCACGAATCGCCTGAGTTGACTCTTAAACATGCAATTTCCTCACGGGGCCTGATCCGTGAATTTTCGAAGCCATTCGCTCCGTAGTCAATTTTCTGCCGCCGAACTTGATTCGATGGGTTAAAGTTTGCAACAAATTGAGTTTCTACTGCCATGCAGCTAACGATCCATGGGATGGTCGCCGATCTATTTACCTGCCGGGAAAACCCCCGAAAATTTGCCACTTGGGTCATGAAGTCACTTCCCGGGCACTTACAGAGGGCCTGTCTTCGAGTCTTTACATCGAACTCAGCGTATACTAGGAAAGAAGATCCCATATCCATACTAACGTTCCTGTATACAATTGGCGGGACTGGTGCGGCTCATTAGTCGAAGATACATGTAAGATTCATTAATATCACAGCCAACAGCTGACAATCAAGCTTCTTCGTTGGATGTGTAGATAATATTCAACCAGAAATAGTACCCGCATGAATTTCGGATGCCATCGATATCTAGGGGAGTGGAAGGTCAAATCCAGCGGTTCCGTTGGCCTGCCGGCTTACTTCGTGTGCGCCAGAATACCGCAATTGCCATAAGTCTGCACTTCTACATGTGCTCTTTCCAACCTGTCTGGGTGTCTCTTGAGACTTCACAATGAGACTTCCATGACTGGCCCAGCATAACTGTGACGTGCTCTCAGAAAGTAATACACGACGGCAATAACACTGCTGCCACCAATACCCAAGACACTCCAGTTCATTTTGTCCACGCTGGGATCTACCTCGGATGGCCAGAAACTGAAGAACACCACAATCGTGGTATAGATGATAGCCACTCCATTGATGACCGTACCGCAGGCTCCAGGACAATGGAATGGTCCCCATACAAGCTTCCCACCGGGAACGTTGACAGCAGCCTGCTCGCCGTCGTCGGTAGACGCAATGTCGCCACGGATACGGCGACGAAACAACAGGATAGAAACTATCAAGTAAGAGAGATAGGACCCTGATACGGCCATAGATAACACATCATCTAGTGCAACGGACGAACCAATGTTAATGAGTGCCAACACCATGCTGACAGACACAGTCAGAACAATCGCATGCACGGGAAGCCGGCGGGATGACGAGACCTGCCGTTGGCACGGTTAGAAATCAATCACAGATGATCCAGTACAGATAGAGCCTACCTGTGCCCACCAACGCCAGCCGGGAACCCCCTTGTCTCGGGCAAACGACCACAGCTGTCGTGATGCCGCGGCCATCAATCCAATTAGAGAACAGGCATAATTAATGAGTACGATGGAGCACATGGCCAACGACCCCGACCGGGAGTTAGTCGCCTCATAGAAGATTGCCATGAAGGGATAGCCGGTGGGAGAATTGAGCACTTCTCTAGGATCGAAGGCGCAGAAGAGAATGGCGATCAGCATGCCGAAGCCAAGACAGCCGTTGACGAGGACGCTTAGCAGGATCACACGGGGAACGACGCGCGATGCACTCTCTACTTCCTCAGACATCTAGGATCATCAGTGTACGCGACGGAAAATCATGAAAGATGCAAGTAACCTACATGGACAGCGGCATCGCCCCCGGCAAGTGCGAATGCGCAGCTACTCATGCCGACAAACCAGGCTAAGCCTTGGGTGGCAAACTCCCCACTGTTGGAGAATTGCAGGAACACCTCTTTGGTGGACTTATGGTCTGACATGTATACCAAGGGGATCATGATACCGAAAAACCCTAGAACGTGCACAACCAAGGTCAGTGATTCGAGTCGGGGCAAAACCTTCCCCCCGGCCAGGTTAGCGAGCAACGCAAAGACAAGAGCCGCCCAGACGAGCAGAGTGCCTTGCCACGGCTGAGAATCATAATGCTGATTGCCCAAGGTCGCTGCCCCTTGGATCGTCGTTCCGGTTAAAAAGGCCAGAGAGGCGAGGGCGGTCTGCCAGCCAAGAACAGTCCACCAACCTGTCAATCCGAACTTTAGCATATAGACCTGTCACGGTGATGAACGCGCTGGGATATTACCGGTAATGTAACTCAAGAACTTCTGGTGCTTCGTTGGTGCTAACATAGCTGCCCAGTGATATTGCCCGCCCGCGGTGGGCGCCCTAGCTGACAGTTAGGCATCGCCACCGGATCCAAGCTTGAAACTTACATTGACGAGAGCTCGGAGAGAACGACAAAGATGGATGCGGTGCCGATCCAGGCGAAGATGAAAGCATATACTGCACCACCAGACCCACCGCTTCAGTAAATTAGCACGATAACCATTGATGTCTGCGCAAGGAGCGTACTTTTCCAGAGGTCTAATGAAGGTGCTGTGCAAGCCGTCAGTATTTCACCCAGGCATTCCGAAGCGGAGGAGTCGTACCCGAGCAATCCTTCCCACGTCCCTAGGATCGTACAGCTGAAACCGAAGATTGAGAGCATGCCAAAGTTTCGCTTGAAGTGTCAGCTGCTTGGACTCGTGAATCTCATCTTGCCCATCACTGGTAGGCATACCTTGAGGACCGGGTTCTTGCCCATTCGTTGGAGATGGGCATCATCCCGCTCTTGCGGGGCGTGAGCTTTTGCTGGGCTGTCCATTCCGATGGAAGGAACAAGATTCTTCTGGTCGCTTGAATCCATGTCGCTGACTTCAAATGCAGACAGTATAAAGATCGAAGATGGAAAAAGAGAGGCTGAAGTAGCAGACGAAGCAGAGTTGGAAAAGATCGAGGAAATTGTGTGTCTGGATGGAGACTTCACAGACTAGGAGAATTAAATACTAAGAGAAAAGAAGAATTGGCACGCGAGAAATCGACGTCGAGTAATCTGATTGGGTGTGGCGCGCTCGAGGTGCCTTGCTTGAGATCAACATTCCCATTACTAGACTTTGCTTGGATACCTTGCACAACAACCAATGGCACAGCTTGTGATCGTTTCGCGGGCACCCACCTAGATCCATCGCGAAAAGTGGGGCTGATGGTCGGGGAGAACGGGAGATTAGCTTTGCAGTAAGCCAGAGAGTTGACTTCGAGCCCAGAAACACATGCTTCAACCATGGAATGAAACCATATCGGAGGAAGTGGATGCAAATCATAAGGATCTCATTGGCCACACATGATGGTGATGAATGGCGCTTCCACATGCAACCTTTCCGGTCTATGGGATGATCTATGGAATGTTCTATGGAATAGTCTATTCTTATCAGTAGAACCACGGCCTAAGTTGGTCAAGGTGGGGTGTACCACTCCTAACCAATGCCACGATGACGCTTTGTGCCAAGGGCCCAGGATGCAAAAGAAAGATAAATTATATGAATCTCGGTCAATGGTTGGAAGGCTATCATAATTGTCGGGATAGCTCCTGGGACCATGAGTTCTAGACTCAAGGGATTCCGTTGGCGCATCCGGCATCGTTCATTGGCATACCATATCGTGCGCAAATTGTCATCAGTGCACGATAGTGCGCATTGAAAACCAAGCTGGCTCCTGACAGCCTTTTCACTCATAGCTACCGCACGAAAATTCAAAAAGTTGATCCGCAGCCGTTCCACCGTCACAAAGAGACTTCTTTCCTACACTTCTTTCGTTTTCTCTTTCCCCCAGACATGGGCACTCGATTTACAAATGACACCAAGGACCCTGCAATCAATGTGACTGCCTGGTGTCTTTTGGTTGTGATGATCCTCAGCGTTTCCACGCGACTAGGTACAAAGTATCGACTATTTCATAAGCTTGATATCGATGACCTCCTGATCGTAGCTGCACTTGTACGCCTGTCTTGTCTTTTCTAAGTTGGACCGCTCTTGGCTGACGATTTGGGCAGTTTCTCGCGGTCGGCCAGACCCTTGTTGTATCTCTGGCGGTGGGATCCGGCTATGGCAGCCACTTCGAAGAGATATCCAGCCCTGACGCTGTTAGAGTTATGAAGGTGAGAAGAGAGAATTGTGACACCACTTCATTCCCCACTTTCCGTACGGGCCCCTGACATGGAATCCCTAGAGCTTATATGCTGCGTTTCTCCTTTATATCATGAGTCTTTTTCTATCCAAAATGTCTTTTGTCATCTTCATCCGGCAGTTTACGCCAGTGGCCAAAGGGAAACGGCTGTCCAGAGGCATTGAGATTACTCTATATGTCTGGGCATTGACTGCACTTTTGGGCAGTGCCTTTCAATGCAAGTCCCCACCTTGGGATCTATGGCACGGTCAATGTTTTAACCTGGTAATTTCCACCTTATGAAACTTGGGCGCGGTTCCAAATTTCTGCGACGTCTCTCAGGCTAACACAACCTAGCTCGCCTGGCGGTATTTTGTGGTCATTTCGAATATTGCGACTGAGACGCTACTACTTTCGCAGTTAATTCCGCTGGTGTTGACTCTCCGGATCGTCAAGCATCGCCTCATCGTAGGAAGCATTTTCATGCCACGTCTTTTGTATGTTTTGCACTTTCCTTTTTCTGCCCTCCACGCGACTCATATCCTAGCTCTCACAGTGTGATAACTGCATCGATATGTGAGATCCCTTTCCTCAAGAAAGCCACCCAGACGACTGATCCCGCGTACGACCTGTGCAACATCACAATCTTCGAAATGGTGATCCAATGTCTGGGTATAGTGGCCGCGTGTTGGCCACAGTTGCAGCCATTTCTCTCTTGGGTACAATCAAGCGGGCTCGTAATGCTCCATGCCAGTGGCACTCAGGCGCAGGACTATAAGACACGATCATCTACGAAGTCATCCGGCGGTCGCGTGGAAAGCCACGAACTGTCGGATTTTCGAATTCGATCTCATTCGACAGAGATCGCGGAAGGGAAGACAGAGGGGCAACTTGGCTGCTCATCCGTGGGCATGCAAGACCACAGCGCCGACCTGGAGAGCCTGGATGCTGGAAGCCAACAAAGCTGGCAGAGTTCCATTTTGGTGGACCAAACTCACCATCGATGCGATCATATTTGGGTTTAACCTACACTCTTCTACCGAAGCCACTCTTGCAATCATTCGTCATTATAGACACAACGCATTTAAGCAGCTTTGGAGGTTGTATTTCGCCATTCTGTCTTGTAAAAAGCCAAAGTTGACAATGATGTAATAACCTGACAATTCAGTGATTGAGGACCCCGTGTGCCCTTGAAGATTCATTCATCACAAGGAATCACATGATACGTAATTACTGTCTTGGATCTACGGATTGCAGCCCTTTCCGAGCGGCATTTATATCATGTAAGTAGCAATTAACTGAGTTTGCTATGGACGCCGTAGACGAATGTATAAGGCTGGGGCCTCTATCAAACGACGAGACGAGAATTGAAGACTAAAAGGAGAGATCACTATATGTCACTCAATTTCCTGACTTTTAAAGCTTCCAAATGAAGAACGCAGAGGTAGTAATAAACTTTTGACGAAAATCAGTGGAAGACATCATCTACGAAACATCAAGCAAAGCAAAGGAGAAGGCACATCAATTCACATATCGATTAAATTAGAGCAGATAAAAAGGAAAGAGCGGGGAGACTCGGTGTTGTGCCAGGCTGTTTTGGAGGCCTACGCTTGAGTCTTCTGGTCGCCTTTCGGGCTTATCTCGTAGTGATTTTTAAGCATCATTTTTTTGTATTCGGGCCAATCGTTCTCGATATTTTCCATTGCCGCTTGATAACCCTCCGGATCATCGTTGAGCTTCTCATGGGTGAGCTTCTGGTCCATCATGCAAGTAAAAAGGTAGGAATTATAGTCGATGAACTTGCTAGGCGGATTCGGGATGTGTTGGAATTTCATCCGGCGGTCTTGGCCCGGACGCCCGGTCGCAGAATCTGCTTTTCGCTTTTTGGTGTTCAGGGGCTGCCCATCATTTGATTGGGCCCCGTCATTTTGATTCGCCGCATCATGGACGCGCTGAGGTTTGGCGGGTTGTTTTGCTCCCTGCGATTGGCTGGTAAAACTACCTTTCTCCGGAAAGAAAGTCGATGGTCTTTTTCCACCATCGATCCCCTTTTCCGCAGCCCATTCCTCGTAAGATTTGTCTTGTGTCTTGGCAGCACCACCAATCTGCTCGTCAAGCCAAGCTTGGTCTTTATTTTTGAGCCGTTTCGTTATGTTACTCCGAACATTCCAATCTTCGCCATTGAGGAGCTTTTCACGATGGATCTCCTGTATGTCAATCCACTGGATCTTTATCAGCATAGGGGGGTAGACTTGTATGACTTTGCCGGTTTTGGTGACACGCGGCTTCCGCTCTCGATCCGGGTTAGGTGTAAGCGAAGCTACATTGGTCACTTTTCCAATGTTGCGACGCCCGTAGATACGGGCACCATTGATCCGAATGTCCAAGACGGATTCCTTTTTTCCAGAAATCAATGGTAAGTTGGCTAGCGCGTCTTGTGCATATTCTGTCGCATCTCCAATCTCGTACTTTGCTTTGCCAGGCTCTCCATAGCCAAAGACTATTCGGCAGCAGCCTGGCCATGAGCTGAATTTACAGTAAACTTCAGGAAAGGCTCCTTCAGGTGTATTCAGTGAAGATTCCGTTCTCTTTGTTTTGGTCTTTTTGCTGGTGGGTTGGCTTCCATCCTGACTTTTGGTCGACGTCAGCATACGCCCTGGTCGATCCGGTGGTTTTGGAGGCTCATTGGTACTGTCGGCCGAGCCTGAATTCTCTGTAGTGGTATTGAAAGACCCCGTCGCTGCCGCTGTCTGGGAGAACTTGTCAACCTCATCACACTCTGACTCACTGTGAGCCTCAGTATTCATTTGGTTTGGCTGACTGGGAGCTGACGACGTTGCTGGAGGTTTGCCACCACTGTTCAGCCATTTATCAAGATTTTGAAGCGTACTGTTGTCCCTATCTGCCTTTTTCTGCTTGGCTTTATCAGACTCGGGTTGTTTGTTGGCATCATGATTCTGTCGACGATCAACGTGCGATATTGTGGCTTGGTGATTTGGAGGAGGCTGTTCATCGCCCATACGAATACAGCCACTGGTTGCGTGAAATTGCTCGTCAAATCTTCGAGGGTCTTCATGGTAATATTTCTGGAGATCATCATGAAGTTCTGACAATCTTTGTTTCTCCAGAGTCGATAATTCCTTGTTTTCCCCGAGCGTTTCGAGCTCTCGATACTCACTCATCCATTTATCTGCTTGTCTTTCTATCTCAGCAGCTTCTTCAGTGTCCCTCTCATATAAATCGCCATCGCAAGGTCTAGAGGCTTGGAGTACTGCACTTGTAGCCTTCTGCACTGTCGACGATTTGTCTCTCGCTGCTTGTTCCACACTTGCAACACTTGAATATTCGCCCATTCTGTGTTTGCTTTTGCGTTGACTGATTATGCCATTCGTGGAGATTCGTCTCAAGGGGTAGATATGGTTGATGAATAATGGTAGGTCTGACTGAGGAGAATGAGTGCGTGACCTAGACAAACTTATATATCTCCTTGCTCAACTACAGCAACCCTCCTAGAATCAGTTGCGTTTTGGGCAGTATCCTAGTGGCACCGCGTTTATGCAAAATTCAAAATCATTCTGGTGCACTTCCTCAATTGAATATTGATTGCCAGTCTAACTTCAACAATCATTATTAGTGGTGCGTGATATAACTCACCTTTCTATCAAACCCTTGCTTGCACAAGCAGTGCAATAGTTTTGAGTAAGCTGTGAGATTTGTTTTGTCGATTTTTCTGACCCCAAATCGCAATGTTTCCAACTAAAAGGGGTTTTCACCCTCTAGATTTGGCTGGATTTTGAATTCAAGGTTGCGTGGTTTCTTAAGAAAAGTTAGACTTAGTGTGAGAACATAATCATGACACAGATGATGGACGAATCCATCAATTCACGTATAGAATATTACGGTATATACCATCTTCGGATCAATTTAGTGAATACTGTCACTCATGCTCGTAGGTGTACGCTACTTTTTGTTATGGATGGATGGGAAAGAACGTCAGTAATTGGCTTTTAGCCTTTTGAATGGAACACCACATCAAGAAGCGCCATTTGAAATGGGGACGTGAGATCTGTCTGTTCTTATTTGTGCCCAACATGTAAACGAAGATAGCCGCTTATGTACATACGGCTCAATGGTGAGCGATCGAGCTTATGCACGGTGATAATTTAAAGCCCACTAGGCTAGTTGATAAACCTCAGTATAAACACAATCAGTCGCTAGAGGGGTGCAAATCTAACTGTTCCGCGTGTTGCTTGCCATTCAGACCAGTGGTTTCACCATCCCTCCGGTACTTAGTCCAATAGGAATCTTTGATTGGAAGACTACTTCCGGCCATTGAATGAAACGTGTATCAAAAACGAAGAAGAAAACATTAAAATTAAAATAGCAGAACTAAACGCCAGTTTATGCAGTGTAGTGAAGGAGGACTCACATGAAAACCTGTCTCAGACTCTGATTTGTCACCTGATCATTTGCTACTATAAGCGTAGATGAAGACCAATACCCACTGCCCATTGTTCCGTTTATTGTTTTCAAACTCAATGCTACATGTAATGAATAGTACATTGAGTGAGGGGAGCTTAGGGCTCAGATCTGAAACTCAAAGCCCCGATGGATTAAGATGTTCAAGTACCCTGACTGCGGTATTTATTAGAAAGTACTAGGCTTGGCTTGATAAGAAAGTGCTGAAGCTTGTCTTCCTCAATGACTTTTTTAGTTTCCAAAGTCTGAATATCGCAATGAGACCGAGGAAAAAGCACAGCGTAGTTCCGATGACCAGGAAAGTTATGAGGGCCATCAGGGGACATTGGCATCTGTGTGACCCAAACACGCTTACTTACGTTGTGAATAACCCAGCAGCAGCGTTCAAAAAAGCCGGCCTGTAAAGCATATTATCTCAGTATTTGGTATATGTACTTGATCTAATGAAGGGGCTCTCACGTAAAAATACAGTTAATCAACTTGGTGTAGCTGTCTCGAAATATAACAGAAAGCCATCCAAGCATAAGCCCTCCAATAAAGAGGAAAATACAAGCAATGATAAGAAGGGGAGGGTTCTGCATAGTATGCAAGAGAGCGCGCCCAGCACCATTGTTCTGAAGCGTTCTCTGAGCCTCAATGGAATCTTCTAAAGAGGCGAAAGTGCCTGTCACCACAAGACACCCAGCCAGGAGTATCCAATTTGCAATACCGGCACAAAGATCATATTTCCAGTTCATCTGGGCTTCTTCCTTTAGCATTCATGTGTATAGATTGTCGGATTTAAGCTGGCCGCAGTTGATGCATCGATTTCGGAATCGTTCCGGGAAAGAGACTGACGGGCGGTTCCGGCATGATGTATGACAAGCCTGGCAGAATGAAGCCCAGCAGGACTTCATGGTGGAAGATTACTTAATAAACAACGGGGGAATTGTAAACTACAAGTATACCGTGCACCTCTCACTTGTCCGAGACTGACTGCTTAAAGTGTTACTGTGTTGTTACAAAACGCGAGACGACCTCAGGAATTTGCAACCTGTGAACGATACATCATTGTCGGGTCTGGAAGATGAGGGAGTAGTGATTACCTTCCACAGGTGCCATGATGTGGTTCATACGAGGCGACCAATTCTAATGCTTTACTGTGGACTGGGCTGCAAGATAATGATGGGACGTGGGTGTACAACAGCCTGGGAGTGGATTTCCTGTCGTTCCGTCAAAGAAGTAGCCGACCCCAGAAGCGCATTAGTAGGAATTGAAGAACATTTTGGAAGGAAGTGGGTCAAACTGCCGCGTCAGGTATGAATGTATAGAATAATATGATTGAGGAATTGGTGATAATTTTGAGGGCGGAGGACCACAAAACATACGCAAAATGAGTGAGCGCTGAGCTAGCAAAATGAGGGACTTGTCAATGAAATGTACGGATTGAGTCTACGTGGCCCATAAATGGTGTCTGTGGAGTTAAATGGGCTCCAGATGCTCACAGGGGAAGGGCTAATAGTCTCTAGGACCAATCTAGACTCTAGGAGGGCCAGCATCGCTCCTAGGACGGAAGAAGTAGCTCATAGGATACTATTTCGTACCTCAGGAAGAGTAAAGCTTATAAAAAGCATTCAGTTGTTCCCAGAATCGCCCAAGTGGCTCCTGGGAACGCCGGTGGAGCTCCTGAGAGCAGCTGTCAGGGGTATACATGAGGCATACACGCTAAGCAGCGGACGCGGACCCACATGGCACATCTGGGTTCCCCTGAACGCGAGGAAGATATCTTTCTTCTGCTTCCTCGCGCTACGTCTTGTATCTAGAGTCGAATATAGCTTTCGTTAATATGATCCTTCATTGGCAAGACACGCCCCTCATCAACAGATAAGTGATACATACCCTCACACTTTCTGAAATATCAACCGAGGAGGCTACACAGGGGCGATCGGGGGGGGGGGGGGGGGGATTCGGAAGAGGCCAAAAATGCCGGATGGCTTTGAAATAGAAAAAGATCTGATGTAAATAGTCAAAATCATATAAACTAGCTGAGTTCAGAGCCCCGCAGGGGTACCTTCACATCAATATCAAAGAGTGTACACACTGCTGAGTATCAAATAACAGAACTGCATCCGAAATCCTCAATTTTTCGATAATGCTATGCCATGCAGATACACAAAAAATACTAGAAAAACTGCATAATCTATGTAGGCTCCACGACATCACGAGTCTTGGCTTATTTGTATTGTTTATTACCCGACGGATATCTTACGATATCCGCCGAGGCTGGCTCCATATCTGTACTGTAGCATTTTGAACAACTTCTTGGCATGATTATTATCTGTTAAATTTACCATGTCGCTGCTCTACCGTACCACCACACGATCCAGGTCCTCCCCTAGATTGCACGTTTTTGCCATTTCCCCCGTTTTCTAGTCGAGCTCTCTTTGCATTGAGGGAACAAGTGCTCGATATTTCCATTCAGCTGAAAATTTTCACTTTCGATTAATCGCAGTAGCTAATTGGTGCATGGCTTGGAGACCACCCAATCTCGACTCCGCAACACCGAGTATAGAGCAGTGGTAAGGAATGACCCTTTTCTGTATGTTCCGTTTCTGACTCTGCTTATCAATTCCCCTTTCCTCTTGTCCTGTAACAGACCGTTTAAACTCCGAAGAGAACGTCAATCAAAGGCATGCAGAGTACCGTACCACGCCACACGGGGAATCTCCGGTCCGGGCTATGCCCACCGCGCATGATACAGTATCTGCATTCAACTATATCTCCGGAAAAGACGTCAGCATTACAATTCGCAAATGTTTGACAGTGAGAGTTGCTGCGACGAGGGTCCTCTTATGCGTAGAAGCGCCAATAATAGTTGACAGGTCTTGGGTGCCTGTGTCATTTTGACCTTATTGCGGAAACATACCGACGCTTAAATGTTTTTTAACTTGCAGGTGCTTCTTTTCTATCATTTCTCATTTTGAGAGCCATCCATTGCTTGACCACTAGCCTTCTCGTTCTCTCCGATAAGCTATTTACCTGAAAGCGTACTGGACCAAACAAGTTCATATAGTGGTAGTTCTCTTATATCAAGTGCTATTCTATCTGGTAAGTGGACTTCATAGAGAATAGATCTTATATGTCAAAATATAAACCCCGCAAAGCCGTCTTGAGCCCAAGGCCGACAGAACTAAAAATTAGTACTAATTTGGAGTAAGGCTATAACATAACACATTGTGAACTTTATATTCGAATAAGTTACACTGATAGCTCGTAATACTACCTTTCCACCTTATTTTGTGTTCTATATAAGTAAACAAGAAACTATCGACAGGCTCGGAGATACTATGGAGTTCTCTGCAAGCCCTGCTTATAGTCTATACATTTAGCAGGGTGTTTTCATTTAATGCCCTATCCATCTCTTTTCTGTTCGCGTGGAAAAGCTCGAACACTCGACATTCTGAAATCAAACCATTCAAATACCCCATGCAATGACTCAATGGGTTGATTCTATGTTGCATAAAATAATAAGTATGGTTTAAATCTCTGAGATCTAGTCTTACTCACCTTCATAACATCGCGGGCATCTTTCTCCCCAAACCAAATCAGCTCGTTGACACTACGATGGTCCCCCGCAATATTGTCGATCCAGTTATCCACGGTATCCAAGTCCCAAAAGTCTCCATTGACTTTCAGTTCCGGATGAGACTTGGCCAGTGTGTATGCCCGGTGTTTGATCGCGCGAGGGGAACGGTAGAAGCCTCGGCGTGCCAGAAGGCAACGCAGAGCCTTGCAGCGTACTTGTCGCGACGAAAAGTAAATGAGAATTACTGTCTCATTCACTGACCAGCGTTGGCTTTTTGACATCTAGGAGGATGCCTTGTCAGGAAACAGTCTCTTTTGGCCAGGATAGAAGCCTTACCATAGCTGGCGTATATATTCTCAGATATTCAAATATGTTGCTGCCGCTTTTAGAGAGAAAGCAAGTCTTTGGAAAACTCAAGAGAATTCCCCTCAAAAATGGTGTGTGGATCAAACTACCCAGAGTTGAAGATTCTTCGATCGAATCAATAGCGAGAATATCAGATGGAGAACAATTCAAGCTAGCGTTCCTTCATTATACGACAGCGTTATCCCGATCTCAGTGAGTTCTTTCGGAAGTCTGCCTGTTGATCTAATAGAATCCAACAAAAAATATCCACATAATGTTCAAACTGGGCCCAATTCAACTGGACTGTTTATTTTGGTGTGAATTGTGGGTTGAAAGTTCACTTGTCAGATACAGACATGCATTACAAAAAGAAGCGATTCCTCGCTTCTAGGGTCTTCTGACTAAAGTGAGGTTAAAGAATGAATGTTCATATTTCCATGCTTGTTAGACTGTTTATTTTGGAGATTACTGTGTCTTTTCATTTGAATTGGCTTCCAAACCGGAAAGTGATAAGGGGTTCATTCCGACAAGCCGCTCTTCGATAGATGCCAATAATTACTGTTGAACAATGAGATTGGTTCAATTCAGTTCTATGTCAAGAATAGACACCTTTGAAGTGTATAGTCATCCAGAATAAGAGATGACCTACCTAATTGGGAGAACTGGTGAACTCATTCTACAGATATCCTTGTAATGCAGCTAGATTGAGAGAGAAAATACTGGGCGAATAGTCATGAAATACTGCAGTATGACTAGCTTCGTCGTAATCACTGAACATTGAAACTTCTGAGCGAGAGAAGCTAACGTCCTTATTCTACCAAGGTAAAAGCTTCCCCATGTGATGTGCTTTGGGGATTGTGTTCCCTTCGACTCGGACTGAACGATTAAAATTCGCTAAGAAAATCTGCAACGTCAAGATTCCCGTGATTTTTGGCAATACTCTGCGCTGTATTTCCTGCATGATCGACAATATTCTTTTGCGATCTGAGGGTGTAAATATAAGGTTTGCAAATGGCCGAGGTTTCCGCCGGCCGCAGCACACCATCGTGCAGTTCTGCCACCGTGGTCAACAGCGTTGATTTCAGTATTTGTATGAAGCAGTAATATCTGCATGATCTCCTGGAAACCCCCAGATGACGCGATCATCAATGCAGTTAGTCCATCCGTGTTCCTATGGTGAATTGAGAGCTTCGGATCATGGTCCAAAGGCTGGTGTGCAATTTGAACGTGGCGAAAGCACAGCGCCACCCGAAGCGTTGTGGTACCATTTAGACTAGTCTGGTTGGCATCAGTGAGCTTGTAGCTCATGAGGTCTTTCACTGCCCAAGTATGGCCTGCAAGGCAAGCAGCCCACAGAGGAGGTACACAACGTGGCTCGTGTGTATTGGTACGAACGCCAGCCTGACTGAGTAAGAGTCTAAAAATGCGATAAGTACCTTTCTCAGCCGAGTGAGCTAGGGGAGATACGCCGCTGATCTCGCAGCCGCATATGTTGATACTGTCGACGTGGAGTAGGTGGGAAACATGTTTTTCGTCATTGATGCATACTGCGTGCCAAAGAGAGGTTGTTCCATTTTGGTCTTGATGATTATTATCAATACCAAGACAGCTCGAGAGCAAGCAATCGAAAACCTGAAGTGGAAGCCTCAATGAGCTAATTTGGTGATAGATTTAAACAATCTCGAGAAGAGCACGTTCCACTTGGATGTTGGCAAGAAACAATTGAGATCTGCCAAGCGAGAGCAACATTTCGGTAGCGATACAGTCTCCGTCTCGGACTGCAGCGCGGAGGGTTCGGTTCAAGTTGCGTCTCGCTTTATCATCCATGGCCGTCCGGGATCTGATAGAATCAATTGGAATATACGGTATTGCTCGTGATCGAAGGCATGCATTAGGGGGTAACTAAACTATGCGCCCTCCGTCCTGCAGATGCAGATCCGTTGCAGGAAACCGTTTGACGATTGCACTGGCACTGTTTCGGATAGCGATATCCATTGCCGTCTCATCGTTATTGTTCTGGAAAGTGATGTCAAGGGTCTTTTCACTCAACAAAAAATGAACGGCCTTCCACTGTCGATCCACACGTGCTATCATCAATGTGGTAGATCCGTGCCAAAAAGCATTGATATCCGCGCTGTGATGATCCAACAATTTTCTTGCCGTCAATATATTTCCGGTCTCTATAGCCTGGTAAACCGGGAGTTTTCGTCTTGTAATAAGATCTAGGGGATGAACTTTGCTAGATATGAATTCAAGGCACGGCAGATTAAAGATAAACGAATAAGTTGACTCTTTGTGAGGAAACCGATGACACGATTCAGTAGCTCGACAGGTAATTGATTGAAGCTCATCATGCCTACAACTCGGTCTGTCAGCAACTTGGAATGGAGTTGTGAAACGTAGTCCCAAAGCGGGCAATTTGAAGATTTATATGAAAAGACCAATCACAGCCGGTGGATCTTCAAGGATAACAACTATAGAAATATTTTTCTGTTGGCTCCCAGGACGCGACTATTCGCTTTCGGTAGAAATTAGGTTCCTAGGAGCTCGTTAGACTGTTACGGATGCTCCTCGGAGCCTTTTTGTATGAAGTATACACGATTGACAAAGGGTGCGGACTCACATGGTGGGTCGGGGTTTGCCATAGCACGTGTGGGCTATCTTTTGGTTCTTCCCCGCGTTGCATTTGTCACAAGTTTTCACTCAATCCTGTAGGAAGATAAAATTCTCATCTACGCATACATGATAACACCCCAGCTAATCTTCAATTCGGACGAATGTTCTTTCTTGAATCTAAGCAGAAGGGTAGACACCATCCTCAGTCTGAATAGACGAGCCATGAATGAAAACCGCCTCTTGCATGCTCGCCGTAGCCCGAGATCCAGGTGAGTGCATATCTGTTTGCGTGACTTCGATAGGCCTCTCGCTTGCTAAGATACCCGGATGCAAGGCTCAACCGAAATGATGAGCCACCGATCCATGGCCGAGAGACATTTTCAGTATCTTCTCACAAGAATTAAGCGATCCCAGGAGGCTCCTCACGTATCAGAATGTTGGAGATGTCTTTGGCGTTGACTAATTTGAAACTATGTCACGACCATTCCTGCTAATCCCAAGCTCATTCTAGGCCTTCAAAGTCCTGGGATCTAAAACGACTTTCATAAAGTAGATGTCGATATAAAATCGCCCAGACTTTCCTCTCATTTGCATAAATATCTTCCAATCTTATTGTTTTTACCACAAGGTGCCTAGTTATCACCAATATGCCGTCTCCTTCTTTGGAAACAGAACGTGAGGGATTATCCATTTCTTCCCATTGTGATTGGGTGTCTGAAAACTGGAGTCATCGCTTTTCATTCTCAATTGCCTCCCGATTTGGAGGATGTTCTGATTCAAAATTCAGAGCATTACGTTGTATCACGTCGATCTTCATACGACAGATTGAACATGTTGACTCGAGTGAGGAGCATAAAGCTCCTCAAGCCATTGAGACTGAGGCTATTGATCTAAGCGCGGTATCGATTGCAATCTCCACGGGCGACATTCTCACGATCGAACAATTTCTCTACCACTCATGCACCAATCCCAACATTTTTCGAGCCCTTGGTCGGGAGTTACTCTTCAAAGCGCTAGAATACCAGCAGTATTCAATTCTGGCGATGCTTTTACGAGACCACCGGATTGATGTCAACTCGGAAGACTCAAGAGGTCGAACGGCGCTCCACTTTGCTGTCATCTATGATGACCTCACTGCAATTCATCTTCTCATGACGCACAAAATGATCAAGTTGAATCACCTAGATTCTGCAGGAGACACTGCACTTCTCTTAGCGGCGAGAACGTTCGATGGCGGGCTATCTTGCAGGAAGATCTTGGACAGTTTGATCTCAAGTCCGGACGTAATGGTAAACCAGCGCGACTCTCGGGGTCGTTCAATCATCTGGCATGCAGCAAATACAGGCAATTGTGACCTCGTCCAAAAGCTGTCACTTCTTCCCGAGATAAAACTCGACGCAGCGGACAACGATGGCATCGCGCCACAGGAGCGAGCAAGACAGCAGGGCAACCTCACCATAATGGATCTTCTTGAAAATATTCGCTCTCAAAGGGATACGCAATAGATGTACGAACGAGTGGCTCGAGTTCATTTGTACAAGCGCTCAATATTATGCCCATGGAAGCAACGAAGCTGAAGCTTCTCGCTTAGGCACCTTTTACCTCTAAGTTATTGTTTAGATAGCTTCTTGCGGATCATGTCAGAAATATGAGTGTCCGTCAGATTTCAGCCGTGTACTGTATAGTTGTTACGGTGTAATTTTCGTAGCGTTAGTCAAGTATCCGCCATTCACTAAAACACATGTCCATGTTCCTTATTTGGAAGGTTTCTTCGCGGAAGGAAAACTGCAATCAGGCTGCTTAAAAAAGAGGCTGGTTAGTAGAACGAGATTTAAATTGAACAAATTGATCTTCTATGACCTTTATACATACAATGCTATGGCAAGGTATGGTGAGGTTGCGTGGGTTATAGCTTGTTTTGTCCCAATATATCGCTGATTTTACATCTGACAATTTCCGGTTCGTTTTGTCATCTTTAAAACCACTTGAGTTTGGGTTTGGGCTTGCACCGAACATCAATAAAATTATATCGAGTGATATATGATAATAAATTCCCTCGGAATTACGAGCGCAGTCGCAGTTTGAATAGCGCTTCGAACATAAAGCAGTAGAAAGGTCACATAACCCAAGCCGCGGAAACAGACTTTTGGCCAGTCTTTCATCAGTGACAGCTAGCCAACATACAAGTGAAGCAAAGTGAAATCAAATATCCCCACTCAGTCGAAAAGCTCTGAGCAATGTAAAATTCTGTATTCGACCTCATTGTCTCTGTTGTTTGGCGTATATAGGACAACCCTCCCTGGTCAACTTTCCCCGGAACTCGGGGTCATAATAAGGGCTTTTCTCGTCCAGAGTAGCAGCGTACCGACCCCGTCCTGTCTTCTTCTATGTGAGTTTTTGTAATGTGCATTGAGATTATCGAAGCGCGAGAATGCACGATGACATTGAGGAACCCAGCACTTATGGAGTTTCTTCTGCGTATGAATTCCCATGTGGCGCTTCAAGTGTTCCCGGCGCTTGAAGCTTTTTTGACAGTTGGGAACGGAGCACTGATTGATTGAACCCTTTGTTGAAGAGGAAGAACTCTTCTCGACTGGTTCGAAAGCTTCGCTGCATGGGACAAATCTCTGTAAAGCATGAAACAGTTGTCCGGAAGTGGAGGTACCAGTGAGACATTGTGCGATGCACTCTGTCGTATCACAAGATGCCGAGTGTCGTGCTTCATCGAACAACTCAACATCAGACATTTGACTCATGGCGCCACCGAGGGTCATAAAAGATTGAGTGTTTAAGGACCCTGAGTCTGGCCAAGTCGGTGATATCTCGGGAGGCTCGAAGTGAATCTCCCGCGGGTTAACAGTCTGTGAGGACACACTCATTTGTTCTCCCAGTGTGCTGAATAATGGGCACTCGAGAAGTACCCAGTCTCGTTTGCAAAAGGCCGGTCGACATAGAAATTCAGATTTCCATTGCGGCAGAATTTCCAGATGGCAATTACCGTATTCTGAATCAGACATCTAACACAAACGGTAGAGCTGGATGATGTTGTTCAAGAGCTGCCTCGCAGTGGGTGCATGTACACAACGCAGGGGGCGTGAAGAAGTCTTAGGATGAGTGGGAATGACCTGGCTGCCCAGGATGTGGTTTCTTTTAGAGAGAGTTATGTACGTATATTAATGGTCGCCTCTAATGAACATTGGAAATTAAAAGTTTATTAAAGCTCAATGAGATCTGCTCTTTTCCCCAGCCAGACGTGCGCATTATCACACGGGATTTCACCATTTTACTGCCAATGATTTGAACGTACACTGCATGATTACATGGAAACCCAGCATGGTTAGAAGCAATCATTTGAAACTTCACGTACTGTACATGCTTCGAAACTCTCAAGCGCTTTAACATGGCAGACTTCTCAATCTTGCGATTGCGTACCTCCTCTTGCGGCTGCGAATTTCACATGTGCTGACGTGATGGCTGGTTACTATTCAATTAGGCGGGTACTGACCATTCATCTCGATATTCTGCCAGTAAATAAATGGGGAGGTTACGAATAAAGATGGCAACAAACCCAATGTTGTCAGTATCTCTGGTAAAGCTATTGACAGCCAAAGAATCAATCTTCAATGATGTTATATTCTAATCAGGGTGTTAGTTATGTAGCCAATACGCTATCATTTTGAACACAATAGATGAATTTCTTCATATGGCTACATGATGATATCTTCTGCGCACTGCTTTCTAAACCATTAGATAACGGCGGAACTCCGAGTTCAAGTACGTGGCAGAGGGCGGAAGGACAATTGGCACACAAGAATGCAGACGAAAGGGCAATAATCAATAAAAGACTAGTTATCCAGCTTTGTAAGACTTCTGTTTGGTCTCATTCTGCGCTAGCGAGGTCGTTGCGCACTGACATCAATTCTTGGAGTCATTCTGACCCGCAAATCCACCTTTGTTCCGCGGTCTCATCTTACGGGTAGAAGGCTACTTGTTTCAATTGTTTAGTAGATCGCTTCAATGACGCAAGTGGCGAACTCATGAAAGGGGGATTTCCGATACGAAAGACGGCCTTGGTCTCGAACCGGTCGCTAACTGAAGAGTAGAATAAAAGGTCCTGTCGCTTTTCCGACCGCTTGACAACCAGTTTCGGCTTTGATCAAGATTGACAGTCTCCAGAGGGTTATTATGTTATTCTTATCGTATCGCCCGACTCATTATAAGATTAAAACTTCTCCCTGAAAAGCGGCGAGAAGAAAGATCAAAGTGGGGAACGGATGCAGAGTCTAAACTACTTTCGGATAAGCCGCAGATCAGTCTTGTCCCGGTTGACCGACCCGCAAGTTTGCCAACTATGGGCAAGTATACAGTGCCTCATAGTCGTGCCCTTCATTGTAGGAATATGTCAATCACATCATGGTTTATCTAAACATCCGAGGATATAACTCTGCACGCTCAATCGAGAGGAAAAGGTAAGGAAAGTAGGCGGGAGTAATGCTGGCGTTGTTGTTCCTGTTTTCCGCAGTGGTTCTTGTCCTGAGCGAGAATTGAATAAACACGGGTCGATCGAGCAGCTGAGCAGAAGGAACCCATCTCACAAAATTAACCTTCACGATTGATACCACATCGTGTCACCGTCGTATTGATTGTGGATATGTGTAAACTATGGCTCTTACTGTCCGTGGCTCTGTTGATCAGATTGATCTCACTTTTGAACAGTCCGCGGTATTTTTGCAGCCGAATTGAATAAACAAAGCTAATTTACCTGTTGTGTGATTACATATGACTAATTTATCGAACTCGTTGCTTTAGATGTTACGGACACGTTGGTGTCGGGCTTCCTGGGGTTCTTGCCCAGAGAAGAGAAGTATAGAGTTAAAGTCACTCAATTCGTCCAATGAATGGGATGGCGGTGTATTTTAGGACTGCAGCCTGCCCCTCCATAATGGGATTCAATAGTTCACAAAAAGGTGGGCTGCCCACGTACTGTATTGACGCTGTATTATGCAATCAGTACATTATGCTTTCTTTGTTGATCCCCCTTACTTGTTGCAGGTACTGTTCCTGAAGCCAGCTTTACGCCCGGCTTTTCTTGTGTCCTTAGACGTTGGGTCTTTACTCAAATGATATTTCTTTCTAGAAATACTTCCATGGTACACATTCTTGAAGCACTCTCTCTAAACGAAGAAAGGACATCGATTTTCTTCTGTGCAGAGAGCCTGTCATGGACCCCCTGGAACAGGAACAGATCTTCACACCAACTGACTTTTCAGCAAACTGGCGCCAAATGTTTCCCTCGGCCACGCACCGGCGCTCGATCTACAGTATCCCACTGTCTGAAACTACCTCGCAGCAAGCGGATTGTCCTTTCGAGTACGAAATTGAGAGGCCACAAGAGGATACCTTCACTGAGACGGCAAACGAAGAGCAACATTATTTGAAAGAGACTGGTGCAGCCAGTTACGCCTTTGCAGAGGGGGGGGCAAACGTCAAATCCTTTCAGAAGTCTGTACCAAGTGTAACCGGAGATCTTCTTGACACATTTACCACTCTAAAGAGGTTTGCTGTTATCTTATACACCGATTGTTCTAACCGCAGCTAACTTGATTATAGCTTAGATGTACGAATGCAGTAAGCGGTCCTTTCTTTTCTCTGATTCATGGATTTTTTCCTCACCCTTGGCACAGGGTTCGAGTCTCAATAGCTGATATATTTTTCACAGGGAGATGGAGGAGCAATTTCAAAAGCAGGAGATTTGGAATAAAGATATGCAGAGGGAGATGGAGGCATTGGCTACGGGCTATGGGAGACTCCGAGAAATGGAATCCACAGTGAACGACCTCGAGGACCAAGTCAAAGCTATCAGCAGAAGGAAGAATGTGGTTTCTGCGAAGCACAGTGCAAAGTAGCCCGGTACATTGCATACTCAAGGACCAGCTGTATCTGACTTGACGCAAGCTTTTGGAAGCTCAAAAGGAAACGAGGAGTTAATGAATTATACATACAGTAACGTTACATGTGAAATTCCGGTTCTATTCATGAAGGTCAATAATCAAAACCAGGTGCGGTCCTTTTCAAATACCAAATTTATTGAGACCCAGGGAAACCACTCTCTTGGCATGCAAATCGAACTGGAAGTCACTTGATGCCGGGTCTATCAAACAAGGAAAATCATATTGGCAACCCTTAATACTGCGACTTAACCATGTGGACAGTAATTTGAGAACCACTCTATTGTCCCACTACCACGCGGCGCGATCATTCCCACAGTAATTGAACCGTGGGTTAGGCTTTGTTCTTTTGAATTAATCCATGAACGAGTTGAAGCTATATCGTGTGCTTGCCCAATCCGAACTGTAAATTCAACCCCACTGTGACCCGTGGTAATGAGGAGAAACCGTGTTATATTCACATACACTCACCAAGGAACATGCTGCAGATCACCCATAGTGTTTCGGTACACTTTTGATTTCAGTCAGAGTCTTACCAATGTACCGATCTAGGATTGACAAATCATTAGAGTTCAACAAAATGATGGACCCGGGGCCCTTGAGTGAATTATCTTGCATGGGCGACAGGCCGAGCATGCCAGGCTCTCGATTTTTGTCTCTGCTTGTCCAAGGCTTAACTTAAATCTCCTTTCCTGCCCGGAAATAAAATATAGACTTTGCAGCCTTTACGTTTCTGTATACTCCTGACCGTCTTGACTGTTGTGAAACCCGGCCCAGCATGAAGGCAGACTTGTTGAATATCATCAATATTCAAACAGCCCACGATTCGGAGAAACAAGATCTCCTTGCTGGAGAACCCAGCGTCATATCTCCAGCCCATCTTACCGACGACGGCCGTACTGCCATGAAAACCACGACTATGATTGTTCGAGAGCCAGTATGTTTATTATCCTCATATATTCTATGTAAAGTGGGTGCAAAGCACTCGCAAATTCATGCAGGATCCGTTTACATGTATCTTATGTCTCTTCATCGCTAATATTATCTCAGGACCCCCAAATCGACGGAAAACTCACAAAGAAAGAGCGTCGAGTGATCTACCGAAGACTCCTCAAGATAATGAACCAGTTGGATGATGAGTTCACCGAGGCCATTGAGGAGCGAGACGCGCGGATACACGAGCATCAAAAAGTGATACAGCGTCTTCGCGATGACGTCCCAATCCGGAAATTGAAGTTAAGACACGCAATCGCAGAAAAAGAGAAATCTTGCGCTGTCAAACTCATCCTTGAAGCCGAGGTTCATAAGCGCAAGCGGCTATTGAAATAGTCTCATAGTACCGAAGAGTACCAATGCAGTGCAGAGATTATGGAATCCGGCCTCTTGCTCAGTAATATGTGGACCAGCCACCCAGATCTCCCGACTAACATGCCTTTCCTGGGCCTCACTATGGAGATCGTTGGACTATGCGTTGGGTACATGTATAGGCTTTGGTACAATACAATGAATTTCATCTTCAAAAATGAGTCTGTTTATTACTGTCAGAATCAGATATACCAGGCATTGGATGAACAATTCATTTTGGACAAGAGCCCTCCACTTGCATAAAAGACCAAAATACAGAGGAAGGAAAACATAAGCCAGATTAAGCCATTATTTTGACGATTACTTTCGGCATTCAGCCTTGATTGCTCTCCGCCGACGGCCTTAATCTCACCTGCCCTCATCTGTCTCTTTTGCCATTTTCTGTGCCGCCGACTCAATAGCGGCCAGCCGAACCGTCAAATTCTCTATCTCGTTGGCTACAAAATGACTTGGATAGCTTTGGTCCCGAGCTTGTCGCTCCATACGTCTGGAAGAAATGAGCAGATGTTGGTGATTTAGAGGATGGTTGCACTGACCTGACACAGATGATGAGACTAGAACGACGTTAGAATAAATGTTTTCTGACAGCCATGTTTTGGTACTCACTTTACAAGGCATCGAAAGACCCGCGTGTCGCACATCTCAAGTCCATCGGACGGAGCGGGGACATCTAAATCGTCTTGATCACGATGTAGACTGTCACCTTCATTTGAAGTACGCTGTCGTTTCACTCCTGCTTGTCTGTCTCCTGGCCGGGAATTGGTGTCCCTTGGGTGGGTGTCGTCTTCGGTAGTGTCTCCCGTTATGGAACTGGCTGAGCTTTGAGACTCACCGGATGTCGAGGAAGACAAAGAAAATGCACGCAGCAGTTGGCGCTCCAAGCTTGGAGCTGCGTTCTCTGTGTTGGCCGGAGTACCACCCATAGTGAAAATTGGATTGAATCTTTCATACGCAGATCTGACGAGCCAGCAGACATTTGTAGTCAGAATGATCTTCCTTGGACGCGGCTTTTTCACTTGTCAACCTAGAACCCTGGGCCTTCTTACTGGTCTCACAATGGGCATTGTCGAGAATGGAGTCCCGGTGAGTCCAATTAAGACGAAAGGCCTGGAAAGTGTATCCCTGGCCCATGTTATCCACGGTACGCCTCTGATGGGGCGTCAGGAAGCGTAACGTTGCAGTCCGCGATCGAAGCCAAAATCCAGGGCAGAGAATGGGGGTGACAAGAGAATGTGTGAAGTACTCAGCGAGAGGTGGTTTTCTCACCGTACCTCACAGCACCCTTGCGTATTTCCCAGGTGCAAGGTTCTGTGTTGACAATGCATTCAAAGTTGCGAGGACCTATCCCTACCAAAGTCATGGGTCGCTCTGATTACGAAGTATCAAAGCTTATTTCATCCAGTCTCCCCGGGTTGGGTTTCTCCCCGGACTCGACAACTGAGAATGGCATAGTTCTGGAATCAATGATCGACAAGCTCCCTCGGTTCCTTGCTCGTAACCATGAAAGGCATTTGATCTCTTATCTCACGTGGGAAGGATCTAGGCTCCCAATGTGCAGTGATCAGCGATAGTACGACCGAGAAAGGGTGCGCGTGTGAACACTGGTGCTAGTGGGGCTACGGGAAAAGCCAAGTGGTCTTGTGGCCCAATATCTCGTCCATGGTGCCCGCAATGATCGTCAGAGTTTTCTCGGTCGGCCGGGGCTTGGCAACCCGGCAAGACCCACCTGTCGTAGCAGATTGCCCTGATTAATCTGTTGAGGTAAAATATGCACCTAACGAGCCTTTGGCGATAGATGATTTACATATAAATGGCAATACTATTAGGCTTTGGGCAATCTGATGAATTCGACCCATCTCTACTCACCGTTCTGGAGAGGCCGTAAAAAACTTGTGTAGTGAAGGAAATAAGAATGTGAGATCCAATTACTGCTGATTGCTTGTAAAAACGTTCACCGTTCCAGCCCGAGAAATACGCAACACAACAGCATTGATGCTTTATGAATTGATGAATTATTGATTTTCTAGCCTTGCAATCGAATCTAAATAATACGCAAACCGAGAAATTACAAAAATGCAGGAATGCCAAAATTGTATCAATTGGGGTTCACATGATATCTGCCTTCACCGCAAATCATAAGGTAGGGAAGAGTCCACACGGTCCGGCGAGCCTCAAATGGATCTCGACCAGCCACCAAAGGGGCTGTTTCGCTCTCTTTTAGTTTTATACTGCGCCCTCGATATCGATATCCGGAAACTCGTAGTGAGATCCCAGCGGCGACAGTCCCTCCAGGTCTGCCAGTGGGTATTCAGGGCCAGGAACCTCAGTCCCAGCGGAGTCGTGCAGCGTTTCAAACGGGCCATATTGGTTCGTCCATGGATCGTGGACAACATCAGAGGCAGGCAACTGTCCAGACAGCTGGACATTCTCGTTGTCGCTCATTCTGGTTGTCAAGGATTTCATGAATGTCTCGGCTGAAGCGTGGATTTCATTCAACACATCCTGCACTTCTGTGCGAGATATCAGATTGTGGCTTTCGTTGACAACCATATCAAGCCGATTGTTCAATTGAACAATCTCTCTTTTCAAGCGATCCACCTCCTCTAGGGCCTTTTGCTTCTCCAAGGATAACTGGCGAAGTTTGGCGTTGGTCTGTGCCTTCTCCCTGCTGAGTCGCTGATTGCTAGCAGCGATCTCACGCTGTTGCTCGTTGAGGCGGTTTGTGAGCTGTCGGTTATGCACTTCGGCATTGTTGATCGCTACTCGACAGTGCGCATGAACGAGATTGAAGTCATCATCCAGGCCTCGAGAGCTGTCCGCAGCCGGCGGGTATCGCCGGTTCGCTGTTGCCTGTTGAAGTGATTGTATGAGCAGCTGCCTCGGTCGTCGGTCAGACTAGGGCTTAGGAAGACATACCGCTGTTTGACGTGGCGGTGGCCGCCGTACGGTGGATTGAAACCCCGCCGTACCTGTAGGCGGAGGCCGTGTGGTCTGCGAGGAGGGAGCTCCTGTCCCTCTGGGTCTGCGATTATTCCTCTGGACCACCATTTCGTAGTTCTCGCAATTGTAGCGCTCTATCACCGGTTTTAGGACCACAGAACAGAGAGGAGGTGAGGTTTTGTAGAAAATGAAGACTTTACGGGCGAGAAGGGCGAAGAGGGCAAGGTCATTGTTTACATTTATTTACATGGATCGATTTCGTACGCCTTCTTCAGGACAGCCATTTCCACACTTTCCCCTTATTATCCACCGGTTCAAGAACTGCATCCATGGGTAGAGCTATGCGCCACAAACTCACCAGAACCTTGGGGTCGATTATTTGGGTACCCAAACTTGGCCTTGGTCAGTTGTGCAAATCACGTCGCAGATCTATGGGCGGCACTTGCTTCAGCCATGTTGACTTCTAAAGCGTCGAACGTACCTCAACCAGAACCGGCGGGCCTTGAACTGTAGGCCATTTCTTTTTTTTTTCTATCTTTTTTTTTTTTTTTTTGAAATGACATTGTCTTGATTTGAATGGGCGAGGAATTACTTCGAAAAATCGTCTCGCCCATTTCTTTCCATTGGTAGATCTGGCGTTTTCCGCTTTCCGTCCCGCAAAAAGCGGTCCGCTCTACGACTGAACCATGGTCGCTTTTAACCGAGAATGGAATGGATACTACTTGTAATTACAAGTATCCCAACTATTTGCTGGATAGGTTTTTTTATTCTACTCGACCACAGCCTCCTGTGCCTGCAACCAGGTTTCATTGCTTATCGACCGGTCCAGGCGCCTGCAGACTAGGAAAACATCGAGTGGTTCGGCATCTTGAGGGTGAGAATTGATAGTCATTGGAGTTACGTTCATGGGTCCCCTCACTTACCGTACCCCTCGACTTAAATTGAGCCCATATCTTGCATTAGTCAGATCTTTCACGTATGGTTTCTTCAATCGGTGAACTGGGAGATGTCCGTTGGTTCCCCCCCAATACTTGTTCCCGCTGTACTCTGTGATAGTTGCTGGTCTGGCGAGATGTCCTTTGGTTTCCTCCCAGCACTTATCACTGCTATGAGATGTCCTCTGGTTCCCTCATAGTACCTCTTCTTGCAACTAGTGTGATTATTGATGGTCTGGGGAGATGTCCTTGGTTCCCTCCCAGCACTTATCACTGCTATGAGATGTCATCTGGTTCCCTCCTAGTACGTGCTGATTCTGCGTCTATCTAGCTTGAAAGTTACAGAGGAATTCGAAATTGGCTTCTTGGGCCCTTTGACCAAACCGATTATCCAATGAGAGGGCCTAAATCCAGGCAAGAGTCCCGCAATATCGCTGAATGAAGCATAGTCAAATCCAGTTTTGGCTTAGGCTATGGGTCTGAGATAGGTTTTCTGTGTAAAAGATGGAAGCCAATTTCGAATTCTTCTGTACTCTGGCCTCACTTTGTCTCTTTGTCTCGGAGAGAATTCCTGGTGTACGCGGCCTGCAATACACGATACGTCTTTATTTGTCGACAAGCGATCACTGAAAAATTCTGCTTTCGAGCGCTGCACAAAGACATCCTATCCAATTTTGACCAGAAAAAACCGGGGATGAGATTCGCGAAAGGCTCACACCCATGTATACATTCTATGTATAGAAATTGAAAAGGGGTGGTAACGTAAAACCTGCAAGGTCATCGCAAATAAATGATATGTTCTATTCGGGATTGTTGCGGAGAGCCCCTCCCCCTTGCGTCGGGTCCACGATATTCCGTGCTTGTAATCGCACACAGATATTGCTCGTATATCCTCTCCTTCGAATGGAACATCGCCGTTTCGAAGGAGAGTTGGGCTCTCTTCGCAGCGGTTTCTTCCCGCCCACCGCAGAACCCCTCATGTATGTACTAAGTATGCTTCCGCATACCTTTGCTTCCTCATACCTTTGCTTCCTCCTGAAATATACGGAGTGCTATGGGCCCGCCTGCAGCCCTCGCGGCGCTGTAGTCTTCTGTCAAGGAAACCTACATCACCATGTTCAGACTGCAGGTGCCCCGTACGGGCCAAAAATATCTCACGCGTCTCCATTGTAGCAATGTAGCATTGGTTGGAATAGATGAATTATTCATGACCCCTTGATATCGCACTTTCTTGACGTGCTCGAAATGAGGCGTGGTCGACATGCCGTCTCTTGATTGTGCTGGATATTTGCAATGGTAGACATAAATCCTTGAGTTCAGCCCAGAAATCAGCGTGCAATTTTCTCGAGTTCTATCCTAGATTTCCGTCCTTTTGGACAAGCCAGAGCATGTCGCCCCGTTCTTGGTCAAATAAACGTCTAAACCACTTCACTTATCAAGATTACAAGTCACATTCGACAAGGATGGTTGAAATGCCAGCTCTTCCAGGTGTACTTGTTTTCAAATCAGTACAATAAAATGTTATAGAGGCAGTAAACTACAGTTTAACTTCTTTTTCTCCTTTTGAAGCATCCTTTCCTGAAAAGCCGCTCAGGCTTGGCTTACTTCAAAATACTTTTCAACGTTAGTTTACGGTAGCGCAACTGTGATATCAATAAATGGACAGCTGGGAGTCATCTTTTTTTTTCTTTTCATTTAGAATTCCATTTTTGCAATATATCACGAATGTTATTATTGAACGTCATCACATCTCAAGATTCTAACGTTGAAAGGCATTTGTCGACAAACACAAACATGCTACTTTTAGCTATTCGAAAAAGAAAACTAATCTAGATAACATGGCTTTATTTCATGACATCTAGTTCAAAATTGAGAAACAAAAGTTTTTCAACAGAAGTACAATCGGTGATTTTTAGGGAAGCGAGGGTAGCGATCTGTTCTTTTGTCAAGATGCCTTCTGGCCGTTTCTCGCTTTACACGATCTATGCATTTCACGAATAACATATTCAGTTATTCCTGATTTGAACAACTCTTTTATTCTCTTTTTATTCTCTTTTTATTCTCTTTTTATTCTCTTTTTATTCTCTTTTTATTCTCTTTTTATTCTCTTTTTATTCTCTTTTTATTCTCTTTTTATTCTCTTTTTATTCTCTTTTTATTCTCTTTTTATTCTCTTTTTATTCTCTTTTTATTCTCTTTTTATTCTCTTTTTATTCTCTTTTTATCCTCTTCTATTCTCTTCTATAGCACCGTAGCTCTACTACTTTTGCCTTCGTTAGCTTCATTATTTTGCTACTGTGACCATTCATAAAGATGATGTTAAATCGTTTATAAGGAGCAAGCAAGGCCGCAGAAATGTACTTCTCTGAGACTATGAGTATACTATCTCGTGTAGCGGTAATACGCGCCGACTTACCATTTTAACTTATTCATAACCCAAACAGCCACAATGAATTATTTTTTCATGATGTTCTATTTGTTGTTTTTGTTGTTGTTAAAAAAAAAGAAAGGAACGAAGGACAAATCGAGTAAGCTCCATTCGTATTACTCAAACATACGTCAATTATTCATCAGCCCGAGGATCCAAATCTGTCTTGACATAGAGCTGCACCCAAAATTTGAAGCATTTTGTGACATCACACCGGGTATTGATGAAACGGGGTTAAAGATCTCAAAATGGAGGAGTAAAAAACCAGAGGTTCTGCCAGGTTTTATACGTCGAGGATTAGATTGTTACACATGATCAAGTGATCAAGTTATTCTGGCTAAGTTGGACATCGATTAATTTTGCAGCAGTTATTTTTAGCTATAAATCGTGTAAATGAATTAGGGTAAGATGCTATGAACACATACGGTCGCGGCTCCAGAGCTTATCCAGAGAGGGGAGCAGGGTCCGATTCTGAATCAGCTCGGGTGGTCTCAACTGAGCACAAGCAGTCATGAACAATGAGGAAGGTCTATACAGCAATTTTCATATGCTTTTATAGATTTGAAAGAATGCAGCCAGCCTAAATCCTTCAGTTAATATCAATTCAACAATGCACATATCGATAATAAGTTCAACAGCGATTCTCGTAAATCTAATCATTATAACAATAAGTCTTCTATAGAAATGCAAGCAAAGGCAAATTGTGTAAATAGGTTTGTTGTGAAATAATCCGCGACAAGTCCACTCAAAGAACCCGGAGGTTAAAGATTTCCTCACAATGGAAGAAGTGTTCTATTCGTTTTGAGAGTGATACCGTCGAGGAATTAGCAAACGGCACATGGAATTTATATGGTGTGGGGGAAAGACGAAGTGTTGGTAAATTCCAATGTTCTTCAGAAGACCATTCATTTCAGATATGTGCTGGAATTGACGCTATAAGCAGGTGAGTCTTGTATGTACTGTTGGTGTTACAGTAGTCTTTGGCTAGTGACATACCTAGAACTGTAAAAGTCTGTCTTCCACCTTCTCCACGCAAGCAGAACACTCGAGCTCAATTTTACTGGCCATTCACACAAAATGCAGAGCCTTGTTAAGCACTTCAAATCAGGCGCATTACGTCGTCTTTGAGGACGTTCAGTTTTGCTGCGTAGAAATGCCACTCATTTGAAGGAACAAGATGTTTTGCTGCTTCCACTTGGGCCTTTGCAGCATCGAAATTGGGTGAGTTACTATTGCCAATGACTAAAGGTGTTTTCACCTGCCAACGCACTTTGCCCTCTGATCCGTCTGTAAATTGAACGTGGAAGTCCATACACGGGCAATCCCTTGTTGAAGAGGTGATATAGCTTCCACAAAAGCCGATAAACTTCGAGATCCACGATAGAACGTGTATATTAACCACGACAGGCTAAGAACTGGGTCAATGCTTTCTATATTAAGCAAGTCTTTTGCCAACTCACCACTGAAATGAAGCTAAGTTTCTGAAATGCTTCAGTCGGTTTATCAGCCAGCAACAATTCCTTGAAATTGTTCAGGTCAAATAACGTTTTTCTTTGATGAGCAACTAGGTAGTTCAATATCCCGATTTGATGGCGATACAAAGCTCTTTGATTTTCCAAGCTTGCTATTTGTTCTTGCCAGATACGACATGCTTGCGATGATGTGTAAAAGGCTGGTCGACTCATTGCTGCGGAGGGGCTTGCATTCTCTCGAACACCAAAACCCGAACTACGATCAGAGCATCCAGGCTTGTGACTTTCTGAATAAATTGTGGATGACTGGCGTGTGCGAGCTTCGGTCCAAGTTTGCGTTGGTCTTTCGTATGTTGTCATGGAGTCATCGGTAGCCGGGCAAAGCAAAGATTGAATTGACCTGTCATGTAAGCGGAATTCTTCTGGTAGAGACTAGACTCACATTATCCGAGGCTCCTTTATTTGGGGTGCCATTATCAAGATATGAGGAAAGTCGATGGTAGAAATGAGAAAATTTCTGCCATCTAAAAATTGCGGGAAACACGCAATTTAAACTAATTGAAAGCCCAGCGCCTTCATTTGGTAAGAAGCTTTAAATAACTTAATCGAGCTCCTAGGAAGTAGGGCACGATATAGCGCTTGTGGATTGAGAGGATAGTATTTGTCAACTACAACACCACTCTTTGGGCCAATTTAAAAAGAATCCCAGGAGCATTGTAGACCCTAGGACAGTTCTAGATCTTTAATGTAAGGATCTCACGTATCGTTGTATGAGGAGCGTGCCTTCCAAATGAATAATCAATACTTAGACATCGCGCGAAGAAGCAAAAGAAAGATAGCTCCCTCGCATCTAGGGTGATCCAGAGAAGCTATGTCGGTCTACCATCTCCACTTATCGTGGATACCTCAAGTCAATCTAGTATTTGAAATAGAAACGGTGCGGGAATAAACAAAACATTCACCGCGTACATGTGACTCTAACACTGAGATAAATGACATGTGAATGAATTTGGCTTCGTAATTTTTAGGGAGATTCTTTTGAAGAGGAAAGGATTTGAATCCATATGACCCTTGCGGGTTCCTCGATTGCACAATTACCAGATCCATGGAGAAAAAAAACCTATAATTATCAGAGGATGTAACTATGTAATTTGTCTTGGATGTTTGGTTATGAGACGGTTCCGTCAGAATCCATTTACGTAGATTTAGTACAGTGTGGCTGACAATACATGTGGCTGGGTTGCCTTACGATACAATACATACATCCTACCACATACCTTTCGCCATCGCAGCATTTTATTGAATTTCATGGTTACCAAAACAGAAAAGTGAACGTGGGTTGCGAGTATTACTGAAGATATCTCAATTGAATTTCTTGTTTTTGCCCAATATTATCAGGGATTGAAATTATTAATGGTGCTCAACCGTTTCTGTCCAATGTAGCTGGCGTCTGTGCTAGAACCTCGTAGATCCATGTAGACGGGCGAAAGCGCAGGCATTACGTGACGGCTTTTCGAGGCCCCAATACAGTACGGAGTCATTTTCAAAGCTATGAATGTTGGTATAGGCATCACCTGAGAGTGATGACAGGCAAGCCAGCACATCAAGCTTCAACCCAAAGAATCCGAAGACCTCGCCTTTCTATCAAATTTCATTCCGATTCAAATCAATTTCCGATGATATTGATGTAACTTGCTGGAAACTACCAGACATTCAGGAAACTAGGAGGTAATTCACCATTCGGTGTAGAGTTGCCGATGCAAGCTGGTCCCCTAAATCAATTCAAGGCTGTAGTACATTCAAAAATAAGGAAAGGAAACTGAAGAAACGCCTCCCTCGGCAGTCATTTTTTTACCTGAGGCCTCGCTGCTTCGGGTGACTGACCTTAATGCCGCGGAAACCTTGAGCAAGCTCCTGTATCACCCCTATTCCGCGACTCAGCGGGCTACAAATCAATTCAATCCAGGTTATAAGTCATATTTCTGATAAAGCTGGGCATATACTGAGGCTTTGTTGGTTCTGGAAGCCTTGAATGAGACCATTTAATGATTACACAATGTGTGGACAGTGGAACCCTATCAGTAGATGCTCTTGAGAGCTTATCAGAAACAAACGGCGGGTGCACGAAGGAGCGACAAGTCTGTCCTATCTATAGCGAATCGTTCCAGGGGCTCGGACATATGGATAGAGGGGGGAGGAGGGAAAGGAGGAGACATCAGACCGTAGCCGGTTGCTCTTGGGCAATGAAGATGAAGCATCCGTCCCAAGCCATGGCAAAAAACTTCCTAGGAGCACACCTGTGGTGGAGCAATTTTCTTTGAGCCGGCAAATAGTTGAGTCGAAGTGAGTGGCTCCTGGGAGCAATAATTTGAATAGAATCTGATAGGCTAGAAATCCTGATCTCGCGCTGGTGATCCTTACAGTGAAACACAGAATGTAAAATGCCATAGTCATGTGGATCAGGCCATCTCTTTCTAAATGGGATATTGATTTTCAAATGGGGGACCACTCTTTCCCGCTAGCGCCGTGCGTTTTATTTGGGTGGGTAACTCATCCTGTTGGTCCTTTATTGTGCGATTGGTGGGTGAACTACAGGACTGGGAGCTGGCTCAGTGAGCAGGGGCTGAGCTGACTGATTGGCTCACTGAGCCTGCGCCTGAGCTTACATAAGGCTCAGTGAGCTGATCAGTGAGCCGGGAGCCGTGCTCAGATGTACTCAGTGAGCAAAAAGCGGCGAGGGGTGAGCACTAAAACGGAAGGGGAAAGCCAAGAAGTGGCAGAGGAAATCCGGTACCTAGGCCTACCTTGATAGACAACTCCCAACAAAGATAAAGTACTAAGATACCTCGGGAGCCGTGCGTTGGCATCCACAAAAAAAAACGCAACCCCCCCCCCCCCACCGGATCACAAGTAATATTTACTTATCTTAGAAGCCCACCGAGCTTCAGTCGGGGATTACATGGTTTAAGGGGATTCTCCGTACATGTGCCCACTAGCGCCATCGAAAGGATTTAGTGTCCCAGACTTTCCACTCCATCGACAAAATACCACTGTACTAGTCGGTCTGAACCCTGGAACCGTCGGCACGAGCTCTGAGCACAGCCTGGATGGTGCCTGGTAGTACCCCACCCCCGATCCCTCGACTCTGCGGCATATCCCGCCCACATACATCCCCAGAGCCATTGTACATTCATGGATGTATTGTCCAGGCTGGTCCCCAACTAATCCCTGATAAATGTGTCTAGACGGTCCAGCCCTAAAAACTTGGAAGAATATTTCATAACCCTGCTTTCTTGCATCTGACAAACAAATATCGCGATCGTTGTTCATGGGAATCGGTGCAATTGCATCGCGCGCACTTGCGCCACGACCCCCCTCCTAAAAAGTACCTATTTCTACGAATCTGTATCTACTAGTATCCCATACATAGACAACCCTAGAGACATTGAATTTCTCCGAGCACCCCAGAACCCCGGGACCCGGGCCTGGTAGTCAGCCAAACTTCGGGGAAAACAATCAGTAATAGACTTTGCGTTAATTGTCCTTCGTTATTGATTACATTCTAAAAAAACGTTGACGGATAGACTTTAAACTTCATGACCCCAAAATAAGATATCGTGCTTCGTATCATTTACCGTCATCTGAAAGGGCAATCCACCCGAAATCCAAAGTTTATCAGAAGCCATCCATGCATACAAAACACGACGTGTAATCCTTAACAATTTGAAGGCGCTAATCTACAACAAAGCTTAATCTCAAGCCTCTTTCCTCCGGCCGCAGAGAAATCGATTACGTGGAATCACTCCAAAAATCACTTGGCAAAACAATCGATTCGATTTGGTCCAGTAACAGGACGCACAAGGCTGCCTAAAGGGGCTGTACAGATGGATGGATGCACCGCCATATCCTGCCCCTCCCACATCGTGACTGAGCCTGAACAGAAATACATGTACAGAAATACTGTGCACGCCATCCCATCCCCGACAAGCACGGACTCAACCAACTTTGGTTAGAAGGACACCCGAAGACCGAGCCTTGGCAATGTCTTATTAGGACAAGATGGGCATAGAGCGCTATTATGTATAGCGAACACCATCTTTGGCCCGATTATGCTATGCTACCCTCGACTGGATTTTTTTTCCCTGCCGGGACATTTTGGTTTCTAATTGACCGGAATTTCCTCCGTAGTCTCAAAGGTACTTACTGTACTTACTAGTCGTTGTCGTCATGCTGCTGGGCTGGGACCCCTTCCCACCCCTGGCATATGCACCGCGGAATTTTATGGACAACAGTAGAACCACGTTGCCCGTGCGGGTCCCCCTGGACCCAGACCTTAATCGACGAATCCCTCTAATTTACCCTTCTCACTCCTTTTTTCTTTTCTTTTTTGCTGTTCCCCTTTTGTGGTAAACGAAGACAACTACAGAGTAGTAGTTGATTAATTGCATTGGATTTTTGTCGGGTCCGAGCCCTACAGCAAAGCCATGTTATTAATTTGAGGATTTGAAGATGTGGATTTGGATTTGGAATAGGGAGAACGGCCTCGGGGCTCCGGACGGATTTAGCATATTGATAATATGTGAAACTTTTCCAAGAAGTCAAGGCAAATAATGCAAACAAGACGATCTTTGCACAAGGCTCTGCCCCAATTAAAAAGTGGGAACAAAAAAAACCAGAAATAAAAAAAGAACATTCTTGTATACTTGATATCATAATCATACAACAAAGCATCGGTACATCTGGCTATGCAACATACGCTTCGCTTCGTTTTCATCCCAAAGCAATATTTTAATCAAACAAAATAACCCAAAACCAAGACCAAGACACGGGCTGAATGATTTCATGTGCCGATTCAATATCCCAGTGGTACCACACACGCAGGATAGATTGATTCCCTTCCTTCCATAACGCCAAACAAAGCAACCAGGATCACGAAAATTAAAGAAAAAGAAATAAAGAAAAATCACATCAAATCAAATCAAAATTCAAAGCCATTGATAAACTCGCTCGGAACGGAGGGGAAATAACTTGAAAAGCAAAAGCAGTAACAGGGCTCGAGGACCTCGTAAGGCGAATACTTCCGGAAAATCGGGGAATGTCGAAGTACCCCCAAGGCACAAAGTTTAAATTGGAACGGCCCCCCCAAATGATCTCAGTACGGAGTAGACGAAGAAGAAATGAATAGAAAATGGATGTCGATCAGGGCCGTTTTACCGGATCGATGATTGAAAATTAGAAACATGTACTTCATCGTCATCGTCATCGGTTCGGGAGAGCGGCGGGTTTCGAGTGGGTAATGAGAGGGTCGGCGCTAGCCGAATCATTACATAGTTCCTGGCGGCACTGATTGTACGAGCTGGCGAAGAGGTGTGGGTCGGTGGGAGGCACGGGAGAGAGTTGTTTGGCTGTGTGTGTATGCTCGAAATAGTTGAATAGGGTGTGTAGTGTTGACTTTTTTGGGATTTTGGTATTGATTGTTTTTTTTTAACGTGTGCCGCAGAGTAGACATCTGCCTACTACGACGATAAAGCGGTCGTGAGGCCCATCTGAACAATGATAGTCGTCTTCGCCATCCATGTCGGTGCGGATAAAGTGGGATGAAGGGTTCTGGCAGCTGCTATAGATGTAGAAGTTTTTGAAATAGCTACACATTTTGGGCCCATCGAGGAATTGCTCGTGGGAGTATGTGTATGTGTGAAATGACAATAACAATGACTCTTACTATCCTAGTTGAGGATGTAAGGTCTGATGCAATGCAAGTGTTGAATGGGATTCGAGGTGGTTGATTGTTGTTGTGGACTGGGGGTATGAAGATATTCAGGTCCTGGAGGGAGGTCGTCGAGGGTGTTCAATAAGTATGACGGTGGACAGCTGTAGGCATTCAAAAATTATAGTCTTCCAGAAAACAGTATGGGAATCAAGGGAAGATAATAATAGAAGAAGAAAGAAAAATTATTAAAGCCCTGGAAAATCACACAGATGCCGCGTATTTCGTCAATCGCAAACTACAGTCTAGAAATTTTCTTTACTCCACATAGATTGATACCTGATAGGTGTTAGTACGGAGCAAGTATCTACAGTACTCAAGTAATTCTGCACAAGTAGCGTGTCTAGGTAGTTCTGAGAAAGCCCTGTTCCCCACCATTTGTCCTTAAGTTGCCATTTAAATAATAATAATAAAAGAGAATAATAATTAAAGGGAAAATCAATAATAATAAAAAAAAAAATTAAAATAAATTAAATTAAAATAAAAAGAATAAGAAGTTTCCCCCCCTAAAGATGAGATCGAACCAAATACTTTGGACAAAAATTTTAAAAATTGTGAAAATTCTAAAATTCTAAATCCTAAAATTCAAAAAATCGAAAATCAATCCTTGTCGGGAAGCGGGTCCTACATGGGAAGTGGCTTTGATCTCTATGGATGACCGTTTAGAAAAGACGCCCGAGGACCACAGCCGGAAATTTGCCCAAGAAGATCAGGGATCATCCCGCCTTCTTGCCTCTCTCCTCCACTTATCCGATGACGACGAGACCCGTCTATTGCTCGGCATATAGGATGTATCGGGTAGTGGGAGATCGACGCGGTTCCTCGCAGCCGTTGATGCTTTAGCCATACACACGTGGCGCTAGTCAGGATCTTCATGCATAAGAAATACTCCGTCGTGAGACGTGGTCATATCGCCCAGGTCTTTCTGTAACAGAGAAAGGTCGTGGGGTGAGGTTTCCTTGCACAACAATCTACATGTATGAGTATATATGTTTGTCACCGGCCAAAAAAAGGGAAGATAGTCAGGCGAGCACAAATGTATTGTTCTCGTTTGAATCGTCCGGTGACAATTATTGTGTTGGGCAACCTCTTTCGAAATTGGGGACACGACACGTTGGGCATTTAGGGCCAGGGGGAAAAGATACACTGTGCCAAGGATGGTAAGAGAGAAAGAATCATTACAAAAGGGGAGGAAAAGCAAAAGTAATGGAGGCTTTAAGACCAGCCTCTGTCCTAAATCATATCTCGAACAGCTGTTGAGTGTCCTATATCGTCTGACTGATTGGTGCCCAGACAGATAAAGAAAGTTGCATGAAGACTTTTGAGGAACGATACAATCTAATTAAATTATTGGCTTGTGTGGTCAGTTTGAACGAGTCATGGGCAGCGGAAGAAAAAAAATAAGCTGTGCGCAAAATTCCTGTCTAAAGGGCCTTCACCCTGGAAGAGAACCATACCGGGAAAGTGATTGACAAATCAGGGTCGTTCAAGGTAGTAGCGACAATGGCAGCAGACTTAAATCACGGAGACAAGCTCTACAGTATCCATACTCAGCAGAAAAGTTCCGATTGTGCTTCCGATTGTGCCGCGTTGTCAGCTCCATCCAGGAGATACCGAATCAAAGAGAAGGGGGAAAAAGAAAAAACAAGGTTTGAGCTTTCTTCGGCATACTCCAGATCGAAAGGCCCCAGAAATAATTTCCCCACCAAAGCACGCTAGTACTAGAAGAAGATCTAGCGCCGCGAGGGAAAATTTGCGGTTTGCTTTGTGATTTGAGATTGGACATTCGACCAAGTAATCGGTTGTGATCCACCTTGCATAATGTAGCGGAATCTGCCATCGGCATTCAAAAAGGTTCCGCTCCGATTGCCCCTAATTGTCCTCGCGCATACGCCAAAGAAGCGTGCAGGGTTACGTTGCGTTACTTGCAGCCTGTGCGGTGCAGTAGTCGAGGGCCCTAGCAGATGATAAAATAGACAGGGGTGATCTTCAAGAGTCAATCATACGCTAGACTCCATATTGGATGGAACACAGAGTTCAGGCAAGCGAGAAACACAAGATGGTGCGACAAACGGCGTGACATTTAGATCGCAATTGGATGTTTTATCCACATGCCAGTAGATAAAAAGAAAGAAAATAGAAAAATAGAACTTTGGTTTCTTCCAGAATAAAGCGAATGTTTCGGATGGTGGGGATGCGGACGAGCTACTATGGGCCCATTTTTTCTTCTCTCTCGTTCGCCTCGATGAGGCGGCTTTGTGTGGCCGCACTAGCTTCAATGGCGCGAGCCGAGGAGATACGGAGTAGTGCCGCGTTGGGTCTCCAGCCCCAAGTTTATCGGGTTGTGGATCTTTGAGAAGATATAGTCTCCAGTAGCTTGCCGTTAAGACCCCCTCGGCTACAGCTCCGGCTGTCGTACGCGATATCGGAAGAGGGGGTGGTGTGCATGATGTCGGGCCCGAGGCATGATGGTATCCCGAGGTAATCTAGAAGTCCACTAATGCAGGGCCACTAGAACTTTGTCTGGTGTACATATTGCCAGCCATAGATAGGCATACATACACCAGCACACATGGACCTCCTTAAGGTAAATCATCCATGGATCAAGCTCGGCCCCGGATCTCGGCCGAGTCACGTGCCGTATAGCACGTGGATCTTGACCCTGATGAGTCAGCGGGGAAGTCTCATGTAACACTAATCCCAATATAGAAACAAAAAAACAGGTGACCTGTTCCCCCCTCGCTTGAATTAGCAACAATTGAAAGTCAAACTTCTTGGCTTGGAAAACTCGACGTCGCCGCCCTGCTCAAGTTCACTCGTTTGACATCACAGCTAAGATTGGACAGCCGGATCTTCTATTGAGGCAGAGAAGAAAAGAGAGAGAGAGAGAGAGAGAGAGAACACAGAGAGTACTGGTTGCGTGATTCGAGCCTTCATTCGTCACTCGCTTTCTTCTCCCCACCCGCGCCCACTTCCTGCCCGTCGTTGTGGAGACGAACTCGGAGAACTGGGTGACCGCCCACCACAACAGTTAACCTGTTTGTTGTCACTGAACGCTGGGATAACCACCATCACCATGGGGTTCGGTCAATTTGATTCAATATGCGAGAAAACGCCTATGCCGCTATGCCTCTTAGTAGGCCCAGCGTCGTCAATTTCCGGGGCGACAGGCATCGTGTCCAACTGCTATGCCCGCAACATCGAAGTCGCCAACACTATGATCTTTGAAGGAGCCGCCTCTTTCATGCATATTATCGCGCTCGCTATGACAGTGATCATGATCTTGCATATTCGATCCAAATTCACCGCTGTCGGTTCGTCTTCTTTTCCGCCCCCTTTTCTTTGACTGGTGAAGTGAATATGTGGTATTAACTTGACCATGTGACTAGGTCGCAAGGAAATCATTACCTTCTTCTATCTCTATCTGGCTCTCACTATCGCTTCGCTGATCATTGATGCGGGTGTCGTTCCACCGAGGAGTGGCCCGTTTCCCTATTTCGTAGCAATCCAAAATGGCTTAGTATCAGCGTTGTGTACTTGTCTATTGGTCAACGGCTTTGTAGGCTTTCAGCTGTACGAAGACGGCACCGCATTATCTGTGTGGCTGATTCGAGTTCCGTCCGCAATCATGTTTGCCATGACCTTTGTCATATCCCTGCTGACCTTCAAGTCATGGGGTGGTCTAGGGCCCCAAAACACAGTCGGAATGTTTGTGGTGCTTTACCTATTGAACGCCATAGCCATAGCCATCTATATCGGCATGCAACTCTTGCTTGTGGTTAACACATTGGATGACCGTTGGCCACTTGGGCATATCCTTTTCGGACTAGCCGTCTTTATTATCGGCCAGGTACTCCTGTATGCATTCAGTGACCTGATCTGCAACAATGTCCAGCACTACATGGATGGTTTGTTCTTTGCCACCTTCTGTAACCTTCTTGCGGTCATGATGATTTACAAGGTGAGATTGGTTGTTCAAAATTACATTATGGATACGAAGCTTACCATTCACAGTTCTGGGATTCAATTACCAAAGAGGATCTTGAATTCTCTGTTGGAGTCAAACCGAACACGTGGGAGGTCAAAGAACTACTTCCGGACGAAGACCGACGCCAAACTGTCTATCAAGATAATAATTCAGAATATGCCGGCAGCATGTACGGACACCATCGAGCTTCGAATTATGGACATCATAATTACTAGCCGGTCCGGTTTCCCCATTTGTATATGTGATCTGATTTAATGAGGTTTATTCATGTTTATTTCCTTTCTTGTCTTATAATTTAGGTTTGATGCATAACCATGTGAACGGCTTCGGGCTAGGAGAGATAAAATAGCAGTTGGAGTAATTATACGAGCAGAAACTATATTTTCCATTCATTGTACCCCAAGGTTCTCAATATATGCTCCGCGTACTCTAGGCATGCTGTAGATTGGTCAAACGTCCGGATTGGGCATGCATTCGTAGATTTGACTTTCCACCGGGCACATTCTGTTCATGACATTGGTTAACAGATTTAGGGTTTATTGGAAAAAGGATTTGGGCGAGTATTCTCCGAACCCTATCATTAAACGCAGTTTTCTACACCGTTCTGCAGCCTCAGTCAGATTTTAACATTTAATATTTGCTATGATATCCTATCGTCGCCATTATTGTCAGGTAATCGATGCATCACGTACATAGTTATCGCCTGAACTAAACCCTTAAGCATCCGGATATATTTAAGGGATTTCACTTATTATTTTGACTTTACTGACACATGCATTCATTTTTGCCAAGGGAAAGTGGATCAAAAGGTATAATGATACGGTGTTGTGGTTGTCTATCTGACAGCTAGGGTGTGAAGATCACGCCAGAAACGCATCCTGCAGATATCGGCGTTTGGAGCGCCGAAAGCCACAAGAGGATATGAGCGTACGTATGCACACGAAGTATCTATATTGTTCTTGGCACCCCTGTAGCAATGTAGCATACACTAAGTGCTGGCGAGCCCGATTCCTTGCAAAAAGAACCCCCACGGGATCGACCGTTGATTGGAACAAGCGTCGGGATCGTCGTCGCTCTCTCGTTCTGTCTGATAGACCGGGCTAGAACCGGATCGCGTTTTCTTTTTTTGGCTAGGCTTGGGTGTTTATCTGGGCCTGCGCCTCAAATCAGAAGGATTCGCCTCGATACGGGGCGCTGCACGAAAATTTTATTCCTGCGGAAAAGTCATTGATCTTACCGGGCCGATTCCGTATCTCATATGGATATTGTCTAGCACGACATATTGTAGGCTAAAGAGAAAGTCTAGACCGACAGTGTCGATCAGGGGAGCGCCCATGTGGATGCCGAAGATGTCACAATCGAGGGAGGATTTGGATCGGCAAAGTCCGTTAAACCTCTAGTAAACCTGATACCAGCTTGGCTGTTTCAGTCTACGACAACAACGTCATCAGCGTCCATAAAATCATCGTCGGGTTCTGGATTTTTCTGTTGTGGTGTGGCGGAGTTCCCTTCGTCCGATGCTGTGGAGGTATTGTACCAGCCACGATCGACCGATCCCACCAATGTCTTGCAAGCATCGCCAAGAAGATCAAAGAAGGCTGGGTTATTCTTGGACAGGAACATGGTAATATGTGCCTTCACTTCATCCGAAGCTTGATCATTAACGGCTTTGACCCACTTGAGTCCCGGAGCGGAACCTTGTTGCCCATTTTCAATCTCGGGTGGAAGGGTACAAAATGTTCTGTAGTTCGATCGAATTATATGCTTACTGAAAGACGTGCTTCCAGGATCCGATTTTTCCACCAGGGAAGATGCGCCTTTTCCGAGACATGTATAGAAGTTGACGGACTGAATACCTCGTTCCTGTTGTACTTCGGATAGTTTTTCGAGGCGCTGGCGTAGATCCGAGCCTCGCGCGAGGCAGCCCACAAACTCCAGATGAGATGAAACCCAGCTAAATCCCGCAGAAATATTTTGTCGATTTGTATAGAGAGCCGCCGCACCCCCAGCAGCAACTGCGCCCGCAGCACCCGCGAACATAGCATATCGACCCCATCTTTGCCAGGATGGAACGGCAGCAGCATCGGTTGAGGCTGGTAACGCTTTGGCGGACTCTTTCGCAGCTGCGGCTGCTCCTCCAGATGCTTCGCCTTGACCACCATAGCCGAAGAGACCAGCTACTTCCGAAAATGTATTGTAGGCCGTGGTAGCATTACGATAATGACCTTCCGCTCCATAAGACACCACTCCTGGAGCAATGCCCAAGTATGGGGTATCAAAAGCAAGCACACCCTGGATATGAGGAAACATAAATGTGCCAGGTTCCACTGCAGGCAATTGGTCCTCCTGTGTCGAAGTCTCCTGTACATCTGATGTCGAATTGTGAGGGATAGGCTGTTCAGAAGCTAGCAGTAATAGTGCTTCTGCAGCTACAAGTCCACCCATAGAGTGCCCGATTAAGAAAACATGAACAGATGGGTCAACTGTGGGAGATGGAGTATGATTGGCAACTTCCAGATCAATGACAGTGTTTTGAAGCCTAGTAGAACAGATATCATTAGTCTCAACTACATATACCCATGACTTAAGGTTTTGACATATCAAATTCAGATTTGTCTTACCATTCTCTAAACCTCCCCACGCACTCTTTCAGATCACCCTTCGTCTCATACTTGGGATACACAGCCGTCACGACTGTAACAGAAGGGAGCGCCTTGTTGACTACAACTCGAAGGTGCTCTGGGAAATTGCCAAATGTGTCATCGTCACCCTAGCATAGTTGACCAATTAGTGTGGGTCAGAAAAATATCCCGTTGAAATGATGTTGTGCGGGGAACCGAGACCACTGTGCGATAGCCGGGCGCATTCTCACCTTGAAACCATGAATGAAGACGAGAAGAATTGTTTTGTGCATGGTGATATATGGGCTGGCGGCCATGGACTCGGAGCTGTTGCTCAAGCATAACCGCCTTAGGGAAACACTGAGTATAGGAAGGTATGAAGGTCTAGATGGGGTGAGAACACGGGTGGATCCTGGTTGGTTTACGTCACTTACATGTTGGTCACGTGGCTTGTATCTACTATACAACAGACATTGTGAACTGCATGTGATGTAAATTTGATTGATTTGGGAGCATACTTCTTATGCCTGGCAGAAATAGTATTTAGAAAACGATGCCTTTATACCTTCCGGTACAACAGTTCTAGCGGTGAGAGAAAACTTGTGCGTCTAGTAATTCTCCAACCTTGGAAATGCCCAGGTGTTCTTTTTGGCTTACAGATACATTGGGCCAGCATATACTATATAGATAACATCCAGTGCTTCAGGTCTGCAGAATATTATCCCCGAATCAATGACCTAGTTCCATAATTCAGTTGGTTAGAGTATAGTGGTAATAATGAGGTACTAATATCCTTGTATGCTACGCCAAATTCGAGGGTTGACTATTTTTTGCTATCTTTCTAGTTCTTTTGTTATGCCTGTTGCCTGTATTTGACATTTGATATTATTTCCCTTATAGATGTAAGGAAGCTCATCGCTTTAACAACCTGGTTCCATAACTCAGTTGGTTAGAGTGTGGTGCTAATAATGCCAAAGTCGAGGGTTACCCCCTCTGTGACCATTTTTTATTTTTGGCCCTTCTTACCTAGCACAGGTCCCTTTGAAGACAACAAGGCAGTGAGATATTTCAGATATTCAAGACCCAAGTTAGATATTGTATAGGGAGACGACCACAATCACCCATATAAGGAATCCCATCTTCCTCTCTAGTATTACAAACAAATCTTGCTATATAAAGCGCGATCAAATACCAGGTCTTTTGATCCGGTATTTTAAGTCTTTTACCCTCGTCACGGAGGCTGCTACTTGGAATGATCACCCATTTAGCACGTCCTTGACAAATAGGGCTGCTATAAAACGGCAAAAACCCTTAAAAAAGAAGAAGAAGAAGAAGAAGAAGAAGAAAAAGAAAAAGAAATTAACACTCGTATTTGACGTCGTGGTCACCTAGCTAGCGCCTACGAATCGTAGATAGCTCGTTGCCCTACATAAACTTCGCAGAACGACATAGTATAGGTACTGGCCACTTTGAATAAAGAAACACTGTGTCACTTGGCAAAAACCATGGGTCTTATTCCAAAGTAGGTGCTCCCGGGGGCATGTAGTAGTACTAAGTAGTAGTTGAGATAAGTTAACCGGGTTTATATGAGACTGCCCAAGTAGTAAGATATGAATTAAATGGTCTATGTATCAACACCATATTGACATTCTTGAAATACTAGTTGGTCTACCACATATATACCAAAAAGACCACAATCGCACCCGATTATTTTAAACTATTTCTAATAACAATACAAAAGTAGCGCACAGCTCATAATTTGTCCTTGCGCTGGAGCCTCTGTACTCGGAGCATACTATCTTGCATTGTGGTTGCAACTAATGTGCCATCCGGACTCCACAGATGGCTCTCATGCACTGCTCTGTTTTCTGCGGACTGGGGCGTCCAACCTTCTTGAACAAACCACTTCATCTGTAACTCAGAATTTCCGTTATTGGACGTCGAATTCCAGTCAATCATTCGCAATGCATCTCGATGGCGATGAATCACCACCATCAAAGTAAGGCTGCCCATATCAGACCATTGCTTAATTCCCAGAGAGCGCGGTATCAACAAAAGAGAGTTCCTGTCACTCGAGTACATATGTGCACAAGCATAGAGATTATCATATTCCCCAGAGAGTTCTCTCTCTCTTATTTGTGCTAGTGATGCGTGCGGATCCTCATCTGGAGATCCCTTGAGGCGATATTGCGATAATTGGCGGAACTTTTCGGGGCTTGCTTTAACTTCCTTGCTTTGATTGAATGTTTGCATGTCAGTCTTGCGCATATCAATTCCTGGAAACTCTCTCTCGGTGGCACCACCCTGACGGATGAGTTCAATCCAGAAGTCTGCATCAACACTAGGGCTAACATCCTGGTCTTCGGGCCGCCTGGCATTTAAAAGATCCGGGTAAGTCCCTTGAGCCGCTGGTGGCTGATGCCTAAAGGCATCTGAGCTTTCATAACGCTTGAATGAACAGAGGCAAGAAAAGCAAATCTTCCCGTCTTGTCGAGCATCGACTGCTCTTGTGCAGTACATGTATCCATCCCGGACATGGCGAACGGTATATTTGTATGGAATATCAAGCCTGCCAGCCAGAATAAATGAGCCGGTCATATCCTGATAGGGAAAGTGAGCTTTTTGAAATGTATGATAATTCATGGAACTTGGCAACACTGACATAAATGATAAACCCTTTTTGGACCGTCTTTGACGCTGCATACGCGGATTGTGCATAGACGTGCCCTCCGAATGCCCGGTTACCTTCTGCCGGCGGATATGGGGCAGCTAGAGACCTGAATAACTCAATCTTTTCAGGGTCACTGCTGCTTTCGTTGATCTTCGTATCGTCGAGCCGCTCAAGAGCCATCAACCCCACGAAGGAAAGTGGGGAAGTATGGTTAAAAGAACCTCCACCTGTTGCATTCTGAGGCGACATGATGAATTCTGTAGAGTTCAAACGCCCCAAAGCTCACTTCAAAAACAATGAAGGCTCCTTAGGTAATGAATATAGCAGATGATCCAAGTAACGAATGAACCATAGACTTGAATTCAAGATCACGTTCCCAGGTGTAAACGCTGAGCCGTGATAAAGTCACAACCGTTAACTCACAAAAGAGGACAAGTAATTAACGAGCAGCGTTACACCGCAAATTGTAGGTGCTAGGGCTATGGCGGGAAAAAGGAGGCAGTATAAGTAGGTACACTTGGAGCTTCCCGAGTTGACACTTCGGGTAATGGGGAACCTCGGCAGAGACACGAGCTCACGTGATGAGAAGCTAATTTATGGACAAGGATAATCTATATGAGATGGAATTGAATGGAGGGAAGAAAATATGATATCAATTGAAAATTTTATACAGTGTGCGCCAATCGTGCTGATACTGCCGAGCAGTAATGCCGAATCCCCATGCCATACATAATGATATACAATACAAAAGAAGAGACGCTGAAGACCAATCATCAAGCCGGAAATTGTCATCGCGACTATGTAACGATTAAATGATAACCCAACTCCCAATCATACATTAGGATGATGGAGGCGATGTGAAAGTGTCGGTAATGCTGCGAGTGTTGTTCCATTCGACCTTGCCTTCGATATCCTTGATCTCTTCGAGTTTGTCGCCTAGCTTGACAACCGAGAAGTTGATCATACGCGGGTCGAGACCGAGAGTACGGCGAATGGAGGTTTGAACAGGACCGGAGGAATCGAAACGCATGATGAAATGATGGCCTTCACTGTATCGAGCCTGGTGCTTGGTGGTGACCTTAGGCAGGCGGAAAACGCCCCAGTTGGTGTACCCTCGGACAACACCGCCGGAGCGGATCACTTGGGCGCCGGCATTACGAGCGATTCTGGAAATGATATTAGTTCAATTATCCGTTGCGATAGAGATTGATGGTTTTATGTGAGGCGTACTCTCGAACCTCGTTGAGGCTGCCCGGGCGAACCTGTAAAAGAACTTTAGTTAGCATCCCACATCCCAAATGGTACACCCGCTCATCATGAAATTGTGGTCGAAACATACAATGGCAATTAGCTCGTACAACATGGCATTGAGTGGTGGTGTGAAAACCCGATGAAATTGAAGCAGGACGAACGGTTCCGAGAGTTCTCCTTGATCGCGCAAAATCCGATCGAAGTCAGAATCCTTATCAGGCGGTCTTGGCACTGGACCCATTCCTTATCAGTGCTCCTCCTCCTCCGCCGGGGAAGCACTGCACTTTCTTTTCCTTCTTAAACTTCCCCTCTCCCCTCTTCCATTCTTCATTCTTACAAATTTCCCCCCATTTTCACTTCCACAATGGCCTCCGTTGCTCGCGCCTTCCGTCCCATTGCTTCCCGGGCCTTTGCCCAGAAGCCTATCGCTCCCATCAGCGCTGTTGCGCCTGCTTTCCGCTTCCCGCGGGGAACCCGGAGCTTCTCTCAAAGCCTTCTTGGTGAGTCAATTCGCCCTCCAAGCAGCCCATGGCAGTCATAAGTATGATTGTTATGGGCATTGAAGACTAAATAATCTTACCTGGAGCTTAATTGAGCCATATTTTGGAGAATATAAAGCTAATCAAGCTATCATCGGCCTTTTACAGCTCAAGTGAAGAAGTATACTGAGTCGCACGAATGGATCGAGCTGGACGGCACCAAGGGTTAGTCAACTCAATTGCGCTACATTTTTCTGTCTTCTACGATTGATATGTCGGGCTATTTAACTAACAATCATTTTCTATAGCCAAGATCGGTATCACTAAGTACGCCGCCAACTCCCTTGGTGACGTTGTCTTCGTCGAGCTCCCCGAAGTTGGTCTCGAGGTCTCCGCCGGCGAGCCCGTCGGTGCCGTTGAGTCCGTCAAGTCTGCCTCCGATGTTCTCTCTCCTGTCGCTGGCATTGTTATCTCCGGTAACGCTGTTCTGGAGGACAATGCTAAGACTATCAACGCTAGCGCCGAGGGCGAGGGATGGATTGCTGAGATCGAGGTCAGCGATGTTGCAGAGGTTGAGGCTCTTCTGGATGAGGCTGCCTACCTCGAGACTGTTGAGGAGCACTAGTTTATGAGGTCATAGAGAGAGACCTGTGTTTGGAATTAGATGTGGGGCGGGAAGCCTATGTATGAGGCATCCCGCTCGTTTGGAACGTGCGATGTGACTTTATACTGGTTGTGTCTAAAAGATACAAATTTTCTCCTTTTTCAACAATGGCGTTTAAATATAGCTGGGCCCTCCACGGCTTGCACTACAATAAATGATTGGTGTGATGCTTGACCTAATCAAACTTTGACAGTAAGCGTATTGGGTGGCTTGTGAAATGTAATCGATAAGAGCGACCATTGAAAATCATGCGGGAAAGACTGGGAATATCACATAAAATGTATTTGCGTATATTTACAACTGCATCCGGAATATCCATAGCATTGACATAAAATCTATACAGGAGGAATGGTATCACGACAGATCGGACACTGTAGGCGAAGTCTCATCCAGCTTTCTAAGCAGGCAGTATGGAAGATATGCCGACAGGGTGTCACCATGTAAGTGCGACGACTGAGAATACTTGTAGCTCCATCGGTGACTCTACTTCCGCCAGCAGAAGAAGGAGCAGGGAGGACAGGGACATCAATATCCTGCATACAAATCGCGCAGTCGAAAACAACTCTCTTGCGGTCCTTGGGCCGCTGCTTATCATCATCCTTAGAGTCACTCACAAGATCTTGTTTGTCAGCTCGGAGAGAGGCGATGGATAACACACTTCCAGATTCCAGGTCGTCATCCGGCCCAGCTGTATCCCGTAGCGTTGGATGATAATCATAAGCAGGGGGAGCCCATCCTCGCGGTATGAAGAAACGAGGGCCCAAAATTTCTTGGCTCACTAGCATGCAGGCCTGAATCCACATCCATCCAGCCATGACAAATGCAGTGGTCCAGTCAGGTCGAATGAACAACACGTTTCCACGGGCTGTGAGGAAATATAAGAAGGGAAACAGCCGCAATATGCTCTGTCCAGCCACGAAGTCCCACCGCAAAGCTTTGCGACAGTTCCGCATCACATTGCGGTAGATTTGCGGCACCCAAAAGGAGAGATAAATTGCTGATATTGATCGTGCATATATCGATCCTGCACGACGAGGCAGGAGGAATGCCCAGATTGAAAGCATGAGCATACCAAACAATGCGAGATAAAAGCGTGCATACATAGCGCCTACATCACTGCGCATTTGTACAGGGGTGGGTGGAGCTGTGCGGTTGGGAGCTGCAGGTTGCGGCTCGTCCTCTGGAGCATCTTGGTCGGGAGGTAATATAATGGGAGTGGCACCTGAGTCACGTACTGCCGTGGCTGGCAAGGGAAGGGTTCCTGGGCGTGTGGTGGGAGCCGGCGGACTGGGAGGTCGTTCTTCTCGCCGCTCAGGTTCCTGTACTGCCCATATCTCCATCATGAATTTCATGCCTATGTAGCTGACAGAAAGGAACGCCAAGAAGAATGAGGTAGCCAATACCAAAAATGATACGGCCTCAAAAAGCTCCAAGATGATAAATGTGAGCACGAAAGCATCGCCAAGTGCCATTAACGCAATGGTGTAGAAACTGACTCGGCTGCGGGTCGAGGGAGTAGAGGCTTCTTTAATCTGACGAAGAAGTAGGGCTATTTGGCCAACGAACACACCCGATACCACGAAGATTAGGCGAGCTGCATATTTATTATATTCCTCGCGTTTAGCACCGGAAAGATAGAGCGCGTCAGTGGGTGGGAATTCAGGTGTGCCTTTGGTCTCCAGTATGTACCCGCAATCGGGGGAGAATATTACTGCGGACATAGTCATCAAAGGCGGATCTGGAATAGGTGCGCCCATGGGGAATCTGAGTTCTCGCTCCATTCTCTCTATTTGTAAGCGATCAGAAACAGCCCCGTCGATAATGACTGGATGTTGTTGCAAGAAGATTATATGCTCGCATTTAGGAACAGGAAATTCCATCTGCTCGCTTCTCGCCAGTGAGGACCATGGAAACAATGTAGCAGGTCGGTTTTGCTCCTCGGACATGGTGTCTTTAAGCGATTTAAGTAAAAGCTGATGAGCCAATTCATAGCTATCGGCAGATAAAGTAAAATGCGGCAAGGCGAACATTCCACCAAACTTCGTACTTGCAGTTGTCAAAACCATGGCACCAGTCTCTGGAAAATGCAGTCCATATAATGACAGGTACCAGGTGTTTCCCCAAAAGTCGTCATCCTCAACGGACACCGTTGCTTTGATCTCACGGGCGACGCCTTCACCATGCCGGAATTCCTCTCCACCTCCTTCGTCTAGCTCGAAGGATAGGGTGCCTCCATTTCCGGTGATATTGGAGCTGAAATCGTGTGTGAAGTAATCGTGCTCGAGGGCGATGGCCGTTACATTGAGAGGGGTATGAGGCGTTACATCAGTCCGGCGAACCCAATCACCGCGCAACTTGCCTGTCGTATTGCGATACACTGGTAGGAACAAGTTTGTCAAGTTGACCGAGGATGACTTGTTGGGGTCATTCAGACCGATCGGAGGTTCAACGCCGGCAATTGTAAGAGCGGACTTCAAGTGATCACGCGCACGGTTCTGAACGCTTGGAAATATGTCCCATGCAAAGGTATCATTCTTCCGGAGACCTGAAAAGGAAAGCCATTGATCCCCTGATGGATTGAAATCCCCATAGTTGGTCCCGTTTAGTAGACTGATTGCATGTTGCTCACGGTCGAGTTCCCGTTGACGCTGACGGTCTTCATCAATCAGCGGTGGGCGAGACTGTGAGCTGAGAAGAATGTAGAAGACCAGCAGAAGAAAGAAAAAGGAGCCGCGGTTATCCATCGACGCCACGGGGTAAACGCATCGGAGGTCTCTCCACTTCAAGTTGGCACGATAAGCATCGCGGGGGAGAAAGAGGAACGGGAGGGGGGACGAATATGTACGATTCGAGTTAAGATCGGTCTAGACTGTCTAAGCCCCCACCAGCGTGAGGAAACAATGAATGACGAGGATGAAGGTGGTAATATGAAGAAGTATGGGGGGGCTGATGATGTACACGACAAGGCCTCGGTCCCCGCCCCTTCCGTAACGACACCTTGACGTTCAGGCGTCAATCTCCGCTATCTCCCCGATCTAAACCTAAGTTGGATGATAGGAGATCTCCTATTCCAGCTTCACATCCCCTTCCCCGCCATCATAATTTTAGGTGGAATTGTGTTCACGGATAGCCTTCAGAATGGCATCCAATCTTCCTCTTCCTATCCCTCCACGAACTCCCACTCCGCCGGCGGACGAACCCTACAACCATGCAATGCAGAATAACCCCGGAATCGCTCTTGATCGCGACGCCCTATCGCCACTTCGAGAAACATTTCCCAAGAGCATCGCACTAGATCCAGGAAATCAAGCCCGTCTCAGCCCTACAAAGGCATCGTTCAATTTAAGCTCCACATCCGCAGAGATGGCACCATCTGCACGGAATGGATCAATAGACTCAACCGCCGCGGGTCCCTTCAATTTCGATACCGCAGTGATGGCGAAAAGTCCTGTGATTAAATCCGTAAGAGTCTCCCCTTATAAGTCCCTGGAGGATATTTGCTAATTATTGGTCTTTGGTAATAGAACATTGGACAGCGTCGTGGCCACAAATACAAGCACAGTAGTATCTCACACCAGATCTTTCTTGAACCTCCCCCTCGTGCGCCCTTGGCTCTTCCCAACTCCCTTCCAATCCCGACACTCAAAGAATGCCGTGCCAGCATGTCTAAGGAGCAGAAAACCCGATTTTGGTGGAGTCTATGCCACATGTTTGTTGCCGGATATATACAATGGGCCGCGCATGGATCGCTGGCGATGACTGCGCTATCTCATTTGATCTTATTCGATTCATTGGGTGCTCTTCTATGCGTCGCTGTAGATGTGCTAGGGAACTTTGAGGTCTGGAAGCGATCCAGTATCCGTCATCCATTTGGGCTGGAGCGAGCGGAGGTTCTCGCCGGTTTCGCCATGTGCGTACTGCTTCTGTTCATGGGTCTCGACTTGATATCACACAATCTGCAACATTTCTTAGAAAAGTCAGGTCACGAACCTCATCATTCACATCCTCATGAAAGAGTTTCCTTGGGAAGTGTCGATGTAACTGCTGTATTGGCTATCTGCTCGACTCTTGTCTCGGCAATTGGGCTGAAGAACCATGCGCGAATCGGCAGAGCCATGCGTTTTGCATATATCGACTCTCTTCCCTCCGTTCTCAGCAACCCATCACACTTCCTGACCCTCTCATGCTCCGCTCTCCTGCTTTTGCTCCCCTTGGTCTCAATCCGTATTTATGATTGGTTGGACAAGCTTCTCTCCGGTACCATCGCCATATCTATGTGTGTTCTTGGAGTTCGCTTGGTAAAAACCCTTGGCTCTATGCTTCTCATGTCTTACTCCGGCGGGGGTGTTGCCGAAGTCATTAAAGATATCGAAGCTGAGCCTTCGGTCTTTGGGCTTGACGATGCGCGATTTTGGCAGGTCCACTATGGCCTTTGCATGGCAAACGTGAAGTTACGCGTCTCAGGCACAGAAGACAATGTTGCTCGATTGCGGGAGAAGATATCCAGTCTGATTCGAAACAGGCTTGGCGGGGGCTATGGTACTGGAGGGCAGAAGTGGGAAGTTTCTCTCCAATTCACCATTGAACGGCCTTGAAGGCTTAATAAATGGTGCCTGTTGAGTTAGATGGGCGTGTCTACTTATAAAGTCCCTGTACATTATCAATGACTCTTGTTACTACTTAAATATCAATCGCTTGCAAGGTAACACCTCAAACTTGAACTTTTGAGACTTATTTGTATCACAACTTTAGACATCATATCCATGCGATTCGGCTACTCCTTGAGCAACCATATCTAGGCATGCGGAGGCAAGGATGTACACAGTTGGTTCCTGGGAACAGGTACATAGAGCCTGATGTGGCATTACTATCTTACTATACTCAGCTCTTATACAGCCATGGAAATGGAGCATATTCCCCCAATTCTCGCTAAATGTGTCGATCTCATATTATTTGTAGATACGCGAACAAGAACCCCGTTACCACGAGGAGTGAAAGACCAGAATATTCGCTACAAGTCAATTTAAACAAAATATAGACGAAAATATTTCTTCATATTCAATAACACACATCGCTGTCGGATACATCGCCCGCGCGAGGACTTCCTGTCTAGGGTGTCGATATCAAAACCGTGGAATTTTGGTACAGGTAAAAGAAAGAAACAGGAAAGAAACAAAGGGAATAAACGACGCAATGCTGAATCTCCAACCACATCACCACCTAATTTTGAACTCTTTATGATGTAGCAGCAAGAACAGCACCCTCTTCGGCCTTGCTGATCACTTCCCGCTGGTCTCGTCGCCGACGCTTCTCCAGAATAGCCTCGCGGCGCTGTGCAAGCATCTTGAGTTGACGGTTTTCAACACCCTGGAGCCAGTATCCGAAGCTTCCACCAACACCGGCGAAAAGAGGGTAGACCCAGAGGGATTCCCTGGCGAGGATGGGACGCATCTCGATACCGAGTTGCCACAGGCGGACGGCAATGCCTGGATAGAGCGATCATGTTAGCATCTCTTGAATATAGCTTCGACGAAATTGGAGTTTCATATGTATATCAAGCAATTGGGAGGGGTATCGTCACGTACCGAAGCCGCTCCAGAAGAGAACTTTGTGGACCATGATCGCGACCGGCTGGGGGCGGGAGGGTGGTATTAAAGGTGGCCGACACGTTCCGACGAGGAGAGAAGTGGTAGACTCTGCTAAGTGGCAGTGATTAATTGCCTGTGGTCGGAATTAAAGGTCGTCGGGGCTTCGAGTCGTACTGGGGCGCCAGGAGAGTAGTTAGAAGCAAATCAGACGCCCGCAGTATCCAAGCACGGATTAACGATTTCTCCGCCGTCACAACTCCCGATATCCGGGTCTTAGATACGAGGTTGCAACAAGCCTACTACCTAAGCTTTACATTTATTTGGCATAATTTCTAAATTGACTATTTAAAAAAATTGAAGGTTCAACGGAAATTATAATATAGTAGGTCATATCTTGTGTACTCTACACTATATACTTTTAGTTTCCTTTAGTGATTCGGCTTCGGAAACGTGATGGCAGAAGTTATATCTGGATAAATTTGGAGAAAATTCTAACTATAATGAATTCACACCCTTCTTCCACATGAACAAGCTTGTAGAAGTAGATATTCATCCTATGTACTGTGTAGTATGGTTCTCATAGGGCAAAATAATACGAGGAACAACACATGCGCATTGAAAAGGCGGTACCATCTGGGTCATTTTCATTAGCTGACCAGCCCACCGCCTTTGAACGCGGAGCTGGGGACAACAGCAGTGATTGGCTACAATGCATCCACCGTTCAATTATCCTGTCGACTTTTGATGAGCCGCCAGAGCATTAGATGATTATACGCGCCAACTCCGCCTGCAACTTTCGTGCACCGTCTGGGTAATTAACCCCCTCCATTGCACCTTCCAACGATGGCTACGTCCGAAGCCATGGAAGGCGTGCAATCGGGCACAAAGAGACCATCCCTGGATATCGAGACTCTGAAGAGCAAGCGATTCAAGGCCGAGGACCTTCCTTTGTCTGCAGCGCAGCATGCAGCCATCGACAAACTGCTTCATTCGTTTAAAAAGAAGGGTGGATTTGATAGTATAAGAAAGAAGATATGGGCTGAGTTCAATGATGGGGTATGTGGATGCGAAATCCTGTTCGATGCCCGATTGCCTTGTCTAACACATGTGCGCTCTTTAGGAATCCAAGACCAAGTTTACTGACGAATTAATCGCATTGGCCGAGTCCGAGATTGAGCGAGAGCCAGCACATCTTTCGCGTGAGAGAGGAAAAGCCGCAACCTTAATCGAAGGTGCCGTCGACCGAAGCGATGTCTACAAGAACGCAGAGTTATCCATCGACAAGTTGGCTTCCATCCATTTGGAATCTATTCTGGACTCTGTGCGAGATATCCGTCGACATGAAATTGGCGATGAAGCAGCAGCTAAGGAAGAGGAAGCGGGCAACAAAACTGATGCTGAATACGAGGCCTACGTGACAGCCAAAAGAGACGAACGCGAGAAGGTCTGGCGCGAAGAGATGCGCAAGCAAAAGGAGATCGATGATGAACAAAAACGAATCAAGGATGAAGAGCGACGCAAAAGGCGCGAAATCGAACGAAAGAAAGATGATGAAGATAGGGCCCGGAGAAAGGAAATCGATGACCAGCGACGAGCGGAGCGTGAGCGCCTGCGCGAGGAGCAGCGAGCTATTGATGACCAACGAGACCGGGAACGAGACGAAAGATACGAGCGACGCAGAAGGGAAGATCGTGACCGGTATCGTGAGCGAGATCGCAGTCGTACCAGGGACTTTCGTGACCGTTCTCCAGCATATCGCTCTGACCGCGGGCTATCACCACGTAGTCGGGACTCGAAGCGAGACAGACCTGCCATATCCAAAGATCCCACCCCGGCGCCAGGTCCCGTGGATGAGAAGTCACTTGAGGAGGCTGCTTTGCAAATGTTATTGAAAGAAGGCGAAGAGCTTGCAGCTAAAGCACGACAAAAGCCTGAGTTCGATTTTGAGCAAGCTGAAGCTATTGAGAATGGGCTTAAGCCACCAACATCAACATCTGGACATGTTAAAGGTGTAAGTGACTCGAGGCTATCCAATGCATCGACTAGGGCACCTAGCCCATCCCGAGACTCCAGACGTCGTGATTCGATACCAGACCGAAAGGAACGTCCTCGAAATACTACTCGAGATCGAAGTAAAAGCCGCAGCCGCTCTCGCCGACGTCCGGCACCTCATCATAGCCCTGAACGTCGACGCGATCGTTCTAGAGATGCCTCAGTGAGGTCTCGCGATCGGGATCGTGACCGCGACATGGATGCACGCCGTGGGTACCGTGATTTCAGAGATGAACGAAGCTATAGACCCCCTCCTCCTCGCAGTCGCAGTCGGTCAGCAGGCCGTGACCGTGACCGTGACCGTGACAGAGACAGACCTCGAGTACGATCCAGATCTCGCGATCGAGATGATCGCCGTCGCCCAGATCGCAGCCCAGACAGAACCAGGGATCAAGATCGCGAAAGGGACAGAGAGCGGGACGATCGTAACAATTACCGCCCTCAGCGCAGATCTCCCTCACGACGACGGTCTCGGTCTCGTTCTCGATCTGTTGCTGCACGACGAAGGTCGCGATCTCGTCGTCCTTCACCCCGTGCCCGACGGCCCTCACCCCCTTCTCTTGACATAGACCGTTATGTTCCTTCTACCAGTCGTCGCAGCAAATCACCTCGTCGCCGGATGCGATCACCAGAGCGAGAGCGAGAGCGTGAACGTGAACGTGACCAAAGAGCGCGGCCAGCTGAAATTGACCGGTACATGCCAGGTTCTGGGCGCGAAAAAGACAAGGAAAAAGAGAAGCAACCAGAGAAAACGGAGCCGGAGAAAAAGGAGCCGGAGAAAAAGGAACCGGAGACTACAGCTGAGCCGCCTAAAGATACTACAAATGATCGCCCTACTCGGCGAAGGAGTCGTAGTCGGAGAAGAAGCCCAAGCCCGATCCGAAGAAGAAGCCTGAGTCGAAGGCCAAGTCCCAGCCGAAGAAGAAGGAGTCCCAGTCGGCGTAGGAGTCGCAGCCGACGGAGGAGCCCTAGTCGACGCAGAAATCGTAGTCGACGACGAAGCCGGGACTAGCTCTAAGCTTCCCTATGTATGTAATAATAATAACCATGTACGATTAGCTGGAATGTCGAAATATCATATTGCCATACATATAACCTTAGAAGCTTAGATCCGCTCATCAGTAGATTTAGCCTTTCCTTATCGTTATCGGGGCTCCACTTAAAAAGTTGAAACCGACCGCGAGTTGGATCCTGCAGACAATCCACTTCAAAAACTCAGCCAATTTACGAACTCTGTCAAGAGCATTCCATTCCGCACTATTATTATTATTTTGCATAGTTATCAGAAACTTGACCATTAATCCGAGGGTCAAAGTTCAACGCTACGATACCTACGACTCGTCTATCCAGCTGCGGGAATTTCTCCGAAATCGAGCATACAGGCCATCTTCACGCTCTAGAGATTGTGAAAATTTCATAAAAATGAGGGCTACAGATACCAAAAGAACACTTCCTATTCGTGCATCTGCACCTATACCCGACGATGAAGATTCCGACCCGACCTCATCTTCCGGCTCCTCTTCTGATAGCTCAAGCGAAGATGATTCTTCAGACGATGAACAAGAGAACATTCACCACGAGAACCAAGCCACATCTTCTTCGAACACATCATCAATACCGAATCTCTCTGGACGTCCTAAGCCACGCATACGTAAAATGGAAGGGAACTCGGAGCTGCTGTCGAGATTGTCTGCATTTCTACCTAAGATGAAGAGTGCCAATGAGGATTTGGAGAAGGAGATTGCAGCAGGAAGGGGCAAAGATGTGGTTTTGGATGAAGTTGAGGATAATAAAGACTATATTGAAATGGTAGGTTCTGTTGAGATCTTATATCCATTGGTCTGTCTTGGAGATAGAACACTTGCTGACTTAGTGCCTATAGAATCTTGGTTTAGGTGTATTGGAGGAAAAACGTGACAATGAAGATTCTAGTGAGGATCAAGATAACAAGGACAAAACTACAGATGATTCGGATATTCTGGAAAAATTGATGGGCGGCAAAGATTTGGATGCGGATAAACCGTCGATTGAGGAGTTGGGACATTGAAACAATTAAATATTTGTGTTTGAAGAATAAATGTAGATAATTCAATCTTGGAATCCTATAACATCATGATCCATGAGGCTATATGTTGGACCTTTCAACTCCTACATGAAAATAATTAAGAACCCTAGGTATTAAAAGCCATGGACATTGGAAACTTGAAGGACATACATTTCATACATTTCTTTTTTATGCAATCGCCAAATCTCCAGTAATACAACAAATAATCTAGATAAGAGACACCAGTAACGATGTGAAGAAGAGAAAGAAGAACAAGAAACAAAAAGTGACACAAACGTATTAAGTGTCTATTTATATGCATGAACCCATATCAGTATGGCTGGGCCATATGATTGAAAATTGATTAATATTGAACATGGTACCGTGTCAAGGTCTATGAGACCTCCTTGATACGGCACTTCCAGCCAGACTCTTGGCTGAGAAGAGGAAGACTAGCACCAAGACACCAGCCCAGCTCGTTATCCTTGATCTTCTTGGCAATCTTGACTTCGCGAGACAAGGGCATCTCGTAACCGGTGTGAAGGAGACCAAGCATGAAGTTCAAGTCCATGCACCATTCGGGTCGGTCCTTAAGCTCAGCCATGGCACCCTCGACACCCTCAAAGACAGACCAGCTGTCCTCGCCGGCACAAACGGTGTTGGTGAGGTCATGCAGCTCCTGCAGAGTGAAGGAAGAAGGCATACCCAGAGGGGCAGTGCGGTCATAGAAGTAGGAGAAAATGAAGACATCTTCACGGGCGAAAGTCTTGGCAAGGGAAGGTTGGTGAACGCCGTTGAAGGAGCAAGGTGCGAGGGTACAGCCGGCATCTTTCTTCAAAGTCTTCTCGGCAATAGCACGGCACTGGGGGGCAGCGGTCGAGTCCTTAGGGCCCACCATGTTCACAGTGACCTCGGGACTGAGAGGCCCGTCAGCGAATTTCACGGTGACTGAACGCTCCATGTCGGGACCAATACAGGGGTTGGAGATAGGGCGCTTCAACCAAGACAAATCCTTCGGGTTATTGGCCAACATTGCCTCCAGAACAACCTTGTGCATAGCCTCGCGAGCGGACATCAAACCGTAGCCAAGGTGAGAGTGCTGGTAGAGCTCAAATTCACGGCCACCGAAGTTAAGCTCGTATTTGTGGTCTCCGGGAGCCAATTTCTCAGGCATGCCGCCAGCCTTGCTCTTCTCAAAAGTAGGCTGGAAAACGATCTGGGTGGAACCACCGCCCAAGTCAAACACAGCAGCGGTAGGGGTATCGTCAGGGCCGCCAATCTTCCCAAGGAGGTAGTTGGTGGTAATCCAAGCGAAGACACCCTCGTCTTTGCCATCCATAATCTGCACACCACCCTTCTCCTTCGAAACGACTGGGAAGGGGAAAGCAGTTTCAAGACGGTGACGAACAGCCTCCAGAATGTTGGTGCTGAGCTCAGGTCCCAAAAGACGCAGACCAGCAGTGGCCTTGACAGCCACTGGAGTGCAAGATCGGTACTCGGCGGGGACATTCTGCATAGCCACCTCCATAAGAGGGTCAAGACTGAGAGCAGCACCCTCGGCATTCTCCCTGTATGAGCTGAGACCAGAACCACCTTCCTTCTTCGCGGTCTGTTCGAAGACCTCGTTCTCCAACTCCGGGGTAGAGCCGCAGTTGTTAAAGCGGTAGACATGGATACGAGAGCCCGTGCTACCCGCATCAATCATGAGGGCATATTGAATGAGAGGCTTCGACGAATCGAATGATTTGGTGCACTTGGCTGTTGAACTTCCGGTCGAAGGAGCTGTTTCTGTAAAAAAGGCCATTGGTTAGTCTTAGTGGCCATCCATTGAACAATTATGGACAGTGAGACAATCATACCCTGAGTATAACTAGACACAGTCGATCTGGATGGAGAAAGCCACAGCACTACCATAAATACAAAGGCAATAATGGCACCTGTCTTAAGGTACCGGGTTCTTTGGGTCTGCGCCATAGCGGATCGTTTATCGAATACTCGACCGGACTCAATAGATGGTGCAAAAGCAATGCCGTTACTCCGTGAAATAGATCGTTGGCGAGTGAGAGGACTCTGATCTTCAAACTGATTAGGGTGTGATTGGTTGTCAACTCCAGTCGACATACGAGCAATCGGCGGAGGCGATAAGCAAAAAAAAAAAAGGTGTGCGTAGTTACCACCCAAGGGGGAAAGAATGACAACGATTAGAAATGGGTAAACGGAGTACAAACAACCATTGATCCTCCTGAAACACCACACAAGTCCAGAAAGGAAACGGGATAGATTAGTTGGTGAAAGTCGGAGAAGAAGAAAAGTAGGAGAAGACAACTCCGGCGAGAGAAAGGAGATCTAAGGGTTTCAGGGTTGTGGCGCATGAGATGTGGCGTGGCAGTTACTCAATCCGGTCAATTTCCCCATACTCTATTCTTCTACCCGCAAGCTCGACTTGCTCCTTAGCTCTCACACTGGGAGACATTTGACATACCCGGTACCCTCTCGCCTGCCTTGGAAACCCGTATATTGCCTTTCTCTTCCCTCGATCTCGCCCTCACTCACAATCCGCCGAGTCTCCCGCAAGATGAACCATATGCGTGGTCTCGTGTCTACCGCGCAAGCGCTCCGCCAAACCTTCGTCACACCTCTTTACCAAACCACCCCCAGGGTTGTACAGCCATTTAAAATTCATCATGGCATTCAACTGAGACTTTTCCAACACTCCCGCTCTTTGGCTCTTCGTGAATCTCGACCTCCCGTCAAGGGACCCATTAAAGATGAAGGCATTCGGGCGCCGACAGTACAGATCGTCAATGCCGACGGAGATATTCAACCTCCTCAGAGCCTATCCGAGGTTCTAGAATCCTTCAACCGCAACGAATTCTTTCTCATGCAAGTTTCCCCGGGGGCTCCCAAACAGCCACCAGTGTGCAAGATCATGAACAAGTTAGAGTACCGGAACGCCGAGAAAGCCAAGGAAAAGGCAGCGAAGGCTGCCAAACAAAGCCTGAAGCAAATTGAGCTGAACTGGGCTATTGACGGTCATGATTTGGCGCATCGTCTGAAACAGTTGACTGCTTTCTTGGAGAAGGGCCGAAAGGTTGAGATCATTCTGACCCGGAAGAAACACAAGCGCGCCCCCACCGTCGACGAGATCAAGCAGGTGATGCAAAGTGTTATGGACACCACTCGGGAAGCTGGAGGTACACAGGTCAAAGCGATGGAGGGGGAGCCAGGCAAGCGGGTTCTGCTCACCGTGAAGAAGTCTGATTGAAGTGGTTGCGAACGAAATGGCTGTAGATCATAGCTCGTATCATTAGGGACGTAAATATTGAAATACCGTGCACCACACTTTGAGGGATGGATATTGTAATATACACATAATTGTGATTTCCAATTGTTCTTTCGAACATTTCTCCATCGCAGAAGCACATTCAACATATCTCTATTTGCTAATACTAATCCCGATGTTACACAACTACAAGGAGAATCAGCTTCGAAATATATGGAAATCATGCAAATAATAGCACCTAAGTACAGTTATGATGTCTTCCTGACCCCACACATGCATGCAAGTCTTTTTTCCTTCCCTGAATCGCCCATTCTATGAATTGTCTAGTCTCCTTCATCTTAATTGATGACAGCACTTGAGCCGTAAACCTCCGCAATTCGCGACCCCTGATTGGTCGGTGAATGACTAAGCCAAGGCCCAGAAAAATTGGTGTTGATTCTCCCCATTTCTTGCCTCTCTCCATCGACTTTCCTTCTTGCTTCCCTTTTTATCGTTTTTGCTTTCCACAATCGCAAGATGTCAGGCATCTCTCGTTCCTTGAACACCCTGGCGCGCACCAGCCGCGCTTCATTGCTGCGTCCCCGCGCCATCAACCCCGTCCACCATGTCTTCGCCAACGACAAGATGGCCGCTCGTGGTCTGGCCACTGCTTTCGAGCGTACCAAGCCCCATGTGAACATTGGTACTATTGGTCACGTCGATCACGGAAAGGTGAGATGATTGCTTTCATCGCAATTTGGATATTCGCGTGTCTAACCTGTCTTTCTTCCATAGACCACCCTGACTGCTGCCATCACCAAGCACCAGGCTTCTAAGGGTCTTGCCAACTTCCTGGATTACAATGCCATCGATAAGGCTCCTGAGGAGCGCAAGCGTGGTATTACCATCTCTTCCGCCCACATTGAGTTCCAGACCGAGAGCCGTCACTACGCCCACGTCGACTGCCCTGGTCACGCCGATTATATTAAGAACATGATTACTGGTGCTGCCAACATGGACGGTGCAATCGTCGTCGTTGCTGCCTCTGATGGTCAGATGTAAGGATTCAATTCATTATTAGTCTCCAATGCGAAACTAGAAAAAGGCAATGCGCTGACATTTTTCTCTACTATAGGCCCCAGACCCGTGAGCATTTGTTGCTTGCCCGCCAGGTCGGTGTCCAGAAGATCGTTGTCTTCGTCAATAAGGTCGATGCTGTTGAGGACCCTGAGATGCTTGAGCTTGTTGAGCTTGAGATGCGTGAGCTGCTCTCCACCTACGGATTCGAGGGTGAGGAGACCCCTATTGTCTTCGGTTCCGCCCTGTGCGCCCTCGAGGGCCGCCGCAACGACATTGGTACCGAGAGAATCGACGAGCTCATGACCGCCGTTGATACTTGGATCCCTACCCCCGAGCGTGACCTCGACAAGCCTTTCCTGATGTCCGTTGAGGAGGTCTTCTCCATCCCCGGCCGTGGTACCGTCGTGTCTGGCCGTGTCGAGCGTGGTCTCCTGAAGAAGGATACTGAGGTCGAGATTGTCGGTGGCTCTGAGGCTCCTATCAAGACCAAGGTTACCGATATTGAGACCTTCAAGAAGACTTGTGACGAGTCCCGCGCTGGTGACAACTCCGGTCTGCTGGTCCGTGGTATCAAGCGTGAGGATATCCGCCGTGGTATGGTTGTTGCCGCTCCTGGCACCACCAAGGCCGCCAGCAAGTTCTTGGTGTCCATGTACGTTCTCACTGAGGCTGAGGGTGGTCGCCGCACTGGTTTCGGCTCCAACTACCGCCCCCAGGTCTACCTCCGCACTGCTGATGAGCCTGGTGACCTCACTTTCCCCGACGAGGACCAGTCCAAGCGTGTCCAGCCTGGTGACAACGTCGAGATGGTTCTGGCCACTCACCGTCCCGTTGCTGCCGAGGCCGGTCAGCGCTTCAACATCCGTGAGGGTGGCCGTACCGTCGCCACTGGTCTGATCACCCGTGTGGTCGAGTAGATGGTTCCCATCATTAATTTGAACCTATGACTAGATTGATTTTGCTTTCTAGTCTTGTATTATGACACCCCTATTTCTTTCACTATTTGTCTGGCACTTTATTCACAGCGCGGGAATCATCGATCAGCACAAGGGATCCGGGAGGAAACCGGAGTTTTCGCTTGACATCTTGTTCATGTACCTCTATTGAATTGGAGAGGTGTACCTTTCTGTACCTTCTCCCCTCACACCCGTGGAAATGTATTAAAACTCAAATCCAACTCAAAGCCTTTTAATTTTGCACAATGTCGAATATTTCTTTAACCATGTGAAATGTACACTATGCTACTCGGGTGAAATTAGTCCCGGGTCAACCTGGTATAGACCATCAAATGGTAGGCGAATTGATCGAGATCATTTCACCAGAGTATATGACGGCTTGACTTTATTGCTCTCATCTCGAAATGTTTGTACTAAATCATCATTTCAATATATTGACAGCTAACTTTCTTTCGGCGGCTGACCGCGCTTCGTAGTTTGGCGGAGATGGTATTGGCCGGTGGTGCCAACTGTGTTACATTGTGGCAATAGCTTCATATAAAAATAGGGTGCTACTAATGCGAACAAGCCCATGCATTTTACTTTCAAAATTTTATATGTTATAATATTTGGTCAAAACTACACCACTTTTAATTGCAAGAACAGTTCTGCTCGTCACTTCGGCCGAACTTGACGGACGAATTCGCGGATGCCCCGGACCATTTTCATCCGGGCCGTACATGGAGCTCAATTTGCCCGTGGATTTAAGATCTACACATCAGTTATATGAGTAGCAGATGATTCCATCACCTCACAATCTCAGGTATATTAATTGAATAAAAAACACTTATAATCGACATCTAGCCTCTTCATTTCTGTTCCCGGGTCAACTTCAATGTTTTATTAAGTTCATCGGACAAAGTAGTGCGATTGCATACCTAGCATAATGCTTGATGAATGGTGTGCTAGGTGGTAAATATCTCAGCCTCAAGTTTGCTTCTGCTCCTGAGGTACGCCATCTCAGCTCATTCAAGGGTCATATCTCTTCAGTGTGGAAAAGCAAATTGTTCATGTGCATGATTAACCATCGAGGCCTATCGCCTGTCTTATTGGTTTCAATCTAGTCTTTCGCATATAGAACTAGCGAAAGCCACCATGATGCTCAGACCTAGCGCAAAAATGGTTACCCAATACTATCTCGCTCAGAATATTTAAGCTTCATGCCCAAGCTTAATCTTAATGCCACTCTGTGACTAGATTTTCATGTGTACCAGCTTTACATACTACGTAGTTACTACCTGCTTGTCATACTATCCCTGGGCGCTAGGAAGATGAGAGATACTCGGGAATATGTAGAGTGACCTTTCAAAAAACACCACAATACGCTACTTATCTGATGACTTCTTAAAATTCAAATATCTCACCTGATTCCCCAAAATTCTTCCGTCAATATCTATCCATGACTGCTCTTTGTAGGGGATCTTCGTCTTCCCCAGACATGGGCAGAAATAGTATGAAGGATGCAGTATGGCCACGCACCATGATCCACAATCAACGCTTTGCCCCCGGCTTACACAGCTATGTTTCCCCGAAGAGCTTCTCTTCCAGATTGTTCTTTCCCTAGCTTTTTCTCTACTCAAAATTTTAATGTAAACAGTATTGCGCTTTGAAAATCCATCTACAGAATTTGGTACATCAGCGACTGCAGAGAAAACCTACATGCTGTGTCGCCATCCGTTGATATCTTATTGAGACGTTTCTCCGCCGACGCCTTGCTCTTGCGACCTGTAAGACAGTTGACGCTTTATATGCGAGAGATTTGTACGCATAGCAGCGAGAAAGATGGACTCCTGGGCCGATAATGCGGGGCCGCCCCGCAAGAAAATGCGCAAGGGCACCAAGAGCTGTTTGGAATGTATGTGGTAGTTGCTCGGGCTGTGATCCAATACTAAGTTTAGATAGGCCGACGTCGCAAAATCCGCTGCACTTACGATAATGATCGCCATGATGTATGCCACGAGTGCCATCTGCGTGGTTCAAAATGCGTCGATCAAGAAAATGGCTTGGAAGAATCCAATACATTACAAGGTCCTCCGTCAGGGGAGAGATATAGCCTACGGGAACGTGTGGCATACCTAGAGACGATAGTGGGAAGCTTAGCCCAAAAATTGGATCAAACAAACGCTATCCTATCAAAATGTAAGATTCGCACAAGTTTATAATGACGTTCTAATTTTCAGTCCAAGTTGGTGATGTGAGACTGACAATACTCTTCTAGCTGGTCAAACCACAGCAGGGACCCTGACACCAACCTCTTCGGAACCGGATAGACTGGGCCCTTCAAGCGAAAACATAGAAAATGCACCCGTGCTGCAGCTTTTTGACAACTATCTTGTCAGCCGCCGCAAGGACCCCTCGACGAATGACCAGTTTACGGGCGCCAGAGACACGTCCCCGAAGGCGCGAGCAGCAAGAGCAGAGCTGATTACCTTTTTCCCTTCGGAGAACGACATTCAAACTATTCTATCCCAGTGCTCTCATATGTGGTGTATATGGGAAGACGATATTCCTGGAATAAAAAAGACCCTCGCAGCAAAACACGCGGGTGCAGAAAGCCAGTTAGCACCTGCTGATATAGCGAAAGCTTTGGTGTGTCTTTCTCTCACCGTTCTTCAGTCACCAGTTGAATTCGACTTGAACAAACTAGAAACACCCATAGACCCGCAAGAGTTCGCCTCCCGATGTTGCGAAGCAGTGGATAGGCTCGTGGTCCGTGATGACGACTTCTCAGCCACCCTCCCTGGAATCGAGTGCCACGTTCTTCTCTCGAAATTTCACATGAACGAAGGCCGACTGCGTAAAGCGTGGCTGGTCAATCGCCGAGCCATTGAGTTAGCCCATTTAGCCGGCATGCACTTGTCGACCAGGAATCCTCGACCGTCAGACGTATTGTTTGAAAGAAGACTCAAGATCTGGTGCTCGTTGGGGAACACCGATCGATCTATTAGCCTCATACTTGGCCTGCCCTACGTGGTTGCAGACGCTTTCTTCATACCGCAAGTGGAACGACGACTGAAATTACCCGTATCTACCGCGGAGGAGTACATGTTGCGTATCGGGGTAATATGTGGTCATATGATTGATCGAAATCAAAATCCAGGAGATATGTCTCTTGAAAGCACATTGAAACTCGACCAAGAGCTAATGGATACCTGGGAGGCCATGCCGAATAGCACCTTGGGCACTGATCCAGCTCCGGGTGAAAAACGAGAACATTACTTCGAGCGAGTTCCATTACAACTCATGCCAAATGTTTTGCGGGCACTTCTCCATCTTCCTTTCATTTTGAAATACCCTTATGATGTACGTTTCGCGTACAGTCATAAAGTGGCAATCCAAGCCGCGAGAAATTCACTGGGATTATATAAAATCATCCGATCAACAGCTCGATCATATCTTTGCAAAACAATCGACTTCCTAGCTTTCACCATGGGGATGCTTCTCATTCTTTACTTACACGGTTATTCCGAAGAATCACCGGACTGTAGTAGCGAAGAGAACAACCAAGACTGGGAGCTTATTGAAGGGCTCGTCTCAATCCTCCGTCAAGCTGCAAATGAGAATGGCGGCTCTGTCGCTGCCGAATCGGCTCATATCCTCGGCGAAATCTATCGATCTCGGTCTGAAAAAGAGAACTGGCACTTATGTAACAGCTGTGAGATCACTGTGCCATACTTTGGTACTATCACAGTGGGCCTTGGAACAAAATTTTCTGGTGCTGCGAACAAGGCATCACAAGGTAAAATGCCTTCAACCTCCAAACAGAGCCCAGGTCAAATTTATACCCCGCCCTTGTCTGATCTCGATGGTGGATATGCTACCCAGGGCAAGACCACTAATGATCACACTCCAATCTTCGAAACCCCAAGTCACACGAACCCCCCTCTTTCTTCAAGCGGAGATGGTACGGCTGGTTCTTTTGCAGGTATGGAGGGAACCGCATTCAGTGGGCTGTTTGACGACATTGGGCAATACATGTGGCCAACTCCTGGCGTTGATTTGGGACTTGATCAAGGCTGGAATTTGAACTGGTTTGAGCTGCAATGATCAGCACGTTTGAACATAATTGAAAATTGGATGTGTATAATCACAATACCTAATAAACTACCTGGGCAAGGATTTGAGCAAATAGCGCAATATGATAAACAGGAATATATTGATTCAGAAACGTGACATAACGGTTCTTGTTCAGTTCGTATTCGAAATAGCTGCCTGGAGGTGTCAACTTCAAGTTGTACTATTCTGATGGGTATGTGATGAGGCTACCCCGCAATTTCCCCAGATTGTGCACAATTGCTTGATGGCCTATTTGTTAGTATGTCTATTTTGTGGAAAGTTTCTGGTATCAGAGTCTGATCATTTGACTTACATCAAGATTTTCTGGCTACACAAAAGCAATTGCTAGCCACAAGCCCAACTTTGTTCCTACGCACGACTTTCAAATCAAACATGCCTCTTCAATCCTCTTATATTTCGAAAATAATTTACTTGCCCATGTTTGTTAATGGGCATGAGGTGGTGCCTGACCACATACATTGACTGAGCTGAGCCCTAGAAACTCCAGATTTCTCTTCCATACGGACAAGCCTGGGCGAAGTGAAGGTAGATACTTCTTCTTCTCAAACCCTTACTTTGACATGCACCCCGTTCTTTAACAATTTCTTCATCAGCAATTCCACATTCCGCCTCTACAACCTTCTCAAGCCCATCGCTTTATATTTATGAGATCCAAACTCTTGATATGAGGTTAGTAAAGTAGTTGCTAAGTTGAGAAATACCAGCAAATTGATACCCTGTTTATACCGATTTGCTCGCTTTTTATGACAGTACACTCACAAGCTCTCACTCCAATTTATCCCAGCCATAACAGTTATAAATTCACATATAGCACCTGCATCTGTACATTCCCTTTGCGCTTCAAGGTATGTACTGCTTCTATCTATTCTAAATACTGTCGCTTCGTGGTATTATGACGCCAATGCCCACTTCTAATCATTTGCTTATTCCCAGACCAGTATTTTCACACGCACATATGGCTACCTCAGAGGAGTCACACGTTACGCTTGAGCTTGAGCAATCGCCTGAGCTTAAGGAACCACCTGAGTTCAAGAAATCACCTGAGTTCAAGAAATCACCTGAGTTCAAGAAATCACCTGAGATTAAGCCCCTCCGGTTTTCAGAGTTCGAACGGTCAAAGAGTTACTCAATCTTTGCGAAAAATGGCATACAGAACGAAAAGACCTTCTTGAGAAGAAGGAATTGCCTCTGATGCCGTTCGAGTTTAAGCATGTAGCATCGTATACGGTGCTTCAGTCTGAGGCTCCTGAATCAACAATTGCTATCCCAGGCCATCCTCCCAAATGGAATCCATTTACCGAGCCAAAGAAGCTTAAATCAGATGGTTTGCAAATGGAGCCCTATCTAAAAAATGACCTTGAGCCATTATTCCGTGCAATCGATATTGAAAAGCCCTTGCTCAATATGGATCACATGTCTCTGGTGACCGATGCTTGTGTCCTCCGAAAACTCTTCCACTATGCATCGAGTGACAAGCAACATAGCCTTCATGAAAATCAGCTATGGAGTCTGGACACGGAGGTTTCAGGAGATTGGACCGTGGTGTTTCGCCATTTCCGGGGTCGTCCCTGGCGGAATCCCAACCGGAGGGAATCTCTTGGCTATGGCCGCAACTTCGAAAGGGCGGATACGACTAACGCTATCAAGGAGAACGCTGAGCACCAGCGGATAATAAGATATCGGATTGCATTTCTTCGCGTTATTGTGAGATACGAAGTAGATGGGTTCATTGACAATGAGCCGAGCCCCAACGAAGAGCCAACCGCTTCTCTGGAGTTGGGGAAGGCAGAGACGACCTCATCTGGTTTGCGAATCTTGGAGCATGGTCAGAAAGTATCTCCCCGGTCTATAGTTGAGATGAAGACCAAACTTGTATCGCCAATTCTCTTCGAAGATGTCGCTTGTCAACTTTGGTTTTCGCGAGTGAGCAACCTGGTTCTTGCTACCCACGATTACGGCCCCTTCACGCCTCCCGAGGTCAAAGATGTCACAGAGTCTCTAAAATACTGGCAAGAAAAAAACCAAAAAATCTGGATAGACTGGCCTGCGGTCTAGACAGACTGATTCTGATTCTTCGAGCGGTGCGAGCCTTTAAGAGCGCAACTATCAGATTTGGGCTCAGAGGTCTGGGAATTCAAGGAAATTCCAGTGAAGAGAAAATTTACTGGATGCTCCCTGGCAGTGTCTATGACTTAGCATGGGGGAAGCACCCACGCGCCAGAAGACTGACTCATGGGATTGAGTCTAGGGAGATCAAAAATATCGAGATTCCATACTTGAAGCTGTTTTCGCTTTCCCCGGTGGAATTCTGATAGATGATGATTTCGATTTCTTTTCTTTTCTTTTCTTTTTCTCCTTTTTTTCTCATTTAGTTCGATATTTATCACATATTTATCATTGAGTTGATCTCCAAATGAGTTTTCACACTTTTTTGCGTTGTTCCATATCGAGTGGCGTCAGTCTTCATGTCCCTACATTGTATTTCTATGATGTGCACTTAGCTGTGGGACCAGTTTACTTGGTTCTGCCAATACGTAGCTTTCTCAGTATTCAAGTAGCTTTGGGCAGTTCGTCCTGTAGAAATTGCATCTCTTTGTCTATACCCTTGAGAGGTTGGCTACATCTTTGGCAAAGCTTTATTAACGATACAATGGATATAATTGAAGAAAAACTACCTAAGAAACCTTGGCAAAGACTAAAATAGCGTACTGTAAGGAAATGCCCGATATTGAAGAAAGTTGGATGTTTGGTTGTCCTCAGGGAATATGTATAGTTAACGCCAAGAAGGTTACGTAGATGTTTTTATACGGTCAAGATTAGAAAATCTCGAATTAATTCTAATTAATACCAGTATCGAACTCGTAAAATTGGCAAATAAAGATATTACAGATTTGGATTAACCGAATGAAGCTTGCTTGTGTCCATATGGAGTCTCGACCTCGGACCTTTGTTACAATCGCGTGCATCGGCCTTGTGATCGACCCGGTTGGTGCAGGTGTTTACGTTGATCCACCTTTCCTTCCCCCAACCTCCTAGTTCCCGCTCCTCCTGCTCTCGCCACTTTCCTCCACAGCGATCTGTCCCCACAACTTCACATCACGAAGGGAACGAACGCTACGAAAATGACTGAACGCCCAGCGGGACCGGGCAGGAACCCAACGGCACCTCCTGTCCTGGCAAATGGCCACTTTGCTACGATCGGCGATACTGCAGAGGCCGCCGCCGCTTACGAGCATGGTGTGCAGGTCATCGATGGAGACAAGGAGTTCAAGTACGGCATTACCCCTCTCTGTGCGCTTTACTTGCATCTCACACGCAGCTGCCCAATAGCTACTGACAATACATCCGCAGCCCAAACCTAGCCAAGTATCTCTCGCTCGAAGATGTCACCCAGGCCGGGTTCAACTACCACCTTATCTCCGTGTTTGGATCGCAATCCACCGGCAAGTCCACATTGCTCAACCACCTCTTCGGAACTCAATTCTCTGTGATGTCGGAGTTGGAGCGCAGACAAACTACAAAGGGAATTTGGTTGTCAAAGAACAAGAAGCAGGGGGCGGCCGCAGCCGCAGATGGCTCGCGCATGGCGGATAACATCTTGGTAATGGATGTTGAGGGAACAGACGGTCGCGAGCGTGGTGAGGATCAGGATTTCGAGCGCAAGAGTGCTCTCTTTGCACTTGCGACTAGTGAGGTCCTGATTGTCAACATCTGGGAACACCAGGTGGGGCTGTACCAGGGCGCCAATATGGGTCTCTTGAAGACCGTTTTTGAAGTGAATTTACAGCTCTTCCTCAAAGACAAGAAGTATGTCTTCCATCGATTTAATCTTCCTTTTACTCCAAATTAGGGGGCTGACCAATTTACTAGTACCACCCACCGATCCCTCCTATTCTTTGTTATCCGTGACTTCATCGGCACCACCCCACTCAAGAACCTCCAGAAGACATTATTGGAAGATTTGTCTCGCCTGTGGGATACGATATCGAAACCTGCTGGCTTGGAAAAGTCAACAATTCACGACTACTTCGATTTCCAATTCTACGGCCTGCCGCACAAAGGTTACCAACCTGATCAATTCGTCACAGAAAGCCAGAAGCTTGGATTACGGTTCCGTGAGGGTCATCGAGACCCGAGGAGAGATGCGCTCAAAGGCGAATTCTCTGAAGGAGGAGTCTTCTTGCCAGAGTATCACCGACGTATCCCGGCCGATGGATTTTCGCACTATGCTGAGGGTATTTGGGATCAAATTGTCAACAATAAGGACTTGGATCTGCCAACGCAACAAGAACTACTCGCTCAGTTCCGTTGCGATGAGATCTTGCGTGAAGTGATGACTGGATTTGATGAGGCTATTACTGCATTTGAGGATAAACAGGCCGAGGCTGTTCGTGCAGGTGCTCCTGAGGTACTCGGTGGGCTGGGTGCGATCATGAAGACAGCACGCTCAAAGACCCTCAAGGGCTTTGAAGTTGAAGCTAGTCGATACCACAAGGGTGTTTACCAGCGTAAGAAGGCCGAGCTGGAGGGCAAGGTTGATACTCGCCTAAAGGCCCTGTTCCATGGACAACTCTCAGCTGCCCATAAGTCTGGTATTCGCTATTTCAGCGACGCTGTCACCGATGCTGTCAAGTCTGGTCAAAAGAAGGGCGGAAATTACGACTTTGCCGAGATTGTACACCATGAAACCAAGACTTCTCTAGAGAAGTATGAGGAAGTTGCCCGCTCCACCCTTGTGGAAGGCACGCCATGGAGTAATTATAAGCAGGAGCTGAAGCTTTATGAGAAGGAATTGTCCGAAGTCAGTACTCGTTTGCGTCAGGACGAGATGCGACGCCTGGCCAGCCGTGTCGAGCGTTGGGTTCAATCTCGTCTGGGTGAATCCGTCGGGTTGGAATTCAACAGCCTTGGCTCTGGCCGTGCCGGTGGTGGTGCTCCAGAAGACGGAGAAAAGCCTACCGAGAAAGTGTTTTGGGATAGAGTGTGGAATGTGTTTGTTGAGACTGTCCTCGACGCAGAGCGGAGATTTACCGACCGCGCGAGCAGCTTTGATGCTAGCCTGGAGGAGGTTGATGTGGGACTATGGCGCCTACGTCGCAAGTCTTGGGGCGTGCTACGTGCTAAGATTGATGAGGAGATGACTGAGGGTAACTTACTGTTGAAGTTGCGTGAGAACTTTGAGGACAAGTTCCGATACGATGAGGAGGGTGTCCCACGAATCTGGCGCCCAACCGATGACATTGAGGGCATCTACACTCGTGCTCGCGAGTCTACTTTGACGCTAATTCCTCTGCTTTCCCGCTTCCGTCTTGCTGAGACCTCTGCTCTCCCTCCCCTTGACCGGTGGGTTGGTCACACTCCTAGCTCAGCGACCTCTACAGATGAAGAGGATCTGCCGCCCATTGGAGGAATTGATGAGGACGAAGGCAAGAGCCTGGAGGAAGAGATGACCATTCTTGGTGAATCCAAACGCCAGGAACTCACTGTGCGGTTCAAGAAGGCTGCTGATGGCGTCTACGTTGAGGCCAAGCGCAGCGCCATTGGTGGCATGACTCAAGTGCCCCTTTACTTCTATGGCTTGCTGCTTGCTTTGGGCTGGAACGAGATCTGGGCTGGTAAGTCCTCATACTCCTCCTTTGGTCCCATCTTCTAAATCATTGACTAATACTTTTTTTTCCAGTTCTCCGAAACCCCGCCTACTTCTTCCTGCTGTTTGTTTGCGCTGTAGGCGCCTACGTGACCTACCAGCTCAACCTATGGGGACCTATGCTCAAGATGACCGAGGCCGCATCTCAACAGGCTCTTGAGGAAGGTAAACGCCGTCTGCGCGAGTTCCTTGAGTCCTCCGACACTGGTCGACAGGCCATGGCCATGTCGGCTGAACGAACAGGTGCTTCAAGCCGCGGCGAGGAATATGAGATGTCTGATATGCCGAAGCGTGGTACCAAGCCCGACGACGACGTGGATGACTTGTAAATTTTACGCCTTGCTTACATCTTTTCGACGAACACATCCTGTACTTTGCTTTCTTGGAAAAAGATTTATTATAGCGCCAGCATGGGCTCTGTCCACCAATGAGTGTATCAATCAATGGAATCATAAATTTGGATATTTGTTATTGATCATGTTTCACCGTGACGTAAATGTCACATCGGAGGGACTAACGAAACTATACAATGCTTGGTAAATGCTTAGCGTCGGAGCTGGCCAGTAACAGAGGAGGCTACTATGCAACGTAGTTTCATATCTCATCGTTCCCACCGTTCTCTACCTAAAGTTCTTAAGGGCAGGGCTCCTTGCAGTGTTCGAAGGTCAACAGATCTCTAAGGTGCACTATTGTATGTGAACCCCCAAGAACGACCAAAACATGTGCGGCAAAATCCTTTCGGTTGAACTCAGCAGAACAATTCAACTAATTAGATTCTTTTTTGGCTACTATGCCGAGCGCTACATATTTCCGCACTGGTCACTCACCGAAGCAGTTGCGGGGTTAATTACCCCGGACTTGCTCCGACTCGTGGGGGTTGGCCATATTTCTTATTTCACGGTCTTACTCCCCACAGTCTTCGGGCTGCTAATCTTCAATTCCTTCTTTTTATTTCAATCTGGGTTTATTACGCCTAAACCTCCTGAGTTGGCTCTATAAACACTGTTATATCTCGTGTTCGTCCGCGTTGCTTCATTACATCATTTCCACCGCCGCTATACCCCCACAAACACAATGGCGGCATCACTCCCCGAGAAGTTCGATGATCTCCCTGACAAGCGCCGCTACTGGCCTGGCGCGCCTGGATCCGAAGAAGAAGGTCTGGGCATGCTGCGTCTTTTAACGCCAGAAGTGGTTGCGGATGCAGCACGAAGCCAGATCCAGACCGGCGAGCGGATCTGTTTGAATTGGGATATTGAGAATTTAACTCCACCAGGTGATTTTAACCCTCGTTCCAAAATCCCCAGGCAGGATAGTTCAATACACTTCCAATGATTATAATTTATAGCAAAAGAAGAGCTATGCTAACAGCTACCAGGATTCGGCCGCAAGCCATTTGAGCACAAGATCAAATGGGTAGCTGAAGGCGTCGCCTTCGACGACGAATACCACTTCAACCCCCAACAATCCTCCCAATGGGATGGTCTCCGACACCACAATGCACCCGCCCCAACACCAGAAGACCCCTCCCGCCGCGTCTTCTACGGCGGCACCACAGCCTCCGAAATCATAGACACCGACTCCCCCCGCATCGGAATCGGGTACTGGGCCAAAAAAGGAATTGCAGGTCGTGGTGTCCTAATCGACTACGTCTCCTACGCTCAAAAGAAAGGAATCCCTCTCAACGCATTGACCCGTCAAGAGATCTCTCTCGACGAGGTGCAAGAAATTGCGAATGAATGCAACATCACATTCCAAAAGGGCGATATTTTCTTCCTCCGCGTCGGACTACCGGATACCTGGTCGAAGATGTCTGCTCAGCAACGGGAGGCGTATAGCCAGCAGCCTTTGCCGCAGCATGCGGGTATTGAGCAAAGTGAGCGGGTGTTGCGATTTATCTGGGATAACCATTTTTCGGCGGTGGCGTCGGATGCCGTTAGTTTTGAGGTCTTTCCTGCTATTAATGAGGAGTTTGATTTGCATCATCATATTTTGGCTGGGTGGGGATTACCTATTGGGGAGATGTTTGATTTGGATGCTCTTGCGGAAACTTGTCAGAAGCTTGGGAGGTGGAGTTTCTTTATTTCTAGTAGTCCGTTGAATTGTGCGAGGGGTGTTTCTAGCCCGCCTAATTGTATGGCTATCTTTTAGGTTAGACTTGTCATTTATTTGGAGCTGTTTGTTTGATTTTTGCTGAATGGGTAGATGGAGATTCCTTCTTATCGAATCGGGCTATGAGTACCATGGGGCGACTTTTTGAACTCGCCACCTCCACAGAAGCTTTGAAAACCAGCCAATGCCATCTTTGATTTAATAGAGTTTGAATTCGATTTAGATGTCTAGAGCTTTCTCCTGAAGATGATGATTGGTCCTTCCATCTTAACATGGATGGTCATATGATTGTCATCATCATCGTCATGACTCTTCAAGTGTACTACACAAATAGCCTTAAATAGCCCAATGTACTTGAATATTGTCAAGAAAATTAAATCTCTCATCATTATCATCACAATGTTCCCCGCAGTAATCAGACACCAGCTTCTGAAGCCCTCCGTTACCAGTGTCAATCAACTGGCAAGGGCCTCGGTCCATGGGAAAGCTCACACGGATATGAAAGGCACTGAAGACTGTATGTACTCATTCAACTCCATCTCGCCTGCCGGTAACTAATTCGTTATTTTTGGGTCTAGTTTACGTTAATACTACCTTCCCTGATGACTATGAGGCTTCAAGCGCGGCGTTGGATGCCGAGTTGCTAAAGAGACAAGCTGAAGCCGAGGCTTCTAATGGACCGTGGGACGAAGTGAGTCCAAACATTCTTTGAATAGAATTTGTCAATTCAGGAAATCTAATTGATCAGGCCACTATTGAGCAGCATAGGAAGGATATCTACGAAAGTATTTATCCGCAACAGGGAGGCAATAAGAAACGGGCAGATAACCCGCCAGACCCGGAGAGAGCCCCTGATATGGATGAAATGTGACCTTTGGATGATAGGAAGTATTGGGGATTTTATTTGAATGATATCTATATGTAATTTTTGAATTTAGGAACTGGTGTTTGTTTCGGCTTGAGCATTTGCAGATTAATTATTATCCGTAAGTGTTGATTTATTGAACATTCTTCCTTTGACACGTTTACTTCTCGTTCTGCGTACATTGATTATGAAACCATTTATCAGTCTGTTATATTGGGGGCTAGACATTTCTGTCTCGCTTAAAGGCTTTTGAATGATGGGAATAAGACTTGCTTTTGTCGGAAGAGGATTGACTGAATGCCGCCAGCCGCAGAGCCTCAAGTTCACGAAGCCTCAAGCATTAAAGCATTCAAAGGTCTCTAATACCGCGATTATGGACTTAGCTACACTGGTACCCAAGGGATGTCTTTCTTGTCCGAATGGTCATACCAGAGTGCCGAGGGGCTATACAAGCTAAGATCCCGCGCGACGGGCCGAAGTGGGGTGCAAGGGACATATGAATGGGGCGATCGCCCTACTATTTTTAAATCTCTTGAGGGATATCTAGACCTCTTGAATAAAGTTTCAAGCCAGATTAGGACCCAAGAGAATATGACACGAGAGATATATCCAGCTTTTTGCATGCGATGAAACAGACTATGGCTGAGGAAAGACGGCCTCCGACGACACTCACCATCAGGTGACTAGAACCCCGCGCTAAAAATGGGCTGGGAAAAGCGAGCCTAAGGGGCGTAATCTGTTTGCTTTTTTTACTCATCTTGACTTCTCAAACCAAATCATGGCCGAGCCCATCAGTTTGACCGCAAGTGTGATTGGGATCGTTGCTTCTGCTCTCCACAGCGTCCGGCTTCTAGCAGACGATCTAGGCAAAATCAAGGATGCGCCGAAGAGTATCGCTTCCCTAAAAGAGCGCATAGGCTTGATAGAGGGTGGGTTTTCAACCCTGAAGAGCATCGGTGATCAGGAATGGGATGCTATTGGGGTCGCAGAAGATACCAAGGCGACCATCAAGAAATGCGGGGAGACATGCAAGAGATTTAGTAAGAATATAGAGTATTGGACGAGGCACTCGGATGGTGACTCTCTCACGTTACTGGATCGTTCCAATCTTGGCTTTTTGAAGCAGAAGCGACTTGAGTCCATGGAGAGAGAACTTCAACACTGCCAGGGTGCTATCACTCAGGTTGTCAGTATAGCAACATTGTATGTAAGACATTGGCCATTTTCGTCCGGTCATAATGCTCACATATCATGCCTGGATATAGGATTAGCTCCCTTCGTCACACGAGTCTCTCAAAAGAGATTCAAGAAGAAAAGAAGCGTGAAGTTTCAGTCGCTATTCGAGCAACGGAGACCGAAAGTGCAAAGCTCTCTTTGCAAAAGAGAGAAATTCGAGTGAGAGGCGCCGAGATCGAAAGTAAGGACGAAGAGGACGAGTATGATACTGTATCTCGGCAAGTCCAAGAAGAACAGAAGTCATTAGAGCTGTCGCAAAGCTTGATGAAAGCACTGTTGGCGACATTGCAGGAGCCTGCCATTTCGCAGATTGCGACAAAGATGCAAGTGAAACAGAATAAGACAGTTTACAATGTGAACTTTGGAGAGAGGAACTATGGCTATCAAGTGGGGGTAAACCATGGTTCCATCAACCAAAGTTCCATCAAAGGCTTTCGGTCCACGGAGTAAGAAGCCGTTTCTCTAGAAGTAGGGGATTTTTATTGATCTTTGTCGCGACCTCGGGAGAATGTCTTGAATATTTGTTAAATGCTAACTCTTAGTGCTCTAAGTCACCAATTATTGGGGATGCCTTCGTCAATGGTCAATTACTCCTGTATACGAATCAGAGCCCCTAGCTGTTGTTTCAACCTTTTTCATCAATTCAAAATTTTGTTGCCCAGTCATGTCATGAAACTATTTTGAACCCTGTTAAGAAATGGTGTTCCATCTGCGCTTCTGTTCATATACAAATGGTTGTGTGAATTATTTGTTCATTGAGCTCCGTTTGTCAATAAAGCAACGCATTTATGTGTTGCTTTGCAGTGTCTCGGAGCTTTGACGATGATTTATATTTGTCAGTGTGTCTATAGTTGAGATGGGTCATACATTGATCCGTCGAGCATTTGGTGCGTAAATTGATCATCAAATTTTAGATTATGCATTGCTGTTATTCACTTAGTACTGCTCTGGCACATCCTGACGGATACATAGCTTACACTTCCCAAAAGAACCAAACATCTCATTATCTTGCTGAAGAGCCAATTAATTTTAGAAGCATAATTCAATATAAACTTGATTGACTGTATACTAGTAGCCATAATAGCGTCATAATGTTACACTTTAGATAAATAGATACTTAATATGCCTCTAAAGTAGTTTTATACCTGCCAGTGGGGTACAGGGGCCCATAGTAGCAATCAATAACCTTGGAAGTTGAGCTCAAGCGCCCGTCAAACCTGCTACCCTAAGGCATATCTTCGAGATATAAACGTTATTTTCTTTTAAATGACCTTAATAGTATAATATAAGAACCTAGAGAAAATTATTTCTCCAATGGGTTTTTTTTCATGCGCTTCCCAACCACAACATTAGCCGGTACTTGTTGATCTGTGCGTTCTTGTGAAAGGAACATTGCATCTATTGATAATACTTTGTATATATCATACGTTTTCTCATTTGGGTTGTATGATTATGTGCTTATTGAATGTCTTCGTCAAACAATATCACTTTGCTCTGCGGTCCATATTCACCACAATTACCAGTCTCGTAATGAAGAGTGGCAGTTCTTTCGTTTTGATCAAGCTTCAAACAGCGAGTTGTCGATATGCGCATAGGAGCCTGAGGGTCACCGGACGCCTGTATAGTTTCAAGTTCAATATGGAGTAATTGTTTCAGAAAGATCGCAAGGAGACGTGAATCCCAAATACCCTCTCGATGTGGCCAAGCTTCTAAAAGCGCCAGTGCTTGCTGCCGGACAGGAAATTCATGACATTTCCAACCGACGAGGAGCAATGAAGGAAGGATACCAACGTCCGATAGTAGTTTTGGACGAGTGCCCGTGGGGCTTTCCTCTGCAAAACTATTTGAAATGCCCTTGCAAAATGCAACAATGCGCTTAAATTCCTCCAGATAATTGATAAAGACAAAGCGGTCATCATCAGACAGGACCGTTTGAAGTATTATTGAGAATTGAAGGTGATGAAGACGAATCAAGTTTAGACCTCGCTCTTCCTTCTTACCGTGGGGATGCAACGCTGAATTATCAAATTGTCGCAGATATTGACTCATTTGAAAGCTAGCCTTAATTTGCATCTCTACCAGCTCGGGATGCAGTATGGGCAAGCGCTCCTTGAGTGGGAGCTTATATGTAGCTGAAAAAAAGCGTACTGTCTGAGCTAGAACCTTGTCAAAAGAACGGCGAGCTTCCAACACAGTTGAAAATATGATAAGACTCCAGTCAGTGGGTGCTTGCCCTAGTTTAGCAACAGGATCGAGTCCGAAGAAGACGCAATGGGTCTCCAAACGGGCCATAGCAGCTTGAAGCGACTTCTCGACTGTTTCCATGTTTGCGGAGATGGGCAATCCATCGTCGCTTGAACGAGCCTCTTCTATGATAGAAAGTCCCTGTTTAAGATGTGATAATGCCAACTGATATTGACCACGCATGAACTCGAACGCAACAAATAAAAGACAACAAGTGAGAATGATATCGCGGTATTTCGGATCCTGAGAGTTCCGTCTTTCATTTAATACGCCCAACGAGCGCCCATATTGCCCAAGAGCAAATCGGTGATGAGCAAGGGATAGGTTCTCGCGAGAGAGTGGAGCCCCCCTAATTTCGAGATCTTCATGGAGCGAACTCAGTGCCACCACGGCATGGCTGACTGCAGGCTCCGCGTGGCACATGGGGAGTACAAGATCCGTCCATAAACGGGAATCGAAGTACCCTGTCAGACTGGGCACTGTCCATGACTGAAAAAAGACTAGTGCTCTTTTCTCATCTGGGTTGATACCTGGACGATCGCCGCCGACTCGTAATAACGTGAGTGAAAGGTGATTATTCTGTGATGCCGACCGTACAGCTGGAAGCCGAGCTATATCATACACACATTTCCATCCTGCATCCTCACAGTTCTTGCAACTGCCAGGGGCTTCGTCGCACCTCACATGACGTGTCCTACAACAAGTTAGTGGGGGCGGATATTCGATCGGATGCTTTCACTAACCGGCACGTTCGACAACCATTTCGAGAACGCTTTGTAAATGCCTTTTTCCTCATTGCGACTATGAGGCGTGGCTCTCATACTCACCGCATTGATTATCATTAAACGAAATCCAGGTAATTAGATTGGTCATGGTCATGGTAAACCACCATGATGGCCTGTGCAAGTGGGTGGCTGTTGCATTAGTAATGTAGGCTAAGGTCGCACGTGTGGGCCATTGCCTATGCTCTTTATCTTTTTAATTAAATTCAAAAGCCTGTGACAGTCTTTAAACTCCAAAAAGACAACGAAATTCGAAGATATGAATGATTGAATTTAACATTGTTATTGAATTTATGTACAGCATATGTTCTTGGAACTATCTAGACCGTCTAGACTACCTGAGTACCATCATATGCCAAAGAATAGTCATCCAGAGCAGGGAATTGATAAATCTCGGCATTTTTATCCTGCTCCGCCTTCCACTTCATCAAGCCACCGAAAAGTTTAGCCACATTTTCTTGCACAGACAGATTGATGGGCTGAAGGTTCTGTCCCATCTGCTTGATCTGAAGACCGGCCGCACCAGCGGTGACACTAAACTGTTCAAGGTCCAGCTTTTGAAGCATGGCTCCCTTAATCTGTCCAGACAAGATCTGATTACAGAAAGTGGGTTCCTGGCATAGAGGACGTCCGAGCCCAATACCATCGACTGTGTCCAGAGCACCAATCATGCCCTCGACGGTCTTGAATCCTCCAGTCACATATGATTTCGTCTTGGACAATCCAGGAACGACAGCCCTCGCAAATTCCAGGAAAAACTAAGAAGAAAGGATTAGTAAATTGATGCATATTTTGATCGACTCTACTTACTGCTTCACGCGAGACTGTTGACTGGCGCTGTGCATCAACTTGCACCCATTTCTCATAAGTACCACCGGAAAGTTCAACAAAGTCGAATTTATGCTCTTCAAGGGCCTTGCACAACTCTTTAGCCTCCTCCGGCTGGAATCCTTTTTCTTGGAACTCTACACTGTTGACTTTGATACCAACAACAAATTTATCGCTGACTCTCTTGGCAATTTCATCTCTGACCTCCAAGATTAATCTCATACGATTCTTCAAGTCGCCACCATAATCATCAGTTCTCAAATTTGTTGTGGGAGACAAAAATTGACTGAGGAGATAACCATGGGCACCGTGCAGTTCGATGCCATCAAAGCCAGCTTTCTCAAGATACTCAGCAGCATGTGCAAAGCCATCAATAACATTTGCAATATCCTCTTTAGTCGCAGGACGAGGCTTTCCAAAGCCTTTGCCTAGCGAGCTTGATGTGAGTTGAACATCGCTGGCACTGATAGGGTTAGGCTGGATATCTCCAGGTGTCTGGCGACCTGGGTGTCCAACCTGAGCGATAATCAGAGATCCCTTTGCTTTACCGGCTGCGGCAAGTTCACGGAATCGCTCGAAACGGAGACCAGAAAACTCGGCGTTTTGTGGAATGACTGGGTTACCAGCTGCCTCGAGGTGACCGGGATCGATCATGACATTACCGGTAAGGTTGATGCCAATGTTTGACTCCCCCCAGATCTTGTAGGCGTGGATCAGCTCAGGGGAAGGAATGCCTCGTGATTCAACATCGACGAGAGAGAAGGAAGCTAGACGCTCGCTCATTGCACCCTTTAGGAATCGATTGGGCGCTGAGCGTCCTGAAAAGGAGAATTTGAGAGGCTGGCCCAGTGGGCTGGGATCGACATCCGCACATTGAAAACGTGGGGTTGTGGACATGTTGTATAAACTTATGAGACCTTTCTAGATTAGATCAAAATCAATCATCAAGACTTTATGAGTGAACGAGGGTCTTGAGTTTATATGCAGACTAATTGTATGCATAAGAAGTCTGACCCAATTTGACAGAAAATATTGATTTATAAGCTGTTGAGAAATTGGCAAGTATCCACCTTCTGAAGAATGGGCCAGATGGATAAGCGGGTCAGTCCACCGGAGAAGTTGTTGATTCTGGTTAGTTCTGCATTTTATACCTCGGCTCCACTGTGAAACCAAAAAGTATTTCTCGTTAATTCGAGGAGTCCCAATTGGTGAATGTTGACACTGGTCTGTATTGCTTGAGCATGATGTCGGACTTGGGACTCTTTTCATAAATTATGGACAAAGAAAAAAACCGATTGATGGCAATAATCAGATTTATAGACATACCATAGCTCAGACTATATCGCTGCTATGGCGTGCCAAAGAAACTTGAATAGAAAGACAAACCGAGGTCATGCAGAATGTATAAACTTCCAAAGTTTGAAGCCATAATTCGCCCCAACTTGTGTTCAGTGTTGACATGAATATCCCCAGTGCAGATGCATTGGCCAGGTGAAACTCCATACCCATAGCATTGTTCCATAATTTTATGCTATGTAGAACATAGGCTTTATGTACATAATCTTAATTTTCCCGTTTGATTTTGCCACAAAGATAGAGTTCTTCTGGCCTTTCCGGCCCGATTGACTCGGCTGATAAAATAAAGTTGATCCGACGGCGGGACATTCGACCGTCTAGGTCCCTAGTGTCATGCCTAGCTCGGTTAGCCGGTGGTAATGGGGCCTCACATACTTATACATATAATGGAGCCCTGGGGGCTGTGAACCAGTATCGGTATTACGATAAGCTAAGCCGAATAAGGTTTAAGTGAGAGAAATGGACATTGATGACACCGGTGGAAGCTGCTGGCTCTATACGCCATGTGGGAGTACGCTGGAGACGTCTAGTGCCTCAACGGAATGAGTTTCACGATCCATCATAACCCCAGTTAATGTGACCTTGCTTAATGGAACTACCGAGAAAGAAAAGTAGAAAATTCAACAAGATTATTTGTATCTTTCCATCCACTTGTGTAGGTAAAATCTATATTAGAATTGTAATAATAGCCGACTTATCAAAGGCTGCAACGAGTCAAGGGCATTGAAGAATCTATAGATCCGTGATATTCCAAAGGAGATTTCAAATGATGATCCAGAAAGACGTTCAAAAAGACAAATGGAGAAATACCTTTTTTCTAGGTACTTTATATTATACCAGTAAGTTCATTTGAAAGGAAAGAAAGTTTATATCTCGAAGATATGCCTCACTAGTATAGCAGGTTTGACGGGTGTTTGAGCTCAACTGCCAAGGTTAATATTGATTGCCATGGGCCCCCGTACGGGTTGTACCCCACTGGCAGGTATAAGACTACTTTAGAGGCATGTTAAGTATCCATTTATCTAAAGTGTAACATTATGACGTTATCATAGCTATGCAGTCAATAAATTTTATATTGCATTATGCTTCTAAAATTAGCCAGGAGTCCACCTGGCTTCCATTTTTTCCACTCCTGATCAACTCACCCCAATTATACTTCAAGCCCCGCCGTTTCAATTTCTATCGTAAAGGGCGCGTTGGTAACCGAGATCCTTTGCGCTTTGATGCTTTTCGCACTTGTAATTTTGATCGATGCGCTTGCCCGGGCTCCCCAATGTCATCACCAGGCCGCCAACTAAGGATAAGAATCCTGAGTACCGTACTATTTGTAGATTTTGGGAGCTGTTCTGTTAGCTGTTTTAGGAGGCTGGCGAACTGTGTGGCATAGGGCGACTCGACGGCCTCTAAATGAATAATCATATAAACAACTGGGAAAGACTGGAGTAGCCCACAAAGTACGGCGAGATAGTCCTCTTCAAGCTTTGCATGCATGAATCTGTCAACAAATTCTAAGACAACATCCTTTTTATTGGACTCGTGGTGACAGCCTGGTGAAGGAGGCTTTTCAGGGCAGCGATGACAGAACAACACTCGTCCTGGACTTTGAAAAGCCAAAGACTTGGTATTTGAGAATGAACCAGCTGCTCAATTACGTTTGTGGAAAAGTCTTGTACTATTTGTCGATAAGAAAAAGAGACTTTCAGAACAAATAATAACGAATTTGACGACTTGTTCCACGCATGTAGATGTGGAGACTGCCAGAATGGGAATGTTTTCGTTTTCTGAGTGAAGCGTCTTCGGTCGCGAAAATGCCTTGAATATTGGAGGCTGCTCTGGTGGCTTATCTCGCACGGCATGGTCATTATTTGCAGGGCCTGGGTGGCTTCTATATTTGATACTGAGCGGTATATCTGCGCTCGCTCCTTTTGGGCTTGATCTTGCGTTAAATAAATATCGGATCGCAGATCACCAACGAGATTGATCAATAGCCTTCGAAGCTCCATGTGCTCATATGAATCTTTCTCATGGCCTGCGATAATAAGTTGTCGAGTAGCAATTATTGCTTTGTGTGCATCTCGTAGCTCAGCTTGATTGCCGGCTGTCGCGTGCGTGGCAATGCTGCGAGTTGCCCGTTGAATATCGTCAAGTATATCATTATATGCTAAATCCGCGGGCTTCGTTACGGAATGCACTGCTCGTTTCCATGGTCTCTCCTCATACCATTTTAAGGCGCGGAGCGAGAATCGAAGGATGTGCGCATATAGCCTTGCAGCCGTCTCTTTGACCATAGCGGTCGGGTACAAGATTGTGGCAAGATCGACATGGGGTAAAGCATCTGCAATATCTAGAAGACCATTCGCAAGTACTGATCCGATCTTTTTGTGTTCGACAATACCCTGTATGTTTCAGATGAGTTCAGGTCAAGCCTCGTCGCTGACAGGTCAAAATGAAGTATAGACACTGGAAAACCTACCCCAACCAACAACTTCATTGTACCCCATGCTAGGGAAACATATTCTGGGTGCTGCTGTATAAAAACATCCATAACGTTTCCATAATAGTAAATCCTTTCCGACACCTGCTCCATGCATCGTCTCATTCGGGAATCGGTCCGGGTTTTAAGGTAATAGTGCTGCGCATTATTGACAGCGTCTAGCACATCGTGTAGGCTTGTTGCCCCAATCTCTTTTAAGCGATTTATCTTTTTCGCATCTTCCGTCCCATCGTTTTCAAATATGGCGCGTGCCTCCTCGAAGGCTATTCTTGCGGGAGCAAAGCTATCTGACCTGTTGTTTGTGAGCTTGCTTTATCGAACAAAGAAGACTTTCAAATATAATGGGGCCTGTTATTGGAAATGCTTACTCATCTCCAGAATACCAGTGTGAGAAGTCAGAGCGAGTAGAAGGCTCTGTCATTGTTGGGTTTCCCTATTATCGTAAGAGATTCAAGCTGCTGATGCGCCCCCACCTGCGACTGGCAAGCGGGGATCCTCAACAAAGCACTGGTGCGAACGTCAGCTCAGCCACACAACTACAACGCACCCCTCCTGTGAGGCTAGTTTAGACGCTGACAGGTTTTTGACTTATTTGGTCTTTCGCTTTTCTTATATTTCGCTCAGGGTTGGGAGAAACGTTAATGATAACTAATTATTGTGTGACTATTCGCATTTGATTCATCGACAACACTAGCTTGAACCTCCAATCGCCACATACCATCACGTGCGCAGGTAATCCGCCTTACGGTGGGCTCTGTTAAAAATGCCTGCAGATTTTAATCAGTCGGACAGCGATGGTGACCTTTTTTCCGTCATGTACGTTACAAACGTCCTGAATTTCTCGAACCTGGCCATCCCGGCGCAGGGGGGGTAAGCCACCCCACGATTTCAGAAGACCAAAGTCAAGGCAGTGGATTTGACCAGCGACGGCTAATGGTTTTGAAATCATCTGACCATGCTGCCTCACCGTGGGGAAGCCTCCCCTGTTCGCCAAGCGCGGTCTCCGTCTCGTGAGCGAGAGTACAGATATTATGACCGCGAGGCCGACTCTTCTGAAACGGACGTTGAGAGTAACAGACACCGGAGACGCAGTCAGGGAGAGAGCCGCCGCATTATTAATACTCTCAGAGGGTCAGGCGTTCCCAAGGCGATGACTAGAGAGAAAATACCATCGAGGGTTCGCAGATTAAAAGGGGGAGAGCCTACTGTTGATAAACGAGTACCAGTAAGCTCCTATTTCGAGGAGCCTGGAGGTCCCGAGGAGGAATTCGAGGTGCCTCCAGCCGGTGCTCTGCGTCCCAAGGTCTATACGGCAGCTCCTGCTCATAGTCCCGGACGACGTCTGAGAAAATTCAATGATGAATCGGAGCAATTTGCTCACGATAGTGGCTTCAATGGCTCTACAAGATTAGATGCTCAATGTGGTCAATGTGGAGGCGACGATGACGAGGAATTGTCTACGTTGGAAACCCAAGCGTTACAGAAACGGATCAAATTCTTAGAAGCAAAGCTGAAAAAGCTCGACGCACACCAAGGGCCCGTAGAGGCATCCAAGCATGAAACAATATATCGCCTTCATGAGGAAGATTCAGAGTCGCTCTTCTTGGATGCGCCAGACATTCTACGAACTAATAGTGGCGAGGTGCATCTACGTTGCAGTGTCCCGCTTGATAACTTCCAACTCCATCTGGCTTTGAATCCCAATATTTCGTTCGTCGTCTTTCAAGATTACCAAAAAAGGCCGCAGCCAGAAAGCTCTTCAACAAATACGAAAAAAGGCAAGAATCGCATTTCTCCATTTTCTGAAAGTATACACCCTGTATCGACCGATCTGAAAATGGCATTGAACACTCTCCTGCACAGCAAAGACGAGTTTAAATCAATTACGGAAGATTACAGATATACTAAAGAGCTCGAGTCTCCATACATTTTTATTTACCATATGCGTGATCAACTTCCGGCAATAAAAGACAAAATGCCAGCGGCTTCACAAAGGCAACTAGCCCAATTTCTTGGATATGTTGATCAGGCTGTAGGATCCCAGTACAAAGCTGCGGACGCTTTGCTAACATCCGGAGAGATTCTCCCAAAATTCATCAATTATCTTTTCAAACCGGGAGATATTGTGATAGAGAGGGATGATAAGGGATATGTTGGATATGTTGCGCGCTCTTGGCTCAAGAACACATCTCCAGATGGCGATGTACCCTCCAGCGACATCTTGGATGGCTCTTTTGACGACGATTTTCCAGCAGTGCCCTACAAAAAAGACTCGAAAATGAAGCTTTCGTGGACGACTAAAGCGTGGACTTGGGGATTCACCGGCACATTTTACCGGCGTTCGAGTGATCTAGAGCTTCGCATGCCTCTTCCGCATGATGAAGACCAAATTGGTTGCCGCTCAACTGAGGAACGCGGAGATTCCCGACTTAAAGGTTTTCCTATTACGTCTCTCAATGTTTTTCCTCTTAAATATGCGGCAAAAGAAGTTCTTGATATGCTGCAACGAAGAGGCGAGACATTCTGGAAGTGTCGTAATCGCAGATTGGTTTCTTACAAAGCCACCGATGAAGATCAATTCAGCGACATGGTGAGTTCTCACCAAGAATTTCCTGCAATGGAGAAGAAGTAACTAAAATTTTGGTAGACGGATGATCGATATATGATTGATACGAAGACATACGGTGTACTTCATTCAATTGTTGCCTTGTTTTATGGTAGCAACAACCGACTTGATGCGGATGCGATGGCCAGTGATTCACCTCCGGATGACCAATTTAAATATCTAGTTCCTCCGACTATCAAGGGATATAATTTGCGACGGAAGAAGTGGTTCGATCTTGCGACTGATCGGATTTCTGATGCTGTTTGGAATCATGAGGCCTTTTCGAGCCTCGTAATCGAACGCAAGTCAAAGGACCTCATTCAGGCTTTGGTCAGTAGTCAGTTAGAATCTGAAAAGGCGACTGATCTGATTGCTGGAAAAGGCAATGGTCTAATTCTACTTCTCCACGGGGCCCCTGGAACAGGAAAGACCCTCACTGCTGAAAGTGTTGCGGAAATTGCCGAGAAGCCACTATATCGAGTCACTTGCGGAGACGTTGGAACAAAAGCCGAAGATGTTGAGAAATATCTAGAATCGGTCCTTTATCTCGGCCGTATTTGGGGCTGTGTGGTATTACTTGACGAAGCCGACATTTTTCTCGAACAGCGAAGTCTGGAAGACCTTCAACGCAACGCACTCGTTTCTGTATTTTTGCGAGTATTGGAGTACTATGATGGTATTCTTATCCTGACAAGTAACCGGGTTGGCACCTTTGATGAAGCATTTCGATCTCGGATCCAACTTGCTCTTCATTATCCCAATCTGGGCCCTCAGCAAAGGCTCCGCATCTGGCAAATATTCATTGATCGCCTTGAGAATATGGATGGAGAAGCCATTGATATTGTGGATCTCCGAGACAATCTACATTCTTTGAAAGATGAAGAGCTTAATGGAAGACAGATTAGAAATGTCATTACGACTGCCCGCCAGTATGCACGATGGAAGAAAACAACACTTACCTATGAGCATCTTAAGGATGTGATTCAAGTTTCAGGACGCTTTGATACATATTTGGACAAGATTCATGGGGGTTTCAATCAAGAAGACCTTGCTCGAGATGATGGGATTCGATAACGAATGTGTTGCATAAAGAGTGTTTCCATCTTCAAGTTTATACTTGTTCTTGATCTGAAGTTCCTAAATATTCCTTCAATTAGGCTAACCTAGCACACACGACCACAGGATGTGGAGAACAGGGCTTCCCGTCCGCTCAGCCGTACTTAAGTTTCGAGTGGATGATTATTAGTAGGGCTGCGGCATAAATTCCGATCCACCACGATACCTGCATTCTTGTAGGCTGTAGCCCAGGGGAGGAATTGATTCCCAATTATATATATTTTTAAGGAGAGGTTTTTGTTCTCGATTAAGAAGAGACACCTCGAGCGATTCGACGTTGCAGGGTATGTTTGTATCGGTAATACAATCAATTTCTCATGATCGGGGCAGTGCCTTGAATGATTGGATATAGGGGAGGGAAGCTAGTCGGCTATTTCTTTGTTGTTTTTAGCAAGTATGGCCGAGGGGTTAAGGCAGTGGTCTTAAGTTCCGACTTTCCACCGCTTCTGTTTCAGATCGCGCGTTCGACTCGCGTCGCTTGCAAGCCTGTTTTTTTTTATTCTGAAATAAGCTCGGCGTAGAATAGTTACGAGATAATAATTTGCACATCCGAGTCATACATTAATGTATGACCTGGATGTGAATATAACGCCCCAGGGCTCCCAATGTAGCCCTTCTTTACAGCCTTATGTTTCAGGCCTGAATAAATGAACAAGTTCGGGGCTGTCACAGTCAGCCTCGGTTCAGCTGATGTGATTGCGATGATGATCGGCGAGCTGTGAAATTGGCCCCATGATATCTCATCATCAGTCATTAATATACGAACTCCCTTCAAAGTAAACTTAACTTATCAAATTACTGCCGCTCCTTAAGAATCTTAATTTGACCGAACGGGGACACCAGATCTAGTACCCCTGGGTCGATCTATCTGTTTGGGCCGCTCCCGTGTATACTCCTGTTATCGCTTATCAGCCGAGCGAACCTTGGAAGAATATCAACCAGTGCGTCTCTATCCGTTGAACTTGGCCCTGTGCCAATTTCAATTCCATTTACCCGCATCTAAAAATCCTAATGTCTTCACTATTTAGCGCACTTGGTATCGACAATATGCGCGACCTTACGGCCGCCGCAACGGGGCTCGTCTCCTGGCGAAATTTCGCCTTGGTTTTGGCCTTACTCAACTTGAAAAATCTCCCACTGGCCTGGCATGTAAGTCTTGCACTTCTCTCGTGTTTCCTTTCAGGGGTACCCTGTGTGCTCGTTCAAATTGCCTTCGACCGACATGTGGCGCGTTCAATTGATGTTGTGTAACCCTTGCTGACCGCATCTTCAGATCCGTCTGCTGTATCACTTTATTGCAAATTTGCGCCTAAAGCCTACAGCACCGTTCTTCCCCAAGGGACGCGCTGTTGTCGATGCTAAAGGGAATTCTACGCATCCGGTCTTTGTGCCGTGTTCCGTCTACTCGCGGACACCGTTGCTAGAGACAGATTACAACTTGCATAAGTCTAACAGCACATATTTCACCGATCTTGATGTGTCGCGTACGGCGCTTGTGACCCGACTTTTCAGTCCGGGCATTGGTCTCATTAGCAAGGAATTGGACCAAGAGTTCCTAGCTGCGAGTGTGAAGGAGGGAAAAAATGCCCCCAAACGACTTCCTGTGATGGTGGTTCTCGGATCTGTTTACTGCAGTTTTAAGCGCGAGATCAAGCCTTATGAGAAATATGAGATGCAGTCTAGCGTTATTTCTTGGGATAAGAAATGGATGTACATTCTGACTGCGTTCCTGCGACCTGCCAAGAAGGCCGGTGGGGAGAAGACACTTCTGGCTACTGCGCTGAGCAAGTATGTGGTGAAGAAGGGCCGTTTGACTGTTTCGCCGGAGCGAATCTTGCGTATTGGTGGATTTCTTCCTGAGAGACCCGAGGACAGCCAGTTGGAGTCATCTGCGGAAGCCTCCGCTATTGGTACCCCTGCTAGTGGAGAGGGTATTACTGCTACTGGTGTTGATGGCTCTTTGGTGCGAGAAGTACTCAAGATTAGTGAAGATCAGATTCCTGATCGTGAAACCCTTGAGGAGAAGAAGAAGGCTAACTCGGACTCGTGGAGTCCTGAGGAATGGCCTTGGGAGAAGATTGAGCAGGAGAGGCTCCGTGGTCTAGATGTGGTCCTGCCATTTATCAATATGGATGGCAGATTGGAGCACGAGGTGACCGGTAAATAGAGCATAGACGGGTATATTATAGATGGATTATTATTAGTGAACCTTGGACAATATCTGAGTATCTAAGCAATTTATTTAAATCTTTAATTTTCGGGTTTTGAGATAATGTCACATATGTATGCATGGCGGTCTATCTAGAGAGCTCCATGGCTTCTAGAACTGCGCCAGAAACCGGAGGCACGGGAGACTCCGTATACAATAAGGTCAAGGTGCGTGGAAATCTCAAGTTCCCAAAAAGGTGGATTACATCTATAGATCTGCACACGGGCCTGATCGACGTGGAGCGATGTCGGAACCCATTTTAAAAGTTGGAAGAATTCAATTAATTAGTCAAACCTTGGGTATTGTTGAGTGTATAATTGACAAGCTGTTTAGGAAATATTGCTCTTTTACTGTAAAATTATTCCTTATCATTTGTTTCTGCTCCAGACTCCTTCTGACGCAATGGGGTCCATCAGCCCCGGGCAATAAGGTATGCGCACAGGGCAATGACATATTTCCACTGCAAGTCATCCCTTGATGAGACCATACTCGGGCCCGGTGGTATCCGAGAGCTGCGCACAGCCCCCCTTTCGTATTGATTACCGTAATATTGACTGCAGGTCATGCAACCCCTAGTGTATAAATGGAAGGATAAAAATATATAACAGTAATACATATACAGTTACTTGTGCACGTGACGAGCATCACTCAGCTCACATCAAGACTTGGCGGAATCGCAGTCTGTGTTGCGCCTGACGCTGGCTGGTACTTTCCCTCAAACCTCATATCTTTCGCGAAGTCACTTGGCTCTGGTTCGGACTGAGTAAGTTCCCAAGTTCATATTTGTTCTTTCCTCCGTGATCAGGTTCTTCAGGGGGAAGGAATATACATCCATCCTCTCTCAAGAGCTATTTCCCCGAAGACCGGGTTTCCCATCTTCCAGTTGTACTGTATCGTACACAGACACCCAAGCCCATCCACTTTTTTTTCTAGGCGGCTCCTTCCCAGGCGCCAAAAAAGTCCACCTTGTCCACCATTCCCGTCTGATCGGGCATTGTCCATTTGCCCTGGCCCCTCCTCATTCTTCATCTGATTCGTCCAATTCTTCCACTCATTCCAAGTTGCTCAACTGTGATTCCCCCTGCCTCCAGTGTCAGACCATCGTGCACTGGTCCACCCCGGCTTCTGCATGATTGGCCCATCCTGGTATTATTGCTCACTTCTCTCCTCCCCATTGCGAACCTAGCGCCGCCGCTCGTATGCGGAACTTGCTCAGTAAAGACAAGTTTCTGCTACATCGACAAGTCTGGTTTACTTTCGGGTTTTCCCCCTGAATTGTTTTCTTTACCTGATCGAACACGGACCTCCCCTGGTTGTTCTAATTGGCGATCCGAACTAATACCTTGTTTTATTTTCCCGCTCCAGGAAAAAAGAGTATCCGAACAGAGCTTATCGCGCCATCTTTGATCCATACAACCACATCCTCTACCTCCGTACTGGACTTACCTCCAGGTCTACACTCCGATCAACCTTTAGATCTAAATATCAGAAACCCCTCGTGCATCTCTTTCGACTCCCGGTGAACTCAACACATTTCGCTTCCCCCGACCGCTGGGAACCATATTATTTCGCCGTCGATCAGCGGTCGCTCTATCCGACGACGGCACTTCATACTCAACAACCTCCCCCCCTACCTAGCCTAGCCTAGTCTACCTACATTGTCGAACATGGCGATGGCTGTCGAACAGCCAAGCGGCGACTCCCTTGCGGCCGGGATGGTCAACTCTGCGTCCATCACACCGCCGCATAGTGCCAACGGGAAGAAGGATGTCCCCGAAGGTATACCCTCGGAGTTCTCTGATCTTGAGCTGGACAACAAGTCAGCTTCTGTGCAAGTTGAAATTGCAATCAAGAAGGAGGAAGAAGAAGAAGAAGAGGAAGAAGTCGAGCCCGATCATTACTATGGTGGTGGAAAGATTCCAGTCTTCAAGCCTGTTAGTTTACTCCACCTCCTCGTTTCCCTCGTCCATATAAGAAACGAGAGCAGCTTGCAATCAAGATCTTGCACAGTCCAGTATGCATTACCCATGTCATGACGCTAACCTGCCAACTTTCACAGACCATGGATCAATTCCGTGACTTCCAAGCCTACATCAACAAAATTGATAAGTATGGAATGAAATCAGGAATTGTCAAGGTGGTTCCTCCCAAAGAATGGTGAGTTCGCAGATCCTCTTATGGGGTTTGCATGGTTTTGCTCATTCCATATCTCTATTTCCAGGATCGACGCCCAAAAGCCGCTGGACGACCAAGTAAAATCGATTCGCGTTAAAAACCCTATCATGCAAGAATTCCATGGATCGCACGGTACCTACACTCAGGCCAATATTGAGCGACAACGAAGTTACAACCTGCCTCAATGGAAGGGTCTCTGTGAGGAAAGCAGTCACCAACCACCAGCTCGTCGTGGAGAGAGGCGCCGCAATCAGGAGCGAGTAAATAAAGTGACGCCCACTCCTCGACCTCAGCCTGCTTCACGTCCTGAAGGCCAGAAACGCAAACCCGGTCGACCTCCCAAGCGTACCAATCAAGTCAAAATCAAAGAAGAGCCAATAGACGAAACAGAGAACGCTAAATCCGAAGGTCCTCCCACGCCTGTATCACCCGAGTCTCACCCCGTTGAGGCTAAAAGTGAAGATTTGAGTGACGGAGAACCTCTGCCGGCTGCCAAGCCCAAGGGACGACAGCCCAAGTCCGTCACCTCGCGTCGGAAAAACAACCGCGGAGAGACAGTGGATCACATTGACGAAACAGTTTTTGAAAGTTTTGATTACCGCATTCATGATAACGAAGATTACACTGCCGAAAGATGCGAAGAGCTAGAGACCGCATATTGGAAGTCGCTCATGTACAACAACCCTATGTACGGTGCAGATATGCCTGGCTCGCTTTTTGATGAATCAACCGATGTATGGAATGTTGCCAAATTACCGAACTTGCTCGATGTTCTCGGACAGAAAGTACCAGGAGTTAATACGGCCTACCTCTACTTGGGAATGTGGAAGGCCACTTTTGCATGGCATTTGGAGGATGTCGATCTTTACAGTATCAACTATATCCACTTCGGTGCACCGAAACAGTGGTATAGTATCTCTCAGGAGGATGCACCACGATTTGAAGCGGCGATGCGGAGTATTTGGTCCAGCGATGCCAAGAGTTGTGATCAATTTCTACGCCATAAGACCTATCTGGTCTCGCCCAGCCTGCTCAAATCCCAATATGGAATCACTGTGAATCGGTTAGTCCATTACGAAGGGGAATTCGTCATCACCTTCCCTTATGGATACCACTCTGGCTACAATATTGGATACAACTGCGCCGAGTCCGTCAATTTCGCAACCGAAAGATGGATGGATTATGGCCGTATTGCCAAGAAATGTAATTGTGAGGCCGACAGTGTCTGGATCGATGTGGATGAGATCGAACGCAAACTGCGCGGCGAGGCCACCCCCGAGTACTATGGCGACTACGACAGCGAGCTCGAAGGATTTGAAGGTGCCTCAGATCTTCTGACTCCTCCACGCAGCGTACCAGAGAAAACCTCCAATCGTGGCCGAAAGAGGAAGCTTCCGGGTGACGGGCCGCGAACCAAGCGTCCAAAGCTCCACCCTGATGGCCCGCGTAAGCTCCCGTGCCTTCTATGTCCTAATCATCTTGACTACGAGGACCTTTTGCCCACTGAAGATGGCAAGGGACATGCACATCGGCGGTGTGCTGGGTTCATTGAAGAAACCAGCATCCTTCGCGACGCTTCCGGTAACGAAGTTGTGTGCGACATTGACAAGATCCCCAAGGCTCGTCTGGGTCTAAAGTGCCTGTTCTGTCGTGAGGTTCATGGTGCTTGCTTCCAGTGCAACTATGGAAAGTGTACTCGGGCATATCATGCAACCTGTGCACTTCTAGCGGGCGTTCAAGTCGAACGTGGTGCTCTTGCTGTCATTGCCGATGATGGTAACCAGTATGCGCTGCCTACCGTGGACCTCAAGTGCAAATTCCACCGACAAAAGCGACCAACTGGTTTGCTTGGAGAGTCGTCTGACCTTGATCGTCGTTTGATTGAAGCGGCTCGTCGTCAAGTCCAGGGCGATTTGATCCAGTTCCAGGCTGATAAGGAGATTAATGGTGCCATTGTGCTCCAAAATCGACCCGAGGAACGAACTTTGTTGGTAAAGGTTCTCCCAAGAGGGTAAGTTTCACTATTTACAATTGCGTTTTACTTTTACCCCTCCAACCCCACCGGGGATTTCCTCTCCCGAAATCTTCCCGAAACCCGACCCAAAAAAAAATCTAAATAAACAAAAGAAACTTGGAAAGGGTATGCTTGGCTTTTGTACCTGTCCTAATACTGATAATTGTCAACAGAGATCTCATCGAAATGCCATACCGCTGGATGCTGGTGGTGCGCAAGAGCAACTTTGTGCCCCTCGCAGTGGGAATCCAAGCCCTGCCGGCCCACTTGGCGCGAAAGCCGGAACAACGAAAGGATTTGGAGGCAGCGGTTCCGGTCGCAGGCACTGCCTTTGGAGACGGACAATCCCCTTACCAGTGGGCCGAATTTGAAACGGTAGATGCAACTAGAAACCAATTTGCCCCACCGGTGAAGGTTCACCTGGGCGAAGCAGAGCAGGTGTGGCATTACCTGGGCACTCATTCCACTGAGAGTAGGGCACAGTATACGCACAACCCTAGCGTGCCCATCCACAACCCGCGGGCCAATTTCCTGGACAGCGTCAAGTCGCTTGGTGTGGCTGGTGTCAGTGCTCGTGCATTGAAGATCTCACCCCACCATTCTTCCCATGCTGCCACCGCCCCTGCCCCTCCTTACAAGGAAAATCTTTACGCCCAACACCGACCGCAAATACAATATAAACACGAACCTCTATCACCCGCGAACCAAACCCCTCACCATCAATCCCGACCGCCCACCTCTGCCGCCTCCCTGCAGCACCTTGCCCCTCCCCCTCACCCTGCCCCTGCCGCCGGTGCTGCTGCTGCTGGTCCTGCGATGCCGTCGGCTTTTCGAACTTTGCCGAATCAATCCGCCCGACATGCCCCCTACCCATCGGTCACCAAGTCGCACGTTCAGCAGCAGCACCACCTCCCCGCCACTAATACCTTTGCCAACGTTCGAGAGCTTATCGCCCGTCGGCGTCTTGCCCAGATCACCGATCATGCCAATGTATTTGCCGGATATACGATCGTTAGTCCCGAGTTGGTAGTAGAAACTCTGCTTGGTCCTATGGGCTCGATTCCTCCTGCCAATGGACTCGAGAAACTTGAGTTAGCCATGGCCCAGCAGAGGGTGCAACCGAGGGCGGCCGATGGCACTTTGCTTCCCCCTCAAACCTTGAACATGAGGTCTGAGGAGGTGACGCGGCTCTTAAATATGCTCCGGTTCTCGTTGGTGAGTCATCGTGAGCGGTTAGACGTGATTCAAAAGAAGGAATCCGAGGGTGTCAAGCTGGAGACCATCGATCGAGGCAGTATTGCCGCGGCTAAAATGCCTGGTAAATATGCCTTCCTCGACCAGCAACGGGCATTGGCCCCCAACGTATACCAATCTCCGTACAACATGCCGTCGGGCGTGTCAGAGTATGCCAAGACCACCTACGGACTAATCCCATCCCCGGAGGAGCCACCCAAAGCGTCTCTGGCGAATGATTATTTTGCTAGTCTCTCTCCAGAGCTTCAAGAGAAGATCATGAAGACCTGTGGTAGCTTTGTGCAACGTGCCATAGAACGTTCTGCCAGTCATAGCCGACAAAGCTCCGCATCGAATCTTCGATTATCGTCCGTGCTTGCCCAGCAAACGGAGAATCCCACGATCGACATTACACCCGTCGACGATCCTCCGCTTACTGGCTTAGATATGCCTCTTCATGCCGACTCGCCGTGCTCCAGTTTTGGCCGGTCGCATCTGCGGCTTCAATCGCCAAATGAGTTCCCCATTCACGGCCCTGATCCCCATCCCGATCATCATGATCTGTTCGGAGATCAACAAGCGAATACCCGCTTCTGGCAAAATGGACCATGGGTCGCTAGCGATGGCAATACTCCCAATGAAGAGAATCGACCTTTCTTTGGCCCTCATGAGCGACTTAAGCATGACTACGCATCTTCTGATATCTCTTTGGGCAAGGGGCCGGGCTCTTTACATTCTGTTGACATGGCCGGTTTTGGCTTTGACGGTCCTGATGATCTCATCGGCGGACTCAGCCCATAAGTGGGTTTTTTTTTGATGTCGCGCTCATTTGGCCTCCTTTTTGTACCTCAGCGCTTCTTGCGTTCCCTTGCGACTGTACTGCATCTGTAACGATTTCACCGGACTGACGACTGCATGAATGGGCGTTTTCTCGTTCCCTCCACCCAACTCGATTTACGATCGTTCCGTGTGACGGGCTCTATTTCTTTGTTCTTTATTTTTCCCCTCATGATTTTTTTTTCCACGGAGTTTATACTAGCTGGCTGGTGTACGACTCAGCGTTCTCGTTTTGTTTTCCCCCTCCCCTTCACCCCTTCTCCCCCAAATCACCTCCCCATTTCCCTTCTTTTCCTTCTCCCTCTCTGGTGGTCAAATAGACTGGAGTTCTGGACATTTCTGGTTCTTTTTCTTCCGCCCCTCAAAAAGTCTTCCTCTTCAAGAACCTCTTGTCCTCTTCTTCCTACCGCCCCAACACATCCCCCTTCAAAATTTCCCGTTCTTCCCCCTCGACTGCTCCCCCATTCCCGAAATCTAGGGCCTACTTCCGCCCACCAATACTATCTCTTCGTCCCATGTCCGACTAGATGCTCCAAACAAGAAAAAAATTCCTTTCCAAAGAGACCAGCGAGATCACTGGATATTTCTGTGCCCCCGTTTGATACCCCCTTCCCAGTCCCCTGGGGCGCTGTCGTGGAAGCCTTGGCATGGCCCAAGCTTTTGACTCCAATTTCGGCCTCGATTTGAGCCCCTTTTTTTGAATTATCTGAAGTGTTCTATTTTCAAACTTGTTTCTTTTATCCTGGCGCTCATCTTCTTTTCCATTCGGAATTCTTCATGATTCCGGATGGAGCATTTTTTGACAAGATGTGGCAGCCGTTGCCCCCTGAGGTGACCCATTGATGTATTTAAAACCACCAAATGATAAGAGAACTTTATATATTCATACCTATCTCTGATAATTCGCCCCTTAATAGTAGTCTCTTATCTTATTTCGGTGGACTCAAGGACAAGATCCGAGTCCGACTTTTTTTTTGTCTTACCCGGGTTATCTTGGGCTAGGCTCGTTCAGGCTGGTCAAATATGGACCGCTCCACGCATGCGACCCATGATAGCTTATCTAGTGACTAATGAGGCGGCCCAGCGTTAAACTCTCGTTGGACCCTGATATGTGATGTCTCGGAGTTTATTCCACGTGAATACCGGGATCTTATTGGTTCAGCCATGTGGTCTCCATCTGACCTTTTTTGCTCTCAAATAAACCTTCATGCCCGCGGTCCCGGACCGCGATGCATCTTACGTCTATCATGCGGGGTTATACTTCATCTTGACTACGCTCTCCACGTTTACCTTTATCTGGTTAGATACGGACAGCCTTAAATAGTTCCAAGCTTCTGCCCCATCTGATACCCCATATTCATTACCTACTTTTTTCCTCCATATCCCTTTGTGAGACCCACTTTTCGTTTTCATTTTCACATCTTCACATCACCATGCGCTCCTCAATCGACGCCGCCGACCAGGCGTTGGAGCGTATGGGCTACAAAAGTGAATTGCCTCGAAATCTGAGCATGCTTAGTATCCTCGGTTTATCCTTCGCTATCATGGCCGCTCCATACGGCCTCAGCACAACCCTCTACATCACCCTCGACGACGGACTTAGCGTCACAATAATCTGGGGCTGGGTGTTCGTCACCCTCATCTCACTCGCTATCGCCGCTTCTCTCGCTGAAATCTGCGCCGTCTACCCCACCGCTGGCGGTGTTTATTACTGGAGCGCAATGTTATCTACTCGTCGCTGGGCGCCGTTGATGTCTTTCATCGATGGCTGGCTTACACTTGTAGGTAACTGGACCGTCACACTGAGTATCATTTTTGGAGGAGGACAATTGATTCTTAGTGCGATAAGCCTTTGGAATGAAGACTTTGTCGCGAATGCATGGCAGACTGTCCTTATGTTTTGGGCTGTGCTGTTAGTTTGTGTTCTTGTTAATATCTTCTTTTCGAGATATCTGGACCTTATTAATAAGGTTTGTATCTTTTGGACGGCTGCGAGCGTTATTATTATTCTCGTTACGCTGCTTACCATGGCGGATGATGGGAGGAATAGCGGCGAGTTTGTCTTTGCGCATTATGATTCGAGCGAGAGCGGGTGGCCTGCTGGTTGGGCTTTCTTCGTTGGATTGTTGCAGGCTGCTTATACTTTGACTGGGTATGGAATGGTGGCTGCTATGTGTGAGGAGGTTCAGAATCCAGAGCGTGAGGTGCCAAAGGCTATTGTGCTTTCTGTTGCTGCGGCTGGAATTACGGGATTGCTTTATTTGATTCCAGTCCTTTTTGTCATGCCCAGTGATGCGGCTGGGTTGAAGGCATTGCGTGACATTGCGAGTGGCCAGCCGATCGGGTTGATTTTTAAGACTGCGACTGGTTCTGCAGGTGGTGGATTTGCATTACTTTTCTTGATTCTGGGAATTATGATGTTCGCTGGAATCGGATCTCTCACTGCTGCGAGTCGATGCACATATGCATTTGCTCGCGACGGCGCCATTCCTGGATTCAAGCTTTGGCGTAAAGTGAATAAGAAGCTCGATGTGCCTGTTTGGGCCATTATCTTGTCTGCTGTCGTTGATGGTCTTCTGGGACTGATCTATTTTGGATCCACGGCTGCTTTCAACTCTTTCACTGGTGTGGCGACCATTTGTCTCTCCACATCTTACGGATTGCCTATTTTGATCTCTATGATTCGAGGCCGTGAAGATGTGAAGCGATCTGGTTTTTCATTGGGGAAGTTTGGATATGCTATTAACGCAGCGACGATCTGTTGGATTGTTCTAGCTGTTGTTCTTTTCTGCATGCCTTACACTTTACCTACTACTCCTGCCTCTATGAATTATGCCAGTGTGGTCTTTGCTGGATTCGCCATGATCAGTATTGTGTGGTATTTCGCTTATGCTCGCAAACATTTCACCGGACCCCCTGTCTCGAAGGACGAGGTCCAAGCTGCGGGTGTTATTTCGGGCGCAGTGGTGGATGCGGAACATGCGCTTGAGGATTCGGAAGTAAAGAAAGTTCCGAGCAGCGAGTAATCCAGCACTTGAGCATGGGGACAAATATACAGTATTTTAATGGCTTGATTATACACATTTGCATATGATTTAATTTCTTCATTTTTTACTCTTAATCTTAAATATAATCTTAAACATACTCTAGTCTATTACTGTATTAATCACAGGTCAAAATGGCCCTGACGATCTTTCCGAGAGCCGCGGTCCAACAATCATCAAGCACACGCCACTTTAATGTTGGCTCGGTTCTTCCCCAGAAGCACGAGATTAGGATCCATTTCCCCCAGACTCTTTCACCTCCAACCCCTCTTCACTGGGGACAAAAAAGAAATTAAAATACAATTTCAATCAATCCCCCCCTCATTAACGACTTTCCCGTCGGACCCAACCCAGACCATACGATACGAAAGCGATAGCGTCCCGGAACGCGATCAAACCCGCTAAAGCGTAATCCGAACGTTAACCGTCCGCCCCTTCCCTACATCATTCCAGACCCTACATTCGAATTCCCCTCAACTCCTTTATCTATCGAGTACTATTCGATCTTCCGCTCTCCATGAGGCTCGTCCGTGACTGCCGATGCCCGACCCCGCTTCCATGAAGGCAGCGCTGATTACCGGCCTGCTTCTTTTCGCGTCAGAATGTCGGATTCTGTAGGTGCGTTAACGGTCCTGATAGGATGGATATTTGAACGCGACATGGGGCTAATCTTTTTTGTTCCGGTAGATCGCGTCTTCGTCCATGCCCTGAATACTGTTAAGAGGATTCCCCGGACGGGCACTGCGCGCCCTCCGGCGGCCGAACGATTAAAACTTTATGGATTATACAAGCAAAGCATGGGTGAGTGGATTCGGTTTGAATAGATATGCGTTACGGATCGGAACGGCTTATTCTGATTAGAGGGAGATGTTGAGGGTGTCATGGATCGACCGATAGGAAATACACCAGAGGTTCATGCGGAGTGTGAGAAATGGTACGTCGGGAAACTACAACAACCCACTATACACACCTACGACTTCATCGCAGACAGCAAATCTAATACCTCCTTTCTTCTAATAGGGATGCTTGGTATGCTCAACGTGGTATTACACGCACAGAAGCTAAACGCCGCTACATCTCAACATTAATAAATACCATGCACCAATACGCCTCGCAAACTCCCGAAGCGCGCGAACTAGTCTCAGAACTCGAATTCGTCTGGGATCAAATTAAGTATAATGCGTCTTCGTCCTCCTCATCCGGTCCACTGCATTCTGTCGGCGTCCCGCCTTTATCTCGACATCAAGGCAGTTCATATGCAAGTATAGGAGATCGATTAGCGAGTTCAGCGGAGGACTATGATCGTCCTGATATGCGTGGTGGGGATCGTGATTCCCGTCTTCGAGTCTTAAGTCCAGTTAGCCAGCCTGAAGAAGATGAGTATCAGCGATATCGACACGATGATATCGATCAGGAACTAGATGACGACGACGATGAAGATGAGGAGTACGAAGAAGCGCGTGATAGTCTGTACGAACACCAGGATATTCAACACGATCACGACCATGACCATGACCATGGCAGCGAAACTACAAAATCGGATTCAAGACCCGGTACGGAGCGCACCGCTTCCCACGGCGATGACCGTTCCCATCGACATTCCCGCCATAATCATCACCACAAGCCCAGTTCCGGCGCAAGCAGCCATTCAATTCCCCATTCACACTCACACTCACACTCACACTCCCATTCCCAAAGTGATCCGCATAATTTAAAAAATAGTCCTTGGCGCCGCAGAGTCGAGCTTGCCTTGACAAAAATGACAGCTGAAATAGCCGCTGTCCGTGAAACAATGGAAGCACGCACAGTAGCCAATCGTCGAAGAAATGGTATCTGGGCTTGGATGAAGTGGATTGTCTGGACGGTTTTCAGACAGATACTCTGGGATTTGGCTATGCTTGGTGCGCTATTGATTTTTATGCGATTGCGTGGGGATCGCAGGGTTGAGAATCGGTTGCGCTCGGGCTGGTCTGAGTTGAAGAGCCGATTGGCGAGGTTTAAGTTGCTTAGACGGGTTGGTGATTTGCCTGTTTTGCCTTGATAGACATCTCCATGGGGTCGTCTTAGGTGCTTCTTCTTCTTCTTTATTAATGATTGGGATTCTTGATGGTTCTGTCGATACACTGCATCATGTCTGTTGCATTTTTTGTCCATATGATCTGGAGTTTTGTGCTCTGTTGGGCTTTCTTTTCTTTTGTCCAGTATATATGGGTTTCAATTTCAGGATTGTGGAGTTTCTTTTTTCTTTATTTTCTTTGGATCTGTCATTTTCCAGTGGTCGTTAGAGGTTATAATATAGATTTTCATACATGGACATGTTATAATGGATGCAGTGGGGTGATACAACATTGTAAGACGCATCTCTGTATACAAAACATATGTGCATATCATAGCTAGATCAGACCTCTTCTTACATACATAGTGGGGCGTATGGGTAACTAAGCCATATCTCTATCCGTAACTAATGCCCACGGAGTACATACTCTGTATTAGGAGACACATCAACTATTGTAGCTACTGCAGTAATATTATAGCATTTCAGACATATTCTCTTCGAGCTCTCCCTCTGTTCTCTCTGGCCCTTCCCCTACTGCCCCTGAGAGAATACAACCTGTCGCAGTATGCCCGTTTTTTACTTTAACGTATAGTCAATGGGTGTGCATTAGTTATAGAGTCTGTATAGATCACATTATATAAGACATCACGATTCCGAGGGTCCATACAATAAATTGTAATCCCCACCGTGTAGAGGCCTCGGGGGATCAAATGTGTCTATCAATTTACGATTCCCATACTATCCAGAAATCTTAGCAATCTAACCATTATGCTTCCACGGAAAATATGAGACGTTATATTGAGAAACAAACGAAGCAGAAATCATATAACCATTTCTGATGCCAATAGATATTTACACAAAACATACACCAGACTGAAAGGCAGATAGATGAGACAAAGGGCCACTTGCATCAAAACCATAGAAAAGATGGAATGTTGGGCCCGAACGGCAGAAGAGGTGGGGTGATAAGTCGGATTAACAAGATAGGGGGCAAAACATGAGCTCCGCGTTCTTTCTTTTCTTTTCTTGTACGGTCAAGAAGGTGACATTTAGAACTGTCGGCCAGGGAACTGGGCGTACTTCTGTTTAGGGCGCTGGTGCACTGGGACCTCGTGTTCGGGAGCACCGGGGATGGTCTTCTTCAGGCCCTGTTTAAGATTGAAATTAGTAAGTGTTGGACAGACGCCGATTGCATGTATATCACCACGGTAAGGAAGGTAAAGAACCGAGGTAAACTTGAGGTGGATGGGTATAGGTACGTACCAATTTCTCGAAAACACAGCTGTTGAGGTCCTGCTCGGGCTTGCGGCACTCGAAAAGGTAGTGGTTGTTGTTCTCGAGACAATCCCAGTGAGCCTTGAACTGGCTCAAGCAGTGGGTGTTGATATCCTTGATACTATGAGAATGTTAACCAATTGCTCAATGGCTCAACTCACTCTCCAATCCCCCAATTCGAGAACCAAAGAACCAAAAAAGATAAACATACACACTAGCAGCGCAACGGGTAACCTTGCGACCCTCCTTCAAGCACTCAATCTCGCCGCGACCGTTCGCTTCTTCCTTGCACTTCATGTAATCGTCATTGAAGGTCTTGCACCGGTCACCAATGAAGTATGCCGCGCTAAAAAGGGGAGCCGATGTAGCGCCAACCTCTTCTACCTTGGGGATGTGGTCCGGCATGGGCGTGGTGTCCACGAGGACCTGCTGGTTGAACCTGTGGAGGGATGGAGGTTAGTTCATGGGTTCATGGCTTTGAGGGCCTGGGATGGCGGGATTGTTTGGTAGGGAGTATTTCGGTGAGGCGCGTACATAGGGTCTCTTTGAGCCATGGTGACGGTGGCTGTTGTATAGGATTGGGAGAGGTGCAATTGACGGGGTTCTTGAGGTTGATCTGAGCTGCGGGTTGCGGTGGAATGAAAGGTCGGTTTCTTTGGGTTGATTATGATTGGTTGGGAGGGCTGTGCTTAGCTCAGCATTTTTATCTGCAGGATATCCACAAATCCACACCGGCTTCATAACGCAAATTTTCAAGTCTCTCCACATCAACTAGCATCATTGGTCTAGTGGTAGAATTCGTCGTTGCCATCGACGAGGCCCGTGTTCGATTCACGGATGATGCATTTCTTTTTGCACCTTTGCTTTTTTGTTTGACTGAAGATATAGTTGAGAAGTCAGCCTATATCACTGTATATTTCCAAGTGTGAAAAATTCGACTCCAATGCTGCCGGTCATGTAGAGATAGTTCTCTTTTTTACAATTGCCAATCAATCATGGATTCGGGAATGTCTGATCATGATCAAGTAAACTCGTGGAACTTTGATGCTGACTAGTAGAGGCTGAATATATACTAGCCGTGCCTTACCCTACGGTCTGGACACCAAACACGACTAGCCGCATTTGGTGTCCCGCAGCGCAATGTAATTCTCACCGGAATGTAATTTTTTCGCCTTTATATACAATTTTTTTTAGCAATTTAGAATTTATCATAAAAACCAATAACCTCTCCCGACTCGCTGTATAACGGTTCTGCCTCTGCCTCTCTTTGAGCCTCCGTAATACGTGGTGTGGTAGGAACACCGTACTTTTTCTCCAATTCTTTTACCGCCCGTCTCTCATCTTTTTTGTCTTCCTTTGCCTTCCTCTCAGCTATACTACGTTTAGCATCTTTAACACGTATAACACTATCATCACTAAGGCCCATAACACGCCGTCTAGTAGTTTTTTTCTCCCGCGGGGCTCGGATAGCGGCCATTTCCCGTATAGTAGCCGTAGTATTAGCTAAGGCGTTAAAATAGAACTCTTGCTCATCTAAGACCTGTGCGAGTATTTTTTTTTCTTTGGGCGTTAAATCAGGCCGGCAGAGAAGAGGAGAGAGATGTTTTTGCCTTTTTTCCACATCTTTAAAGGTTTTTGAAGGTGTGTTTTCAAGACTTGACGACAAAAGATCTGGTTCCGGAGAGGGTGTTTTCTCTCCCGATAGATCAATTTCAATGTCTGGGATAGGAAGAAGAGCATTTTCGAGGCTCTCACAGACTTTTTTTGCGTCAACTGGATAAATTCCTCGCTCTGAAAAGGCATTTCGACACATTCAGGGTGTAAGGGCTTTATCTCGGAATTGGTAAAGGTCGTTTAGGAAGGATAATTTTGATGCAAGAAGACCTCCACCCCATTAAGAAATAAGGTTATTTTGTATCTTAAAATAAGCCTTATAAGCTTAGAAAGGCTTACCATCCAAAGGTTAAAGATAATTTATTCGATTCGGCGGAAATCCAAATATCTTAATACCTGCTTTGGTCGCAGTATCAAGAAATTCAAATGTTAGATGTGAGCCACAGCCGTCGACCAAGAGAATACGCTGCTCTCCGTTTTTAAGACGAGTACATGTTTCACGGTCAAATTCTTCCATCCAACGCACAGCAAGCTTATCAATAATATAGCCTTTTTCTGCGGTCGCAGTTATCCATTCATCAGGTATTGGATGGTTATACCACGACTCCATATGATGCTGTCCTTTAAAGATGACCAAGGGCTACATTCGCCAACCATCGGCAGCAATACATTCTGCGACCGTTACCCTTTCACCATATTCTGTGCCCGGGAGGTCTAAAGCTTTGCCAGATTAGCTAGAAAACACACGTCGGGTCCGTCCTTGTCCAATTTGAAAGCCAGTTTCATCAAAGTTATAAATATTACGTGGATTCACACCCTCGAGAGCCTTAGCTAACAAATCATACCAATAATAAAGCTCTACAACGTCTGTAATTCCTAGACGTTTAGAATCAATAATTTTCTGCCTTCTAAGCTTCATCTCAGTATCTAGGAAACGACGAATATAGCGATATACCCAATCTTTTCCGACCGTCCGATCAGGTATCTTTGACCGCGCAAGTGTAGCATTAGCCCAATACTCTATAATAGCAGGCGTCAGAGGGAGGAAGGAAGCATCCAAAGTCTTTATCCAATAGCCTAAAGCCTTCTCCTGATAGACATTTAGGGTGTAATTCAATAGTTTAACCTCTGTTTTAGGCTTCATATTACAATTAACGCGTCGCCATAACAATCTGTAATTAACGCCATATTGCCGCGCGACCTCACGTAAATTTGGCTTTTTTTGGCTTCGAGCGTGTTTCACGGCCTCATTTACACGAGATACCTCAGTTTCAATAGAATCGGCCATATTTAAGGTGGTACCTTGTAGTAATAAAGATGTGTAAAAAGAAAAATTACATTCCGGTGAGAATTACATTGCGCTGCGGGACACCAAATACGGCTAGTCGTGTTTGGTGTCCAGACCGTAGGGTAAGGCACGGCTAGTACTAAGTGCAGTATCCATGGGACTAGTATGTCGATGTTTATACTACACAAAATCGTATGCAAAAAATCATGAAATCATATTTGGATATACCCACTAGCTTGATGAATATTCACAATCATTCTCAGCTCGAGCATCGACTTGCTTGATTGTACGGATATTGGAACTGTCAAGGCTTTGAATATTAGCACGTTCCGATAGTTCAGTTCAAATGTTGCATTGAATATACATGACTAAGCATGGCTGCAGAACAGCTGGGCAGCAGTTATATGTAGACAAAAAGAGGGGAAGTCATTGGTTTGATAGTGTGATATCAAGGGAAATTCTCGGATTATAGAAATACTTAAAACGCATAGAAAAATCAATTAGGCACAAGCAATTGAGTGCCATTCTTGACTGCTAGTGTCCTCGAGGTCGACTCCTTCAAGGTATTCACGTGACCACAAACAAACCAGCTCCGCTAACTTCTTTCTTCTGAGCTTCAGCACCGCTCAGCTCGCTGACCTTAACCTACCACCAATTCTTGGTTGGTCCGATTGCGAACCCTCATATTCCTTCGCTGGAATCATCGAAATACTCGCGACTTTGCCCGATCCCACGGTCATTTTCCTGTATCATTAAATTGATCGCGCCTTTTTTCCATCGATACCCTTCCGCGTTTTTTTGTGACGCCCATCATGTCTATCTTTGGAGCTCCCTCGACCCAAACACCGCCCGCTGGTGGTAGTCTTTTCGGAAACACAGCGAATAAATCCACTTCATTCGGAGGCTTTGGTGCCAGTACGAACACCGCCACCCCCTCCCCCGGTGGAGGATTGTTCGGCACGCAGCAGAACCAAAATCAACAGCAGGGATCAACAGGCGGGGGCATGTTCGGCTCATCAACCACAGCTCAGCAACAACCACAGCAGCAGGCAGGAGGCCTCTTTGGCTCGAGTACACCTGCTCAACCGGCAGGCTCCGTTTTTGGTGGCGGCGCCACTGCTGGTGGTTTAGGGCAACAGTCGCAACAACCAACCCAGCCATCAGGCGGCCTTTTCAACAATGCACCGAGGCCCGGCAGTGTTTTCGGGCAGCCGCAACAGACCCAGCAGCCTGCGACCGCTGGTGGGCTATTCGCAGGTGGCTTTGGCTCTAGCGCACAGCAGCCGCAGCCGCAGCAGAGCGGATTTGGATCAACATTTGGTGGTCAGCAGCAGCAACAACAACAACAACAACAACAACAAGGTCAACAACCTCAACAATCTCAGTTTGGACAGACCACTATGGTCCAGCCTCAAGGTCAGCAGCAAGAACAATCGCTGTCGTCGAGTTTGTGGTCTCCCGGGCGTGCTATCACAGGAGGTAAGCGAAGCTTTTGATCCGAGATTATTTTCGTATACTGGTCGCATCTACTAACCCGAATAAATCTCAATCAGTCCACAGAACAGTCCCTATGCAGATTGCCATTGTTAAAGATAAGTGGGATGCTCCTAATCGCGCTTCACCATTTCGAGCATATCTTTACAATAACGTCGGAGAAGAGGCTGCACCATTCTATCAGCCAGGCCCGGAGGACGATGAAGCTAAATGGGAGGCAGCTTTGCGCAAGCGACCCGAACCAGGCTATGTGCCCGTACTAGTCAAGGGATTCTGGGAGTTAGGCAAACGCGCGCAGCGACAGAAGGATTTCCTCAGCATGATGCAGGCACGCCTTCATGAAATCAATAACTGCTTGACCGACCTTCTATCTCGCCACGACCTCAAGATTTCTCTCAAGATCGCCGATTGTCGACGAAAGCACATTGTTCTCAGTAAGCGTTGTTTGGCCCTTGCAGCCAAGACTCAAGTGCTGCGCAACAGAGGTTATGCGATGGACGATGCCGAGGAAGAGCTCAAGAAGAAACTCTCTCAACTTGAAAGATCAGTTTTCGACCCGTCCCTCAATGGTCGCGGTGAGGAGATCTGGGCCCGTATGCTAGCAATCCACGAACAAAGCAAACGTCTACAGGCGGAGATGGAACGTGCTGGAGGCAATATGGCCTCAAATTCTGAAGATGAGATTGATGAGCAGACTATGAAGACAGCAAAGAAGGTCAGTTAACCTCTTTGATGAGACCCACTCACATTTACTGATTGATTATATTCTGCAGATTCTTGATGATTACCACGCTCAGATTCAGCATCTGCAAAAGGAACTGGCATCTGTCCAAAAAGAATTCAATGAGGCTCAGAAGCTTAATGGAAACTAATATGTTTTCGAATGAGTTCCTGCTTCACGCAAATTATATTTCCTCACTTCCTCTAAAGATTTTCATGGGCATGGGAGCACCGGCGTCAATTTGGGCGGAGCCAAAGTACTGTAATGCATAGTTCAATCCGATTTTTTCCCATCAAGTATTATAAGATTCTGATGTATCTGATGTTCAACCTACGATTCACGTAGATGCGCAGATAGCTGTATTATCATTCTGATTTTGTCTAAAATATTCAAGGTTGCTTATGTCTACTCGGGTCGCAATATGCTGTCATGTGGCATCTTGCCATAGATTCTTTTTTTCCATTATCTATTTCCAAATAAACCCATGCAAACGAAAATGAAGCATGTACAAATAATAATACATCAGCGAAAGGCCCTCCTATATGTCACAAGTTGATCGTAGTTAAATGTCGATTATATCATGTGCCCATGATGTTGGGGGAGGGTGGAAAGAATGGTTCTTTTAGAGGAACTTCTTGGCGAAGTCGATGGCGAAGGGAGCTATAGAGGAAGAATAATGTCAGATTCAGACAATAGAAGCAGGGCACAGTTGGTTTTGTTTGCGAATAGAAGTGTGGTGTCGATAACGTCACACCGGGCGAAATATAAACTTACACAGGTAGAGAAGGATACCGCCGGCGATAGCCATCTGAACGGTCTGGCAGGCCTCGACCTCACCGGCCTGTTTGAGAGGTTAGAAAGTTTTCAACAATCCTAGCGAAATATCGAGATGGTATTCACCTTGAGGTCCTCCTTGGAGAGCTGGGGTTCCTGGCCTGAAACGGATTGTGTCAGTTTGGGATTTCTTTTGGGGAAGCTGATACATCGCGAAGATGATGGGATTGAAAGAAGAAGTGAGCTCCGATACGCACCTGGGGCAAACATTGTGGAATATGATAGATAAATGGGGGATATTAACTGGTGAAGAGGGAGGCTTGAAGTGAAAGAGTTGAATGAATGTCCGCCGCGAACTTCGGCGAGGAAAGAAATCACGGGAGCACAGACCACCTTCTCCTTCTCTCACCAACCTCGACCTTTTGCCTCTTCTCCCCCCTCCATTCTCTACTGCTGATCATTCTCTTTTTTCATTGGATTCACTGCTTTACCATCCCGCAGATATCGCAGATACCTATTAACTCGATCCACGGCGTGTTTTGTCTATCTCGCGGAGAGGCACCCGATCCGTCTAGACAAATAACCAACCGCGCTTCTGTCGCCGTAGCTGGTTGACGGACTACGTCCTGTGGTTTTATTCGCTTTGACTACTCCATTCGCGGAATTTCAAGAATTAAAAATTTCGCCATGTCTGCTTCACCAGAACACCAAGCCGATTCGCACGCCGTGTCCGCGGATCACGAGGAACCCGAAAAGGCCCCGACACCGATTACTGGAGATGATGACGAGGGTGACAAGGCTGAAGCCGAAACTGGAGAACAGGAAGATCAGCCCGAAGAAAACGATCAAGATGATGACGGCGCACCCTCTGACGACGAGTCTCTTCTTTCCGAAGTCGACGAGGCGGAGTTTGAGAATTTCGATCCAGAGAACGTTGAAGTCGACGACCGCCCGCAATTGGCAATTGATGAGGATAACCTGAAGCTTATCGGACGACACAAGCGCAAGCGCGCCGATGGCGAGGAAGGACGCCCGCGCCGTAAGGAGGGTCGTCGTGAGAAGAAGGGCCGTCGCGGACAAGATGAGGAAGAGGGAGGCGGCGATGATGGATCGGCTCGTCGACAGAAGAAGAAGAAGGAGGCATCGCCTGATACGGATGAGGAGACTCTGGACCCCGAAACACGTCGTCGTCGAGCCCTTGACCGTGCTATGGATGAAGCTATGAAGAAGCCTACCAAGAGACGAGCTCGGAAGCAGGATGGCATTGTACGTTATGGCTGCCGGAGGACTGTATGTATTGCTTGATACTGACTATTTTTCATAGGACCTTGAAGCTATGGCGGATGCCGAAATCGAAGATATGCGCAAGCGGATGACACACGCAGCTCAGATGGACGCTATCAGTCGCCAAGAAGGAAAGCCAGCTATGCATAAACTTAAGCTCTTGCCGGAGGTTCTTCAACTCCTCAACCGCAATCAATATACAAACAGCTTGGTCGACCCGGAAATCAACCTTCTTGAAGCCGTTCGATTCTTCCTCGAGCCTCTCGACGACGGATCGATGCCAGCCTACAACATTCAGCGTGACCTTCTGACTGCCCTGACCCGATTGCCCATTCAAAAAGATGCTTTGATTGCTAGTGGTATCGGCAAAGTTGTCGTCTTCTACACCAAGAGCAAGCGAACTGAGCCCAACATCAAGAAAATGGCAGAGAAGATATTGGCTGAATGGACCCGTCCCATTCTCCAGCGGAGCGACGATTACTCTAAGCGTGTGTTCCAGCAAGCTGACTATGATCCTACGTATGTTTCCAATCCAGAATTACCATCGAGATCTTACACTGACTTTTATCTAGTAAAAACGTCAAGCGCACTACTTCTACCGCCGAAATTGTCGCTGCTGACGCGCGCGCGCGCGACAAGCTTCCTCCTCGCATGCTCAACCGTGCGCGTGTTGACCGTACTCAAGTCAGTTACACTGTCGTTCCTCGACAAACAGGTGTGCAAGAAAGTCGGTTTGCTCGACCTCTTGGTGCCAGTGGTGAAGACCGTTTCCGCAAGATGCAAGCTCGACAGAATGCTGCATCCAAGGCATCTCGCCGGTAAATTCAATTTACCTCTCGTATCTTTTCATTCTCCGTTAGCTTTGCCATGAAGGTAGCCACCTTCATCATTCCTTTTTTTCCCGCTTCATTTTCTTCTTCTGCTTCTTCGGGGTGTTATCGGCGTTCGGGATTCAACGGAACCTGTGATATCTGGGTATGGGCATGTAACAAGATCGCATCGGGTAGTAGTATCCAGATAGTCGTACAGAAATTCAAATCAGCATTGTAATTTGAAATTCAAATATATATATATATATATAGGTCCAATATATAAGCTATAACAGCCCTACAGCCTGGGTAACTCGGCATGATCTTATTCTTTCTTCTATCTCCGAGCCTCAGCCGAGCTCCAGCCGAGAAAACGTCCCACGGTTGCGCCCGGACAACAAGAAAAAAGCAGATCCCGTAAGTCTCACGTCATGCTTTCCGGGCTCTCGGCCTTTGCTCTCTACAAGCTTGAACTTTTTTATATCAACCCCCCATTTCCGAGATTACTCCTCATTTTTTGACCTCAATTCTCTCATCACATACATTCACTTCCTATTTATCATAATGAAGCTTCTCACCAAGGAAGAAGAGGACGCCCACTACCGGTACGACCCTCCGCATAGCTCCCGAGGCGCATCATGCCATACTAACGCAAGAACCATTACAGCTCCGTCGTCAAGGGCGGTAGTGTTGGAGGTGTCCTAGGTCTCGTCGCAGGTGCAGCCGGAGTACTCCTCGCTTCTAGACGTTTCCACACAATCCGCAACCTGACAACACCCATGAAGGCCTTCCTGGTGACTTCATCGGGAACCTTCGTCGGTATTATCGCCGCCGACCACGCATCCCGCGACTTCGAAACATCACGCAACGCCGAGAAGCTCTGGTACGAGAACCGCGAGGAGAGACTCCGTACCGAAGAGTCCCGCGGTCTCACTATTTCCGAGCGAGTCGTCGCGTTCGCCCGCCGCGAGAAATACAAGATCGTCGGCGCCACCTGGATCGCCTCAATGGTCGGCTCATTCGTGCTTGTCGGTCGCAACCCTTACATATCTGGTCAGCAGAAGATTGTCCAGGCTCGTGTCTATGCTCAGGGCTTGACGCTGGGTGTGCTTTGCGCGTCTGCTGCATTCGAGATTTCGGACCAGCGCCGCGGACGGGGAATCATGGATGCGGCGAAGAAGAACAAGGCGGCTCAGAAGGCTGAGGCTGCTGAGCCTGTTCCTGCGCATCAAGATTCTAAGGATGAGGGAGATCTCTGGAAGGAAATGGTTGCTGCTGAGGAGCAGCGGTTGAAGAACAAGCATCAGACTCTTAGTTTGAAGAGCGAACACGACGTCCAAGAGCAGAAGAAGAAGAACCACCACCAAGCCAACCACTCAAAGACCGAGGAGAAAAAGGAGGGCACTGAGGAGACTAAGAAGGAGGACCTGGAAGAGAAGCCTAAGGAAGAATCCGAAGCTGAGCAGACCAAGGCTGAAGATAAGGATGACAAGGAGGCCGAGTCCAAGGAGAAGAAGGATTAGATCTTCTTCTACCTTCCCGTTGGCTGTTGATGACTCGATGTATAGATGGTGAAGAGGGGACCAGAGGTTCCTCTTGCGTTTTACTCCCAAGAGGCTGGACCCATGTGGACATTTTGCGTACATAAGTTCTGCATCTTTTTGACCGGCGTTTAATTGTTTTCTAATTCTTCCATGTCCCCGGATACTCATGCCCCAAAAGTCTGCTCCATGTGGTCGTGTATGATACCTAGACGACTTGTGATTACTCTCTCCTCTAATGAATGACCTGTACCCACTCAATTGCCATTAATACCTTACAGACGAGCCTTGCCTAAAATTTATAAGGTTTAATACGTAGACGGACTTGATAGAGCAGCAGCTACATTAGAGCTGCATAACAGAAGCAACGTCCCGAGGTCGTCGCTCTATGTCGTAATGATGAGCCATATGAAGAATCTTAGTAGCACTCCACCTTATGTCGCTTAAATCCGAAGCTCGACAAGGATCTTCGCTTTCAGGTGATTTTCTAATGCATATAATTCGTCGAAACGTAAACATGAACGGGATCTACAGAACTTTCCTTTAATAGGGAAAAATGTTTACTCTAACGGGTTAAAGCCGCTGGAGACTTGAAAGCTAATCGATAGGAACGATTAGGTTCTTATGGATCCTTCGCGATGGGGGCCGATATAAGAGATGTTCGCACGGGTACGGGTAGCAAACAAAATCAAGCCAAAATGATCATTTACTCCATCACAGAAAGATGTTTAGGCATTTAGATAGTATTATGACATGTAAGAAGCGATGGGTTCCCGAAGAAGATCAGCAGCCCCGATATCAGAGCATCAAGAAGATTTGTGCGCAGCTGGTCCCGGATCCTGGTCTAACACGGTAACAGGAACACTCATTTTCAGGCCTGTGCATCCCTGGGTCGATCAATAAGGCGCTTGGTATTGGCTGTGGTGTCGGGGGCGCACTATCGATCTGTGGAGATTGTGTTCACTTCTACCGTCTCAAGAAACGGAGCCCAGGAGAGCAGTCTGATAAAGGGCCCTATAGTCCTGGGGAGCTGTCTGCCTCGGAGGACGCAACGGAACTGGATGGACCGCTTTTGTCTGAAGCAGGCGGCTCGGAACTCATATCTGAAGTTCATGCCGAGACTAAGCAGGCGTCCTTGGTATCGAAGGGCAGGGGTTCTGCATCTGGAGAAGTTGCCTCAGAGCTGCCGTGAGTGTATTCATAGATGAGACTATTAATATTGTTGTGTTCGAAACCCATGAATGAGTTCGTGAAAATGTTTATAATGAATTATAATTACAAAGAAGCTATTTTCTTCCTTGTATCTCTGATGAGTGTACTTCCAATGTTAAGGCATTAAATTTATGGACCACTACACAGTGCCCAGTTCCAATTTGAAGGTTCTAGTAGCAAAGGCATGTAGATAAAAATACCTACACTTTGTGTGTCTACTTATCCATATATCATAACCTTAGAATGCTTTTTGACACCAATATTCAAACTGTATTTTGTGAGTCACTAATAGAAGCGTATAGGCTTAGCATGGAATTACTTTTCATCAATCTCAATTTCTTCTCTTGTGCAAGCTATATTGAAACCGACTATCACAAATTAAAGTTTCATTGACTATTTCATAAAGATTACATCCGTAGCATAGCCCTCTTACTTGATACATTATAGTCGCATTATATACTGAAATAGGAAACGCACTTTTCTCATTTAGGTTAGAAACGCGTTTTCAAATGGTGCTCTAAAATAAGAAAGCCCATTTTTCTGTCGCTGGAATGATGCTTTTAATTTGTTTCCCTTAGTATGTTGCATAAGAATATGACGTAAACATTTGGGCTGAAAAGTAAAAAAAGCGATTTTATGTCACTGTATCTCATTAGGACTTCAATTTCCGCCCCGACATGCATTCTTTTGTGGGTTCAAGGTCTTGTACAAATTTCCTCAATTTGCAGAATTATTTTCGCTTTCAATCAGACAGATTGCTCAAAGCATAGCCATGTAGGCAACGCCGAACCCACAAATTAAGTTGGTGGGCCCAAGCATGGCCCCCTGCTCACGAATTGTGTACACCGCAAGAGTGAACAAGTACTTGCCGCTCGTGGGTCTGGATGGTTTAATATACTCTCACCTGCCAAAAGAATGTAGAGTATAATTTCATCTTACAAATGAGAGATTCCAATATTTTTCATTTCTGTGCTCTTAATGTTGTGAGAAGAATTGGTTTTCCTAAAATTCTTTATTTGGAGTTTATACTAGATTGTGATGTGTACCGGTGGATGCTCCCGTTGAAGAGCCCCCGGGGATATTCATATCGTTGAGGCTCTGAATCAATAGCTAGGATGCTTCCCGTGTGCAACTATTCGCTAACTTTTCTTTCTTGCGCTAATTCTGCTTGGCGGGACAAAGCGAGACCATTTATGTCTTGGCTTATAGGAGAAGGGGAATTTAACCTCGAAAAGGATGCAAGATAGAAGGGAGCGGTGTTATTTGTCAATTAGGGGGATTTATACAAACACTGTTCACAGATACGTCGCACATACCTAAATGTACTGTAGATCGCTCGTTTGGCTGTGATTGATCTCGGCTCCAGTAGCCACTTTTGATTGGTCAAAATGTCTACTTATGTATTTCAAAGGTTCTGTTTGGCAGTGCAAAAGGCACCACCTATATAACACCATCTTATTGTTCCATTCCCAACAAAATCGTCACCTGCGCAGATGGGGTATGCCATATGGATTGCCATATTTAATTTACTATCTTGAAATTTAGGCTTATCGCCTTGATTTTCAATTCATTCAATTTCATTGTAGTAAGGTTCTGTGAGGAAATAGAAGACTCAACACCAAGTGGATGTTCTAAGGCCCCAAGGCTCGGGGGGAGGAAGGCGTTTGGCCCCCGGTTCCCCCCCTGGTGGATAGCTTACCATCTTCTGGGAACATACAAGCCGATAGAGTAACCAATACTATCGGTTTCAAGCTATTAGAAGCGGAGGATTTGTAGATATTCTAACTGCGACTGTATATCGGGGGCCAACTCAAGGCACTTGGACCCCTTCGTACTCACTAACCTTCTTCAGTATGTAGAGTGAAATACTTAAATTTGGCAATCTCCCGTGAGAAAAATTCTTCAAAAGCCTCTCCTGTCACTGGAAATATCAGCAGTGCTACCTTGACACAAGCTTGCCTTCAGCATTTACTAAGTTTTGGACAAATAAACGGTGACAAGATGGACTCTAAAGTATGTGTTGTGACTGGTAGCTCATCTGGAATTGGCCGCGCTATTGCCATTGCCGGAACGAGGTGCCAAGCTGGTTGTTTGTGGCGATATTAGGCACTTTCCAGCTAAGCATGAGGGGATGAATGGCCACACGCCGGAATCATCAGAAAACCATCGACCTACTGATGAGGCCATTTGCCGCGCATACGGCGTAGGCAAAGCATTATTTGTCCAGACAGATGTGACAAGCTCAGAACAAGTAAAGAACCTGACCGCAAAAGCTCTAGAAGCTGGTGGTCCACTTGATGTGTCTGTGCACCCCGGCTGAGCCGTATATCAACGGATATTGAGCCTAATCCGCGCTACCTATAGGATAGTGAATAATGCGGGTGTTTCTAATCACCCCATGCCATTGCATGAAGTACTCGAAGATCAATGGGACTTTATACAGTGAGTGAAATATGTTTCCGTTTATTATTTTGTTTGAATTGACCAAACATACGCTGACTGCCAAGTTGTAGGAGTGTCAATGCCCGAGGACCTTTCCTGTGCAGCAAATATGCCATCATGGGATTTTTGAAATAGAGTCCGGATACGACTGGGCACAGAGGTCGCATAATCAACACCTCTAGTGCTGGTGGCTTGAGAGAGGCCCGAGGGGCAGGTACGTTCTATATGAATCTTTATCGGAGACGAAGATTCGGCTCGTTGCGAGTGAAAAAAGTGAAAAACCATTCAAATTTTCTAACCATTTCCACTGGTAGCGGTCTACTGCGCTTCTAAGGCAGCTCTTATATCATTGACAAAAACAACTGCTCTTGACTATGCTGCAAATAAGATTCTATGCAACGCAATTTGCCCAGGATGTGAGTATTTGGAAATTGATGCGCGTGACCTTTTAATTTTAGCTAGGCTGACATCTACAACTAGTTGTCAAAACAGCAATGGCAGAAAAATTAGTGCCGGGCGCTGAATTTGAAGCAATATTCGAGAAGATGACGCCGCTTGGAGTCTTGAACACTGCAGATAAAGAAATTGGCAAGGCGGCTGTTTCTTGGCTAGCGCGGAGTCAAGCTGGATGACAGGTGTTATCATGCCTGTAGATGGAGTATTTACAATTAGAGGCTAGGAAGTATAGATCAAATTCAAGTTGTTGCCTGTAGTTGGAAACGATACAGAAAATCCCTTGTCATCAGCGAAGAAGAGACAGTTCGAGAGCCATATATTCTGCAGCGTTAATCAAGGAGGCCGCTCATTGGCAGTCTCGTGCCCAAAGAGATAAAATCAATGGGTTCGTCTGACGCAGATAACTGATTGCGATAGGTAGTCCGGCTAAACAGTCAAATTCGATGAGGAGGTGTACTAGTATTAGTAGGAGATGTATAATATGTCAAGTTCAAATAGTATAAACCATATCCCGAGTTACGTAAAACCATAGTGACTCCCCATTCAATATATTTGGTTGAGACTATTACATTTAACTCCTTTATCTTTCTATAAATGTCTCTATCTAGGGCTCTCTACTGTAGGTATCTATATTGGTGATCTTGATCTGTCTAACTATTGGTACGCAGGAAGCATTTTCAATTTCGGGCCTTGAAAGCTTAACGCAGATTCAGGATCGGCCAGAACTCAAAGTACTTTTTTTTTTCTTTGACAAACACAATTCTAAATCTGACCTTACAGGCAAACTGGACGCAGTAAAAAACCTGACGCTACCGATTGATATTAAAATGACATGCGAGTAACAGATGGGGGTTGACTGTGGATGCGGCAGTAGAACAGTCTCAAATGGAAACCAGTACATCTAGAGACGTATGAGCATACGGTATACTCGACCACAGTCACCGAGTAAAGTTAATGAGAGAATAATGATAACAGCGGATAGTGAGATTCAACTTGGTACAGTATGCCACGGCTTTGGAACTGTCAATTGAATTTCAATGTGTGCGTAAAAGGTGTACCCCGCTTCGCAAATAGAGCAGAGATTAGCTGAAAACCCCTTGGCGTACTTGATTCTATTCATCATCTGACTTGAAGACTGGAAACTTTGAGATGGCTTTCTAGAAATGAAATTTCCTAAATCTGAGTCAGTTAGCGATTATATTCCGTATTTGGAGTGTACAGCGAGGGGTCTCGGTTGGTCTACCCTATGGAAACCTGTTTGCTGCTCTAGGTCAGCACTCCGGCAGGAGAGTGCATGCACATGTGTCACTTGGTCAGAACAACGCCACAGGAAAGCACAGCGAGAATTCAAGCAAAAGGTGCGGGGTTCTAGCCAGGATCAAGATGTACCTCCCAGAAGTCCGGTTCCACTCAGTCTGAGAGTAGATATAAAATTCCGATAGCTGACCTGAAGTTCTCAACCCAAACAACATCTTTTCAAACCTTTGAGAAATATTATACAATGGCGCCTCCTATCTCTGACTCTGATGTCCCCCTTACCTTCCGCCCTGCAACCGAGAAAACTGCCAGCGAAGAGTCAAAGTTGACTCCGCTTGAAAAATCAGAACTGGCTTTAGCCGACAAGTTCAGCTCCCCCGATGTTTATATCAACGGCAAAACAGACACCTGTTGGCACCCGTGGCACGACAATCTCGAACTGAAGCCACTGCGCTTTGAAACCCGGACCGGTACTTTTGTGGTCGTGTTGCGAAGCTCCGAGGATACTTGGTTGGGTAAACACAGACATCGTGGCAGTGTGACCGCTGTTACCCTGAATGGGGAATGGAACTACAAAGAGTAGGTTTTCATCTAATATGATACAATTTAAAATATGATCATGCTAACTTGAAGGCCCAGGTATGATTGGATCGCCAGACCCGGCGACTATGTCGTTGAGAACCCCGGAACTATTCATACACTGCACATGGGCAAGGGCGCAGAAGTTGTGTTTACTGTTACAGGCAGTCTTGAATTTTTCCACGATGATGACAGCCTGAAAAACACCATGGATGTCTTTAGCTATGCTCATTTGTACTACGAGCATTGCAAAAAGCAAGGAATAAAGCCAAATGACGGGCTATGGTATTAGATTACTTAGGTAATGCGATATGTTCTTTTTAGTGAAATCATTTTATATGTTAAACAGCATGACGGCCTTTTGAATTCCCCGCACGTATGTTTTGACTTACATGAGAAGTTTACCTTGTCTGATGTATGTCAGACTAAGAAATGTACATTTTTAACCAATCTCCACCACCAATGCAACTTGCAGCTGTAATACTACGTCAGGCATTGGCTACTTTGTGGAAGGATTCGGCTGGTTCGCCTCATCTCGCTTGACTAACCCAAAGACGGATGAACGAGCCCCTTGATAGGGCGGGGTCCCCACATTTCCCCCCACACTCCCCCGCCACTCATCGAAGCCAGAAATAATCATCCATCCAAGCGTCCTGGCATGTTTGCCGAAACTTCCTCGTCGAGGAGCCCATATCTATCCACCCACAATTGCGATTATTACCTGTTTCTCTCGTCTTATCGCTTAGATCTGGCAATCTTGACAAAAAATGCGGACATGGACTGGTAAGTATCCCGGACGTGATGCAATAAGCCAGATATCTAACGGTTTTTAGGATGGTGAGTGACCCCGAGCGTGTAGAGTCCACGGAATCGACTATCTGACATTTCCAGCTTGACATGTCGATCTAGGAAGGTAAAGTGTGACGAAAGACGTCCGAAATGCAGGAACTGTGAAAAAGCCCACGTCCAGTGTGTTTCCAGCGACCCCTTCTCTTTCAAGCATTGGCGCAATCCTTCGATTAGCAAGAGAGCTAGAAGAGGGGGCGCGGGGATTTTTGAACCAGATCATATCTGGGTCAATATAAATTCATCTGGTATGAGAATTCGATAAACGTTTGCCAAGCAATATTTATCTTGTTCTGCAACTGACTACAGACAGGCCAATTTGTGGATGAAACTATTACAATATCTAATGAATATCAAGATGGGACGCAGAAAATAAGAGTTGGGAGTTCAAGACAAAATAATGAACGCATTCACCATAGTACCGGTGCCGAAAGTGCTGGAACGCCAATCCAAACCACCTCGACCCAACTTGAACAAAGAACCAACTCACCAGCAATTGACTATGATCCTAGCGGCATAGATTTTGGAATCACCTCCATATCACCAACAAACCGAGCAACTCCCCAATCAATAATTGACTCCAACTCTACCTCCATTGGCCTTGACAGTTTCGAAGATGTCGACTGTCACGTCCACTTGTCTGAAGTTCCTAATGCCCTGGAGGATGCACCGAGTCACATACCAATAAATACCCCCACTTCATGGGAAATAATCCGTCAACGAGAAGATGCGGCCGGTCAAGCTTTACTTTCAATGAGAAATAACAATCCAGGGGCTCAATTGACCAGGTCTTCGATGAGTGAATCAAGTCCGTCAATCCAGTGTTCCCCAATGGTTGATAGCGATTTATCGCCACAAGGAACGTATTTAGGACAAGACATACATGATACTTCCATTTCAAGTGTTTCAAAAGAAGAGACAGATCTTCTTCGTCAATTTAGTGTTGAAGTAGGGACTTGGATGGATCTCTCTGACTTGTCGGAGACATTCTCCAAAACAGTTTGTCGATTAGCCGTGCAGGATCCATTGCTCAAAGCAGCATGTATTGCATGTGCAGCTAAACAACAGTATATCGTCGGGAAGATGCACAATGGTATGCAGATAGCACAAAAGAACTACGACGTTGCTATCTCACTTCTTATCAACCGACTTTCGGACTCCAATGAGCAGCTTGCCGGATATGGATTTGCAGCTATTGTTATCTGTTCTTGCTATGAGATGCTAGACGCCCCCACAATTAATTGGCAGAGACACCTCGATGGTGTTTTCTCTTTTGGAAAAGTACAAAAAGTGAATGGATCATCAGGAGGTGTTGCGCAAGCTGCTTTCTGGTCTATCGCACGGCAAGAAGTAGCCTGTGCTATTATTAATAGGTCAAGATTGAGGCTTGACCCAGAATATTGGGTAGTTGATCTCGAAAATATTGGACAGGAAGGAAGCGAGGACATGATTAATAACCAGTACATCCCCTCTTTGCACGTTTATACCTCGAGATAAATTCTAACGAACAAAAGGGTTCTCGCTATTCTTGCAAAGGTGGTCGCTCTCATGGCTTACTCTCAAACGCACTCATTAACCAAGACAATTGACGAGTGGCATAAACTTTATGCCCAGCTGGAGCATTGGGAGAGCTCTGTAAAGAACAAGGGCTTCATGGATCCAGTTTCAGTCCTCAACGATGAAGGCAAAGTCTTTCAAACTATTTGGTTTGTAAGAAGTGTCTGTGGTCAGTATCCTCTAAGTCTCGCAGCATTTCGACTACGACAATAATTAACGACGCATAGCATCTTCCTGGCAAATGTTTCATCTTGCCCAAATACTTCTCTTAACTACAAACCCCTTACAAGACACCAATAGCCTACTTGCTTTCCGTACAATAGAAGTAAGTTAGAGTATATTTCCCCACGCTTTAATTTGTATAACAAGTATTAGACACAATTAATTTATCACGCACGACAAATATGCGGCATTGCGCAAAGTAGGCCAGATGGAAGTTGCCGTGTCAACTCAGTTCAGCCTCTCTACTATGGTATGCTCTACCAAAAGCTCCTCTTCATTTGCCCGGATACTAAATTTGCTTTGACAATTAGCGGGGTGTTGCTTCAACAGAGATGATGAGAGAAAAGCGACAGTTAAGCTACTTGAAGATATTGAAAATGAACTTGGTTGGGCGTCAATCTATAGAGCTCGGGACTTGGAAGCAATATGGAGCTGATGGCCAACAGATCCGAGTGTCTTGCAAACTTGGAGGTGCTAAGAATATAATATTGGAATGAATCTTTGAACCCCTTGAATGAAAAGAGGTGCAAAGTGACATCTGGAAGTGGCTCAAAGGGCAGGCACTTCAAGTTGAACTTTGAACTTGTCCATTGGAATAAAAAGATGGTAGTATATACCAAGTATCTCTAAATTGCTATTTTCGATTAAGTCAGGGTGTAGCCACCATCGACCCGTAGATCAGCTCCAGTAATGTACCTAGCAGAATCGCTGAGCAAAAAAGTTACCGGTCCCATTAAATCTTCTGGCATTCCCACTCGACCAGCAGGGATAAGTGAAACCCACTTCTCGCGGAATTCAAAATTCTCTTCCAGAATCTTGCGAGTACTATAGGAGCACAAGACAGTAAGTACGATCCTCACAAAAGAGGCGAAAATGAAACACAAAGCGAATGTTATTCTTGAGACTCACAGAGCAGTCAGGATATACCCAGGACTTATACAGTTCACACGAATGTCATGAGTAGCCCACTCTACAGCGAGTGATGCAGCAAGGTGACGAACGGCCGCCTTAGCGGCATTGTAAGGAGCTTGGGGCTGAGGAACATTGACAATAGCTCCAGACATGCTACCAATGACCACCATGCTCCCCGATGCTTGGCGCTTAATTAAGTGTTTGGCAACGCCAGTAGTAAAGAGATAGGTACCATCCACGACAACGCCCCACAGCTTCTGCATTCGATCGTAGGGGTATGTTACAGCGCTGAAATTCTCGGTAAAACCGGCACAGGTAACCAAATTGTCAATCTTACCCTGTTTAGCTATAATATCGGCGATAGCATCGTCGACCGAGGCTGGGTTGGATACATCAGCATAGTGAGCGGTTACTGTAGGAAGCCTTTGAATAAATTGAATTAGTAAGTTAGAAATATTGAATGATAGATGAGGGGATGGTAAGAAAATATAGACTCACTTCTCAAGACCAGGATTTTCCGATTTGAATTGTTCTAGTAATGTCTTGGCCTGGATCTGGGCTTCATCGTCTACATTATGGTAGTTAGTTTTAATTATCTTCTGTACTAGGTAGCGGGGATTTGCAATCAGCTTACGGTTCATATCAACAATGGCAAGATGCGAGCCTGAAGCCACAATTGATTGGGAAAGAGCAAGACCTATTCCACTCGCTCCTCCTGTCACCACTGAAACCTTGTCCTCAAGAGAAAATTGCGCGAGAGTTCGTTTGAAATGCCGACCGCCCCGGCCTTGAATGATGGGAGTTCGCGGTAAACCGGTATCCTCAGGGTATTCGATGCTGATGTCTTCATCTATGCGCGATATTCCTCCGCCCTTCTCCTCAGAAATAACATCGAGAGGCTTTTTGGGTTGGAGCCGGGGCCCCGACCCGGGATTTTGGGAATTGACAAGTGTTGGGCTTGCAGACGAAAATTTTCGACTAGAGAGGCTGGGGACAGAATCAATACTGGAATTAAACTTGTGCAAGCCGGTAAAAGAATATGTGAAATTGCGGGCCAGAAGAGCCAGGCGAGTGGGGCGGACAGATACGGTTCCTATCATACTGGTTGAAAGATGTGCAGCTGGAATCTAGGACGACAGATAGTTGAAAGTGAAAAGAAAAACGAGAGCTCGCCGAAGTTATAACGAGAATACGGAGCCGAGAGATGCATATTTAGTTAAAGCTTTTCTAGTATATGCAGAATAGGTATCTCAAGCGACAGCTTTTAGAGCTTGAATGTACTTTTTGATCCACTTATAAATTATCACTGTGCAATAGTATGTACAATTATCTGGAGTTTCACTTTCCTTAACAGATTCTATTATCGCTTGTAATACCTCTGCGGGTTCGTTAAGATTGCCGTCAACACTCGGCTTGACCACTACTATTCAACCCTCCTTCCTATGGGGTTAGGCAACCCAACCGAGCTGCACCCCACAGGCCTCGGCTGCCACGGCACCAACAGAAAATTCTATGGAAATACCACTGATATGTACTTCTCAGAAAATCGGTATTGAGTCAAGTCGGAGATAGACCGATTGATGTATGCTGGATTACACGATCATTAAGTCGTAATATGAGCCATGGGGAAATTTGCGTAAAGAAGATATTTGGATATTGCACTAAAAACTCATGGACTAATAATATTCACAGGAAAGAGCCACCAAGTAACTACATCAATCGCATGCTCACAAGGAGCTAGTTGTTCTTTGAGATTTTTCGATCCACTGAATTTGATCCCTCTTGTACTTATTAGCACGAAGATCACCAGAGCGAGCATGGGCTTCAAAATTCTCTGCCCGAGCCGCTCGCCCACAGAGCCGACCAAGATCGCCACTGGCCTGATCGGATGTGACTTCCTGGTAAGTACATGTTTTCAGATACTTGCCAACCCATAGACCCCCAGTATAACGGGAAGTGGTGCGAGTAGGAAGGACGTGGTTTGTGCCGATAACCTTCGGAGAATTATTAGTTATTTTAGTCCCAGCTTTTATGTAGACAGCTGTGACCTTACCTTATCTCCATAAGAGACGCATGTCTTCTCACCAAGGAACAAGGCTCCATAGTTTGTCATACGATCCAGTGCATCACGCGGAGTACGGGTGAAGACTTGTACATGCTCGCTCGCATATTGATTGCCTAGCGTCCACAGCTCGTCCATGGTTTCAACGATGATAACTTCTCCAAAAGCGTCCCAAGAAGTTTTGGCTACTGATGCAGTAGAGAGATCAGAAGCGGTAAGGAGGCGGTTCACAATCTCGATGGTCTGGCGCCCAAGCTCCGCGCAAGTCGTGATCAGCACTGCAGGGGTGTCGGGGCCATGTTCCGCCTGAGAAATTAAGTCTGTTGCCACAGTGAAGGCATCGGCGCTCTGATCTGCCAGGATGAGAATCTCAGTGGGACCCGCGAAGAGATCGATACCAACTTCGCCAAAAAGCTGCCTTTTGCCCTCGGCCACGAAGGCATTGCCAGGTCCTGCAAGAAAGTCCACTTTCTGAATTGTCTCTGTACCTATCGCCATAGCAGCTACGGCTTGAACGCCACCAAGGAGAAATATTTCGTCGGCACCAGCGAAGTGCATGGCAGCGACGGTGCTGAAAGGGATCTTTCCATTGATTGGCGGCGTGCAACCAATGACATTTTTAACACCGGCAACCTTGGCAGTTAGAATAGTCATATGCGCCGATGCAAGGAGTGGATACCGGCCACCAGGAATGTATCTAGAGTTGGTTAGATTTTTGAGACCGAGAATAGTGCCGGAGAGGATTTTCTGTCCAACTTACGCGCCAACGTGATCAATGGGCACATTTTTCTGGCCGAGATGAACTCCTGGTCGGATTTCAACTTCAAAGTCTTTAAGAGAGTTCTTCTGCGCTTCCGCAAATGCTCTCACATTTTGTTGTACTTCTTTGATATCATCGAGAGTTTGTTTGGGACAGTTGGCAATGGCCGCATCGATATCAGCCTGAGATAGCTTGAAGCTCGGTGGAGACCACTTGTCGAACTTCTCCGAGTATTTTCTCACAGCCGCATCACCGTCACTGCGAATAGACTCAATGACCTCTCTCACGATTGCGGGAACGTCGACACTGGGGGCTGATTTCAATCCTGGTAAACCAGTGACCTCTTTGAGATATTGGCGGCCCATTTTAAAGTTTCTCGACCGATCGAGTAAGGAATTGGTTGAAGATGTTATTTTCTCGTCGAGAACTTGAATGCTCCAAAGAACGTGCAGACCGACGATTGTGTTTCTGTGGCCATGGTGTTTATATAGATCCAAAGAACCATCTTATCGAACTCTGGAGAATTGTTGATTTCTGCATTGTTTCGGACTTCATGGCGAGATTCCAGTTATGTCATCTTTCCCCCCAATTGGAGCCTTCGCAGGAAAGTCCGAGAATACGAAAGTTTAATTGCCTGGTCCTTCGGCAAGTGAGCCATATTCGGCTCGATTACTTTTTCGGTAAAAGTGCAGACTCAAGACCCGCTTTTCACTTTTGCTTGACGTTTTGATCTAGAACCAGTAATGAGGGCTAAATTGCAAATCGTTCGGAAATCCTTCACCGACTGCGCTTCAGTGGAACACTCTTCCCCAGACTGCCCCCAGGTTGTGGCTATTCGGCGTTTCATTGAGACATTTCTTTTCTTGATGTCATTTGCACTTTCAGGGGCTCGGTGAGTCTTCTAAACGTGGAAACTCCCGAAGCCAAAATCTATCAACATTGAAATGTTCATCTAGATCTTTTCAAAGTAGTAATATGTTTAACAGTCTAACACTGACACAGAGAAATTTTGAATCCAGTTCCGCGATACATTAATGGTCATTCCTTCTAGCTTACTCTGAATGTATTATATTGTAGCGAGGGTAAATTGGAATGTTTTGGTTGATCTGTCTTCTATTGAATCTTTCCCTTAATATTTAGATTCAAGTACAGTAACAATGATACCGGTGTTTACTACTGGAGATTTCTAGTGTTCAAATGTCGCTCATATGGCTTCAGGCCAGGAAAATATAATTTGATACATAACTAATCACTGCTATGTCCATCAAATCCAAGGCATTATATTGCCTCGTCGCCGAGAAGTCATGGTTAAGCTCAATTCTTGCCAGTCTCTTCATCGAGTTTCTCCACATGGGTCGCCATCCCCTCTGATGAGTAGCTCAAGCCCGCCGCAGTCTTCTCAATAGCCTGGGCTTCATGAGTGATATATTTTAATGGGCGCTTTCGGGAGATGGCATCCGGGTCCTTGGTGACGATTAAAGATGGATTAGATCTATAATATGCGTCCATGTCTTCAAGGCTTCGGTTCGCTTTTTAAAGAGGTATTAGTATAAGAACTCTTCGCAATCGAACTAAAAACGCACCTGTTTCGGGATAGAAGAAGTAAAGGATTGGCAAGAAGGCAGCATTGGTCGCAGTCCAAACGAGCCAGAATTTCCAACGTAAACTCTGGATTCCAATTGGAGTAACTTCGACAATGACAAAATTCGTAATCCTACATCCATGATCAGACTTGAGCAAATTATTGAGCGAAACATTACGAACCAGTCCATAGCAGTTGCAACTGCTGCTCCCTTGGTTCTCATCGGCAAAGAGTTGATTTCAGTCGGATACAACCAAGGGATACCAAGCATTCCTATGCCAAAGGCACCATAATAGAGGAAGAAAAATGCGACCGATGCCGATGCATATTTCTGTCCATCAGTACTCGTCTCAGAGTAGCACAACAATATGCTGATAACTAAGAAACAAACGAACTGGCCGAACGTTGAAATCATCATCAGTCCTCGGCGCCCTAGCCTCTCAACAAGCAAGACAGCAAGGCCAGAAAACACCAGATACGATACAGCATTGCACGCAGATAGTAAGCGAGCCAGCTTATCAGAGAGACCAACGGACTAAACGAGCGCTTAATAAGTTACTTTCAATCAAAGGCGTAAGTCAGCGACCGAGGGTTGCTTCTTGATAACTCACGTTGATAAGCACCGTCGGTAAATAATAGGACATGATGTTGATGCCTCCGAACTGTTGCATGAATTGACTTCCAGCACCAAGAATGAGCCTTCGAAGGGTCTTGGTAGCATTTGCCTTTTTCTTCAGCAAATCTCTCCACCGCACTGCATTTTCACGCTCGTATCGGACGCTGAAATTGATTTCGCGGCACTGCATAACGATGAAGGGGTCATCAGCCGACTTCGCTTCCAGACAACTGAGTACCTCAATCGCTTCGTCTTCCCTTCCATGTGCAAGAAGCCACCTTTATATTGTAAGAATTTAGCATCACGAGTTATAAGTAAATAATGTTGGAGGTGAATTCACCTAGGAGATTCTGGTAGCCACGGCGTAGTGCCCATGAGAACGAAGAGAAAAACAAATTGGAAAGCGAGTGGAAACCGCCAGGCAACAGAGCCACCGACAAAAGAGAATCCGTAATTGATCCAGTTGACGAGGCAGAACCCAGCGATATTCATCATCATCTCAAACACCACGAGCTTGCCACGCCATTTTGCCTGTGAAGTCTCTGTTTGCCAAATAGGCGCCGTAGCAGTGTTAATGCCATTTCCTATCCTGCCACGTTGATTGGAATCAGCATGAAATACATAATTTTCCAGTGATCAGTTGTCTCCTTACCCCAACACAACTCGTCCAACAAACATTTGTTCCAGACTGAACGAGCTTGCCTGCAGGATAGTACCGACAGCCATAATTATTGTCCCAACTATGATCGATTTTTTCCGCCCCAAGGCTTCTCCAATGGTGAAAGCGACAATCGCGCCAATAAAACAGCCAACATCGTATATAGCAGTCACTGTGGAAAGGGTTCTAGTTTTCGTAGGCCCGACCAAGTCATGAACTTCGAGAAAGTTCTGTGTGATCACCACACCACCTGTATGAATTATTTCAGTTATACCCTATCATTCATATCATCCAATTATGATTCTTACTGAAAACGCCTTGGTCATACCCAAACAAGGACATATCTGTTGCACATGCAACCTGCGTAGTTGTCAGAGCGGCGTTCAAGCAGAACAAGGTATTTATTATCATACCGTCACCCAGAAAGTGAGCCATCCTCCTGTAAAGCCAAAGAAAGGCTTTTTAATCTGCACACTCATTGTGGCATGAGAATAGTAAAACAAGTAAGATGTAAATCGGATATCGTTTATGAATGTGTATGGGCTAGACAATGGATCTTTCGGATTTAAAAATTAAACTGGCATCATCTCGTCAATTATATACAATTTGGAAGTCAGTCGTACAGAGCCTAACCAATTATATGACGTGAGATCAATCCTGGGGTATTTGACTCCCGGAGAATGCTGAAATGTGGGGAAACGCGGAGAGAACGCGGGGAGGCAATCGAGGCGAGCGCCATTTTGAGCTAGATATGGACAAATTTCATTGAAATCGAAGCACAACTATTGGTCACTGTATACGCATATTTGAACTTTAAACAAGGAGTGAGAGGTATCGTATTAACACTAAAAGTCCTCAAGGTTATGCCCCAGGAAGTAGCGGGTCGTGTTGGGTAAAGGAGCCGACAGCCTGATCAGCGATTACACTTTAGGGAGTCACGCCGAGATATATAGTTTGAGCTTAATCTTATTAAATGTGTGCTAGGCTTATTGCTAGTCTAGGATAAATGTGCCTGAGATGTAGCTGTTGGATAATCACAGTCGGCCAAAAGGTATATCCAAGTTGTTTTCCATAAGCCATTTTCATGAATGTGCCTTAGCAAGGTCTCGTACGAACAAAATTACCTTCGAATTCTAGCCAGCTTTGTTTAATCATCATCGTCATGATTCACATGCGTTTTTTCCTTCCCTTGTCCTTTCTGGAATCTCTCATGAACTTCAAATATTACTAGTATGAGCCTTAGTAGTATATGGTCTATACCACACTGGAATTTTCCAATGCTAAGCTATCGCATAAAATATACATAAATAATCCATGGATATGTGATGAATAAAATATGTTTGCCCCACGATTTAGTATGTAGCAACGTGTCAGTACTTCATGTAGGCTACCTGCAAATTATGTATTTCAACCTCTAAGCTCTTACTTTCAGATTTACCTTCCAAGGCTTGATTCCAAGATTTCTTTGATAGGTAGTTTGCCCCTACAAACCGACGAGCTGTGTTAGCTTAAACAAATTCTGCAAACGAATTGTATGCAGCGTTCCTCTTAGTAGCGTCATCATGATATGTCTGCCTTTATATACCCTTCATTATCTATTGCTTCCAAGTCACATCCGCCGTTTTTCATCCTTCTGGACTTCCCCTTCTCTTGCTACTACAGAGAAAACCTCAGTTCTCAAAGTCATTACATCTAGTCAAGGTGCCTGTCTTTGCTTCTTGCGGAAAGGATCCCCACAATTCCTCAAACAATCCGCATCACTCGAAAGTTTTCAAGGCCCAAATGGAGGCGAACCTCCAGCGCGCTGAAGAGCTTAATGGTCAGCCCTTAAAGTCAGAGAAGTCACGAACCACAATTGTCATGGAGTTTGAGAATCGTCGCTTTCTTGCCCTCGCTAATCATAATGAGATGTCAATGAATATCAAATCATCATTTCTACCTTCTGCCTACACTCCGTGTACCGTTCCCCTCGACAATTTGAGAAAGATCATGATAAAAGATCTACTCATAGAGACCCACCACCGAGGGTGTTATCTATTGCTCAGAACAGTCACCCCAACAGACACCATAATGGCCGTGATGACAATAGTTGAGGATGAAGAGGACAGAGTGCTTACACTGTAGCTTTACAACCAGGAAAAAGAACTCTCACGGTCTCATCGTATTGAAGAGAAAACCATCATTATTGTGAAAGAACCATACGTTAAGGTGATGGGAGACAGCAACTACTGTATTCGAGTTGATCATTTTTCAGATCTCAAGTTTATTCCAACGTTTCATCATTTGGTTCCCGCATCCTGGATGGAAAAGGTTTTTGAAATTGATGAATCTGTCGAAAGCTGGAAAGAAAAAGGGAACAAGTTTTTTGACCAGCGCAATTATCGATTTGCTATAGAATGGTAAAGTTGGGAGATACAAAAATGGTTCGAAGTGAGACTGATAATGAGCACAGTTATTCAAAGGCCCTGGAAGTCGATCATTCTCACGAGCTAGGGGCTATAATAGAGCGTGACCGGGCTCTGTTTTTTTTTGAAAACAGGACAATTTGATGCAGTAATTATTGGTCTCGAAGAAGCATTGAGTGGACCCGACCAATGTGAAAAAGCTCTTTTTCGAAAAGCACAAGCTTTGTATGAGCTTCAAAGATTCTCTGAATCCTGCGAAATCTATAAGCTGCTCAGCGAGAAATACCCAGGAAGTCCCTTCGCTCAAGAGGAGTTTGCGAGAGCTTCGGCTCGACGTGCAGAGCAGAACACGGGCAACTATGTGTTTAAGAAGATGCTATCGGAGGTGAAAGAGCATCGGCCACCATGCCTCGATCACGCTACATAGATTGGACCTGTAATCGTTAAAAAGACAGAGTCTCATGGAAATGGTCTGTTCACAACAGCAACAGTCAAAGTTGGCGACCTGCTACTCTGCGAAAAAGCATTTTCTTATGCCTCTCATAAAGATGATGATGAACCTTCAGCGGGGGCTGGTACAAATGAGAAGCTCATTGAATTGATTGTCCAAAAGCTTTATAAGAACCCATCTCTACTTACCCCAATTACTCGATCTTTATCGGGGTACATATGGTGCGGTGGATGTCCAGGAGGTGGATGGTAAACCCACTGTGGATACGTATGAATTATACAAATTTCCGTAAACATGCCAAAAGCTTATACTTCGTCAGATTTCTTGTCGAGTGCATTGTCGACTTGAACGCATTTAAATCCCCTCTCACCTCTCGCAGGAGCCATATAAATTCCAGAAAAGGTACACGAGATGAGAAGTTTCCATCCTGTGGAATTTGGTGCTTAGCATCGCATATCAATCATTCTTGCTTCAATAATGCTTGTCACTCGTTCATTGGTGATATGATGATTCTTCGTGCTACAAAAGACCTGGCCCCTGATACGGAGATTACCACATGGTATTTGCCGCCATTGCTTGTCAAGACATGGGGGATGATGAACGATGATGTCGTCGGCTGTTGGATGATGCTCGCTCGTGCCTACCGTCTCGTAGCGCCTGCACTTCAGGCCCAAAGCGTGACATATGCCAAAATATCCTACAAGATCTGCGTTGGCGAAGATGAAACATTCTACAAAACGTATGGCCGGCTTTCGGATCGAACTGATGGCCTGATCTAAAAAATGAATATTGGAAAAAGACTGGTGGAGGCAAAAATATTGGGGGCTCTGGGGTAAATCTAACTGCTTTCTTTCTCCGCGCTGAATTACTCCAACGTGGAGGCCGGATCGTTTAGAAATATTGAAACACAAACTCTGTTCCTGTTGTCTATCTTTCGTATTCGCTGTAAACTAGTCTTGAGAATGGCGCCTAGGTATTGAGGTGATTACTCAACTTTTGTGGAATTTTTGGAATTTTTGGAATTTTTATAGATTCACAAACACGACGCTAAAAGCAAGCTGGCATGGCATGGGTCTTTAAAGTTGTTACATACATACATTTAAGGCATGTAAATCATAAACTCTAAAATTTCAACCCAATCATTTAAACCACCACGCTACGGTCAATCTTCTAGCCATTCTTCCAGGGGTCTACTGGAAGATAAGTTGCTCCACCTTCACCCTCATCTGGAACCTACTACACAGCATCGTTGGTCGAAGAAATAACGCCAGTCTCTTGCTTCGTAGTTTCATTGACTTCATCGCGAAGCAATGACTGATCTTCAGCTACAAAGTCAGTGTAAAGGCCCCGAGCGTCATCGAAAGAATTGGCAGTTCTTTCTGGAGCGCCTGCTTGCCATCTGGGAGTTTTACCATCGAGGGCTTGAACATCACGGTCGCAGGAAGGACATAGCACATATGTAGTGCCCCAAGGTCCCTTGAGAAGACGTAAAAGGTATTGGTGATGACGGTGGTATACTGCAGTAGTAAATGTGTATCCGTAAGATATGCTAATAAGCATAGGCTCAATGATTAGTATCAATGACATTACACAAGACCGGCCAACAGAGACATCGTAATACTCACAGCATAATAAGACAGGAAAGATTGGAGTACGTATGGGGAATGCTCTGGGCTTCTGAGTGGCGCCAGTAGCGGCCATAGTTTCTTTTGGCCAAAATAACAATGCCTGCGATGTATATGCCGAGAAACTGAGCGACCATAAAAGCGTCCGCCAAAATCTCCAAGGACGAGTAGGTATGTTTTCGAGGGCCACGATTTAGGAAAAGCTTGACAGCCGAGGCAAACATGGCAATAATAAACTGCAAAATATTAATAAAAAGTATGAGAATAAGTCCAGGCTGTGTGGTATATACCAGTATAAGCTGCAGAATGGTTTCAGCACTCCCATTTCTGAGAACGATCGCGGCTATAGCACATGGCAGAGAAAGGCCGGCAACGAGGAATTGGGCTTTGCGAGCCCACGCAAGAGGATATTCCGATGGAGAGTTCATGTTAAGATGATCATAAAATTGATGATATTGTGGAATGTGAATCTGTGAATCCGATCTTCAAATGAGTTGTTTTGGTGCTAGCTGGAGGTTTTAATACATCAAATGAATGTGTTTCCGTGCTAATTTAATTTGGCTGCCTTCCAAAACAAAACTCGATACTTACCTATCATAACTATCATATAAATCTATTTAAAGACAACCAGTCATTTCTTTGCATGGCTTGGCCCCGGGGGTTGTTATGGCCCCAACTCCCCAGCCTCGTGGGGTAATGCTGTTGCCTTCCGACAGAAACGGAATACTCAAAACCCGCATGATGATTGAACATTAGGTTGATGATTAATACATCTTAAAACCTTGTTTATGCTTGAATGGGAAAATGACTGCGACCGAAAGCATCCGACTTGGTATTACTTGATTCAAATGTTACAAGGTGTAGCCCGCTCCGTAGCGAAACACCGAGTGATAGAGAGCGGAAAAAATATATTCAAAGCCTTTACATGCAATTACTACTAGTACATGTACATATCTATACAGTGCCTTGAATCTAAAATGGGCCTAGAGAACAATACTCTCGCATTTATCAACAGGTCGAAGCCCAAAACTCTTCATTCCACCTTGCCAGCTCATATCGATCGCCATCTTAGCAAATTCTCTCAGACCGACCTCATAGCCTCCGATAACTTGGCTGTCCACCTTCTCAATACCACCAGCCTCGACAATCCGATGCGCCAAATCAGCAGCATCACGCAAAGCAGTATTCGCCCCCATTGCTCCAGTTGGGGGCATGACGTGAACAGAGTCTCCTAGAAGAGTCACTTTACCCGATGGCTCCCAGGCTGCAATTTCAAACGGGGCGGACAGAAGTGAGCGAATAGATGACTGGCTTGCATCTTGATAGTCAATAACACTTCGCACAGATGGATCCCATGACGAAGTCAATTGACGCGTAAGATCCGCAGCCTCTTGCGGGGTAATGTGCCAGGACCTCTCATCAGAGAAGGGAATTTTTGACCGATGAACGACAAGCACCCAGTACATATACGGGCTGGGTAGTGGCGGTACTGTGGCATCATTCGCGTATGGAAAATGAATTGACTCGAACATGAGGGTTGGTTGATCTTTGTCGTCTGGGTCTGTCACCAGGCTCATTCCTGTTCGGTGGTTCTCTGGTGAAGCGGCTAAGTATTCAGGCGTGATGGGTGTTTTGCCGAACACAATGCGCATTCCCGTGTCTATAGCTGGGAAGTTGGGTATATGTTGCTTGCGGACTTTGGAGCGAACACCATCCGCTCCGACTAGTAAGGCCCCCTGGGCGGTGGTTCCATCTGCGAAGTGGGCGACGATCTTATCATCAAACTCCTCGTAGTGCAGTAGAGATTTGCCGAATTCGACACGCTCGTCAAGATCAGTTAGCAGTGCTTCGCGGAAAGCACTGCGATCAATTGTGTATATCTTTCCTGAGAAGGAGCCAGAAGGTGGCCCAGGAGGAGGACCACCGGGACCTCCCAAAGTTGTAGTCGAAGTGCCGTCGGGCTTGATTCTGACGCCGAGCCCAGTTGTCGCAGCGCAAGTTTTCTCAAAGAGAGCGAAAATCTCTGGTGTTAGAGAATCTTCTAGAGCTTTGACGCCATGCTCAGTAATTCTGAGACGGTATCCTTGAGTGCGAAGATTTTGTCTTTCATCTTGTTCGAACAGTTTGAATGGAATGTTGTTCTTTCTCATGGCCTGGGCAAGACAGACTCCACCGAGCCCGGCGCCGACGATTAGGACTGGAAGAGACATAATAATAAACAAAATCAGGAACGTGAAGTCTCCCAAGGAAAGTAACTGTGTGTTTGATAGATATTGATGATGAGTTCTCAAGCTGGTTTGTGTATATTGGGTTGAGGTGATGCTGTGATTCTTATAGATCGCTCAGGATGCAGTCCTCGGGACCGAAATTTGAGGCTCGGGACCGAGAGGCGAGAGGCGGTGGCCGACACCAACTGGCAACAACAACACTTTGGGCGTTTTTCGGGAATAACCACAGATTTGCAGAACTTGTACTCCGTAAGCCCCAATCTTGCAAAAAGGATGATTCATCAACGACAGCTCTGATTGCTTCAAGTGTACATAGAAATACCAGGAAGCGCTTTTGTATTTGAACTTGATTTTAGTCAAAGGCGCACCGTGATACTTGATCTAGTTAGGCCTCCCACAAGCCAATTACGACGTGGCGTTGTAACCTCACTCTCGTATTTGGATATAATATCAGACATTGCCCTCACAACAGCTTCGTATAAGCCGACCGTGGAATATCAAATGTAAATGCCTCAAGTTTCGAATGCATGTCATTTCCTAAGACCACAAGAATGGATTTCAAGCGCCCTAAGCAAGCAATCTTCCTTGGCTTCTATCGTATGGGGAAAGATGTTCCTAGTCATCCTTTTCCGAGGCTAAATGAGTCTCGAGTGTTCAGGAATCAGCTGCGTAGAGTACATATAATTGCACTTAGAGCGGGACTTTTGAAAGCCCTTAGTCCTACTTTGTGCCTTGCGGTTGTTGTTGTGGCCAGTTTTTGGGTGTGGAAATCGTAAAATCTTGTGTGCAGCTCTAGTCGCTTGAATCATCTCGCGCACTGTGGTGCCTGATTTTACCACAACCATCCTCTCTTCTGCTCGGCCGATTAGATCAAATCCAGCCAAGTCCAATGAAGGACTTTTTTTTTGCTTAATATATGAAATGCAAAAGCCGGGCGTTTTGATGGTACAACTTGATAGATGATATTGACAACGATCTAAAGGGGAATCTTACGGGGACAAGGGAGTATGCCCTTGACAATGTTCATTGGTAGGACATGGAGGAATCGCATCAGAGTTCACCGGGGATGTAAATGCTTCTCAAAAGGTATCATCCTCTAGACGTTCCATGCGTCGAATGACACTCGGGCTCTGGTCGTCAAGGTCGTCGGTGACGTCTCCTGCCCCAGCAGTAGCCAGCAAATCGTCCACAATACGCTTCGAGGCTTCCTTAGCTGATGGTGGTGATATTGTTAGTTTAATACTCAAAATAAAAGGTGAAGGAAATTTGGGGACATGGGAAATCCTCCTACCAGGTGTTTGCATCAGTCGACTCTGAGGAATATGGAATTGCATGGTCTTGGGAGGGCTGGGACCGAGATCTTCATCTAGATCATCGTCACTATCCCAGAGCGCCCGGCTGGTTCCTGGTTTCTTGGCGGGAGTCAAAACACTAAAGCCGGGCTTTGGAGTGCCGCGAACGTGATTGCTGCTGGTACGTCGCTTGCGATGGGTTCCGGGTGTTGCATCGACACCCTTGATAGGCGAAGAAAAGATCTCAGAGTGGAGTTGAGGGGCCTCAGGTTCCGGACTGGAAATTGGTGAATCGTCGAAAGCATACTTCGAGCTAGAGGCGGCCTGTTTCGGGGTAACCGCAAATTTAGAGCGTGTGTTTGTACCGCCCCCTGCATTGTAGAATCCCTTGCCTAGAGGAGTAGCTTGAACGCGGTATGTCTTATCGAGCATCTGGTGCATTACCGGATCAGATGATTTGTGGTACCGATTGTCTCTAGATGCGGACTGGTATTTGGCAGAGGACGTAGGTGGGATAAAGGGTGATGACATAGGAGTGACGGATGAGGCTTCTGGTGGGAAGAAAGGTTGCCGACCTGGGGTTGATGGAAGTGTAGAAGAGCCCGGAAGATCGAAGGGGGACCTTTCTTCGTTGATGTGCTTTCTCAAATTCTCGTATGAAGACGATTGTTCGATGGAGGATATTGTCATGTCGTCCTCAGTTTGTTGGGCTGGGGCTCGCGGCGTGCTGTGCGAGGAGATAGTGAGGGCAGTGATATCCAGATCCTCGCCATGGCCATGGGGGATAATATGGCGTTGCGACGCAGGCGTAGCGTAGGATTGGTCGGCTTCGTGGGTTGTGCTTTGAGTTATATCGGCAGATAGTTCCTCTTCTGTTGCTGTAGGCTCCTGTGATGTATCATCATTCCCATTCGGTCGCTCCTCATATCCGGACAGAGACACGTTGGCGCTGGCCTCAAAGAATTGTTTCCAAAACTAGGTCGTCGATTAGTATGCATAAAGAGCAATCGAATGCTCCCCTGAGATGAACTCACTTTGGCACCATCCCAAACATCATGAGAATGCTCCGTATACTGCTCCACTATAGGTAAGATACTAGTCGTCACGATCCGGTGTGCTTGACTGAAGTTTTGATCGATCTCTGTGGACATTCGGTGGTTAACGTCATATTCATTCGGTTTGTTTATTGTCTGACCTACCTTGGAGCGTCAAGGTGATGGACTGTTCTAGTTTTTCCAGTTCTTCGGTGAGTGAAAGCGGCCGCTCAGGGTGGCCCGATTGACGGGACATGATGGGCAATTCTGGTGTTTGAAGAAGTGCTCTATCTCGAGGTAGATAGAAAACAATGAAGCTCCGCGTCGACTCCACGCGCGGGGAACGGCTACCCAAAGCGGTGTGTTTTTAGGGCTGTAGATAAGGGCTTGCATCAGTCATGTGGAGCGCCATACTCGGGAGGAGACCGATCTCAATGAGGAAAGACGGGACGTTTTCAATGGCGAAAGATCAATGTCAATGCTTTGGATATAAAATCATTGCTCGTTGGATCCTTTGTATTCACGTCAACGCTTTTTCGTGCATGTCATTGCTCTGCTTCAGTCGACTAAAGAGAATCTTTGGATTTAAAAGACAGTCAGGCATTGCGAAAGGAACTCAATAACTAGTAAATCTATCCCTATGAATTTATAGTATCTATTATTTGACACAATTGAAACCTATCGTGGAAGTCCCGAGATGCCCGTCGGGAATCCTTACCTCGCATCCATTCGGGAAGAAGGCCTGGCCGAAGATCCTGCATTCACCAAGGTCTGAATTGAAGATCCGATCTGCATTACATTCAAGTTAGTCATGGCTGGGAAATTTCCCGAAATGGTAAAATAATGATATGCTTACGCTTGCATCTCGGAACCCTTAAGTTCGCAGTTATCGCCTGAAACGAATACACCACAACCGAGCACACCATTGCTGCCATTTATGTGGCAGGCTCCGGTATTTCCGTCTCTTTTTTTTGTTCTATCAAGGCGATTAGCTTACTTCATCCCGGAAGTATATTCAGACTTATCCACGTCGTAGAAGAGCTTCTGAAAGCTGTTATATGGCTCAAGTCTGACACCGGCTTGCTTCATATTGCATTCAATAATGACACGGGTTTCCTTCAAGTGCTCCTAGGCTATAGGTAAGTTCTAAACCCATATGGGCTTCAGCATTCTTGATAGCCATTCTTTACAATAGATACGAATCAGTCATTTTTATGCTGGACAAAGGCTTAAGCATTGATGTTTCACATGCGATCCTAAATAGTTTTGATAGTGATCCATATTGCTCGAGTGCAATCGAGCTTGCTATTCGAATCCGTAATTTGGACAGTTCAAAACTGCTGGTCGCTCGAGGTTTTTCTCCTGAGCAGAAGGATCTTGATTTTGCCAGGCAAAATGGATACACAGAGGAAAGTGCCATTTTGTCGATATTCGACACCGTTGAACTGTCCGATATAATGCCAATTGATCATATGATTGATCATGTGGCTCTTTGGGCCCCTCAAGATGCGCGTGTCAAGGTTGTTCCATTGTCTTTGCCGTTAATCCTGAGCCCAGAATTCGAAGTAAAACAAGATGAAACTCACTTTTCACTAATTTGCAACTTTTTCTTTCAAAGCATGGCTCTCAGGTTTGCCCTGTACGACGAAGGATGCAGAGTGGAGAGCATTCCAAATAACTAGAACTTCATATGATATACCTTGAGAGCGGCTCAATTTATTCGCCAATCGGGAAGGTCGTTCAAGGTTAGTCAATTCGATAAAACGTAGCTGAAAGTAAGTTTGCTGATACACATGGATCCCTCGCGCCCCACATCAATTGTTCCAGCAGTAAAAATGTATAATTAAGTAATCAGCATAGCATAACTTCCTGTATATACCTTGAAAGGCCGGAACTATAATTACCCGGACCCGTGCCCCACAAATACTGACGTACGGTCGGCTGAGACCCGGCTTCTATTGCGAGTTCCCACTCAGCCTTGTCTTCTCTTGAAGGCGAAGCTAAAACCAATACGAAAGCTACAAGTGATAGGTTCACATTCACCATGCCTGCACCACTCGCTAAAGGTAAGTCAAAGTCAAAACATCGATGTCGTTGGTTAGTTCGTTCTAGATTCACTAGGGCGGTATCCTCACGCTTATCGGTTCCCCGCTACGAGCATATCTGACGATCTATCCAGGTATTATCTTGACAGTGTCCGTCCTCGTCGCTGCCGGCGTGGCCGTTTACCAGTCACCACAGTTTCAAGAATGGATGAATACTTCTCGACGCAAGGTTGCAGTTGCTTTACACAATCTAGGCGATGAGATACAGCCACGCAACTCATCATCTCCGACTCGAGAGGATATCTCTATGAATGAAGATATCGGGGAGGCAGCGGAAGAACGCAGACGTATCGCACGAGCAGAGATTGAGCGGCGGGCCGCTTTGTTAGAAACTCGCCGGAACTCAAGGAACTCCCAACAACCGCTAGACAGCTTCGATTCTTTGGTAGACAATGATGGCAACCTCCGCTTGCACAATAGAATGAACCGGAATCTCTCGGATGACAATAACATGGCCAGCTCGACCGCAGTGGATATAGGGACTTCGCAGCAACTTTGGCGGGGTAGACTGACTGATCTGGATGGAAACCGACTGCAGGTGGAGATCCACTCCGATACTGCGTCACATCATCCATCGGAATCTATTGTTCAGTACACGCCTACATCTGAGAATCCACATGGAGGAAGTCTTTTTGATCCATTTTCTGATTCTAGAGGCCACTCACCTGTGTCCGCTGCTTCAATCTCAGCATCAAGCCATACTGAAGGCAACGAACCGGTCTATTATACTCACCCCCACTCAGCATCTGACTCAAGCCATCGACCAGATACCTTTCACGACTTAAATGAGTTGATTAATTGGGACCAAGAAGAACGTCAAGTTTCGTCCGCACCATCCATAGCAGGAAGCTCAATCAATGGGCATCGATTCAATGATGTGTCATCTGATGGAACACTGAGCGATTTGGGTGCTGCCTCAGTGGGAGGCGTATCGACGCCAGCTAGCTGGTCTGAGATCGGCAGTGTAGTCAGTGATAACGATGCTGGTCATCAACAGTTGCTTTGATTGAGCTTTGGATTTCTCAACGTAATACAACCCTTGATGGGCTTTGATAACTTGGCGCAGTTGGGTTGGATTGAGTCAACGGTAACAGGTAGCTTGCTCAATTTTTTTATCTTGTTTCTTTCTCATTTTCTTTCTTTTTCTGCGGGAATATCAATAAACGGATTTTGAATTTAGCTATGAATGAATACACCCAAATGGGGTTATCGACAGACACTGATTCATTTCCCTGCGGTATTGTCTCTAAATAGAATCTCTCTTTTTCAAGGAATAATCCAGTAATTCGTATTCTACGACTGGCGTCCTCTATATTTCCGTAAAACCCAGGTCTTCGTGTTTCCAGGTCGCCGCGGCATGACGCTGTTCCCAGCAAGGAAAATTCTAGCGGACTTAAGGGCCCAATCCCCGAGACACCACCACAAAGCGGGAATGCAGCACATACACTGAGGCGGACTTAGGGACATTGACCATGAAAACCACGCAGTGTTCGAAATATAAAGAGCGCCATGAAGTCCTATATAGTGAGAAAACTTTATCTTCTTCCACCAGTGAATTCCTGAGATTTTCAACATGACTTCCACATCTCGAACCATTGTCCTCATCACCGGCGCAAACCAAGGAATTGGTTATGCAGCAGCAGAGCAGCTTCTCAAGCAAAAGGACTACTATATCTTGCTCGGCTCGCGCAATGCTGAAAATGGCGCTAAAGCAGCCGCAGAGCTCGACCCCTCCGGTGTATCTGTGGAACCCATCACCATAGACTTGACAGACGACGGTTCTATTCAGCAAGCTGCAGACCACATTGCCTCAAAGCACGGTCGGCTAGATGTCCTCATCAATAACGCCGGCATCAACAACGAGCTCGCTTCCTACTGGAACCAGCTAGAAAACAAAGAAGAGACCAAGCCAGATCTCGCAGCCTTGCGACATGTATACCGGGATACGTACGAGGTTAACCTTTTCGGCGCGGCTATCACAACCGAGGCATTTACTCCACTGCTCGAGAAGGCGGTTATGAAGCCTGCACGTATCGTTTTTGTTTCTTCGCATACGGGCTCTATTGGATTGCGCACTGATTCGTCTTCTCCATTCTACGAGAAGATGAGCCTAGCATCGTTTCCTGTTTATCGTAGTAGCAAGACTGCGATGAACATGCTGACGCTGCATTATGCTGCGAAGTTCAAGGAACAAGGCTGGAAGGTTAATGCCTCGTGCCCAAATTTGACAAAGTCAGCCTTTTCTCGCTTCAGTGATCTGGGACGCTCTCCGGCGGCGTCAGCGGTTAACATTGTTCGGCTGGCAACTTTATCTGAAGATGGAGAGAGCGGACAATACTCCGATGAGAATGGTGTTGTAGCGTGGTAGATGACAGAAAGAGTGGCATGCGGTCAATACGGTCAAGGATTGTTGAATAATCTAAAACTATTTATATCACATAACTTGAATTATTGTTGTTTTGTTCCGAGTATAAGTATAAGCCTAGGCAAAGATAGACCCTGCAGAAGCTGGGGAAATATTTCATTCCGACAAGGTAGCGGGTACTCTGTTTCACTGCAATAATACCATAGTGGAGTAAGTACCAGGTACAATCATCGGGTAAGCAGCGGGCCAAAAGAGCCTCGGCAAGTTCGGGGCGACGTCAACGTAAAAGCGGAGTGCCTCGTCTCTTCTATGTACCTCGCCGTTCCTCTTCTCTTTCCCCCTTCTTCCTTCACATACCCCATACTTTGGTCAATTTGGTGAGTTTTTGTTTATTGGAATTCCAATGATATTTCAAATCCCCATGTTTGCTTGTTCCAATTTTTATTCAGACTTGCCTAGTAGCTGCATGCAAGCTTCCCCGCAATATCACTGGGGGGGCCTCCTTGCATCAACCCATCAGAGTGGTCAGGAATGAGGAGATATATTGAACTACAGAAGCTAATGAAAGTATTTGATAGTTTCATCTCATACATTCACAATGGCCGCAGATCGTCTTAGCTCGCTTCTGAGCCACCTCCGACCCGGTGCTAACACTGGGCTTAATGCAATGTAAGCTTCTGATCATTACTTAAGAAGTGGACGAACGTAAGGCTGACTGCCATCAAAGCACCCAAAAGAACCCAGATGATGTAGTGATTACATTGTCTCTGCGCACGCCGCTGACCAAGGCGCGGAAGGGTGGCTTTAAAGACTCTGAGTTGGACTACATTGTCTACGCGCTACTGAAGGAGACATTAGCCAAATCTAAAATCGACCCCGCACTGATCGAAGATGTGTGCTTGGGCAATGTAAGTATGACTTAAAGTCAGAACTGCTGCTTTTTCAGCTCGCCCTGTCTAACATCAATTAACAGGTCGGCGAAGCTAAAGCCGCCTACATGGTCCGCGCTGCCGCTCTGGCTGCTGGAATCCCTCACACGGCTGGTGCCTCCAGCGTAAACCGATTCTGTTCCTCTGGCCTGAAGGCTGTGCAAGATATTGCCAACCAGATTCAGCTTGGTGCTATTGATGTCGGTATTGCTATGGGTGCCGAGTTGATGTCTGCTGCCGGTGATCGTCTTGAGCGCCCCTTCAACGATGAAGTTCTTCAGAACCAAGAGGCAAAGGACTGCATGCAGCCTATGGGACAGACTTCTGAGAATGTCGGCAAGGACTTCGGTATATCCCGTGAGCAACAGGATCGATATGCTGCGGAGTCATTCCGCCGTGCGGAGGAGGCGCAGAAGGCCGGTTGGTTCGATGATGAGATTGCTCCTATCTCTGTTAAGGTTAAGGACCCTAAGACTGGTGAGGTTCACCAGGTCACATTGACTAAGGATGATGGAATTCGCCCTGGTACTACATTCGAATCTTTGTCGAAGGTTCGACCTGCATTCCCCCAGTTTGGTGATAAGTCGACTGGAGGAAACTCGAGCCAGGTTACCGATGGAGGTATGTATCAAATTCGCAACATTTCCAAATTGGAAGGTGAGGCAAATGCTAAAACTTATATCTATAGCCGCTTCTGTCCTCCTGATGCGTCGCTCTAAGGCCATCGAGCTCAACCAACCTATTCTCGCCAAGTTCTGCGGCGCCACCGTTGCTGGTGTGCCTCCTCGCGTGATGGGTATTGGTCCCACCGCTGCTATCCCCAAGCTGCTGAGCAAATTTCAGCTGGATAAGAATGATATTGATATCTTTGAGATCAACGAGGCCTTTGCATCCATGGCTGTCTACTGTGTACAGAACCTTGGTCTTGACCACGCAAAGGTCAACCCCCGTGGTGGCGCTATCGCTTTAGGACACCCTCTCGGTGCGACCGGCGCGCGCCAAATCGCTACTGTGCTGAGCGAGGCGCGCCGGACTAAGAAGAAGATCTTGGTTACTAGCATGTGTATTGGAACTGGTCAGGGTATGGCCGGTCTATTTGTGAACGAGCAAGTGTAAATGTCATTGTAAGAACTCTTGATACAGATAATCTGGTTGATTCAACAAATGTGTAAATTGATTCATATGAAATATATGTGGGTTTCTCAAATGAGTATGCAAAGCTTCCAGTAAAAAGGGTCATGAGGGTATCAAGTCAAGAATGAAGACTAAAGAAAAATTTAGAAAATCGTAAGAACGTAATATGGCAATCATCTTGAATCATCCTGCTTCCCCTTCCCCTTCTTCATTCTTTCTTCCGCCGCACGAGCCATAGCCTCCCTTCTGGACTCAGTTCCCGTCGCTGCCCCGAGCCTGGATCCCGAAGCACCAGACTCAGCTTTCGAGCCCCCAAGCACAAACTCGCCTCCAGTCCACCCACACTCATCAACGTATTCCTCGTCTTCTTGCATCCTTTCCCAATCCCCAGGGTTATAAAACTCATCCTGAGTCAATCGATTCCCACCAGACTTCCAATCCGCTTTCTCGACCTCTTTCTCAATCTGCGACGTCAGATCCCAGAAATCCCGATCGTGAGGTCCAAACACACAATGCGCCAGCTCGTGGCATAGTGTCTTCCTTATAGTTCTATAATCGCGATACCCATCGTACGCATCCGTACGCAGTCGCAACTCAATAACCTCGCCCTTATTCCTATTTAGACCCAGAGTCCGCGACTCACTAGTCGTGTGCTCTGCAGGATTCATTTCCGTAAGAAGCGGCACAGAGAACTGATGCTTAGCCATTGCAGCGCGAATACCTGGGTCATCACGGAGTCGCTCGAGGAACTGCAGAGACCGGTCTGGGTTCGGGAGGTAGGAGAGAGGAAGGCAGCGATGGAAAGTATAGTTGTTACTCGAGGACGAGAGGGTGTGAACGCCACCTCTAGAAGGCGCGGGGGTGACTCTATTCCTTTTGCTAGCGGCGAAGGCTTCGCGACGAGCTTCTTGTCGTTTTTTTACGTCTGCGGCTTGTTGGTGGAGCTCGGCGATGTCTTTTGCTGGGGTGCCGAGGAGGGTGATTTTGAACTTCGGGGAAGATAGAGGCAGCAGCTCGCTGAGTTGCGTTGGTGGAAATGGGGCCTTTTTCATGCCTGGCTTTGGTGCGATGAGGAGCTTCTGGTTTGATATTGGGATATTGAGGTCTGCTTCGATTTCGGAGCTGAGGTCTTCGAGTGTGGCGGTTGGTGGGAGGTGGAAGGTATGCGCGGTGCCTTGGTGGTGCACCATTAACTCAAGAGATGTCTCCATATTGAATATGCTAGATTTGCAGGCGTAAGGCGTAAAGATGCGACAAGGTGAGAAACCGACTCCGCTTGGATGCTTTAATATATGAACCCGATTAGGCAGGCGCTGAGGCGAATTCGAGAGAGTTCCACGGCAATAGCTTTGTCAGCCCGGAGATAAGCATGGGGCCTCGGCATTAGCCACTGACGTTGTTTTGTTAGTGAAACGCAGATCTTATAGTTCAAATGTTACAAATCACCATGCCTACAAGTTGGATAATCTGTTTATACTAAGACAAACTACTTAGGACCATAATGATATGTCAGTATAGGGCTAGCTAATCTGATGGACTTCTAGTAGTCATTGTAAAATTTTGAAAATGAACCAAAACCGCCAAACGCCGTGGGGTGGCATACGGTATTTGAACTCAAATATTCCACATAGCATACCCAAATGCAAGAATCTCGATCGAAATGCAATATATACAAGAGTTGAACGACAGATATTCGCGCCGATCATTAATGGTGCCATCTTCAACACTAGGGGTGGAGATGGGACAAGAATGAACACACAGAGAATAAGTAGCGAAAAGAAGGGTCGGAGAAAAGGATTGTAAGATGATGCCCACCAATCCTACTGTTTCGCGACAGATGTTCCGTTGGATAATGCGATGGTTAGATTGGCAATGGCATCATCCGACATCCACTCTGCCATTTCAGGAATCCAGGTATGGCTATGAAAACAAGTCAGTAAACCCGGGCAATCTCAGCATGCAATGGTAAATCTAAAAAAACTCACTTGTGAAATGTAGTGTTGATCAACGCCTCCTCTGAATACTCCTCCAGTAGAATCAAATCATAATCAAAAGGCACCTTAGCCTCAACACCCTCAAAAGTCGTCGCACGCAAAGGAAAAATATTCCCAATTCGATACTCATGGAAGTTCTTACATTGCCAAATTTCCGGATGTGCATCCGGCTCCAATCGGCTCAATCCCGTAATATCAATATACAGCCCAGTCTGGATATCAATCCACCTCGCATCAATGATGTTTTTGCCCTGTCCACGTTCTCGCTGCCTCGACCAAGGATTCACATCCAGTAGATACTGGCGCTGTTCTCCTGATGTTGGCGACTCATATTCTACGACCGTATGGTTATAGTGGTCTGCTAGATAAGCAAGTGTTGTATCGGGTACTTGCGTATCCATGTCCCAGTCCCAGGGAAGAATCCGACCATTCCACCACCAGCCGAGGAGAGTTCCATGCGCAATCCAAGTTTCTAGTTTGTTTTCATGAAAAAATGTGAGGTATGCGCGGATCATGTGGGTGAGGGTTTTTGCGCGGATGTCATCGGAGACAGGGCCGACGAAGAAGCGCGAATCGTAGTGGCCGAGGATATCGTCATTGCCTGGTTCATGGAAGTATTTGTATTCGGCGGAGGCGTTGAGGCCGTATTGTCGCCAGAGAGGATCTGTGTATGTTGGGTCTTTCCATTCTGGCTTGGGAGTTGAGGAGGGACTCGGAGTTGAGGAGGGACTCGGAGTTGAGGAGGGACTCGGAGTTGCGGAGGGTTCTGGGTACGGTTCTTGACTTTGTGTGCTAGGTAATGCAGTGGCTATAGACCAGAGTGCAGAGGCGGATGCTAATGTCGTTCGCCAATGCATCTCCGGCTGAGTTTCCGAAGCACTGGTTTGAATTCTTTATAAAGGTGGTTGAGCTGCGGAGCGACGCCTTGTTGCTCTCATGCTGGATAAGGTGCTAATTGGAATCGTTTTCTGGACTTGTTTATCCGAATTCAGTGGATGTTTCATGCGTGTAGCATTTACAAGTAGATAGCTTTATTCCAGTCTTCCAAGAGACAGAGCTATCTGACCATGGAGTGGGCCTGTGGTGGTAGCAATGTATAGTATACAGCGGGCAAAGATCCGGAGGGGGTGAGATGGGTACTATGATGGCAAAGATTGCAAAAGATAGACTCCTAGACAAGACTCAAGGGCAGGAAAGAAAAATCCCAAAAGAGCAAAAAATACGGTGGAATAATATTAATGAGGAAACGAATCCAGGAACCAACAATTACCCACCCGGCGAATCCGGAGGGCAATGGGCTAAAGAAAAACGCTCCCCTGGAGGTTCTGCTAGTGGTGGGGCGGATTGAAGCGGATGAATATCCCCACTATTGGGACCTAGGATGGATCCCATCTCCTGACAGTGAGAAGCGAAGAAGAATAGGGGAAAGGGGAATTGGGTAAAGGAGTAGAATTAGGAAGGACAGAGCGCAGTGCGAAAGGCTTGTAAGGATTTAATCTCCTTACCAAGGCACAAGAGTTGCCAGTGTATGAAGCATCAAAACACAGATCAATAAGTAAAACTTTGGAAAACATTACGAACCCGAGTGGGAAACGAATACGAAGATCTGGGGAAAATTAATATAATTATGCCTCGAAATGAAGAGATTGCATCACTACGAATACGGAGTCGAGCGCGGAATTCCGACTGAAATTGGAATAAATGCTGTACCTTCCAGGGGTAACTGCAGCTAGAGTAGGATCGTGTGCCAACTTTCCCTACCAAGGTGGTTCATCTCGGGCTACTCCGTACAAGTACTAGGCCCCGCTTACAAGGAACACTGCCTAGCTGTAAGAGGGAATCCGAAAAGAGGACAATGTAACTATCTTCTTATTTTGCAGCTGATTGATCACGAAATTTGAGACATAGTCAGCCCAAAAAGCTGGGCATGAGGAGGGAACTCTTTTGAGCTTCGTTTCAAGGATCATATCGAGAAGAACTTGAATTAATGATCTTGGCGCTGCTAAGGGACTCTGCGCAGTTGAGCGTGGATCCACATTTAAACGACGCGACCGTGCGAACTTCGCGTGGATTGTTAGTGGATCTGTGGCTTTCATGGTCGATTTAATTAGACGAATTCCATATGAACCAGTATGTTTTTCAAGGACTTTCCGAGGTTACTAGAAACTAAAGTCATGTGTCATGAAAAGCATGCATTGGGATAAAATTATCGATCATATACTAAGTAATCTCAATCTAAATCCGCATGCTAGTGGATCCTCACGGAATAGAACGGAAAGGACTGCAAGCTCCATGGATGTGCTAAATGATGATCATTTATTCCTTGTCTACGTTAGTCTAGTATATAATAGAGCACGGCAGCTACGACAGAATAGGGTTATTTAGACTTGAAGTGATCTGCCAAAGTGGCGCAGGCTTCTAGTGATGCAGATCGCATCAAAGGACTGGATCGACGACGATCAGCACCAGCCCTACCAACACGCAACCTGTTGACTTCATTTTCTACGGAATAACAGCAGAGAAACTTGAAGAATGCTTGTATGCGAGGTCAGCCGGTTTTGAAAGCTTGACCCCCTTACATACTTGTACCGAGCTGTACTCGACATTGGTACACATGCACAAAAGTAGTAGTCAATCAGCGAATATCACTGACTGGCTCGCAGCTTGAGACTATCTATCTGGAAAGGATTTGTCTTTCTAATAGTCTTTCTGCTTGGTTTCTACCCATGTAGAGCTTACAACCTAACATTTCCTTCTCTTTTCTGACTCTTGTATACGAATGAATTTCTTATTCTATGTTGTAAGTATAGAAGTCTATCTAGTACGTAGGTGTTGTATTCTGTCCTAATTCTTGCCTGCAAGCTAAATTTTGTTAGGGAACTTGAACCATGTGTCCATTATCAAGACCTCAATATTGGCAACTTCTCATGACACAGCCTGGCCCAACGGCTTCGAGTCCTACTTATGCCCCTACACTTTAGATTCAAGTTGGAGTACTAGTACTCAGACTGCACAAGACTTTCCAACGCTTATAGCAGGGCCGATGCATACCACTTGACGAAACTTAGTGGCTATGGCAAGATATTACTCCCAGGAAGCACTTGGAACCTTTGATTCATGATTCATTGGGGAGGCCACTCATCTGCATTGAAGGGCACCAATAATTACAAAGGGCTACATATACGAAGAAATAGATATGATGGGAATTCATCTATTCATTTCAAAAGAAAAGCGATCTACATCATAACGGGTTGCCATTAAGAAACAAAAAAATGAAAATCTGACCAACTCAAAAATAATACCGGTTGGCCATGTCTAGGTCCGTGAAAACATCTCTGTAGCCTTTTCGTCATCATGTGAAACATCGCTTCCAACCGTTGTTATAAATCGTCAACAACGACGCGAACATCATATCAAAGAAGCATAAGCGGGGTAGTATGAGAAAATATCAGTTAAGATCGTGTTAGATCTACTGCTTCTCCTCAGTCTCACCCTGGGCCTCGCCCTCAGGTGCGTCCTTCATCTCAGCATCGCCCTCGGCCTTCTTGGAATCCTCTTCGGCCTTTTTGGCCTCATCCTCGGCCTTCTTCTTGGCGTCGAGCTCAGCGCGGCGCTTAGCGGCGGCCTCCTCCTCAGCCTTCAGGACGGCTTGACGCTCAGCGTCGGCCTTCTCCTTGTAGCGCTGGATGATGGGGCCGGCGATGAAGCGGATATCATCTTGCTTGGCAACATAGACGGACTTGGTGGTGTCCTCGCCGTCCTCGTACAGCCAGTCTTCGGTATCCATAAGCTTGGCACGCAGCTTCTCCTTCTCCTCGTCGGAGGCGAACTCAGAGTAGATACCGTCGATCTTGTCACGCAGCTCGTAGATGGAGGCCTCGAGCTCGTTCTTCTTCTCGTCGGTCTCGGCGACGAGTTTGTCCTCCATGTACATAGCATTCTCACGCTCTTGGAGGACTTGCTTGCCAGCGGCATCGATACCACCGACACCGGAGACAATGGGCAGGTCACCCTTGCGAACCTGCTTCTTGACCTTGCGGGTCTTCTTGGGCTGCTCCTCGCCGTTAGCGGCGTCAGTGTCCATAGCCTATGAGATATAGTATTAGTATAAGTCGTTTACAACCAGGCAAGATGGCCTTTGTTACAAAAAGGGTCAAAGGGAAAACTTACATCACCCTCCTCGGGGACGGGCTCCTCAACCTCCTGGTCCTCGACGTAGTATCCAGACTCAACGTTCAGGATACCGTGCAAGTTCAGGCGAGCCTTCAGCTTGCAGATCATGAAGTCGTCGTTGGCATCAGCCTGAACACCCTTGACGGAGAAACGACCGATCCAGGGGTTGACCTTGCCGGGCAGACCCTCGGGCTTAGAGTAACGAGCCTCGAGATCGAAAGGCTGCTTACGGTAGAAAGTAAGGATCTTGGTGGAAGGCATAACGTTGCCGCGTCCGAAGACAGTGAGGCTGGTGTCCTCATCGGGGATATCGGGGGACTGCTCCCAGGTGAAGTCAATGGGGTAGTTGACAATGTCGTGGACAGCGAAGTCACGGACACGGAAGACGGGGGAGAGGGTAGCACAGCAGAAAGCACAGCCACGGGCAATAGCCTCATCCTGGTTAAGGGTGAAGGAAAGACCCTTGCCGAAGAACTTGGCGAGAGCTTCCTTGATGGCGGGGACTCGAGTACAGCCACCAACAAGCTCAATGTGGTCAATGTCGTCAACAGTGAGCTTGGCCTCGGCGAGAGCCTGCTCCAGAGGCACGGTAACACGCTCCAGAAGAGGACGGACCATCTCCTCAAGTTCCTCACGCTTAACCATGGCCTTGACGTCAACGTCCTCCATCAGAGACTCAATGCTCAGAGGAGCCTGGGGGTTGGCGGACAGAATCTTCTTGAGCTTCTCAGCGGCGGCGAGGGTACGGGACCACGCCTTGGGGTGGGTGCGGATATCAATCTTGTACTTCTCCTTGAACTCATCGGCGAAGCGCTCGGTCAGAGCGTAGTCGAAGTTACGACCACCGAAGTGACGGTCGGTAGTGGTGGCCTTGACGTTAAGCTCGCCCTTGCGGAACTCAACAATAGAAGCAGTGTAGTCACCGTAGCCAATATCGACGAATGCCACACGGCGAGGCTTCTCCTCGGGGCCGGGCAGGTCCAGCTTGGTGATACCGTAACCAAGGGCGGTAGCGGTAGTATCGTTAACAAGACGGAGAACGTTGAGACCAGCAATGTCACCGGCATCGATCATAGCGCGGCGCTGCACATCGGTGAACCAAGCGGGAACACTGATGGTAACATCAGACACGGGCAGTTTGAGCTCCTTGGATGTGATATCTTTAATCTTGGTCAGGTACATAGCGACCAGCTGAGTCGCTGTGAACTTCTCCTTCTTGCCAAGGTAGTTGACCTCGACACCGGCGAGTCCGTTGACATCACAGATAGGAGCGGTGTTGTATCGCTGCTCGAGCTGGACATCTGGGTCGTCGAAGGGGCGGCCGATGAGACGCTTCAGGGAGCCGATGGTGTTCTTGAGGTTGGAGGTTTCTTGTGTCTTAGCGGCCTCACCGATGTGTCTGCTGCGGGCGCTGAATCCAACGAGGGATCTGTTGGGCACAAATTTTCGGGTTAGTCAATTGTCAACCCGTCCAAGAAAGAAAATATGCAAGTTAAAAGAAATCTGACATGATGTCAGGAAAGCGCATCCACGAATACTTACGGGGTCTGACGGTTGGAAACTTCATTGGCGATCTAGAAAATGTAGAAAGACGACGGTCAGCTTCAATTCTTTGCGACGACATCATATGGCGGGCGCAATCATGAGGGACGAGGGGTCCCGCAAACACCGGCGGGGCAGACACTCACAATATCTATACCCTTGTTCCTGGCAACACCAATCTTGGTGCTCTGTGCACCGAAATCAATACCGACAACAGACATTGTAGGCTGATAAAGAGGAATGAATCGATGGGGGAGGAGGTGGATGGGAGGATGAAGAGGAAAGGATCAGAGAAAGGAAGAGAACTTTTGGAGGGGAGAATTTGCACGCCACTCCACTCTTATTATTGGCGGGGAGAATTGATAACCAGGGTCAGGCGGTCTGACTTTTTATAAATGGAGTTATGATGGGAATTGAAGATGAAGTAAAAGTTAAAAAACCAACGGCTACTGGAAATACTAGAAATAATTGAACTCCCCTTTTTTTCTTACACACTGGGGGCTATATAAGACTCTACCATTCGCCATCTCAACTGTGTGGGCGTCGAATCTTCCAGCGGTTACGAGAGACTTCTACTTCACCGCTTTGAGCAACTTGGCAGGCAGAAAACATTTTCACTCTTCACCGCCTAAGAGACATTACATAATGGCCCACATGGTCCACAATCAACTCGGATGTGATTGGATTAAACGTCGTGGCTAGGTAGTTGACCAGGCGCAAGAGGACTCCGCTGATCAGGCACGAGGGGCATCATCATCCTGAGCCCATGATCCAATGTTTCTTTGTTGAATTGCAAATGGAGACAGAATCAAGCAGAGAAAACACAAACACAAAAAGACTCAACAAAATGGAATGGAGGCCATGATATGATCCTTAAAAATAGAATCGAACAGAGGAAAGAAAAAAGGAGAAAGGGTCGAAAGGAACCGAGGAAAGAGAGTGGGAAAAAAGTGGGACGAAGGGATTCATTCAATTGACGTCAACGTAAAAAAAAATATCGTTAGACCATGCTGTCGGGCGGCTCAAGAGATGAAGGTTGACTGATCACAGATCGCGTTAGCCATCTCTTTTCTGGCGTACCCGTTTCAATGACACCCTCTAAGGGAATATGTGGAATTAATACAGGGTGAAGATTATGCATCTCATTCCAGCCATGAACTGCCAAGACAGGCGTTGGGGGAGTGGGCCAACAAGTGTCATATCTGGGGTCAAATTTCAAGTGGCCTTTAATCTCCTCCTCTGAGCTCCCAGGCCCTGCCATCAGCGACATGCTGTTTGATGATCGGGCTTGACGGACACAGTATAATTCCCGTTGATCTTCCTCACTCATCATATTCTCAATGTTGTGCGGCATAGATGCTGAGTTCGATCCAGCTTCAGAAGATGCTGTAAATACAGACTCCATCGAGTCTCTAAATGCCTTGGGTGGATGAAATCGAGGTACTTCATGCAATGAACCCTGTTGACCAGCCAAGGGACGATTGGCCTCGTGCGTGTCCATGTAAAAACCGTCAAGCAACTGCTCGGCGGGCGCAAATCGTCCTTCGACATGACTTGATGGTCGAACTGGGACAGATCGCCGACGCACAAGACTCGTACGGAAAGTATCGATGTTAACGTTGAACTCGTCTCCTTGTTTCCTGGCCTGCTCTACTGCTTCCCCAGGGGTGGTTTCAGCATCGGCGGCAGCAGCATCCACTCGGGGTCCTCCCCAGGTGCGCTGTCCAGCAGTAAAAATCCCATACATCATGTATATCCAGTTAAACACAGGATTCACAAGAAACATAAGCGGATACAGCCATGCCTTGTAACGCTTGAGACAGAGTCCGAAGTAAAACATGAGCAGATAGTTCAATCCCAGGGAAACTCCAATGAAGCCGACCGGCAGGTCATCAACTCGTTTGGATGTTGTCATCAACGAAATTACCATGATGTAAAACAACAAGGCAGTTGTTCGAATGGTGTTCTGCATGAAGCGAACCAAGCACAGTAGTGGATATCGTTTCCATAGCCGTATATCAGTGATCATGCAAACTTCATTCGTGATGAATCCCAGGAACCACCTGCGTCGTTGTTTTAAAAGACTGCTGAAAGTCTGGACAGCTTCCGTCTTACAAAAGGCACCGGTACACATCTGGATTTGATACGCTTCCTTTGCACCGATCATAAAAAGATGGGTGAGCCATCGGTCCTCGCCTAGATGGCATTTTCCAAAATCGAAGAGGTCATCGCATTGCTCAGCCTTATCTGCAAAATAGTACTTAGCCATTTTGCGAAAGGCAGAAAAACGTAGAATCGTCAATGCGCCCGGCAGGCAGGTTACAGCCCCACAGCCCGACTCTACCGACCGTTCAAACAGCTGCCCATGGACATACTCCATGTCTTGGAGAATGGTAAGAAGTGTGTGCTTTTCCGTTGTGGAGGTAATGATGCCAGTCATAGCGAGCATATTGCGTTTGCTTCCTGGTTTCAGTTCCATATCGTACATGAAATTCTGGAGGCAAAATCGATCTAGAATGCAATCGGAGTCGATAAAAAGCACAAAAAGATCATCGTGTCTCTTCAGATACTCCTTGTATACTTTGTCGACGAGTTTGAACGTTTGTTTTTGACAATGCCGTTTGCCTCCATGCTTGAACCGAGAAACTGTAACTCGAGCGCCTTTATAACAGACATCGATGCTTTGCGGATACACCTTCATAGATATGGGTATACCAAGATGTTGGATCACTTGGAGATAGCATTCATCTACAGTATTTCCGTCCCACGACAGGAAGACATGAATGCAGTATGCGGGATAGTCGCAATCAACAACTGAATCAATTGCTTTGATCAATACCGCAGCATCCTCCTTGTATACAGGCATCACAACGACTGTCTTAGGGGCGGTGCGATCGTCGAGTACCTCCTTGATCCTCTTGGATCTTCCAAGGGAGTGGGTGACTAGTCTGTAAACACAGAACAGCCAGGGTCCAATGAGCAAGACAGAAAAAGACCAGAAGGCGAACCACTGAAAGCCTCTTGATTCATCCGCTGGGAAATACTGAGTAGCCTGGGGTGGAAGGGGCAAAGTGAATACCATGACGGGAATAAAGGCGAGACTATTAAAGACGACTGTCAGTTTTGCTGGCTTCAGTGTGTTCAAGGTATAAGCTGAAGGCCCACCGTAGTATGGAGAATAGAAATGCCATGATCACCGCGAGAAATTTGATGGTCCAATGATCTGCCTTTTGATACACTTTATATAGACAGTATAAGAATGCTGCTAGCCATAAGACCCATTCGAATGCCGCTGCTAGCATAAAAGGGCCGACAATTGAAATGTAAACAATCTGTGACATTGGTTAACTTTGTGCCTCGAGGGGGTAGAGAAGATATCATACATCCTTTGTCGGCCATCGTTCTGTCGCAATCGGGTCTGCTCCGCTTGACACTGTCAAGTACATCGACTGGAGTGAGTCAACGGAGGTAGCGTTGGTAATATGCATGGGCCTCATGGAATTCTAGCAGGTAGATGTTTAGTGAGGAAAGGCGTATATTCGCTTCTAACCAATGAAATCAGCTTCGTCAAAGCCCCCGTGGGAATTCTCGATTAATGATCAAACTCACCCACCGTCTCAGTTAAGAGTTTGAAAGTCAGTGGCTTCGACTAAGAGAGGACTCCGATGCATATCCACACAGGCGTGATGGAAGAAGAAGATGAGACAGTAAAAATGTGCCAGATCCAAATACTATGATTTGCTGAGGTAGAAGCTCTGTTATGTTGGAGATATGGGTAAGTGAGGGTGCGAGTAGTGTGCTTCTATAGCAGGCAGGTGCTACCAGAGTGTGGGTTATCTGTCTTCTGCCTCTTCCACCATATCCTCCTCCATCCCTCCGCGATTATTACAAGAGACCACAATAACTAGATATTGCTTTCTCTTTTTATATCTATTTATCTACGATCAAACGCCTTCAAAATATGTATTTACCATGCTACGTATCAAGTTCACATTTGAGTTGTGTATACTCCCTCTATATACTGCAGTGGGACCCGCACCAACCAATCACCACCATCACAACCATGAATGCCTGAGGCGTCAATGCGACAGCTCCGAAGAAAATTCCAAAAAAGTTCACTCCCCGCGCCAGCTCTTTCTTTTGCGACGATTCTTCCAGTGCTATTTTCCCTACCTCAATTCTTATTTTTTGCCTCGGTCGCGTCAATATACCATTGGAAGCTGCCTAGCCCATTTCCACGTGACTCAATCGCTGACTCGAACTTGAGTCATTATACGCCGGGAGTCACTTTTTCTTTATTCCCATCACCGGCACATCGTCCTAATCTTAAAACCCACCAACACAACCATTCATAATGTCCGAAGAACAGAAGCCCGTTGCCAACGTCGAGGCAGAGCAGGATGTGCAGAACGTCCTTGCTGAGCTGAAGGGAGAGAATGGCGCCGAGAAGCCTACCCAGGAAGACCCCGAAGAGGCTCGCATTGTCGCCGAGGCTGCCAAGCTGGGTGAGAAGTCCGAGAAGTCTCAGGAGAAGTCGCATCACGAGGAGTCGCGCGGTTACCAGCGCGGTCCCCGTCGCAATAACGCCAAGTTCGACCCCTCCTCCCAGAAGGAGACCGACGACCCCGTCGAGATCCGCAAGCAGGTATGAAGTTTATGACGAACGGATGTCAAGGTAAATATCCCTCACTAACGCGATCGCAAATACAGGTTGAGTTCTACTTCTCCGACTCCAACCTTCCCCTAGACCGTTTCATGCTCTCCCAGGTCGGTGGCAGCGCCAACAAGGCAGTTCCTCTGGAGACATTGCACTCCTTCAAGCGCATGCGTCGCTTCCAGCCCTTCAGCGCCGTTGTTGAGGCTCTTAAGACAGCAGAGACCGTTGAGCTTGTTGACAACGACACCGCTGTCAAGCGCAAGGTTCCTCTCCCCGAGTCCATCACCACCGAGACCAACGAGAACGCTGCCAAGGTCTTCGAGGATAATGCCATGCCCCGTAGCATCTACGTCAAGGGCTTCGGACGTGAAGAGCCCAGCACTCAGTTTGACATTGAGAAGTTCTTCGCTCCTTACGGACCTACTAACGCCATCCGTCTGCGCCGCGGCCACGACAAGGGTTTCAAGGGCAGTGTTTTCGTCGAGTTCTCCACCGAGGACCAGCAGAAGGCATTCCTCGCTCGTGAGGATAAGCCCCAATGGAATGGCGAGGACTTGATTATCAAGAGCAAGAAGCAGTACTGCGAGGAGAAGGTCGAGGAGATCAATGCCGGCAATATCGAGGCCAACCCCCGTCACGGTGGCCGTGGTGGTGGTCGCGGTGGTCGCGGTGGTCGTGGTGGACGTGGTGGCCGTGGCCGTGGTGGTCGTGGTGGCCGTGGTGGCCGCGATCGTGATAACCGTGATAGCCGTGACGGCCGTGACTGGCGGGAGCGTCGCGATGAGGACCAGAAGAATGGCTTCAAGGACCGTCAGCCAGAGAAGGATTCTCGGTAGGTTTACCTTAACATGCCCGAAAATCTCAAGACATATACTAATTGAACTGATATCTAGTGGCGTCCCCGTCATTCAGAGCACCTCCGGCGAGAAGCGCACTCGCGATGACGATGCCAACGGCGACCGCCCTGCTAAGAAGGTCGATGCCAAGCAGTAAATTATTGAACCATGACTATACCAAACAAGTGCTTCTCGGTCTTCTTTCTTTTTCGTTGATCATTGGGTGGAATCCAAAAGTGTTACAGGAACAGGCCGCCCTATTGGGCAATGTTACATAGGGCGAATTTCTGCTAAAGGCGTTTTTCTCACTGGGTTTTAACGATCTAGATGTATTCCATATCGTTTTCAAATCAAAATTTAACCCCAAAGCTGGTTTCAATCCCACGCAAAAACAAAGACCACCATGACTTCTTGTACGCTGATGCATCACCGCTCACTCTAAAACTCCAAATCATAGGCCAAGGTATCTTCAGCTAGCTCCTCCCGGAACTTGTGAACTCTAAGAAGAAAATTCGGTTAGAAATCTCCAATTTCCAGCTTCGGTTATGACACATCGCGAGAGAAAAAAACATACTCCAAATGCACCGGGTGCACAGCATAAGTCGCCAAATCCTCCGGCTTCTCTAGAACAGCCACAAGTCCCATATTAAATCCTTTGGCTCGAGGCACAGAGATTGGCAACGGGGTATTCGCCTCGAGAGAGATCAATCCTGAATATTGCATTCATCGTCAGTCTTTTCTGTCTGGACTCTGGCATGGGATGGGAATCCGGAAATTATTTTTCCGGGCACATAAACACGCACCTGGGATCTTGCCAACCATTGACTTAGCTACCTGGGCCCAGGTATCAAGTTGCTCTTGCTTCACACCCTCCTTCAGACGGAAAAGAACTGTTGATCCCATTAGCCAACATTCATGGGGATGTATGTTCTGAGTATCCCCCGCATAATCGATTGGATAACGTGGCGGGAATAGCAGCATTCGTCATGGAAAATATGGCTGTGCTTACCGACGTGATAGACTGGCATGGTGTTTAAGCTGATTTGTATGGATAAGTGAAGAGAAGAAATTCCAACCCCGCGGAATGTGAATGTGGTCTGCTTATGTCCGGGGATCGGAAGCGGGGATCGGGACAAGTCCGAGCGCATGATGGTTGAGCCTATTGAGCCTGCTTTCGTAGTTCCGCCTCACTTGTTAATATTAAATATTGACTTAACTCTATGTTTTCTAGCAGCATTTCTTATTTGAATTGTATAGGCAATTAGATTGTGTAAAAAGGACTGAATTAATGAGGTTTGCATATATATCCACCAGAGACGGCCTCTTATGCTACCTTCAATTGCTACTATCCGGCTATCTAAAACGACTTAACATACAACTTATGTACTTTTGAGGAACTGATTACACAGAGCTCCAGATAAAGAGCTGGAAGACTTTAGTGGCTAGTAATGTAGAAAGCCTTATCCGCCTCCAACCCTAGCAGGAGTACTTGGATCAAGTGGTTGGTTTCTTCCACTAATAAGAACGATCGTTGCAGGAGACACACAAACACGGAAAGCATCCAGGGTCAACTGAAAACACCCATAGCAACTTGAAGGGGAAATAGTGTTGAATCGGCCTTCCCAGAACAGAGAGGCGAGGGCGTATAAATACAAAAGCGGCGGGTCTCAGGCAATTCTTTCTTCCAAAGTTTCATAACAGTATAAACCCCGTGTCAGATGGTAGTACTACTAGTAGTAGTATACTGATATATACTTTGATACTAATATCCATAGTATATGCCATACTAGTATTCTGGAGACAACTGACGCGTCCAGTCTCCGCTCCAACTTGAATGCGGCCCCGGTGACGCCAACGCAACTTCAAGTTCGACATCGCTTTTTGGTGTGGCAGTGAGGGATACTAGTAGTAATGGGTAAAAGAAGTACTATATATCATATACTCTAATTCGATTGATGATAACGGTGATGAGTCCTTGATGACTCGCGAAAAATCAAAAACCAAAGATGACGTAGTATAGAGCGTAGGGCTGTCCATAAAAAACAGAGGGTTGCATAACTTGCTAAAACTCTCTGCATCGAGAGCATGAAGAAGGGAGAAGCTGCGTGCCAGAGATGTGGCTCTTTTATAGAGCCACAGTCAGCTGACCCATCAGGAGATCCACCGATAAATTCTAGTCCCCAAGCCTAGGATGTCATGAGAAAGACTGCCTGTAAATGTGTTCAATTCATAATGATACCAGAAGATATCTAACGCATTAATGATAATACCCTGTTAATGATCAGGGTGACTTTTTAATTGGCCCGTACTATTATCCATCTCAATCAACTGAACAAAGCTGGTATTCCGATCATGACTTCGGAGTTTTTTCTGGCTGTTTACGTGTCCCATACTGCTTGCTTCTTTTGTTGAGCCAAACACTCTTGGGAATAGACGGCTGAGCAAGGACCGTACAGATGGTAGACACAGACAGATTATTCCTACATCAATCTCAATCACAGACCAATAGCCGCCAGCAGCCATGTCCCCTATTGTGGATCTATGATTAGTACGAGGTAAATGAAAAGAAGAGACTTGGGGGTAGTTACATGTTGGGTTCGTACTCGTAGCAAAGATCTTGAGCATGATGGCTCGGTAAACACCGACACCTGTGATCCTTCAAGGTAAAAAAAAGGTAAGTTAGTGTATGTTTCGAGAACTCCAGAGAAAGCAGAGAAGTAGGAGGAGCAATGACGGGGGATACTAGGAGTGGGAACTTACAAGAATCCAACTGAAAACATGAAGACAACCTGAAGCTTTGTAGTTATTGAGGCTTGAAGCTTCAGTACCTTCGGTATAGGTAGAGCAATGACCCAGGCATCAAGCACGATATTCAGTCCAGCAGCAGTGACTACTAGAGCATTCGTCTTCACGCATTTCCCTTCATGCTCTCCATCCCACATGTTCCAATTATAATTCACAGGCGAGCATTGGAACGCAAAGGCGAATATGAAAGTTACACCATAAGCAACGGCCACAACGCAGGATGCCTTGATGATGCGGCGCATTCGTTCATCCGGAAATATTCGAAGGTAGAAAAGGAGGAAGGCGATCTTCACGAGAGAGACGCATGTGGCGTAAAGAATTTCTTGAATGTAGAACAGCTATATGACTTTGTCAGCGGTCGTCAGTGTTCGTCAATGCCGAAAGATCTTACATAGAGAATTCGAGTAATTTTACTGAATTCGAGAGTCCAAATATCCTTTCCCAGGCCTGCCTTTCCAACTGAATTTATTATTAGTAAGTTTCTGGCAGTGCGTGAGTTGATGTCACCTACGCAATATTGAGCCACTGTTCACGGGCACCGCACAACACTGGAATTGTCAATTAGGGATGTCCTTTTCTTCTTATTCTTCTTATTCTTCTTCATATGGATATGTGAACTTACCGCAAGAAGAATGGTTGCCCAGTCATCCCAACCCATTTCCAACTTTGTAATGGCAAGACGTGTATATAACCTCAAAGCGACGAAGAACAGATAACATAGTCCGACTGCTGGGACCAAAATACTAATAGAAGTCTCATCACGCACTGGAGCACCGCATTCGGTGTCGGTTACATTGAGCGTAGCTGTATCATCTAGTTAGGATCATAATGGAAACAACTGACCCCTGTAAATCTGGTATCCACTCACTCAGTGATTCCCTCAGGGTGCAATTGGCTGAAACACACAGATTCAACTGGACATTAAGGTCGGCGTTCGTACAAATGCATGTTTGATTAGTGACGGTGACACATTCTGACTTGGGAACAAATTCTTGAATGCAGTTCAGCTGCAAATGCCATTAGTATCTATTCCATGGCTCGAAGAGGGTTTCTGGACTCATACAGCACACGTAGGGAAGCTCTGTGTCTCGGCGAATGCCACCTCCGTCAAACATAATAAAACACAGGCTAAGAGTATAGCCTTCACTGAAAGGGATCGCATTCTGGTATGACTGTGGACAGCTGACGCTGTATTGAAATTCAGAGAAGCATACGGAGTTCCAGTATGGGGCTTCACGGGGTTGAAAAGAAACGTGGTTTGTGAAGGATCATAAGATAACCGGTTCACTCGTGGTTTTGCACGTTGATAATTAAGTTTTGCGCTTGGGCATTTTTCTGATTAGTGGACGGAGAACAATGGTGGCCCTGAGGAGACTTAAACTTCCTTCAACCTACGGGATCATACGCTTAAACGAAGAGGAATTGCTGGCGTTTGCCACTACTAGGTAATAAGACTAAGTGGGCCTTGAAGCACCTCGGTGTGGCCATTTCATTATTGATATTAAGCGAAGGATTCCGTCAGAAACTAGTGTCATAGCGCAATGAAACCCGGATAGACCAGCGATTACGCCTAAAATCCTGTGAATATCTGTGATAAACAGTAGAATATATGATTTTGTTTCTAGGCAAACAGCTGGTAAATAAGAAACCTCCAAGCCTCTACCCCTGACAATAAGACAACCATAATTCCCCTTTCCATGGTTTTGAGGAAGGTTTCTCCCTTGTGGGGGGGTTTTCCCGCGTGGATCCCTTGTCAGCCATTGTTAGCCATTTCCGCCACTTAAAAACCACACAAATTGCTTTTTCAACTGTCGGCGCCACGACTAGTCTCTAATGGGCACTAGTACACGGGGAATACTGGAATGGATACCGGGCGGAATTCCATCGGCGAATACTTTACATATGCCAAGAGTCGTGCTAATTGGCTTTGTTGCACAGAATCAAGTACGCTATCTTGGGGCTAGAATTCACTATGGGGCTAATACTCCAAGTTGAATGGATGACCGAGGTAGAAGCTGGATTCTTGAAGAACGTGCTCTTCAAGGAAGGAGGAGTGCGAATTATTTTATGTCCCATGCTCCTGAAACTGTTACGTGATAGGTGGCTTGGACATTGTAGATAACCCTGTTGACGTCTAGTTACCCTGATAAGGGTGTTGTTTGAACGGAGAGGGATTCGAGAAAACGGCCTAGTTCGTTTCCATGCACCATCTGGCCACCGGTCGCGCCTTTGATAGTTGACCCACTCGCGCGGATGAAACCGAGCCCGAGAGTTGCCGGCGATGGGATGTAATCTTAGCAGTAGCGTGGCAATCAGGGGCTGCTTGGTTACACTTATTAGAAGCTTGGAAATGAATGGATTTCTATCATTGTGCTCAGGACTCCTTACTCCGTACTCCATACAGCAACAGCAAGCCCAGCCACGTTTGACACAATGGCCCTCTATAGATCACCAGTCATTCCAATTCATGATGTGACGAATTTGTCTGTCTCGCAGTTCATGACACAATACAATCCTGATGATGTAGAAGCATCTAAAGTGGTTCATACCGAGTCCCTCTCTGATGAAACTATCACGTATGGCTCGCTTCGCGAGCAAGCTTCCCAGGCTGCCTGGGGCTTACAGGAAAACCTAGGGCTGAAGCCAGGAAACACTTTACTTGCATTGGTTAACAACTCCGTAAGAGATTTGTTCTGAAATTTGTTGCTTTCTAGTCTGATTGAAATTACAGAACGCATTTGTTCGTCTTGCTCATGCAACATGGTGGGCGGGGGCTATTTTTGCGTAAGTACACACATGGTATGAAAAAGAAAATACGTTAATTGGCTCTCTAGACCACTCAATACATCGGCAACGCCCCATGATATTGCTCATATTCTGAAGATCGTCAAGCCAACACACATTGCCACTATTGAAGAGAAGCTTGGCGCAATTCAAGAGGCCTTGGCCTCCCTACCTAACACGGACATCAAGGTTATGACCGTTCGCTGCAAGGTGGAGGGTCTCCCACAAGTGGGTCGCATTATTTCATGACATTATCCGACTTCAGTACTAACAATGCTATAGTTTCCAGACGACGTGACAGGTAAAGGATCTACACAGAGCATACCACCTTATGATCTTCAGGGAAAGAGCTCCAAGGATGTACCCAGTACTATTTGCTTCTCCTCTGGCACGACGGGTAAAATGAAGGGTGTTCAACTCTCTCATTACAACCTTATCATGAACAGCATCACAATGCGTGCTTCCATGCCCGCTAGAGTCAACTCAACTGTCCGCGAAGTATTCTTCGCGCCTTGTAAATTGTCCACCCCCCTCTGAATAGCAGTAACCGCCTCACTGACACTTTTAAACGCTAGATTGCCATGTTTATGGTCTGACCATAGCGGTTCTGGCCGGTATGTGGGTTGGGGCCCATTATTGCGGACTTGCTGCTTTCGACTTGGAAACATTCTGCCAAAAGTCAAGCGAAGTGCAGGTAACAGATCTGCACATTGTGCCTCCGGTGGCACTTGGCCTTGCTGCCTCGCCCGTTGCTCAAAAGTATGATTTGTCTTCCTTGAAGAGAATTGTAATCTCTGCTGCACCATTGAAAGTATGTTTCCTGCTCGAGATCCCCATGTTAATTATGATAAAAAACTCATGATGTCTTTTTTTTTCCCCCAGAAATCTGTGCAACAGCTGCTCAAAAAGCGTCTTCCCCATACTAGTATCTGTCAAGGTTGGTGTTGTCTTCTTCAAGTTAATCACAATGCTTTACTAACATCATAATGAAGGATACGGACTTACGGAATGCGCTGGTGGAGTTATTCATGAGATTGATGAAGATGAGGCTGCTTTCGGATGTGTTGGCAAGCTATTTGCTGGAATGTACGATTCCTCTGTTGCGTCTGATAAAATAGGAGCTATTACTGATATCATGACAGGGAAGCTCGTCTCGTTGACCCGAAGACAAACGAAGATGTCGCTCTTGGTGAAGAAGGTGAACTTTGGCTCCGTGGCCCAGTCGTCATGATGTAAGTCTTTATAAATTTCCTATTCCACCATTATGGATATTTTTAACACTTTTGCAGGGGCTATGTCAATGATAGCGAAGCAACAAAGCGAACTTTCTCCTCCGATGGCTGGATTAAATCAGGAGATATATTGAAGATGGATGAGAACCAGAACTTTTGGGTCACCGACCGTCTCAAGGAGGTAAGATTGTCCTCGCCTATCGTATTACAGATGTCAAATACTTCAGTGGGCTAATATATGAAAATTAGATGATCAAGTACAAAGGGTATTGCTACAGGTCTTTTGCCCCAATGCGTATAGTGTCTAACTAACCTTCTATTTTATTTAGTTTCCAAATTGCCCCGTCAGAACTTGAAGATATGCTTCTGCGCCATTCAAATGTGATCGACGCTGCAGTGTGTGCAGTCTACGATGATGCCCAAGCAACTGAGGTTCCCCTCGCCTACGTCAGCCTCTCACCGGAGACAGTGGAGTTGAAAGACTCTGAAAAGCAAGTAGTCCTGGATGAAATCCGATCCTGGATGGATAACCAGCTTGCAGGGTACAAGAAGCTCAGGGGTGGTGTATTCCATCTCCAGACCTTGCCCAAGACTCCGACTGGCAAGATTCTTAGGAGACTTTTGCCTGCGAAGTTGAATGAGGCGAGGGAAGCGAAGCTTTAGATGCTTTTGTAAGACGGCCCCTGTAAAATTTATTCCAATGTATCTATATACAGATTTCTGTCCTATTATACAAATCACCTTAAAATATACACCGTTTGTTGTCATTTGAGTGTGAGAATATGGAGATAAAGAAGAGTAAAATAAAAAAATTCACATGAACTGTAAAGAGAAACAGTGGGTTGGATTCAGAATGAGTCATAGTCATACTCTCGTATCTTTATGACTCTTTATAGCAGACATTAGAGCCTCCAAGGTTGGAAGGAATGTGGGGAACCTCGGAGAGCGGAGAGAGGAGAGCGGAAGAGCTTTGCGGATCAATTTGGGTTTTATTTTTGGTTGAATTCAACCTTGGAATTTGCATCTCTCTTGCTATCCTTTCCCTGAAGCTTTATCACTGAGGCAGGGCCTTTGCTGAGAACCAGGTGTACTTCATCACATTTATATCATTCTTTATCCAATCAAACTCCACCATGTTCAAGAAGAAGCCTACGGTCGGTGACGCTACCTCCCCGCATTGCCCCTCCTTCATCCAAAGAGGCTTGCTACGAGCACAAAATGGGCGAAATTGTACTGATAGTCCTCTAGATCAAAAACTTATCTCCTCTCCGATCTTCCGATCGCAGGAAGATCGCCGACCAAATCATCAAAGACTACCAGATTCCTGTCCCTTCCACATCTCCAGAAACCCAACCCGACGCCGCACCTAGCACAACTCCAACCCTCAGTGCGATTCGAAATGCCCTGCTTCCCGAGAATGCGCTGACTGCCCGATTTACAACAACTGCTGGACCAGACTTGCGAGAGGTTCAAGGCATCGTATATGTTGGTACACATCCTGAGGGCGACGAACGAGTACTGTGGTTCAAGATCGAGCATGGTCCCGGATTCAGCAAGCGATTTTATCCGACTGTCTATACGTTATGGCATAATCCAAACTTGGTTGCTTTGTTGCATACGCCAGAAATGGTTATGCGAAAGCTTCACGGTGGTGCAGATTTAATGACACCCGGACTTGCCAATGACCCGCCATTCCCTGAGCGGGCTGTGAAGGATGCCGTGGTGGCTGTTGCTAGTCTAGACAGTCATACTGTTCCGCTATTTGTGGGAATATGTGAAATTGATGTCTCTGCATTGGGAGAGGTGCAAGGGACAAAGGGGCATGCTGTTCGCGGACTGCATTGGGAAGGAGATGAGCTTTGGGCATGGAGTTCATCGCCGAAGCCACCACGCCCGACGCCAGAATATATACAAGGATGGGATGATGAGATCGAGGAATTGGAAGCGGAAGAAGTCGAGGGAGGCGTTGGAGGCCTCTCGTTGGATGAAAACGAAGAAGCCCCTGCAGGTGACGCTGCCGACGACGCGGAGGGGCCCTTGGAGAAGGAGCCTACAACAAAGGGTATGTGACGAGTCGTATCGGATAGGATTCAAACATCAGAAATACTGACATACTCTAGAAATCGACGATGCCTTCGTCAATGCCTTTATATATGCTCTATATAAACTCAAGCAGGATAATCCCGACGCTCCCAACCACACTCTTACATTGCCGGTCTCACCATCTATTCTGATAGCCAACTTGATTACACCCTACTTGCCTATATTCTCAGCTCAACAGACTCAGTTCTACACTATCAAAAAGACAAGCTGGAAGAATGTTAAGAAATTCATCAAATACCTGGATAAGTTGCAGCTCGTCAAGTCCAAAGACCGTAGCGGCCAAGAAACATACATCTGGGACATTGACTTCGATGACCATCGCGTCGAGCGATTCGTCCCTTACAAACTTCCTCTCAAGGGACTGTTGGAAAATGTCGGAAAATCAACACCTTCAGACGGTAAAAAACCTGCTGCAACTGGTGGCGCTGACCAGTCTGTTGGCCAAACACTCAATGTTCAAACATTGTATCGACCAACCAGCAAATTGATGCCACACATCTTCCCCACCTTGTCTACATCAAGCCCTCAGAATTACTACAAATACACGGACATTTCTACCCACTTGGATCAATACGCCCAAACACAAGATCCGCCCCTCGTATCCGCACAAAACCGACGAATCATCAATCTCAACCCATACCTTGCCCACACTATATTCGGCTCCTCTTCGTCAGAGGACCAAGCGACACTTAAACGCGGAATGGTCACCCGTGACGCTTTGCTGAAACGTGTTGTAGAGGATAATTCCCTTTTACAACAGCACTGGGTCATTCTCAAGGCTGGACAAACCCTCTCAGACGTTAAGCCCAAGGCAGGTTCTCCGCCAAAGGTGAATATCACTCTTGAGAAGCGCACTGGGTCCAAGACCATCACCAAGGTGAGTGGCCTGGAGGTCTTCGGTATTATCCCCAGCCTTCTGGCGGAAGAGCTGCAAAAGAAGTGTGCAAGTAGCACTAGTGTGACACAGGCTGTTGGTGCGCCTAAGGGCGTCATGGAGGTCTTAGTGCAAGGCGATCAGCGGAAGGTCCTCGATACGGCTCTTTCGCGTCGTGGATTGCGGAGTCAGTGGACCGATGTGGTGGATAAGACTAAGAAGAAGAAATAAATCCCTCCAAGGGCTGCGATTTAAGTACCTGCGTAATCTGGACCACAATCAGTATATGCGGAGGCTAAATTTCTACACCGAAAACACAAAAATATAATTGAGCAGTCTCATAGTTCCATTCATAAAAAAAGTATAAAGAGAGAACCGGCTCACGGGTCTCTCATCTCCTCGCAAAAGTTGCAAGGAGAAAAGAAAGAAGAAAATATGCAACCGTATAGGTACCCAAGCACCAAGCCGAGTGGGAAAGATATCTATGTTACATGTAGAGAATGGTTGCACCGAGAAGCACAATGCCTCGAGAATAAGTTACCATATCTAATCTCAAGAATATAATAAATTCCCTTGCTCCACCATGAAAAATCCATAAAGACACTCAACACCTTGTAGAAAGTGAGGTCGAATGAGTTCTTTCAGCAAGTATTTCTACTCACCCAAACTTCTGACTCGGCCAAATCGGACGCGGTGTTTTAGTTTCCCAAATCACGGGCATGCACCTTGTCGGTAACCAGCCACTTGAAAGTCTGATGCAGCAGATTGACAACCTCCTCCGCGCTCAAAGAGCTGAGGTATGTCGTCCAATCACTGGAGTTGTAGTCGGACGCAGCAGCAGAAGAAGAGGTTGTGGAACCAGAGCTAGTGGTGGTAGTAGTAGTGGTAGTGGAAGAATCGGAGCCAGAGCTTGAATCAGATCCAGATCCAGAGTTGGATGAGCTGGTGCTAACCGAAGCAGTCTCTGTCGGTGTGCTTCCTTCGGTGATCGTAGTGGTGACGGCGACAGGGACTGGAACAGCGCTGGTGGTCTGTACAACAGACTTGTCAGTAAGAGTAGCCAGTTGAGTGACCCATGAGGTACTGGTCTCGGTCTTTGTGACGACAATAGGAGTGAATGTAGTAGAGGTGGATTGGTGATTCTCAGAGCCACCGGGAGGGGTGAGCGACGCAGTGGGAGCAGAGGTAGACTGGGAAGAACCAGGCTGGCGAGTGAAAGATGGACGCCATGCCGGGGCGGAGGATCTAGAGAAGGGCGGGACGGAGGAGGGGCTCCGGACAGGGGAGGCACTGACAGGAGAAGACACGGGAATAACAGATGACACGCTCGAGGAGCTGGTGGCTTCGGCGCTGGGAGCGCTAGTGGCAGACGCGGAGACAGTAGCAGCGCTGGTGGTGGTGGCGGATGAAGAGCCGGTAGCGGCTGCGGCACCGGCGGTGTACAAGGTTGGGCCGGGAATGTCGTAAGTGCTCAGCGAGGTGTAGATGTTAACTAGAATACCAGGGTCGGTGTTTTTGTACAGAGCAGTTCCCAGGGTACCACTGGGAGTGGCGCTTCCGCCGCCAGAGACCTTCAAGTTGATACATTGGGGGTAGTTCTGGGCTCCGTTTGTCTCCTCTGCAGAGTGCAGGGCAATTATTTCGTGACGGAGAACATAGTTTCCATCCGCAATATCGCTAGGGATTGTGACTGTGCGACTGTTATTGTTGGAGATGAGGTTATCAGACGCCCATGTACCCGGCACATCATCGTCGTTGATCAAGCCGCCCTGGTCAATCTTAAAGAACTCCAAAGTGGCCTTATCAACGTCCGCACAGTCTCCGTTGCAGTTAGCCAGGTAGGTAATAACTGGACCGTGGTGGCTTGAAGGCCAGGCGGTCCATTGCAGCTCGACAGAGCCACCGGCAGTGACGGGAGCCTCCAAAGCAGCAGTCTTAGCATCCTTGTGGCAAATGATGTTGGCATTGGCGTATTCAGATCCGTCGATGTAGCCCAGATCCGTCTCGTCCTCGGACCAAGCAATAAGCTCAGGAGGATCGGTCTCGTAGGGATATTCGGTAATGATATAACCGCCGTAGTAGGTATCATCAACCACAACTCCGCTCACGTAGCCGTGGCCGGCTACCAAGGCAGCTGAGCCAAGAATCAATCCAGTAATCTTAGACACAGACATTTTCTCTTTTGATTGCCAAGAACCCGGACAAAACGCACAGCGTCAAATTGAAATTTTGTTGTAAAAAGATCGTGGTAGAAAAAGAATGACAAAATGGGGACTTCAAGTCAACCCGAATGAAAGAACAGAAGGTACTAGACCTGTAGAATGGAAAGAATGAAATACAAAAGACTGGTGATCAAAAGAAACTAATGATCAAGGCTGTCAGTCGACTTTATATCCAACCCTCTCTGTCGTGGGCCCGGACATCATGACCTCTTTCGGATCAGAATAATCATGCCAGTTGTAACTCATTCGAATGACAGGTCCGTCTTGGCAGGTCGTCCTTAATTCACCGAGGTTCATCCTCCGTATAGCATTCATGATTCTCAAACAGGTCCACAGACTTGAGATTATGCTTGGCCTTCCATAGGTGGAGAATCTCCAAATACCAATATGGGCAAGACGCCGAGTGTGAGATAAATGAACAAATGTGTCCCAAAGCCGCCCGGTACCTGTTCGGTAGTGAATTTAATTAAGCTATAAAGTAATTTTGGAGACATCCGAAGAGAGCTCAAACCGCTAGTTTATATGTGTCGATCTTGGGCGGCTCTCTGTGACAGTTGGGGTTTCACCGTGTCGGGCGACTCTCTTTAATTGGCAGTGGTCCCTGCGCGTCCCTGATATATGATGCGCAGGTCCCAGGTGGCTTGAACTCCTTCCCTGGCAAATTAATATCAATGCGTCATTGTGATTGTTTTCATACAATGGTCATATAAGCCTAGGTTCAGCCAGGGGTGTGGCCACATGGAGGAGGCTAATGTGGCCTAGGGCTATTCAAAGAAATCTAGGCTCAGGGTGGTCAGAGCACAGACAACACATAGCTTTTGTTTCTGTCATATAATCAACCGGGCTGCTCTTTCTCTGAGACAGGATAATTCGCACTAGTGTGCTGTCAAATAGATTAAGAGTATGTCAAGCGTGCATGATCACGACCTAGACTCCACCGCTGGAAGGGGCGTTCGAAGTCCAATTGCGGGCCCCTGTCTTATCGCCGTGGATATTTTCTTCGCAGGGCTTAACAGTAGAATGGATAAAGCAGCCATGAATGCTATTCCGAAATTGACGGCCGGTCGGACTGGATGATCCATGTAAAGACGTTAAATAGAGAGGGGTAGCGGCGCCTTTCCGGAGACTTATTCTGAAACATCCGGCGCACTCGGCACGCCGCGCATGGAGTCCGTGAGTATCTGAGTCCCACTATCGGTCCAAAGCTCTGGCGCCACTACTAGTAGTAGACAGCTCCTCAGATGCTTTCAAGTGAGGGGTTACGTATGGATCCATCATTGTAGAGGATATGAAGCCATTGCCTGCCTAGTTGGGGACCTTTCTAAGGCTGGGTTAGTAACCGTGGTAGTAGTATAGAGAGCTAATATTAAGCTTCTTATCAACTGTTTTGCGAATATTGCTGGAATGCGATTCGGTAGGTAAAAATAGTTCAACTTGTAAATGGACGTGCATGCAGGTCCTGGGAGCCTTGGAGTCTAATAACCAGAGGTTTAATGTTCTAGGTTCTCGGGATACTATATACTGCCTGGTTCAACCATAATTTAGTTGATTGGAGTGTCATGGTCGACTACTACTAGTAGTAGGCGGTGAACTTGTTATCTATGGATGTACGATAGGATATATTTATTCCCGCCAGTCGCAGTGCATAAACAAGTTGAATATTCCAAGGTTGAAATGGGAAGTGAAAATGCAACGTACACATCCCACTCCAGCACTACTGCAGTAGAAAATTTCAATCCAATTGATTCTCGAACTCAAATGGGCATGGTCTGCTTGGCCTGAGTATTGTCCGGAATTCGGACTCAAATAGCGCACTCTGGGCCGGCGGATCTGCAAGGCTCATTCGCTGGACGCGGGATGAACAACCTTTCTCATTCGAGGGCGCCTTTAGCTAGAGCAAAATCATGGTCCCGGCCAATTGAGGCCGAGATAATTTGAACTTGATAACGTGGACATCGGGAACTGTAAATAGGAACTTCGTAAGTACTAGGATAACGCTAACTTGAGACGATGAGTCGATGACAAAAAAGCCTGCATGGGAGAGCTAGTATCTCATTATCGGACTCGCGCACCGACCCCGAGTCGCAGATAGTGGCACAGATAGGTGACACAAGCAAGAGGAGGGAGTGCAATGACTGGGCTCGTGTTCGTCATCTTCCTGTTTGGTGCTCGGTAATGCAGCCAAGGCCCAATCACCCGCAACTCAACCTGTGGCCGGTGCCGCGAGGGTGCGAGGGCCATGGAGGTGGGTGGGACGTGGGGGGTCTATTAATGGCGGATCATTTCTCAAGACAGTTAACAGTGCATACCAGCCCTAGGGATATGTATGATTGTCCTTCATCGAAAGACAAGAAAGTCAAGAATTGAAGTATTCCAAGGCGGTCTCCAGGGTTCTAATGGTGTAATGATCTCCAGTGGGTAATACGGTGAGGAGCTAAAAAACAAATCAGATGAGACCATAGGATTAATTACTGTTATTTACGGGTAACAAGGTGTATTGCCCACAGCTCGCCATCCCGTATAGGTAATAATGATGCCTCAGGTGTCACTTCTCACCCAAAAAACGCACTTGAACATACAAATGTTGCGATGGTCACACCGTAATCCCAGCTATATTACTCAGATCTACATATACAAGAATATATACTGGGGTATAATTATCTACTGTTACTCTTCAACTCCCCATTAAACAATTTTGTTCATTCTACCATATATTTACTCTGATTAACAAAGCGCTTGTCTTATTCGCCCCTCGCACGTTCCCGTTTCTGCCGGTCTGGATCCGCCCTCACACTTTTCCCGCTCTCCTTTCTCGACTCCACACAGGCAGTCGCTTTCTTTACCCCAGCAACTCTTCCTACTCCCTTTCTCCGCCTATTGAAGATACTATACTCCTCCTATTCTCTTGCTCCAGGAATCATGGTCATAAACGACTGGTCCTGGTACAGTACATGAGATAGTCCACCTCGACAATTTGGATTCAATCCTTCTTCCCCCGATCGTTGTCCAACAATCCGCACGCGACAATCGCAATATATAAATTAAGACAACTGGAGGGTGGTAGGTCGCATTATACTAGTGTGAATCCCAACGATCAAGACAAGGGCAAGTAAAGTATGGGACCGTTAGACGCACCATCCTCCCCGACATTCCCTGCCTTGGACCCTATTATTATGGACGACGAGATGGAGTCCACTTTTCGAGACGCCAACATGGATTTTCTTGACCCGACCAAATTGGATATGCCCTCAGACGCTGCTGGTGGAGACTTTGACGATCTATTCGCCCATGTAACTCATAACCGATCGAATGCCGCTCCGGAGTCCTCGAAGGCCTATCAAGACCGACACCCCCTGAGACAAGCACCTGTGGTGGCAGCGGAGTCGCCAGCAGAGTCTCCCGACAACTCGAGCCGCAGCTCCTCTTCCGAATCGCCGAGAAATCACTTGCGCCATGCATCCGTCGCTTCCTCAAATTCCGTCGCCCACAGTGAGAATCCACTGACATCTGCTGGCTTTCCGACGGAGGACTGGATGCGCCCCGACTTGTCGTCCGTCAAAGAGGAGTCTCCTTTTACGATCAATCCTTCTTTTCCAGTGCATGGTGGATTCTCCATGGATCCTGACCTGGAGTCTAGCAACAAGGCTATGGATGCGGCATTTGACTTTGAGAGCGCTGCGAGCAGCCCCAGTCCATTGAAGACCGAGAACTCGATACCACCAAATCCTCCAAATGGGAACAAAACGCAGTTCTGGAGCCCTAATACCACACCTGCGGTCCCGGTATCGAATGAAGCCCCTGGCTTACCTACATCCTCATATACTGTGAGTCATAGCGATAAAACCAAATACCCAGTTATAAATTCCTCTAATTCTCAGCAGCATGGCCAACCTGGATCGCCATTCTTTGCCTTTGGCACGAAAGAGCAATCTCCGTTCTCAGGGACATTTCGAAATGACACCGAGCGCCTCTCTGCTCCTCAATGGGGCACACAGTCTCCATCCTCGATTTTGGAAGAAAGTTTTGGCGGTATTAACATGAATGGCCAGTCTCCGCTTCACCAACAGTCGATGTCTCCTAGCATGAACTTTGGGTCCCCCGCCTCTTTCCCGTTCCACGGTGGCCTTGGCTCGTCTGCGGCTCAAATGCAAGTTGATAACGCCAACTCCATCCAACCAATTCTCACTGTACATCCAACCTCACTCAAATCGCGCGTCGAAACACAAATACCGATCCGATTGACTCTCTCTCCACTCCCGGTGGGCGTCAAGAAACTTCGCTTGCCATCTCATACCATCTCCAAACTCAAATTTCTCGCACCTCCCTCTACCGAACCCTCCCCCGATACATACCAATTGTACACAAGCTTGGTATGCACGAGCGCAATGCAAGACCGTGAAAAGCTAAAAAGAGCTTTTGCACGTACAAGGGGTGTTACTTCGTCAAGCCCGAGTGGATCAAAAGAAGAGCAACCACTAGAAGGTGGTGACGTGGTGATCTGTGGAGGATGTATACAAAGAGAACGGAAGCGGGCGTCCCGGAAAAAGCAACGGAAACCCGAAGAAGACGAGCTATTTCAAAAGGATGAGGAGAAGCGAGTTATAGTATTCAACACGAGTGAAATCAAGGAATGGACTGAACCATCCAAAAACGCCTCAACAGGTTACAATGAAATGCCGCTGATTCCCCCGGGCTCGATGCAAGTTGAGCTCCCAATGCGCATTGCTTGCTACTGTCGACACCAGAACGAGAAGCTTGGCTTTCAAGTTATCTTCACCATAAAGGACCACTTGGAAAACGTTGTTGCTCAGGCAATCACCAATTCTATCATGATCACTGATGACCATAAAACTCAAGCGCCTGCTGCCCCAGCACCAACAGGCCCCTCGCCTTCTTTAGCCGATGGAACTCAGATGCCTGGCGTCAATGTCTTCCCATCGGGGTCGAACGGAGATGGCAAGGGCGCGAATGGGCCGTTCGCATCACCCCAGTCACCCACTGATCTTCAGGGTCTTCAACAGAGGTTTAATTCTCAATATCAACTCACACCAAGCTCTTTCGCTGCCGCCCAGGGCTCAGCCAATGCCATTCCTGCAAACTCACATACTCCCCGAGCTTTGTCTCGGCAAGCTTCTCCGACCGATTTCCCAGGTCCACAGACCAAACGACGGAAGCATAGCAGCTCCGGAAGACTCCCATCTGGACTGACCATGACACGAATGGAGGCTGGCCAGTCATCTTCTGCAATGAACAACGCTGCACAAATTGCGGCTTCTCGTGGATATGCATCACCGACAGAGAGACCATTTGTAACGCCTGCATCGATGTCGGGACAATATGGAAACGGACCACCAACCCCTAACCAAAGCAACGACAACAACCCGTTCTTTAATCCCACTCCAGCTCAGCGTCAGAGCTTGGACAACCTGGCCCAACAGCCCATGGGCTCAACACCCAACTCCGCTCATCCCAGTCGTCCAGGTACGCCGGGAGGCTCGGGTCGCAACAGCTTCCAAGATGCAAACTTAGCGCTCACGCTGGGCGCGAATTCAGCTAGCCAAATATGGCCTCCCCTCGCCGCCACGCCTAATCGTCTACCTTCCGTCATTCACAAGCTGGTCCCTGCTGAAGGATCGATTACCGGCGGCACAGAGGTTACGTTGTTGGGAAGCGGCTTTTATCCCGGTATGGAGGTTGTCTTTGGCGATACGCTTGCGACCACTACGACATTCTGGGGAGACAAATGTCTTAACTGCCTCACTCCCCCTGCATTGCAACCGGGTCTGGTCTCAGTCATGTTCAAACATGAACATCCAACCTTTGGTCAGGTACAGCAACCTCAACCTCTCATGCCTAAGCAGCAGCTATTTTTCCGATATGTCGACGATCGTGAGCTTCAGATGTATCGTTTGGCTCTTAATATCCTGGGCCAGAAGCTGGGTAGTCAAGCAGACGCATTCCAGACAGCGCAACAGATTATGGGCAGTGACCCGAATGCCTTCTTGAACATGCAAAAAGATATGCAGGGCGGCTCGTCTGGTGGTCATCAGCGCCAAGTTCCCGGCCTGGAAGCCCAAGGTAAGCTCAGTGATCTTGACTCCAAGATGCTGACTTACCTGGAGTTCATCGACCTTGATGACAGCCCACGGCCACCACGGTACAATGCTCGCAGTAGCACAGGGCAGAGCCTTCTTCATTTTGCAGGCTCTTTGGGGTTGACCCGATTCGTCGCAGGACTGTTGGCTCGTGGTGCCAATCCAGATGTGCAAGACAACACTGGTAACGCACCAATGCATTTAGCTGCTATGCACGGACATGCTCATATTGTGCATCGACTTCGTCTGGCCGGCGCTAACGCCAATTCCCGAAGTGTTCGCGGTTTCACCCCTGCGGACCTGGCTACATCACTGCCCGCACACCAGGCCGCTTTGCTGCCTTCCCGTCATTACCGTTCTCGCAGTGTTGGGTCGCTTACTTCACGCCGCAGACATAGTAGCTCTGCCTCGCTCAGTTCTCTCTGGGAATCGTCATCGGCTTCTGGCTCCTTGGGCCATGCAATTGATGATTCAGAGGAGATTGAAGACAGTGAAGAGCTGGACACTGATGACTCTGACGATGCCCCTCTGCAATTCAATGTCTCTCGGCGGTCTAGTCTGCACCAAGATATCATGCCCCCGGTTGTCGATGCTAGCGAGCAAGGCGCTACTCACCCTGATGCTCGTGGATTTTCACCACCAGCGGCGGTTGTTGCTTGGAGGAATCACCTGGCTGCACAGATCAACCACTTCCAGCAAAGCATGGCTAATGCTTTTCCTAACATCCCTGCGTTGCCACCTATGCCCGCTATGCCCGACTACCAGCCTAACCAGATGATGCGTCGTATCACCAATCTTGTGCCTCACCGTCCTGCGGCCGATGGATGGTGGGATTACCTGAAGGGTAACACCGCCCCGGCTGGCCAAACATTGCCACCTTCTTACGATGAATTATACCCTCACCAGCAACCTCGTGAGGATGAGGCTGAAGTCAAGAAAACAAGCATGCTGCGTGCAGCAACAGAGGCAGCATTGGATCAACATTTCGAGGCGCAAACCACCGTTGCCGCCTCTACATCCGCCGCCGCCGCAGCGGCAGCGGCAGCGGCAGCAGCAACAGGAAGTGCCACTCCTGCTCCTACTACCCCCGAACGACCACGCTCAGCAAAGGATGACCTCCAAGAAATAACAATCGGGGGAAAGGTCATTTCGCGAGAGCAACAGAAACATCTCCGAGAACACCAGGCCCGCCGCATGAAGGGTCTTGGAAGTGATCGGAACCTATACTTCATTTGGGTAAGTCTCAAGACCATATTATTTTACCCATCATAACGTAAATGGACGATGTACTAACATACCCTAGATTCCTCTTCTCATTTTGGTTATTGGCGCGTGGATTCGGAACTACGTGCCTGGAATTTGGCAAGGCGTCACGGACAGCTTTGATTTTGTGAAGGCTCGCTACACACAGCGGGCTGTGGAAATGGGCATTTAGGATTTCCTTTGTTTTTTCTTTCTTTATTTGTGTTTACCTTCATATATGGATCCGGTGTTTCTGATTGAGCGAGTTAACACCACCTTCTACCTTTTTTGTCTTTGACTTTTTCATCTTTATCTTTTTTGCGTATAATGACAGAGTACGACTACACATACATTCAAGCTTGCAGAAGCATGGTCATAAACTGGCCTTTTGTATTGAGCATAGAACAATCAATCTGGAAACTATTTTCTCGACGCTGCTTTTTGATGAATATTGCAATCTTGGATGCTCCAAATAACCTTTAAACTGAGTACAGTAAGTAGCCTTTTTGAGTCCTCGGAAAGTGGGACAGAAATCTCGGCCCGATGAACGTGTAGATTGAAGGCTATGGTTGGTTCTATGTAGGCTAGGTTTGTGTACCAAATAAGTATCTTCAAACACGTTTCCATTAGTGGCCCCCAGGGGTCTTTTTTAAAGGTCTTCGTCAAAGTCCGATAAATTGATGCAATGGGTACCGAGCTAGGATGCGGAAAACATGGCGTGGCTTGGGATATTCGGCGATGAGTATTTTCCCACCAGTAACATACAATTAACTAATAACCGGGAGAAATGAATTAGTCACGGTTAAATAATCCTAGATCATCTATGTATAGGGGCAAGGCCCACTGTTCGCAAAAAGTTAGAACGAAACATTAGAGGTGAGAATCCGTGAGATGCATAACAAACATCCCGGAGTATGAATGCCACTTATTGGGCGGGGCGGTTTTCATTATCCCGAGTCAGGAGACTACAAAAAGTTGAATTGAATATCCTAGAGTATTATGTATTGGAGAAAATCACTCCGTCCTTCCCCCGTTCATGGTCCCTCTTTGCTTTTTCGTTGGGTCTAATCCCTTGCAATTGGTAGGGCAGAGCGGAGCAGACACGTCAAGCGGGGCAATGAGCTGCATACAGTCGGAAAGCCCATATCGCTAGGGAGGTCTGAGCCACTAGTTTTGTCAGACTGAGTCAGTTCATGCGCGAAGGATCTGTGGGCTGAATTTATTGTTGAGGGGGAGGAATACAATGAGCGCAATCTATGCAAAGCCTATCACATCGGGGGTGCACCCAACACGAGCTAGCTGCTGTCCTGCATGGTAGTAAGCTCGAGCGTACCATTTAGGGGCGCTTCAAATGAGGCTAATGAAAAGGGGGACCTGTATGGAAATGTTGTTAAAAAGAATTCAGGTTCGTCACAGTCAACATGTCCCTACCTGTGCTACTAGTATCCCAGTCGTAGACGGGTACTTTAGGTACCTATTATTCTGCTCTCAAACATGGCTGGGATCTCGGAAGGCCTGCTTTCGCTGCATGAAGGACTTAGAGACCCAAATTTGGGCGCAGGGTCGGAACACTCAACTAAACTGATCGGGCCGGAAAACCATCCAAAGGTTTCGGACTTCTATCATGTTGATTTGAAGCAATTGGCTGAGATTAATATGATTGAGAAGTATATTTTGGGCAAGGATGTAAGACGCCATCTTCTACTTCATTGGCACATGACAGCCTGCTAATAACAAAGTTTAGAATATCGACTCTGTTTCGCCTTTTGAAGTTTATAAACCAAAGGTGGATGAGTTGGTGATATGGGATTTACCAGATCATCAGGCACCTGTAGCCAGGGTTCCTCGAAAAGAGGAGGAAGAAGATTTGTCTGCCGCCGAGAAAGAGAATAACCGTCGCATGTCCACTCAAGAGGGAGGAGAAGTATTATCAGAAGAGCCAGCGAAACCCGGGTCTAATCCAGCCCCCCTTGTAATACCGACACAAGAAGGAGACAGATATGCGGCAGAAGAAGGAGAGAAAGACTCACCAGAAGAGGAGACGAAAGGGGAAGCGACAGGTTCCACAAATGAAACTCAAGAAAAACCTCCCAGCGAAGAAAACCCAGGAGCAACCCTCGAGTACGGAAGCCACGATGAACAAAATGCAGACCAGGCTACATCCGAGGTTGCCATGGACAACAATCCCAATTTAGATGATATTGACTATCAAGGTTTTTGTGAAGGCGAAGAAGAAAGCCTCAGGACAACCACTTATATGCCCTTTGGTGAAGGGGGGACAACTGCCACTGTGACGGGATGGGGACAAGCCATGCAAATTACTCAATATCTCGGATGCGGTCCATCCTCATTGTTTTGCCTCGATGATAAAGACATGCCTGAACCCTATTATACCTCGTCTCGTGAGGAGGGGTTGGTTTCGTTTTCAGATGAGCGCTACGCTCTTGGGGTTGACTGCACTTTTCCTGACATGAATTTCCGAACTCGTGCTTCTTGGCTTCATAATAAGTGGCCAAGATTAGAATTCCACGGCAAAGATTGGAGACTGGAGCAACAATGGGCAGTAAAGGAAGGTGTTGTGGTAGAGCAAATCATGTTTTATAACGACAAGGACACAGACATGGACTTCCTTCATTACAACAATTTCGATTTTCGCATACGGGAATTGGATTTTATTGAACCGGCGTGCAATTTCAATAAACCTTCAAAAAGGAATTTTCAGGGTGAAGAGGACGAGGACGAGGAGAGTGAGAAAAATGACTGTGCCATCAAGGGACCTGGCCCTGGAGGGTTCGGTTTTGTTCAAATCCAGAAGTTTTCAAGCGAAGACGACAACGAGAGATACCGAAAGTCCGAAGAAACATCCCATCCAGATTCTGTTGCTGCCATAGCAGGTTTTTTGGTAAATGGGAAACCCTTGACATACGCCCAAGTCACAGAAAACAAGACGCATCATGTCAAAGCAAAGTCATCGCATCAGATGGTTGTTGGGTACAAGCTGATATTACTGCACTCTGAAGATCACAACTCAAACTGGAAACGTCTTACTTTGACAGTTCAAGACATGGATATCAATGAAATTTTAAGGAACGAGAATGAAGAGGCAAACGCTCCTCAGTGGGATGCAAACCTTCCGCCTATAGTCCATGCCAAGGCCAGCAATGCTCAAGACGAACGGATCGTTGAAAAAAGCATAAAGCGCGCAGTCGAGAATATTCTATCCGTTTGTATGATCCCAGTAGGCGATGGCTATTACTGGAACATTTCAACGGATCTAAGGGATTGCGATTTAGCTATGACCTGTGGTGATCTGTCAGGTCACCGCGTCTGTCCTTCTGCCAGCTTGTAGGTTGGCCCATAACTCATCACACAGTAGAAACTAACAATATTCAGTTTTGCTTTCAAGCTATTGATTGACGTGGCAGAGGCTATGGCTCCAAAAACAGCGGATGAACCCATGAATCCATTCAGGAATCGAATAAAAAGCCACTGTCGAGCGCATATTCGTTGGATTGTGAGACGTGCCAAGGGACAGAAAAGCACCTTTTCTCGGAACTACTGGGTAACAGGAACGACAATGCCTTCCTCAAAGCAATTGCCACCGAATGAGCCAGCGAATGCTCCATTCCAAATACTCAAGATCTACGAGTATTTCAGAGTCTTTAATGAGCCTGAAGATGTTTCATTTAGATCTGATCTGGGAATACAGGCAGATGAACCACATACATGGATCCACACTTGGCTTGAAGAACTTCAAAATGCCAATAAAAGATCAATGTATGGTTGGCCCCGTGATCAAAAAGAGGGTACCGGGTCGTTCTATCTGGTAGACCATGTTTGGATTTGGAATGCAGTATCCGCCATCAGCAAAATGTTCCCGCAGAAGAACGATACCATGAAGATGAAAAAAACGAAACCCAAGCAGCAAACCACATTCCAGACCAGCATATCGATTGTTAATTCGGAGAAGGCAAAAGTGGAGATTCTGAAGCGATTCACAGCTTTCAATAGTCCGTTCAAAGAGCGAATGCTTGCGGTAAAGAGATCTCTTCGGGAGAGCCAATTTGACTTTCAATTCTCCGACACTGCTTTGTTTTACGGATTCCAATACTCTGGTGTGCCACTCCTGGATCCTCAAGATTCGCGTTGGAGGAGCGCTATCAAAGCCCAGGAAAAATACGTATCAGAAGAACAGAACCAATTGGAGAATCCATCAAGAGACTGCATGAGGCTTCTGATGGCTGAATACATCACCGAACACTATCAGCCTTTTGACGCCAGACCACAGGAGTTGCAGAACCCCAATGCATTGAAGACCGAAGAGAAAAAAGAGTTTGAAGTTGATTTAAATCAAGCACGAGAAAACCTAGTGAGCCTTTTCCTTTGCAATGGCTTATTCCGAGGCCTTTCAAGCGAATATGAAATTCCGGTTGACCCTCCTTCCTCTCGTGATTATTTCCTGCATACATCTTTTGAAGCTCATTACGTTCTATGGAATTCATTCTATAGGATCAAAACCGAAAAACCTCCAGCTTGGACTCCTTCCCAAAAACTATCGGCGCCCGATAATTTCAGCCCCATCGTCCAGCTCAATCCAAACCTTGACCAAAACATTGTTGTTGAACCCTCAGAAGAGTGGTTATACAACTACCCTGAATTCCTTGATCGGAAACCAAACCTTCCCCAGGTTTTCGATACATATTACAACTGGCTTGTTGAGAGGTACAGGCAACAATCTCATTTACAGTATGTGGAACTAGCCATTGAGGAGGCAAAGGGGGAGCCCGAAGGTGTCGAGACAAGACTCCTAAATAAGTTTGCAAGCAATGCGAGTAGACCGCACGGATGTGGTAATTTGATGATCGATATTCCCCGAAAGAGCAATCACTCCAGCAAGCCATTCTTCAGCCGTCCTATGTCGGAGTCATGGGAGAGACTGAAAAAGAGACGCAATATCACAAATTCCAAGAAACGACTGTTATGGTTTGCACAGCCGGATCTTCAAGTTGCGTCACTGGCATTCCTCGCATCAACCGACAAGGAACAAATTCACATGCGTTCATTTCTGGACCGCCACGCATCACACAGCTTATTTCTCGAGAACAAAGCCGTGAGAATTCGTAATGTTTGGGAAACAGAGTTCCACTGTAGTTTTATGCAACTTGTTTATAGAAAAGGAAGCAAACGCACCCAAGCCAAGAACAATCGCCAGACGATAGATTCCCACACACATTCCCCAGACTGTGAGCATGGCATGGAATTTGGCGAATGGGATCCTGCTTCGAGCGAGTGGTCAGGCAAATCTAGTAAGAGGTCGATTGAAGACATTCTTCGCACCCGATGTCCAATGGTCACACCACGAGCGATTCATGGATGGAAGGATGTTGCGCTTGTCCGCGGGTCCGCGAGTTTTCGCTTCGTTGGTGACTTCTTCGACCGGTACTGGACATGCCACTTCCTCGAGAGTTATCCTGCTATGGAAACAACAGTAGAGACTACTAGTGATTCTGCCTCTTGGGAATCCAAATTGTCTTTTTTGTCTGTGAAGAAGTCGAAATGTGGAAGGAAAGATCGATATCAAAATAAAGATGACGATGAACAGATTTTGAAGCGTGTATTTGGTGAAGATTCAAAAGAAACAGAAAAGGTATGGCTGTCGTTCCCCCTCGTTCATGGGCTCAGTGGTCTAATTTAAACCGGCAGATATGGCAGCAGAGAAGGGTTCTCGAGGGCTTGATGTTTTTCAAGATAGTCTCTGTGATCAACCAAAGTACCTCGCTTATACACACGGAGATTATGGATACATTAGAACAAAGCGATTTAAAGAATATCTCTCCTAAGAGCTACTTTGACTCTCATGAGACTTGGTCATCGATGAATGAAGCGATGGAAACACTGAAAGAAGATCTAGGCCAGATTGAGAAGCATATCCAGGATTGGAGAACGCGAGAAGACCGACTTGCCAATGAGAGACCGAGATGGACAAGGAATGATGAGTATCGCTATCGCGACGCGATCAACAGAGTTCAGCTTCTTCACGACATCGTCGAACGGAATTTCAAAGCGACAGAGGCCGACGTTAGAAAGGTTGCTCAAATATTGAAATTGCGACAAGAGACTCAGAAAGCAAAATACGATCAGACAATGACTGATCTCTCTTGGCGACAGAACGCAAACGTCGCATTGTTTACCTACGCTACCGTTTTCTTTCTTCCGTTGGGATTTGCGACAAGCTTTCTCAGTATGCAAGCACCACCTTCGTCTTACTTGATACGGCAGATGGTCTTTTGCTTTCTTGGAGCTTTGGGTGTTCTGATTGGTGTTGTTGCAGTTGTCCTTATACTGATTAGCCAACACACAGACAGTGATCTTAGTATCAGTCGAGGGGCTCCAAAAACATATAGAAATGTTTCTGGGGCGGTTAAGAAGTGGATTTCCCGTCACAAAAACAGCTCAAATGATACAGAAGCTCAGACTGTATAGAGATAGCTTCAAGATGGAATGGAATGGACTTGATCTTGTAAATGAATTCTCTCAAAAAGATTGCGGCGCATTGGGGTAATTCATCCGGCCAAATAGTCAAATTTGACTGCGAGTTGTATGCAATTCCAAGTTCAAAACCGTACCCCTTGCCCGGTAAAATTATAATATTACCCTATCGAGGAATCTCAGGCTATGTCGGCTTAATTATCGATTAAGCCTTTCGACAGTTCCGATATTCGCGCAGATTCCGGGCTTTCCTGCATGCAATGAACACAGATCCTGGCTTCCAGGTATCCCACGAGCGGATTTTGTCAAAAAAAGCAAATTGTTAGTAAAATAACGAGACGAAATTAGAAGAACGCGCATTGTGGCGCAGCAGATCAAAAAGACAATCGATCCGGCGAGTTTTCCGAAAGAACACGATACATGGGATTAACTGCGATTCCCGTGCGAAAAACACTGGCTTTCAAGTTGAGAATATTTTATTAAGATTCGTTGGCAAGTGTTTCGAGCTCGCACGGGGAATTCCGTGCATTTTCCGGCACGGGGGTGATACGAGTGTGTATGCTGCATTCTTCGGCCCTTGGTGTCAGGCGCTCAGTAGTGTGGTAGGCCATACATGAATTTAACGAGTCATGCAGTTCTGAATTACGAGCGAACCACTAAATTTGGTTAACTCAATCAAACAAGCATAAGCTATCTGGCCAACTCGAAATATGGCCGACGGGGGGTTTCCCGCTGGGTGCTATACGTAGTCTGCGTAGGCGGAGCCGCTGATCTGAACAAGGTTCTGTGGGGAGCCCAATTGCCGAGATGGAGTACGTACTCTTGGGCACATTATGGAATTGATGAAACAAATTTCCATGAATATTCAGGACCCTAACGTACTTTTCAAGGCTGTGATATGTGTCTTCCGCCAAGGTAAAGAAAGTGGAACTGTCAGCGGGTGAAAATCGAGCGGAATTATGTCTCTTATGCCCGAGCCAGCCACCTGCCACAATTCTGTCATGTCATCAACTTGAAAATTGGCATAGGAATAGATCAAGCGCGACCGGTTCTTACTTCAAGGTTGGTGGAGCAGATATCAGGGTCATCTGCCTCAACTACCAATCAATATGATTAGAAGTTATTCCTTTGGTCCCTAAATGGTTAGACTGACAGGCAAACATCCTTACGAACATTTAGACACTTGACGGGCGGAGATACGGGTGCAGCTTAGTATTTGCGTCGTCATGGAAAGCTGCGCCAAGACGCGAGACAAGTCCTTTTCAGAGTTGCCTGGACCAAGAGTTTCCCACGGTTTGCATTGCCACAGATGGGTTCTTTTATAACTTGTAGATAGCACTTAAATTAAAGAAAGATCCAGGATTTTGCAGCATCCAAAAAATCTGCGTACCTCAACATAGTCTAGACGCGATCGGTGACGAACTTCGAAACATGCGACCATTCTTTTCATCTTTATTTTTGCCTTCGGTCGTAGCGCTTGTGATCTCACCTGCTGCTTCTGTTTCTGGTACAATTGGGCAACCAGACTCTCAAAATCAATTATCCGATAAGATCACACAGCGATCTTCCCCACATGGATTCCTCAATTCACAAAATATACCTCTCCATGATGCGTCGAAGAACCAACACAGTGCAAATCAAGTTCTTAGCGGGCGAGATATTCAGGACGATCTAGTTGCTATGTGCGAGACCGGCTTTGTCTCCAGCTGTGAAGAAGCAATCGAGCAAGCAAGCAAAAAGAACCAAGACAAGGATATGCTTCCACCCCTACCACCATCACACCCTGAAGCCGAAGTCGAAGCGGATTCTTCAGACAATGAATATTCGTCTCAGCCGCCGAAAAGCCAAAGCTGCGATATTTGGATACAGTCGTATGATCCGCCTTACCTTTCACCGAATGCCATTTCCCAGATATGCTCTACAGGTGGGGAAGAAATCGATTTCAAAGGCACAGTTTTGGAATGTTTTGATCACACATATGATGATATCGTGGAGATCAGCGAGGCAATCGACCGGCATTGCTCTTCAATGCCCAACATTTACCGCACGCGCTCGTGCTGGTCGAAGCTATGTGATTCCTTGCACTTGTTTTTCATAGTACTCAGCGTTTTTCTCAGTTTGTCATGGCTATATATTAGGAGTCTTCGATGTGGGGATCGACTTGATCAAAATGTGGTTATGGAAAGCGAGGTGTACTCAGACGATCAGGACATTTTGCTAGACGAGACTTCTCTCCCGAGCGAAGTCAAGAGCTTGAACCTTCAAGTTGTCAGTGGAAGCCGCCATCAAGACTAACTCTTGGGTGAATAAAAATCTGACTGACATAAATATCAATCATTTTCCTAATTGGGTCTCGATCAATTGGTCGTATTATGAGCTTCATGATATCATAGGTAGAATTCACTGTAGTCCCAGCCTTTGTGTCCAGTAAAAGCGTACAGATGATTGTCCATCATCTCGACTATAGTATTTCCTGCATACTAGACAATCCATGCGTAAAAGCTTCACCTGACGAGGCTATACTCGGCAGGGAAAGGTCATTATACTCTTTACCGTTATTACCATCATCTTTGTGGGGCCTTCCAGAATCCCAAGCTGCCAAGTTGAGCATTTTCTGACATCCTTACCAATCAAACAGCTTCCTCTCTCATTTTTCACTTCTTATTTTGGACAGAATGTCTCCAAGATCACCAGGGACTCTAGCAATCCTTCTAGTTGGGAGCTTTGGCGGATTGGATGTGAGTTTAAACATGAATCTAGTAATTACTTGAAGAGATATCTTTGATAACCGGTGTTTCTTTCATGAGTATCCATCTCTTTGGTCATAATTTTTGGGTCGCTTGCAATCGCCTTCTTGACTGTTTCAAAGATGGCAAGCAGCGGTCTGGAGAACTATCGTCTACCCATTCACAAGTGGCTTTTCGCTTTCTTTGATGTTGAAATACTTTTGGGGGCATAGTTTAGGCCGATGCATGGGAAGAGACCCCAATGTATATCACTGGTAGGCAAGTGGTTGTATAAGACCTTCCTTCTTTCCCAAATCAAATTGGACGGGTAAAGAATGAGCCATCCAGTCGAAGGTTGATTAAGGCCGTTTGCAATTATGAGATGCCGTGAAGACAGCATAAATTTTCTCCGCCGAGATATTCTCAAGCTAATTTTTCCGGATTCAATAAATCCTGATATTTTAATGATTTGTTCCATAATTGAAAGATAAGAAATCTGGACCACGCGTTTAGGTTAGCTTCCAAACCGCAGACCACGGCAACTTCGCATACAACATTTGAAAACAAAGTTTATTCGCCCATATCACGACTAGCAGGCATAAACCCCCGATAGGGCCGTAAAGAACAGATAATTTAAAAGGAGATTGATAATCTACCACATTGGCGTCGTATTTTGACTAATGCGTTATTGCAACAAGCGACTTCGGGATGGCGCATTGATGATTGCGTGATACTAGTTACCAATTGCCCCAAGCCGCGTACTTCCCCGCATCAAGTTAAATAAATAGATTGGACAGAAGCATTTGAATGATATTTGTTGAAATTGAAAACTAAATTGCGATTTTTCTTTGTTTCCGAAAATGGGTAGTATAGCACCTGCAAACCCTTTCCAAGATGTGCCAGCTGGCCAGATAGGTATTCTTTATAATTGCTCCAATCACGTATATTTGGCACTAAACAACAAACATAGATGGCCTAGCCACATTACTTACTCAATTCCGGGCCGATAACGACCCCAATAGAGCCGACCTTCTCGTGGGTACATACAGGACGGACGAAGGTAAATCATACGTACTGCCGAGTGTTAAAGAGGTGTGTTCTTCTATACAATGAGATAAAGTTACCCTGGAACTCAATCGGTAACATTCATGACTTTAGGCAAAACGAAGAATATTCAATGACCCCGACTGGCATCACGAATATCGCCCTTCTGCTCTAGGTTCGCAGAAATATAGGGATTTGAGCAATAAGCTACTATTTGGGGATCATCGTCTCCTGCAAGAGAAAAGGTAATCGATGCGCCATGGATTCATAATCTAAAAAGGTCTAATTCAATGATTTCAGACTCATTTCAGCTCAGACGCTGGGTGCAAGTGGAGGGTGCCATGTTGGCGCCAGGTTTCTAAAGGAACACTATGCGCCTTGGAAACACTCCAGAAATCCCGAAATTTTCCTTCCAAGTGAAACTTGGTGTTCGTCTCCCTCTGGATATTTTGATAGATATTTTCATATTGTCTAACCTGAACTCAGTGAACCACCCTTTTGTCTTTCAATCCGCAGGGATTAAGCCTACATTCATCCCTTACCTCAACAGCAAGACAAACGCATTCGACTTCTCTGGTTTTACGGCAGCGATAAAATCATTGCCAGCTCAATCTGTCATTCTTCTCCAGTCTAATGCTCAGAATCCAACTGGAAGTGATCCTTCACTTGATCAGTGGAAAGAATTAGCTACGGTGTTCTTGGAACGCGGTCACCTGGCATTCTTCGATGCCGCGTATCCTGGTTTTGCCTCGGGGGACACTGATAAGGATTTAGAAGGTGTTCGTCTGTTTGCCGAGCTTGAAATCCCACTTGTCTTTGTTTCGACATATGGCAAAAGTTTCGGATTGTATAGCGAGCGCGTTGGACTTCTCTCAGTTCTGGTGCCTAATGAGGAGGTGGGGCAGAGAGTTCAGACACAGCTCATACTCCTCGCCCGCGCCGAGTCTGGCGCGCCCCCCGATTTTGGCTCCAAGATCGTTGAAACTGTTCTGGAGGATGAGAGTTTAGAACGGCAATGGCGACAGGAAGTGCGCGACATGGCTAATGCTCTGAAGCGTCGCCGGCTTAGACTGAGAGAAGGGCTGGAAAAGCTGGAGACCCCAGGAACTTGGCATCATATAACTGACCAGAATGGAATGTTTTCGTAAGTGAGCCATATTTTAGCAACTCGGCCCATAAGTTAACCAGATGAAACTCAGATATGTGGGTCTTTCCGTGGAACAGGTCACTATTCTCCGTGAGAAGTACCATGTCTATCTTCAAGACTCTGGAAGAATTTCTATTGCGTACGTCAAAACCTCCCCTTTTCAATAAATGCCCAGGAAGCTAACTGATTTGTCTTTTTCTGACAGGGGACTGAACAATGACAATATCGATTATGTTACAAGTAGCATTAGCGCTGTTGTCAAAGCTACGACCGCAAATTAGAAATGTGGCCTTCTCACTCCATTGAAAAGACCACAAGCCAAACCTTGTACCGTGAAATTTCATGTTGTTCCTCAGTCTCAGCTGTGATTTAGGTTTATCTATACATTTTCAAGTTCCTGCTCATATATCCATAAAAGGCTACGTTATTCGAATATTAAAACACGGACTTCAAAGCCTGATAAAATACCTCTGGCAGTAAGAAGTCAGGATTATCGACTAATTTCGTCTGTAAATTAACGTGTTGGTCAACTTGGTGTATATCAGCCGTGGGTCTTCATGACCCGAGTGGGCACACTGCATCATCCTTCATAATCCCCAGCCGATGAAGATCTTAAGGGTCTTGACTAGAAGGCGATAATCTTAACCGGCAGTTATGTCGGCTTTTCTTTCTTCATTTTCCTCATACACAAGGTTTATCGGATCATCCGAGTGGGCATAGCCTGAAGGGAAATGATGATCATTACCTCTTCTCAAATATGCGGGGAAGCCGAGAGATCTCCTCACAGATTCCGCACAGTGAGATGAATAGCTCGGCAACCATCATCCCGAGACCCGTCTTGGAGAAACAAAAGATTGCAGATATAAATGACCTGCAGAATTCAATGCTCATGGTCCTATTTTGAGCTTCCTGTCACTGAAGAAGCCAAAATTGATGAAGATGGGGCTCCACAATTTTTGGGGCTTGCTTCTTGTCAACAGTCTCCTTACGGTCTGCAATGCATCGAAAAGGCATGTCGCGAAATCTAGCACTTTCTGATCGAGGACTAATTTTGGTAGTAACTTTTTGCCCCAGAGGTATCATGTCGGCATGGATCCCAGCATGAGCACCGAGGCTCTGAGTCGAGAGAAATCCATTACCTTAGGCCCCGAGAAAGGTTCATTGCTGACTTTGGACTATGGATCGGAGGTTGCTGGATTTCCCTACTTCCAAGTTTCGCAATTGGATGGGCCTGTCCAGATTGAAGTCAAGTATACCGAACAGTTTGACGGGTTGAACCATGTTTGGGCTGATGGCCCTTACTACATGGCGAGCGGTCTTTCTAACACATTCCGCGTTGAGACGTTCAACATAACAGAGCCAGGAACAGTCAAATCCTACTTCATTCAAGGAGGACAGCGATGGCAGTCTATCAAACTGTTAACCAAAGGGCATGTCACGTTCGAAGAATTTGGATTTATACCGACAATCGACCATGTTGATCTTGAAGATCTTCCATCAACTTTCAGCAGCTCCAATCCAACATATAATGCTATTTGGAAGCTCGGTGCCAATGCAGTTACAGCTGCGTGTTTTGATGCAAACTCTCAGACTTCTACTTGGGATATCACCGCAGATGGAGCATATATCCGCGGCCAAAAGCCAGCTGTTAGTGCTGCTGGAAATTCATTCAGTGATTATACTCTGAGCTTTTCAAGCAAGATAGTTCGTGGAGGCACCGGCTGGTCGATTTCCCAGGCTTTTGGAGGAGAGGGTATCTTGCTTCTTTTAGTCTCTAACTTGCCAAACGAAACATCTTATGTCAACACAAATCGAACTCTGACCCCACCAAGCTCGATCGTCGTGGCATCTGGATGGGGCTTTGTTAACCAGACTACTCTGGATAGCCAAGCTGTCGGAAGCTTCCTTGTTCCGTTTGAAATTCAGGAAGGAAAGTGGTATGATATTTCGACTACTCTCTTGAATGGGTCACAGCTGTCTGTCTGTATTCAAGGAAGCCAAGTACTCAACATCTCACTTGCCGATTATGGTGTTTCCGAGCAAAGTGCGGGTGGCTGGGGATTCGGTCCCTACCAAGACCAGATTGCACTTGTCAGGAATGTGAACGTCCACGCAAATAATGGAACCCTTCTTTATCAGAACGACATGAAATCTTCCGGTAGTCTTTCCGAATATGGTGTTCAACCTAATACGAAGGCATTATGCTTGGATGGAGCCAAGCGAGACCGTTTGGTTTGGATGGGAGACTTTTTCCATACAAGTAGAATCATTCCTGCCTCCACATCTCGCTGGGATCATATCCGTGGGACCTTGGATTATCTACTGGAAACACAAATATCGACAGGCCAATTAAATATGGCCCCGCAAATTGGTTATAAACCCTCTTCTCTAAAAGCGACCTCCGAATTCTACGACGGTCTTGAAGACTATCAGGTCTTAGGAGTCTTGGCATTTACTGGATATTTCCAACGCAGCCGGGACGTTTCTTGGGCACGAGAGGTCTGGCCCTCATTCAAAAAGCAAATATCGTGGATTATCAACCAAATCGACAGGGAAACACGTCTACTGGGCTTTGGTGGGTTCCTCGGCGACGCCAATGGGACTGCTATTAGTGCGGCTGTCGTTCAGTGTTTGAAAGAGGCTAGCATTGTGGCGGACGAATTGCAAGACTCGAGTAGTGCGAATAAGTACAGATATATTGCGAGAGAAGTGTCTGAAGCAATTAATGCACGCCTCTGGAATGATGAAGTGTCGGTCTATTCACACAGCGTGTCATCAAATACCAGCTATGGGGTTTTAGATATCGCATTCGCAATAACTTCAGGTGTGGCGGATGGGAAAAGGGCCACTGCATCACTAGACAAGCTCTCCGCTCTTAAGCTCGCTCCTGGATATAAGGATATATCAACAACCAACGACTCATCTGCCGACATCTCTCCAAATACGAATGGCTTCTTGTTAGAAGCTGCCATGGTAGCGAACGACACATCTACTGCTAAATATCTGTTGGATAACCTGTGGGCAGCAATGCTTGACAATAGATACGCCAGCGGAGCGTCTTGGGAATATGTTGGTCAGAATTTATCTCCCGGCTTAAGTCTTTTTACATCTCTTAGCCACCCATGGGGTGGTGCAGCAACATATGTTCTGACAGAGCACATCGCGGGAATTCGTCCAGCTACCCCCGGATATAAATCATGGCTCATTCAACCTGCTATCAAAGGTTTCGATCTTGACTGGGCCTCTGCCACGGTAATGACTCGCTATGGACCGTTATCTGTCAAGTGGGAGGTTATGGAGACAAAAATCCATTTGAATGTCACCGCTCCACAAGGAACATCAGGCAAAATACAGCTTCCGGTGGGATGCAAGAGCAAGAGTGTGGCCGTCAACGGAATTACCTCGTCTTACAAGAACGGTGTACCTTTAAAGAGTGGAACCTCTGTTGTTACATTCCAGCTCAGTTGAGGCGCCATTTCACTGCAGAACAAATCACTTTGGCAGATTTTACTTCTTTTCGAATTTTCCATTTTGCATATAGACTTATGTTACTCCGGTGGTGAAATCCCATTGAGGTATCGTATGATCATGATTGCTATGATTTACTCCTAATATGAGGCATAATCATTCTATATCACCTATTTTTGCCAATAATCCCCACAGCATTTCCGAACATTCTACCTGAAACTTTATTGCAAGGTAGGCATTGCCTACCCACCATTCTAGTTAGATAAAGTTGAAAGCATGTCGCAGCTATCATCATATAGCCTTTGTCGGTAACTCGAATGTCGGCAAGGCCACACTGGGCCGAGCCCAAAAGGATTGCCTTCAACCCGTTCGTTGCTACAAGAACAAAAAAACTAAAATTAAATTTTTTTATCATGGCGCTTTTCGATGGCCTGTTAGAATAGATTCTTCTTCTGTTATAGATCTCCTGGCATCACTATGGGCCTTCATTGGTCTCCCAAGGGCTTGGGCCGAATCACTAGTGCGTGCGCAGCAACGGCAACCCGAACAGGCGATTTACCTTCAACGCACGAACTCCCGACCGGACGCAAAGTCTTTTGAGCTGTAATTATTATATTTGCAGGATTTCTCACAAAAGTCATGCTGTGCGTCTTTTCACAAGCTCAAGTCACAAGCATGGCCCAAAGACAATTGTACGCGTCCCAACAATGGCCGAATCGATCACGGAAGGGACCCTTGCACAGTTTAGCCGGAAGGCTGGAGACTTTGTTGAAGAAGACGAGGAGCTAGCCACAATTGAGACCGATAAGATCGATGTATCTGTGAATTCACCTCACTCTGGGATTATTTGCCAACTACTCGTGGGGAAGGAGATATCGTGTCGGTAAGCCAGGAGATTGCAGAAATCGAAGTTGCGGAAAATCAACCAGCTACAGGGCAAGAGAAACCTCATCTAAATTACAGAATGAGACCTCAGTATCTTTGAGTGAAGAAGATCAAAACTGTAATCTCGAGCATAGGCCCCTCGCAATGAGCCCTTGAGAATTTGTGGATGTTTTGCAACGCCGTCGTATCATGATACTGACAGACTATCCCTTAGGTAAAAATGACCCGCATCGGGCAAAAGACCGCACAACAATTGAAACAGTCATAACAGAACGCTGCATTCTTGACAACATTCAATGAAGTTGATATGTCCCATATTATCCACTTCCGAAAGAACAATAAAAGATCAGTCTTTGAGAAACACGGCGTGAAGCTCGGTTTCATGGGAGCGATGGCTCTCGCGTCAGCTCTTAGTCTTAAGCAAATTCTGGCTGTGGACGCTTCTATTGGAAATGGTGATACAATTGTTTATCGCGATTATGCGGATTTGAGCGTTGCTGCGACTATTCCAAAAGGCCTGGTTACCCCGGTCTTACGAAACATTGAATCTGTGAGCATCATTGAGATTGAAAAGGGCATTGCCGACTTGGTTTTTAAGGTAATTTATCTGTGCGTTTCCAATGTTGAAAATTGATTCATATCTGACATGGTTCCCTAGGCCCGAGATGGAAAACTCACGATGGATGATTTGACGGGTGGAACTTTTACAATTAGCAATAGTGGTATTTGGGGGTCTTTATTTGGTACACCTATTATCAACATGCCCCAGACTGCTGGAATAGAAACATATGGTATTCAGGACAGACCAGTCGCTATTGAGGGGCGAGTTGAAATCAAACCGGTAGGTAGAGTATCAGTCAATGAAAATATTGCTTGACATACTACTAGGCTAATATTGGTTTCGCACAGATGATGTATATCGCACTGACATACGACCATCGACTTATTGACGGACGAGAGGCAGTCACATTCTTGAAATTGGTCAAAGGCTATCTAGAGAGACCGGAGAGTATGCTACTTGAATGGTTGAGTTTAGCATAACAATTTCTCACCTTCTCTTTGTTTACTGCTTTTCACTTGTCTATTTTTTGTGGAAGAGTTTTCGACTACCTCGATCAGCTTCTGCGCGCATTTATGACTCATAGAAGGCTTTCTAAGATTATTTACCATTATTTGATCTTTCGTACTGCATATAGCCGATTATTAGAACGCATAAATCATACAACCCCGCCTCACCTTAATATCGGTATCCCGGGGCATCGGCATCCCAGCAGGACGCCGAAGACTGGAACCACGACAACAACCCATTCGATGATTCAAAATTGGGAGCCCTTCTAGAAATCGATTGCTTAAATACTGTGAAATATTAGGCATCGTAGTTTACATTCAAAATAGTTTATTTATTTTTATAGAGAATCAACCAATGAGCTCTACTATATTATCGGATTTGCTTTGGCACTCCCCGCATCGGCTACTTCCCGGTTAGTCGGCAACTTTCAGGTCTACCGAGATGATGATACAAGATAAGCAGTGTTTCCTAGGCTTGGATATAAAGTTTAAATCGAATTTCTGTGCATTTTGGACTCGTGCAGTTTCATATATACCCATGCGCGCATTCACTGTTGGAATTTTCTGATCGTGTGAGTGGTAGTATGTTGATTTTCGTTGGCCGTTTGATCAATAATACCAACATTAATCCATTGACCATGATCGCCCGGAGGATCAGAGCTTTGCGCATCGCACGAAATGTGCATAAGAATGTTACAGGGGGGACTTTGTGGCCTAGGCTAGGAAATCAAAGCGCATCTTCGCAAATTACTCAACGGAGAGTGAGTACAGAATAACCTCATGATTGGATTGCGATAGTAATTATGCCTATCAGTTATATTCTGCTGCTTCCCTGAGAAACTCGTCAGACTATATAGATGGCTTGTATCATAGTTGGTGTCAGGATCCGGCATCTGTTGATGAATCTTGGCAAAAATATTTCCATGCCATTGAACAAGATCTACCAACACCCAAATTTTCAAATGCATCCAGGCATTTTATACTGGGATTGGAACCACATCCGGAACCCCAGAAATGTACTCAAGCATCTTTTTCATCTGTGGCTTCCGACAATGGACACAAAGTTGAGCGCCTGATTGAAGCATATCGCAAGCATGGTCACAAAAAAGCGAAAACAAACCCTCTGGATCTTCCAAACAAAAGATTCGAGCCTCCAGAAGAACTCCAACCCGAGTTTTACGGTTTCAGTGATGTCGACCTAGAATGCAGCGTCGCTCTTGGACCAACAATTTTACCCCATCTTTCTCCTGAGAGCAGTGAGCCAATGACTATTCGTGAAATTATTGGAAGCTGCGAAAGCATATACTGCAACTCAATTGGAGCCGAGTACGATCATGTTTCTACACGCAAAGAACGTGAGTGGATCCGCCAGCGTCTGGAGACAAAAGGTTCGTATCAAATCTCTCTTGAAGAGAAGAAGCGGATCCTCGATACGCTTGTATCGACGACTGTCTTTGAAGAGTTCTTGTCAGCCAAATTCCCTAATGCGAAAAGGTTCAGTATTGAGGGTATTGAAAACCAAGTGCCGGCCTTGGAAGCAATAATTGACGCTAGCGCTGAAAATGGCGTTCAGGATATTGTGTTTCCATGCTGTCATCGAGGCAAGTTGAACGTTCTTAGCAACATTGGGCGAAAGCCGAATGAGTTGATCTTCAGCGAGTTCTCTCTTGAGTCTGAATCGCGACACAACATTCCCGGAGACGTCAAGTATCACCTTGGCATTAACTACGAGCGCAAAACACCGACTGGAAAAAGGTCAATCTCTCGATTCTTCCAAATCCATCTCACCTCGAGTCTCAGAACACGCTTGGCCAGGGAATGGCTCGAGCTGTTCAGCATCAAAAAGGCGGAGATAGATCATCCACAATGGTCTTGAACAGCCATACCGACGCTTCCTTCTCAGGTCAGGGTGTAATTTATGAAACTATGGGTCTGTCAGGGTTGAAATTTTATGAGACTGGTGGAACGGTTCATTTGATCATAAACAACCAAGTCGGTTTCACCACGGACGCCGAGTCTGCGCGGTCATCGCCTTATGCCTCGGACATTGCGAAAACCATAGATGCCCCTGTTTTCCATGTCAATGCTGACGATGTGGAAGCTTCAGTCTTTGTTTGTAAATTGGCAGCTGATTATCGTGCCCAGTTTGGAAAGGACTGCTGGGTTGACATGATCTGCTATCGAAAGCATGGCCATAATGAGATGGATCAACCTTTCTTCACCCAGCCTTTGATGTACGAACAAATCAAGAACAAAACACCTCATTTGGAGCTTTATGTTCAAAGGCTGAGTCAAGACGGACTTGTGACTTTTGAAGAGGTGAAGAAAATGAAAGAAAGGGTCTGGAGAGAACTGACGGAGAGTCTGGAAAATAGCAATTCTCCACAAGCTATTGATCGCGAATATCTTATGGAACCGTGGGGGGATATGAAGAGTCCCTCAGAGGTTTCCCAACAAATTCTTCCCGAAAAGTCAACAGCGATCACGCAAGGCGCGATAGATTCTGTTGCACGGGAACTGGGAGTTCCGGCAAATCCATTTGAAGTCCACAGCAGTTTGAAGCGCATTCTTAAGAAGCGACAGCAGAGCCTGGTTGAAGGTCAGGATATAGACTGGGCTACTGCCGAGGCTCTAGCTATGGGTAGTCTATGTCTGGAAGGGAATCATGTCCGCATCTCCGGTCAAGACGTTGAGCGTGGTACTTTCTCTCAACGACATGCCGTGCTGCATGACCAGAAGACCGGCTCAAAATACATACCCCTCAACAATCTTGACGATTCACAAGCCGAATTTACCATCGGTAACTCTTCGCTGAGTGAGTACGGCGTAATGGGATTTGATTACGGCTATTCTTGCATGTATCCCGACGCATTAGTAATGTGGGAGGCCCAGTTTGGAGACTTTGCCAATAATGCTCAGTGCATCATTGATCAGTTTATCTCTTCTGCTGAGAGCAAATGGCTTCTCAGAAGTGGCTTAGTTTTATCTTTGCCGCATGGGTTTGATGGACAAGGATCAGAGCACTCCTCGGCTCGCATGGAACGCTTTTTGCAACTATGTAGTGAGGACGGTCGCAACTTTCCGACAGCCCAGCAAGTTGAACGAAAGTATCAAGACGCCAATATGCAAGTAGTCTACATGACCACACCATCCAATCTCTTCCATGTTTTGAGACGACAAGTGCATCGCGAATTCCGAAAACGTGAGTGGGCTCTTCCCTTCTGGGTAGTAGGAAACTAACACTCCTCTCACTTGCAGCCTTGATTTTACTTTTTTCAAAATCACTTCTCCGAAATTCATTGGTCAAGTCTTCTGCTGCCGACTTCATCGGAGACACTCGATTCCAGCCGCTCATTGCAGATTCGGCAATCGGCAATTCAATTAACAAGCCATCCGAGATCAAGAGAATAATCTACTGCAGCGGACAGGTATATTTCACGCTCTCCAAATATCGTGATACATATGGAGTTACAGATACCGCCATCACCCGTCTTGAAGAGTTATATCCTTTCCCTTGGCAGGAAGTGAATGACGATCTTGCCCAATACCCCAATGTGACAGATGTAGTCTGGTGTCAGGAAGAGCCGTTGAACGGTGGGCCGTGGGAGTTTGTAAGACAGCGACTGGAAACCGTTTTTGATAATATGGACGCACACAAGGGTCTCGGAGTGCGATATGCAGGTCGAAATGCTACCCCAAGCGTTGCAACGGGATTTGCGAAGGAGCATCGAGCACAGGAGGCAGCTTTATTGAGAGAAGCTTTTCAAGTCTCATGAGGGCTATTCCTAAATATTTCAGTTGTGAGCTCCTATCAATAGCTATGACAAAAATAGCAAAGCGAAGACAAGGAATATTATATCTGCGCGACTTGAAACGTAATCGAGGCAATATGGATGTGGGGGCGGCCCTCGGGTATCCCGATCTCGGGACTCTGTACCGAGTCCTATGCGATAAATTTTGAAAAAATAATTGAGATAGATTGAAAAAAAAAATTTACATTTTAGTGGTAGTTTTCTGCCAAAAAGAACGTGGACCTACTCAGCAGGTGCAAGGTACAAGAGTAAAGAAAATTTGCCGCAGCGAGAACTTCCAAGGTTGAATATCTTTGAATATATTTTCTTATTTTGTGAAGCTTGGAATCTAAACATACTACCCATCTGGGTTATATATGTTTCAATTTTTGACATCTAATAAGCCTGTATTCTATTTCTTGGTCTAAGTCTCCTTCAAATCAATCCAGAAAAGATTCCGCCTATTGTGTTCCTCAAGAAGAATTCGAGTTGTCAGCACAAGAGAAAGCAGAGGATCCACCAGACTCATCGTATGATTGCTTTATCCCAACCACGCAAGCATAGGTACCTGCGATGGTGAAGAAAGATCCAAGAATGATAACAAAAATACTCCAACAGACCATAGGGAGCCAAAACTTTGAGCTTTTTCTACCTTTGCTCCAGTTGTCATATAGCCACATTCCGCCCATTGGCTGGAAGCACATAAGCGTTCCAAGCAAGGCTCCAATAAGAGAAACCAAGGAGTCAAAGACAGGGATGGTACTGGCAATTATGTAGGCGATAACAATGATGCTCAGGGTACAACTCAACCAGCAAGCCCAGTGCTTTACTGTGTTGCTGTTCAAATGTCGTGAGCCTCGAAGAAGGTGAACGAAAATGTACTTTGCTGGGATCTTAAATCAAAGGGAAGTACAGATTAGCAAATCTCAAATGAGCAATTCCGAACGAGAGAGAAAAAATACGCACATGAGAGACAATTGTTGTGGTGACAATCAAGCCTGGAAGGGCAAAGCCATAAGCAATTTTCTTAACAGTTCCGCCTGCGGACCCGAGAGCAGGCGATGAAACGTAAGAGCCACAATAATAGTAAACCACTCCGCCGATAATGGCGTAGACGATAGTCACACCAGCCTGGCAAAATAGTAGGGCAGATGTGTATTGACGAGGATTGCGCATCTCGGATACAATGGCGAAAAACCCAGGGGTCCCTGAAAAGGCAAAGATAAGATTGCAAACAGCCGTCATACCCTGCGTGAAACTAGGGTTTCCCACAACCTTCCAGTCCGATACCCAGTCTGATCCGACTTCGGGCGCGGGAGCAGAAGCAGGGCGATCTTGAATTCCGACCGCGACGGTAACGATTATAACTGAACATTCGAGTTAGTATGTATGGTGTTGAGGATGTCGCGATTGAACAAACCAGATGTCAGAATACAAGGAAGTCCCACCCACGCAAGCCAAGTAATACGGCCAAGTGTTCGCACACTACAGCAAATTAATCCAAGGATAGCAGCCACAGCAGAGAAGGCAGCCGTACATGCGCCATGGGATGAAACTGCGTTCAACCCTATAGAAATTCCTAGAATACCGGAGCCACTGACAAATACCCAATCTATGTAATTGATAAGGTTAGTGTTGGTATTTCCTTGCATTGGATTAGAGAGGCAAACAGAGGCAGAATGCTAGTGACAGAATTACTCGACCGGGCTTCCCAAGCAGCAAGGCGCCTGCATCATCGATACCGTAGACTTCACGATGGTTAAGCTTGAAGACACCAATCATGTAGTCTGACCAGGTCGTAATACAGGCAATAGCCACCAGACAGATGACGCCTGGTACCATGCCCAGAGTATCAAAGGCTGCTGGTATCGCGAGTACGCCCAAGCCAATCTGAGTCTTCATCATGAGAATGACCGTTCCTAGAAATCCCACCTAGCGAAGAGTCAGAACTAGGATTTCCTGTACCCATACCTCTCTGTAAATATGCACATTGCGGTAGTTGGGACCATCTTCTGTGATCTCTCCAAAAACGACATCGTAGGCCGGGCCATTGCCATTCTGAGATGGCACAGGGCCAAGTTCTTTGTTATCGATTGAGTCGGGCATGGCTACGAGTTGAAGTGGGGAGAAAATGTTCCACTTCTCTTTTTTTCCCCCGTCAAAACAGGGCTACATGCCGAACTACTTATATCCGGCAAAGAAAACTCTATCCAATCATACGGATCCCCATTCAATTACAAAAGCCGGCTGTCACTGTGAGAATTTATGGGGTCAAACTATACAGGGCGCTCGGCGCGGGGCCCCGCACCCCGCAGCCGACAGTTGGAGCTGATGCGGGCGGGTTACCCCCGCGTGATCGGGTCTGACGGATTACATTGCAGTTACAGGTCCAGGGCTCGGGAAGTTTGATTATGGCTACCATTACCCCTGAGAACCCGAGAGGGCAAAAGAGAGAAGTCGGAGGATCCCGAGACTCTTTCTTTGGAACCGCAAGTATTTCATTCCACAAAAAAAGCCATCCATCCAGCAATTGTTGTACCAAATCCGTGCGCTATTTATCTGTCGCCTAAGACGTCTACTCTATATAAAGCTCTTCCAATGCAAGATATGAGGGGTTAAAATCATAATATTTCTCCTCTCCTTAGCCCACAGAAAAGCTGTTTGGAGACGTAGCAAGGCCCACTTATTCTGCAAACTGACGCCAACTCGCAGGATCTCCGACCATGTTCAAACCAAACACCGCATACCGCGTTCCCACAGCGGGACCAAGTTTGCAGACAGAACTCAATTTACCTTCCGTGAGCAGCAAAGGAACCCCCTCGGGCTATTTAACTGGAAGGCCCCAACGAAGATGTTGGGAAAGACTGGGGCCCCGCTTCGGCACCTAGCACGGCCCGTCAAATGAATGAAGCGTCTCGGGAAAGCCGAAACTATCCCAAGCGCCATTTCGGAATAGAAGTTTTGATTACTCTAAATTTCTTCTTCGTCGGTCGTATCATATGGAGAGAGCTCTCGTACAGCGGAGAGCATTCCAGGGGGTTACCACTATATCGGGTTCAAGTTGAAGCCACCTCGGCGGAAATTGAAAAGATGATGATCTTATTGGGCAGAGAAGTTCACGACCAACGAGCTAATTTTTTTTGCCTTGGCTCCTCATCGCTCCTCATCTTCGGATCCCATTTGGGTTCATCAAGTTTCGCAGGCAAGGCGCCGATAATATTGGTTTCGCGTGATGTAGTTGTGTTAAAGGGCGGTGATAAAGCAGGTGTCCTCGAAGATATGGTGGCGGTCTAAAGCCCTTAAAATTCACATAATCGCCATAGTCATGACTCATACCAGGTAGAGTAAAGATATTTTCAGGCCAGGTCCCACTTGAAATGATTGAAAAGTGGTGCTCATTTGACTTTTAATGTTATTTGAGGATTTACCTTTCTGTCTCGGATAGAACCCGATTTGGCTGGCCTCGGATTCTGCGAATCCAAGATACAAGAGTTTGGAGTGCAGTTCGAACTCAAATTCTCAGAACGACCTTCGCACTTACTGGAGAGATTATAACTACAAACATCAACTACGGTCGCGAGTTGCACAAACCTGGAATCATTTGGGTCGACGTCAAAGCTGCCATCAGTTTGATCGATAGCAACAACGACGCTTGGGTGATTGATTCGGCGGCAGATTTACCGAGGACTAGATCGAGAAATTTTAGATGGAGACAATCGAAGGTGACTTGATAGGCCTCGCAAAACTCGAAAATCTTCTACATTCGGACAAGGCACAAAAAGTGAGTTATTGATGATGGTAAGAAGCTCATGACACCAATCAGCCGGACAATGACAAGGCAAAGATGTATCGATCCGCAGGACCCTGTATAAAGACCGGACCTGAGTAAATAACATTCGAAAAGAAATATCAATGAAACCTCCGACGGTTTATATTGCTTTTTTCAAATTTCTTGTCATGAAACCCTTAAAACACGATCTATTCCCACGTGTGGACGGGAAGTCCCTTTGATTGGTACGGCAAATTGAAAACTACGGCAGAGCGGATACCGTGGAGATTGCATTGTCCGAGCGCATTTCTTTCTTGATATCATCGCCAACCAATTGTTCCTAGCACAGGAGCCCGGTATAAGGTCCCATTAGCTGCAAGGATTTTTTGAGTTCTTCTAGAATCACAGACAAGCTTTGAGCTCTTGTATATCAGACAGGCAACAGCATAGCGCACTGCGCAAGAAACCTGTCAGGACTCTGGGGTGACATACATGTTGAGAGTCTCCAGGATCTCGTATTTTATATGTATATAAGCCTAACCAAGAATAAATTTATCCAGATTCAGCGGTTTCGAGCACTTGAATCTTCTTGCTTGCAACATGTCTACCATGTCTCGCACTGTCTTGGCTTTAGGCCTTGCCCTCAGCGCCTCCGCCGCTAAGAACTCCATTGTGGCCCCGACTGGCGCGGAAACGCTCACTGTTGCTCTTCTTGGAGGTACGAGAAGATGATGATGGTCTTTTGTGTTGCTGTGTGGAGAAAGGGCTCACCAGGATTGTATTCAATAGACTATGGCTGGACCGGTTGGCAGCCTTTGCCATTAGACTTCTGCAACACTGCCACGCCCAAGCTCCAGGCTGCAGGTGTAGAGATTCCTCGCGCTCTGCAAAATGACTGCGATGCCGGCGACCGCCAGGCAATCAGCAATGCTACAATCGAAGAAAGTCAGTTTCCCCCTACATATCATGAAATATGGATCTACCCAATCGCGTATGCTGAAAGTTCCAAACAGCTCGTACCGCCCGGTATATCGAGAAGGTCTGTCTCCAAAAGAACTGCTCTGCCTTCATTTCAGTTGGCGACAACTTTTACGACAGTGGCGTCGACTTCACCTCGGAAGGCATTCAGCGCTTCTACGAAGGGTGGGCCGACATGTACGTTGGCGAAGCCTTCGACGGCAAACCCTGGTACCAGGCATTAGGTAACCACGATATCGTCGCTGGGCAGGCCGGTGTCGACTTCCAAACTCGCATTGCCCCCTTGATGGAGGACCGATGGTACTTTGGCAATGACAACCTACCCTATTACACCTACGACTTAACCGGATCCAACTGGAGCGCGACCTTCGTGGTTGTCGACTCCGACTGCTTCATCAACAAATATCAGGATAACAGCTCTGTCTATAACACCGACTACGTCATTTCGTGCCACAAAGATACCAACACGCAAGTTGAGTTCCTGCGCAAGTCATTCGCCGAGTCCGATGCCACCTGGAAGATTCTGCAAATTCACCATGGATACATCTCTTCCTCGTCCAACTATACCGAGCTCCAGCCACTTATTGATGTCGTTCGTGAAAATAACGGGGTGGTTGTTAATGGCCACGATCACTGCATGGCACACTACCAGTATCAGGGAATGGACTTTGTTCTGACTGGTGGTGCTGGCTACGCTGAGGCCGGTGACTGCAACTACGGTGTCCCTCTCGGGCCCTATGCTAAATGGCTTGGTGCTGATGCCATGCAGGCAGCTAACGGCTTTGTCACTTTGGATATCAGTTATGAATCTTTGAACTTCGAGTACTACGCTCGTGACATGAAGCTCAAGGGCGCTGATTACTACCCCGTCAAGAACGATATGAAACCATCATACAACTTTAGCGTTACCAAGCATGCCGCCAAGGGCAGCCACTAAAAATGAGATGCTAAGAAGGAACTTGGAATGCAAAAGTTTTTAATAAGCAATGCTTGAGCTTACTAGGACTACGACGAGTTCTTGATATACCTGCTTGGCTGTACAATGCACACTTTACAAGACGTCGTCATCCTTGACTATATCGCCTTATAATTAGCACTAGATATGCAGTAACAGTATTAATGTAACTAAAATTTGAGGAATCGAGAATGGACTGTATTATTAACTAAGTACTTTGAGCGTCTCCGAGTGATTGGAGACCATGATGGAATACACACCACCAAAAGACTAGCTGGTCGGTGATTACCAGCCAGAGTCCATCATCAGGGTCCATACTTGTAGAAGCAGGTGGTTCACCAGCCAAATCAGTCAATTTTTTGACAGATCGACAATCGCGGACAACAGGCTCCGCCATTTCCAGAAAAAGTTCGTCAACTTCACCCCAGTCCCATCCTTTCATTTCTTTCAAACCCCTTTCAACTCGTGATTCGTGACTTTCTACGGTTTCTGCATCGACAATCGAACGAGGTGTATCTGGCGGTAGATCATGGAGAATATACCACCCGATAAAGGTAATCAGATCTCTTTCCACTTTGCGCCGGCTAACATTGGCAATTGGCAGTCGAAGAAGATATCGGAACAATGACGGCATGTATCGCAGAGGCTTGGGCGACAAAAGATAGAGATGGCTATCGACGATAGAATGAACTTGAATAGTCTCTTCAAGAGATAACCCAATCAGGGAGAGAGGAAGAAGATGAAGATGCCGCCACCCATCTCCGTCGAGGCCGTAAGGTACTTTTGCTTTGGACTGTTGGGGTACTTCTGTATACGATTGTAGCCATACCGTGAACATGCTGGAATCTTTTGGGCTCGACATTTTGCCAGAAGCAAAGGGTATGCGCGAGTTGTAGATGTGTTATCAGTGGGAGGAAGAGATGAGGGCCTGTCAATTAGGATGATTGAGAGAGGTGTAGCTCGAGTCCCTGACATTGAATGAGAGCAATATACGAGCACCTAAGAGTTCTTCTTCTCTTACTCTTTTGAGGTAATTCAGCCACCAGTTTAGTAGACATGCAATACTCCATATTCCTAAAGTTTTCCTCAAAATCTACACAAATGCTGAAAACATCTACGACCCGAGGTCAGTAAAGTATATATGCCTAGACTTATACTAGTGCTAACCGCCTCGTGAACAAAGTATAACGCATCCCAATCACTGCCTGGGCACCTTGAAGTTATTGGCCGTCAACCGGATAGTAGATTCCCATCATATACTCCGACCCTACCTATCATATTCATACACAGAGTCATAAACCAATAGACACCATAAACATCCACCAAATAATCCAAAATGCACAAAATGTTTATTTCGAGGATAAAAATTAGCTTTGCGCGTGACCAATACACCAATGAAGCGGTCCTGATATCTAAGTGGATCGACTTGTTTACCCCGCAAGCGCAATGAATAACGGTTTTCTTGCTTCCTTGTTTTTTTTTGTCCAACGTCACGTCACGTCTTGCCACTGGTCCACGAAGCATGATAAATCTTCAAAGATTTATTTTAACTCTTTACTTCTCCCGTACACATAAACTATTTATTCAGGGCTTGTGACTGCTTCTTATGTTGTCTGACAAGTCGAGGTGCTTTTATTAAAGCTGTTGCCTTACGAGACGAGGCTGGTTAATGAGATCACCACCTTCACCTGTGGTTTATGATGCTACGGTGATTGATCTAACCTACACATATGCTGGGAAGAAGACAAGTGGTAAATATTACTAACGAGAGACATTCAAACTTCTACGTTGTGGAAAAAGTGGTATGAGAAATTATATCATTCAGAAGATGGCAGACACCAAGATCAAGAGACCAGGGCAGAAATCATCTCTATATCAGGACGGTATCAACAGTCTTGGGTTTCATCTAGCTCAGTACTCAAGAACCTTCTTCCAGCTTTAACCACCCCTTCTGCTGCCCAGCTCACATCTCCAAGAGATACAAACAAACAAACAGGAAAACCAAGATAATCTAGAAAGAGGAACAACAACATGAAAAGAGAAGGGTTTGCTTGAGAAAAGCGCCAGAGCAGCAGCACACCAAACCATCTTTTTCTTCTATTTCTCGCGGAAATTTCATCAAGACGTTCGTGTATGCGTGTGAACAGGTATAAGTATACACCCAAAAGATCACAGGAAAATAAAAGCAATGGCAGATTTATCGCTTCCAATCAACAACGATAAGAAAAAGTTGAAACAATGCAGGTAGGTAATAGGGCCGAATCTATTTGGCCATCTTGGCAGGGGGAACGCCGACGCCGTTGACGTTGCGGAAGAAGAGCACACCCTGACTCTCACCCTTGGCACCCTCGTTGGGCTCGACCCACTGGCAGACACGGGCACTGGTCCACATGGCCTTGAAGAAACCAGTCCAGCCGGTCTGGGCCTCGGTGCGGTAGTGGCTACCCATCACGCCCTGGATGGCCTCGCTGGCCTCATCGGCGTTGTAGAAGGGGATGTTGCTGACATAGTGGTGCAGGACGTGGGTCTCGATGATGCCGTGGAAGATGTGACGACCGACGAAGCCGAAGTCACGATCGATGGTGGCAGCAGCGCCACGGGCGAAGTTCCAGACCTCAGGCTGGTAGTGGGGGAGGGTAGGGTCGGTGTGCTGCAGGAAGGTGATGGCAACTATAAGAAGGTATTGTTAGAGATGCTGATGCGTCTTGACCAAGCACATGGAAATCAAAAGGGAACTTACCCAGCCAGTGGTTAACCCACAGGTACGGGATACCGTACCAGACCAAAAGGTTGAGCCAGCCAAACTTGGAGCCGATGGTGTAAAGCAGGGAGCCAGTGAGGAAGAGACCGAGGTCACTCAGGGCAATCAGCTTGGCATCCTTGGCCTCGTACAGAGGGCTGTCAGGGTTGAAGTGGTTGACTCCACCGAACCATCCGTTGGCCTTGCCCTTACCGCGGCCCTCGGGCTGCTTGGTGTGGTTGTTGTGGCCAGTAACGTTGATGATCAGGTACAGGGGCCATCCGAAGAGCTGCTGAAGGAGCAGGTTGGAGGCAGTCACGATGGGGGTATCCTCCATCAGCTCGCCGACCTCGTGAAGGGTCTTGCCAACACGGGTAGCGTAATCGCTGCGAGTCTTGGGGACGAACACCATGTCACGGGCAAGGTTACCAGTGGCCTTGTGGTGCTTTCCGTGGGAGATCTTCCAGGAGAAGTAAGGGACGAGCAGCAGAGAGTGGCAGAACCAACCGACAGTGTCGTTCAGGACCTTGGAGGGAGAGAAAGCCTGGTGACCACACTCGTGGGCCAAGACCCAAACACCGGTACCGACCAGACCCTGGACAATGGTATAAAGAGTCCACAGAGCCACGCGAGCGGGCATCAGAGGCACAGTCTCGGGGGTGACATAGTTGTGGAAGACATAGAAGATGGTTGCCAGAATGGCAAAGTCACGGAAGACATAGTATAAACTGGTGATCGCGGAACGCTGGAAGCAGTGCGCGGGGATAGCGTCACGGATCTGCTTGATGGTGAAGTCGGGGATCTTGAACTCATTGCCATAGGTATCCAGCATCTTGGAGTTGGTCTTCTCCTGGTCCGAACCCAAGGAGGACAGTGAAGTCGACGAAGGGGACTGGCGAGGGCTGTCGAAGGGCGAAGCAGCCTCTGAGCTGGGGACCGAGGACTCGGTGGGGTTGCGACGAAGCGCATTGCGCTTGGCGGAAACAGCAGTGGACGCCATGACGAGGTATTATGCAAAAAGACGAGAAATATAACGAGCAAAGTCTATTGCCGATTCTTTTATGTTCGTGTCGGGAGGGTTGAGATACTCCAATTCCAATGACAACAAGGAAACCCGAAGTGTTGGGGAGGGAGGACGGGGAGAAGTTTGTGCTGGAGCAAATCCAAGCTCTACAACCTCGCAAATCTGTTCGAAGTGGGGGCAGAGGGTCAGTTCATTGAGATCGGACAGGCCGATAGAGAAGGTCAACAACTTACGAAGGAGAGAAAGCACTGAGTTTTCCTTTGCGGTTACACAGGAAGGAGAAGGGAACCTTGACGAGAAAAAAGAAGAGGTCAAGGAGCGGTGGAGCTGCTGACACAAGGTAACCCCGTGAGTATAAGAGAAAAAACGCGAGGAAAAGAAGATCGACTCTGGAGCCAAATGGTTCACGCAAACAGAAAAAGTAAAAAAAAAAAAAAAAAGAAAACCATTAAAACACTAAAACACTAACAAAAAGGGACTGAAGCTGGGGGGTCCATGGACCACTGTGTAATTTTCAGTACATATGGTACAATCAGTGTTTATGTACCGTCTTATCATCCCCTAAACGCACCAAAAGTGTCCGGACGAGCATGTATTAAATGTAATTTAAATTTGCAAAAATACCTCAAAATCCCACCTCCACTTTCGCCCCCTTATCCTTGTCCATCCTCCATCTCCATCTCCATCAATCTATCTCCACCTCTTGATTGACTGATTTCTACAAACTACAACAAATACCGACTTTTTTCACAAGATAATCCAGAACAGAACAGCCCCCAAATTACCGTCCAAGTCCTCCTGCATGAACTTCCACCCGATCGTGCGTCAACCCACTGTCCGTATCAGTAGATCCAAGCGCGACCAACAAATTAAAGATGTGTGAAAAATACTCGGCCCCACCGAGTGGTTCTTCAGGTCCTGGGGATTTCCACCTGGAAAACCTATAGAATGGCTTCTGTGGCGACCCGATCGAACCCAAACCTAATTGGGTTCTCAACATTTACCCGGAGCGGAGCGGAGTATACAGTCCTTGGTATAGTATTTGCGTTCCCTCCTTTCTTCCATATAATATATACAATGTTATACAAATTTAATAACTAATGCCTTATTTATCTTATCTACTTAACTTGAAAATACTCTCTGTCTGGTATTTTGTTTCAAAATACACAGATTGGTCCTCACATCACATGCAGGCCTAGGTCCATGCGATCGACCTCGGCGGGTCATTTTCGTGCTCACCCAGACCCAGACCTACTGGACTATATCGCGCTGCGGATTGGTCCACGCCGCGCTGGTGGCAATTGGCATGCGTGCCGGCATGTGATGGAGAATGTTTTGATGGAGAATGACAGACTGGGGTATAGATTTGCAATATCACGGACTCGGGTATGTATTTCAGCTTTAACCACCCAGTTGCCCAGGTGGTAGGTTATACAGTACATAAAACAGTGTGGCTTTTGCTACGGAGTATAAGTATATCGACTTTTAGTTGTACTACTATGGCTACTCCTAGTATAATAGTATGTATTTCCCAACAAGTCCATCTCCTGGTCTCTCCTCCGCAAACCATACGATTCCACTTAATTATAATATATTAATGGCATGATCCTACAATCAACACCTCTTTCCCATTGTACATTCGTGTGGCGGTCACTTCTCCCCCTTCCCCTGTTGTTGGGCCGTGGGGCCCGCCGAGATTTTTTTTTGTTGAGGAGCTCCCCCCACCAATCAGCGTGCCCCCACTCCTGTCATTTTGCAAAACTCAAAACACTCGCAGCGCTGCGATAATACTCCAGGGCTACTGTACTTAGTCCACAGAGTAACCTGATTATCTCTAGTCTGCGGAGTACTGTGGATGGCTGAGATCGCCATGTTATTTAGATTGATTGTGATTAGTCTACGAAGTGTAGTCCTCAATAATGAAAAAAAAAAATATTGAAATTTCTTAGTCTGTAAGATGGCCGGGGCCATTATGAACTTGGGGTGGACCCGTGCGTACACTGTACAATACGTATTCATCACTCGTAGATCTATACACTTATCTAGCTCAGGCTATAGGCTCAAGACCTGCATCGCCACCGCATCATGAGATGAGAAGAAGAAACAAAAAAGGAAATACAAAACAAAGAGGAATAGAAATCACCCTCCATTACTCCGTACATCTGTAACAGCATTTAGTGTACCTCCCCTCGTCGCTCAGAGTCCACCAGCCACGATGCCCCGCCCGAACTGCCCGAGGCGCTGAGGCTGACTGTGGTCTTCCGCAGATCAGGTAACACAAGGATTGTTTCGCCATGATTCCGATAATCCACTTCGCAGGGAATAGGGTGTCGCGGGACAGGCCCCGCCGGAGCTACAGAGGAATCAGTCCTAGTTGGCTCGGAAGGAGGCTGCAAATGAGATGGCGTAAATGTGCGAATTTCTAGTCCGGGTAGAAGTAAGTGGCCTGGTTTCTGGGGAAGAAGCAGAACAGTAAATTTGGTGACTTCCCCATCTTGTGCTAGGAAGTTACCGCGCCGGCGACCACCCAGGAGCCAGAGGTCTGGATTGGCGTGTAACTCGTACGAGCATTCGAGGGGTTGTCCGGCATGTTCCTGGTTTGTGGGGGTGCACCAGCGGCGTGTGTGGCGGAGGGTTAGCTCAGCGGTGATCATCTGGCCTACTGCTGTGTGGGAGGTGCCATCGGCGAATACATCGAGGGCGGGTTGAAGTTGTAGCTCCGCTGTGTGAACCACTTGGATCTCGGGAATGTCGACAGGGATCACGATGGAGCGGTGGGGAATGCTGGGATCCGATGGAAGATGGATAATGGGGGTTTTCTGTAACAAGGAAGGAAAAGTTAGTTTAGTATGAATATAATACTCGATTAGATCAACACATCTGTAGCAAATCAACTTACCTCGTGCCATGCCGTCAGCCACTCTCGCACCTCCTCTGTACTTTCTTTGAGTCCGCCCAACAATTCATCCCATCGAATACTTTGATACGGCAACATCTCTAGCTCTCGCAAAAGGCCAATGACCTCCATATCAGCAGTAGATAGTTGATTCCGGAAACGGCCGACAATATGTGACGTGAGGAGGGCTGCATATTGGCTGTATGGGCTAGACTCAATGGCTGCGGTGAATGATTTCTCAATCGCGTCAAGGCATTCATCATCCACACAGGTGAAATCAACACGCAGGCGTAGGTTGTTTTTCCCCGCTGGGGTGGGTTTGACAGTGCTTCCCAGTGGGCAAATCTTGTAAAGCAGAGAAGCGGGTTGTTTAGGGAAAACATCCAAAGTAACGGGGCCTGTGATACTAGATTGCACCTCATAGGCCTCTGAACTGGGCAAGCTGCAGTTGGTGATGCGGAGAGGGATCAGCATAGCGGGGCTAACTGTGAATCGCGAGAATAGCATTTCGTCTTTGAAGATGTCCTGCACGTTGACCGATATTGGAAGCGTGGCAACAATGCTATGCACGGCCGTAAAAGCAAATCGGCCTTGTTCGGTCTCATATCCAACCTCTACCCGGGCAGATAGACTGTTCAAGGCCTCCTCGGCGGTGTAGGGGATCCGTAATCGAACAAACGACTGGGTAGGCAGTTTGGTGAACTCGATTGTTCCCGAATCGTTGTTTGCGGTAATATCTAGTTCACCTTCTACAACCTCTGCCTCTGAGATGCGAAGCCGAAGTCCTGCTGTTGCCGGTCGGACGCGCAGTGTGCCACTCGTTATATCGTTGCGCCCGCTGTTGAGTTCCAGCTCAAGGGTGCGCATAGCCTCAAGATTGATCAGATGCGGGGACACGATCTTTGCTTGCAGCCCATTGGGAGGGGGGTAACAGAAGACGTATGGTCGATTGTCTGTATCGGCTGCATCATCTGCTTCCCGGAAACCAATCGGAAGGGAAGAGTTCTGGTTACTGTTGAATGCGAAAACAAGGTTCCCAGATTTCATCTCAAGGCGATCCACGAGATATTTGCCTTGGAGAGTAGTCTGTTGGAATAATTAGCTAAAGAGTCCCATATAAAAAAAATTAAAAATTAAAAATTAAAAGCAGCGGACCTACCGAAGAGTCGATGAGGATATTGGTCTTTGTTGACTTAATCACAAAATCGGTTGATTTCTCAATCCAATGCTCCCCATTCTGGGATGAGCCAGCGCTGACCAGCCTGACTTTGATTGAATTGATTTTGATTTCAGGACCCAGAAGAAAGCGCAATGTCATCTGAATCTGGAACCCGTCCTTGGAATCATATAACCGGATGGCAGGATCAACGTGCAGGTCGGCAAAGAAGTCAAACAAAGAGGTAGTGACATCCTTTTGTAAATTTTCCAAGCCCTGGTAGAGATCAGAAACATACTCTGAAAGTTGCTCCTGATCCAATACTGATTTTGGCGTAGATAATGCCCTCTGTCGATCCGAAAGTTGGGATTGAGAGTACATGGAAAATTTGGATAGTAATCGTAGCATCATGCGAACATAGTCTTCGTTACGCTTGAGTTCCTTCAAACATCGGGCATAGAGCTCGAGCATGCTGCCCTCGAGAACAACCCAAAGCTTGCTACCGTAAAACGGCGCCATTTGGTGAAAGTATGAGGCAGCCGTCTCGTAGTCAGCTTGGCGGAACCGTAGAATAGCAATATCAGCGAGTGCATGCTCCGTAGTGTTAGCGCGACTAGCCGCCATGTTATGGCAAATTATTTTATCTGTGAGATCTTCGTATAACGACAGGAACGAATCTTTGGATCCCAATCCTTGTTTCAATGCAGGCAGTTCGATGCCAATCAACGAACTCTGGAGCGCCTTCTTATCCTCTTGTGGCTTTGATTCGCTTTCGTCGTTCAGCGACACTTCCTCAAGGCCGCCAGCCTTGGAACGATGTGTATCATCAAAAAGGAGGCCCAGGTCAGTCCATTTTTCTGACCAGCCACGTCTTTTTGCAATTTCCTCAAGAGACCTACGGGCCAGCAAAAACAGGTCACCCCTTCCAGATGCCAATTGCTCGGATCCTGTCTTTTGAATAATGACAGGGGGTTGTTTGGGATGTTCCAGAGTCGAACGGCGCTGAAGGGAGCTTACATCAGACATGTCCTGCATAACTGGACGACCAGGACCAGCGATCAGGGAGCTTGTCCGACGTGGAGCTTGAGGACGATTGTCAATCGCCGGGCCACTAGGTCCAGAGCCCTGGGTGGCTTGCGTCACCGCATGAAGAGACGATTCGGGAATCGTAAGGCTGTCTGTGAAAGTTTGATCGAGAATCTGCAAAGAAGCTGAATATGCAAACGAAGACACTGTGTTGTTGATGAAATCTGCCTTGGCATCATTTTCCACACCCTCCAATCCGATCTCCAGGTCATAGCGAAGAGTGCGCGCGGCCAAGCTGATGAACTCTGTAGATCTGTCACAGATCTCATGCAGTAACATGAGGTCTGCAGGCTTTTTATCACGTGTAGCCGTTTCGTTTCCAATGACCGACGGAGCTCTTGCAGCTCGTAGGAGTAAGGTGAGTTGTCGAGAGAATATATAGTTGCGGAAGTTGAAGATGGATATATCGCTTCCCAAAATCATTTCACGGTATGGCATTTTGTTGGAGATTAGCGGGAAGTCGGCAGGCTGTATCTCTACTTGAGGTTTCTCCGTCTTGTCACTGTCGTCGGCCGGAGGCCCAGTTTCTAGTGCCTTTTTCGCTTGTTCTATCAATGACTTGCTGGAAGTCAAAAGTTCACCGCCGTGTTGCGTATTGCCTTGGATTTGATCACGGATGGTGGCATCCAAGCCGGCAGACAGCTCATCATACCCGACAAGCGCATCTTCGAAGAGACCAACGTTTTCAAATCCTCGCGCAAGACCCTCCTTGAGTATGAAAAAAGTACAAAAGTTCCAGCCAGGAAGACTTCGCTGTGAGTCCTTTTCCTTGATATCTTCTTCGTAGCGAGCCACGCGCAGGTCGAAGGAAGCCAGAATGCCATTCTTCATTTTGTCAATCAAGTCCTCGCGCTGCTCGGCCAGTTCAGGGGATTTGGCGGTTCCCTCTTTAGGCAGACGCAGCTGTGCCACACGATCCACGGCAGCTTTTGACGATGTATTGAAATCCGCCTTGATCTTCTCTAGCACTGTGGTTGTGCCCCGACCCCATTTCGAAGTGGACGCAGGCGCCTTCTCTGCACCCTCGCCATCTTGAACTACATGTAAAATGAGCCATTCAAAAGCATCATGCTTCTCCTGGGCACTGCCAGTCGCTTGCGAGCCTTGAGCCTTAATCCATTCGCGTACTGTTTTCCGCGCCGTGGCCTTGTAGGTATCGTTGTCGTCACAGCGGAGGAGGTAAATTTTCAGGTATGGAGTTTGTCGCAAGCCAGGAATCTGGTGTCGTCTGTGTGGGGCTGCACCGGCACCATCGCTGGACGATTTGGGTTCTGCGCTTTCGGCCTGCGCAGAGACAAATCCGATGCGGAGCGATTCGATCGACCGAACGGGGCGGGTGGGTGATTTCCAGTGGAGGTTCTTCAGGGGGAGCTTTGATTCGATTATAGGTTGGATTTGAGGAAAGAGACCGGATGGATCCGTATATTCAACTGTTTATTCGCACTCAGTAAGTATTACGATATTCAACTTTCCGATTGTTTTGGGAGGAACCTACCGGTCACATTGCTAGAGGCCTCCTGTGAAGGGTCCATGGTTCCCGGGCACAATTCGGGAGACAGCCAATGGCAATCAGAGCATGCCGGACTGGACAATACGGACTGCTGTACACCTGTATACCTCTTTGGTTAAATGTTGGAGCTGTCGAGTCGCGGGGTTTGTTGAAGTCAGGAAACCCCCGAGGCCAGCTATGGGGCCCACATCCACCGCATCTATGGGGCCAATGACGCTCTGTTGCTGGCAGTTTATGCCCTGAATATTCACCGCCCAACACACTATCAACAACTCAAGGAGTTTAAGCTTATGGTAAGCAATTCCTAGGTCCCTGGATTTGATTTGAATTATTTGATTTGTCCTATCTGTCCATCGGGCTGACCATGTATCAACACACATACTGCAATGTTTACTTGGGCGGCGCCAGGTGTGTAGGCCCTCGTCAACTCCATGGGCTTCAATCCTACCTACTATCTTAGAGGTATACCTTCGAGATATAGACTTTCTTTTTAAATGAGCTCACCATTCCAATCTAAAATACTGGGGGAAAAAACATTTATCCATTTGTCTTTTCATTTGTCTTTTCATTTGTCTTTCCACCCGTACATCCTCAAGCCACAGCACCCTGCTGTTCCGGATGACAGCGACGACGATCAGTCTCACGGTTATCGATGAAGCGCAACACGGGCGCCAGGGAAAGTAACAAGAATCTAGAGAACATCGGAGTCTTCGGTTAGGATCGGTTTTTGCAAGCGGCAGCAATTTTGGCGCGCATTTTGGCAGGGAAGGCAAGTCGAAATGCACGACAAACCATTAGATTTGACAGGAGTGACAAAGCTGCAGTGGAGGAGGTCAGCAATCAGTGGCAGACAGGATAACACTGGACTCATCTAGACGACTGCTGTCTTAGGGGCCTTCTTCGCGCCCTTTGCTGGATGACGCGTACCTCCAGTTAGAAAGGTTGTGGTTTTTATGTCGAGATAGATCAAATTGAAAGTAAGGAGAGGGGGTCTCTTATATAGTAGACCCGGCCATGTGATGCCACGTGGCACCAGGGCATCATGATGTCTATATAAGACATTGATTGATGTCTCTGACAGAATTTCTCAGTACTTATCCGTGGTTTTAGTTGACATACTTGCAATATCATATACAAACACTGATCTCCAGGGCTTATTGAAGGGATTGTATATCTGGTTGGATTATATATTAAGTGTGATAGGGTGCCTACGTTTCTACCAGGATGGAGAAAGGGTGCGAAAAACAACGAATGACAACGTTGAAGAAGGGAAGGAGAGAGGGAAGCTCTGCTACGTACATATAGACGGACGCCACTCTTCAGACCAAACATATGATTGATCTGTATCCGAGAGTGGGTCAAACCATAACCACAAAATACTACATGTATAATTGTACCTTTGCACTGCTTGTGTAGAGTCAGCACGTAAGGATAATGTGTTATACTGACGCAGAGAACTTACTAGATACATCTTGGACAAAGGTTTCTGACCTGCTTGCACAGACATGGCATATAGTGCGAGCCCATATAGTGGAGCCGCTAGGCCTTTAGGTTGTCAGAATCAACCAATAGGTCACCTCCCACGCCAACAAGGATATATACGATCCATGTGACGGGAATCCGTCGGAGACTAAACAACAGAAGGCGAACGAATTATGTCTATCCTCCTAGGAAGCCCCTGTCATCCAGACAATACATTCAAACCCCGTTACTCTCCTTTAGATCCAAATCATAATAAAACAACTCGATCTTCAAAAGCCTTCAAATCACAGCACTCAGACATGGCCCTTAAATCCGTTCTTATTACCGGCTGCAGCGATGATGGAACCGGTTACGGTCTTGCACTGACCTTCTAAAAGCAAGGATATCAAGTATTCGCCAAGGCCCGAAACCTCAACAGGATGTCCAAACTTAAAAAAAGACCTACCCAATGTGACCACGCTACAACTGGATGTGGCCAACCAAACTCATATCGAAGCAGCTGTAGCAGCAGTTCAAGCTCAAACGGGTGGAACACTCGATGTCCTCATCAACAATGCGGGTCGCAACCATTTCATGCCTTACTTAAGGCTCTATATGATATTAATGTCTGGGGTCCTTTGCGAGTGACCAAGGCCTTTGTACCATTTTTGATTTTGGCAAAAGGCTCGATTGTTTTTGTCACGTCTATCTCTGGATATCTTAATGTGTCGTTTATGGGTGAGTATTTTGTGATGTTCCAGACTCAACCAACCCTTCTTCAGATAAAGATATTTCATAATAGACGTGTTTATTTAGCAGCTAACTTCCAAAATAGGATCCTACGCCGGTTCAAAGCGTGCCATGGAGCTTATGGCTGATACTCTTCGGTTGGAACTGGTTTCATTCAATGTCAAGGTTCTTTGTGTTGTCACTGGTGCGGTTCGTACTTTGGGGCAGACATACTTCGGTGATCTCAAGTTGCCTGAGGATTCGCTTTACAAGCCCATTGAAGAGACGGTTGTCTCGAGGGCACAAGGTCATTATGGAGCTGAGAGGATGCCGTTGATGGAGTATAGCAGTCAAGTGTTTGCTCAGATTGAGCAGGGCGCGACTGGTCGCTTTTGGTGTGGCAAGAACTCTGATAGTACGAAGGCGCGTATTAGTGGTGAATCCCATGATACGATGGTAAGTGGCTATTCCTAATGCTTTGAGATCGGTGTCAGGGACGCAAGATACTAATTAATGTTTATAGGATGGAATTTTCGTTAAAATGACTCAATTGGATACGTTGTTAAGGATCTCTCTGGAGGAAATAGCAGTGTTACTAGGTAATGCATATGGAGTGATGGGATTTACAGTTCGAGCAATGCTCTTCTTATGGTAACAAATCATCATTCATGCTATGCAGTGATATAAACAACGAAAATAAATCATCATCCCAGATGCAAAGTTTTTCTGGCTATAAATCAAGTGTAAATCGTATCATTCACTGAGGTTTATACTTCGTAGCCCTCCTTTCCAAATCTCAAATGATGCCTCGTGCACCTTCCTCCTTGACTTTGATGTTACTCCACCCTCAATTTGCTCCTCTTCTAGACCTCCAGTCCAAGGAGCAAAAACAACTTTCATTGTTCGCTTGGTAACAACTTCGGGTTCAGGAGGAGCAGGGGACCTCACGCGTCGGATCGGGTTCGAAGCCGATTCCACTGGATCCGGCACGAAGCTTTTTTCCACATTAGATGTTGGAGGCTTGGTTTCTGGTTCTCCAGTATTTGTTTTCAGAGCAGATGTAAAACCAGGTCTGCTTTCAAGAGCCTTGCCCTCATGATTATTCTCTTGAGGGTCCATCTGCTCTAAAGGTGTAGATAGAGGGAATCCAGCATCCCACGCCGGGAATGTAGAGCGAATTTCTTTTTTCAACGCAATGCGGCAGGCAATTTGTGTTGACCAGAAGAATCCTAAAGCCGGAGTCTTTAGAGATGATGAACGAGGATAAACTCCGTCTCCCCAGCCAGTGAAGAATCGCTCCTGGTGAAGGAGGCTCATCATTTCATTCCGTGCCGTATTGCCAATTATGTATGAGCCGTCGAAATATTCTTCTTGGGAGGTGAGAAAAGGCGACGAGGAAGGCGCTGAGGATGGAGGGAGATCATATGGGAACTGCTGCGTTGATGGACCCGGCAATCCCGATCTGTTTCGGGGGAGCGGCGAGGCGGCACCTTGCGGGGTATTTTGGAACATAGGTCTTTTTGATGATAGATCGCTACTGGCTTGGTCAATTGGTTCAAATCGATCCGATACTTGATTTGCGACAAGTATGGCGATGTCCTCTTTTGCTGCGAGGTTGCGCAGCATGTGGCCTAGTTTTGCGAGCTCGGTGGATCGTGCGGAGAGAGCAAGCATGCTGTGGTTTGTGTGTTCGGCGCGATAATTTGATGTCACGGAGTCTATTATGACCAGGCCAGCGTTGTATCTTTTTATTGCGACTGGGAGCTGGTAATTGAGGATATGGTCCTGTGTCTCTAGATCCATGGCGTTGATTGCTAATACATTCTGGAGGGTTGGTGCTTGGTCCACGGAGAGGGTGGAGAGGTATGGGTGGCATTCTATCAACTGAGAAAGGCGATTCGTGGCTAGTGGATGTTCTGTTGATATGTATATTGCTCGTTTCTGTATGCCGTGTGGTTTGGGTAGCTGAACGGCTAAGAGGAGGCTAAGGAGGAACTGGGTCTTGCCGCTGCCACTATTCAGACAAAAAAAGACATGGTCAGCGACACAATTCATTCAACTGAAGATGCTATAAAGCACATACCTCTCACCTGTGACTTCAGTCACGTATCCTGTTGGAATGCCGCCCCCCAAGAGCGCATCCATGGTGGAGTCCAATGTGCTGATTATATTCCATGGCGAGGTCTGCAGCCTGGTCGCAGGACCGAGGCTGGTTTTCTCCGTGTCCAGATTGGAATTGGGATTTGCTTCATCATTTCCGGTCGGTTCTATGTTTCTTTGTGTTCTCTCGAAGCCAAGGTCGGAGTGTAGTGCCTCGACAATGCGGGCACAAAGGTGGCGGACGTCTGCGGTGGGTACATGGGCGCGTTTCGCGATCTCGAGCGTGTCGAGAGTGATGAGATCGACAGTAGAAATTTTTGCCCTCTCTAGCGGAGGCAATATATGGGCAAATTGTTTTGTTGCGAAGCCAGGAAGAACTGAAAGAAGATCCATAAGAGTGGGCAAGAGCTTGGGAGCTGCTTGGAGTCGCGGTTCTTGACATGTTGCGTGGGGCCAATCAGCGGGCACATCCGCGGGATTACATCAATTGATTGAATCTGGAATAATTGCTACAAAATTCGATAAAAAATATATATTATTGTAGATTTATTTGTATTTATGGATCTCTATGTTTTGGTTTTATACAGCCCTTCGAGCTGGAAATTGAAAATCAGTCCAACCTTAGAACGGATTCTCGAGATTTACACCGTGATATACTATAATATATATACCCACACCCTTCTATATACAAGTTAGAAAGTTTCCAAGGTTACGAAGATTCCAAGGTTATCACATTCAGATTCGGCTTAATCTCCTCAAATGCCATTTAATTACATTCTTGCATATACGAGAAGCTACTCAGACTAAAAAGATACGAATTTAATAGTATAGAAAAGGCGTGAGGCCCAAGACTTGCAGCAAAGTCACCACAAAGTACTGCAATTAAATCTACAAATCCATGTTTCGATTTAAACTTTTACATAACTAAAATAATGAAATCACAGAAGAAAATCAAAAGGCCATCTTCAATTCTTCAAGATCCAAGAAATTATTTGCATTTTTGAAATCAAATCATCGCCCCACCCAAACATGTTCTGTGCGAAGAACTTCAAACAGGATAAACCTGAACACCTAATCACTCCGATCGGGTTCCACGCAGCTGAAGCCGGAGAATACAACCATGCCCGAGCCCTAAAGCAGACTGAAGGATATCTTTGGAGTAGCGAACAAAGTTCACCCCGCCTCGACCTGACCGAACCAACAAGCTGCACAGAAATAGAGAGCCGAGGGTCCGTTCGCATTGGCAGCCAACACACAACACACACCCTGCAGCTTTCTAGGCAGAAACACTATTGACACCTTACGTTTTGAGGATAGCTTTTGTTACTAGCTGGTGGCCTTGCAGTTGTTTCTAATGTGTTCTGATTTTTTTCCGTTTCTTTTTCGATTTTTACTTTCTATTTCTCTTTTAGACTTGGTGTTGGTGTTGGTGTTGGTGATGGTGCCGCAGTTGGAGTTTCAAGTCTCAAGTGACCTAACCTGCCTAATGTACGGACTACTTACAGGGTTTTTTATGCGGTCGATCGCAGCAATCACATATTTCAGTACACACCGTGCGGCACTGGTAGGCGATCACCCGTATTTCGTATGTATGCTATGCTAGGCTTGACCGGGGTCATGTACTGTATGCATTCATGCATGGGGGGTTCGTGGTTGGCCTGACCAACGGCGCCTACAATGTGCTAGGTCTAGTAGAGAAGTCTTGAGGCATATTAGTATGCATACGAGTTTTTTCAAGGCTTGGAAATCTCGCCCCTCTTTCCTTCCTCGTAGAGGGATTCCGAAATAGTTGACAAATACTCCGGAGAAGTATAATATATCAAATTAATTTAAACGTTGTTTGTCATTACCTTCTAGCCTTACTCCATAAACATGTAACAGATACATAGACCCCGGGCGAAGATAGAAAGTTGTTGGCATAAGACTACTCGGCGCCCCCGGGGGACGGACGGACTTGAGACACTTCGGGAGAAATACAGAGAGGACATGATTGGATTCGGGGAAGGCCCGTGTACACTGTACGGAAAATCACTGAAATCTCTTTGTTCTGTTGGTGCGTCGCACTGTGGCTGCTGATCGTATCTCCATCTGATGTCACCATAACTTCTAGCTAGACGCGGCGTGGTTAGTTTCATGCATCCCCCCTTGTCCATCCACGTGGTGGTAGTGCTAACATGCCTCGACTAGCGGTCTGTGAACAAAGGTGCCTAGAACTAGAACTAATGATGCGAATTTGCATACGCAAAAGAAAGAGGGGAAGGAGGACTCAGAGGGGCTGCGACCTGCAGCTTTCATGTGGCTATTGGATTGATTCGAGTCATGTCTTGCTTAATTTATTCCATCGCGCGATAGAGATGGAGACGAGAATTGGAAATTGAAATTGAAACCGTCAGATTTGTACCCCATATTGCGCAAGAGTACATGTACTCCGTACAGAACTCCGTAACGCATAGATTATAGCATGAGAAAGTAAGAATGCTGCTCCAATGTCTAATTGGATTTGATTTGAGACGTTAATTTGGGGGCGAAGTGATTTTCCAAGAATTCGAAGCCATGTGTCTGCTAATCTACGGCATGTAACTTCGGGCCACAAAGGGGGGGCAGAGACGGGAACCGTTGAACCTTCTGACCTGGAATGGATACCTTGCTTCAACCCTCGACGACGGTGGATTGTGGCTAGCTGGACCAAGAACCACTGTTGCAAGATCAAATGAAGATCTAGAAAATCCTTATGCCCACAGGGGAGAAGGGAGGGGGGGTGGATGGGGAGTTCGGACTTAGGTCCACGATCATCATCAACTAACCAGGGTTGGGGCCAGTTTACGTGCATCTTGATCTTCTCACCTGACCCCGACATGCGTTGATTGCATTCAACGGACGAATAAGAGCATCAGAAAGAAAAAGTACAGAGAGACAAGGGTCGGGATTCTGGCAAGCGCCCGGAATGGACGGGAGGCACCTTTGCAGAAAACGGGGGTACGCTTGGCGATAAAGGGGTAAATAAGTGTCGGCTCCGACGAAGACTCCACTGCGAGTGGATTTTGATACGATAAACGTAGCCGAAATAACACGTTAGTGAGCTATAGCTTCGCACATGGGGATTTAGGAGGCAGTGACCAAGGACCAGATGTAGAAAAGCGTTCACGCCCCCTGACTGTGATTTGCAGTGGGTAATTTCCATCGAGTCTTTCTAGCCAACATACGCATTGCCCCCTGATCCTTTGGCGAATCCTTCTGGAATGGCGATCTACGCGAAGCCTGGGACTGAAAGAGGACTAGGCACGGAATAATGATTTGTATTTGTATTTGTATTTGTGTTACTATTATCATTTATCTAATTTTTCTTTGTTTCAATTATTTTCGCCCGACACGTTGACTCTCGGATCAATTCGAATCCAAATCACCCGCAAATTCAAATACATAGACGGTTTTCTCCGTAGCATGATGGAGCATTGTATACACTAGGCAAGAAGTTCTAGTGTTTCATTGGAAGTTTCTCTCGAAACATTAGGATCACTGCCTACTTCGAAGGATCATTACCCTTGAAGATTTAATTATACCACGTGGAGGACCGTGGCTGTATGAATAATGTCGCCTCATCATAATGAAGACATTGGCCCTCACCATTTGTAATCCTGGCCAAAATTAAATAGATTGATTGCGCGTTATTAATTGTGTGATATCAATTGACGACCGACGGCTAACCGGCATCCTTGCTCTCTGCGGACGGTATGTCTATGAATGACAATCAATTTGCCGAGACCGTTTTGGCGCAGAAGATCCCCCGTAGAAAATTGCCCCAGTAACTTGATTTCATGCTACTTACAAAAGTGTAATCCAGTGCGAGTTTTTAAGACAGCGATCACATAAAATAAAAAATTACATTCAAATACACAATCCGGGTGAGAGGCTAAAATAAAATGCACCTCCCTGCAAGCAACTAGCCCTATTAGCCCTAGTTAGGTAGTCGAGCCTTATAATAGCTAGTTTATGCCGACTTTCCAAGAAGGTAAAAAGCCGCCGGTATTCTGTATTCTGGCCCGAAGTACGGTCAATAAAGTACCTCGGGCATTTGTTACAATGATCTTCCATTCCGATCGTTACTATGTTACATAATTCTTCAGTTTCCACGAGATTCACTCAAATAAATATCAAGAAGAAAGCGTTGCTGAAAGTACTGCAGTAGATCTTCGAGAGAACTGAAAAAAGGGCAATTTCTTGTGGAGAAAGGTGGATTTTTACTTAGTGTACATACAGGATTACGCAGGTGCCAGCGTTCTACGGGTAGAGAATGCGTCCCTGAAAAAATGAGCAGGAAGAAAAAAAAAAGAAAAGAAAAAAAGTGAAGCTGTTTAGCCGCTCCACTAATCTACCCTTACTAGGCCGTTAGACTCTGACCAGGGAGGGGAGTCATTATGGACTGCAGTGATGCGCGAGCCTAAAATATGCAGGCCACAGCCCCGGCTGTTTCTGTATTGTATTGAATCCAGACCCGCGCCCAGCGAAACCTTGGGCCAAATGGGGCAGTGGCTTTTCCTTGCGGTGCGGACCGTCACAGAGTGGGGGATGAAGATGATGAGAGATCGATGAAAGGTGCCACCCCCAAATCCAAATCCCTATTTTCCATGTAATGAGGAGGTTGGTCCATTTTATGGTGCCTACGTAGATCTTGATGGGGGATTTTCCACTTCATTTGAGATTATTATCTACTAAAATGTCATTTTCTGTAGTTCTTTAGACAAGGACCTTGGGGGGGTTATAGGCAGAATTGACATTTCTCATGATAATAAAATACGTACCTATAATATAAGAGCCTTGGTCGGTTTTATTTCATTGCAACTACGGGTAAAGAAAAAAAGAGAAGAGTAAATGTGGACAGTAAGAAGTGCGTAGTGTGTTCTTCAGCACACACAACATCTTCCAGCGAATCATCAAAATTGGGACATATGCCATATTAGGGATAGACGGGTATTTTGAAGAAATCAAGGAAGAAGAAAAAAGGAATAAAAAACCAATAATTACACTGGACAAGTATCTAGCTAGGACGAGAAAGGCAGTAAAAATTCTCAAAACGATAAATCGATCAATAAATTCATAATAAGTGTGAAATGCGACCGCTGATCAGAAAGCTAACAGGTGGGGCCAATAGGACAGCTGGCATCGCATACCAAAACAAGCTAGTGTCATGCACCTTCTCCACTTCAGGAATTATAATTGGTATGATTGTAAGGAGCCAAGCAGCCAAGAGTGAGGTGTCGACGGGACAAGAGGGGGAGGCCGGTGGGTGAACAAAGAGGAGACGCCGTGATCTGGGTAGATACTGACGTATAGTACAATGGTACTCCGTACGGATTATGGAGACTACGGAGTCTTGCTAGTTGGACTAGTTTAAATTGTAGGATGTCATGATCTTATTGCAAATCATCAATCGTTGATCGTTTCAAGAGTGGTTTTGTGGCCCCCCTTTTTTGATTATTTTGATTATCCTCATACAAAGCTTGATTCAAAAGGGAACATGAAGAAAAATTTGCGGGTGTGATGATACCTGTATCCTAATATGTACTTTTGTACCGCCAGGGGCCAAGGATATTTACATCGATCACATCTCCAATACAGGGTTTGTAGTCCATACTCCGTACTGTATTAAAGTCTTTCGGTTCCAAGGTTTCGTTTCTACAAATTGATTATGGTACTCCGTACATAATGTAATGCCTTTAGGTATCACCACGTCAGCAGGGAAACGAAATCGATAGTTTGCCCATTGGCACCCTCCCCCCTTGGCGGGTAATGACGGCATTCATTCTGTACAGTTGCCTTCTTAGTCTACTCGCTTACGCAGAAGGCGACCGAGCTCGTTGTAATGGGGGCAGTTATAGCAGAGATGTATTTCTTAGTTTTTTAGCATTGATATGATATACTACATACTATCTATATAAAATCAGGAACTACCAGGATGTCAAGTCGTGGTGAAAAGAAGGCCACACCGGTCCGTTGGACTGGGATCGCGGATAGGAGCGCACGATGGTGAACCAGGGCGCACCGAGTTCCAGGCCAGATCGAGAAGAATGTTATACAAAAGAAGAGGAGAACCCCAGGCCATCCAGGGATCTACAGACGAGTCCACTGGGCCCGGAGTCAAGAACCGTAGATTCACAGTACGGAATACAGAATACATATACTACTCCGTACACAACCATGAATCAGTTTTTGATTTATTTTACAGGCTAGAGACCCCCTCGCGGGAAAAGACAAGCGGACCCGTTGTGATTCGGGTAACGGCTTCACACGCTTCACACGAAGGAGCCCTAAGAACGTACACTAGCACGGAACTAGTCTCTGGTGGAGAAAACCTGTCTGAAACCGCAGATCCCGATAACACATAGGATTCGACAGCCCCGAAATCGACCTGGGTTATTATTTTATTTCTACCTATTTCATTTCTACCTATTTTATTCCTGGTTATTTCATCATTTAATCATATTTCCTTGGCTTTTTGCTCTTCTTTTTCTCTCCTTTTTCTTCTCGGTTTCTATTTTCTACTTTCTATTTTCTATTTTGTGCCATGTGGTGAAGTTGTATGCCGTATACCGTAATTTTGCCTCTGCCTTGTTCTGGTACTTACAGATAAAATACTGACCAAGTGGAAAGAGTATAGATACTCGAGCTGTCACATTTCTATTAGATGAGCTCATAAATCATGTATGTACCATGTCAAGCCTCGAATTTTGCGTCGAAAATGGTTCTTGGATATGATGGTATGAACCAACAATCTTCATTAAATTAGAACCTCCAAACCTGAATAGAATACACAAATCTTGCCCCAAGGCTCTATAATAAAACAGGATCTCGGGGTAAATCGTGTGTGTTTCTTAACGTACAGTGGGGGCGTGTTTGTTACCCGTAACCAATACAAGGACACTGTACACAGCGAGTCACGGCTGGAGAGAACTGGGCTAGTGTCACCATCCTCTGGGCCTCTTCCCCCCTCTCCCTCTCCATTCTCTTTCATTCCTCTTTAACTCCCATCCCCATCACAACCTTGATTCTTATCCTTTTATCACTGGGTTTAGGGTCATCGCTGGAAAATTGCTGACCCTCTATACCCTTTGATATCCCTCCCTGTCCATATTCCTTTTCATCGCATGCCCCCAGCCACCTCCGACCGTCATTGACCGCCTGAGATCTATCTTACCCCAGCAAGGGTCGCCTCCCGACCCATCGGACTGAACCAGGGAACTTTGTCAATTTGCGTCCCCTCAACGAGTCGCGCCCATCATCGAGAGACTCGACCCGTGGATTGCCTTCGATTGGATTTGTACGTCGCATGCCAGATAATCACCGAACTTGTCGACCCTTGAAAACACAACAACGCCCCTAAAAATAAAGCCATACCTTTCATTTACTGATGCGCCCTCCTCAATAGCATCATCCCGTCGATTGAAGAAACCGCCCACTTCGAGTTATAAAACAAAGGAATCGGAAACCAAAAAAAAGGATTGTTCAATATGGCGTCACGACCGCCAATGATGGCGCCCCATAATGAGACGGATTCGATGACCAGTCGAATTACGCGTGAGGGAAAACAGATCACTTACAGATTGACTGTGATGCAACAACCCGAACGCGCAAGAGCGTGTGGTGCTGGTGCCAAGTGTAAGTCTTGACCGACCGCGAAGGTTTGTTGTCATTGAATATCACTGACCTTTTCATCTCAGCTTCTGCCGACCGACGTCCCGTTGACCCACCACCCGTTGTGGAATTGCGCATCTTCGAATCCGAACCAGGTCCCGACCAACCCCAGACCGATATCACTTTCGCCTACAATGCCAATTTCTTCCTGTATGCCACTTTGGACACTGCTCGTCCGGTCGCTCACGGGCGGATGGCTGGACCTCCGTCGTGCCCGGTATTGACAGGTGTGCCTGTCGCTGGTGTTGCTTATCTTGATCGCCCTTCGCAAGCAGGTTACTTCATCTTTCCCGATCTGTCAGTTCGCCACGAAGGTCGCTATAGGTTAAACTTCCATCTATATGAAGAGATTAAGGAGGCTAAGGATGCCGACAAGGATTCATCCGATCCTCTTCCCAACCAAATCCGCAATAATCTCGGCAAGCCAGGCCCACCACAAGCATCCCTTTCCTTCCGTCTCGAGGTTAAGTCAGTTCCTTTTACTGTCTACAGTGCGAAGAAGTTCCCAGGTCTGGCTACCAGCACCTCATTGAGCCGTGTCATTGCTGAGCAAGGATGCCGTGTTCGCATTCGTCGTGACGTTCGCATGAGACGCCGCGGTGACAAGCGTGATGAGGAATTCGACTACGATGAGGAGCGTAATGGCGCTGTATATGCTCGGTCGTCCGACCGATACTCAACGCCAGATCGCTATGTGGCACAAACAGTGGAACGACCTCGGTCAAACAGCAATACCAGCCAAATGGAATCGCCATATGGATTTGGACCGGAGATACAACGACGGCCTTCAGTACCAGATTATGCCTTCCAATGCCCTCCCCCTTACCAGCGACCCATGCCACCCGCACCGATGCCACACAACAGCAACACCCCGTCTTATCAATCACACCTTTCCTTTGGATCGACTCCAACTCAATATCCTGCTCCCCATATGCCGCCTACTCCTCCCCCAGTTGCCGCCGCTGGTGGCATGTATTCCCCACATACTGGGTACGCTAATATTCGACACCCCTCTACCATGTCAGAATACGATGGAACACCTATGGGCTATCCCATGGCACCACAAATGCAGAATGGTTACCCCAAGAACAATATGAACAATATGAACATGAATCAATATCGTGTTGAAGCACCCAAACCCACACCATACCTGATTCAAGACCCGCAACAATATCTGCCGCCACCACATATGATACGACATGACCAGACACCTACCATGGGCCATGTTGGTATTTCAGCAATGAAAGCTTTGTCGAGCGAATATGTCAATATCCAGCCTTCAATTGAGAGTATACCGCCTAGCCCCGGTGGTTATGACTCCTTCTCCGGGAAACGGATGCTCTATCATACAGGACCTACTGGCACGAAGCGTAGCCATGAAGATTCATTTGGCATCGATGACCGTCCCATGCACAATGGAATGCGACCGGACGCAGAGCCATACCCCAATGCTTATCGAGATTTCTCCGCCGAGAGTCGTGCAGCCTTGATGGCCGAGCTTGGCGTGGACATGGCATACAAACGAGCTAATGGCAGGATGGTGATGAAAATACCTGCCGGTCAATAAAAAGAAAAACAGTTTCTTATTGGAGAGGGTGATGCTCAAAGCAAAAAGATATCTGATCTATTTCCTATTTGATTGTTCCTCAGAGCTTGCTCTGACTTTCCGTTCGTGGAGTTGGGTTGTTTCTTCCTGTGTCTGGCACCTTGGCATTCTTCTTGTACATGTGTTGCGTCCCTCTTTTCGACTCTTGCCTCGTGTCTAGACTTTTCGGATGCATAGTATCCCTCCGTCCATTTGGAAGGAAGCCTCTCTTTTCATTTCTTTTATTGTTGATGTTCAACTATCATGGGGATAGGTCGGAAGTTGGGGTTACTGGCTTCTCTTTCATCTTCTGATCTGATATTTCATCACGCGCATTCGTTACTGGGCTCGCATTATTTGACCCTTCACCCTCATTCTCTTGGGCTGCCATGGGAGTTATTTCGCACGTCTTCTATCCGGTATCCTACTTTGGGAATATAGGAACCAGGGACTGACTCGATACAACTAGCCTAACACCCGCGCTTATTTTGTGTTTTTGGGCTGCTATTTAACGGACGGTTTAAAAGACGGCACAGTTGGGGATTTCCTTGTCCTTTTCTCATTTTTATCAGCGACTCGTCCTTTTCACTGCAAATCTGGAAACTCGCAAACCCGCAAATTCCCACACTATATTTAGTACAGAGGACTGGTACATGATGCTGTGCATTGGAGACCTATCGCAATATTGAACCCTTGCTATACTCTTCTTTGGTGCAATGTTTTCTATTTGACGGCCTGTTGCTTAATCTTTCTCTTTCGGCGTTGTGGCATGTCTTTGATACCTAGCATTGTTGTCCAATTGATAACTCGTCTACATTTTCATCTTGGCCGTGCGCTTTCCATTTCAATCGTTAAGAAATAATTCGAAGTAAATAGCATATAATAATTTCCACCCTATTGTAATCTGCCATCATTTTGTACATGTAAATTCTATGATTTCGATCCTGTGATTTAGTGCGGGCGACTGTTCCCGAGCCTCGAAGTGATTTAGCGGTGCAGGTAGTCTTGGCACACCGGTTGTCGGGCCCCGACACCCGAGTCACTTCCTCCACACACCATTATACTCCGTACTGGGGCAAGACCCGCCTCATCCATGACCCATCGTTTCTAGAGGCGAGGGACAGTATGCGCACAGGAGGAACAAAGCAAGCAAGACGTACATGCAATGAATGTCGCGGGAGAAAGGTTTGAGCGCCCCCAAATGAACTCGTCCAGTCAACTGACAGTTCTAGGTCCGGTGTGATGGGCAACGTACAGGATGCGCAAACTGCCAAAGATTAGGATTTGACTGTTCATTCCGAGATACTAGTGGACACAATAATCCTAATTCTCCATTACGACGTCCTCGTCGCTGTCGTGTCCGGCAAGCCTGTACCGCGTGCCATGAATTGAAAATTCGATGCACTGGAGCTATACCCAAGTGTCACCGCTGCAATGAAAAGGGGATTTCTTGTGTATATCCGAACTCGGGATCACGACGACAGATCATGCCCAGTGCTCCTATGAATATCGGGACTCAACAGACTTCTACAGCAGCTGCTGCTACGCTGGGAGGTGGGAATAACCGTCAAATATCAATTGGGGATAACCCGCCTCCTTTAGAATTGTCATTACAAACAGAACAACCAGGAAGGGCACATATTCATACATCTGAAGACCAGCCGTATGTATCCATCCACTGATATTGACATCGGTATAAAAGCTAATGAAATTAAAACAGCCTTGATCTTTTATCCCCAGAACGCGTAAAGAGAGCACTGCAATCATTCTTCGATAGCATATACCCCTTACCAACATTTTCCTTCCTCCACAAAGCCTCTTTACTCCGCTGGAATCAAACAGGCCAAGCAGACCACTGTCTCCTCTTATCCATCATCGCCATAACCTCCCGTCTACCAGGCCGCGACGCAACAGAAGTCAACCTAGGCATTCGCTGCTCAGCATTAGCCCAGAATCTCATTCTAAGAGACCAGGGACGACCAAATATCATCAAAGCCCAATCTCTCTTATTGACAATCAGATACCACATGTGGAGCGGGAATACGTCAGAGGCACTTATCCTTATGGCAACGCTTGCACGGTTTGCTTTTGCTTTGCGTCTGAATTATGAAAATCCGAATCTTTGCTCACTGGCTCAAGAGTCGCGGAGGCGGCTGATGTGGGCTGTTTATGTTTTGGATACTTTTCTTGCGGGTGGTATACCGGAATTTACTCTTTGTCCGTCTAATGTGCTTCACACTTCGCTGCCGAATCAGGAGACGACTTTTGAGCTTGATACCTCTTATGTCAGTGTGCCTTTGCATGGACCTGGTGATTGCTCTGAAGATGGGGATATTGGATTACTAGGGTATTATATCCGCGTTATATACCTTCGGGATAGTGTGCTCAGGTATGTGCTGTCGTCTAATAATTAAGTGGCAGTCACTATTTGCTGACTCATTTCATAGACGTACGAAGGAAGTAGCTTTTTCTTCCCAGCAAGTTGCGATGATCCCTACCATAACCAATGATCTAAATTCTCAACTCGATCATTTTGCACTCAGTCTACCACAATCTATAACATTTTCGGAGAAGAATGTCCACTTACGAGCTTACTCTAAATGGCTTCCTCGATACATCATTATGCATCTCTGGTTTCAGCAATGTTATTGCGATTTATACCGATGCTTCTTTCCTAACCTCAGAGAATCACTCCAGCAGGAATCATTATATCAGCTTGATCCACAGTTTATTCTAGACTGCCAAACGAAATGTCTTCAGCATGCACGTCAGATAGCGACAGTTTGCTCTCTTGTTCGTGGGCTTGACTTTGACAACCTTGTTTTGGATATCGAAACAGCTGAATGTGTCTATCAAGCTGGACGAGTTCTTCTACATGGCTCTCAAATAACACTGGAGGAAATGCACCCACCGGAACCTTCCACAATCGGTTTGGTGAATGATTGTATCCTTTTTATTGAGCAGCTTGCCTTGATTTTTCCTACAGCGGGTCCAATTGTAAGCATATACCATGCTCAAATGAACGGCATCAAAGTGACACCAGTCTAACGAGTTTACAGGCAAAGGATCTCAGTACAATTCTGCATCATAGCAGATCAATCTCGGTCTCTTCTCATGATGATCCAAACCTACCAGGCATCCAACCACGTCAAAGACGCCGACCATCAACTTTGCATGGAAGGCAAATAATTTCAAAACACAGCTCCCTTAACCGATCTCAATTAAACGATGAAAGCATATCCGAAGATATGCCGTTCCTTGAGAGCAGACCCACAGAGGCACATACATCAATACCAGTCGCGGCGGACGAAGATTTTGTTTCTCCTGAGACACCTAGAGGCAGAAGCGCTCAACAACTTGATGCTTCAAATACAGGATTTACTTCGCGGGGCCTTGGAGTTATTCCTAGCTTGACAATGCCAGAAGGAATTCCAGATCCTCGAGGTCAGGACTTATGGGATCAGACTAGTGCATTTGAAGGTGCTTGGGATGTTGCCATTTTTCACCCGATGTATGACCAGCAGGATATTTGGCCTGTCTTGAACCTTTTCCCTACGCATATGGATATGGACAAGAGCTGAGATTAAATGTTCATCCATCATGTATAAACCTTTTACTTATAAATGAAAGAAATAATCTAACTTTGAAATTGTTAAATCTACATACACCATTCTCAACCGGCAAAATATTTTCCCTCCATATCACCATTGCTCAAACCTGCAGGCGGAGTCCAGTGTGGGACTTTGATATTTCCAGGGTCATTAGCCTCGAACTCAGATCTATCTCGCAACTTCATTCCCATTTTCTGATGTCCCATACTCGTCATAACAGAGACACCGTCTTTGAGAAGCCAAGGGTCATTCGTCAAGTACTGCCATTTCTCAACCTTCTCACGACATTCAAGGAGAATGGTTTCGAACTTCTTGTCTGAGACGAGATTATGCAGCTCCTCGGGATCATTGTCCATGTCAAACAACTCTTCCGGTCCCCTGTAAAGGTATTTCTCCAATGGTCGATTGCCAATCACCACCGGTCCGTCCATATTTCGAATACCTTCCCACGAGAGACTTCCGTAAAGATCAGTTCCGAAGGGGAAGTCAAGCTTCCAAGCAATATTCCTGTGATATTTGAATCGAGTTGTGCGCAAGAATCTTGTTGGCCAGTAATTTTGAATTTCGTGGAAAGTATGAGATCCGAAAACATGCTGGTCACGCGTTTCTTCAGAAATAAGAGTCCCAGAAGCAATGATCGATAGAAAAGTCTTTCCGAGTCTTTTAGGAGATTTCCCAGTATTGGGTGTTGTGATCATTTGGCCATTGCTTTCGTTCACGCCCGCCCAGTCCATGCAAGTTGGTAGGATGTCCAGGAAAGATACCATGTTCGGATTTATCACTCCCCCAGTAAGACCGGGACACTTCATAATAAGAGGAAGCCTCACACCTGCATCGTAAAGGGTGGTCTTTGAGTTCAGAAACGGTGCCCCGTTATCACTAACGAATATAACGAGTGTGTTATCCGTTAACCCATGTTTCTCAAGAACATCCAGAATCAACCCAACGCCATAATCCATCCGAGTAATAGCTTTATAGTACTCGACCAATTCCACCCGAACTTCAGCCACATCACTCAAATAAAACGGAACTGCTACATCCTGTACTCCATACTCCGGAACTTGAATTCCAGCCTGAATCAGCTCCTCATCTTCATTACCAAATCCACCCCGGGAATCATCACGATGCGGATCCCGAAACCCAACAGTTAAATGAAACGGTCTATCTGTTTCATTTGCACGCTCGAAAAATGCTCCTGCGCGCTGGGCATTGAATCCCACATCGCGAGTGTGGCTTTCTTCCATGATCACCCATGGATAAGCTGATTTGGGACCAACGTGGACTTTGCCTATGATTCCGGTTTGGTAGCCGAGGGAATTGAATATCATGGGCAGCGTCTCTATGTGATCGTGTGTTTGGAAATGATTCCAGCCGTGCGCGAGTCCATATTGTCCGTTTTCATGGGTATGGAGTCCTGAGTAGATTGTTGAGCGGCTTCCACTGCATGAGGCTGTGCTGGCGAAGGCATTGGTGAATGTTGTGCCGAGAGATGCTAGTTTGTCGATGTTTGGTGTTTGGATGTTTTTTTCTCCGTAGCAGTGGAGGAATAGGCCTAGATCATCGGCTATGAATTGAAGGATGTTCTTGTGTTGGTCTGTCATTTTGATGTCGTGATAAAGTGAAGATATGATGTGTGAGAGTGATGGGTTATATGTGATTCATTCTAAGTATTTCTTCTTTGGTCTCGCGGTTGAATAGAATTTCCGTTATCATCTGCCCCTCTCAGACTCTCCGTCTCGATGGTTCTACTCGGACATAGCGTTTCGACTATCCGGTTTCTAGGGGTGAAGTGGGTCCTAATGGCTATCGGTGCTGATATCCCCGGCTCGGTCGGTTGTCGGGATGGCTATCACCAACATCCTTCGGGAATGCTACTACTTCTAGGAAAGGATCAATTGCGGGGAAAGTGTGGCTACAATGTGGATCAATATGGTGTTAGCAGGTGGCTTACATTTTCATGGAAGTATATATAATTCAGGAAATGTGTTTATGAATTTGAAAGAGGGTATGAGGAATCAATTGTCTAACCCATCATGAAGCTACTCAATTTCCTCTCACTTTTTGCGTCTTTTGCATCCTGCTCAAAGTTTGCCACATACCACAACTTTGCTACGGAGGGTGTTCTTGCCGATGATGGTCTACCTCCCCATCCACTTCAGGGTCTCCCTTACGGAAAACCCGCTTACCCCATTACCACCGATGGTAACGGCCGCGAACAAGTGGAGGCACACCTGACATACTACGAAGGAAAGTACTGGATGCACTCAGCCACATGGAGCTGTGGCGGTTCAATTTTCGTCTATGGAGTTGTTTCTGGAATCAACTTCCCGGAGAGCCCAGTTTATCCTCCTGGCCAATATGGATCACCAGGAAATTGTGGAATCAAGACATACTCCTCTGCGGATCTTGTGAACTGGACACTGGAAGACTATTATCAGCCCGATATTACTGTTGCAAACGTGACAAAACCCGTTGTTCGCTACAGTAATGAAACAAACAACTACGTGATGTTTATGGGCGGTAACGCTAAATCAAACTTTTACTATGCCACGTCGAAGAGCCCAAGCGGTCCGTGGAGTAATCCACCAAGTATCATTTCCGGAGCTCACGTCAATCACGACTTTGACGTTGCTGTCGGACCTGATGGGTCTCATTACATTCTTTCAGATCCGTTCACTGAATATCTCTCCATGGACACCTACTATACATTTCCTATCTGGGATATCTGGGTCCAAAAGCTGGCTCCGAACCTCACTGCGACGCTTGGAACAAATAATACATCTGCTCGAATCCGCACCGCTGAGTCTTTAGCCGCACAAGAACTGTATCTAGAGGCATCCAGCTTCTTCTATCATGACGGATACTGGTACATGATGTTTGGACGAACATGCCAGAACTGCGCCGGCTCGATTTACTACTTATACTCCAAAAATCCACTTGGCCCATACACCGACGGTGGATACGTCACACTTGATGGCTGCGGAGCCCAGAATAAGGGAACGAGTATTCTACCCTCTGAAATTGGCTCTATTGCCGTTGCAGGTGCCCTGGCGTACCGAACCAGCGCAACCAATGTAGTCGTCAACGGCTCAATATGGCATGGTGATAACCACCAAGCTGCGTCGAGTACTTTCTTCTTTCCATTGGAGTTTAACGATGATCACACAATCAAGAACTATACTTGTCCGGCTACTGTCAAAATTCCTCTCGCGGCAAATGTTACTACCCAACCCGACACCCCAACGGCATACCAGCTTGATTGCCGGATTCGAAACTGGCAATCTATTGAAGCAGTGTATGATCCGCCTAAGAAATCAAGCTCACTCGAGTTTCCTATTTGGCAACGAACGGATAACCTTGGGCAAACTCTGAATGCCGGCCCGATGCTGGATCAACCTATTGAAGTGATTGTTTTGTTTGCAGATGGAGAAAGCTCGCATTATTCATGGCCTGCGAGCAATGTTTCTTGGGCACCTGCTAAGATCCATTTGAATACTAGTGGGAAGGAAGTTTCGAAGGTTACGCTTAGTACCAATGCTACTAATGGGTGCTTCGGAACTTTGGTTCAAGCGAACGATAATTCAGAAAGCAAATATGGATCTCTTGTTGGTGGAAATTTCAAAGAAGACTCCAATGCCCAACTTTATGTGTATCAATTTTGATCGTCAGAGGCATCGTTATAGGAGGTATACGAGCACACAAACCAATAATGTATACTAGTTGAGGCTTCTAAAAATGCAACCAATCTTAGTTTTGAACTGGAGACACAAATGTAAATATATCCCCCAGAATAGAAATAGACTCATCTGAGAATCAGCTAACATGATAAACCATAAAAAGCGATTGCTACTACCCAAAATATCTTGCTTCTCCACCTAAAGAAGAGTGGAATTTCCGCTTTAAGCCTCAACATCGAAGTACCAATGTTTTGACACTAGACTACAGAAGGAAGTTAGCATTAGTCACGCATGGTGCTATATATCAAATTTTGAAATTAAATACCCGCCGACTAAAAAAAAAAGTCTTAATATGCACGAGTCCGCCAATGTTAAAATGCAAATAAATTCAAATGAAATATGATCATGCCCCAGGCACCACATCCTGTTCCCTCCGGATCCACCCCGATAGCCGGTCGACGGTCGACGGCCGAGATCCCGATAACCGCCTCACGACATCTCTAATAATTCCCAATTCTAACCGTGAAAAAAAGAGCAAGCCAATAGAAGCAGGGCCTGTTGCTTCCAGAATATGGATACAGAGCACGCCAGAATGGACATCCGATCACGAAAATCCGGGGACTACAAAGCGCGTCTCCACATTCACGTCTAGTGACCGAACCAGAAGACGCCCTTCTCCCATGTTGAATTTGCTCCCTTTATCACAGGTTTATTATAAATACTTCTTGCCCTATACTTTGTGCATGGCTCAAGACTACTAAGCGACCGCTTTATTCTTACATCGGCTTATATAATAAGTGAATCGCTTGTTCTTCAAGATGTGGCGCCAAACCACGCCATATCTGCTGTTCAACTCGATTGTCTTTCTCCAGGGCGCGTTGCTTTTTGGGCTGTAAGTGATGCATCTACCTGATTCAGAAACATTCAGGATGATGACTTACATTGACTTGTGTGTAGGGACACTGGCTCATTCGGATCCTTGCAAGCTTTGCCTTCCTTCCTCAGCCGTTTCGGAGTTGCCAATGCCGCTGGTACCTATGCATTACCCGCAACACGCAAGGCTTTGATGAACTCTTTACCATGGATTGGTAAACTTTTGGGCTGTTTTGGCTCGGAAACATTCATCACGCGTACTGGCTACAAGAAGACTATGTACCTGGCGGGAGTTATTCAAATCGTGGCTATAATAAGTGAGAACCACCTTAATGCCCCAGTTTGTAGTGCAGATGACATAACTAACAATATCGTATAGTTGAACTTACGTCCCAACACTGGGCTCAGTTCACCGTCGGTCGTATTATCGCATATTTCGCCGTGGGGTTGGTAGAGAACGCGGTACCATCATACAACGCCGAAACCGCACCGGCAGCGATAAGAGGAGTTTTTTCTGCATCTATTATGATGGTTTCCTCTTTAGGTAATCTATGGGGCGCAGGAATGTCCCGCGCTTACTCTACGACTTTGACCAAAGAGGGCTGGATAATTCCCACCGCTATGCAATTCATTCCTGCAGTTGGATTACTAAGCCTTATTCCCTGGACACCTGAGTCTCCCAGGTGGCTTGTAGCGAAAGGCCGCAAGGAGAATGCAAAAGAGGTTCTGGTTAAAATTCGGCCGAAAAGTGAGGTTGAAAGCGGTGCTACATCTTTAGAAGTGGAACTGATGGAGACATTGCTCGGGGAATCGTTGGCTTCAAAGGAAGGATCTTGGCTGGAGCTCTTCCAGGGAAACCATCTTCGAAGAACTTGGGTAAGATTTTATCAGACTCACAACATTCGAATCTGACAACTAACAAACACTTGCAGATATCTGCTACACTTTTCATTCTCGAGCAGATGAATGGCAATCAATTTGTGCAGTCTTACGCTGCAACATTTTATACTCAGCAAGGACTTGGTGCGATGTCATTCACATACACTATGATCGGACAAGTCGTTGGCGTTGTCGGATGTGCTATTGGTATCTTATTGCTGGATATAACAGGCCGCCGGCCTCTTGTGATCTATGGCGGTGCAATGTGTTGGTTTCTTCTGTACCTTGCCTCCGGCCTAGGGACAATGCATCCCCTGAATCAGAATGAAACCAATACAGAGCTGGCATGTTTCATGTTATTGCCAGCTTTTACTCGTATCTCGGCCTCGAATACTGCATTCCTCACAGGGGCTGAAATAGGAGGTATCCGTATGCGAAAGAAGACAATGGTAAGTTGCCCTAGCTTCATTTTGCAACCTTTGATCCTCAATCTAACTCCTAAAAGGCATTTGGTACTGCTTGCGATGTTGTGGCAGCTTTCTTGGTTACATTTGTCACACCCTATCTCCTACCACATATGGGGGTCAACATTGGCTGGATATTCGGGTCTGTGGCGGCGTTTTCTGTTGTGTGGGGTATCTTATTCTTCCCAGAGCTCAAGGTAATGGCGTCTTCGTATTTTATCGAGATTTTCACCTCATTGACGTTGCATTTTTAGGGCCGTGGACTGGAAGAAGTGGACGAGCTTTTTGAAGCCAAGATATGGGCATGGCAATTCAAGCGATACGAGACGTGTGGAGCTGGCAGGACTTTAGCCACTTTGGAGAATGAAGGACAGGTATACGACAGCAAAGAAACTACTGACATTCAAGATCACAATTCGGCTTTGGGGGAAACTAAGGTGTGTTGACTTGATACGTCGCTATTATTTGGGGCTAATGCGATTCCAGCCGAAAATATCAACTCGTGTTGAAACCGCATGAATGGTTAGTATATAAGCATTCAACGTTTCTGTTTAGCATCATAAATCTAAATTTTCATTTCCTCCACTTCAAACACATCAACATATGTAAAAAATACACAGTCTGCAACAGTTCGCCGAATGCATGTGGATAAAGGTTCCAATGCTGTTGGGTATGACCTTGGTGGCTCCGATAATAATGTCACCTGGGCGGGAGAACAATGGACTTCTAAAATTGATAACGGCAAGGGGCATTTCCCCCGTGGTCTTGATGAAGAGACTGCCAAGGTTGAGAATGATACGATTGATGTGACAGTTCCCGACAGTGAGGCTGTAGTTGTGTATTTTGTTGTTTAAGGCACCAAATGGAGTTCACTGCCCGGAAAACAAATTCCGCAAAACGATATCAGATGATCATGACGTTTGGCCGATTTGATTATAAATCCCACGAATGCAGATGCAGTGCTACATATAGTATTTGCGGGGTATAGATACTAGCCCTTGATCGCATTCACACCTGGGCACTTTCTTTATTCCTACTTTTCTCATTTATCCATCCCATACATCTGAATTCCGCCCCATAACAAGGGACAATTCGTCAGATGGGAATTTGAACGAATTAGAACACGCTAAATAATTCTCTCATTTGACGAAAATGAAAACTGTCTTCATGTATGATATCTTACCTTGTGTATTTACCAGGGTTTTTTCACTGACCCATAGTCATTATCGCACAGTACAGGCGCCAGTGGCTATATTGGCGGGGACATTCTTACTGAATTGATTGAAAAATACCCCGTATATAACTACCGATTGCTAGTACGAGGCGAGAGAAGCAAAGCGGAAATTAAAAGTGTTTACCCATCAGTATCTATTGTATGCGGAGACCTTAACGATTCCGACATCCTCACCGAAGAGAGTGCTGGGGCCGATATCGTAATACGTGAGGTTCCCCTCAGGCTGTTCTGTCAAAAATACGATTGATGAAATACACTCCCAAATGGAGTACATATTTTAACGTACTAGTATCAATCTACAGACACTGCTGATGCTGCAGATCATCTTTCTGCTGCACAGGCAATCGCTAAAGGGGCCTTGAAAATGCATACGCCAGACAGACCTCTCTACTGGCTACATACTAGTGGAGCGGGGTTGTTGTCTTTTTACGACGAGGAGGCCAAGGTTTATGGAGAGAGAAGCTCTAGGATTCATGACGATGTGAAGGACATTGATGAAATTCTCTCACTTCCAGACCGTGCATTTCATCGTGTTGTCGATAAGACGGTACTACACGCAGGAGCAGAAAATCCTGCCGTGTTGAAAACTGCAATTATATCCCCGACTACCGTTTATGGTAACTATATTTCTGATCTGATAATCTCACAATGAAAAGAGAAGTTGATGAATATCATAGGTACTGGCCGAGGCCCCTGCTCCCAACGCAGCAGGCAGATATACGAAATGGCCAAGTTCATTCTCAAGGAGAATAAGATCCCTGTGGTTGGTCGTGGCCAGTCAATCGGCTCCAATGTGCATGTTCGAAGTGTAACTAGATTGAACATGCACCTTTTCGAAGCAGCCATACAGCAGCGCGACGAAAATTTGTTCTGGGGATCAAATGCATATTACTTAGTTGAGCAGGGCGAACACTGTTGGGGTGACGTTGCCAATTCCATCGCACAAAAGGCTACCGAAGAAGGCCTACTGTCGGAACCCCATGAAAGGATAGAGCTTGACATGAAATCTGCCTACAAGTTGGCTGGTTTTGAGGCTACGAGCTGGGGATACAATATGCGTTGTCGAGCAAGCAGGGCTCGGTCGCTGTTAGGATGGCAGCCTTCCGGTCTATCTCTCGATGATGAATTGCCACAAATAATTCGAGAGGAGTATAACCGCTTACAGCAAGACTAGTAGTTTTCAAACATGCCTTGAGATTCAACCCTTATTATGTTTGCCTTTGAAGCTCAAAATTTGTAAATACGAGTACCATGAGGTACTTCCAGAAATACCTAGAGACTACATAGCACGAGTCAAGCATTCGGAAATTCCATTACCAAATTCTTGATGGCACGGATGAGAATTCGTCATTGGAAGCGATAGCCGAGATAAGAAACTCTGACTAATTCATTATTTTCTATGAAGCCTGGGAATGCGGAACTTCTTGATGGATGATGCGAATCTAAAAAGGCTGAGCGGAACATTACCTCTTTGGGTGTTTCCCCCCCGCCCACACTCTCTGAGATTAGGACAAGGCGAGATCCGCTTTAAGGAGTATGCAAAGCTGAGCAAAAAGCCAAATGGCTAAGATTCGATGAGCTTTCCTCATCGGCTTGCAAATTTTATTGATCCACATGGGGTGCGATACAAAAAAATCATAACGTCATTCTCTCCATGCGCCATTCCAAGAGTCTCCATCTATTGGCTATACTCGGAAATATCGTGTGATGGATATAGAGCAATTTTATCTTCAATCTTAGTTCTTCGAGAGTGCCTCGCCCAAAGGATATAGTTATAAATAATATTAGGGCCTTGTAAATTAAGTATTATAAAGTCATGGCTGAACAGAAGCCCAGGTAGTTATTTCCTTGCTTTCACATGTACCTTCTTTTTGCTTTTCACCTCTTTTGGATTTGGAATAAATTCAACAAGAATCAGCTAGCAAAGAATCAGTTTCATGTTTCCCGTAAGGAGGCGGCGCTACCCAAAGTTCTCTGAGATTCATCTGCGGGGCTCCAGGCCCAAACGCACTATTCACCGGAGACGCTGGCATGAATATACGAAATGGAACAGTCTCATTGATCTGGGCTAATTTAGTAACTCTATTTTCCACGAGAGATTTGAATAAGGACATACCGTTACCAAATCGTCTGCTACTTGCAAAGCAATCTCCACGGAGAGAAAATGCTTGATATCCAAGTACGGCAACCGTGCGCTCTGTATGCAGTCCTGTAGTTGGCGAGGTAGGGCGAGAGTTGATGTGATTTCCCAATTGTCTCCAGGAGTGACATCCTCCCGAGCAGAGTAGGAACCAGGGAGAAGCGGAACATCATCGCCAGTGACAAAACGTGTTTTTTGTGAGCGAAGGAACCGGACGTTATAGTTGGTTTGTTCAAAGGCGGTTGCTGGAATTTCGAAATTATGAGTCTCGATGACTTTAACCATTATGTGCTTCACATAGAGACTCTTCATATCGGATAAAAGTCTGATATGAGCTGGGAACATGGCTCCGAATGGAATGTCTCTGGCCGGAAGGATAATCTCGTAGTGTATATCATTCAACGCTTTTTGCAGAACCTGCTAGAGATTAGTTCCAGGGTCAAGTGTAATTATTGAAAGTAGACTAACCAGAGGATCATAGTATTCATTTGGAACAAGCCAGGACAAATATTGGTCATTTTCATAATTTCCATAAATGATAAGCGGCTTTGTGATTATTTGCTGGTTGCCCCAGGGGCGCTCAATAATACCATGAACTTGGTAGGAATGGGAAGCAGAGTCAAGGCCATCGACAGTTTCGAAGAGAGGTTTGTCGATGAATATTTCGAAGCGGAAACTATGAGAACCTCGTTGGAGCTTAAAGGGCTTACCCGTCTCAGATATCGCTAAGCTCTTGGTTACGTCGAATGTGATGACTTCGCGATCGTTTCGGATAAGTTCTTTTTTGCGAGGACTAATATTTGTGAGAAGTGGCTTCGAATGGCTGAATAAAATGACTTACATTTTCAATGTCCCTCGAAGCTGGACCTTGATACTTCTGATCAAGGTGGGCTTTCTTAACTGTAATGCCAAGTGTCCAGTCACACATTTATTGGCTCCATCTTCCCGTGGTGAGCCGAGAAAGACATCGGGACTTTCGAGCCTGATTTTATTTCCAGAGAAGATTAGCAAAACTTCGTACAATAATTGACCCGAGTACCCATAGATCTCGGCACAGATAACTAAAGATGAACTTACCTCAACTCGCAATCAATAGGTCTGGCTAACATATCGTGTGTATGAATTTTCAGATGCGCAACGATACCAGCTAAAATCGACGTGTTGCCGTGTTTTTTTTTATTTCCGGGCTTTATTCTCCGGATACGCGTGAGTCGTGACGTCGAACCCGGGATTTGTTATCAAAGGGCGCCGCGGCGTGGAATGTGGGGATGAGTTGGCAAGTCTTCCGCTGAAATAAAGTTCTTCAATTTTTGGACCAGCTTTGGACTGCTCCGTATTGAATAAAGCTGTGTATCTGTAGCTTAATTTTTAATTTCTTCCAAGATAGAAATTTTGCTCAATAGTTATATGTCCAGTCAAGGTGGAGGTGCGGATTGCCTAAAATGGTCTGTTCCCGCTGCTATGTGTATGCCACGCCACATACTAGAAGTAGTGCACTTGGATGAAATTTAAAGAGGATGAGTAAATTTCTTCATTCATTTAGCTCATATTCGTCGCCAGTGCCATAACTTCTCTTCACATAGCTTCAATAGCCTACACATTAGAAGCAAAAATTGGTCGTGTGAAGAGCCATGCTGTTGCGATATCTTCATTTAAAGCCCTGGAGTCGGGTATGCCGTCATTGTCTCCGATCTGCCATTCCCCATGGTTCACATTCCTGTTGTATGGTTTTCAAATAACTCTTGATATAGGGCTCGGCAATAAATTCTATACCACACTATGGAATCCTACTGTCTCACTGGCTTATTTGCATGGTGTCTATGGAATTGATTGGAACTGCTGCCTCGATCGTAGCGAATAGTATGGTATCAACAACATTTGCTGGTCCCTATTTTATACGATTCGCCTTGCTGCTGCCGCGAAAGAGGTCTATAAAGATAGATGTTAACAATATATGGCCTATTTTCAATATCATGACAAAAACAAGATCTAAGAAAAGCGAGAAGTATTGCTTGATGTTACGCTCAATCCCTATCCTAAATATTAGGAGAGATAAAAACAAATTTTAAAACTCTAATAACATCGATGGCAGGAGATAAAGTTGCAGCTACGTCAGAGGGTATTAAAATGAGATACTATGTGACTAGGGTGTTTCAACGACTGAATAATGCGTCCTCGACGCGGCTCTTGGCTTCCTATGTGGGGAATGACCCCGACCGGGCCGAGAGTGATTGTGATCTTCTCCCGTTGAGAACTTTACCTCCTCAAACACTGACGCCTCCGAAACGCTCGGCTTCCACTGCTTGGAAATGCATATATCATGGAAAGGAGAGCCGAATATGCATGCGACCAGTGTCATGGACACAAATTGAAGTGCACGCCACAACCTCAGGGATGTGTGCGTTGCAAAAGTATGTCCCCGCTTTTTCAGTACCTGGTGGATGATATCTTAACCGCTCTAGGATTGGGCATTCGGTGTACCTATCATCGGCCTGTTAAGAAAAGAGGGAGAAAATCAACTAAAGAAGTTCTTCCTTTCTCTGAGGTTATATCGGTAAATTAGATATTGACCACTCTTGCCCTTACTTCCTCGCTGGCTGCTAAAGATGTAATGGTACAGGATGGGCTCGATTACCCCGTGCTAGACTGCCTCCATGACCTTTCGATTTTGAAATCAGATAAGGAACATGCACGGTACGGATCACCATTTTTAAATTCTTTGTATCTTTTTTTGTTAACTTGTTCAATCACTTCCAGAAATTCAACCGTACGTCTGACACGCTATGAAGCCTGTCGGCTTTTGGAGCATTTTTATACCTCGCCCAACCAAGAATTCCACGCTCTTCTCATCCGACGAGAAAGACTTCTCAATCAATATACCCCAAGGCCAACAGAGCCAACTCTTCTTCTGTCAATTTTGTGTGCGTTTGTGGCATACATTAATCAATCTCATATTCAAATAAGCTAACAATCATAGGCGTTGCCTGCTTTATGCCTTCTGATGAATCATCTGCTCTCCCAGAAACAACTTCAAAGGAACGAGCTGCCCTAGGCCGGTACCTATTTGACCAACTGTGTCAACATTTCCATCCTAGGACACTGCCTCATACAACTAATGTTTTCGATGATGCCATCACTGCATATATCATGACGAGTATTCCTCCAAGTGAACAGTCTGTGGAGTCAAGTCTTCATTATTGGCTAGCATTTCTGAAGTTTATCGTGCAAGACCTTCAGTTACACAAGGATTCACCTAAGTTGAGCGAGGATGACCGCGAAGAGAGACGAAGGTATGGGCATTTGACCAGCCTGATTTTAGGTTCCCTTACTCTTCTTACTAACATACCTCTTGTTTCAGGGTATGGTGGGAAACCTATATAATTGATAGACATGTAGCACTATCATTCAACGAACGACCGTATATTCCGGATCAAGAATGCCAGCTTCTTCTCATACCGGCCCCTGACTCAGTTTGGGCGAATCTTGGACCATTGGTGCCCACCGCAGGTACTCTCATAAACGGTATAACGCTCGGTTATCGAGTCATGAGCCTAGATATGATTGGTATCTATCTACCTCTCTCAAAGTACGCCCATTCTAAGTTTTGTTACTTCTTCCGTGGGTTACAAGCTGACTTTTCAACTTCCAAACAGAATACTGGGAGAGATTCTTGAACATCGCTTTCTTTGTGAACATCCGACATTCAATACGAAAGGAAGTTTCCTTGGTGAAATCAAGGCAAATATTTTACACAATCTAGCGCAGTGGTTCGACTCCTTTACTCTGCTGGTTGGACAAGACTTTCCAGCAATCGCAGACCCAGAGTGTGACTTGACTCCGCCACCGAACATCCCCCGAGTTGCATACTACGGTTTACACATGTATCATTGCATGTTCATACTTCTACATGGCCCAATGGATATAGTTCGAATGTACAAAGATCATGAGTGGCAAGCTTCGCTTGATTTTCTCACGGCAGGAGAACATGCTGCTGCTTGTGCAAACGTATTTACCCCCGAAGCACTGCTCCACGCTATTTCACATATGTACACACGCTTACCACTGTCTTGGTTTCAGGTTGCACGTTATATCTTACTGGTTGATCCGAGACTATGCCTAATGTATAGGTTCTTTGGAACATACTTTCTCCAATCGACTTTTATCTTTCTCATTCTCGCCCAAAAGCTTGGCCGCCAATCCGACAAATTGATCATGCGCAACTGTGCAATCAATCTGGAAGTTTTGGACAAGTTTGTGGCCATAACAAATATGGACTACCAACACACTTTTGCGAAATTTATTCGACGCGCTCTTTCCTATAACATGGGGAATGTCACCCCCGAGAACGAGATGCAGATCAACAATCTATTATTCCAGCCATTGGACGCCGAGATTCTTCCTTATCGTTGGATTCCGGGGCATAGGGGCTTGCAAATTGGTCCAGCACGCAAGAATTTAGATGACAGTTGAGTTTCACATAGAAATTTATCCATTGTTCAAATTATTTCAGTTGGGGCATTCTTAATACCAATCCCACTTCCCATCAATTAAAAAATCTTGGAAACCACACCTGAAGCCACAGCCTTTGATATTTGGCTAGCAACGTTGGAAGATGGGGGTTATTGCCCATAAATTCAAAAAGGGTTTTTTTTTTCACTCGCGCACCACTATGGTATAGATGCTGACTCCACCTTTAGATGAAAAGCCAATGGTACCTGTCGGACCGGCCCCTCAAACTCTATTCGGCATATTTTATAAGCTGACTCGGTGAATTACGCACACCTGACTAGTCTAGGCTCCCTGTATTGGATTGATTTCCCTGCAGCTTCAAACTTTTCGGGCCATCAATAAACTCCGGGGTAAAGGACGCTTGAAAATCGTTGCCGGATCCCCGGATTTCTTGGTGGGCATATATAGAAATCCAAGCAGAGGAGCTAGAGTGGCAGACTCGGAGCATGCTGGCATCTTGAAATGCTTGGGATCGACTCCACCCTCCTTCAAGTTTCTGTACCCGTCGTCGTTGCTACGCTATGAAAAGATGGCATCCCAAATGTCAATTGTGAATAGTGCTCGTGCGGAATGGCGGGCAATTTCAATTAGTTTATTCATTACAATTGCTGCTTTCCAATTTGGGTACGATTCTTCCTATTATTCGGGTATGTGCGCATTTATGGATATGTGGCTAGATTTTGTCGCGCTGATCTCATGTCAGGTATCCTTGTTATGGACCCCTTTATTAAGGCCTATGGTCATTACGACACCCATGCCAATGCATATGTTCTGAGCTCCAGAATCCAGTCAATCACCACTAGTATCATCAATGTCGGGGAATTTATCGGCGCTGCCTCGTCTTTCGTGATAGACGATAGAATTGGCCGCCGTGGCGGAATGCTTTTTTCTAGTGTTTTTGTGGTGATCGGTGTGATATTTCAGGTTTCTGCAAATAATTTAGGTCTACTGATTGCCGGTCGACTGATACTGGGTAAGTCGATTTTGATGACTCGACCTAAATTGAAGCTCAGCTGTACTAAAGAGATTTCTCTTCGAAGGTTATGCTGTGGGATTAATTTCCTGTTTGGTTCCATTATACGTGGCAGACTGCTCGCCGGCTCATTTCCGTGGAGCGTTGGTGTCTATTTATCAATTCGATGTGGGATTGGGTCTACTTCTTGGAATTATTGTCGACAACGCCACGAAGGATCGCAAGGACAATGGTGCTTATCGGACTCCGATGACTGTCCAGCTTATTTTTCCAATAATCCTTGTTCCTGGTCTGATCTTATTTGCTCCCGAGTCCCCTCGATGGCTGTTAAGCAAGGGAAAGGTCGAAGAAGCCAGGAATTCCCTTCAAAGACTTTATGGCTATCGTCCCGATTATATTGAGCGCCAAATACAAGATATCATGCAACTCATTATCAAGGATCGTGTGCCCAAAAGTTCCTGGAAAGACATGTTCAATTGGAACACTGATGGGCGAAAAGCTTATCTTGGAATGGCCTTGCAAGGTAAGGAAGCGGTGAAGCTCATCACAATTCTCAATCCTCTTTGGCTGATCAGATTCAATATAGCCTGGCAACAAGCTTCCGGTATCAACTTTATCACGAGCTATGGTATTTTGTTCTTTAACGCGATCGGAATAACTAACTCTTTCCTCATTCAAATGGGATTATACTTGGCTCCAATGCCGGCGATATGGATCAATCAATACTGTATTGAACGTTTTGGTCGTCGCTCAATGCTACTTCTATCAGCCTTTGGAGTTGCAGTGGTGCTTTTGGTTGTTGGAAGTGCCGGGTATGCAACAAATAAGACCGTGACCCCGATGGCGCTAGACAAAACGATCGTTGGCATGGTCTATATCTTCATGATAGTTTTTAACCTCGCTCTGGGGCCAGCTGTTTGGGTAGTCACATCTGAAATATCCACTGGACCTAATCGCAGCAAACTTATGGCAATGTCTAGTGGAACAAGCTGGGTGTGCAGTTGGCTCGTGACATTTACCTTCCCTTATCTCTTCAATACCGATGCGGCTGGTCTGCAAGCGAAAGTTGGCTTTATATATGGGAGTCTCATGGTTTTGGCTACTGTCTGGATCTTTTTCTTCCTACCAGAAACTGCTGGTAGGACACTAGAGGAAATTCACATAATGTTCCAGCATGGTGTGGCGGCTCGAAATTTCAAAAGTGAGTATTGATTCCCAGTGTACCCGTGAATTAACGTTGGAATTGCACTAAAATCCGTTTACAGCATACCAAAAGCCTGAATTGACAGTAATAGATTCGATCGACGGGAAAGAGAGCATTCATGTCACTCAAATAGTCCACGTATGAGCGTTTGATCTGTACATCGCTCGAAGAATCAAGCATTCGAAAGGCTATACCTCAAAAACAAGTTCTTAGGTTCAAATAACACGCAAAGTATCATAGATTGCTTCAAAATGTAGCAATATTGTCAACTTCCGTAACAATTTACAGAATAGCCGTCGCATTAGCATGAGAACCAACACCACCTGAACCGAAGCATTATAATTAGCATCACAGCAAGCCAAAGAGTCAGCATAACAAAAAATAACATACCAGGCATATTAGCAGGCGCACTCGTCAGGAAAAAGGTCCATTTGCCCAATTCCCTGCATTTCACAGCCAATTTCTCCAAATCCCACATCTCCCCAATAGGGCAACCCCAAAGAGCCAACAAGCTCATATGCAAATAATCACCTTCCACGCCCCCGGGAACAGGCCATGCCTCACAGGTAGGCGAATCACCCACAACAGCCGAGAAATAAGAATCATGCAACCACTCCCGCATAGCAGGGTCTCTCGATAATCCCGCAAATTCCAGATCCTCGTGGCTTCGGGTTGCTGCAGCATGACGCTGCTCGGGGCTGAGCTCACCGTATCTTTCTACCCATCCCGAACGGACATGGAGAATATCTCCGACTCGGATGTCGCCGCCCTGAGACTCTGGGCGGAGATCTAGGCCTTGAAATTTGGCACAGGCGTGCAGTTCTGGCAGTGTGATTTGATATGTTGAGTTGGCGTCGTAGTTCTTGTTGTGGACCTTAGCGTAGTGACGGTAGTCAAGGAGGACGCCACGGCCTGCAATTCCGTGCACAGCCCAGTGATGAATGCTGCATTTGTGTTTGGAAGTTTCGTCTACGATGTCCTTGCTGGTAGTCTATTGGCTGTTAGTGGAACGAGCTACGTAGAATGGTACATCATTGGGGGGGGGGGATTACCCTGTTGTAGAAAGTCTTCGTTGGGATGTGGGCAAACTGTGAGGAGAAACCGGCATTAGATTGTCCAAACAACATTTCGATATATTGATTGTTTGTAGACTTGGAACTTACATGGCGGAATCCGTCCCACTGGGTGCCACTCTGCGTGTTAAGACTATAGGTATCGTCATACGCGATATGCTCGACGCCTGTCGTAACAGTATGTTTGAATGGTTGGCGGTCGAATGCAGGTGTGCTCGGTACATCGAGCGGGAGACTTTTGCAATGAGAAGAGTATTCTGGGAAGTATAGGTTGGTCTTGCTACTTACTCCAATCGAACCATCTCGCCTGTTGTGACCTCTGCCACGGAAGCTTTCACACGTTCTGGGGTCAACAGGTTCAATCTGCCCAGCTACCTTGACATATTAGCGCATATAATAGCGGCTAAAGTAGAGAAGTTCATACTTGATCATCATCTCCCCAGACCCAAGCCGCCCCCTCAGGCGCATCAGGCAGTGTAGGAAGGTCCTTCAGGAGAGGGAACTGATCACAGCGAGGATCCCATGGTAGCTGATCCGGGACTTGCGACTTTGGTGACATCTTGACACTTTTTTCTTGAGGGCCAGATGATTCTTCACGACGTCTCTTATGATCTAGGTGGTCTGAAATGGAGGATAATCTAGCAGAAGAAGGGCTGGAAGGCATTGTTACGATTATGCGAGGGCACAAATTTGATTACAAACGTGGAAAGTGGGGAGTTTGCATTGATTCCAAGGAAATTTAAAAGACCCAGTGGATCTGAAACGAAAGTAGTGGGGGAACATTGCTCGCTAGAGTGTAACAACCGAGGAGGTACGATCGCCGGTGGGTTTTTTGAGGCAACTTCGCGCCGAGGTTCTTGGTATATCCGAATCAGTGGCCCTAGCCACTCCTAGTCTGCCTCATATCTGAAAACGCACCCAAGACGGTCTTATTTTCGTCAGGATTTCAGCTAAGATCCATTCATGCTACTATGAACTCTTTGGAGTCGTTTCCCAAGCCCCCCAAGAGCCATAGTCTATATATCAACAGGTTGATTGCATCGGAAGAACGGATGGGAAGAACGAATTGATGGTAAAGCGGGGGAGCTTCTCCGCATCCATTCCGCGATGACGTTTTCGATACACGCCACAATGAACCTCCAGCGGAGGTCTCTATGAGTAGACAGCAGTACGAAGCTATTTGAGATTAAAGATTGATAATGTATAAAGAATTGGTTTATAAACCAAATGGCCCTCTTTTTTCCTTTTTGATTGGTTGGTTGGATTAATATCCATTTTCTGCTATGGTACATGCGCGTCAAGGAAACCAAGACTTCATGCGCTAATGCCCTCGAGTGACAGTGTGCATGTCGAAAGACCTCCGTGCGTATCATCACTTGACGCCTGTGAGCTTGCAACGGGGTGTGATACCCATCCCAAAGGGGTATCATGAGACGCTGTAGAGGGGTATGCGTGGAATAAGAAAAAAAAGCGAAAAGACAAATCGAACTCCATGGGAATATGAAAATAAACACCCATATTGCCGATTTGCAAAAAAGAAATAAACAGAACAAAAAACAAACACGAATTATCGAATTGCCGTCCCAGGATGCATGTCCATGATCCATTCCCGTTGCGCCGTGGAGAGAAAAAACATAATCAAGCATAAACATTCGTTTCGTTCATGTGTCTGACCATGCAAACATGTCAAGACAAAACAGAAGATTGTGGAAGGTTGAGACTAAGAGGATGATAGGTTTAACCCAACGATGGGACGCCAGTAGATTGAGACGTAGATCGGCCTCCACGTACACCGCCACCGCGACCACCATAGCCGCGGCCACGGCCAAAACCACGACCACGGCCTCGACCGTACCCGCGGCCTCTGCCCCGGCCGCGATAACCATCAACGCTACCTTGACCGAAGGTCTCGATGTTTCGCTTTTCCTCTTCGCCACGCCACTCGCGGCCACCGGGACGGGTGAGGGAGTTGTCCTCGCGATCACGAGCCTCGCTGGAAATATTATCGAAGAAGGACGCGGTTCGATTGTACGGCCCGTTACCTGAAGTAGTGCCATTGGGGGGAACTTCAAGAACTTCCAGCTCAGCACTAGCCTGTGACTCAGCCTCGGCAGCTGGAGATCCAGTAGCGATGGCCTCTTTCACTAAATCTTGCTTGTTGAACTTGGCATTGGCAGTTTCAAAATCATAGTCGGAGGTTGGGACTTCAATCTTCTTGTGCTGCTGGTTGCGGACACCGCCACGACCACCACGGGGGTGCTGATGACCACCCCGTGGGGCACGAGTACCATCGTATGGGCGCATGTCATTCATTCTGCGCGCAAGACCATCAACATTAACGTCACCCTGACCAGGCTTATTCAATACACCTGGCTGAGGAAGCTTAGCCATCGCGGCAGCGACGGCAGCTGTTGCAGCGGCTGTGGCATCCGTAATAGAGGCGTTGCCATGTGCACCACCAGCTGGAGCAGCAGACTTGGGGGCCGCGATGGGAATTGCGGGGACAACCCGGCCACTCTTCTGGGGAATGGCAGTTGGGCCACCCAATCCCTGAACCGCTTCAGCTACAGAAGGCTTGGACTCAATTGGAGGAGTGGGGGCATTCTGGGCAGCTGGGGTGGCTGGCTTGCTTGGGACTTTATCGCCGACAGGAAGCTCTGAGGTAGGGTGAGGTGGCACTCCGGGAGGACCTGGGCGCTGCTGAGGAGGGAGCTGCTGACCGTGGGGTCCCATAGGCATGTTGGGAGGGAACTGTCCTGGTCCCTGGGGGAAGCCATGTCCGGGAGGTGGGAACCATCCGGGTGGGGCACCCGGAGGAGCACCATAAGGTGGGAAGCCAGGGCCAGGGGGGAAAGGAGGGGGAGGACCAAAACGCTGACCATATGGAGGGTAGGGACCGCTCTGGAATGGAGGCTGTTGAGGATACCCGGGAGGTCCTTGCTGGCTGTGTGGCTGTGGAGGCCCTTGGAGGCCAGGAGCAGGTCCTGGTTCTTGGCCAGGTGGAGGACCCGGTCGGGGCATGTTCTAATTTGCTTCCAGTTAGCCGATGAAAAATTACAGCTAGTGGATGAAATAAAGTATCATGAGACATAATGATTGATCAGAAGGAAGGCAACGGAAATATCAACAAGGTTTTGCGCATTCAGAACAGGTCTGTGTTTACATCCGAAAAATTCTTCATCATTCAATCAATTGACCGACCGGGTGGGTCATGGTCGTTGGGCATTTGGTGGGAAAAAACGATGCACGCGGTGTACTTACTCCTAAGATGGCGGGGTCGTCAGGAACCCGAGGAGGTTCAGGCTGTGTGTTCTCCTTCTTCTCCTCATCTGCGACGCTAATATCCTTCACGTCGCTGCCTCGGAATACGATGTATTCGTAAACGCTGTTAGAGGGAGGAACATCAGTTCCGTCTCCTCGACGACCCTCAGTTCCATGGGACATGACATTTTCCAACGCAATTGTGGATGCCTCTGGGTTAATTTCATGAAGTGTGCCGACATATCTGAGCTGTCATTAGTGAACAGGGATGCAAGTAAAGAATCATGGAAGCTTACCGAATGTCACTCTTAGAGATCAGGTTGAAACGCTGACTGCCAGGTGTTAACTCCAGCCCAGCCGCACAAACCCTGGTTCCCAGGAGGTGCAGATGACTGACCCTATTAAGTGGTTCATATCCATCTTGTTGGGGTTGCGCGAAATCGCGCAATTGATGAGCGAACGAGAACTAAAAAGAAGAGAAAAGAGAAAAATAGGGAGGAAAAAAGAAATGGTGGTCGAAAAGAAGAAGGGAGTGGGTTGGATGAGAAGAGAAGAGAAGGAGGAAGAATCAAACTCTGTTGGGGTTTTTGGTGGTTATGGGTACGGTGGACTGCAGGAGCTCTTAGAGCAGTTTTGGTTTGTGCGCGTGAGGCCCGTGGGTCGAAGCTTGAAGATTGAATGATTCAGCTTCGTGTTCTTCCCCCCCTTTTTATAAGATATAGGACAAATAAAGCAACAAATTCATCATGACAACTTCCTCTCATCGAGATAATTTCTTTCAAACTTCGTGAGTCAAAAAGAACAAAGAGTTTCAGTACCGCATTGGGCAATATATTTACTAATCCATTACAGTGCTTCCTTAGACGAGCAACAGAGGAAAGACGCCAAGTCTCAGAATTCCAATGGAAATCCTATTCGGTTACAAAGCAAGCTCCTAGCTATTCATCCCGATCCAAAGAGTCAAAACTCCATCTATGTAGCTCAAAGTAGCGGCGTTATCAGGAGAGTGGTTCTTGATGTAAGTTCTGCTTTCTAATACAAGATTATGTGTTATTCTAACAGATCCGATTACAGACTGGCGCAACATCTGCCCTTTACAAAGGTCCTACAGCTCCATTGACTAGTATCTGCTTAAGTGCAGATGGCAAGCTATTGTTTGCTGGATGTTGGGACAAAACGGTGTGGAGCTGGGACGTTGCCTCAGGCCAGCCTCGCCTAAAGTATGAAGGCCATTCAGATTTTGTTAAAACAGTTACGAGTGCTCGTTTGAATGGAGAAGACTTACTCATTACGGGTGGTGCTGACGCTCAAGTCCTCATTTTCAACATTACCACCGGTCAACGCATCGAGACTTTCAAAGGCCACGCGCGGGGTATTGAGGATCTAATCCTTGACCCGGAAGTGGAAGAATCTGATGCTCTAATATTTAGCGCTGGCAGTGAACGAGAGATCCGACAGTTCAAGATCTTTGGTGGCGGCGATTCCGCGGAGCCTCTTCTCCCTCACGAGACCAGTATATACAAGCTTTTCTTCGATCAGGATGGCGATCTGTGGACCGTGTCCGCCGATAAGACAGCGAAGTGCTTGGTGCGAGCAGATGGATGGAAGCCCAATATCAGTTTGGAACACCCTGACTTTGTGCGAGATATTGTTGTGCATGAAGCTGGCGGTTGGGTTATTACAGCTTGTCGAGATGAAGAGGTCCGCGTATGGAACCGATCGGTATGCTCCCCCTCTCCCTTGCATCAGTCTATATTTTTCTGGTGAGATTCGAATTTGAACATGTTACTGATATATTTTCCAGACTGGAGAGCTTCATCACACATTTTCTGGTCATTTTGAGGAAGTCACTGGACTCGTCTTGCTGGGCTCCACTGTGGTCAGCGCTGGCATTGACGGGACCATTCGACAATGGTCTCTTCGTCCGGATCAATTACAAGAAGCTGTGGCACTAGCTAAGGCGGAACCTGCTGTACCTGAAGAGGAAGAGCCAAGTGCTGAAAATATGCTTACCGAAGAGGAGGAGCGTGAGTTGGCTGAGCTCATGGACGATTAGATATGTCACAATACCCAAGACCGATATGTATATACAGTCCGAACTTTGTCAACGAACGATGTTTATATGCATTCCAGAAATGAACTAGTATAGGTTCATAAATTGCATTAAAGTTAAACTCTTACTAACTCGCAATTTCTAAGTAATCCGATCGCAAAATAAGCTCGGAATAGTTCATCTTGCAACTACATGACCTCATTCACGTGACCTTCCTGATGCATCGATGACGCACAGGGACGATCTCCCGTCTGCCCATTTGTCCGTCGCTGCCTCCTGCTAACCCCACTTCCGATCTTGTGCGCCCCTCCCCTGCTCTAGTACACCATCATCCTAACTCGCTAAGCTGTTCCAGTCACACCCGCGGGGTAGTATTGAGCCTTGATCCTTTGCCGGATCCCGTTAGTATTCCCGAGTCTGCTCCGCTACACCATATCACGGCTTGCCCGGCGCCGCGAGTTGTCCTCAAAAAGATAGCCTCCGACATGCAGTCGCAACACGATATGACTGATACACGGACGAAGCTCGTTAATCGCCTTGGACAGAGCAGGTCGCCATATGTGAGTGACAATGCTTGACCTCAAATTATCCCTATAATGCCGATTTCCAAGGACTAACTCCGCCATAGGTCAGGGCGCACATGAACAACCCTGTGGCATGGCAACTTTGGGATGTCCAGTCGATCGAACTGGCCAAAAAGCAAAATCGTTTGATCTTTCTCAGTATTGGATACTCTGCTTGTCATTGTATGTTTGGTTATCACCTCTTTCCAGCCATCGGGTGTCTAATTTTCCATAGGGTGTCATGTTATGGAGAAGGAGTCGTTCATGTCCCCCGAGGTGGCAGCTATCCTGAACGACTCCTTTGTGCCAATCAAGGTTGATCGGGAAGAACGACCGGATATTGATGACATCTACATGAATTATGTCCAAGCCACGACAGGATCCGGCGGTTGGCCCTTAAATGTCTTCCTCACTCCAGATTTAGAGCCCGTTTTCGGCGGCACTTACTGGCCTGGCCCAAACTCCACTACTCTTCAGGGTCCAGATGGTATTGGCTTCGTGGAAATCTTAGAGAAGCTACGGGATGTTTGGGTGACACAACAGCAGCGCTGCCTTGAAAGTGCGAAGGATATCACAAAACAGCTGCGAGAGTTTGCCGAAGAAGGAACCCATTCACAGCATACAGCACGCGAAACAGACGAGGACCTCGACCTTGAATTACTGGAAGAGGCCTACCAGCATTTCGCATCCCGATATGATTCCATCAACGGCGGATTTGGCCGAGCGCCTAAATTTCCTACGCCTGCCAATCTCAGCTTCCTTCTTCGACTTGGTACATACCCCAACCAGGTGGTCGACATCGTGGGACAGGATGAGTGTGAAAAGGCGACCGCTATGGCTGTGACAACATTAGTGAATATGGCTCGTGGTGGTATTCGCGATCACATTGGCCACGGCTATTCTCGGTATAGTGTCACGGCAGACTGGGGCCTACCCCATTTTGAGAAAATGCTGTATGACCAGGCACAACTGCTTGATGTCTATGTAGACGCATTTAAAATCACCCACGATCCCGAATTGCTTGGCGCGATTTATGACCTGGCCACCTACTTAACGACCGAACCCTTGCAATCGCCAACCGGAGGGTTTTTTTCATCTGAGGACGCCGATAGTTTTCCCAACCCGAACGATACGGAGAAACGAGAAGGTGCATTCTACGTTTGGTCGTTGAAGGAGCTCACACAAGTCTTGGGTCCCCGCGACGCTCCGGTGTGTGCTCGTCATTGGGGTGTGTTGCCTGATGGAAACGTCCCTGCCGAGTATGATCCGCATGATGAGTTTATGAATCAGAACGTGTTGTCGGTTCGAGAGACACCGAGCAAGCTCGCAAAAGACTTCGGTCTGAGTGAGGAGGAGGTCGTGAAGATCATCAAGGGCGGGAAGCAAAAGCTGCGTGATCACCGTGAGAAAACAAGGGGTAGACCAGATCTAGACGATAAGATCATCGTTGGCTGGAACGGTCTGGCGATCGGCGCCCTTGCCAAGTGCAGTGTTCTATTTGAGGAAATCGAGAGCTCGAAGGCCGTTCAATGTCGTGAGGCCGCCGCCCGGGCAATCAATTTCATCAAAAATAATCTCTTCGACAAGCCCAATGGCAAGCTGTGGCGTATCTACCGGGACGGTAGCCGTGGGGATACCCCAGGATTCGCCGATGATTATGCATACTTCACCAGTGGCTTGTTGGACATGTATGAGGCTACTTTTGACGATAGCTACCTACAGCTTGCAGAGCGCCTCCAAAGTAAGTATTTACACACGCTAAGTCAAGCATTCTTGTCCCAAACAGGGAAGAACATGTGGCTGATATGATTACTAGGATACCTTAACGATAATTTCCTTGCCAAGAATGGGTCGACACCGGCTGGATTCTACAACACCCCAGCCTCCATGACTCCTGGAATGCCAGGCCCGCTATTCCGATTAAAGACTGGCACAGAATCAGCCACTCCATCCGTCAACGCGGTAATCTCACGGAATCTCTTGCGATTGGCGGCTTTACTCGATGACCCTGAATACGTGACTCTAACGCGACAGACTCTGAACTCGTTCTCCGTCGAGATCATGCAACACCCCTTCCTATTTGTTGGGCTGTTAGATGTGATTGTCGGTCTGCAGACCGGTACTCGCACTGTCACCGCAGTCTTTGCGACCGCCGATATTTCGAAACAACCTGTGCCGCGTGGCGATGGCCTTATCAGTAATAGAAACCGACCTGTGTCTGCGCATGATCTCCTTCGACAGCGGCTTCGGAAAGAGACCGGCGCTGGAGTATCTTCTACTGTCGCGGTCGCATCTCTGGTGGATATACGGCCTTCCCACGTGAAGGACTTTGTGGGGAATCAATCCTTCTGGTTGAAGTCACGAAACCCTCTGTACAAAGATTTGAAGGCTGCCGACCCAGCGAAAAATTACTTATTGATCTGCGAGGCCGGATCATGTAAAGTAGTGGATCTTTAAGACTCATTTTCTAGTTATGAGTTTTTTGATCGAATAAGGTCTCTTTGGACGGAAGACCTTATTTTTCACCATTTTATTTTTCAGTGTTTGCTTCTTCCTTTTTCTCCTTTCCTCTTACCCGGCGTTTATGCAGATACTTTCTTGGGGTTTGATTAGTACCTGGCGTAACAGTCGGGTGCCTGCATGGTGCCTGCCACTGACGCAATGGGTGACCCAATGAAAATACCTCACAAAGGCACCCGACAGCTTGGTGTTTTTGGGATAGAAACCCAGATCGATCTATATAGTCTAGATTCCCTACAATTAAAGATATTATGTTAGTTTCAGCCCTGTTCCCAGTGTTCTGGATGATGACATCTCCTTTGGGTCCTTGTAATCTGCCCTTATGCTAGAGTTCCAAAGTACCAAAGTGCCACGGAGTACACCGATGGAGCACCTTAATCCATGTCATCTCGGTGCCGTATTGTCTGTGCGTCCCTGTCACACCTAGATTATCGTGTAATTTTAACAGATCGACCTGTTAATCACATTATTCGTCTCCCCGGCATCTCATTTCCGAGCCGAGTCACAGAAGCAAAACAGATTGCGAAAAAGGCTTGATTGATGATCGGCGTGATACTTGGGGCGGACTGAACTCTGTTGTGGGTCTTTTCCTTGATTCCTTGGTTTTTTTCTTTTTTTTTCCTCCCCTGAGCCATACGCAAGCGCTTCCTCAAACAAACAATTGTTTCTCTCAGATCATGCGGGGAGGCAGATCAAGATCGTAAAGGGGAAAAATATAATCAACAACGTTTTTTGTGGCTTTTTCTGGGCTGAAACACAGGTACATTAAGAGGCGTCAGGGTTTTAATCTATTTAATCAATCCCAGATTTCAACCCCGTGCAGAGTGGCGTTCGCGAATGGACCAGACCCGAAGCCAAGTTTCTTAGCGTCTGCTAGTGTTGATGTTGGTGATGTGGATAATCTCCCGTGGTAAGATGTGATTGGCTGCAATGGGTCTATCACTTGAAACTTGTGCCGGTCCTGAAACTGGATCCTGGATTCCCTTGGCGTTGTTTGTCTTGCACGATTCACGACATTGGTGTGGGTTGTTAAGGGGATGTAAATGGATGCATCTATTGCTGTCATATGTGTAATTTGAAACGCTGGACCTTATTGCTTAACCTGTCATTTTGGACGGCACTTTTGCAAAGTCCCGAGATCGTACTCCGTAGTTTTATGCAGGATCCTTGTACACTGAAGGAGCTGGGCGCTAGTGGAAGTCAAGTGGGAATTTTGAGGATCCGCCCCATTCTGTGCCTATGGAGGGTCATTTCAGGGCCAAATCCAGGGCCTAATATCAGTTTTGTGTATGTTTGTATGTTTCCACCTGGAGAATCCTCCGTAGCCTGGAGGTCCCCATTGTATTCCGTACGGGCCAGAGAATAATGAAGTGATTTACATTGTCGCTCCATTGTAGTCCAGCCTCATCTTTTGAGTGCCTAGGCAGGGGCCCAATCACAGTCGTTTCGGAGACGCGTTGGAATGTGGAATGTCCCACGCCTGCGAGTGGCGGGCAAGGTTCTGGTATGTGTCGGACAGTTTCTGGTGAGGTTGGAAAAGCGTTACGGGTGCTAAAGCAAAGCAATAAGTATGAGATAAATGGGATATAACTCTGTTGCCTTTTTCTCTCCGAATCTAAAAACTTAATTTAATCAACAAACCTTGGAAACAATTAAACAAGTGGTTTAATCTCCCCTTCAATTTTACCAGCCAATTTACCCATCGCACGGCCCCACTCTTCCTCTTCGTCACTCTGTTATCCCCTTTCTACATCAACTCAATCTCTCCCTCTCTTCTCTTCCCTTCTCTCTTCTCCACGCTTTCTCCGTTCCAACTCCCCAGTCCACACTTTATTCGTTCCTTTCACTCGTTGAAGGAGAATTGAAGTGTTTGGGCCTGTCATTCCTTTATCAGCGTCCCTAAACAACCACTCTTTCCCCGTCCACACAGTCGATCTGTGTGTTGACTTCAGCAATCTTCAACCCAAACAATCCAATCCAGTGTTTTTTTGCGCAAACCTTCCTGGGGAAGTGTTATTTATTTAGTCGCCTTTAAGTGATCGCCATGCGTTATTCTCTGTTGCTTGCTGCCCTGGCAGCTGGCGTTGTCAATGCCGTCGAGAAACGTGTTTATGTTACCGATTGGTCCACTGTGACCATTACCACAACAATCACCGCACCAGCCGTTACTGAGACCCTCCCCGCCGTTCAGAAGGCTCCTGTTGTGGTTGAGACCGAAACCTCCACAGCTGCGCCCGTCGAAACCTCCTCCCCAGCTACCGATCTCTTCAAGAAGTCGACTGTTCCTCCCGACCCTGCCACTACATCAGCGGTGCAACCCCAACCTGAAGAAGGCACCACTTACTACTGGTCAAGCGCCTGGACCTCAACCGTTGAGCCCGCTGAGCCTTCCACCACCATGGCTACCTCCACCTCTAGCACCAGCACCAGTTCCAGTTCGACTACCAGTGCCGCTAGCGCTACTGGCTCTGCCACCACCGAATACCAGCAGAAGGTGCTTTACAACCACAACATTCACCGTAGCAACCACTCTGTCTCCTCGCTCGATTGGGATGATGATCTTCGCCAGAGCGCGCAGACCCTTGCCGCCCGTTGTGTCTATGAGCACGATACGTAAGTACACCCTGCAGGGACCCTGCATCCGACCAATCAAATCTACAGAATCATGGAACTAACTCCCCCTTGCAGCGACATTGATGGCGGCGGCTACGGCCAGAACATTGGTTACGGCGTTCAGTCCAACGATGTTGGTGTGATGATCACCAACATGATGTACAACGACGAGATCGAGTTCTTTCCTACTCCTTACGGCCAGGCTGACCCTAGCATGTCCGAATTCGACAGCTGGGGTCACTTCAGTCAGATCGTCTGGAAGGCTACCACCCACGTCGGCTGTGCGACCGTTGTCTGCGACTCACTAGGCAATGTCGACTCCTCAAGTTCCGTGCCATTCACCGTCTGCAACTATTCTCCGGTCGGCAACGTCGGTGGTGAATATGGTGAAAACGTCCTGAAGCCTGGCAACAGTGCCACCTACACTGCTTCTTAAGAATGTTCTGACCGTTGCATTGGAGAACCCTTTCCGCCCTCATACATATTCAGGAAGGGAACTTGACCTGATTGAACTCAATCACTGTAAAGTCGCTCTATGGGCATTTTTTATCTTCTCTCCAGCAATATATGTCTTGCATTCTTTATTTATTTTGCATCCTGTGTTGCCATTTTTTTAACCTTCGCTTCTTTGAATATCTACATGTGTTGCTCGATCGGTATGATCTGGCCCGGGATTCGGGTCAGAGATCGGCATCGGGTACCTGGAGTCTTTCGTCTTCGGAGACGTGGGGCGTTCCCGGGGAGGTTTCCTGTATGTACAGCGGGAGGTACTTGAGGCCTCAATCCCTTCCCCACGGATACGGCCATGTGTGATTTCCCTTCTTTTTCTACAATTGTGAATATGTCTTATCTGAATTCTGGTGTCTTTCCTAGCGATTTACCCTTCCCCCATTATGTGGATAGAAAAAGATGCTGCCCCCCCATCCAAATGTGAATGCGAGATGAACCATGGTCACGTGTCACCCCAGAACAATACAAATCAAACAAATCAAACAAACAACTCCCGAGCTCTCACCCACTAGACCTAATCCGGTTAGACCCAACAGTAAGGTATGTACAAATGCATGATGTAAGCAAATCCGCGTTGATCCATTCGACCGAGACGTCATGGTCTACGCTGTAACTAGTCTCCGCACTCCCCACATCAGCTTATCCCACATTGAAATTTGATCACTTTTTACGAATGGTTAGAGACTAGTTTGCCCTCTATTACCGGTTAGTCACAGCTTCTACCCAATCCCCTGTTGACGTCAACTAAGCACTGTTCCTTTTCAGTTGTACACTAGTCCCGCAGCTCCTCCGCACCTCCTCCGCAGCTAATACCCCCACGCTCTTCCGAAGGCAAACCATCCACAAAGCAGTGCTACACACTGTACACATAAGGCTGGACCCTGTTCGGTATGTAGTTCCAAGTTGTATAATGCTAATATCCCCACATACGCTGCAAGCACCCTTATTAACGCGCTTCAGTCCTTATCAACCTCTTTCTCTTTCTTACCGGGTACTCAAGCTAAAGCTCGGGGCTGAGATCATCTGACAGCATCCGTTGATCCGGCACTATCACTGCATCTTCTCACCCAAACCCCACCCACATCCCGCAGTTCGTCAAGACCCTGGACCCAGTAAGTCTAGCCCCTTAGTCCGCTCCCTTCAACCCGAGTACACACACCGGCAAAGGCCCGAATTTGCCTTTGCACTTGCACTTGCACCCTGAACCTCTTGGCACCCCGTCAACCCGTATATAACATGTGATTGATGCCCTTCGCACCCCTCGAGACACTTTTTAATCTCTCTACACCCATACATCTGATCCTCACCATACCCTTACTCCCCTCACTCATCATTGGTAAATCTCAATGCCACCATACTGCCTCCAAGACTGCCACTACTTCTACCGCACCGCACTGCGCCTTCTCTCCCTCCCAACCTGTTTAGCAAGTCGCTACGCCTAAAAGATTTAAACTAACACGATGTCTTATTCGTCTACGGCAGTTCGATTCTTTACGGCTCCAAAGCCGCTCGGTGCCGCTATGGATCCCGATGCGAAGAAGGATCCCCAAAGTCAGAGTCAAAGTCAAGGCCAGAGCCACACGGTCGTAAGACCTAATGTTCCGGCTGATAAGCCTTCCTCGAAGGCTGTGGAGGAACATAAGCCCTTGAAGCAGGGTCTGACGTTTGCTAATCAGGATTCTTTGCCTAAGCTTCCTATCCCTGATTTGGAGGATACATGTCGCAGGCATTTGGAGGTGTTGTCTGCGTTGCAGAATGCGAGGGAACATGAGGATAGTAAGGCTGCTGTTAGGGACTTTTTGAAGCATGATGGACCGGCTTTGCAAGAGAAGTTGAAGAATTATGCTTCTTCTAAGACTAGCTTTATTGAACAGTTCTGTGAGTTTGGTATGGGTTAGCGTTGAGCGAAGAACAGGTTACTAATCTCTACAAGGGTATGATTCTTACCTGAACTTTGATAGCTGTAAGTTTAAATGATATCCATGCTAGATTTCTTTGAGTCGTTTGACTGACCTTTAACAGCCGTCGTCTTGAATCTTAACCCATTTTTCCTGTTGGAGGATGATCCAACGCCGGCTCGAAACCATCAAGTTACTCGAGCTGCATCCCTGGTAGTTTCGGCTTTGTCTTTTGTGCGCGCTGTGCGAAGGGAGGAACTCCCACCTGATACTGTGCGGGGAACCCCTCTGTGCATGTATCAATACTCCCGGCTCTTTGGCACAGCACGTCTACCTACCGATAATGGCTGCGTTATCAGTCAAGACCCAAATGCAAAGCATGTTGTCATTATGTGTCGAGGCCAGTTTTACTGGTTTGATGTGCTGGATGACAACAGCGATCTCATCATGACTGAGCGAGATATCTCGCTAAACTTGCAAGTCATCGTGGACGATGCAGCTCAAACCCCCATTCAAGAGGCTGCCAAGGGCGCCTTGGGCGTTCTGAGTACCGAGAACCGGAAGGTCTGGTCAGGTCTACGAGATATCATGACCAAGGACCCTTCTTCGAATAACGCCGAGTGTCTTAATATCGTCGACACCGCTCTCTTTGTGCTGTGTCTTGATGATACTGAGCCATCAAACACCGGTGAACTTTGCGCCAATATGCTTTGCGGGTCTAGTGAGGTTATCAGAGGCGTTCAGGTGGGTACTTGCACAAATCGATGGTACGATAAACTCCAGATCATTGTCTGCAAAAATGGAAGCGCTGGTATCAACTTCGAACATACTGGTGTAGACGGCCACACAGTTCTACGCTTCGCCAGTGACGTCTACACTGACACTATTCTACGATTCGCTAAAACGATCAATGGTCAAGCTCCAAGCCTATGGGCAACATCCAGCCCTGACCCAGCTAAGCGCGACCCACGTAGTTTCGGCAATGTCAGCACAACACCCCGCAAGCTAGAATGGGACATGATACCAGAACTCAACATCGCCCTCCGCTTCGCCGAATCCCATCTCTCCGATCTCCTCCATCAGCATGAATTCGGAGTCCTAGACTTCGAAGGCTTCGGCAAGAACTTCATCACCTCGATGGGCTTCTCCCCGGACGCATTCATCCAAATGGCATTCCAAGCAGCCTACTACGGACTCTACGGCCGCGTCGAAAACACCTACGAACCCGCCATGACCAAAGTCTTCCTACACGGCCGCACCGAAGCAGTTCGAACAGTAACGCCCGAAGTTCTAGACTTCGTCCGCACATTCTGGGGCGAGAACCCCGCCGAAAAAAAGATTGATTCCCTTCGCGCCGCAACACAACGCCACACAGCTATCACAAAAGATTGCTCCAAGGGCCAAGGACAAGACCGCCACCTCTATGCCCTCTACTGCCTCTGGCAACGCTCATTTGATGAATCAATCTTCGACGCCAGCTCAGCAGGTGAATCATCCAGTCCCAGCGAAGGCCCCGAGTCACCCCGTCTCTTCGCAACCTCCGTATCAGACGACGGCTTTTCCTCCCCAACAAGCAGTAGTCTTCGTTACCGATCCGCGTCCCCACCTACACCTGCTATCTTCGCTGACGCAGGCTGGGACAAAATCAACAATACCATTCTTTCAACTTCAAACTGTGGAAACCCTTGTCTGCGCCATTTTGGCTTTGGGCCTACATCCGCAGATGGCTTTGGTATTGGGTATATTATTAAGGATGAGTCTATTTCTTTCTGTGCGTCCTCGAAACATAGACAGACTGCTCGTCTTATGCAAACGCTTGAGTCGTATCTATTTGAGATTCGGAAATTGCTGCGCGCTACCAATAGAAAGACTACTAGTCCGCGAACTAGTCGTGCGAGGGAAACAGAGGCCATTGCTGAGCGGTTACAGGCTGATTTCCAACGTCGGGGTAGGGTTGTCCGGAGCGATACTACCCGTGGCTCTGAGACGCCTAATACTATGACTGATAGTGGAGACATGGACGATGATGGAATGGGAGGCTGTGAGTGTTATCTTTCTTCTCTATTTAAAAATAATGAATCTAACTGACTTCTTTTCTCTAGATGGATTTTTCGATGCGGGAATGCTTCTCCATGCTCTTAAGGGCGTCAATGCTGATCGAGACCGGGGAGATAAGCCTGAGAAGAGACGATTTGTGGGGAAGAAGTTACACCTTAACGAATATTGATCCTTTAAAGGGGGCTTTCATATTTGCGAATGACATCTACTTGCAATATACCTCTAGATATGAATCATTTTGATTGAATTTCATTTTTACATTGACTCTGGTAGTATTTGACAAATCTGTAATTATTTTGTTGGAACTTGTCTTTATATTCATACTGCAATAATGATATTGTAGAAACAGAAGACAAAAGCTTGAAATAATCAAATAAATGCAAACGAAAACACCAGACCGCATAACTATCCACGATAGCCAAAGAGAATCATGACGGAAGTCATAAATACCTTGAAATACTATCCTGAACCTTAGTACTCTCAAGTTCACCCCTAGAGAATGAAACTCTAGCAGTCGAACTCAATCTTACATTGAGACGAGGTCGAAATTCCAATTCCATAGAAATCGCTACCGTCCTCGACATCCCCGCCATCAATATGTGTCTGTGTCGCGTACGAACCATGACACTCCCTATTAAATTAAAGCTAATCAGTACGATTCCAACTATCATGTCTATCATGTCACTTGTTCATTGAATCGGATATTCTTACTTAATACTGTTGGCATTACAGCTAGCAGCCCAGCCAAACGTATCATCAAACCCGTCCAGCTCAATTTCGTCGAGATCAGTGCAAGCGCCTTTTTCAGTGGACCCTGTACCGATCTTGTTGTCGTCTGCGTCGTAGACGTAAACGCCGTTTGAATTGGTTAAGGGACCAACCACCATGGCGGAGTTGGTGTCGATGTAGCCGACTGCGTAGCATGTTGCCGCGCTAGCGATTGATAGGTAGGAAGCCAACAAAGCGACAGAAAGCATGGATTTGGTCATCTTGGTTATGTGAGGGATAGGATTGAGAATGAATCGAAGGTATAACGGTATTGGACAAGTTGATGAATAGTCAATGTAGATATGGATGGATGAATGAATAGAAATGCATTTCCTCTGGGAAGTTGAGCTTTTAAATACTATTTCTTGACCGCAGCCTTCAAGCATCAAGACCATTATTACTCTTAGAATTGATCCCCGATTCATTGTCAATGATGTCAAGCCCCTCTTGGCTATTGCTGTTTCCAAGAAACTCCATCATGAGAAATACTTGGGCGGATTACTTGGCACACCTGGGGGGCCCTTGGCTTACATAGCGTGGACAAGAAGCTGGGCATCAGATGGTTTGCATAGTTATTCATAATTTCCAAGTAATTGCCAGGCCCGAATAAATCAGGCACACCTTTATTCGTACCTCGCTCAGCACTATTACTCCGGGCAGAATGGTCTTGGCGTCCATCTCAGCCCTACTGGGATCTACATGTATTCAAGCGAGGTTACCCTGGGGCTAAAGCTTGCGTCACAGGGGGCGGCGGCCCCCAATTATACTTCATTTGGCAAGATCAGATATAGAATCCGCCATGGTTATATTTGAGTCACGGCCCCCGCCGAGATATTTTAGTGGATTAGTAGGTCATACCAAGTCTGAGATTTTAAGTCATGCTAGATGCCAGTAGTTGAGCTTTGGTTGCAGCTCGGAGGAAATGACATAGGCCCAGACATGATTCGGAATTATCGAGAATATTCATACTAATATCCATCTCGATTGACCCCTAGGGTCTCTTTTGGTACAAACCGCTAGTATGACGTTCAATTCGGCCGTGGATTTCATACTAAAATTAGCCCGATAGAGCACGCACAGGGAGGCCGAGGTTAAGCGTTGATATAATGCATGCGACCTTTTCCGGGGTGGGTTGATCTGGGCCTCAACATGTATAACAATCAATTGGAAAATGGAGATTGGCTGAATATAAGAACCCGGAGAATACAGAAGTCATATTCGAATGGTCTTGATTCATCCTAAACCGCGATCTAATCTATTTTGTTGGCTTTCGATTTAAGTAAGCCTTGGAAGATTTGAGTAAACCCCGAGTTGCGGTCGCGATTGCATGTCTGCCATCATAAAGAGGGAAAATGACAACCGCCCCAAATGCCCCAAATTGCCATATAATAGCCACCGTTGTCCAACCGGAGAAGAATGATTTTGTAAAAATATAATCTCGGTAGAGTGGAAGAGGCCAGGCTACAAAGGTGACCAAGACAATTACCACGAATGTGATACAGGCAATCTTGAGCCACCTATAGAGCTCCTTCAATGTCGCCTCGTCGAATGGGTGCTGAATATCATCGAGGTCATGCTGTGGTGTGGATGTAGATACGGAGTTGACCGGCGGTTTTTGCTCCTTGGATGTATCTTTCGAGTCCGAAGTATCGCTGTCTCTTGTTGACTGTATCTGCGGCTCTTCGGGGGTTTTGAAGTAGTCAGTAGAAACAGCCGGAAGGCTCTCCTTGAATTCACCACTCTCATTCAAAGTACTGGTAGCCGAGTCTTTTTGGGATTGTTCTTCGTCTGCCAACTCGATTCGCAGAAATTCTCGCCAATCAAAGACTGAAGGTTTGTAGATGGAAATCAGGACAGAGTACAATGCAGGCGAGAAGAAAGATGCAATAGCGGCATAGAGTGCCGGATATTCGTTAGATGTGGTCTCCATATTGACAGCCCCATACATGGATTTTGCTGTCGCTAACCAGACAGCAAGACCAGAAAAGAATCCAAGTATCGGAGATACCACAGCAGCGAGGCGAGTTTGACGAGACCAGAAAAGAGTCAATACAAGAGGAATAATGCCAGGACAAGATATCACAGGTCTTAGATAGCCGATCCAAGTCATGTTGGCCCCTCCATAGTTCATTGCGATGGAAATACCGGTGATGAATATACCGTGAAGAACGACAGTCAGATGACTGACACGAACAAGGTTCTTGTCAGTTACCAAGGGGTTTATGTAGGTCTTATAGATATCGTAAGACAGAATGCTGCTCACGGCAATCATTGACGATGACACAGTGCTGGTGAGGGCCATGAAAAGGAGAAAAAAGAAGCCAATTATGCCTTTATCACCAATAAGGGCCTTGATGGTATATGGCATCACCATACCCATACTCACTTCTGTAGAGGTCAACTGGTCAGGATAAGTAGGGAAAATTGGTGTGTTGTGAATTGCTCGTGTTGACAACCCAATCACAGTACCCAAGCCCCAGGGAATGCCAAATACCGCTATCGCAGCAATGTTATATCCGGGGACTGTAGCTCGGACCTCTGTTGCAAAGGACTTTTGCCAAAACGCAGTGTCCTATGATGTGTTTTATTAGCCCGTTGTTTCAAGTTAACAATATGCCCAGTTTCTGCGACTTACCATGACTACCAAAGCTAAATTTCCAAACTTCAAAATCAATCCCCAGACAATTGCCCCTTTAGATTTGAAGGTGAGTAGCGAGCCTTCGTAGTTGCCAGATATGTAATTTTCCCCTGAAGTAGCGACTACTTTGTCGTACAAGCCGCCAAGGCCCCCGACAGCCTCATGTGTTAAGACTGATAGAGTAAAGTAAATAATGAGGATCAGTGCGATCGCGGTGTGGAGGAAGTCAGTCAAAAAGGTCGCCTTGAGACCTCCAACTGCCGTATAAAGAACAACTGGAAATAGGTCAGTGAATATTCTGGGATTGTTAAATGGGTATGGGACGTGATAGAGCACCTCCAAGCGGAACCAAGATCGTTGCTGCCACAAAGTTCATCCCAGAGACGCCATAGATCAACTGGGAACCAGTCATGATCATTGACGCACATCCAAAGACGTTGTTTACCAGGTTGAGGACGATGAAAACAAGATGACCGATTTTTCCATATCTCATTCGTACAATTTCAAGGGACGTATGCGCATAAGGTACGCGAATCTTTGCCATGACACCAAGTGCTGCCATCAGCGCGATTTGAAAGCATAGCCCAGAGCCCCACCACTGGATTTGAAGTCAATTTGACAAATCATTTAAAGCTCATCGGATAATCGTACCAGGGGAAGTGCCAAGCCATAGTTGTAAGTCATTGCGGCTGCCAACACTGTCTCATTGATCCACATCCAAGATGAAAAGACAGCAGAGGCAGTGAGACCCGTTCCAACCGACCGATTCGCGACCATGAACATTTCCGACGTCCCAGAGTCTTCGGAAAGATAGGCCTTTTGAATATTGACTGCAAATAGAATGACTCCACAAAATACGACCCCCAGGCCGATTAGCAGGCCGTAGGCTGCGCCCTGGGGGATCAAGGCCAATTTGGCCGTATCTATTGTGCTGGACATGACAAAACAACCTCCTATCCTGAAATTTGAGCGTTGCGATGGTTGAGATCCAATGGAAGATAGACTGGGTTAAAGTATTTATTTCATCCAGGGTCTAGATAAGCTTGAGCGTTGCGCAAAATGACCCGCATGGCTTGGCTCCATGCTTGAATACATGCCATTGGTGACTCCTGTCAGTTGGAAGGTCTTGCGTGTTCCATGTCCGCTATTGCGCATATGACCCGCAGTTGATCACTTTGCAGCACTAAAGATTTTCAGGCTTTGCTAGTCTGCTAGTACCGACTGCCGCCACCAGTCGTATCGGAGTATATTGTGATCATGAAAAAAGGAAAGGAATCAAAAATCCGTTGATTATCCTGGTTACTTCCATTTTTCAAAATGAAATAAAATGGCAAGCCAGAACTTAGTATTTTTGGGCGGTAAATGAAGCGCAATTGATAATGAATGGGGCGAATGTTATGATTGGATGTTGTGATGGCGTGCGAGTCTTGGGTACTTGCGCTCATTATGGCGAGCCAGCAAGATAATCCCCGATGCATTCCAGAGCTGCGTGAGATCTAGAAGTTTTTGCTTGTCGGCCGATAGAATGCGTCCGAATTTTATTCGACGAGAGAAATATCAGTTTAAATAGGTACGATATCCGACCGTTTCGTTATGACATCGGCACTAGGCTGAGCTTTGACTCTGTCAGCGTCAGTGGTTACTTTCTGAGGTCCCGGGTACGGACGATAACAGCCAAGGCTCTTTTTCAATTGATACCTTATTTTGTCTGATCAATAATTCAGCGTGGGCAGTGGGGGTCTGCTTCAAATTACGTATGATTGGAATAGTGCGATACCCAATTGACTTGTTAGTATAACATGGAGAGTTTCGGGCAAGGTCATGGCTCATCCCGCCCCAAAGCCCGCCAGCACTGCCTGCTGCATCCCCGAGTGAGACTTTACGCGGACGGTCAATTGTGGAGGTTGTGATGTATAACAATTAGCGGCGCTGATTCGTAGCAACATCTGAGTCAGATTAATTCAAACCCTCGCAGATTCGCTTCCCATGTAGCCATAGCCGGGAAAGTGGCACCGAATAATGGATTAATAATATTCGCGGTTGTTGAGAGACCTTATTTCTGACCATTTGAGTGTGAACTCATATGCATTGTTGGATGAGACTCCCATAATAAAAGTCAAAGTCATTCAACGCCACTAGCACAACTATCCATCGCCTTCATGGCAGCTCTGCAAGCCTCCCCTGTTTCCTCTGTAGCATCTGAATGACATTCCAACTCCGCAAACCTCCTCCTCCAAAAGTTCCATCGAGCAATTGAGTACCCCTGCTGCGGCTCGCCCTTCCAAAGTTTCCCAGACAACTCGCGATCCGAACATTCCTGCCGCTGGCAAGCTAGGTAGATCACCGATGGGCAAAGAACAAACCAGATGGCAGCAGCGGGTACACGATGGTTTATCGGGGTTGTGGGTTTCTTTCTCCGAAATATCTCAAGGGCATTTGTTATGCAAGCAAGGGCATGGAAGTCGTTGGTGCATATATTGTGGTTGGTGAAGTGAGCTAGGAGGCCGTTCATATTTCGCCAGCGGAAGGCGTAGAGATCCTCCGGGGGTTTGTTTTCAGGTATTTCTGTTTTATTATGAGTATTACAAGAACACCATGATCTTATATACAGAGAGTGGCATACGATTCCACCGTTCATGCAGCATCGGTCCAAAATAAAGCCCACGCCATACAGAGAAACTATCGTAAATGCTCTCATCCCGAGTAATAATCGTCCGAGGCAAGTTTTTGAGCGCTTTGACGAGAGCAACGAAGCGTTGCATTGGCTCATGTTGGTAATCCAACTGTGGAGCGACACGGAACATTAACTCCCAGAACTCAAATAGAAAATGGACCGTTGACTGTTCTTCTTCTTTTAGTCCCGGGCGGCGAGAAGGGAATAGAGCATTGGCCTGTTCTGCTGCTTGGCTTGGAGTGATGGAGGAGGTTTCGGGGAGATATGTTACCAGTAGAGTGAAGACTGCGTGCTCAACGTTGGATGGTTCATGGGGGTCCTCGCGGTCCAGATTGAGGGGGTTAGAGGCAATCATGATAATTATCTCTATCGGCCTCGATCTCCAAAATTTCACCTATATCACCAACACTCACCCTAGCGTTTAATATGGGAATGCGGCTCAAGTGCGGCTGAGCGGACGGGAAGGGAGCTTTGTTCTCCACACCCTGCAGTCGTATGAGCTAGGTTGAGTTTTTTGTGATCGGCTCAGAGTTAACTCCTTTGTTTGATCCAGAAGCGGCACTGTTGTGTGCGGCTGAAGGTACATAACCCGCCGGTCGTCCCGATTGAGCCAATAGAACATGTAGTTAACATGTGGGGGCGGCGCTAAGATGGAGGGGCAACAGCAAACACATCGAATATACACATCTCGAAGAGTGGTTCCAATTGACATTACCTTTGACAAATTCATCCAGAATTATTTGTTATTCAAGGTTGGGGCTAGATATAACTAACACAAGCCCCTGCATCCCAAATGGGATTCTGCGAAAAGCTAGGCCTGCGACCGCGTCGCGATTGACAAGATCAGGCCGGTGGGAAAGAGACCAACTTGAAGGCCGTCAAACTGACCCCAATAGCACTTTGACACGCCAAAAAAAACCTCCAGATTTCGTCCAATTCAGACCGGAAACAAGGCAGCTTCTCTCACTTGCCACGAGGGGGTTTGCAGAATAGATGAGAACTTTTCCAGTATTGAGGAGGCTTGCACGGGCGAGGCCGACATGCTTGTGGAATATCCACACTGGTGAAGAATTAACGACAATAGATTTATACAAATCCCTTCATGTCAACTTCAATGAGTTTCCCTCCTTGCATGATCATCATCATATTGGAGGTTTTTTGAATCCAGTGATTTCTCCCAATGGCTCTCTTCTTGCAATTATATCTGAAGACACCATTTCAATTCATGTTGCGAATTCACTCCCCACGAGTCAGCCAATTTTCATAAAATCACTAGACTTTGTCGATACCAAGTCTCCTTTTGCCTTCTCTCCTGATGAGACTTTGCTTGGTATATCTAATACTTCCAGAGGAACAATCGACAATCGAACTGTGGCACCTTGACATCGAGAACAAAACGCAAGCTCTATACAACGATTCGAAAGTCCTCATAGTGACCGGTCTGACCCTGAGTTCTGTGATCTCGTCTTCTCTCCAGATAGCAAGCTACTTGCTGTAGTATCCCAGTCGCGAATGTTCCTCAAGCGACGTGATGACACAACTGAGGATTTTAGACTGTACTGATCGCTCCACTTCCCTTATAAACGCATTCTAACGATACCTTCTTACACTCCCGATGGAATATCCATTATTCTTGGGCCAGATATTGTCTCTAGAGAAGATATAACTGAAGACAATGTTTGACAGCCTTTTGAGTGGAATATCGGGAAGATAAATCTTCTGCATTTAGTTGGATTTGCGACGGTGGAATAAATTTGCTTTGTGTTCCGCAAGATTCGATTTCCGGGATGGCACCATGTCGGATCGAAAATGCTTTGATCCACCATAATAATGAAATCACATACTTATCATTCAAGCTTGACTAAGCTAGGGCCGACTTCGTACCCAGAATTTTCTTTCAGTGAAATGAGTTAATATTCCCCTAAGCTTATCATGAAAATTTATTTTTTTGAGGAATCGGACTTTAATGCAGTTGTGTGAGGAAGTATTGGCGTCTCGAATTGGCATCGTAGCAGTTCGCCGGAGTACCATCTCAAAAGATACGACCTAGAAAGTATGGAGCAGGTTGGGGTCTTTGAGAAAGCCAAATCGTTATATGAGAGACAGCAGCAAGAAATTTGGAAAAAGAATCCGTGGGGAGATCCAGGCAAGGGATTATTTTCGGTGCATGAACTCCTTCGTACTTCGGTTTTAGATATTACTTACCACTGGCTCTTGGCGTGTTTCTGCGAGTCATAAATTTGTGACCCCTATAAGATATCCTCTGGTCTATTTCATTGGTTGGTCCGGATCCACCGTGATGAGAAGGAATGTTTGAAACAGCTCTAGTCCAAGCTGATAGGATAGTGGATAGTAACTGCCATATTAAAATGAAGTATACTAGCAACTTAACATACCAGCTCTTTCAACAAGTTCTACCCATGGTTGAGATGTTTATATCCCCCAAATCATAAGATCTAGGTACCATGGCTAAATGTATAACCCCATTTTGCTAACGTCATTAGTGGCGATCAGATCTCGCTGACTAACCTGCACAAGCGACCGGGGGTGTTGAAACCCGGGGGAAGATAGATTTCTGCGAGTCACAGAATCCTCGCGTCGCGCTAGATCCTAGATCCTGATTATTGGCATTTGCAGTATCAAATGTCATGTCCGTGACAATACGAGATGGAAACTCTTTATTCATAATAAATTATGTGACACAGATCCTCTGCTTCGCGCTTGTCACACCCTTGGTGCTTTTGCGGCTCTTTGTTCGATGGAAAGTGATACATAAGCTGGGCGTGGACGATGGTATGCATGCGTCCAATCATTTTCTTTCAGAGCTATTTTTCCAATACTAACATGATACAGCTTGTTGTTTTATTGGATGGGTATGATCTTATTGTCTTCTATTTACAGATCTTTTATTAACAAAATCGACATTTAGCTCCTTTTTATGGGGTACTGCGCAAACGGCTTAATTTGTATGTTTGCCGGTCGCTGATCTTGGAAATGGGCATATTTAACTAATACTTTTTTTAGACGGCTTCGCTGGGGGCTCATATCATTCAACTGAGCTTGATTCGCATCAATATGAGCAGTGCATCAAGGCAAGACACCGATCTCGATTTTTTCTTTTCTTTTTTTACGGCCCCCGAGCTAACCGACTGCAGATCTCTTATATTGCCACGGCTATCTATGCCCCGACAGCTCTCTTCGTCAAAGTCAGCCTAATTACCATTTTAATCAGGGTATTTCAGCCTTACTACAAGGCTATGGTATCACTTTATGTTCTCCTTGGCACAGTCATCGGGTATTATACCATCATCACATTTATCAAAATCTTCATCTGTAACCCCGTCTCTGCTTATTGGGTCGAGTCCAAACAAGCAGATGCAACATGTCTCAGCCAGCCAGGCGTTATTATTGCAGATTCCGTGATCAGCTTCATCACTGATGTTGCTATTTTCGCTTTCCCTGTGGCATTTACTTGGACGCTGCAGATGCCACTCTGGAAAAAAGTCAAAGTAATGGTTCTGCTTGGTTTCGGCGGTATAGCTGTTGCGTTCAGTCTCTTCAGACTTGTCGTTGGAATTCATGAAAAGGATCAACCCCGTGAAACGACAATGTTCATGACCTCAATTCTTACAGCGTGAGTCGAACCCTTTATCGAATTATCCAAGAGAAAGCGAAATCTAATTCATTCCAGGAATGCCGAGGTCGGATTCGGTCTTATATGCGCTTGTCTCCCGGCAATTAATGTTCTTTTAAGCTGGACACGACGGAACTCTTCTTCTGTTAAGGCATATTTCACTCGCAATCGCAAGACGGATAAGCAATCGCAAAGTATCTATGATGGACCGACTTCGAGGTCGGGACCCGGTCGCAATCAGTTTCTGAAGAGTCAATTGAGTTCTTTTGCGCGAAGAGGCTCTACGGATTCGGCTGGGTTGATTGCGAACCATGCACAGGCGGGCGTTTCGGGGGAGAAACTAGCGATTCGATAATAAAGATGGTGTCGTTGAATCAGCAGTGGGAAAATGCGTCAAGGTTCGTTTCTGTTCTGGTTTAGTATGGGTTGGATTGTTTGCTAACATATGCTGCAGTAATGAGCGAGCGGATCGCTCGGAGATCCTATGAATATCATGAATCTATACATAATGTTATATTATTTATATAGGTATAATAATGCTAAATGTACATTTTAAAGGACTGTTGAGTATAGGCGGGGTGATATGTAGTTCATTGTCTGTGGCTCAAAGTAAATAAATTGCCCCGCCAACACGGGTCACGTGCCGCTATTGATCAACGGGAAATTTCCAGCAATCGATCTACCGTGTTCGATCGCATGTCATAACGCGAATTTACCACCCGAGAACCTGTCATCCTGCAGGTAGAGAAGCCAGCTTACAGAAATCTGTTTAAGCAATTGGCCGTTGATCACTCACCCGGGCTTTCGCCAAGAGCTGGGAATGAGACTGCTTGGGTGAGTCATTCCTCCGCCTTTATTAGACGCACACAATCGCTGAACTTGGATCGCATCAGTACCAATCCTTTCAAATCATTGAATCGAGCTGTCTATTTTTCCCTGCCAAAGGTACCGCCCTTCTTGTATGTTACCTCCTCAGTCAACTGCTCTTTGATGCTAACAATTTCACCTCGAAATAGTTGAGCGCACGAAACATGGCCTCCGACGGTCGCAAACAGCCGCCGTGGCACGCCCCTAAAGCGCAGCCCGATGTCCAGCTGCCCAAATTGAAGATCTACAACAGCTTAACAAGGAGCAAGGATGACTTTGTCCCAATCGATCCGGCAGGGAAGGTGGTGACATGGTACGGATGTGGCCCAACAGTCTACGAAGATGCCCATCTGGGCCATGCGAAGAACTACGTCTCAACCGATATTGTGCGCCGTATCATGAAAGACTACTTTGGCTTCCGTGTCAAGTTTGTTATGAATACAACCGATATCGATGACAAGATCATTCTCAAGGGTCGCCAGCAGTACCTGCTCGCACGCTTCAAACAGGAGAATGCCACCGAAGATGAGTCAGTGGGCGAGTCTGTTTTGGCAGAGACCAAAGCGGCATTCCAGAAGTTTATTGGCAAGAACCTCCCGGAGCTGGCCTCTGATACGAACCCAGAGGCCTTCTCCGAGGCAGCAGTCAAGGCATACAAGGAAAACGCCAAGCCTTCATCTGCCACCGAGGGTCAGGCTGTCACTGTGACTGACTTGTTATTGAGAGCACGCATCGCAACGGCACGTTCCGCTGCCGAGGCTCTGCAAGCGCCAGGAAAGCTGCCCGACTTTTTCTCCAAGACGGACGAGATTCTACTCCCATACCTTGATGGCTTGCATGGTGCAGAGATGGACTCCAATGACCACAAGATGTACCTGGAACTGACCTCGAAATTCGAGCGCCGCTTTTTCGAGGACATGGGTGCGCTCAATGTCCTTTATCCCGACGAGTTAACCCGTGTGACGGAATATGTTCCTCAGGTTGTCAGCTTCGTTGAGCAGATTATTACCAACGGTTTCGGTTACTCTACCCCTGATGGCTCTGTATATTTTGATATCGACTCTTTTGAGAAGGCTGGGCACAGCTACTCCCGGCTGGAACCGTGGAACAAGAACGACCGTGAACTTCAAGCCGACGGCGAGGGTTCCCTGTCCAAGGGAAAGTCAGCAAAGCGCAATGAGAATGATTTCGCGCTGTGGAAAGCTAGCAAACCGGGCGAGCCAGCATGGCCCAGCCCATGGGGTCATGGACGGCCAGGATGGCACATTGAGTGCTCTGCAATGGCCTCCGAGGTTATTGGAAAGGCGATAGATATCCATTCCGGAGGAGTCGATCTTCGTTTCCCTCACCATGATAACGAGCTCGCACAATCGGAAGCTTACTGGACCAGTCATGGTTGCGAGGTGCAGTGGACAAATTACTTCATCCATATGGGTCAACTGAGGTAAAATAAAATCTCTCATATATTGATTTCGTTGTACAAATGCGCTAACTTATCATAGAATTCGAGGTCTAAAGATGAGCAAGAGTCTCAAGAACTTTACGACCATCAGAAATGTTCTCGCCGAAAACGATTGGACTGCACGTTCTCTTCGTATTTGCTTCCTTCTCATCCCTTGGCAGGATAGGATTGAAGTCACAGAAGAGCTCATGAAGGCTGTCGTCGGCTGGGAAGGCAAGCTTAATAACTTCTTCTTAAAGAGTTTGGATCTCTGGAAAAATTCCAAGACTACAACAACAACACAAGAGCTTGGCGATGCAGACAAACAATTATTAAGCTCCTTAGAAAAGGCAAAATTGGATGTCGATGCCGCTCTTTGCGATTCCTTCGACACCTCGACTGTGATGAGAATCATCGCTGATATTGTTACCGAGTCTAACTCAGCAGCTGCACTTTCAGATCAGACAGTTATTTCAATTGCGCAGTGGATCACACGTATTACGACTATCTTTGGTCTAGACCCCGAGGGCGACCTTAACAGCCTGGAGCGTATCGGATGGTCAGGCCTCGTTATCCCCGCCCCAGCACAACCTTATATCTATCCTGCATCTGAACTGCGCGACAAGATTCGAAACCTGGCCCGTTCAGGCTCTCTCGACCACACATCCATCGTAAAGCTTACTGACGAAAGTAATGTCGCCGCGTCAACGCCAGTCGTTGAGTCCTCTAAGCCATACGATCAGGTCCTGCAGCAATTCCGCACCGATGTGAAGGACCTCGCGACCAAGGAAGCCCCTGCAAAAGACCTCCTCGCATTGTGTGACCAACTCCGTGATGTACACCTCTGGAACTTGGGAATCTACCTCGAGGACCGCAACAACCAGGCTGCATTAGTTCGACCTCTCGATAAGTTGCTCGTAGAGGCGCGCGCAGAGCAGGAATCGGCCAGCGCTGCTAAGGCGAAGGTCAAGCTGGAAAAGGAGGCCAAGGAAGCCGAGAGGGAGAAGGAGCTGCGCGAGCGCGCCAAGATTGACCCACTGCAGATGTTCAGGACCTCGGATGAGTTTTCGCAATGGGATGAGAACGGTATCCCGACCGTGGACTCAGCGGGTACTGAGGTATCCAAGAGTCGGCGCAAGAAGCTGGTCAAGGATTGGGAGAGACAAAAGAAGATTCACGAGCAATGGCTTGCGACGCAGAAGGCAGCATAGAAAATGGGATTTGGAAAATAGCAATACCTACTTTGATGCAATTTGCGTTTTTATCAGTCCATTCTCAGGTCGACGTGACCCACCACTTTAAAAAGTGTTTTATTCTTTGGTTAGTTAGAAATAAATGAGTGATGATTACAAAGGACTCGGAAACTTGAACTGGGTCAATTATATCTACCCCGGCGCCACAGAGGCAAGATATAATTCTAGTATTGAACTGTCACTTCTGAGTGGTATATTCTAAGGTTATGAGGCCATATCTAGTTCCTAGCAAAATTTGAATAGTATTTATATACCATTTTATTGGATCTCCGTCTGAATCTAGTTAATCATGTTTGAGGGGATATGACCAAATTTCTTGCACAACATAACATTGCTCATGGATTACCACCCTGCATCCCTTCGTCGCCGGACATTCATGTCAACTCGAGAATTAGGTGAGAACATGTAGCCGTATAGCCCAGAATGTTTCTCATAGGTCTCTGTAATTTGGAAATCATACTTCATCACAAAATGACAAAGATTTTCATCTCATTCGCAACGAAGAATCTTCCCGGACATGCCATTTTGCCATACCCAAACCCCATATGCTCTGGATTTGTAGCTACAAGTTGAGCGGAATTTGCCTTGTCTGGGCTCTGTCGCATCTTATAGAAGCGATACCCATCAAATTTTTCACCGTCGGGCCAGACTGACGAGCCCATCATATGGCTCGTTGAGACTCCAAGGCATGTTCCTTTGGGTACATAGACATCACCGGGCAGTGTGAATGTCTCTTTTGCGATACGATGCATCGATACTGAAAGAAATTCAATGTTTGGTAAGCCAAAAGCTTTACATAGCCATTTACAAGACGAGAGCTCTTACCTTTTCCAGTCGGTCGCAATCTTTGGCTTTCCTTGATGACACTATCTAGAAGTCTCAAGTTTTGTAACTCTTGTTTGCCACCAAATTCCTTTCCCTCAAAGACACTGCTTTTCTCCTCCCGAAGGGCGTCTACGAGCTCCTGATCCTGGGACAAATCTGAGATGACATGGAATATCAAGTCCGTATCCATCCCAACGAACGCAAGACACACTTGAATAGCAATGGGGTCGTATGGCCGGCCTTGGGCGACTTCTTCCAGCCAGTCTAAAGCGCATAGGCCTGTTTGCGAGGGATATCCCTTCTCTTTGCTGGCGGCAATAATTGCATGGCGCGCCTTCACAACAGGCTCAAGATGAGTTCGTGCTTCCTGAAGCGTCTCCCGAAGCCTTCGACATGATGGTAAGAGCCATACAACTACAAGGCGCAGAAACTTAGGCCAAAGATGAAGTTCTCTTGCAGCATTCAACATTCCATAAGAGTAGCCAATTATTACTTCTCTCCAAGCGCGCTCCCTGCAAAAGTCGTGGCCTAGGAATGCGCGTCCTGAGACCTGGGCAACAACATCGGCGATCATCTCTTTCAACTTGACCTGGTGCCAATCTGACATGGTATGGCACTGGGTTAGCAAGCTCCTAGATATTTGATTGTAAGTGATGGTTGTGGGTGTCTACCTTCTTTATTCGTCAAGATCGCTTCGAAAGCAAAGGAACTTTCCGTGGAAACAGGTTCTGTTAGCTTGTCTTTTATGACAAGTCAACATTTATTCATTGTTCGCTCGATTCGATGATAAATTGACCAAGCTTGAAAGATGAGAATTTCAACTAACCCAAGGAGTGTGACATTTTAGTTTTGATCATGTCATTTAAAATTCCAGTATATGCCAACTCTTTGAACGGCTCGAATCCAGGCAAATGGCCATGAAGTTCCTATGAAAAAGTCAACATCTTTTTTATGGGCTTGATCCCAATTCGTTTTGATTAATTTTTACATCGAAGATCCACCATCGAAAGCTCATCCGAACATCATTCCGAATAATATTAGCATACTTGGGAGCTAAGATCATTCAATATTTGTTATCCGCAAATAGATAAAATGCATTTTGAGACTAAGTGATACAACAATCATTGATTAGCACAATCTTTCTATCTTCCATTCCGAGATTAAACCACCTTTTCTAATCCAGCCTTGATTAAGCTGGTAGCACTGCTATTAAACCGGTTTACGGCATTTTCAGTCCCTATCTCGTACCATTTTCGTTTGTTGATTATGGGGATTGTGGATGATCTCAAATTGAAAGCAAGCGTCACAGCCAGTATGATTAAACTGACCAAACTCAAGTTGAGTACTGGATTAACCGAGCCATGAGTCTGTTCAAATCAAAGGCGAGACTCGAATTATTCATTTTGAATCTCGACCTTGGAATCTGGGGGCTTTGTGGACTGCCAGGAGAATCACAGGCGATGAGATATACTAGCTCACTATTGGATCCATCCAGCCTTGGAAATTTTCTTATAATAGGTACCGATTATTTACGCGAAGCTGCCACGTCACATATGTAGTCTCCATTCATGTGCAGCACACGAGCTTTCTATGTACAAAAAAAAGGTATCGGAGATTAAACCAGGAAATGCAGAGAGGGACTGAAAAAGCTACAACGTTTTCGTTTTACGTCGATGGTTTCATGTCGGTATTACAAAGTTCAAAATGTTTCTTCACTTGTATCGTAAAGTTTGAATTTTTTGTAATACGAGCTTGAAGCCATCGAGGTGTAACTGGGTAACATGTCGTAAAGCCTCTTGATGCACTTCATGCGGACACATCCCCGGTTTTTTTATTCTGCCTGAATCTCATTCATCCTTTGAGCCTTGAGAAGTCTAGTTATGTGGAGTCACAGTGCCTGCAGATCCACTAGTATTCCCAATCTCCTTCAGAATTAATGTACCTCAGACATGGTAGGGGTCCGATCAACTTCTTATGAGAGCTGCATGAAGTGGAATGAAAACTAGAGAGATTGAAGCGGAACTTCCGTTAGCAAAAGTAGCAGTGTGTCGGTCCTAAAGGGTCTTTTGTTTTGAATTTCAATCGCAATCGACAATCAGTGTAGTCAGACAAAAGTCCGAGTTCCTAGATCGCCCGATCAAGGTAACGTGCGCAACCTATAATTTGTAAGTCCACGGATTTTAGTATTTGCCATAATGGCCTTGGTTGCTATTTTGAATTGCTTATTTAAAAAGGATATCATTTCAATGGAATCCTCAGTTAACTCGGAGTGAAATGACTTCACAGTACTGGATTTTTATACAAGATTTAGTATTTGATCTATTGCATATGGGCGGAAAATTCTGCTAATGATCATCAAAATGCCGCACATCTGATCTCAATGCTCTCTCTGGCATCCCCTTTCTCCTTTCCCTCGAGTACAAAGGATGCGTGAGGGGCACCACTAACCGCCAGTGGAGGGGAAGTGTCATCAGCATTGTGTGGAGCTATGGTGGTTGCTTCCATTTTACTATCAAAAAATTGAATAATGAAAAACTTCCGTAGTTTGATGATCGGATAGGAAGTGCCAATCGTGTGCCTTTCCCTCTTTATCGCTTGGTGCGTGGGCAAGATATCCCCAGGTTTGATAATCTCCGTCTTCATGGGTATCCTTAGGCTCCTTCTCACTCGGGTCTTTTGATTCCTGAATGCGAGCCTCCGACGGCGTAATTATTTCTGACAGGTGAGGAGGAATATCAGTGTCAAAGGAGACCTCAATGGATTCCATAGAGACATAATCATCCTTGGGAAATGTGAAACATGGTGCGATGCCAAGAGGGTCCCGGGTGACGGTCTTCAAGGGCCGCCAAATGGAGAAAAGTGCAAATCTTCGAATTGCTTTTCCCCATCCCCATTGTATTAATGGTCCTTTAGATCGTCCCATTCAATCCCAGAGCGAAGTAGCTTGTTCTCTGCTTCAATGACAGGTGCTGCTACTAAAGCTAGATCATGATGATGCTTTCGAATGTGATGCCGGGTTCCGCGCGATGTATAGTCGATATGAACTTTGGGGCAGGAGACTTGCGATCTCCCGGTCGGTTTCCGATAATAGGTGGACAACTCTTCCCGTAGGTTGCTATTGATATTGGATCATCTTGATGTTGTGGGACAGAGTCGCCGGATGATTCTACACTTTCACTCGGTTGAGCGTCGCCTTGAGCGCCAGAAACCACAGGCTCTGAGTACAGATCACCTCGCATAAGAGCGACAGTGGTCACAACCCTTTGGCATCCCGTGGCCTTTTTGATCAACTCTTCAACCTCAGGAAATACCATCATTATTGCCTGGTTAATTAGGCATCAACACCCGCACCTCGGGACACGCGGGTGTGGGGAAGCTCCGACACCGGATAGCGATAGCCGACTTGGAGATGAGGAAGAAGCCGTCTTGGAAATCAACGTCAAGCTTTCGGAGGATTCATATTTAAACAACAAAAAAAGTAGCCAATTGGTTGGATGAGCCCTTGACCGCGACATATTTGCAGGAACAACGCCCGACTATGGTTCTGCACTCACTACACAAACGTGCTCCCCGCACGAGAGTGCGTTTAGCTCGCTGTTTCTCCGCGTCCCCGCGCGGTGCTAGCTACGCCGATACCCTCTCCAATCTGAAGATCGGAGCCCATACAAAGGTACTGTTCCAGGGGTTCACAGGTAAGATTTTCCATGTTGCACTGCTATATCTATTGTGTGACTAACTTGGATCCAGGGCGACAAGCGACAGCCAATGTCAAGGAGTCGCTAGAATGGGGCACTAAGATTGTCGGAGGCGTAAAGCCAGGGGTGGAGGGTGAACATCTTGGACTACCGATCTTCCCCTCTGTTAAAGTGGTACGAGCAATTATGGACCCTGGTCGAAATTCGAAGGTTAAACTAATCGTTGATTTAGGCCCAAGAAAAAGCGAAGCCAGATGCATCTGCCATCTATGTTCCAGGAAACCAAACTGCGAAGGCTATTGAAGAAGCGATAGAAGCTGAAATTCCACTCGTCGTGGCTGTCGCTGAGCACGTCCCTATTCATGACATTCTACGCGTAAGAAACCAGGACCAGGATCATACAAAGTACTTTTTTGCGCGCATCTAATGCCATGACAGATTCATTCCATGCTGCAAACGCAATCTAAGACTAGACTTGTCGGTGCAAACTGCCCTGGTATTATATCAGCTATCGGGAAGTGTCGCATTGGATTTCAGCCTTTGCCATGTTTCGCGCCTGGTAATGTTGGAATTGTGGCTAAGTCTGGAACATTGAGCTATGAGACTGTGGCATCTACTACCCGAGCTGGACTGGGGCAGAGCCTTTGCATAAGTATGGGCGGTGATGTACTGGCTGGTACTGATTTTGTAGATGCGCTGAAAATATTTGAGCATGATCAGGATACGGAAGGAATTATCCTTGTCGGTGAGATTGGTGGTACGGCTGAGATGGACGCAGCAGAATGGATCAAAGAATACCGACAGCGGTCCGCAAATCCAAAGTAGGTCGTCGGTTCATCATCTGTGCGAGTTACTCTACTTATTCTTTGATAGGCCCATCATGGCTCTTGTTGGTGGGCTGGAAGCACCACCAGGCCGAATCATGGGACACGCAGGTGCGTGGGCTGCACCTGGAGAGCCCGATGCACAAGCCAAGTACCAGGCACTTGAGCGTGCTGGCGCGGTCATGGTCAATCATCCGGAGAAATTTGGTGAGGGTATGAGGACTTTGCTCGGCTCCGGCGCAATCAGACCTGGTGCAAATGTGGGTTCTCTCCATTATACTATGCGTCCACGTTATGCTAACGTCTACAGTCGTTCTCCGGATCTGGAGGCCAGAAACGAGGCCTCCATACCATGAGACGTGTCAGTCCTATGTCAAAGCCAGCTCAGCAAAAGCGCAGTCTCTACATCAAGCAGTCTCAAGCATTCGACATCCTTAAGGCGAAGTCTATCCCTATCGTCGAGCAGAATTCACCCTCTGATGTGTTCATCTCTATATCAGTTGACCGCACCGCTTTGTCGCCATGTATAGTTGCATCTACAAGTACTGAACTCGATCCAGCTCACTCTCGCAAGTTCCCGTTCAGCTACCGCGAAAATGGATTTGAAAATAGCACTCTTACCTCAGATGTAGCATTACATGTGGGCATTCCCTCATCAGCCCATGCAAGTCTTAAAAATCTGGTCCAATCTCTGTGGGAAATCTTCAAGGAGAAGGAGGCATTCGTGCTGGAAACTCGCGTTGGAGTCTCTGGTGGGAGCTTGGAAGTACACGGTGCACGATTTGGTTTTGATGATGCTGCGTTCCGAAGCTCTGGACGTCAGCAGGAGATTCACGCTTTGCGAAATACCGCCGAAGAGGCTCCGGAGGAAGTCGAGGCTGAGAAGGATGGCATTGTCTATGTTAAGTGTGTCTCTTCTTTTAATCCCTCGGAGTTCGTGACCATGCTAATCGTAGACAGGCTTCAAGGTGAAGGCAGCATTGGTACACTTGGTATGTTTGCGGTCTATCGGGTTTCTTCTGGCGCGTCAGATTGTGATTTCTAACATTATTCACAGTGAATGGAGCCGGACTCGCAATGAATACAGTGGATGCACTTACTATTCACGGTGGTCACTGTGCTAATTTCCTTGACACCGGTGGCAAAGCTACCTCAGAGACGGTCAAGTCGTCATTTCGCATAATCTGCTCCGATCCTCGTGTCAATGCTGTCTTTGTCAATATTTTCGGTGGCTTGACGCGTTGTGATATGATTGCCCAGGGAATTATTATGGCTTTCCGAGACTTGGAAATGCAAGTGCCTGTTGTAGTTCGGTTGCGTGGAACAAATGAGGAACTTGGACAGAAGATGGTATGTCTTTCCTCCGCAGGGGGGAATTTGAGGATGATACTGATATTTTCATAGATCGCCGAGAGTGGACTTCCTTTGCACGCTTTTGATGGATTTGAAAACGCAGCAAAGAAGGTGATTGACCTTGCTCGAAAGTAAATGAGATTGTCAAATATGTATGTTTCTTTTATTGCCTGCTGTCATTGGTGGATCAGCTGCCCAGGTGGTGGTTGGATGAACCTGAACATACTACCCATTCGTATAGAGTCATAGATAGTACATAAAACTGCCAAATCTACCAATTAAAGTAGCTCGGTTCCGATTATATAGGTCAATGAGTGCTCTTTACTTATGTCTAGTGGAATGAATATCGCCAAGCTTATCTAGGTCGAGTGTGTTGAAGCGATCCAAACAAGTTCCACATGAAAATAAAGGTCCGAAACTTCTTAATAGGAGAATATTCCAACAGCTATATATCACATTCACTTATGATCCAATTAGATGATATCAATCTACGAAAACAATCTCAAGTAAACCTCGGTGTACCCCAAGCCCATGTGATGCCTGGCTCCCGCCTAAGGTTCCCGCACCACCCAGCTTGGCCTAGCCCCATCACTTCTCCACGATCGACCAAGGTTGCGCTAGTAGCACTGACGCCATCACCTCCGATCATCCCTCCGCAATTGCATGAAACCATATCTTCTTTAAATTCCCCCATAACAAAAACTCTGATATATACACCTACCCCTCCCACAACAATCATCACAAGTGCACGATCATTTTCCCTGTCCCGCCCAGGATTTTGCCGGCCCTTCGCTACTCCTCAACCCCGCCATGTCTGATCCGCGTTCTGAGCTACAGTCCACACTCCGCGATCTATCCATTGGCGAAAAAGGTCCAGTCCAAGATATTCAAAGGCCATCTCTGAGAAAATCGTCAGCTGCAAGCTCCGTCCTATCTATTCCGAAACCAACAAAGAAAGCTAAACAGCCTGTCGCTGATTCCTGGGAGGACGAGGCTGATCTTTCGGATGATGATGATGATGATGCTGCTGCTGCCGCTGTTGAGGGTCTAGCATCGCCGTCGCTTCTTTCGCCGACTTTGAGTGCGGAGGGCCCATTGGATCCTCCGCCTACGCCTATTTCGCCGCAGACATCGCAGACGTGGGGAGGTGGAAGGGCTGCGTCGCCGGCTGCGGCTGCGGCTGGTGGTCCTGGTCCTGGTAAACGGCCTGAGAAGCAAACTGCTGTTGCTGGACGACTTATTGCAGGGGCATTGGGGATTCGAGCACCGAAGCGTACTGAGGAGCAGAGGGCTTATGATCGGGCGGTGAAGGAGCAGGAGATTAAGAGACGGAATCGAGAGCGAGAGGAGGCTGCTAAGGCGAAGGAGGACGATGAGAAGTTGAAGGCTTCTGTTTGGACAGATTAAAACATTTCTTTTGCCGTTTTGCGCGGCTCTTTTGTCCCGTTGCTTGTTTTGTTCTCTTGATTTGTTCAAATTTTTGATACATATTCATCTGTATATATGTCATCCACATGGCGGTAGAGCCAGTTTGGGGAGGATACATTGCCTTTTGATTTAAAGGTCGACGTGGGTATACACGTTGTAATGTAATATGAGGCCAAGGCACTGATTCTGAAGTCTAAAGTCCCAAAAACCATACAACTGCTACTCGAGTCTTGTTTCTTTTTTCTGAACAAAAATAGCAACGTCCAGATTAGGCGAGTCTCCCGAGCCAAAAGCCCTTTCAGGCTGATGAAGCAAAAAATGGCGTTAGCTCAGCATAAGGAAGTCGCGTGGTCTAATGGTCATGATTTCTGATTCACATGACAACTCATATGCTCAGAAGGTTCCCGGTTCGATCCCGGGCGCGACTATTTTTATCTTTGCCAAAATATCATACCTACTACAAGCCATGACATTCCACACTTTAGGAGGGGCTTTTTTTTCTTTCTTTATGCCTGTTATGGGTATTAAATGGCTAAACGTAGTAAGTGACTGGTGAATATTTAGAGCTTGTATGGGCCATTGGCTTGATTTGAACTTGAATATGTTCATGTGGGGCACGTTGGGTAAAATAGCGGAATTTACTTTCTACTTTGACATACATGAACAACGTACTTCTAGATGGCAAATTGTAAATTTTAACCCGTGTGAAATTCGTTTGACTCGTTAAACAATAGCATAGGAACTTTCTGCGATGAATCTTCCCTGATGATATCGCCACTAAATCACCATCCATCTTTCTTTCGGCGGAGTATGAAGTCAGTCACGTCACCAGACGAGGATACTTCTGAGCACCAGAGAGATTCTTTCCGAAACATGAAAGAGAGCTGTTCCTTCAACCACCAATTTGCTCTTGGTGCACCTCTAGAGTGTCGCCATCAGCCATATCAAGCTAGAAACATTAAGTCGTTAGTTCATATCAAAGAAACTCTTCCAGTTCTTGGTTCAAGGGAGACATACGGTGTCTGGTGTGTCATCAGGACGAACACGAGTGCCGTCGAAGAGGAATCGCACAGTAGCCTGTTGCTTTCCTTGACGATCGCAGAAAGCATCCATGAGCTTCTTCAAAGGTGTTGATCGCTTGATCTTGAAAAAGACCTCATTATTGTTATCGGTTACCTTGATGTTTAAGTGCTCCACGGGAGCGGCAGCTTGTTCCCCTTCGGACATCTTCGGGCTTGGTGCTTTCTCTGTCATTCGGTCAAACGAGGGATCGCGAGAAGCAGAACGCGGGGTGCTTACTCGTAATGTGGAAGAAATGACGAGATGAGGTGCGGTAGTGAAATCCTGACTGGGTCCATTAACTTCGTGCGACGTGGTTATTGTTGAGGTCTGGCTCATGGTGTCTGACTCACTGGATTGGAGAGGTGAGAGGGGTTTGGGTGATGTGGAAAGGAGGAGGGAAGAGGCAAGAGAGATATCAATGGCAGAAAGCACTCGCCCCACAAAGGCGGAGAATCTATTTTGCGTCACCTGCTTGTAGCCGCCTTCGATCAACTTCCAAGTTCTGGGAGCTTGTTTGCTAGCTAGGAAACGTTCAGAATCAAACAAGACAAGGAAAAGTAAAAGCTTGAGAACATGGTGGGTTTGATTGACATGAGAGACGTGAGAGGAAGAGAGAAGAATTTTAAACTAAGACGGTACTGCAGGGGAGTCTTAAGCAAGATCTGTCGCACGATACGCCGTGCCATCCACGGGCTGTATGTCTTAAGCCCCCAAAGAGAGCCCTGGAGAGAGAAGACTTGATGATGCTGACTCTATTCTAAGTGTGCTATCCAAAGTATATAATCCCCACGAGTGATAGGATATATATTTTCCCAACTCTCATATTAACAAGAACCCAGGTTGCTTGACCAAGAATTCCTATAAGGAGGAAAAATGCCAGGCTCAGATCGACGCCCTATACGAATGCTGCAATGCTTTCTACCAGACACAAGGGGACCAAGCATCTGTGGTGAGCTGTCCTAAAGCACAACTACTACGATTGAAGATGAAGCAAAGAGCTGAGGCTGCAGAGAAGGAAAAATGAGATTTGTATTTTTTTTTTGGACTGCATCGTGTAAATAATAGATAGACATTGGCATTGGCATGTACCAGCCCCTTCCATGCTAAGTTCTCATCGAGGAAAACCAGACTATTTGGAGGGACTGCTAGGATTGTTCTAAGACAATCTTGAGCACGCAGAGAGGCCTCATGGACCTGAACAAACATTGAATGAATCTGTTCCGAGACTCTAATGAAAGCCTAAAGACATTGAAGAAGAAAAAGAAAAAGGTGAAATTCGAATTTTTTCCAGTCAATTTATAATGATCCCGTGCCGACCAGGCTAAACCGCTTTTGGGGGAACGCGACCCTCTCAGCCAAAAGAGACAAACATTACACTTCCTTTTCTCTTCCATCAACAACAACTGGTTGAACAACTGGTTGCTGGAAGAAACCATGGCTCCCATGACTAGATCATCCCGGACTTTACGGTCGCAGGTGAGTTTCTTTCTGTACTTTGAAGGCATTTTTAATGGTCTTTCGTACATTGAGCTAACAGACGAGTCAGGTTCCACCTTCGCCTAAGGCACCGGAAATCATCAGCATCGAAGACGATGACGAGCAAATGGATGAGGACGAGGACGAGGTCTACGAGAATGGAGAAGGGCTAGAAGATGAGACTGAAGAAGAAATGGAGGGCGAAGAGATGGACGAGGAGATGGATGATGTCAATGGCGATTTTTCGCAGACTGGAGCTAGCTTCCCGGTATTGGAGCCCAGCTTCAAGTCGGCGATGGGCTTTAACAACAAAACTCCACGTACGTTAGGAATTCATCTTGAGATTGATGAGTCGAAGAAGGCCGGAACTGATGACTTTAGATTCCCCTCAACTCTTCACTGCTGCAGGAGCACAGGAAGCTCTTCATCCCCTCCGCCGCACGGCCGACCGTGTCACTCGCCAGATTGAGGCTTTCGCCGACAAGTTGGATCAATTCAAGCGAAAGAACACCACCGACGAATTCCAGAGTATTCAAGCAGCCTACAAATTGGTCGAGAGCTACCGCGACCTAGCCCAGAATGCCATCCATGACCTAGACAAGCAAAACACCCTCAAACGCGCAAAATCGGGATTCCGGTCTAGCGGTGGAAATGAGCCCAAAATCGACGAGGATGTGTTACGGTTGCAGCTGGAGGCTGATACTTGGCGCTTGCTGCTCAATCTCATCAGTATCGATGATCCCGCCAGTCGCGCCAGCTTCAAAGAAGGACAACGAACTGCATTTCAAAACTTACACCGGTATTCTTCGGATCGCGAAGTTTGGGAGCAATTTCTTGCCGCAGATCAATATGCTCTTGAGTGTGTTCTTGCGATGAGATGGCTAGAGGAGACTGCGAAGACGGGCAACCAGGACCTTGACTTTTTGATCACGGACATGGAAGCACAAGCGGAAAGAGGCCAGGGCTTATGGGCTCATGGGTGGCTTTTCACCAAGGAAGCAATCAAGGGACACAAGCGTCTGCGCGCTTGGCCCCAGCCATTAGAGCCAAATGACCCGGGTATCTCACGCTCTCTGCTCAGTAACGACGACCAGAAGCCGCTAGTGACACAGCTCGATCCGGATGCTCTTACTCGACAAAAGCACGGTCTTCAACCACAGGACGAATTCTACGAGCGCGCGACATGGATGGCATGCTGGAAAATGCTTAGACAAGGCGAGAACTGGACTACGATTCGAGAATGGGCTCAGAGCCGCCTTGAGAGTTGGAGAGCTGTCAGTTTATGCGGTTCTAGCGTCGACTCACGCACATCAAATACTCGAACACCCGTTGACGATGGCATGACTCGCTTGATGAATAGCCGTTCTCAAGATTCGTGGCGTGCCGCATGTGCCGCTCTGGCGCGCAACCCCAATACTGATGACTTCCAGCGAGCCGTCTATGCCTTATTGTCTGGAGAAACAGAGGCTGCTACCAAGGTCTGTCGCAGCTGGGATGACTTCCTATATGTGCACTTCAACCGTGTTGTGCTCTCACGTTACCAGGGATTCTGCAAGCAGTTCCAGCGCAAGCTTACCCACTCCCCGACCACACCCGTTTCATTCACACCCCAGCCAGCAGGTCATGGAGAGCTTCAAAAGTACTTCGAATATTTGCGTGGCAATGAGCGAGTTGGTGGAGAGGCACGCAACCCATTCCGCAATCTCCAAGCTGCGATTCTCAGCAAAGGCTACGACTCTTATTTTACAGTACTTGCACAGGCTGTCTCTCAGTCCAGCTTCAACAACTTTGGCGCAGAATCCATCGTTCCACAGTTGGCTACTGCGCCAGTAGAGGATACTTTCATTATTGCTGCAGAGGACGACGAGGCTTTGAAGATTGCGACGCACATTTATCTCATTGTCCAATCTCTCGGTTACGCTCCTTCCGATACCAAATTCTTTGAGACTGCCTCCGTGATTGTGGCTGGATACATCTCCAGCCTTGAAGAGAGAGGATTATTCGATCTCATTCCTCTTTATGCCTCGCTTCTCCCAACAGAGATGTGTCACAGCGTCTTTTCAAGGATTCTGATCGAAATTACCGAGCCTCATGAGAGAAAACAGCAAATTCGACACATGCAGAAACATAACATTGACGTCTCGGCTGTTCTCGATGCTCAGTGGTCATGGCTCAGCGCTGGCGTCCCTTCAATTGAACATTCTAGTGGTGTTGGTGGATACTCTCGCGTGGTGCACCGACCAGATGGCACCCGTGTACTTGTGCCACCAAAAAAGGATCTGATCGGGACATCTATCGCAGCTGAGGATGAAAAGATGATTCGTAGTTTAGAGTGGCTCCGCTGCGCTGGTGGTCAGTGGTCCAAGATTTGCAATCTTGGAGCTTGGCTTTACCGCAAATTCTTTGGTATGTTCCCAACTAAACTTTACTTCTCTTGAAATGACTGGATACTAATTTTTTATAGTCGCTGGTAAACTTGCCGCAGCTCGCGAGTTGAGCCACCGGATGCGTCTATCTGGTGTTTCTCAAGAAACCTTTGGTCTGGACATCTTTGAATTCCCCGGGTTTGAAAACCTGCTGCAAGAGGATTCTGCGCCAACGAGCCCATCTAAATCCAAGAGGAATAGTCTTCATCGACGAAGCCTCTCGGGTGGTATTTCGACCACCGGTCAAAATGGCGCTTACCAAAAGGCTACTCGCATGTTCAACCTTGAGACCCTCGCTCTTGGTTTCGATGCTTTAGAGCAGTTTGCTCTGGTCTACGATCAAATTTCCAAGTAAGTTTTCTTTTCTCTCCCATTGTGATTATCAGAAACCAGCTCTAATAAAATAAAAGGACCAAGCGTCGCCGTGACTCAGGCACCGTCAAGGATTCTCTGCAAGACCTTGCCGTGCTGTTAGAGGAAGTGGAAACACACGTAGGCATGGTCGTGGACGAATGGCTTGTCCCCGTCGAAGATGGTAAGTCATCCCGCAATATATTTCCACCGCCTGTATCTGTGCTAATATCATGACAGTGGAAGAAGAAAAGGATTACGAATACATCCGTCGGACTTATCTCCCCGATCTCATTCTGGACTACCACAACGTCCTCTACTACGCCAGCCACTCTCTTGATAGGCCTAATCTTCTCACTCAGTGCATGACGGTGTCGATCTGGGTGGCCAACACCCCACATCTGACCCGCAGCTTTACAGAGGCGAAGCGCATGGCTGAGCTCATGGACGCGTTGGCACTATCAAGCAAGGCTATTGTCCTCACCGACCCGAAGGAGGACCGTGTCTACGACAACGGACAAACACTAGGCATCTGGCGTGTCCATGTGCCCGAGAATGAAGAGGCTGGTTTTGAGCCCCGCAAGTAAAATTGTGTGGCTGTAATGTGTATGTGTACATTAGCATGTGGCAAGGAGGCGGGATAAACCCCCGGGCATGAATATGGTATTGGCCAGAGTTTTCAGTTTTACTTAGGGACTAAGTTCAAATTTGAGATCTAGAAATCACAGTGTATGACTTGATTGATTATCACTGTTAAGTCTTTTTTTTCAAATTTTCATTCATTCAATTTTCCATTTCAATTCGTAGCTCATAAGTCATTACTGTTTCATCTCGCATGACTGGTCACAGCCCCATTCCGCCCATCACCATCCCAAACCACACCACATCTTGGCAAACACAAACAAACGAAGAAAAATCAACTCACTCACTCACTCACTCACTCATACGGCTCCATCAACTTATTCCCCAAAACCTTAGCCGGGAATTCTTCCTCACCCAACGCCGTTGTATGCGCCCACGGCTTCAATGCATTTTCCCGCCGGATAGTCGCCACAAAGCATCCGGTCCAGTGGTGGCGTGGAAAATGCGCACAAACATCCTTAATAGTGTCGGAATGAACAAGATTGGCATAAAAGCCAGTATTATCTGAATGAAAGAGAAGAAAAAAAAAATTCTGTTAGACGATCCATCCATCTGAGGCCCAGTAATAAAACTTTAAAAACTGGACGCAGAAGAAAATGACAGAAGGGGAGGAGAATTTGTCGATCATAGATGTGACGTGCCACTAGGACTAGTAGTATCTGTAGATCCATCGGCTGTCTGTCTGTTTGTACTGAGTACACTAGGTACTGTGGTAGCGCAGACAGCAATAAACTTTCTTTCAATCCATTGGACCTGAAACATGATCCAAATGAAAATGCAAACGAACATAATAGGTGCAAAAAAAAAGAGAGAAAAAGACGCAATGTGGCAGTGCTCCCCGTCCAAGAACAGCCAAGCTTCTCCCGCAGCAGTGGAGTGTGCCTAGCTTTCATCCATCCATACAAACGGGTATGGGAAGTGCCAATACAAAAATAAGGTTACACGAACTTGACTTTAACGCTTGGCTTGTCTCGAACTTTGTAGTGTGTACATACCTAAGATAGTAGCTAGCTGTAGTAGCTGTCCAACAGCCGAGATCTTCCCAACAAGACACAGATTCTGGTGTCGGATAATTGCCTCCGCCACACTCTCGGCTTGGTCTCGCGGTGCAACGGCCCCACTAACAGTGTCGGTGTCAGTGCTAGCATCATCGCTCTGTAGTAGGTTCAAAGCGAGAAATCCACCAAAGAACTCAAAGCTCAATTTTAGTCGAGTGGGTATTCTCATCTGTGGTTCCGATATCATGTAGAATGCAGGCGAGGAAGTATGTTTCGTCACTGAAGGCGAAGTCAGGGTGGGGTCCGAAGCGGTAGTTTTTGATTGCGAGGCCGAAGTGGTAGACGCGGAGGGAGTGGTTGTATGTTGGTTCTGGGAGGTGGGTGAGTGCGTATTTGTTTATGCGGGTTGCTAGATGGGTTGTGGGGATTGGGATTTCGGTTGTTGGAATTGGATTCGGGGGGGTTGAGGGCTGTGGATGAGGCGGGGACGGCGGTGAGGTCGTATGTTGCTATTGGGTTGGACATTGTCGATGGGGGTTTGTTGATGTTGATGTTGTGTTATGATGGAGTTGGTTCAAGTTGGGGTGAGGTGGTGATAATGGGGGATGATGAGGGAATGATGTGGATGGATGAGTTTGATATTGCCCAGGTGGTGTCAGCGGGATATACTAGAGGGAGATGTCATGAATGTTTACTATGGAATTACAAGCTTACGGGAGCATCTTCTGAGTACAAAGTAGATGGTAAGCTATAGAATGTTTTAATACTATATTAGGCAATAGACTTGAACTGGGTCCTCGTGCACAGTTCAACGTGTTGCAAGGCACTGCTGTGAGAGGGTCCTTGCCGGTAACTATAGAGATCTGTGGAATATATGGAGTTATACGCATATATATTGCCAGGGGGCTTAAAGTTTGATTTGTGCACCATTATATATTATACATTAATTTAATTTAATTAGTAGATATACATACAGTATACTTCGTTTAGGAACTACTTGGAGAGAGATACACCCAAATCATGATGGGCATAGGTACCCATGATTACCCGAGGCTGTATCAAGGCGACATTTAAGCTTGCATTGGGTAGCGACAGGTATGAACGCGGACTAAACTCATCCAATGCCAATATTCGAGACGTCATTCTCCAAGTGTTAACCTGGCTTCCCCTATTCGTCCATTTAGCCTCCGCAGTCCCGGGGCAAAGTTGCTTGGCAACCCTTAGATCATTGAGGCAGTGCAAACAACTTCCGTCTTCGCCCCTGTGAGTCTTGGGTCTGACTCTGTACGCCGCCGGGTTTCCGGGTTAGCCACAGATAGGGCATTGCTCGTTTAATCGTGTTTGGCGAGGTCTACTTTCCCCTCATTTTAGCGCCTGTGTTCGACGTCTTCCTTGTTCATCTATCAGATTTACGAGCTAAATCATTCGACGGGTTCCACTCTCTGGGGCTGTGCCAGGATTAAAGTGGATCCCTTCCTGTCTGCATGAGCGGGTACACGTACTCGGCCAAAGGAGAGAAAAAGGGAAAGAAAAACAGTCAATTATTGATTGCAAACAGTCGAGACCCCCAACTGTGGATCTTATTGAAAGGGGGCTTGTGGATTGGTCCCTTTCTGGCAGTTTGGCGTTGTCCGTGGTCACTCACCTCCTTTCTACGTACTAGTACTATCGGAAATCCTTAGCTTCTCTTCCTCCTCTTTCATTCTTCCCCCTGCCAAATCTCTGACTTCACCACTCGGGTCTAGCACGACATCAACCATCAAGGCCCATGGAAACTACAATTATTCACCATCCATCTGCCTTTAGCTTGAACATTCATCCCTAGAGTCCAACCAAAAAAAAAAAAGTCACGGGATATCCGAACCTTACCAAAATATCACCGCCCCATGCACACACATTCGAGCACTCTCTCAAGGTGATATTCGCCCGCATGCAACAGTAACCGGGTTGACTATTTCGAAATCATGTCCGAGCCGCAATCACCTGGCGACGAGCCATCCACTCCAGGCGCGACACCTTTGCGAAGAGAAAGAGCCCCCACAATCACTATCGATACATCCGCCGTGAATTCCCCAGATGCCAGCGATCCCCCTGTCCAGATTCTCTCGACACCCCCACAACCATCGCTGCAACTGTCGCCTGAAACAGTCGAGTCCGATACAAATGCCCTCAGCGGTAGTGTGAGCAATGGCTCACCGACCCATGTACGATACAGCGCCTCCATCCGATCCAATGCCTCCTCCGAAGCCCGAGATCGGGGAGAAGATCGCCCAACATCGCCCCATAATATTTCATCACCCAAAACTAAGACGCCCGAGGCCCATTCGAACTTCCTATCTGTACCGGGAACACGATCTCGCGGCAACTCCTTAGAATCCGAGGATACGAGTCAGACACTAAGTACCTATGGTGGTGAGACATACGTCGCGTCTGCAGCGCATGGTTCGCAAACGGATCTCACCAAGGATCACCATAATGTCGACGACGAGGACGCCCTTACTCCTGATCCGGGCCGAGAAGCCGAATTCGAGGTGGAAAATAATATCTTCGCGTTTTCCCCAGGTCAATTGAATAAATTGCTGAACCCTAAAAGTTTCGCTGCATTCCGCGCGCTTGGCGGGATGCGTGGTTTGGAAAAGGGGCTGCGCACTGATGTGCGGAGTGGTCTGAGCGTGGATGAGACAACCCTCGATGGAGCAGTGAGCTTTGATGATGCAGTTGGGACAAATAATAATTCGCCCAAGGCGTCGTCGCCAGTACTGCGACCGACCGATACAAATGGAAATGGATCCGTTTCTGAGGTCGATCAGTCATTTATTGATCGACGACGGATATACGGGAATAATAAGATACCGGAACGGAAATTGAAGACCATTTGGGAACTCGCTTGGATTGCATACAATGACAAGGTGCTGATCCTATTGACGATCGCTGCTATTGTCTCTCTTGCTGTTGGTATTCCGCAGTCGCTCCACCCTACAGATGGCGAACCTGGTGTCGAATGGGTGGAAGGATTGGCAATTCTGATTGCTATCATTATTGTGGTGGTTGTTGGAGCTGCAAATGATTGGCAGAAGGAACGACAATTTGCCAAGCTTAATAAGAAGAAGGAGAACAGACTGGTTAAGGTGATTCGGTCCGGAAAGACAATCGAAATCTCTATTCATGATATCGTTGCTGGAGACGTTATGCATCTGGAGCCTGGTGACATGATCCCTGTGGACGGCATTTTGATTGCCGGCCACGGTGTCAAGTGTGATGAGTCCTCTGCTACTGGCGAGTCGGATATCATGCGAAAAACACCAGGAGATGAAGTGTACCGGGCTATTGAGAGCCATGAGGATCTCAAGAAGATGGACTGCTTCATTATCTCCGGTGCTAAGATGTCTGAGGGTGTCGGTACATTCCTTGTTACCGCTACTGGTGTAAATGCCACCCACGGTCGAACAATGATGTCTCTTCAGGAAGAAGGCGAGACCACGCCACTGCAGACTAAGCTCAACAAACTGGCCGAGTTAATCGCCAAGCTCGGTCTCGCATCAGGTCTGCTTCTGTTCGTTGTTCTTTTTATCAAGTTCCTTGTTCGTCTTAAGGATATAGATGGCGGTGCCGATGTGAAGGGTCAGGACTTCCTGCAAATTTTCATTGTCGCTGTTACAATTGTCGTCGTTGCTGTTCCTGAGGGTTTGCCTCTGGCGGTCACTCTCGCTCTTGCATTTGCGACAACCCGAATGATCAAAGACAACAATCTTGTTCGTTTCCTTAAGGCTTGTGAAACTATGGGTAATGCAACAACTATTTGCTCAGATAAGACTGGAACTCTCACGGAAAATAAGATGACAGCGGTTGCTGCTACTCTCGGTACTACTTCCCGGTTTGGAGACAAAGGTGCAAGCCCATCTTCGGAGCAAAGTGGAGATGTCTCGGCTGCTGAATTCGCTGCAACCTTGTCGCCATCTGTAAAGGATCTTCTACTCAAGTCAATTGTTTTGAACTCGACTGCATTTGAAGGAGAGCAAGAAGGCGTGAAAACCTTCATTGGATCAAAGACTGAGACTGCCCTGTTGACTTTTGCGCGCGAACATCTCGGTATGGGACCACCAAGCGAGGCACGAGAGAACACGAAACTCGCTCAAATGTACCCCTTTGACTCGGGCCGCAAGTGCATGGCAGTTGTCGTTCCGCTGGGTAATGGCAAGTATCGAATGCTAGTGAAGGGTGCCGCCGAGATTCTGATGAATAAATCAACTCGAATTATCCGCGACCCCACCGATGAACTGTCCGACGTACCTATTACCGAGGAGAACCGAAACACCCTGGACACGATCATGACCAACTACACCTCTCGTTCGCTACGCTGTATCGCTCTTGTCTATCGCGATTTCGACCAGTGGCCTCCACGCGGAGCCGCAACCCAGGAAAACGACCGCAACATGGCTGAATTCGAGTCCGTCTTTAAAGACATGTCTATCTTTGGTCTGTTCGGTATTCAAGATCCCGTCCGTGCCGGTGTTGCTGAAGCCGTGCATACCTGTCAGCGAGCTGGTGTCTTTGTCCGTATGGTGACTGGTGATAACATCAACACTGCCAAGGCTATTGCACAGGAGTGCGGTATTTACACATCCGGTGGTATTGCGATCGAAGGTCCTAAATTCCGCAAGCTCAGCTCCAAACAAATGAACCAGATCATCCCCAGACTGCAGGTCATTGCACGATCAAGTCCCGAGGACAAGAAGATTCTTGTGAATCAGCTTAAGAAACTCGGTGAGACTGTAGCTGTAACTGGTGATGGTACCAATGATGCTCAAGCCCTGAAGAACGCTGATGTCGGTTTTGCAATGGGTGTTACTGGTACTGAAGTGGCTAAGGAGGCCTCGGATATCATTCTGATGGATGATAACTTCGCGTCCATTGTCAAGGCCATGGCTTGGGGTCGTACTGTCAGTGATGCGGTCAAGAAGTTCCTTCAGGTTTGTGTACCCCGAATGAGGTCTATTATTCAGCCAACTAATACGAAATTAATAGTTCCAAATCACTGTCAACATCACCGCCGTTATCCTTACCTTCGTTTCCGCCGTTGCCAGTAGCTCCGAAGATTCCGTTCTCAGTGCCGTTCAACTGCTATGGGTCAACCTGATTATGGACACCTTCGCTGCGCTTGCCCTTGCAACTGACCCTCCATCTCCCTACGTTCTTAATCGCAGACCTGAGTCTAAATCCGATCCTCTTATTACGGTGACTATGTGGAAGATGATCGTTGGTCAATCTATCTATCAACTGGTTGTGACTTTTGTGTTGAACTTTGCTGGTGACACCATCTTCCCCTGGGATGAAGGTCACATGCAAACCGTGGTCTTCAACACTTTCGTCTTCATGCAAATCTTCAATCAGTATAACTCTCGCCGCATCGACAACAAGCTCAACATCATGGAAGGAATTTGGCGTAACAAGTGGTTCATTGGTATTCAAGTCATCATCATTGGAGGCCAAGTCTTGATCGTCTTCGTTGGTGGACAGGCCTTCTCAGTCAAGCGCCTCGACCAAGGCACCCAGTGGGCTGTCAGTCTGGTCCTCGGAGCTCTCTCTCTACCAATCGCTGTGGTCATCCGTCTTATCCCCGATGAGTTCGCAGCCAGACTTGTGCCAAACTTCTGGCACCGCAAGAAGCCTTCCGGACCCGAACTCGTTGTATCAGATGAAGACCGACGCTACGACTGGAACCCCGCCTTGGAAGAAATTCGTGACCAGCTCGCCTTCATCAAGACTGTGCGTGGTGGTCGCCTCAGACACATCCGCCACAAGCTTCAACATCCTCAGGAATTCCTCCCTCGCTCTCGCAGTGGTTCCCGCTCTCGTGATTCTTCTGCGCCCCCCACTCCCAACGGCGATAACGGAAGCCCGCCTCCCCCGGCAGTTACAGCGGAATCTCGTTCAAGACGTGGTACTCGTTCCCGGTCAAACTCAACATTTGGACCTGCCGCCGCCATGGCTGGTATCGTGGCTGGCAGCATTGCTGGATGGTCCCCCATTGAGCGAAACCACGATGAAGCTGATTCTATGACATTTCCATCCTCGGCCCCACATCATGGACTGGATAATCAGCAAGGCATTGAGATCCATCCCGATACAGCAGCGGACGACCATGTCATCGGTGAATACCAAGCAAACTCGAAAACACCACCTAGTCAAAATCCTGACCTAATCCCCTTCTTTGAACATGCTCCTCCCCCCTCGGAAAGAGCACCATCCAGCCGCGGCCGTCGATCATTCTCTCAGCGCTCTCGATCAAGCCTGAGCCCGTCGCAGGCATAAAAAAACAATAAAATCCAAATCCAAATCCACGACTGTGTTTGATACGCATCAAAAAATTCCACAAAAAAAGCATACCCGGACCGGAGTTGGTGGTCTCGTCTTTCTTTTCTTTCTTTATTTCGTTTCGTTCCGATATCCCGACCTCGCGACCTTTCTTTTTCATCTCGGCTACTTTGTTTAATCTCTCCTTGTCTTGTCTTTGTCCTTGACGTGTACGTGTCTTATTCACCCGACCTTATCCTGGTTTTTGCCTGGATTCATAGGGTTATGGCGCACATGAACCCCGTTCATAGATCTTTCTCCTCTCTGGGTGAATTTGGATTGCATTCATGGCGACTACTGGTTTTTTACGAGCTATCTGGCGCATACAGGACTAGGTGGTTCTCAGTCTCTAAAGATTTCCTTTCCTTTTGACTTTCACTTTCAGTATTTTTTATTCCCAATCATACCATATCGATTCTGGCTTATAGTTAAATGCCTTATCAATCTTAATGTTTATGGAGTATTCCACCTTCAGTACTATATGAAGCAATCTTTTGACTACATAGCGCGTACTGCGTCCTCGTCAATTTTGATGCTAGAAAAATTTCATATTGTATATAGTATCTTTATTACCTTGCTAGAATGTACAGGACTTGGATAAGTAGCAGCATCACATTGCGCGTCCGAATGAAGCCTTTAGTCAAATGTTATTATGGGTAGAAGAAGTGTATATACCATGCCAAGACGCTATATCAATACTGTAAGCCCCTGAGGATAGTCACAAACTTGAAATTGAATCTCTCGATATAAAATTGGTATAATTAAACGCCTAAATACATTACTATGAATAGATATTGCTAGTGAGAATCGGCTGTTGTGCCCAGGGCATCCATCCATCAATGGATCTCATAGTATCCCACATGTGCACACCACCCATTGACCGCACGTGCGGTTAATATTAAAAGTTGATGTCCATGTCAGTCATCGAACGCGGTTCTTCTTCAATCCAAGCCTCCTCTATCCATATAAGATTAAATTCATCTTCATCCTCCTCCTTCTTATCCTCCGGCTCTTCTTCGGGCTCGGAATCCTCTGGCTCCTCTTCAGGTTCCGATTCTGGGCCATCTTCTGGTTCTTCCTCGGGCTCTGATTCTGGTTCGGATTCTGGCTGTTCTTCTGAGTCTCCTTCGTCTGGATCTTTGTCTGGATCTTCCTCAGGCCCTTCCTCTGGCTCAGATTCAGGTTGTTCTTCTGGGTCTCCTTCTGGATCTTGCTCTGGGTCCTCCTCCGCCCTGGATTCCAGTTTCTCTTCATTTTCTTCTTCTGATTTAGATTCTGATTCCTCCTCTGGTTCGGATACAGATCCATCTTCTAACTGCCCTTCAGAATTATCCTCAGAGTTCCCTGCTTCTGATTCTGGCTCCTGCTCAGAGTCCTCTGGCTGGTCCTTAGCACTTTCGTCCGGATTTTCTTCTCCGTCGCTGCCTTCATTGTTATTATCTGCGTTGTCATCCTCTGCGCCGCCTTCGCTTGCATCTTCATCCTCGTTTTCTGCGTCGCTTTTACCCCCATCGCCACTGTCCTCTGCATCGCTGTTGTCTTCGTCTTCATCTTGCTCGTCTCTAGATTCCGTGTCCCCGTTATCTTCGTCTTTATTGTCTCCATTGCCTAGGTCGTCCTCGTCGTCCTGATATTCTTGCTCTTCTTGGTCTTCTTGGTCTTCTTGATCTTCTTGGTCTTCTTGATCTTCTTGGTCTTCTTCAACCCTTGATATTATCAACCTAATGGTGTTTGAGTCGCGCAAAAGCGACCATGGCTAGATTCAGGTATGACCTGGCTTCTTTGGTTGACTTCTTCACCAAAAGCTTGACATTTGCTATCTTTTTGAGCTCTCCTCCCTGGGCATATCCCGCGGCAGTGACGACAGGAACTCTATCAGATGAGAATTTCTCGCGGTAAAAATATCGGGATCCGTAAAAAGATCCAGGAGCAGTTGACATCCAAAGGCGGCTATCGGATCGTATCCGGGAATAAGGCTCACTCCCACCAAGACGAGTCCTATGATACACCAGTATTAATAGTCTTTTTAGTTATGAAAACATGATAGATATCTTCACTATTTTAATACAAACCATTTCATCAAGATTCTGTACCAAAATCCATAATTGCTCACCGCGGTAAAACGTTCAGGCTACTGCCAGTGGGAACCTGCCCCACATGCCATATCGAGAGCGCGGGAGCGACCACATATTATTATTATCTCACCCCGCGGTCCAGCGTGCATGCCCACTCATACATATTTCAATTCGCCCCGACATCGAGGAAATTCTCTTAAAAAGAACCATCGTCATGACCACTTACCCTACCAAGGGCGACCTCGCCAAATTTTACATCGGCAAGGACATCACCGATGTACCCAAACCCGCCGCTGTACTCGATGTAGCCATTATCCGCCGCCACTGCGAGCGAATGAAGCGCACCGTGAAAGAATTGGACGTCGGCTTCAGAGCTCATGTAAAAACGCACAAGGTACATACCCAAAAATTTTATGAAAAGGCTAGTAGACAGGCAGCTAACTGAATCCAATCAGACGATCGAACTCGCAGAGATGCAAGTGGACAAGTCCGCCCCCGAAGCCAAATTCATCGCGTCTACTCTTCTTGAAATTGAAACTTTGGTTCCCCTTCTCCAGGAACTGAAAAAATCTCAGAAAATCAACATTCTCTATGGAATTCCGCTCGTTCCATCTCATGTCTCCCGTCTCGCGGAGCTGGCCCTTTCCCTCGGCAGAGACAGCATCTCCGTGATGATCGATCATCCAGACCAAGTGGGCTTTTTAAAGAAATTCCTTGAAATTGCACACTTCCCAGTTTGTGTATTTGTTAAGGTTGATACGGGTTACCATCGCGCGGGGCTGCCACCTGTTTCTCTGAATAAAAACGGGTTACTTGAGAAACTTGCTGAAGCGGAGAAAAACGGATACGTTTCCCTGCTAGGACTATACTCGCATAGTAGTCTGAGTTATGGAGCGAAGACATCCGAAGAGGCGATGGGGTATCTGAGTACCGAGATAAAGGGATGTAAAGACGCACTGAATCGATGGGTGCATCTTCTACCTAACCGCGAACTAGTTATTAGTGTTGGTGCTACACCGCAGGTTGTGTCGTCGCACAACCTAGTCCAACCCGGGACATCTTCATCCCCATCTGCAACCGCAACAGAACTAAAGTCTCTACTTAAAAGCGAAGGAAATGTGAAAATCGAGCTGCATGCAGGTAACTACCCCGTTCTGGATATGCAGCAGGTTTCTACGCATGCAAGGGACGGAGCGGGACGACTTGAAGATGAAATTGCACTTTCTGTTATTGCGGAGGTTTGCAGCGTTTATAATGATGGTGAGCGGGAGAAGGCCGAAGCTCTTCTTGCGGCGGGGACTTTGGCGTTGGCGCGGGAGCCTTGTGTTTCTTATCCTGGGTGGGGGGTGATTTCTTCTTGGGGACTGGGGGTGGAGGTTGAGAAGGAGAGATTGATTATTGATCGGATCAGTCAGGAGCATGGCATTGTTGCGTGGGGATCTGGTGGAGATAAGAGTATCCCGTTGAAGGTTGGGCAGTTTGCGAAGGTCTTTCCGAATCATGCTTGTGTGACTGGAGCTTTCTATGGTTGGTATTTTGTTGTGGATTCGGATGTTGATTCGGGTGCTTCGAAGATTGTGGACGTTTGGGCTCGGGGGAGAGGATCTAGTGTTACTGATCCTTTGTTGGCGACAAGATATCAGTAGCTGAGTACATGTATAGATCTTTCTATTAACAGATGATTCTTTCATTGCTGTAATATGGCGTCACTTTTCCTTAATAGCTTCGTCAATGGGAGTTGCAGTAGAATTTTTCACAATTTCTACTTGATATCGTATTTATATTATACAATCAAAACGACTCTACAGCATGCTTAACTATCTCAGCAACTTTCTCGGTCTGCGTCAAGTGAGCAAGATGGCCTCCATCAACCCGCTCGACTTTGCTACCCGCCAAAGCAGCTAGCTGCTCCTGCAAAGGAACAGGTAAGATCTGATCCTTCTCACAAATCACATAAAAGCTCGGCACATCCTTCCACCCGGTATAAGAGATCACATCATCCCACCCGTGAGCAGGCTGCGGCTCCAAAACCTTGATCCACTTCTCCCTCTCTTCGTCCGTGAAATCACTAAAGAAATTCACCTCCGGCTGAATAAGGTAAGAGGCATTTCCCTACAAAATTCGAATTAGTAAATTTATTCCCTTATTCAAGCGAGAGAAATAAAAAAGAAGACAAAAGGAGCCTACCTCAACCCGAGCAAAAGGCAATGGTTGGTGATGGTACCCCTCTGGGAATACCGCGCCCGCAATAAAGACAATACCCGTCACCCCGCCCTTTTGACCTTCAGCCTCACGCTCCTTCTTGCTTAGGCCTTGCATTGCCTCGCTGCCAAGAAAGGCACCCGCTGAATGGAGAACTAAAACGATATCCTCGTTCTCCGAGACAAGGCGTTGGATTTGTGCACGTATTTCACGCACGTCATCTTTTAAGCCTGGATTACCTGGTGAGAGGGTACCGGTGCTAAGTAGCTTTGCTGTCTCGGTGCTGAATCCATGCTTCTCTTTTAGTACAGTGGAAAGGGGATCGAAAACAGTTGAACCTTCCCAGATGCCTGGAACAATGAGGATAGTAGGCGCCATGGTGGTCATAGATAAGGTTGGAGAGAGTAGAGAGAAAAGGTGATCTGGGGAAGTTGAACTTTGGGGCAAGGATGGGATTTAGACGCTGGATTTATAGTCAAGGATTCTGCTGTGTTTTTCTTTATTCCTATTGAGGTAAATAGCGCGATTTCGAGCGCTCCAGCCTCTAATTTCGTTTTACTATACATATTGGGGGCCAATTCGACTTATTGCAGCTCACTCATTATTGGCTCCACGCAGCGCCAAAATCTCACCATCTTACGGGAATCATATCACTAATATTGCAAAATGAAATTCATTTGAATGTTTAGTAATCCTGATATGTTCAGCCCGAAATTAAGAGTCTTTGCTGTAACCGAAAAATGTCGCTAAAATGTATACAATGGGTTATAATGCTACATGCATTTATTTAGATAGGAAAGCTTCAACGGGAATGTCGGAAACGCCATCCACCTGACTGTCGTTCAGCCAGTGCCCGTAACAAGCCTCCTGATAATTTGCCTTCTCTTTTAACTCCGGAATTCCACCCAAGAAGTTATCTAGAGGGCAGAATCCATTGGTGGCACCCTTGCAGCCAAGAACACCGGTCATGGGCAATGGCGCACCATTAAGCACGAATCGGATATACTTCGTAGTATCCTCGGTAGACTCCAGGTTAGGGTTGGTGTATAGAACTGGATCCAAGTCGTCAAAATCAACTCCGTTCGGGCAGGTCCAAATCTCGCTGACGAAGCGAGCACCAAAGGGCGTTATGTTGCTGATTTTAAATGTTCGGTCAAAGGGTGAATCAACATCGCCAGACATTCCTGTGGCGCTTGGATGTTTGAAATATTCCAAATTCAACGCTGCCATAACAGAAACAATGATATCGTCATGAGACATGTCCATGTAGAACGGTTGTCCGAGAGGGAACTGGGCAATATTATCATCATAAGTGAAGTTAATGCTGGTATCGCTGGAAGTGATAAGCTCTTGCTTGAGTCGAGCAGCAAGCTCTAATACATAACCGATACCTTGAGCGCGGCCGACGGGCGAAGGAAAACCGAAGTTTCCGTAATACTGAAGATCGAGACTGTAGGCAAATCCTTCCCACTCTTGTTCGGTGAATAAAGAGCAGTATTTAGAGCCAGCCAGACTAGTAAACTCATAGACACAGATGGTTTGCATGGCAAGAACATCAAGTGTGGTCAAGTTAAAGCCAGAAGGAAAGTAAGGGGATAGGCGAGAGCGTGCCTCAGCCAGGTAACGAGGAATAAATTCTCGCGCTTTGTCATCTCCGCCAGACTGTGAGCCCGGTGCGCCTGGACATGCATAGTATGAAGCCAGAGTATTGTTGAAGTAAAGTTGCTCTGGAAGGACCACCAGATCATACTGCTCATGGGAGCCATGAGCATCTCTGTTGCCGAAGAAGCCGCCTATTTATTATAATAAGTAGTTATTTTCACATGAACCAAAGTTCGAAAAACTCACTTAGCCACCAACGTGCGCTTTCATAAATGCGTGACTGACTCGTAGTCCTGAAGACCGGCTTCGGGCGAGCAGTACCATTCGGGTAAATATTCAAGGCAGGATCCCAAGCGACGACATTCTCGGGAGTCGCGCGGTACAAAAGTCGACCGTACTGAAGCCAGAAATTGGCACCTGAAGTATCCTCAGTGGCAGCGCCAGTCCTCATCAGTTCATCCAAGCCCACAACGTACTCCCAACTATTGATAAATTCCAAAGGACCAGTGGTGCCGCTGCTCTCATTGATCTTAGCAAGGAAATTTTGAATATTACCGCCATCCAGTGGCATGTTGGTAGCATATCTTTGAGCATGACGATGCAATACATGAACTTGGGATAGCTCGCATTTTCCTTCCCTTGGAACGCCCTTGGGAACTCCCCAGTCGGCATCCTTGTAAGGAGATAAATGCCCCCAACTTTGCTTCATGTCAAATCCAGAGACAAAGCTGTTACCTGTTGGGGCAGGCCCGTGGCTAGACAAGGAGCCATCGTCGGTACCAGTGGAAGGGGCGGGTGTTGTAATGTTAAAGATGCGCTTTATGAAAGACTGGAGCCCATCGCTTGAATAAGATAGCAGGGTCCAGAAAATGAAGATAAAAATTACACAGGCAGTAATGCGCCGCCATGGCTTTGGGTGATTGGTCTCTAGCCGCATCTTTTCACCCATGTTTTAGGATGAGGTGCAGCAGAGAAGTGATTGAAGCTCCAAGGGACTCCGATCGCCCGATTTCCAATTGGGGTCCAGATCTGCGAACTGCACGGGTTAACATGGAGCATTATTGTTCCGGATCATCATCGCTCCCAAGGCTGTTTGATGCGTTTGCACCGACCGACCTGATCTGCGATTTGATTGGCTGACTGAATCAGTATATGAGGCAAAATCCATACATATTATGATGTTCATGTCTAATGTCTGTAATTTTATATCATAAGAGGATCTCATATATACAGGTCCATTTGGGCGAGTGGTTACAAACATGACAGATTACGCTTTGAAAATTTCTTTGTGTACATATTGGCGAAGCAAGACATGCCTAGATGCCATGGATCTCAACGAAAGTGGCCATACCCGCAGTCAACAGCCATTTAATTAAAAATTTCAATTTCTGGAATACTAAATCCTGGACACTAATTATAAGCTGGACAGTGAGCATTTACTCGGCCTCTCCAGGAGCATCAACACATCGGACACGTTTTCCTTGGTGCACATTTCAGCCAATCCTGCAAGCATGCTGCATGGAAGTTAGCTCCGCATTTGGACTTGCAATATGTGAGCTCTAAATCCAACAGTTTTTCTAAACAAATTACACAGTCACCTTCTATCGGTTAGCGCCATAATTCACCAGCAGAATTGGAACCAGAAGAGTTGCTTGATTCCCTAGGGTGCCCTGGATACGCCGACCAGACTGCTTGCAATATATTTGTAAGAATATTGTCTCTAGAGCCTGGTTGAGGGGGCAAATCAGTACTTGAATTACTTGTGGAATCCCAAGAAACGGAAGATGCTCGAGATGGATATGCGGCTTCAAAGTTCGGGATAGGCGACAAGGGATTGCTATTTGCATTTGTAGATTCTGAATTACTCAAAGGATTGACTTGAGAGGAATTTTGTGTCTGATACACTTGCAGTCTCAGTCTGCTGGGAGGAAGGTAGAAGGGGCGCAGTTTCTGTTTGAGAATTCGAGTTCTCCAAGGAACTTGCTTCGGATGAAGTTGACTCAGATGGACTTCCAATTTCTGAATCTGATCCAGGCGATTCATTCTCACTATCTCCGCTTGTGGACTCTGAACTCCCAGAGACTGCGTCAGATAAATGTATGTCTTCTGAAGCCAAGTTTGATGAAATTCTTGAAGCCTCTCCTTCAGCAGATTGACGATTGCGTGTTTGGGTGAAGGACCTTTCCGGGGAGACATCCTCAACCTCAAAAGGAGTGTCCAGTGATTGATTCAATTGCTGTGGCCGACGTGACAAGCATCTCGTGAATATAGTAGCGGGATGCTGGATGAATGGCTCGACTCGTGTTTTCCAAAGTCTAACCAGACCAGGCATCTGCCTCTTGTGAACGTTACATAGCACATGTAGAGCCACGTCCTCAAGTATTAGATCAATGCGCTCTCCACGCTGAATACCTGTAGTACCAACGGCCAACAAGTGCATTACATATGTCCGATTCTGATCTCCTATTCGATTCCGGCAAGGCTGCCCCCTCGATGGAGCATATCCTGCACATGTGTGGTTTTTCTCGTGGTTCAGGTTAAGAATACTGGATAGGTGGGGAATTGATTGTCTATCGACAGATGATGATTGAACTTCGCTGACTGGTTGAAGGTCTAGGTGTGAGCTAGACCTCAACCAAATCTCGGCGTATGGCTGGACTTTTTCTTTCCAGCGAGCTGCCAGGTCACGGCTCTGGCTTTTATGAGTGCTACATAGCATGTGGCCAGCTATAATATCAAGCATGTTATTGATGGATCCCCCGGCGTATAGCCTTTTTGTTCCAAACTCAAGGAATCTTTCGGCAGCTTGTCGACCATGAGAGTTTGTGTGCTTGAGGCATCTTCGCTCTACGGACGGAGCATACCCTGAGCATCGGGGATCTCCTGGCTCAAGCCGAAGAATCACCAATAGATGAGGGAGCGGTCGGCTGCCGGAAGATGGTAAATAGTCGGAAGACATAGTTGTTTCGAGAAGGAATCGATTGTGGTGGGAGTGGAAAATATTAATTATTGGAGATTCTTTTCTGCGGTCGGTGAAATCGTCTCTTTCATGCCATCTGTGCATTAATTTGAATGCGGGGTCTCACTGTGACGGCCGTGTTTGCAGCCTTTTTTACTTTCTCCTATATGGTATTTGCAGCCGGAAATTGGCGATTAAACCCACGGATCATCGTTCAACTAGGAATGGGCGACCCAAATGTGAGGGTATAGTGGGCACGGACCGAAATGGATCGGGCCTGAATATTTTGGATTCCCCATTCCGTACCCCGAATAATGCCACAAAATAAAGTGCATATTTAAACCTTGGATCGCTACCGAGATTTCACGCTGTCATGAGGTTCGCATGTCTACTAAATCTGCTGTCACTAGAATATATATAAGTCTTAGCAACTTGAAGTGGTGAAAATCCGGCTTATGTCCAAGTCTGCACATAATTTGAGGTTTCAGTATACGCATTGAGTCTGTGGGACTACTATGCTGGAATCCCAAAGAAATTATTCGTAAAATGCATGGAATCTTCAGGGCCTATTTCCCAGAAATGAAATTCTCGGGGTTGGGTAGTAGTAGTAGTAGTAGTAGTAGTAGTAGTAGATCTTGATATACGGCCTTAAGAAATTCTCCGACCGTTCAAAATGGGTCCACTCGATTGATGAATAGAGCAATGTTTGAATCGAATGTATTCCCATTCCCTGTAAAACACCAAGTTTCTTTCCAAGCTTTACTCTCCTTCTTTGCCATTCCTTCATAATTTCTACCTGGACACCTTGGCTGATGTTTGGCCCAGGTCTTATCCACTCTATCAATCTATCAACATCTATTCATCTTCAGGATCTTTTCCCAAAAAGTCTCTCGCGAATCTGCGATCTCTGGGGGCACTAAATAATACAAGCAGGGTTAGAATGTGGGAGAACCGCAGTAGCCTACGGCAAGCTCCCCCTGGAAAATAATTTAAGTTTTAATTTGAGGTTAGATAGCTTTTGCTCATAATATGTGTTGCTTGTGTTCTAACTTTAAGTATGAATAGGCAACTAGCTGGGCTGCAGAGAATCCGATTTTAGCCACATCTGTGGGTATTGGCACCGCTGGCATTGTCGTCATGACCGCTCCTGGCCTTGTAACCGCTCCAATGTTGTCAGGTCTGGGCTTTACGGCCGGCGGAATACAAGCAGGTATGCGTTGTATCACAGGGGAAGAGAGGACCAAAATGGGAACAGCTCCCCAGTCTCTATTTACGAATGAAGCTTTTGTTAATTATATTTTATTCATTTTAGGATCTACGGCCGCCGCTATACATAGCGGAATCGAAAATATTGCAGCGGGGAGTGTTATGGCGTTGGCTTAGAGTGCTGGCGCAGGAGGAAGCGGCCTGGCGATCGTCAACGGGGTTGTGCAGGCAGGCGGTGCTACGATGACCTTGGGAAGTGGAGGCTTAGCATGGGCCAAGGCTAGACTTTGACCTTTTTTCCTCATGGGAACTGGAAACTTCCATAGATAGTTCGTGATACCTAAAGATACTCCTGTATCCCTATGAATTCAATCCAAGATGTGGGAATCGCATTTTGTTCTCTGTTCTTCTGCGAAGGCACTACCATGGCCATATTCCGGTGGCATAAACGAATCTTCCAACATCAGCATCCCTCCTTCCTTGGATAATATCAAAAAGTCCCCTTGCCGAATCGATCGGGTCTCCAGCCATTCCTCCAGCAGTTCTGGCCTGCTCAGACTTTCCGCGTAGGTTCGATCGTACCAAACCGGGGCAGTAGGCGAAAACGCGAACATTTTGACTTTCCAGACGCTTGTGTTGTTGGATAGTAGCCATGTTTAACGCAGCCTTGCTCATTCGATACTCATCCGAGGCCCATTTATACCAAATGGACTCCTGGTCGGTTGCTAGCCCCATTGAGCCTAGGCCACTAGAGATCTGTATAAGATATGGGCGCTCAGACTTTAACAACAATCCAACAAAACCCTCAGATGCAGTGAAGGCTCCAGTGACATTTGTCGCGAATATTTTGCGTAATTTCTCACTGCCAGTATCTTCAGGCGCTGAAATTCCGGCGTTTGAAATGAACACGTCAACCCTGCCAAATTCCTTTTGAATCTCGCTCACACCAGCATTTATCGACTCGGCATTGGTCACATCGAGTTGAAGCATAGAGAGAGTGCCTTTGGGGTTGCTTGCCTCGATTTCGGCGAGGGCTTCTTGTCCTTTGATTGTGTCACGACAAGCCATTATAACATGGTAATCAGGCTCCGAGGAAATTAATTTCGCCGTGGCGTATCCGATGCCCGAGTTAGCACCTGATCATGGTCAGTTTAACTGAACTCAGATGTTCATTCTCCCAAGACCACAGCAGTGACGCACCTGTGATGAGGACTATTGTTGACGAGGACATTGTGTCGGTATGGAATGTGTGATGAGGCTCGTCAGAGAGATGGGTCCGGCGATGCGCGAGCATGCGAGGTGCGGTTGAGAACACAACAGCGAGACAAGACAATGGAGATGTAGTTTCTGAGTTTATTTATCACGCAAAATCTAGTAAATCAAAAGTCGTCGTCAGAACTTACAATGCGCCATATGATTTACTTGAGAAGCAAATCATTCGGTCGTTGATCATCATCCAGCGGAGATAGCGGCGGTTATCTCCGCTCGGGAAAAACCACATGCTGGGTTCGGTCATTTACCAGTGAGAAATAACCTAGCAAAATACATACGCCAGTCAGGTATCTCGGATATAGGAGTTTGAGTTTAAATCCAGTTCAAGGGCATGGGGTTGAATTTACGAGTTCTTGACTCTATGCTCAAACGCCCGCGTGGTTGTTTCATATTCAGCATCTAAACGTCCAACTAATCCAATGAATTGTCTCTAGTTTGTTTGAAGAAAAAATTCCAGTCCTAAAACGCGCTTTTATGATATATATACACTTCTTACTTCTATGCCTAACTATCGGATCCCTGCTGTGAATATCAAAGCTTTGTGTGGTGAGCTTATACTATGACTTTAGTGATACATGCGCTCCCCTCGAATGCTAGTAATTTCACTCGATATTCCGCTTAATCAAATTGATAATGGCCAGCTTTGGAAACTGTTGCCATTCAACTATATTGATCGCCTTGTCCATATTGAGGATATGTCAATTTTCTTGCGTAGAGTCCCAGATCATGCGGTTCAAACTTCGTCCCCCTCCTCATTTTTCCACCACTTCCAAAGTTCCTCGCTCCAAATGAAAAGCTGAATGGTGCCTGAAACACAGATAAATATGAACAATAATAGCTTGGTGTTTTTCCAGATGCCGATCGACCGAAAGCTCATCGCCAGGGGAATCTCGGGCTTCGATTCCAAGTATCCGAAGTCCGACTTGTCTGATTTGTAGTCCTGATTGGGTTTATTAAGAAGCTGAGAATACGTAGAGAATGGTAGCGGTCGAGGTAAAGTTTTCGGTTGATTGTGCGATATCCGAGGAATGAGGCTCTTGGCAGCAGTGGTGTGTGTTGGGGGGCCCCTTGAGACGTTTCTCACAGAAAGAAGCAGTCTGCTGGCTATTGTCGTCATTTCGGATGATGCCCTGCGTATTTATTGCGAGAATGAACTTGGATAGTTGCTCTGATTGTAGTGTAATAGGGAATTTGACCTCAGGTGTCAGCAACATCAATTCAGTTTTTGACGTCTCGTCCCCTCAGCGCTAGTCCTAAACGGCACTGGAGCCCGTGACGAGCATTGACTACGAGGGTGAAAAACATCTTGACAAATTGCATGATGCTGTTATCTGGTTAATTTTACATAGGAAAAATTGACGAACAACAGCAGACACATTTGCAGTATAAATCTCGTTCGAGCTAAAATAATTTCGCTCTTCGGACTGCCATTTAGAAAACTTTATAACATTAATAATATTTTTTTCTGGCCAGGCTCGGTCTTTATGAGTATATCAATGCAATGCCCTTCAGTGCGGCTTTACATTGGTCGGAATTGCTTTCGTCGATCAGGGTCCATAAAAATGATGTCGAGATTTTCGGGTGACGTAAAAGAGCTGGCCATTCCAAGGATGTGGACCCAACATTTGGCATATCTAAAGCTGCACATAAATCAAGAAAACATCATTGAAAATTTGCTGTCTGTCATTCTGTGATCTTAATTGGGCTTATTTTTCCTTCAAATATTTCCTCTGCTCAACAATTTCAGAAATAATTTTTGGTCCCAATGGCGACTTCAAAAGATCGGGACCTAGACCAAGAGGAAACTAAAGGTAAACTTGAAACTCTATAAAAGCTTAATCGGAACGATCTAGCTAAATACGCGACAAATTACCAGATATGAATTCAGACGAGTACGAACCACCTGAGGGGACTCAGGAAGATGCGAGCAAAGTCGAAGGAGCCGGAAATAATCCTACATTCAGCTTGGCTGGCCCTGGAGCGAATAACCCAGCAAGCAATACGTATATTGGAGACAACTACCGCGAATACAACCCTCAGTATGGAAAGGAGAATGATTCTCCAACTTGGAGCTTGGCTCAGCCACTTCCTCATATTGTGCGGCCGGGCATGCAGCACGGAGCACTACCAGAAGATCGCAAAGAAGACAAGCAGGCCATGACAAATGGACAAAGCCTGGATGCACCAAGTAAACAATCTGGGAAGGCCCATACTTCGGGCTCTGATGAGGGTTTCTTCAACACTTGGTCGAAAATCAGACATTACATTCGTGAGCCTCTGGCAGAATGGCTTGGGGTAAGACACGGCTACTCGTTAATTTTGAGGCATCGTGTACTAAAACATATCGGTCGCAGACAACCGTGGCAATGACAATCGGTCTTTGTGCAACTCTATCTCACTTTACCTCAGATGGCCAGGCTGGAAGTTATACTTCCCAGAGTGTCGCGTGGGGTTTTGGATTCATGGTCGCCATCTATATCACTGGTGGTATCTCTGGTGGTCACCTTAACCCAGCTTTCTCCATTGCTTTGTCTGTATTTCGTGGCTTCCCCGCCCGCAAGTGTATTCAATATATACTTGCACAGCTTCTTGGAGCCATAACAGCAGGTGGAATCGCATATGCAATCTACCATGATGCCATACTCGAACTCGTCGCTACTACCAAAGTACCCCAGAACGCAACAGCTGCTGCCCAGGCTATGATAACTATGCCGAAATCTTTCGTTCATCCAGCCACAGCTTTCTTCACCGAGTTTCTAGGCAGTGCGATTCTCTTTGGTGCTGTTGTTGCTCTTGGAGATGACACCAACGCTCCACCCGGTGCGGGAATGCAGGCATTTATTCTAGGAATTCTCATTTCAATTGTGGTTCTTGCGCTGGGCTACAACACGGGAGGGTAAGAAAAAATTATTTGACTTCAAAAAATATTTTCATTCGACTAATAGGCTTGTCTAGGTGTTTCAATTGCGCCCGCGATTTTGGTCCACGACTTGTTGCCCTCATGGCAGGATGGGGAGGTAACCTGTTCCGAGAAAGCCACGCATGGTGGGTTTGGGGCCCTTGGTGTGCCGATATTAGCGGTGCATTGTTTGGCGCGTTAATCTATGATATGGCTATATTCACTGGAGGCGAGAGTCCTGTCAACTACCCTCGCCGTCGACGAAAGCGTGCTTTTCATGTGAGAGCGGTCAATTTGCGAAAGAAACTTGGGTTGAGGCGAAAGAGAACGAAGGATATGGAGAGCTCGACTGCTGAGAACGACATGTAAGGTTCGAAACTGCGAGATAACGCTTTGACTGTATCGGGATGCTAAAAGAATGCGCAGACAGGAGTAGGAGGTTTCTAAAGAGGAAGACTACTGACGAAAAAAAGAAATAAGGATACTCTAATTAATCGTGAGATACCGCTTAATCTTCATCGGTGTTAAATGGTTTGACTTTTAACAATTTGCATTTTGAGCAACATGTACAAAATTCACGAACCCTTTCGAAGTGCAAGTGAGGGTCAAGTTAATAATAAATTGTTGGAAGAAAGCATTCAAAGGCTTTATGAATTCACTTATCGCTATTCAATTGTAAAGTAAATTATTCGCTGGATTTATTAAAATATCACGTTGCATTAAAAGACAAACTGTGATAAATACGATTTTTAATGACAAGGATAATTCAAGTTCTTGACGTTTTAAAAGCCAAACGATAAAAAAGATTTCACCTAGGATTTTTGGAAAATACCTCGGAGGGTGTGTACATACTAGATAGTACCAACCCTAAGCAGCGAGTAACAAAGCCACCAAGTCAATTACATTCATATAAGACTACTATAGCAATGGGGCTTCCCGCTGTAGATAGACATACAAAGATAAAGCATATTGCATTTGGACCTATTAAAGAATTGCTATTGTCATTGCTTTTCCTCTTTACTCAAATCACTATCTCTTAAGCACCTTGCCCAATATGCGGGAACTTATTGAATAAATAACTATCTGATATTTAATATTGGTACCGTGGCGTATATTGCATATGATTTTGCGGCTCGGGGAAAGACCTAGCAGTATTCTCTGCTAGTTCTGTCGATCAAGCAAGTAAGCTTTAGATCCCTTAGCCACGTGGGCGACCTTCTGATACTGTCCCAATTAGCTTGTTTGAGATCTCGGTAAGAAACTGTGATACGTTTCAGCTTGAATAAAGACTAGTTGGATCAGTACCTACCGCGCGGCTCTTTCCCTTTTAGGCTTCTGTTTGACTGCATGGAGTATATACGATGTACAATCGGTCGATCTTTACCGCGTAGCCGGATCTCAGACATTATATAGAAAAAGTATCATTTGAATCATTATTGGCCATTTCAATTGCCTCGGCTGATTTACAATGCGAGAATTGATATGTATCGAGTTACTCTCGTGTAGTAGTATCTTAACTCTTGGCTTGCCTACATTAGTCCCCCATAAGTGGAGAAGGCGTGTTGAATGAAACCTGATTGTTAGTTCAAGGAATTTCCGCTATTCTGCGTCCTTGACTTGAGCCCCCTCATTTTAAATTCCTTACTCCAATATTACCAATCCGCGGAGCGGAGTACTGAGACAAATAAATGCGGAGGTGGGACCACCATAATGCCAATCCGTCCACCTGTCAACAAAGTCAATCTCCGGTTCCCCACAACCCTTTTCTGTGACAACGCCGAGCGAGACAAGACAAAAAGCCGTCAATAGCCATCCATATTCCGGCTTATTCCTGATGACAGATTAGACATTAGACCCTGAATACGATGTCTATATGCAGGGGCCTAGCTGAAAACAAAGAAAGGCTCGTGCTGGCACTGATAAGAAGCATGGCCACCGCTCACCCGACGGTGCCCCGCTGTGGCTGGGCCCGCTAGGCCCAACCGGAGATATCCAAGCCCCTACCAATCTAACAATGAGGCTTCAAAGGAGCCTATCACTCCACTCCAGCTCGCTTGTTTCTGGCCCCCATGTTTTCGGGGAGGACTCCACCCCTGAACTGGATCCATCAAATTTACCGAGGGCCAAGCAAAACCCTGCATATAGGAGCTCTCTTAGCCGTTCGTAAATACCTAGCGTAGAGAATGGAGTCAGCTGTTGGTAAATTTTCGGGTTTTTTCTTTCAAGTGTTCTCAGTATCAGTCTCGTTATTTGCCACAATGCCACCCATATCCTTGTACATGTGCTGCATAACCGCTTAATAAATCTGCATGTAGTATGGTATAGACATCCGCCAATCTTGGCCCCGAAGCTTGTTTAGCTAAGTCCTGATACCACCTCCTGTAAGCCATGGACGCCACTAAAACCCCCTTAACCAATGGGTTCCCCGCAACGACATCCCCTCCGACCTCCGGCAGACGACAAGGATCAAGTCCCACAGGCTGTGTACGTACATATGCATCCGCTCGCCCAAAGCGGGTCGACAGTCCACCTATCAAAATTCGCAACCGATTAATTTTTCCGGATGTGAAGGGGTACATTTCGCGAGAGAAATTCAAAATCACGAATAGAGATAGAGAGAACGCGACGCCAACCGGATAATATTTTTCGGAGGCGTTTTCGACATGATAATTTGTGGAAAGCTTCATCGCGCCACTATCTTTAACTTATTCTCACCTTCCTGATTTAATTCAAAGTTTTTTGACTCTTTAATCTCAAGTTCTTGGCCAATTAAATCATTCGATCGCTTCATATCACCCAAGCCCGAGTTGTCGGGTGTGGATACTACGCTGTATTTGTACGACTGCCCGCGCACAACGTGGTTGTGGCGATCAAATCACCCTTCCCCGCGTGGCATGTCCAGAGTCTATTTTCTATTTTCTGTTTTCGAAAAGGGTTCTGGAATGAAAGGGTGGCGTGTGTTGTTAACTTGGCAGCTGGTACTTATTTAGGCCTGGTCTGGGCGTCTGATAGTGGCCTATCCGGGGTGAGGTGATAGTAAGACGATATGAGGATGTTCCATCGTTGTTATACATGTTTCCGATTTTGTTTCATTCGAAGTTGAGGTCTGTGAGCTTGAACCAATGGGGTTTTGTCGTAGCCTGTTTTGTTTCTTTGTCTTTGGTATACCCTTTGGACTGGCGAGGATTAACTCATACTGTGGGGGTCTTTGAGATTTTGAGGTCTTGTACAAGTTAAACTATTACTTTAGCGCCATTTTGAAATGTACTGAAAATTCAATGTGATAGTAGAGACATGTCTGGTATTTGATAAAAAACTATTGAATGTCATGGCAACTAGATAACTAGTGCTTTTCTGATTAAGTTCACAATTGTGTGATAATTCTGCGTCACGTTCAATAACTCATGACGGTTCCCATTTATTCCAATGCTTCTAATGCCATAAGTTTATGAGATTGGAACAGCGCATCCCCAAGAGGTAGCAATGGAGGACTCTCCAGCGAAATACTCAATCAGAGCCTCAATAGCCGCCCATGATCCCATACCAGACAAAGCAAGTCCACATGCGAAGTAGAGGGTGCTAGGAACGTTCAAATACCATCTGTTCATGAAACCTCGAACCCATCTCTTAATGCCAGTATCGTGTCGAATGGTCTCGCGTGTGGCGGGGTCGAAACCCTCACCGGAGAGCTTGGCACCAATCTGGCAGTTGTAACCAACGTACAACAGAGCGGGGAAGGTGTAAGTGAAGTTGAGAATCAACAGGGCGCCGACAATTCCGGAGACACCATTCAGGTTAGGGACGGAGGCTGCGACAATGAAGGCGAGGATCCAGTAAAGAGGACCCAGGGCGAACCAGCAGAAGCGACCCTTTTTGGTGGTGATGGGAGGGAAGTCAAAGATCTCCTGGAAGACCTCGATATAGACAGTCTTCATACCGATGTTGAAGTACATAATGCAAGCAATAGCACCGGTCAACAGTGAGAAGACGTTTCCGACTGTCTGGAGGGAGAAGGGAGTAACGGCGGTGGTGATAACCTGGGCGGAGTACTGGCCGTAGAAAGAGTAGACGAAAGCACCGAAGAAAATATAGACGACACAGATGAAGAGCTGGGCCAACATCAGTCCCTTCCAGAAGTCCATGGGGTTGCGCATCTCAGCGAGGAAAGCAACGAAGAGCAAAGCACCACCCCAGCTGTAGACCATCTGGTTAACACCGTTCAACTGCCCGGAGAATCCAACAGCGGCGGGTTGGTACTGGTCAGGGGGTGCGCCGGCGAATGTGACGACAGGTGCCGGCAGACCATCAGCCATATCCTTGATACGAGTGCTTCCAATTGTAGCACCATAGTCGACTGGGTAACGAGCTGCTGCGACCATACTGTATTGCAAGGTTAGTTCGGGAACGGTATAGGCAGATATAAGTGAGTACTTACACAATGATGAAGCTGACAATGTTCAACCAGACAGACATGTTGGCCAACCATCCGACATGCTGCAAGCCACGGATCAAACCAGCAATAATACCAAATGCGGTAAAGATGGCAAAGCAACCAATGTAACAAATGCTTCCGCTCGACAGCTGAGCGATAATCTGACCACTTCCAAGAACCAAAACGGCAACAGTCATGAATTGCTGGAGAGCTTGGGTAGCGTTGATGAAGTGACGTGATTTCCTGCCGAATACACGGAAGAAGGTGTCGCCATAACTGAGAATAGGGTATCGAGATGAGTCAAGAGCCAGGTAAACTTTCCACAGAATCCATCCACTGATACCAGCAGCAACCGAGAAGACCACATAGAGAGCAACACCAGGGCCGTATCCGACAGTGGAGAATGCATATGGGCAAGATGACCAACCGAGAATATCGGTGGTAATCAAGAAGAAAATGGTTCCCCAGCTGGTTGTCTTCAAAGCTCGGGCCGCAGTCTTCCATTCCTCTTCCGACACATTGAGATCGCTACCCCGGACGGTAGTGGTAAATTTCTCATTATTTCCCATGACCTGTTCGTCATTCTCGGCTCTCTCACGTTCCTTCTTCTCGTCGTGGGTAACACCATGCGAGAATCGACCCTTGATGGTCGAGATGAATGTTCGAGGACCACGCTTCTCGAGGTACTGGCGATCCCTCTCGGCCTCATCAGCACGTTCGATCTGAGCCCAGTACTCATACTCTTCGAAAGTGACAGTTGAGTCGACACGAGCCTCAAGACCCCACTCACGCTCCATAATCTTACCCTTGACGATGGTATCATCGGTGATGGGGTTTGCACGAGGATCGGCAATGGGCTCAATGCCCATGTTGCCTCCAGAAGCCATGATAGCGGGACTAATGTGGAGAAACTGGAGAGAGGCTCACTTCAGTGTTGTTGAAATCGACACAGACAAAAGAGAAGGATGGGAGATGGAGAACGGGGGACTAGTCAAGCTAGTTATATGCCACCCGCGTTTTTGAGGTGAACACTGGCCACCGCGCACAGAACCAATCAGGCCAATTGTGGTTTACCGGATATCACCGGGGAATCGGGGATCTGGACTAAAAATGCCCCAAGTGAAACCTGCTGATAATCCAACAACCCGAGAACGGTTGGATCTGAGTCCATGCATCTCCCAAATGCAACCCTGTTCCTTGTGGTGGATCCCCCAGTTCCGCCTCCCGATTGGTGTCCAAGTGTGGGCCCATGAGAACAAGCGATTTAAGTTAGTGTAAAGGATGTCGGGGATCCAACCTCAATTGAGAAGGTGCAATGTAGCTCAAAGCCTTTTGTTTACCCCGCGTTTCCGCTAACTCGTCCGCTAACTCGTGGCGTCTGCTAGATAAGGAATTACACTGTTTGCTGGTTGATGGTTGATGGCTAAGGGGAAAAGGGGCTGAACCAAGCACCGGACTACGTGGCTAGTACTCTGCAGCCGAGAACACCAAGAGAACACAGATACCAGGCGTATTTATAAAAAAGCAATTAAATTAAATCTATCTGACTCTCGACGCATAAGCAATTAAATTCTCACGGTCGCAGGGACAGTCTTTCCATGAGTGGCACGGCGTATCTAGCTAATACTACACTATACGCACGCCACCAATTTTAACCGACCGAGCCCAGAGACCTTACGGTCCCATGTGACTCTCTCCGTTATCTATGAATTTATATTTTGACTTTTCTAGACCTAGAGTTTTCTCCACATAGCGTGAATCGAGGGTTTTTGGGTCTGCGGCCCTTTGCATTGACCCCTATCGGACTCCGGTTGCTGAACCACACACACAATCGTGGACCCTAGAACCGACCCTATTAATGAGACACACAGTTCTCCGGATCCTGAGGACGTTCATCGAGACAATTCAGAATTGTCACTTATTAATATAAAATTATATAAAATTTGCCTCCGAGCTTATCGCAATCTCCTGACCACCGTACTAATTAGTGTTGGTACACACTAATATCCATCCATAATCTAGTACTATAGTGCTAGTGTCGCCTTTTTCCAGCCCCCCTGCTAACAAGCGAACGTAAAAATTTAATTTACTTGGTTATTAGTCGAGATAATTAAAACCGTTTTCAATACGTTCAAGCTCGTGTTGATGATTATGCAATATGCACGTTCGAGCGGCAAGATGGCGTGATCTTCAGCCATATTGCTAGAAATGGTGCGTTTAATTTTAGACAAAATTAAGTCGTTCAAAAACGTGATATTTTATATTTTATATGATTCCTTCATTATGTGGCAAACTAAGCGATCAGAGCCATCCGTATACTGTGGCACACTCTAGAGTGTAGCCAAGCAGTCAAGATCTGGCGGGAGGCGGGCCAAGACTCTCGGCAACGCTTAGGTATAACATCCTACCAATGATACACATGCGTTATACTCCGTAGTTGCATGGATATAGTAGTACATAAGAGCCGTTTTCTACTTTATTCTTTAGATAGTACGACGATAGTGTCGATCCTGATCTACGCCCGACTGCTTAGTAATCCTGGCTCTTTTAGGTCATAACCTTAACCTGCGTGCTCCACTTTCTGTTTGTAGCCGCAGACATTCTTTGGCTATCACATACTCTCAAGACTCGATCGTGACGTATTAAACATCCAAGGCCAAAACATCATTATCTGTCTGCACAATCAATCCTTATCAAATTAATGAGCACGGGTATCTAACTTCTATAAAATCTCAATCTTGCTTTCACATCTCCTATATGTACTCCTCATCATACCATCATGCCTTCCAGGGCGACCTAATACTATATATGCTATATTAACGATACCTAGAAACAACTTGAATCCATCCAGGATCCAAACTGGTACCATCGTCATGATACATTCAAATTTTTTGATATCGGAGTCACATATTCTCTCTCTTTCCTTCCTTTATTGTCTTCAAATTCAGCATGAATCATCAAGATGTCGCGGGATACTCTTCACCCATGATTCTCTCCAGTCACACATAAGAAACTTGAAGCTTCATTAGTGCTACTGAACTCCCGACAAAAAAGGAAGGAATGTTAGAACAGGTAGTACAGTTCAACTATCAACCACGTCAAGGACCTGGCTTCTTGAGTTTACTCGCTGGAGTCGAGTTGCAGATCAAGTTCCTATTCTTGGGCATTAAACATCGCGTGGTATTGATTGGACAAAGTGTTCAAACTGGGATGTGATCTTGGGGAATCAGCATCTGTTTGAGAAAAGACGGCGTTTTTCGTTGTTTTCGGCGTGTTTTTTTGTGTGTGTTTTGTCCTTGCTAGCATGTCTGGGAGGGTGTGATGGGATGAGAGAGTGCATCCATGCGTGGCGGTGATGCCGGGGAGGAATTCTGCCCGCTATCCGCTTAGGAAGATAGATAGTGAGAGCTGGGAGGTTATTCCTACCACCACCACCATCCATAGCGTGAAAACCAGCTGCTTTTCCCACGTTTTCTAGCCCCTACGTACGTACCCGACATGTGTCATCACATATATAGACCCACATGCCATACATAGCTTGGAGATCTGCTCTCTATGCCACTGATAATACCTGAGTGCTATTCTATCACCAGTAGAGGTGCCCCATCCATGGATCAGTTTATGCAGTCTTATTATCTCAAAAATCAACTCAGAATCTTTTCATTCTCAAACTTATCAAGATGAGTAGACTTCTAGGAAAGAAATTATCGTAGAGGCTACTGAAATTAATCATCCACACTCTATCTTCCCACCTCTCCTAGGACCTAAATTCTGCATAGATAGTTTCCAACTTCCTGCCATCTTTCACTTGCAACACACACATGACACCAGAAAACATCATCCGGATCAACAGCCTTCTTAATCTTGTGCAATCGCTCATAGTTCGATCCCCAGAACGCTTGTTGGAAGTTTGGCTCATCCCAATAGGCCTGTGCCAAATTAGCAAAAAGATATGATCAACGCATCAAATATAGTGAAAGTCAAACCTCGTTTAAATAGGCACCAGAATCAGGAACCAATCGCCGCATAGCTTCAACCTGCACATGGTTGATTTCATGCTCAACTGTGTCTCGCTCTCTTTCGTCAAGCGGCGTCCACGACTGGGATGTCACTAATGATTTTTGTAAGCACGTCTACTTTCAATGAGGAGTAATGTATGTAAAATTAAGTGCGGTTGTTGGCATACCTGCATGAATCAATGCATTCCTCCATGCAGGATTCACAGAATCACCACCACGCGGCTCTGCATTCCACACACCCTTGCCAGAAACCATATACAACCTGCCACCTGCATCTCCAAGAAATTGAATCAATGCATCCCGAAATTCACCTTTCTTTAGAGTCGACGGTGGTAGAAGACGAGATCCAACTACCTTATCTACGCCTGCTCCTTCGTCGTCTGCATACTTCATGAACATCTCATAGAATGTCGGGAAGATAGTCGACGATACTTCGGTTCTGAGTTGCTGATCATAATATGTCGCGTTGATGTGCTGTACGAATGGCTCTAGCAATTCTTCCAGTTCATGTTGATTGGTAGGGTTATACAGTGCGAACACAGCCTGGAAAGACGAATTACCCTGCCCACTTGTAACTCCCGCGGCACTGGTATTTGGGTAGATGTAGGTATAAGCGGCGACGTCAGAGTCAGCAAGAGCTGGGTATTGCGCAAGAAGATAGGAGATGCTGTCCCAGAATGAGGTTTCGTTCACTGGTGTTTCGATTGTAAAGTCATAGACTGCGATCGGGGTAGAAGGAACCGTCCGGATGGTGACTCTTGTTAAGATTCCATATGTGCTTCCGCCGCCCTGGATTTTGTATTAGAAGCTTGCTATGGTATTGGGGATAGAATGTTCGACGGGATAACCTACTCCGCGGACTGCCCAGAAGAGATCCTGATTTCTGCACTCGTTTGCCACGATGATCTTACCGGTCGGCGTCACCATTTCCACCTCATAGACCTGGTCAGAGCCTAGCCCATAGATATTCGATAGTGGACTGTGTCCTCCGCCAGTTGCGTATCCACCTAAAGTCACTTCTGGGCCCATGCCATCGACGGCAGTTAAGTTGTATTGATCGAGGTCGGAATATATGTCGCTAACGGAAGAGGCAGCACCGGCGGTTACAGCCGTGGTGTTGATGGTTATATCGCAGCCCTTTGGTGTGAAATTATCGTGATATTCAAAGTCGCCGGTCATATAGCGCGTCCATATGGAAAGGGAGTACGGAGCTGCGGATCTTGAATAAGTTAGATTTGAGCGATCACGAATAAATTTTGAGATGATTGATTCACCTCTTAAGATAGTCATGTCCAGAGGCTTTGACAGTAAGCCTTATGTTGTTCTTCCGCGCGAAGTCAATACCGAGTTTGACTTCTTTTGCAGATGTTGCGTTAACGACGTAGGTTGGGTACCCAAGTCCACTGCAAGGTGCAGAATTATCTGGAAGACAAGAGTCATTGTTCATGTTGTTCCAGGCCGTACTTATCGGGTCGTCTTGGTGGAATGCAAATGTATTCCAGGAGCGAGTGATATTGGCGCATGTCAAGTTGTAGCCAGTGTAGAGCGAATGGCATGCAAGTGCGGGCGGAGAAGGCTGCAACAAGCGGCCTGAGAGACTTGAGTTAAGCTCCCTCCATTGGGAGAAGCTAGGCCAGGATGCGTCATTGGGGGTTGATTTGCATGTCAGGTCATGAGCTGATGCATAATTCAGCAGGAGAATAAAACTAGCAAAAAATTGTAAAGGAGAAAGAACCCCCATTTCAATTATTTCTCTTTTAAAGAATAAGAACGAAAATGGCCAGAGAACGTCTAGATATTCTAAGATGTTTGTAGGTTCCAATTGGGATTTATATACTTCTCCTCTATACCACAAAAGCGGCAATGATCGGCGACCGAACTGCGAAAGCCGCAGTTCGGTTCTTGGCCCCTTCGGACAAAACGCCTGGCGATTGCGCAAATGTACTCCGTAGAGCGATATGCTTTAGAACTACATTCCTGCATCTGTTCTGCTCGGTGCTGAAAATTTCTTCGCCGGAATTTGTAAAAATAGACCTCAAAACTCAATGTCCATTTGTTCATCCCCGACTTGAAATAGATCGATGTACTTGTCCCATTCCTCCCACCACTCTGGATTTTGGGTATATGGAGCAATCGCTTGTTGACCTGATGTTGTTTCGAAGTCCACAGAGCTAGATAATAATGAAGGGTCTTTTGCCCTCACTTTGGGAATATTTGGAAGTCTCTCAGCAAAAGTCTCATTGACAGTCTTCCACTCTCGAACAGCCCGAGGCTCTCCAGTTCTCGGGTCAAGATTCCTCTGGCTGCAAGCATGAAAAATAGCGTCGAACATGACGGAAGCACCAAGCTTGTTCCGCACAACCAACCTATCCATACTCCCAACCGAAATCCCTTTTTTAAGAATATCCATAAGTGCCTCTATGTGAATTGCGGCACGAGCAAACTCTCTCCGTTTCGGAAATGACTGAAATATCAAATGGGCGTCTTTCATGCTTTCAATAGCATAGATATAGTTCTCCCCAGAGGAACGAGGAAATGTGGCTAGATACCGGAATAGTACTGTTGTTGCATGGAAAAGGGGTGTGAAGTATAGGTCAGGTTGATACTCCATATCTCCGGCCCTGTCTTCAATTTCGTTGACATTACTGATTTTGAAAACATGTATGAGGTGCGTCGCTGCCCGGTAGCTTTCTTGGAGATTTTTCAGGTGGTTGGCTTGGAATCTCGGGTCTTCTGTTAAGTCACGGGTCAGTGAATTAAATGACATTGAGACGACATATAATTTTGCAATGGCCCGTAAAAGATCCAACTTGGGTAAATTTTGTGAGTATTTCACATCAGATCCTTCGTAATGGATCTGGTCCAGTTGACTGAGAAATAGATGTGCAATTTTAAAATGGACATTGGGGTCCTCGATGTCAGCAAGGGTTTCCATTGCTGATATTTGAATTTTCAAGATCGAAAAGATGCTGCTTAGAGGTTTTGCAGAGCTGAGAGTCTCATTTAGTTTCGATAAAGTCTCAATGCTTCGATCAATAGACCTCATCTGCTGTTGCGTTGAGATAGGCATGGGCATTCCTGATACGAGTGCAACTCTAGATTGGCTATTAGTGCAAGCCTAATCTAAAAACTTTTCCTTAAACTTACATAGTGCCCACCTGAACGCAACCTAGCCAAGTCCGAGATTTGGTTTCATTTGTGACGTTGCTATCGGTCGAGGGAGCGAATCCTCGCCATTCACCTTCTTCAGTGTCTGGCTCAGAAATAGTATGACAATGAAGTTGCATTGCAGCATTGGTTGCCAGACCTATATAATTCCAGGCTGGGTTTTGTAGATATTGTGGCTGAGGGATCGGCCATAAGCAATGAAGCAATAAGGCATCAATTGTTTTGATGTGGTCGATTGCCTTATAAAGAACTTTTGCAAGAAGCTTTTCGACCTCAGGTATTAACTTGAGATAAATATCATGGAAGCTCTCATTCTCTTGACTAGAAACTATTATTATAGTCCAGAACAAGAGTGGGCTTTCCGTGAATAAATCGGACGGCAATAATGAAGGCTCGAGAAAGATCGCATACGGTCGATAATGTGCGTCAAAGCTGTTGGTCCAATTTAGTGAAAGATATAAAAATCAAGTCCTGGTAGAACATACTGTTGAAATAAAGCTACGATATCATTAGCTTCGACTTTGAGGTTCCCTAACTCATATGCCCAGGGTGCATCATTATGAGAGTGTCCAAGCCAGGATTTGGACGTATCAAGCATAGAATCACAAGGTACCGTAGTTCTTGTGGTTTTAAGAGATGCGCCCTGAGTATTAATATTGACAGAAGGTATACCAGCCGGTGCATGGTTTGTTCCTTCTATAGAGTGCATGGTGTGCAACTCATTGGTGATCTCCTCGGTGAGTCTAGGTTCCCAAGTTCAGTATTTTGGGCAAGGGACCAGGATAAAGCTCCTTACCGTCTTGTAGACACACGCTTAAAATGGGCATCAAACCGGCAATCAAACTTCCGCGATCTACACCGTGAGCAAGGCCCGTTCAAGGTCTTGCGTGCATCGCAAGCGACTTTGGCTTGTCTGCAGCGGGTGCAACTCTTGGCACGACTTGCTGGTTGCATTGCAGCAATTCGCGAGGTATCCCTTGTGCAATTTTCCAGCTCAGATCAATGATCAAATGAAAAAACAAAGCGACATCGCCGACACCGAGAATTAAAAGCTTGGTTTCTGCGTCCTTACGGTAGGATCGAAAGGGGATCATAGCGGTGCGATAGGCGGTAGAGGTTAACAAAGGGCCAAAGGGGTTTTTCCCCCGCTGGCCGCTATGATCCACCGTACATAGCATGATTAAAACTCTCTTACAATCATCGTCATCAACCACCCCGCGCTCCTTCCCTTCCTAGAAGAGAAACACCGAAAACGGGTTATATAATCAACTTTGTATAATAGTTATAAACCGTCATGTTTGATTGTTGATTATCATTTAATTTTCTAATTTACTTGTTAAAGAAAATCACTATTGAGGGGGTCAATTTATTCGGTCCACCCTCGAGCTTATAGCTATTGGCAGACGGAACGGAATTCCCCGCGGAGAAAAGCAATTAATCTATGAATCTATGACCCGCGTGGTAAAAATAAAATTCCCTGATTAAAAATTGAGGTTTAAATGGTAAACAAAGGCACAATGACTCGGAGATGTAAAGAAATCTGTGTATCAGAATATATCTACCTTATCTTGTTGGTATTCTCCTTGGTGTTAGTAAAGAAAAAAAAGAAAGAAAGAGAAAAGAGAAGAAAAAAAGGAACTGACCGGCTTAGATATCAGCTTTGTTGTTCCATAGTACATTGATGAGTGTATCGATGAATGAACATACGAATCTACCTTGCAGGGTTAGGGATGCATAACTCAAATTCAATTGACTCATGACTGAGCCCTGTCGCTTTGTACCTTGTGCCAACGAAAATATTCAAGAAGACCTAATTTCCTTGCCGCGGGACGAATCTCCAACATTCGAGACGGAAGAAAGTTGCCGTCTGGAGTCCCCGCAAAACAAGTGTCGTCTGGGGTCTCCGCAAAATGGATGAGAGCTTTAAAAGAGCAAAAACGCACAGTCTCAGGCTCGGAGGCTTGTTTGTATTTTCTAATCAGCCTATTCATTTACCATGTTCGTCGGGAGAACGCTTCGCCTAGCCCAGGTGCTACTCATTGTCGCTCCAACCTTTATCCTTTACGGATACAACCAAGCTGGGATCGGTCCCCTTTCCACTCTGCAGACCTGGTATCGTTGCCTTTCTTATTGTTATGAAAAAACTGTAGCTAACAGCTTACCAGGGTGCACACATTTCCGGAAATCGATTCAGTCAACACAACAGGGGAGTTACAGTCGCAGAATTCAACCAAAAAGGGCACTGTCATCGCTTCATTCCAGCTTGGAGCACTTGTCGGAGCGCTGTCATGCATTTATTCTGGTGAAAGATTGGGTCGCCGGAAACCCATCTTTATAGGAGCGATACTCACCATTGTCGGACAGGTGTTGCAATCCGCATCATATGGGATAATACAGTTTACCATAGGCCGAGTCATTCTCGGACTAGGTGTTGGGCAGTTTAGCGTCGCTGTACCAGTATGGCAAACGGAAAGCAGCTCGGCCAAGAATCGTGGGCAACATGTTGTTGTCGATGGTATCTGTATCTGCCTTGGATATGTGTTGTGCAACTGGATTGACTTTGGGCTTAGTATGACATCTGGCGACTTGCAGTGGCGAGTCCCGCTAGGAATATCGGTGATCTTTTCATTGGTCGTACTAGGCTCGGTATTTCTGATTCCAGAGTCACCACGATGGCTTGTCCTTGTAGGCCAGGTTGATAAAGCTACACATAGCTTAGCAGCATACAGAGGTCTTTCGCCAGATGACGAGACCGTTCGGGCTGAGATTGATGAAATCCAGTTATCTCTGGAAATGACTACTGGGTCTCCGAAGTCTTTGGTGCAGGAGGTGATATTTGGTGAAGATAAAGACCGTCTTATCTACCGTTTCTGCCTATGCATTGCTCTTCAATTCTTCCAACAGATGTGTGGAGGAAACCTGATTTCGACATATGTGTCTACGATATTTGCACAGAACCTCAAAATGAGCACCGAGCTATCTCAAATATTAGCAGCCTGCGCTCTAACGTGGAAATTTCTATGCAACTTCATCCCCTTTTTCACTATTGACCGCATCGGCCGTCGTAAAGTGTTTATGATAAGTGGAGCGGGTATGTGTGTATGCATGACGGTTTTGGCAATTACTAGCAGCTTTGGTACTACTTCTAAGTCGGCCTCTATTGCATCCGCTGTGTTTGTTTTTCTATTCAACACATTCTACCCGATTGGATTCTCTGGTGCAAACTTCTTATATTGCACCGAGGTCGCCCCTATACGCTTACGCGGAGCTATGTCTGCTATGTCAACTGCGAACCATTGGCTGTGGAATTTTGTTGTGGTCATGATCACACCCGTCGCCCTTGATACTATTGGGTATCGATACTACATTATTTATATTGTCATATCTGCCTGTATCCCCGTCTCGGTTTACTTATTTTACCCCGAGACGATGAACTGCAACCTGGAAGCCCTGGGCCATGTATTTCGGGATTCCCCATCTCCGTGGAATATCGTTGCTACAGCGCGTACTCTTTCGCAGAGAGAGGGGGCTGAATTAGATATGTGGATTGAATCCGAGGAAAAGGTTGTCGTTGAACAGAAAGAGAACGCATGAGAACGCACGAGAGTATGATGGTTTTTTTTCTAAAGATTTCTTGTTTTCTATTTCCGTGCTCTTTAAGACGGTGACATGATGTTTATCCTATTTCACTTGCATACGATAGCTTCGTATTACATACCTCGAAATGGACTTCTCTTGTATCCAAGCATTCAAAAAACCCTTATCCTCCAAGCTAGACAAATTCAATAGGCGTCAAAAGAATATTCCTCCCAATTATCTAGTTTTATATGATCATGTCCTCTACCCATTGCTTCCATTAACTCTCTCTGAAAAGTGCCTCTCGGCGGATAACTTCCACGGGTCACTACTTCCGCAGTTCGTACTAAATCTACCCACTTAGAAATCCCACTGCCTATAAAAGAAACGGCAGAATCCGAAAATTATTTTGACGGTCATCGCGAGGTAGCCATTCACCATAGAGGTGACCCAATTGTGGAAGACGAACCATGAAAACCAGATATATTGCAAAGATTTAGTAAATTAGATTATGAATTTGATCGGTTTTTAGTAGATTTACATAGTAATATCAATATTGATATATCTCGATATCATTAAATGTGTATGGTGAGGTCGATAAAAATATGTATTGTAACATAATATAAACGGAAATGAAGGACTTTGAAAACACCAGCTGTAGCAAAGGGTGGGATTTCTGATCCAGTGTAGTGGATCGCATCCGCGGAAGATCAAATGCCATGGGCATGGAGATCATGACGGCGGGAAACACGCGTACTTAGTTTTCCATTAAGATAGCACAAGCGAGTTGCTGAATAAAATATTTATTTATATATAGACAAGAAAAGTTCCGTTCATTATAGATCATTTACTCGAATAGTATTATCTGCTGAAAGCCCGCGCCCGAAAGATTGTTCATAGAAAACACCCAAAATTCGAACAGTACCATGACTACTAGCACGACTTCGGTTTCTACAGCGGGATCTTCCATGATTCAGAATGTTCATCACAATGGATATATTTCTTTATCAACAAGAAAGTCATTTCCATCCGTATGGATGAGATCGGGCACTTCAAAGGGTCTCTTCATCCACCAAAAAGTCCTCCCGGTATCCACCAAGCTCTGGGAGCCAATTTTACTATCCGCTATGGGCTCTGTGGGTGCAAACGCAAGACAGATCGATGGAGTTGGAGGTTCTACATCCACAACTTCCAAAGTAGCCGTGATTGCGAAATCTCAACGCCCAGGTATCGATGTCGATTACACATTTATCCAGGTGGCTCCTGATCAAGCCAAGGTCGACATGACTGGGAACTGTGGCAACATTGCCTCTGGAGTGGGACCATTTGCACTTGATGAAGGAATTGTAAGAGCAAATTCGGGCCAGTCAGAGGTGAGAATTTTTTATCATTGAACATATCTTTTGAAGTATAAATTATTGATCGGTATATATAGATTGATGTTCGAATCTTTAACACCAATACTGGACAGACAATCGTTGAAACAATCCAGATATCGCCAGATGGAAGGTTCCGAGAGGATGGTGATTATTCCATTCCAGGGGTTCAGGGAACGTCTAGTCCTATTAAGGTCGCATTTCTCAATCCTGGGGGTAGCATGACCGGTCGGATGTTCCCCAGCGGAGCACCAAAGGACACGCTCACTGTTTACTCTCCCTCTGTGGGAACCTTTTCTGTGCGGGTTAGCTTAGTGGACGCTGCGAATCCCTTCGTGCTAGTCGATGCATCTTCGATGTCTGCCAAAGACTACTTGCCTTGGATGGATCCAAATTATACCGAGTTCCTGTCTGTTGTCGAGGATATCCGCCGTACAGGAGCTGTGCGCTTCGGGCTTGCTGCAGATCTGAAGACAGCCGGACAAGTCCGAGGCACTCCGAAAATTGCGTTCCTATCCCCGGTGGCACAGGATGACATGGATGCCGATATCCAAGTTCTTGCTTTCACCATGGGAAAAGTCCATTCAAGTTTACAGTTGACTGGTGCAGTATGCATTGGTGCGGCTATGTCAATTCATGGAACTGTTGCATGGGACATTTCTGGTAAGAAAGAGCTTAATAGATGGCCGAAACACGGGATATCGGTTGAGGGGCAGGAAATTTCGGCTCCTTTACCGATGAGCATTAGACACCCAGCCGGTGTGATTAATGCAGAGACACGGCTGGGCCTCGATCTTGAAGGCCAGATCCATGTGGATAATGTAGCAGTTTTTAGGACAGCCCGTCGACTCTTCGAGGGTAATGTATTTTATCGGGGGTGAAAGAAGACAAATAATTATACATTGAATTTAGGCGCATGTCCAGTTTGGCTATTTTTATGAATCACGCTCATCTCAATTCATACCATATCTCAGTAACTTGAAAGTAGATGCATGCTCTGGCGTAGTACCACTCATTCTTCCACATGATGAAACGTATGTTGTGTTGGGTATATCAATCATATGGCATTCCGTTTCTAGGTGACCCATTGAACCCGAATAACATATCTTCATCAATGTACTCAATTGGAAATGCATCATCGTGAACGGGCAACATGGCCGGAGCTGAAACCCCGGGTGTGCCAAAAGGAACTGTTGCTGAGGCTGGAAAGTTGCTATTAGCGGCCTCGTGAAATTGCTGCGCTTCAGCAGGCTTGCCATTTTGCCGAATGAAGCTTTGTATGATCATATCCATATCCAACTCAGATACTTCTATCTCTGGGGTAACTTGAGTGAGAGCAGCTGGAGCCGTTGGACCCAGTAACCTGTCATTTTGAAGATTTCTCGGGTCCCTGGATTGTGGTATAGTACTTTCTGCAGCCTCAATATGCACATATCCACTCAGTTCCGAAGGGCTGTCGTTCAATTCCACCCCCATACGATCCATTAAATGCAGTATTACATTTTCAGCTCGTCGCACAGCATAGTTAGTCTCCTTATTCTTTTGAAATATGTCAAGACAGGTCCGCAGACTGGTATGAGCCTGACTTCCACCCTCTCTTTGCGCCGCCACGCGGACGTGTATCGTCGCCGCGACATATGTGGCGTATGATATCAGATATGGGGCTCGCCTGATTGAGAATGCGTGGTCATAAGCTCGAAGAAGATGGATAATGCGGTTTGCAGCCACCGTGCAAGTGGTGAAGGAGCTGACTGCTACCGATGGGTCTGTAGTGTGAAGATGCCCCTCGGCGACAAAAGGTCGGTGCAGGATAATTAATAAAACGTTATATAAGGATAGAAGTGAGAGAACATGGGGTGGTGGCGTGGCCTGGGTTGCATTATTGCTGAATTGAAGATGACCAGGAAGTCCACACTGCCAGCTGTGTAGTTGTGTATTCAACGTGGCCAAAGCAGCAAGAAGCTCATGTGGCGATTGATTTGAGCTTCTTTCCGAGTAAACTTTGTTCAAAATACCATTCAGGATCAAAGAAAGTTTACATAGCTCGGCGAACGTAGACACACTATAAGCGGGAGATCCAAGATACGACTGCACATCTGAGTATGCAAATGGCTGCCAATTTTCCAGCTCTTCAAAATGATCTAGAAAAGACAATGAAACTTTTGTATCAAAGTCCTGCAGGCTTGCAGGCCGGCCCTGATATAGCGCTTGGACCTTATCGACCACAAATGCTCCCCAGAATACACGACGGCGTATTTCCAGATCTTCATCCGAAAGTTGACGCATGTTTCTCAGCATCGTGGCATCCACGTGCATTCCCAAGTCAATAATCATTCGAAAGGCTGTACCGGCATATAACCACGCCGCACTTCGTTCATCACCTAGAGCAAATAGGGAGCTGGTCATTACTAGCAGTGCCTGTATTGTAGTGATCTCACTGCGATCGAGAGCACTTCCGAGGAGTTCTTTGACTCTCATGCGAAAAATCCATCCCGCTGTCCGGGCATCGTTTGGGTCTCGACGTACCTCGGGTCGATTACTGAACTTCGAAGCTCCAAAGTATATTGCATTCAAGAGGAGCTTAGAAAAGTGAGGCCCATTATTGGCCATATCACGCATAAAAGCTGGGCGATAGGTGATCAAGAAAGAGTGGTGCTGGCGGTTCCAATGCAACGACAGTAAGTGCATGCCTAGCTCTGGGTCGACTCCATCAAAGTCCAGCTTGCCCTCCCGCATGTTCATTATCTCCAATTGCCCTACACCATAATTAGGCTTCATGTATATCACATGGAGAAAGTTGACCTACGCTGATAAGCGGCTTCCCCCATCAACCGCTTTTTAATATGCTCCACGGGGACCTGAGGATCGGTCAGCCGCATCTGGCTGCGTCTGTCCATCGGCGCATCGTCAAATAAAGTGCTCGTGAGCCCATGATAGCTCGAATCGCCATTGGCAGAAATAAATATTCGCGATACAGCAGACCGACTCTGATCAGCTTCTGATCGTCTTACGACCTCCTCGACGGACGATTCTTGCATTTCAATTTGCGGCTGATCCTCACTGGCTTCCGCGGATCTACTTCCTTCTTCCGACTGAGCCTCAATGGCAGCCAGTCGCTGGTGCAGCTGATAGTTCTCTGCCTCTAAACGAGAAAGGCGTGCCTTGGACGGCCTTGGCTTTTCCGGGCCCGTTATGTAGACGCATTCTTTTCCATGCCCTTTGCAACTCGAGCAAGTCGGCTTCTCGTTATCGCAGCGCAACTTCCTCTGCTTGCAAAACGCACACGCCTTAGCAGCTCTGCGGGCCCTGGACGCAGTTGTGCCTCCCATGGATAAAAATTGTTCAAAATGTTTGACTCCGGTCAGAATCCGGGAGGAGCGGATTCCCGAGTTCGGCTATATAATTATTTTTCTCCGCGGGAAGTTCTGTTCCGTCTGCCAATAACTTTAACTTCGGAGTTGGACCGAATAAATTAACCCCAATCGCGATTTTCTTGACCAAAAAATTCAATCTTCAAAATTAAAATTTGACAGTCATGGAGGCAAGTAATACGCCTCCCTCCGGGACTGCTGTCGCAAACGCACAAAAAGTAAATGTTTCCCTTCAAGTCCAGGAAGCCTTAGTTAGGAGCGAAGTATGCTAACCACCTGTAGCAACGCACCCCGCAGTGGGTCTCATTAGTTGCAGGAGGAGTGGCAGGGGGTGTGGAAGCAGCAGTCACGGTAACACGCCTGATCACAAATCTATGAATGATAATCCAGAATACTAAAATCTCTAGTACCCTTTTGAATATTCAAAAACTCGTGTGCAGCTCTTACAACATGGCGTCGAAGCCGGTCCCTCAAATCCGCTACGAGTAATCCTTCAGGTTGCTCAAAAAGAAGGGACTGGAGCATTGTATACTGGATGCTCCACTCTTGTCATTGTTAGTCTTTTATCGCGATGGTGAAATATTGGGAAGCATTTAACACTTTTCACACGATATAGGGCACCACCGCGAAAGCAGCCGTGCGCTTTCTATCATACGACACTATCCGGAATTCCTTGGCCGATGATCGTGGAACACTTTCTGCAGGACGTGGCATTTTGGCCGGAATGGTTGCTGGTGCCGTCGAGAGCTTTGTGGCTGTCACGCCAACTGAAAGAATCAAGACTGCCTTGTTAGTGAATTATCCCCGATAATCGTGAAGAGAAGCTCATTAAACACTCGTTGGTAGAATTGATGATGCGAAAAATGCTCGACAATTTCAATCCAGCTTACATGCCGCCACTATATTAGTTCGGGATCACGGTCCCCGTGAACTATATCGCGGCCTCGTCTCTACCACAATCAAGCAATCTGCTACATCTGCTGTGCGTATGGGAACATACAATATTCTTAAAGAAGTCGCCAAATCGCAAGGTGCCGCGCCGAGTGTATACACAAATTTCAGTATGGGAGCATTGGCGGGTGTGGTGACGGTCTATGCTACTCAACCGTTTGATACAATCAAGACGCGAGCCCAGAGTGTTCAGGGAGCTGGTATTGGCGAGGCCGTTCGTAGCGTGCTCCGCGATTACGGAATTCGAGGTTTTTGGAAAGGCAGCTCTATGCGATTAGGCCGATTGTTACTGAGTGGTGGCATTGTTTTCTCCGTATATGAAGAGGTAGCAGCTTTACTTCCACACTCACCTTACAAATAGTCGACCAAATACTCTCAGTGAAGAAAAAAATCATAGATCGTCGAAATTTAGATTCAGAACGGCGAATGAGATACTCTCATAATATTTAAACAATTCATATCTATCTAGAAGTCAAGGAACCTCCACAAGAAAATATGACTCTATATGTCAGACTGTGATGCTTATGTTTGAAGCAAAACCAATTTCTTCTCTTGCTAGCTTCCAAGCCTTTGATAGCATGAGGCTTGTAGAAACAAGTTCAACTGTCTTATGGTAAATCAAGTCCTCGCCATGAAAGATTTGTTGATTTTTCAATCTCATTATTCTTTCTTAGTCATCCTTTTTTCTCTTTTCATCTCCTTTTATCGTTAGTCAATGTGTGTTCATGTACTTACTGTACATGTGTCGATCTGCCGTCTTATCTGCCGTGATTCTTGCTTAGAAATAAAATGTTTGTGGCAAATTATGGATCCCTTTTTTCATTGCGGTATACAGTATCATCTCCAACCCAATCACGGCGATTCTGCGGCCCTGAAGAACCCCACAGAGGTGATTATTAATTCAAGTTATTTGGCGTTTTATGTCAAACTATATATTCTTTTTTTTCAAGTTCTACATTCAAGCCAAATACCCCAATAGCTTGTGTCATTCGTCACATATCTCAATTAAAGATGAGCGCAGAGTCACCTCTCTTTAAGCCACTACAGGTGGGCCCAGTTACCCTGGGCCACCGGATAGCAATGGCTCCGCTGACTCGATTTCGAGCAGACGATGATCATGTTCCTCTTCCGTTTGTCGCCGATTACTACTCACAGCGAGGTTCGTTCCCTGGGACTTTGCTAGTGAGCGAGGGAACCTTCATCGATGCTCGTGCTGGTGGAGGACCCAACATTCCCGGCATTTACAATGCTGCACAGATAGCAGCTTGGAAGAAGATTACAGCTGCAGTACATGCCAAGGGATCCTACATATTTTGTCAACTCTGGGCTCTCGGTCGCTCTGCTGACCCTTCCATCTCCGAAAAAGAGGGCATTGAGCGACTGAGCGCAAGTGCGATTCCAGAAGATGAGACCAAATTACCAGCGAAAGCGATGACAGAATCTGATATCACGGATTTTGTGAACCTTTATGCCCAAGCAGCAAAAAATGCTATCGAAGCGGGTTTCGATGGTGTCGAGCTGCACGGTGCGAATGGCTACCTCATCGACCAGTTCATCCAGGACGTCTCCAACAAGCGAGAGGACGGATATGGAGGATCAATTGAAGCACGATCTCGCTTCTGTGTCGAGGCAGTTCAGGCAGTGGTCAATGCGATTGGCGTTCATCGTACAGCTTTACGTTTGAGTCCCTGGTCGACTTTCCAGGGCATGGGCATGGCGAACCCAGTGCCTCAGTTTACCCATTTAATCAATCAACTCCGCACTCTGGACCTAGCCTATATTCATTTAGTAGAGTCTCGGGTTTCTGGAAATACGGACATCGAAAGCAGTGATAGTCTGGATTGGGCGATTAAAGCCTGGGGTCCTGAACGACCTATCCTCCTCGCAGGTGGTTTCAAACCTGCCACTGCTAGGAAAGTGGTTGAGAAGGACTATTCTGGTTATCAGGTTGTGGTGGTCTTTGGTCGCTATTTCATTTCTACTCCAGACCTACCATTCCGTATAAAACACGGCCTCGATCTGGAGCAGTACGACAGAACTCAGTTTTATAAGCCCAAGTCACCAGAAGGGTTCATTGACTACCCTTTCAGTGCAGAATTTTCGAAGATTTAAAATGTATATTACATCATGATCTGAATATATCAAATAGAAATAGGCACTACTACGCCAACTCACAACATCTGAATACTTATACGGTAACTTTTAGCCACAGTCAACTAAAAGCCCGAGGCAGGGCATGATAAGATTTCAAGTTGAAAAAGCGATACCCATTAAATTACTACTTCAAAAACACTCAGCCAAGCTTACAAAATATGGCCATTAATCTCATGTTGTGATACGTTGCGATGAAGAATCTTGAGATTGTCCCTCTATACTTCGCATGGCCGTGATTGGCTCCAGCTATCGGTGTCAGTGCCAAGACATCCACCTCCGCCGCGCTAATCTCCGCGAATCAAGAACATCTTCATCTTCAAATGTTGTCTCGAAAGCATGGCCGCAAAGCGTCCTCGCGCCGCCTACGAGGCTGATCTGTCTCATTCACCCTATGCTTTCTTTGGAACTCCTCTACCACCCCTAGAGGAAGGATCGCGTGACGATGGCTCCTACCAGCCCATCTGGAAGCAGGAGGTGACCGACGAGCGGGGGAGAAAGAGACTCCACGGTGCTTTTACCGGTGGCTTTAGTGCAGGGTAAGCTTTATTCTCCTCGGTATAGCGCATGTACACCATCTAACATCTCAAAGGTACTTCAATACGGTTGGCTCGAAAGAAGGATGGACCCCTGCGACGTTCGTCTCGTCACGTCAGAATCGCGCCCGAGATGCCAAAAAGGCCGAACAACGAGCGGAGGACTTCATGGATGAGGAGGATCTAAGAGAACAGGATGAATCGCGCATTTTGAATACAACGGAAGGCTTTGCGGGGTTTGGTTCAACAGAGGCGGATCCTACGCGCAGAGCAGGTTTCATGGACTTGCTCAAGACGGGCGGAGAGACCATGGGAGTGAAGCTGTTAAAGAAAATGGGCTGGAGGGAAGGGCAGGGCATTGGGCCAAAAATTCGACGCAAAGCTGATCTAGGGGAAAAAGCTACGACGGGCGCATCGGAGGAGACATACCTTTTTGCACCGGAGAATCCGCCGATGGTCGCGTTTATACGAAAGAAAGATCACAAGGGCTTGGGTTTTCTAGGTGAGACACAGCTCGAAAAGCCTAGCGAGGAAAATAACGACGAAGAGGAAGAGGATGACTCTTTCTTTGGGGATCGTTTGTCGAACAAAAAGAAACCTGCGAAGAAATCTCAACAACGCAGTGGATTTGGCGTGGGTATTCTCAATGATACAGGATCGGATGATGAAGACCCTTACTCGCTTGGCCCACAGATTTCATATAATAAGAGCATTGGCGGCAAGAAGAAGAAAACAAAAGAGGCGAAGCCAACAAGCGCATCCTCAAATCCGCTACTCAACGCCAAGCCCGTTTTTATATCTAAAAAGGTCGCTGCAGCTCGCAGTGCTGGGGGGTTCAGAAAATGTCGTGACGGAAGATTACCACTAGATGGATTCGTTTTGGCGGATAGTCTGTCCGGCTTGTCGATCTCGGACAAAAAATATGAGCCTCCACAAATTCCTGAGGGCTGGACATCCTGCAGAAAACCCACAACTGAAGGTGCATCATATATTTCTACGGCAGATGCGGCAAAAGCTTCTACTCTCAATCCCACCTCCAGAGCTGCAGCTCTGGGCGAGACTCAATTACCAGGAAAATCAATCTTCGACTGGATGACACCAGAGGCCCGGGAACGGATTGCAAATCTCACTGGAAATACAAATCTACCACCAGCAATGAGTGAAAAGGCCCCGAAGGGATACGAATTATCAGAAGCCGACCGACGAAGGGATCTCTGGGATCTTGTTCCAAATTTAGACAAACAGACAGCTGTTCAAGCCTTAACTCGAGGTGTCAGTGGTTGGATGCCTTACTCAGAAGATGAAAACAAACGGTCTCGCTATCGGACCTTTATCGAAATTCGTGCTGGTCTTCGCGATACTCTACCAGACCGAGTACCGGGTTCTAGCACCGATGAATGGGTGACCGAGATGAATGAGTTTGCTCGGGCAGCCGAAGTTTTCAAGCCCATGTCCGGTGTCATGGCATCCCGGTTTACATCGGCCTCTTCAGGGCCCAAGATTGCATCCGATGCACCCGACTCATCGGATTCCCCTGTTAGTCGACCCTCCGAGAAACTCGATGATCCCGCGGTGGCTGCCGCCAAAGTTGGTATGTTCGGGCAATTGACTCGAAGTACGACTACCTTCTTTCCTACGAGATTGCTCTGTAAAAGATTCAATATAAAACCCCCCGAGCATGTTCAGCTTGACCCTGGCGTTTCTTCTGGAAGTTCGAAAGGACCTGGCACTCGCTTCCAGTCTGGTGGGTATCAGACTGACGCGGGGCCTAAAGATTTGGTTTCACAAGAGGTGATGAACATGATTATGATTGAGTCAGGGCGTCAGCCCGTCCCCGGCTCGGGTGAAGGCAGCGCCCAGTCAAAGCCTGCGCCACCACCGGTGGAGCCTGAGCATAACGAGGCCATCGAGGCAGAACGACCAGGTGATGATATCTTCAAAGCAATTTTTGGCAGCGATGATGAAGATGAAGAATAAAGTTAATAAGTTACCTATTTTTATCTTATGTAAGCAAGGATACACAAACGTATAACTATGTACCAGGATCAGGCAGCCCAATCAGTGTATTTATAGCCAATCCAACTACAGCCGGGACAAGGAACAGGATGGAGTAAGCCCAAATGCTTAGTCCAAAGCCTAAGACTCGTGGAATGTCTCGACCGGTGTTTCTTCACCCACTTTTCTGTATATTTCTCAAGGAATATTTACTTAACCTGCACTATATCCTCATCGTTTTCTGCCACTCTTCACCGTAATCTTCTCTGTTGCTATACATTAAGATCGCTAAGATAAAAGCCGGCCATACAGTGTAATATTATTGTATCACAATAATGATATAGCGATATTATGATAAACAGCCCTATCTTTTAGAGACTTGCCATTGAATTCTCTCCGTCGGATACAATAGGTATCAATTAATATCTTTTGGTGTACTCTAGGACTTATCCTCAAGGACCCCAAGCTCTCTGCTCTAGTGAGAGCCTCTCAATAATTCCGCGGGCGACTCGACCCACCCCTCTCCGTCCGCATCTTCCCCTCTTCCTAATTGTATGGAGCGCCGGTGTTGTCTACAACATGGTAAGTACTTGATCTATACCAGACTATGTTTTTTTTCCAGCGTGAACAAGGAAAACCTTGAAAAGGTTGCATCTTTTTCCTGCATCTCAACGTACCACCTGACCCCAAATTCCGATCTCCGCACCTCCTCACGTCCAACAAAGAAAAAACAAGATCTAACTAATTACAGGGCTGCTGTGCCTCAATCCAATCGCGTGATAACCACGACACCTCACAAGACTCTCCCTCTTCAATACAAGAGCACATCGCGCAACCCGACCAACATGACTCTAACCCGCCACCCCGTCGCACGACCAACCTCCCATTAGACCAGCACTACAATACCCCCGTCCGCCCACACATATGGAGTAGCAAGCATCGCATCTGGACGCGCGTCGATCTTGACCGTGAACGGACCGAGTTCTTCGATACTCGCGTCACAGGACGCCCGGAGATCTGGGCCGCACTCTCAACAGCCATCTCCCTCATTCAAGAAGGCGAAACCGCAACAGCGCAAAGCATCATCGATGCAGCGGGCGTAACTGTTCCAACGGGCGATCTATGTGAGGGATGCTACGATGAACAAGGTGTACTGTATCGGCTTCCGCAGTGCATTGTGAGTGATCCGAGCAATATGGTTGAGGAGTCACGGGCGCGGTCGAAGCAAGCCGTTGATTCGGGACAAGAACAAGAAGACGGACTTTCGGATGGAAAGCTGGCTGTGGATGATGCGTCGGGGGATGAACTCATACAGTCTGCTGCGGATGTGGAGCGGCGGAGAGACGAGAAGGGGAAGACTCGTGAGCGGGATTTAATCCGCGTGGTAGCTAGGTTGAGTGATGGTGGTCGGGACCTGGTGCTGTTGGTTGGTAAGAGTCAGAGCGTGGGTTTTCTGGCGAGAAAGGTGCAGGAGAAGGCTGATGTGAGTGTGCTGGTTATGTTTATGTTGATTCACTGGTTCTTGAACTAATTGTGCGCGAAGGTTCCGATGCACCACCAGGTTCGCATTGCCTATTTAGGTCATATGTTGAAGGAGAACAAGTCCTTGGTTGACCAGGGCTGGCAGACTGGTCATGTTATCAATGCCCTCGTTGCTTTTCAGGCCTCAAGATCATGATCATGGCTATTGATTGCACTCATACTTGCACCCTTATGGTTTGGTTCAGACCGATCATACTTGATCGATCTCTGTCTTCTATCTTTCGTGTCTCAGATCTCCCCTTTATAGCGTTGTGGCGTTTATCATCTCCTCTTTGCACAATACCCCCTGTTCAATTTTGCATGGCTTCGCGCTGCGACGCTTCGACATATGTTCTCTATTTAGCATGATGATCTTCTTAGGAATAAGAAGCAACCATTTGTCTAATAATATATCTCATCCAACCAATTCGTACCATAGCAGGAGAAGTGTGTATTATGCGCCAACGAGTAAAAAAAAAGGACTCAACAGAATAAATTGGCATTGTACAGATAGACAATTAAAGCAAAAAGAAATGCATCATCCGTGAATCGAACACGGGCCTCGTCGATGGCAACGACGAATTCTACCACTAGACCAATGATGCTAGTTCATGTAGTGGATCTTGATCCAAGGCTATTAAAGGCTATTCAAAGATAACAACACACTATCAGGCATCCTGATCGTAGATTTTAAGTCACTGTTCATTAAAATTGTGTAGGAATACATGCTTGGCTCATTTTATCATCACTTCTCATGAGATTACTAATACTTAACAATCATCATATGTTTTCCCCCAAGGATCCATGGATATGTCTTAATTACCTAGGTATTTTCAGGGCTCCAAAATGTAGCACAATATATATTAACCTTGCAAGTGTGAAGCGGTCTCTTCCCTACTTATTCCTGTCGAATTCCAATGTTTCACAAAATGATTATCTTCAAGTTGAACCTGAGAGGCCAGACTAAACGCGGGTCACTGGAAATACTATAAATACAAACCCAGACAAATCCCACCCCTTAAAAATTATCCAGCTTGAAGTCCACCTTCTCCTCATCGCGAGCAACCGCATTAACAGTCCAATTCCATAAATCTTCCTGCTTTTCCTCATCATAGCTATCCTTACTAGACTCGATCTTCTTCTTACCCTCGAAATAAGCACCGCTTACACCTTCAACATCCGACCCAACAGCTAATATCGCCAATGCCTCTCCCGATTCCTGAGCCGTATGAATATTTGGTGAAATAAGCAGTCGCAAAAGGGGAATAAGACGCGGCAAGACTCGAAACCAAAGGAACTTTACAAATCCGTTCGCTTCGCGTGCAAGTCCGGTACCAGGCATCAAGCCAGGATCCATCGTGGTAACAGTCCAATGTTTTCCGGTTTTCGCATTTATTTTCAAGAACCGACGATGCAGTGCATACATGTAAAGCACATTGGCCAATTTGGTATTTGTGTAATGCTGGCGACCATTGCTGCTCGTGTGTTTCGAAGTTGGAGATGCGAGTTCTTCCGCAGTGTGGTAAAAAGCATCAGGCAAGCCTGACTTCTGTGCGGGATCATGCGTGCCGCTTCCCGTGATGACGACTCGAGCTGTGTCGGCAAGATGGGGTCTGAGGAGAGAGAACAGAAGTGCATGTCCTACATGGTTGATGCCGAATGTCTTTTCAAACCCATCCTCGGTGTATTCTGCTGCACCGGGAAATTGGAGAGCGGCGTTGAAGACAAGCGAGGAGATTGGTAGGAGGTTTTTCGATTCCCAGTTCGTCACAAATTTACGGATTTGAGAGAGACTTGAGAGGTCAAGTTTCATGAATCGGATATTAGAGCTGTTAAGCTGCTTATTGATTCTCTCTGCGGCGCCGTTGTCGGTTCGTGAGGCGATGATGACTTCGTGAGTTGGACATTCGCGGGCTATTGCTAATGCACACTGATACCCTAGTCCGATGGTGCCACCAGTCACTAGGATACTGGATTGAAAGCTTTTTGACATGTTGAAAAATTGGTCAGGGATCTTGAGATTCAAGATATTATTCAAAGACTTGTGAAGGAGGTAGGTAGAACCGCGATAGGACCAACGCGAATGTCTAAATATTTATACATTTTAGACCCGCCGATCAATGATAATAAATCTCATATTCGGCCAGAATATCACCCCGACGGAACGAAGTTCGAATACATCTAGTCCTGTAAAAGCTAGTCTTGGTAGTCAAATCGCGTCCATCAAGGCGATATAGAGCTATCACCGGGTGTAAAACATTTTCTAAATAGAACGGGACCGGCGAAATGAATCCGTGTGATTGGACCAAGTTCAAGGCAGACAAGTTCTATCTGATTTGCTCGGATATAATGGGCTTACGAATTCTTTATGACCGTGTTTGAGACTTAGCTCGTGGGGTTTCATGCCTTGTGACTCCACATTTGGAAGATCGGTTTTAGCGAAGAACGGCACCGCTGGATATATGAGGTATAATTGGCTGTTATATGCTAGCTCAGACCCACTTTAGAGCGTTGGTCAGCCTCGATATTCCTGCTCACTTCTTACTCCCTCCTCCTTATTTTTGTCCATTTACGAAATATTGGCTACTGGAGAAAAGAAGCCCATAGAAACCGTTTTTAAAATCCGCCCGATTGATTACGCGACCTGGTTTGATTCGAACTTCAGGAGAAAATGCCCGCCGTGCGGAGTGGGGATTCGCTCCAATCCCGATCCGCCACTAGGTCTAAGGATGCGCCTAACAAAAATCTCCCTTCGCCTCCGGAGCTCCTCAAATACTTTCCTATATACGAAATATTAATTTGCACGGCTTGCCGGCATGCCATCAAGCCGGGAGGCGTTGCTCGGCACTTAAAAGATATCCATCGTCTCCAAAACGAGCAACGACGTCCATACACTTTATATGCAAGCAACTTTGCTTTGAAAGCCCCCGAGGATGTATCAAGTCCCCCAGATAATGAATTTCCGATGCCATATCTCCCCCTTGAACAGGGATGGAGATGCCGGGCACCGGGCTGCGATTATCTGTGCGCTTCCATAAAACGAATGGAGACCCACTGGCCTTCCAAGCACGGATCTAAAGGAAATCCAAGTCATGATTGGACACCGGCGCCTTTACAAACTTTCTTCAGAGGCAATTCGCTGCGCTATTTCACCACCGATGGCCCCAATCAGTTGAAGCCAAGCTCACAAAGCCTCCCAAATGCATCGGGCTGTATTCAAAAGATGCGGCACAGCTATAGGCTAGACGCCGTCGACTCTTTAATGCTAGAGCACTATTTCTATTCATCATATAAAAGCTTCTCTAAAAGAAATCAGACAGAAAAAGTCTGGCTTAATGTTGTTGCAGACCTTGCATCTTGCCATCAGTTTCTGATACATGGTATCCTGGCCTGTACAGCACTGCATATGGCGCATATATACCCGCTTCAACGTGAACTGTACGTTCTACGAGCCTATACCCACCAAGATACGGCACTCCCACTCTTCCGGGGTGAGCTCGAACACCCTACGCCCCAGAACTGTGATGCAATAATGGCATTTGCATATTTGCTCGTCGTATTCTCTTTCGCAACGGAACTTGATAATGGCCAAAACTCCCTTCTCCTGATTAATGACACGGCAGATGGTCCGAAAGAAAATAAATTTATTCTTCCTCAATGGCTTCACTTTATTAGAGTCGGCTGTGAGATGCTGGATCAGGTCTGGGAGCAGATTGAAAGGGGACCGGCGTCTGCTTTGGCTGATGCATGGGAAATTGAGCTTGATGTTGGTGATAGCAAGATTCCTTATCTAGAAAAGTTTATGTGTTTTATCCCAGAAGATGGATCTTGGTCGGAGAAGGTCATTTCAGTTTATCGGGATGGAGCAAGCATCTTGGCTGATGCGTTTGCTTATATGAAGTCTGAGACTATCAAGCCTGACGTGAGCACATGGAATATTCTGGGTCTTTGGTGTGTGCGTCTTGATAATGAGTTTTATGATTTGATCTTTGTGAGACATCCTGGAGCATTGATTCTTCTGGCTTGGTACTGTGTTATTATGAAGCGGATGGAATTGTGTTGGTATTTTGGGGGAAGACCGGCAAGATTGATTGCTTCTATTACAGATGCACTCGATACAAGGTGGCACCCCTGCATTAAAGATGCTGCAGATCAAATTTTAGGCTCTTAAGAGCTGTTGGAGCCTAAATTAGATGGCTACATGTCTTCATACGTCTTTTTTAGCTTCCCTAATATTCTATGTATCTATCTCAACTACTCAGGGGTACATAAAGCTAGTGGCATTACAGACATTAAGTCACTTGGGAACAAGGTTGAAGAAGAAACTTGGAAAGATATGTAAGATATTTCCCACAATTATAACCATTAAAATAGCACATATGTCACAATGCGTCTTTGTGTAGGCTTCTCAAACAAGGCGACCGTTGCTTGCTTCTTTTCCTTTTGGTGTCTCTCCTGATCGACGCTTGAACACACGACAAAGAAATGAGGCGCCCCGGCCGATACCACGAACCAAGGAAGTAGGGTTGTAATGCTTGACCCGGAACATGTAGTACATCAGCACTGTACCGCAGATGTTGAAACCTATGTAAACCCATCCAAGCCCGTAGTTACGCCAGCGTTCACTGTAGTCTACAGATTATAATTAGCATAATCCTTGGTAAAATCAAAAGAGAAATCCTCAGCCCCGATAGAAACCAATCAACTTACAGATATTGCTCGCAGCCAGATATTGATCCGCATTGGACAATTGACAGTACTGGCAATTGCTTGTGGCAGCAGGGTTGTAAAGCTGACCCCCAGCAGCGCTGACATATGGTTGCAAGTAATCACCACAAGTCAATCCACTTGGGGGGTTGAAAACACTGAGCTCAGCAGTTGCACAGTGAATTAATCGACCATGTAGGCCCGTGCCTGTCACACCGGCAATCAGATACGTGAGTGGCGAGGCGCGATACATGAATATCCAGAAGCCAGGCAGAGCGCTCGGTGGTTGCATAACACCGTTGAACGTGAGAGTCATGATAAACATGAGAGTTGCGATAGTACCACCGGTCTCGGCATCTGGAAGAGCAGAAATAACCAATGCCGCGAAGGTGGATGTAAAAATGTAAAACTGCATGACGAAGAGAAGCATCAAGCCTTGACGATGAGATTCTTGTTCTGCTCCGTAGATTGGATAGTAGTAGCAGGCCCATGCGATGATTGCTGCAAATACTTGATAGGGTATTTCAACTATGACATTTGCGATAAGGAATGCAGCCCATGAATAGGCCTTTGAGGGCCTCTCGCGCACTTCATAGAGAGATCGCTGGACCACGAATTTTGGCATGATGGACTGAACCATGGTGGAAAAAATCGAGCACAGCATGAAAGCCGAGAAAATGACATCTTGGAAGCCCTGCAATGAGCTGTCTGGCTTGAAGAAGGTGAAGCCGATGAACAGTGAAGATAGAGTGGCTAACAAGATCTTTGCCCAGACGTAAGAAGGCTCGCGCCAGAAAGCCTGGAAAGAGCGATGTGTGACATAAAGCAGCTGAGACGCAAATGGCATAGCGTATTCACTCTGCTCAGTGGACTTCTCATTGCCTGTAGCAGAAACTCGCTCTTCGTGGATTCGGTTAAGTTCAGACTGTACGTCTTTTGCCTGTTTGCTTTCGTTCCATACAACAGACCAGTCTTTCGTGGCTTTTCCAGATGCTCCAGCACCAATAATTTCCAGCATGTACTCCGCAGGCTGATAAATCGGTTAAAACCAAAGTGATTAGAGACTTGGAAGCGACTTACATTTTCCGACGAGCCACAAATTCGAGCCCCATTTCCCTCAAAATAGTCTAGTAAAGTCCGCGATTGCTCTCCAATCTCATCAAAGTAAACTGTTTTACCTCCTTTTGCAAGAAATAACAAGCGGTCGAATTCTTGAAACAGCAGTGCACTCGGCTGATGAATAGTGCTGAGAACGGCTTGCCCATGCTTGGCTAACTTTCTTAGAAAAGAGCAGATAGCCCAAGAACTTTGCGAGTCTAACCCACTTGTAGGTTCATCTAAGAAGATTAGAAGTGCTGGCTTAGCAGCTAGCTCAACCCCAATAGTTAAGAGCTTTCTCTGCTCAACATTCAGGCCTTCGCCAGGAGCGCCGACAACAGCATCTGCGAACTCTTGCATACCAAGCATATCAATTACGTCTTCCACGTATTCATACTTTTCGCTCTTGGAGACTGTCTTCGGCTGGCGTAGCATTGCGCTGAAGCGAAGGGCTTCCCTAACAGTAGTTGTAGGAAGATGAAGATCCTGCTGCTGGACGTAACCTGTTTTCCTTTGAAAACTTGTATCAAGAGGTTTGCCATTCACCAGCATATCACCTGTCACGACACCAATTGAGACACGTTTAGCTAGAACATCCAGCAATGTAGTCTTTCCAGCCCCCGAGACACCCATAAGGGCAGTGAGAGTGCCTGGTTTTACCCATCCAGAAACGTTGTCCAGTAGACGTCGTTCACCACCCTTCACCGGAATATCGTAGCAAACATTGCGCCATGTGAAAACATCGTGTTGTGATGGTATGGCAGATGTGTCATCTTTCTTATTTCCGGAATCTTCGACGACTGGTGCCACCTGTGCTGAGCTATCACCGCCCTTCTCTAGGTGACGTAGTTGGGCAGGTACATGGCCTCTTCGAAACACGAGGTATTCGGCTGTTGACGAGGTAGAAGAATTCAACTCTGATGCAAGTAGATAAAGAGCCGTGAAGAACAGCCAAAAGCCGATTAGTATGCCGAGGTTTCTCCATTCGTGCCCATATGAGTAAGAGTATTGGGTTTCAATGTAGGCATCACCAGACACTGTTCGTTCTCCTGCGACTGCACCTCGAACTGAACAGATAAACGAGTCACCAGAAAGATTGGGATAAGCTGGAACAAACGAAGAACACTCAAATCGGCGGCCGTGGAATTCGTTGGAAATCAATGCTTCGAAGGTGTAAAAGACTGGATTAATCCAGCGAATCCAACTAAACCAAGGAATCTTGGCCATTTCGGGTGCTGTAATCACGAATCCTGTGTAGATGACGATTCCTAACACAATGACTCCGGCCATGGACATGGCCTGCGCAAGCGTCTTTGTAGAGGCAGCAAGAGTTCTAAAGATTCCCGACATGGCAAGAGTACTGAGAAAAGTAAAGAGAAAGAATATAAAGAATTGAGAAGGCTCGTAGCGCTATAGTTTGGTTAGAATTAGAAAGAAAGCAGTGGTTTGTAATAGCTGTAGCTTACCAGTCCAGCTAAAAAGTAGAAGATGATGTTGAAGACCACTGCCGACACGAATTTTACTGGGATATCGGCAACGATACCCCCCAGAGCTTCTGTGAAGGGGTGTACAAAGGCGTATGATGCCTGCTTCTCGATGATAGGCCGCTGATCGTAAAGCGAATTGATCTCGGTGATACTGATGAGTGCGTTCATCAAAACAGCGAAGAACAATGCAGCTCCTTTACTTTGAAAGCCAGCAGAGGCGTTTGGAGTCCTGAAAAAAGAGAAGATAATTAATCTCTGCAATAGTCAATTCGCAAGTAGAGCGAACATGTAGCTCACCCGAAATAGATCGACCCGATGATTAGAGACATGACGATCCGACCGATGACAGTTGTCAAGGTAGCCGGTTTGTCATTCCAAATACTAGAAACGTAGTTAGATAGAAGGACACAAAATATTATTTGGTTGCATTCAAACACCTACCGTTGATATGCTCTTTTTACACACAGGCGAACCTGCATAGGAATGGTAATAACATAAGGGCTTTTTGGGCGAGCATGTTTTGCCTGTCGCTGTCTTTTTGTGTCATAAAGATCCTTCTCAGCAGCTCCGCCGTGCGGGAAGTTTTCGTGGTACTGTGAGATTTCGTTTTGCAGAGTCGCATAGTGATGGCTCTTCTTCCAATACTTCTCGAAGTCATCGGGAGTTCTAGGAATCTTATCATCCATCCCATCTCGAGCTTTTCTTTCGGAGGGATTTGTCACTGATGTCAGAAAGTCCCCTGTTGTCTGTCGAGGTGGACAGTCCCAGCCCATCTCGATGAAGTAATCGCGGGCTTCGCTGCATCTCCCGAAGAAAATCTGACGACCCTCATAAAGCACAATGACCTTGTTGAAAACATCATAGATTGCCTGGGATGCTTGGTAGATGGCCACAGCATGACAACTGCCGGTAAGATTTGCGGATACCCGTAGAGATTTGACGAATTCCAGAGCGCTCGCGGAATCTAGTCCTCGAGTACTGTTGTCCCATGCACCAACTGGGGCACCGGAAACTGCGAGAAGGTGAGTTGGGGGAAGTAAGGTCAAGGGAGAGGAATATGAACATACGAGCCATCTCAGCAATGCTAGAAACATCATTAATATCGCTAACATCACGGAGGCAAGCCAGAGAATAGTAACATACCTAACACGCTTTCGCTCACCACCAGAGACGCCTCGGATGTAATCATCGCCGACTGAAGAGGTATTAGCTAGATGTCCCCATATTATATCAGACAACATACCTTTAGTATTGTATGTATGACTCAAACCAAGAACGGCCATAGCAACCTGCGTGATATTTTGAGCATATTGCGTTCGCGAATGCCCATGGAGCCGATTCGCCGGACTCCTAGCAGCAGCAGCAAACTCAAGCGTCTGGCCAACAGTAAGATGGGGGAAATGCTTGTCAACTTCCTGGTTATACAAGACCTCCCCTTTGAACTCCTTGTACATTCTCTCCATGGGAATTCCATTGAACTGGATATTAGACTCCTTCCCTACCTTCAGTCCGTGTAATTCCCCAGTAAGAGACTTGAGAAGAGTAGAACAGCCACTACCAGGTCGACCGAGAACAATAAGTAGTTCCCCCATTTTAAGGACACCATCAAAGTTCCTCAATATTTGTTTCTGTGGCACGCGCTTTCCGAACGAGAAATACTCTTGAGGGCGAAATGGAGCTAGCGGAACCGATCCCACGTTGTTCTGGTACTGTAGTGCAGATCCGGAGCCAGAAATATTGAGATTCTCAAATACCACACCAGTGGATTTGCGCAGAGGAACGCCTTCTCGGTCCATAAGCTTCAGCATCATCCGAGCCCATTTGTAGTGGTCGAACTGCTCGCTCGCAGGGTCAAGGACGGGGTCTCCTAGTGCGACATCTTCTAGCGTGTCTTTGCGCTCGACGGTGGTCATTCCACTGAGTTCTGAATCACCCGCTTGATGGCGAGGGAAATTGGAGGCTATTCGGCTCAATTGATCGCGGTCCTCGGGGCGCATGTGCTCGAATACAGCCCGATCATCTTGCGGCAATGCTTCAGAGCTGCCATGGGATATTCGGTATGTGTCCGGGGCAGAACTCGCCTCGGAAATTTCAGAAACCTCATCTTGCTCTGTCATGTTGACCGAGGAATTCGTGGGTGGATTCTCAGAGAGGCTTCAGAAATTCAGGTAGAGATGTAAAAGAAGAGAGACCGGGGTGAGGTGGTGAATTACTCCTCGAGTACCACAAAAGCGCAAGGGATCGCGGCTGGAGGAAGTTTAGTTTTCAAATTTCATGAACTACCGTTCTCCTGAACCAGGGCCTCGAAAAATGGAACCAGGGCAGTTCTTTTCTTATTTGGTCGCGTTGAGAGTCATGATGTCAACATTGCGGGTTCCTAAAACTTCAATGTTACCTTTTGAGAGAGGAGACACGAATGAGGCAATAATTTGTTTTGCTCGATTTGAGTGAACAACGGATGCAAGATTCAGTAATAAATCTTTGAAACCAGCAATATAATAGATAAAATCTTTGTTTCATGCAAATATACTATGAGCTACGTGCAATTTAATTACACTATGAATTCACTTTGATTTGAACTATAGGAACAGTCAGTGACACCTGAGGCTCCAATTTTCAACCAATCAGGTTAGATACTCCAGCTCCCGTGCAAACCATGCAAACACCCATCGTCCGTATCAAAAATTATTTTTTATCGCATCCCGAAGAGCTGCAACGAACCAATCCGCAATTGACAATCACCATGGCGGATATTCAGAAGACTCCCTTCGTTAGGGACCTCGCATCAAGCGGTAAGAGTACCCCATATGCAATTTCCCCCGTTCGCCAAAAATCTAAGCCCAAAAGCAAGAAAATTAATGCTATATCTTACAGACCGGAAAATCCGCGACAAAGCCCTCGAATCACTTTCATTATTCCTGCGCTCGCGCAATGATCTAAGCCTCCTTGACATGGTCAAGCTCTGGAAGGGTCTCTTTTTTTGTAGGAAACCATGCCCCTCCATGGATAATATATTTCGTTTCCAAAGTCGCAAGCAAATACTTATACAACTTACAGGTGTCTACCACTCCGATCGCCCGCTCACTCAACAGGCTCTTGCCCGCGCTCTCTCATACTCTCTTGTCCCCACTCTTCCCCGCGCAACTTTACACCGCTTCCTGCGTGCTTTCTGGATCACTATCGGCCGGGACTGGCATTCCATTGACCGCATGCGATTGGATAAGTACCTTTACTTGATCCGTTGCTATGTGAGCGTTGCATTTGAGATCTTCGTAAAGGGCCACAAGAACACAAAGGACGATGGCAAGAAGCGCAAACGTGAAGACTCGACCAAGAAGGGCAAGGGGAAGAAGCAGAAGAAGGCCGCGGAGGAGCAAGTTGATGATAGCACCGAGAAAAATGCCGAGCTGGATGGACAATGGGGTGATCTCTCGGCTTATATTGATATAATTGAGGATGGACCTATGTGTCCCCTTAACTTCGATCCTGATCAGCCCGAAGAGGATCTTGAGAGCGATTTTATTCCTATGCCGCATGGTCCGGATGGATTGCGCTACCATGTCGCTGATATTTGGATCGATGAGTTGGAGAAGGTGCTTGAGTTTGAGGGTGAAGAAGGTGAACGCAAGGTTCAGGGAGATATCCCCGTTGAGCTGCTGTTGCAACCATTGGAGAAGTTGCGTGCTGAGAGTCCGTATAAACCTGTGCGAACAAGGGCGTCAGAGGCGTTGGATGACGACCGGTTAATTGAGTGGGGTTGGAGAGTTCGTGTTGACCCTGAAGAGGAGGTCGATAGCGATGGCGAGTGGGGTGGTTTTGATGAATAGATGTCTTACAAGGCATGTCGTTTGAAATTTAATGTACAGCATTTCCTAGCGATACTATGAATACACCTACAAAAGTTTATACTGCCAATACATTTCATATTGAAGATCCAAAACCATGAATGATAAAATATAGTATGGGATGGGAGAAAATGCTCATATGAATATCAGTCAGCTAAATACACGAGAGCAACTGTACATATACGTGATAAGTCGCTCACACGCCTTCGGAATCTAATCAGCACAGCTAAGATCCAAGGAGAAAAGACGTGCAAACAGAAAGTGACAGCAATAGCTGTATCGGCGCTAGCGCTCCGCGAAAGGGTATTGGACAAATGTTGAAAACCGGAAGCAGCAGGAAAAGAAAATCCAGAAAAGTCGACACAGAAGAGGTATTAAATGTATGTAATACCATTAGGGACCGAAAGGTACCTCCACGGCCCCAGTCTTGGTCAGAACCGTGGCCAAGCCTTGATGAATCTCAGTCTGGAAGGCTTCGAAGGGGATCTCCTCTCCATCAATGCTGATATAGCCTTCCTTCAGATGAGGTACAAGGCGATATGCAGAAGCCTTGACATAATTCACATCTTCCCTATCAAAGAATTCAGCCTTGGGGACCTGGTCCATCATCTTCAGCGTACGGAGACGAGGAATAGTACTATCAAGCGTGATAATGTCTATGAATCCATCATCGGCCCAAGCGGCAGGGAAGAATTGGTTGTCTTTGCCCATAGAAGGCATGTTACCAGCAAAGAAGGTACTGATATTTTCACCCGGAACAACGGTCCAGTCGGCAGGAACCTCGTCAGAAACTCCGCCATACTTGAGCTCAGGCAACGCTGGAGACAACTCTGCCTCCTCAATGCGCCTCTGATCAGCCGATGCATTCCATTCGCGCGACGCGAGCTTAGCATAACGCTCCTTCATCTCCTTCTTGTCGGTGATATCGACCTTGATCGCAATGTCGCATGGAAATGTCGCATTTGATATCAAGCGGACTAGATATCCATACACGAAGCGCTTGTCACCCATCCATCGGATGTTATCAGTACCAATATCGGTGTCGGCCATGATACCAAAAGATTGAGAAAGGAAAGAAAGGACCCGCGAATCCTTCTGAGAGACAGACATCAAATCTAACGGTGTTCGAACGCCCTTCACAATACCCAATGCTGCGACTGAAACATTGGTGGTTGTACCGAATTCATTCAAGGTCAATGCATTTCCGGATCCACCTGGGAGTAGTCCAACTGCCAATTTGGCCAACGCTAGTCGCGCATCGGGTCGTTTGCCCAGTCCATTCAGCACTTCGAACATCAAACCATCGCCTGAACAGCAGATAATCGCATCGTAGGCATTGATATCAATCTTCTCAGCGATTTCCGTGCCTTGGCCTCGGTATTCCGTAGTTTGTACATCCACCTTGCACTGCGCCGCGGCGAACACCTTGGCTGCATACTTCTCATACAGACTGACAGCCTTGCCTTGTCCACCAAACGGATTGATCAACACCTTCAGTCGCTTTTTGTGTAGCGAATTCTCGTAAGAGCGTTCCAATAGCGCATTAACCCATTTCTCGACAGTGTTCCTTTCTTCATCGCCAATGGTGTATTGAAGAGATGTCACGGTAACCTCTTCATTTTTCGAAGGAGCGGCGTATGTGATGACGAGATCGGATGTGTTCACTTGCGCATCCAGAACATTATAAAGGGAGATAGCATTCTTTGTATTCGTTTCTGCTTCTGCATGAAAGAAAAGCGACAGGTTAGCTTTTCGTATCGTACAATGCGATTGACTTTAGATCGTCGGCGGGGCCAGCTTACTTGAAGAGATCAGTCCGCAGCAGCCACGGTCCGGTTTGTGAGGGCGGTCGTCTTCACCCGTTAGCAGCCGTTCAAGTCCATTGTATATATGCGCTGGAAGCTGACCTACCGGCGACCAGGAGAGATTCAGTGCCGAGGCTCAAAGAGACAGACTTCGCGACGCGTAAAGTCGAGTCATGATCCAACGGAGCCTCCGAGGGCCCGGCCGACGAGATTGGGGACGCCAGCTTATCGGAAGACGCCATTCTTTTTCTTCTCTTTTCTTTTTCTCGTGAGGATATCCAGCCCTAGAGGAATTCGCTGACGGAATTGAAGGGTAAACTAGGGAGGAAAAGCGACGGGGGGCAGCTTGGAGATAATAATAGTAAGAATATGGGGGCAGTGACGGATCAACAAGCCGCAACACTCCGGGTGTTCTGGGTCTTTGGTAACCGTGGGAAGTGGCCCCCCTAACTAAGACAGATGGTGGTCCGAGGCTACCTCACCTTTTTCCACTTGTATGGGTATATGGGGGCTGAAAGCGCAAATCTGGCCAGCTTTGTGGCCCCAGGGGCTGCATTAAGTGTCAACCATCTTACTTCTTGGTGGCGATCTAAGACATTGCTTACTCTGTATATTAATGGCCCCCATTATGGCGATTGGAATCTCCACTACATAAATGTATAATCAATTCCTACTGATGGAGATAGTTCTGCGGGAATAAGAACCTTACAATTTACATTATAAGTTAATAAGCGAATTCCCCCATGGAGAGAAGAGAAATGTGTTGAAGCTTGTGATAGCATCGATATGCTGCAGGTAGTACAGGCTATACAAGCTATACAGAGAACTACAATTACTATCATCATAGAGACTGGTCATAGTCTTATGAACAGCCAAGAATCATTATCTATTTTTCGACTCCCTAATATGGACCCCCACAAATTGGTCTTGGAAGAAGAGAGAAATGAAAACAAAATAGAAAAAGGGAAACAACACAGTGTGAAAGGAAAGAGGAAGACATATAGACTGCAACCCGCTGGAAACAAGGAATCAAAGAAATCAGAGGATAATAGAATCAGGTGTCAATGTTAACTCATGCTGCCGCAGCTTTGAGGCCCTTCAAAGAACCCAGACTCAAAGCCAGACCTTGTGAGCGACTGCGGATCCGTACAAAACCGGTAACAGGTCCATCATCGCCCTCCTTCTCAATGCTCAAATTCGCCAAAGCATCCTCGCCTGGGTCTGGTTAGCTATCTAGTCATATATAGTCAGGTTAATGAAGGAAATAAAGTGACTTACCAAATACACTTCGGGCATAGAGGTTGGCGGACAAGAAGCGGCAATCACCCTTGAGAGAAGCATCAGGAGTCAGGCAGGCCATGTTGGTGCTCTCCATCAGCTGTTTCAGGAAATCGCGCAGAGTCTTGGCCTTAGAGTTAATGTTAACCTTGTTCTCCCACTCGAACTCAGTCCACATGGTACGGAACTGGGTCTCTGTGCAGTGAGCAGGCTGGATATAGTCCATGATGTCGGCATGGATGTCATTAAGGATGACCACATGGGTCTCGGTAGAACTGGCACCGTCGTATACAATGTTTCCGAAAATGACACCAGTGTCGGTGGAAGAGACCTTCACTGTCGCCTGGACATTCAAGAAGTCCCGAGGTCCCAGGTTGTGTGTGGATGGTCGCTCAACAACCTTGAGATCACCCAGAGTAGCAAACTCCACAGACAGATTTTGCAGAGTCTCGGTGGTCTGGTTGACTAGTAGAACATCAAGAACAATATCGAACTGGTGAACAGTCACGTAAGCTTCGGCGTAGACGGAGTCGGAGAAACCGGTCAGTTGCACCACGCGACTAAGCTTAGAAGCGACATTCTCCACAACCGAATCACCGCCGGTGGCCTTGACGAGGTCCAGCTCGATCTCTTCGGCTCCCTCAACAGTGTTCTTCTTGGTGAATTGGCGGATGGGAATAGCATCATCGATTTGGACAGCGGTCTTAGCTTTCTCAACGGCCTCCTTCGCGGCTCGCTTCTTGTCCTCAACCTGGACCATGGCACGGAAAGCCTTGCGGGTATCCTCGAGGAAGGTAATCTCAAGATCTTTCTTCTCGGAGAATTCAGCGAGAGATCGGACACAGGTCATGATACGGTCAACAGAGTCCTCATCAATGGGGGCCTTGACGAAGTGAGATTGTCCGACACGCAGGATGGAGATCATGATCAACATGGCCTCAGCCCGGAGAGCGTTAGTGCGAGCACTGTCTTGAGATACCTCGGAATGGCGCATAACCAGCTTGGTTAATGTGGATGAGAGCACAGTGGCCAGGTAGTAGTCGCCATCTAAGATGAGTTGACGCAGAGGAGGCTTTTGCGCGGCCTTCACAGCTTCAAGGCGAGCGGCAGCGGCAGATTGGCTGGTAAGAGCGCTCTCCGTGGCGTAAGTTCCGTCGGCCAAAACCTTACGAGACCCAGTAGGGGCAGCCTTGGACTGACCATTGGCTTGTTCCAGGAGGAGCGCATTGTCATCGGGCACCTCATCCAAGAGACGTTGCTCAGAAGCCAAAATAGGGATCTCGCCAAGACTGGCACGAATCTTCTTCCAAGCCCCACGGATATCCTTCTCTTCCAGAGAGTATTCACCGACTACCCAAAGAACACCGCGGTAGACCTTGCCGGCCCGGACCTCGCTGAGAGTAGACACAAGGCGATCGACAATTGACGCACGCAGGTCGGGGAACTTCTCAACCACTTCCTTAACGAAAGAGATCACATCAACAGCAGAGGTGCTGTTGAAGTCAGCAATGAAGTCCATCAGCAGATCAACAACACTAGCGGCAATCTCAGAGAACTTAATGGCACAGTTATGTATTGACTGCACCAAAAGTTGACGATATTCGTTGTTCTGCTCATATTGCTCATCCACAGTCTTAGCGAGCTCTTTCTTGAGCAACATAACAATCTCCTCGACATTCTTGCTTGAGACCATCTCCAACGCAATACCAAGAGCCTTTCTCCGGACATCAATATCAGGGCTAGTGAGAACGCGGAGAATCTCCATAGTCAAATCATCCAACACACCCTCGTTGCGGATGCGCAGCTGGTCCACACGGTCCAGAACGATGAGTTTGACATTGTTATCAGCCTCCCGAATGGCGAGATCAATCAACTTGGCCGCGGAGGCCTTCACGGCGACAGGGTTGCTGGTAAGGGCGGTAAGAGAGGTGGCTGCCTCATAGACGACGGTGCTGGTAGGGGCGTCCAGGAGTTCGAGCATGAGCTTGAGGTATCGAGACTAACTAGAAGTCAACATCATGGTTCAACCTGGAAATGCTTGATTAAATATTCCTACCTTGTTCTGTGGGTTCTGAACCGCATCTTTGCGCAGAAACTCGAGTTCCGCCAGCTGTAGCAGCTCGTCGGTGTTGGGGATGGTGTCGAAGGTTGTACCGAGGTATTCGAGCGCCTTTTGGTGGCTGATGGACATGAGGGCTGCGAAAGCATTGCGCTTGCAGGTGCCTTCTGTCTCCGTTTCGAGGAAGGTCTGGAGAAGCTCAGGGGCGTCGGGGATGAGAGACTCGGAGTGCTGGAAAATAGAAGCCACTGCCCATGCGGCGTTCTTTCTAACGTAGGCATGGCGATGCTCCAGACACGAGCGGGCTGAGGAGAGGAGGGGCTCGATGAGTTCCGGTTCGCGAAGCTTGGTCAAAAATCGAAGTGTGTTTCCTCGAATATATTCGTTAGGGTGTTGCAGATCGTTACGAATGCCATTGCTGTAGATTGCGTTAGGTTAGTTGCTGATGTGTATGTATTTGGCTCGGGATCCTTCTTACCAAACCAAGATCATTTCCTGCTTAAGCTTGCCGCTCGAGTCGAGCTTGGGGCAAATCTCGTAGTAGAAATAAAGCAATTTCTTCAGAGACTTGCTCTTTGACGGCATAACGAAACGAATGATGTGCATCAGGAGATCGGGCATGGGGTTTCCGTTGAGCATGATCGTGATGACAGTCCGCATGGTCTCCAGCTTAGTCTCATCATTGCCCTTCTCCAGTTGTACCCGGAGCTCCTGCACAGTCGGCTGGTCCGCCGTGTTGTCCATATGGACCAGACTGTAGGCATTTTCGAGGAAGGACGCCATGGTGGGTGGGGGGTAGAGGCGACGAGGATGAAGGGGAGCTGGAAAGTTGTCAGTTTGGGGGATTGTTTTGAGATGAACACCTTGCATTTCTCTGCAAAGACATGGGGAAGCGTACTATAAGGAGAGACTCCCAGAATCAGATGAGCAGGCCAATTTCAAGAACGCGCAATTAGATTAAATCCAACACCCGTCACCAACCTGGAATCATTCAAGCATTGATATGCGCAATGGGGGGAAAGCATCAACCTGTCCCCTTTGCCCCGTCTGTGTGGATGACTAAGCCGCGGCCACTTTCTCCCGCAATTCAGTCCGCTGCGATTCGACCGCACCACTTCCCCAAGTCGACGGTAGTGCTCAACACAATGTCGACTAACGAGAATTTTTACCTGCGTTACTAGTAAGGACTATCCATTGTGATGTGAGCCCAAGTTTCCTCGGCTGCTGACACCACCGCAGCTCAGGTCACTCTGGGCGGTTCGGGCATGAGTTTCTAGGTAAGTCCTTCACAAGCTCCTCAAAGCTTTTGATCGTTTTTAACTAATTCAATTGTTAGAATTTGATTTCCGTAACCTCGCCGACGGTAGCAGTGCCGCAGTCCGATATGCGAACAACTCCAACTACCGCAATGACTCCCTTATCCGCAAAGAGAGTAAGTTGTGGAGCCGATCCAGACTCGCGCCGATCAGACCTGACAAATGAAATACAGTGTGTGTGAGCTCCGCGATGATCCAGGAAATCAAGCGCATTATCAAGGATAGCGAAATCATGAAGTATGTGTTCATTGGATGATTATGGAGCTATTCGGTTTACTAACTCCATCCAGGGAGGATGACTCCAAATGGCCTCAGAAGAACAAGGATGGACGCCAAGAACTGGAGATTCGATTGGGTAGCGAGCACATCTCGTTTGAGGTATGGAAACTTATTATTGCCTTCCGAGACTATATGCTCGACCCATGACTGACTATCTCGGTGGCATAGACCGCGAAAATCGGCTCATTGGTGGATGTGACTGAGTCGGCTGACCCTGAGGGCCTGCGCGTTTTCTACTACCTTGTCCAGGATTTGAAGGCGCTCATCTTTTCGCTCATCTCGCTCCACTTCAAGGTATGTTTCTATGTTTTCTTCGGGATGATTGTTTTGGATTGCGCTGACCCATTCCATAGATCAAGCCTATCTAAAGTGAACGTTTGGTGGACATGAAGTAGAAGTATTGGATCTGTGGTTTCTTAGTTTATGATACCGGGCGTTTTCATGAGAGTTTCCTTCTGGCGAAGGCATATTTCCACTCCAGCGGCAGTATATGTATGTAGTAGCGTGCTGATAGTCACTACAGCTACTATTACTACTATGATAAGGCAATATATACTGCCGTAGGATGATTCAAATTAGCAAGACCCGCTTCGAGAGAAAAAAGCAATATCGGTTAAGAAAGTTTATTCCATCTTTAAGAAATAGTTTATAATAGCAAACCCTACCATATATTAGGTTTTCTGCCACTCATATCAATACTGTTCATCCCATTAGTACTACTCTATGTCTGAAGTTAAATGTGATAATGGTGCCTGACGTATGTGTGATGCCTCAGGCTTTAAAAACGCCTCCCCCGCGCTATGCGCTCGCATGACCCCATCAGAGATGGTCCGCCCCCCGACTATCGCCTTTAAAGATCTCCCATTCTTCCTCCTTTTCTTCTCCCTTCTCCTTTATATCTCGTGTTTTGGTTTTTGTGTTGGGGGAAATTCACTACAGCGCGTCTTCATACGGTCCGATGTCTACTCTCCTTTCCTAATCGCCATACCACCCAATGCCGACCCCGAATCACAACCAGCCAACTTCGATCGCCGAGGTGATCTCCACCCGCACCTGTCCCCCGGAGCTGGATAGGGTCTCGACCTGGGAAGAAGACGTTTCGGATTCCATTGATGGCGCAGATGGCTTGGAGGGAATGCTTTCACCTGCCAGCGCCATCGCGCCCTCCGTCCTAAGCCGCTCTGACGATGGCACCTCACTCTTGGCGACCGATCCGCTTAGAGTGGAGAGGAAGATAACCAACCCTGATGAAGATACAAGGCCCCCACGATCTACTTCTCCGACGGACTCCTGCGCTCTTATAGAGTCACCAGTGACGCCATCCAACTCGTCGTTGCTACGTTATGAGTTTTCAAACGTTCGGGTATGTTTTCTTTTCTTTGCCTGGCAAACTCAAACTTTGCTAGGCCCGAACTTTTGTCTTCCAGCCCGCGACTGGCTGATTCACGTACTTACTATTCATAATAGCTGTTGCCGAACCATTCATCCTCTTTTCTTCGCTCCGGTAGCAAATTTGTCGGCACGCAACAGTCGGACCGTCAGGTATACAACGTTGACGTAGAGATTAAGCACGTGGACATGGCGGAATCTTATTTGTGCGGTTACCTGCGTATTCAAGGGCTGACGGAGGATCATCCAACCCTAACGACCTTTTTCGAAGGCGAAATCATAGGGACAAAACATACCTTCCAGACTCGTAACGAAGAATGGGGTGCGAACGAAAAGACTGATATACACCACTGGTCTCGATTTCCGGCTTGGAAACCACTCGCTAGGCAGGCAAAACGGACCGATTTCACATATCGTAACTTTGCACAGCGGGAGCATATATTTATGAGATGGAAGGAATACTTTCTTGTTCCTGACCATCGGGTGCGAACTATTTCTGGCGCTAGTTTTGAAGGATTCTATTATATCTGCTTCAACCAGATTGAGGGTTCCGTGAGCGGCGTATACTTTCATGCTAAGAGCGAGCGGTATGTCGGACTATCTTCTTTCCTATCCGTTCTATACATGGCACATGGCTCTCATCCGGACCTCGGGTTTATATTCCATTTACTAACTCTCCTCTAGATTTCAACAGCTTGAGCTGAAACATGTTGAGGATCATGGATGTGCTCCATCAGTCGAGTTCCGCTAAGTCCATCAAGCTTGGCTGCTCGCGATCAATTTGTCTCGGCACTTTATAGCCCTATCATTCTCGTTCTCTGCATGCATTGCCAGCGTTGAGCTGTGCTTCCTGGTAACATGCATCTCCTCATCACCTCTATTGCAATCTTGGTGCATTTCCTTTGCTCTCCTCCTCGCATCTTCTCCGACACTCGACTCGGCTCTGTACTTGGCGGATCAACCGCTTTCACCCCTGTGCTGATATTTTGGGAGTTCGATTTCTCCGATACGCTTATACCCCGTTGGTCAACAACTCTACTTACTACTCCACCCTTTTGCCAAATTGTATCTCATCTCATGCCTTACGACAATGAATGGCGTTTTTCCTCTTCCTCCTCCCTCGGCGAACTGGGTCTTTTTCTTTTCGAGGACAGTCTCTTCCCTATTTATACTCTTTTTAACATTACCGCCATACTTTCTTCGTCTTACTGTTTGTGATATTTATTTTTCTCAAGCAGTTTATATTTATAATCTGCAGTCTCCATGACAAAACCAATTTTCATTTCTCGAAGCACTTGTCCTTGTCCCATATTTCCAACTTGATTGTCTTATCTGGTATCCGTAAAACGACTGTAAAGAAAAGACTACGCATTTTACATCTACTTTGACGTGATAACGGGAACTGGATAGTTTTCGTACCGACCAAATTACATATGCATACTATAAATAAATACAGTACGTCATGTTCGTACAAATAAGAGCCCAATGACTGATAATAATATCATCGGGAAATCAAAACCAGCGCCGCACGTAAGCCAAAAAATCAACGACTTCAACTTCGTATATGCAAGCCAGAACATGAATGGATAGATAGGAACTGAGACTGGCAGAAAGAACAAGATGGTCATGGAAATAAGAGAACAGAGGACATAAGGGTATCACATGCGATGTCGTTTGAGGGTATGTAAGTCAAGTCGAGATCGAACGAAGGTAGTTTTAGGTCAGAGTAGATGTAGAATGAGATCAAAAGATTCCCAGAAAAAGAAAGACGAAGAGGATAGGAAGAAGTGAATGAATAATAATGCCACATGAGATCGATACGAGCTTATGGTAGCAGGCAGTCAAGAATGAGGTTGTTGGAGGCATGGAAATCAGGAGTACGAATTCTGCCGAGTGGCAGGGCCGGAGCTGCTGCTGTAGCTGCCATTCTCACTGCCAGGAGTAGCAGGCTCAACTACTACTTGTTGGCGAATAGAGACGATCCATTCATGTTGAAGAAGCTCGGCGGCTGTAGATCGACGAAGAGGATCGCATTCGAAGCAGCGTCGCAAGAAGTCGATACCGATGTCACTGAGCTGGTCACGCGCTGGAAGTACGGGCTGGTTGCCCTGGGCAATGTTGTACATGATTGCCCACTCGTTGTCCAACGTAGACCACGGACGACGACCGGTGGCCATTTCGAGGATCACACAGCCTAAAGACCAGATATCCACGGCACCCTGGCGATTGTCCAAGCTAGGCGCATCACCACGGATTACCTCTGGAGACATGTACATGGGGGTTCCGGTAGTGGTCTTTTGATTCTTGCGTTGGTTGGCGATCTGGGGATCCTTTCCAATGAGACCATCCTTGGCGCCATTTGGTCCGTCCATCGGAGCGACAGTGCGGCCGGATCGAGCAATGATTTTAGCTGCACCGAAATCCACGTATTTGATGATACCGTTGTGGTCGAGCAAGATGTTCTCGGGCTTGATGTCCCGATGGACAATGTTTGCTTGATGTAGGTAGGCTAGACCTTCTAGAAGTTGAAGGGCATAAACCATGATCACAGTCTCGTCTTCGACACGGCCATGCTCCAATAGACTAGCAAGTGAACCACCAGAACAATACTCCATGAAGAGATAGACCTTGTCACGGTGCACTTCGATACCATGGTAAGAGACAATGTTTGGATGATCCAGCACCTCAAGCACACCCATTTCATCACGAATTTGTTGCGCGATCTTCGGGATCAGCTGGGGGTCCTGCAAGCGAATCTCCTTAACGGCCATCAGGTAGTTGCTGTCCAAGTTGATTGCAACATAGACAGATCCAAAAGTGCCACCACCAATGAACTGGCCTTGTTGCCAGCGCAAGTTGACGTTTGTGGCCGAAGATGACAAAACTGTAAGAGATCGGTCCGCCTCATTGGATCCTTCGAGAACTTTGCCCAGAGCTTGACGCTTAGCATCTTCCTCGACCCTACGGTCTTCAATCTCCGTCAAACGCGAGAACCATGTTTCACGGACAAGCTTTGATGCCTCTTCGTCGCTTAAGATGCGACCGGCAGCAAGTTTTCGTGCACCAGATCGCTCCTCCATTCGCTGCTTCTCGGCCTGAGCCGCAAGAGACGATCGAGCACCCATGATATCAAAATGAGAGATGAGCAGAGACATACAACCAGCCACCTTCAACCTAAGACGAGCAAATTGTTCCTCATCCATGGAGAGAAGATGGCGACTAGACGTAATTGCCATTGCGAATTCAAGCGCAGCAACAGCCCACTTGAATGTTTTCCGATCAGCTGCATCACATTCATCGCAGATGAATGAGACCCAGTCCAGAGATAAATCCACCAGTCGAGCACTATTCATAGCACGTCGATTGGCATCAACGTAGTTGGAGGAACGCTTTCCAAACTCAGTTGTGAAGGCGTAGCAAGCTTGAATCAACTCATTATTCTCCCACGTCTTCTGTCGAAGCTGGTCTTTAATCACGGCCACACTGTCCATGATCGCCATAGACAGTTTGAAAGAGATTTTCTTGATTTTGTTCAATTCCACGTTCACGCGGCCAAGGTTAGCACGTTGCTCAATTGCCATGTCCAATTGAATTCCAGTAAGATGGGTCAACTCCAATCTCGCATTCTGCAATCGCTCTTGCATGCCCTCGACAACAAGCCGAAGCTTACCTAGACGGACATCAGTGGGCTGTGCGAGAATATCAATCTGCATCTCCTTGCCTGCCCACGCAACTGGCTTTTCCGGGCGAATGACCAGGACGTATGGAATATTTGGATTATCTTTGGCAATGCCATCTCCTCGGAAAGATGTAGCAAGGATGGCCTGGATGTCTTCGGGTCGATTCCACAATGAATGGTGCGCAATCAAATAGACACCCCTTTGACCAACTGAATTTGGAGAAGTAACGAGAAAATGGTCGGAAATGAGTAGCGCCTCAAAAAATTCGTACGCTATATTGGTTGTAATATTGTACTCGGTAGCATTTTCAAACAGCTGACACAAAAATCTTGAGAAACGATAAAGCTTTCTTTGGCGAATACGAGTAGAGTCCAATATGCTCTTGTAGCGTTTATCCATGTCGGCGACAGTTTCATTAGGTCGTGGGACAAGCTCGCGCTCAAAATGGATCATTAATCGTTGAAGTGATTTGGCAGTCAAAGCACTAAATTGTTCGGCCACCTCGATATCACCGCTGTCTAGTTGTCGACCGATATCGTATGAATATCCCCACTCTTGTTCTAGAATTTCAGCTTCTTTGAATGTGTTCTTGTTGGCATTGAGTTTCCAATTCAACAAGCGGAAATAATACTTCATAGCATCAAGAACCACCGAGTCGAAGTTTTCATCGACACAAGGTGGCAGGTCCCAGCCCGGCTGGGGCATTGAAATAGCAAGGTAACGCTGCTTAATGTCAACGGCCACTCTCATCAAAATCTGAAATTGAGTAATCATCTGGTCCACCAAAATTGGTGACTGCTGGGCTGGGTCTTTCATGTTTTTGGCGTATGACAGACGGACACGAATGATCTCTTGAATAAGGCGCGAGGGGAAGTTGATTAAGGTGAGGAGTTCTTCAATATAAGGTGGGAGATGTCGGGTTGCGAAGGCTTCGGCGTTTTCGATCAAAGTGCTCTTAGCTTTTTGAATGACCTCTCCAAGGCCCACGAGCATGTTCTGATCACCTTGCAGTGTTTTCAATCCATCTTCTTTCATGATACGATCCAGGAAAGAAGAGTCATCAGATAAATCTCTGCCATCAGCCTTTCCTCTAGGCTGACTGAAATCGAGACCATCGTTTCCGACCCATTTTTGCAACACAGCCAATTCGGTATTAATGAGAGCCGTGATATTATGCCATGCAAAGATTGCTTCGCGACTAGCGTAAAACTCCTCCGAGGCCGCGCGCGTATTGGCAAGTTCCATCTCTTTATGTGAAGAGAACAAGGCCTCACAGTGCTCGACCTTTCGAACGATATCTTCAACTTGCTGTCTGGGCGCTTTTCCGATTTCTGTTTCTCCTTTAATTTGGAAGGTAATGATACCCTCAATAATCGGCCCCAGCTCGCGGCGGGCATCTTCAATGATCTTTTGTTGTAGGGCGATACTTCGTCCACAAGTACGCGCTTTTACACCGATCCAAAGAGCTTGACTCAAAGCCGCCGATCGCTTTGATTCCGTTGATCCAAGAAGTCGCTGTTTCTCCTGCTTGACGACATCACCCTTCAGAACCGACGCTAACATCGAATGCCATTCAAGTCGCTCCTGGTTCTTGGGGTTGCGAAGTTCTTCGGGTGTTGGGATGTTGTCGTTGGGGAGAAAGAGTTGGGTATCGGGGTCATAAGGGTCGTCGTCAAAGGGTGCCTCGGATGAGGGAGAAGGTTCCTCGAGATCCGCATCTCCAAACGACATAGCGTTCGGCGAGGCGTCGTCGGGGAGGTGATACCAGGCTTGCGGATTGGCGCGGATACGTTGCACATAGGCCTTCTCTTGGGCTCGATACTGGGCATTCGGGTCACGTCGGGTGCCTCGTTTGGCAGATTGTGAGCGCTGGCGGTCACTCTGTTGAAGGCTGATATATTGTGGCGGTCGGCGTTGAGGAGCATAGGTGTTTGAAGGTGTTCTCGCGGGCGCAGAAGGACGTTGTCCTCGCAGGTCGCCAGACATTGCCAGACCATCGGATTTGTCGAGGATAGCATTAGCTCCAACACTAGCCCCGCGCGGGCGCGTCGTCACGGAACTGGGCCATGAAGCGAGAGAGGGGGAATGAGCTGAGGGAGGGGACGAGGTGATGGTCGTGGCAGGTGTCTGGACCTGTCCGTCAAGACCATCTGCGAAGGATGAGTTGGCCCTGATGGGATATTGAGGGGGGAACTCATCCGAGGAGCCCGAGCCATCGGAGTCATTACTGACGATGTCGGGGTGCTCCATGGTGGGCCGTGTGATGTGAGAATTGATCTTCTCCAGCAAAACGGGGATGAAGCTGCCCGGGATGGGTGATAGGGGCGTGTGGCGGTGCGTGGCGGGGCCAATGGGGTCGCGTTCCGCCGCCGCTCCAGCCTGATTTCTTGCTTTGACTTGCTATGACTTGGTTTGGACTTAAGTTGGACTTCCCCGACTTGTTGTCGTTTTCACCGTCTTGTCTTTGTAAGTGATGATCGACTAGGAACCCTACCTTTTCTAGCTGGAAGTGCAAGGGGAGAGACGGACGTGGCGTCAAAGGAGAGCTGAGATTTATATTAAAACCTTGGCATATTTTATTAATCTACAGTATTAAATCTATTACATCCAATACTAGTGCCCGTGACATAGTATACTATATATAATCCCGGCAACGTCGGACGCCTCCCCTCCTTTTGGTCATGTGCACATACATCTATGGCCGATCAATCTGTCTAGAATCTGGAAATACGCAATATCCTGACGCTTTGATGCAAGTTTCGCATGGATGATCGAGATTGATAATTGGCCATCAACTACAATTAATTAAATAGGGTGGTCGAGGCCATACAAGGGATTCTGGTCATAAAATGTACCTCCCGCTATCTGGGATCTACATAGAATCAAGAGTATCAAGTGAGGAGCGGGCGATTTGAATTCTGCTGATTTTGGATATGTCCCCCGAAGGCCCGCTCCTTTCGAGCAAATTCCGATCTAGTTCTTACACTCTCATATACTCAATTGAAGGCAAATGTTTGAATAGTGAAAGCATAGCAAACCATGCAGAGATGCTTATACGTCAGGTTGTTGGTGTGGTCTTCATCGCCCATCTGTGTAAGCATACTCCGATTAGTAGTCCTGTATACATTACATAAATTCTACTAGTAGGGATAAGATTTTCCCGCTATATGACTACACCTGCAACGCAAGAATGTCTCAAGTGGGAACATAGAACTTGAATATATCTCCAGGGAATCATGCGTACTGAGTAAATTGATGAAATTGAATGGCGAGACAGGCCGATCAAGCGGATCCGTGCTTAGAGATACAAGGTTTGGCGATACATAATGTTGTTTGTCAGTTTCACTTACTGAGGAGTGGCACGTTGAGCTCCCCATGGTCTATAACCGTCTGATCTTGTCGCCATAAGGACCTTGACCAAGAAATTCACATCGGCCCCTCCAAGGCTATCTATATGCAAAGCAGACCTTAGAAGACGGGCTTCAACCGAGCCAGTGCGTGTCGTATGACTCAACCTTGCAACTTTACGGACGGAGAAAAGTCCTCTGTAATACCGAATATGAATAACATATTCACTTAGACTGGGGCTTTCAAGATGTCCATGAGCAGAACCAGTGCGTTGTCGACATTTCCATCGTCGTCTGAAATGGTGATCTGAAGGAAGCGGTTACGATACCCCATGTCAGTGATAGTGTCGCTGGTGACTTTGAACATGATGAGCCGCAGTTTTTCGGAGATTAGGAAGATATGCTAGGATTTGTTGTTTAATTTCAACTCATAATTTTGCATGAGACGTTTCTCTTGAATACCGAAGCTGATATTGAATGAGGTTTCATCTCAAGCATCTTGTGCGTTTCTTGCATTCGCACGGTGGTCGAATTTGATGATCAGGTGATTACAATTTGGACTACCTAAGTACTATAAGTATAGTAGTACCATATAAGGTGTAAATTGTATTATGCTAGTAAGGCCTAAAACGATTTGTCTTTTATCTCTCTTATATACTGCGCGTACAATGGGTGAATGTAGCAGGATATCAGCATGTGTGTACTATGTAAAAAATATTTGAGTGGAGCATGATCCACCAGAGAGCCTGCAACTATTTACTACTTTGCCCAGGTGTCGAATTAAGGCTGTCATTATAGATACATAATCAATATTATCTTCAAGTTTATACCTACACTCTACATTGAAAGCCTGAGATTAAATACTCTGTACAATCTCCATTATAGAATAGCATATTCATATCTTATTCAAAGTATATATTTAGTTGGCAATGGTTCAATGACATTTAGAATTTAGAAATTAGCGTGGAAAGTGGGTAACAATGGGCTTTGGCCAGGCCATGTACCCTATGCCGATAAAGAACCCTCATGTTTGTGTCATGTTATCATTGTCTTGTAGCCCACCATCTACTAATAGACCCACAGGTAGCTTATCATAGGGCCCATTGTTTCAAGTAGCTATATGGAAAGACCGGGAGTCAATCCTTCCAGAAGTATCTCCGCATCCCTCTAAAATATTTCCTCGGAGAACCTTAGAACTGTGGAGTAGCGCTGCTTACAAAACCTTGGGCCCATTAACAGCTGACAGTACATTTATCTAAATTTGATTTTGAGCCTCCTGGTACCGGTCTGGGTTTCCTTCTAGTATATTTGTCCATGAAGGTCGCCATAGCAATCCCAACTTGAACGACCTTCGCCACATAGGAGAAAGGAGAAAGGATGCGTCCACGGGTGTCGGCTTGGGAAAGTTTGGGCTCGATGCGAGGAAAGGAAGATCATTGCATGAAACTATTGAGGTATATTATATTCTAGGATGCATGATATAGCGCCATCAATATGCAAGCTACGGAGTGGCGATGACTCCTTTAGTTTCGGACCTGAGCTACCTATTATTTATAACACAGCGTTCATAACTCATGGCACTTTTTAATAGCGCGGCAAGCGATGCTGATCGTGGTACTAGCTCAAATGGTTCTCAAGTAATGATAGCGAATAAGAAGTAAGAAGTCCACAAAAGAAAATACGAAACACAATCTCGGAGGCCCCTGGCATTGGGTATTGGGTTGGGGCCGGGGGGGGGGGGGGGGGGTCAGTTCGACTGGGGGAGATAAGGCCAAACCCTCCATTAAGATTAAACGGCCGCTGATTGGCTGTTCTTAATAGTGTAGATAAGAGCCTCCGAATTGCATGAACATGTGTTTTAGCCATAAAACCACCGAATGGAGATTATATTGTGAAATAAACTCGTAATGAGGCTCGTCAAAGAAATATCCTTTCATTGAAGTGTATTTGGATTATTTCTGGCCCTTGCGGGGATTGAATGCGCAACATTTCATGTTTTAGCGATGAAGTTGACATCTGGGTGGACACAGATAACGGATGGACTCTGATTGGTGGGGCGTCAACATCATATCTATAGCCAGTCGCGAAGTGTTGATCCCGCATCAGAGTCCAGATGTCCATGATTCCCATTATTTGCCATTATTTGTATTCGTCTGTCACTGAAATCATATCAATCTTTCCACAGTTCTCTCAGACCCCCTCCCCTGCTTATCGGTCTACGTAAGTTGACGGAAATTTCTTTGCTTAGATCCTGTTTCACTGCAGCTTTCCGCTCGCGTGGTCGAAATGGTTCCTGCATAGCTGGGGGTTCTAGAATGGTGTTTACACAAAATTTCTATATATTTTGAATTATTTTAAAATATTTATTTATTATCTTTGAGTTGATTTCCTCGTATTACTGATGTAGAGGTTGATAATACCGTGTTGGTAGAGTGTACTATGCGCCCTACTGGACCCGTAATTCCCCGACTCCATCCATGGCAGCCACCCCATCCACATCTTGATATGACTGAATGGGGCTGTCAAAGCCCACCCTATCAGCCAAGTTGGATAAATCGCATAGAAATACTATTGACCAACTCTTGATATCCACTATCGGAACTAAGATCGTGGTTCTTGGCATTCTCTAGTATCATCCGATGGTGGAGAAGACTCTCTGATGTCCTGAGGCCTGCGTCTCACTATTTATTATTCGCTTTGTCCCTGCATGCTGATCTATCATTTATCTATCCTCCTTTCCAGCTCACTCCTGGCCAGAATTTAACTCTAATCTCGACCTGTTCTATCTCCTATTCCCTTTTTTCTTTTTTATCTTGAGCAGTCTTCCGGATTTCCATATCCCCCTTCTGCTTTCTTCCTGGTTATCTCGGGCCAATTATACACTCCCCTCAGTATTGATTGAGCCTTGGAGACAGATTTATACAGAAATTCGGTCTCACAATGTCCGCTTACCCGGTAGCCTACAATGGTTCCGCAACCGGCACCGGCGGTGACTCGTTGACGGAGGACCTCAACATCTACTACAATGTATGCTAATTGCCTTGATCGTGATCGACTTTGACAAGAATGGAAGTGGCTAACCAGTATGATGTTAGGCTGGTGATATCGCCTGGGTTGTTACCTCGTCGGCTCTCGTCTTGCTCATGATTCCTGGTGTTGGGTAAGTGCAACGATCCCTGGATGATTCGACGATGAAAATGCATGCTAACTCAACCAAATAGTTTCTTCTACTCAGGTCTCGCTCGACGAAAGTCTGCTCTGTCTCTCATTTGGCTTTCGATAATGTCAGTTGGGGTGGTCTCGTTCCAGTGGTTCTTCTGGGGTTACTCTCTCGCTTTCTCCCACACAGCCGGCACATTTATTGGTGATCTCGAAAACATTGGCATGAGAAATGTACTCGCCGCACCTTCAGTGGGAGGAACTCATGTTCCTGATATTCTGTTTGCCATTTTCCAGGGAATGTTCGCTGCTATTACGTGAGTTATCATATTGGATAATCCTCGCAACAACCTGAGTTATCTAGCTAACCCTATCCTCTTAGGGTCGCCCTTGCTGTCGGTGCCGTTGCTGAGCGCGGTCGCATGCTTCCTACCATCGTCTTCATGTTCGTCTGGTCCACTATTATCTACGACCCTATCGCCTGTTGGACATGGAACGCCTCTGGATGGGTTTACAAGATGGGCGGTCTCGACTTTGCAGGTGGTACCCCTGTCCACATTTCCTCGGGCTGTGCTGCTCTCGCTTACTCCCTTATGCTGGGTAAGCGTCGCGGCCACGGTACCCACGAGCTCAACTACCGCCCTCACAATGTCACACATGTCGTCATCGGCACAGTCTTCCTCTGGGTTGGTTGGTTCGGCTTCAACGCCGGCTCTGCACTCGCAGCCAACCTGCGCGCCGTCATGGCCGCCGTCGTGACTAACCTTGCTGCCTCGGTCGGTGGTGTCACCTGGTGTCTCCTGGACTACCGTCTTGAGCGCAAGTGGTCCACTGTCGGTTTCTGCTCTGGTGTCATTGCCGGTCTGGTCGCTATCACCCCCGGCTCTGGCTTCGTTACTCCCTGGGCTGCTTTCATCTTCGGTGTTGTTGGTGCTATTGCCTGCAACTATGCTACTAAGCTCAAGTTCCTGCTGCACGTTGATGATGCTTTGGATATCTTCGCTGTTCATGGTGTTGGTGGTCTGGTCGGAAACCTTCTTACTGGTCTCTTTGCTGCTGACTACATAGCTCATCTTGATGGAAGCACTGAGATCCCTGGTGGCTGGATTAACCAGAACTACATTCAGTTGGGATACCAGCTAGCTGACTCTATGTCTGGTGCTGCGTACTCTTTCTTTGGAACTTGTATCATTCTCTTCGTTATGAACCTCATTCCTGGACTCACTCTTCGTGCTCCTGAGGAAGACGAGATTATGGGTATTGACGATGCTGAGATTGGAGAGTTTGCCGTAAGTTTTTTCCTCAATCTTCATTCACAGGATATATTTGCTGACAACATTTTACAGTACGATTATGTTGAGGTCACTCGTGACATTGTTAATGGCATCGAAAGCAGTGAAGCTGGTTCCAAGCGTACCGTGACGCCAACCGGCGAGGAAGCAACTGTTATTGACACCAAGGCCTAATTTCCTTGTGTTCTTAGAAATTTTTACCCTATTATAATCATTTGTCCTTCTTTTCTTTCGGTTTGGCTTTTGAATTTTTTTTTACATTCATTATTCTCTCTTTTTATACAACTTCCCCCCCATTGGTCTATGGGATGCTTTCATGTTATTACTATTTCCTTCTACATCAGATACCCTTTTTTATTAAAAATGAAAAGAAAATATAAACCCAAACCCAAATCAAAAACATAAAACATTCGTAATCTTAGTCAATTTCTTGTTAAAAATATCTAGTTTTTAATCATTTTCATCCTTCCGAATGGCGGAGTCACCATAGTCAGCGAACCACGGCACCAAGGCACACATGTGATGTGGGCTGCGATTTCCACTGGAGCTCCGCAGAAAGCTCGGGCTTTCCGCTTCAATCCTTAACATAGAATTCGACACGAAACTTGACCAAACACCCATCCTCTGTTCAATACATTACGCCGATCGCTCTCTTCTACTCATATTGTGCATACCTACTGAGCTTCTAAATGACATCACCACGCCCCGACGACAACGGGTCGTCGAGCCAATTTCCGCTGGACCCAGACCAGTTCAAGCGCGACTCTCGAATTTCGTTCTCAAAGCTCGACAACAAGTTTATTCTTGAAACAGAGGATGAGCAAGAATTTGTGTATGATCCCGCGCTCAAGCGCTGGGTCCAGAGCGTAAGTTTCCTCCCTTTTTCTGATTTGCGCCCTGTCGTCGCAAGTCAAGCGTGCCAGCCGACTCCCACCCATGTTACTAATTACTAATTAATTCTGTTGTGAGTATAGGTCGATGAAGAATTGCTTCGGCAGCAACAAGAAGCATACAAGGTTGAAGGTGTGGAAGAGGAAGAAAGTCACCCCCGCGATAGGAAGAAGCGAAAGCAACAAGAGGATGTGAGTGGTGTCCTGATTTCCACACCGGACTCATACCAATCAATTGAGCACTGCTAATCATTTCTCTTGGGGTCTTGCAGGCTGGCGCACATAAGCCTAAGAAGCAGCGTGTGAATACTGCGGTATTCGTTAGCTCCATTCCTTCCGATGTTGAACTCGATGAAATCCGAGACCTGTTTTCCAAATGTGGCGTCATTGCGGAAGAAATCGATAGCGGCAAGCCACGAATTAAGATGTACATGGATGACAATGGTGCTTTCAAGGGTGAGGCTCTGGTCGTCTACTTCCGACCTGAATCGGTGAATTTGGCTATTCAAATGCTTGACGAGACGGACTTTCGTTTTGGAGCGCCTAGTCCACTGGGACCTATGAAGGTGCAGGCTGCGGACTTTTCTTTCAAGAGCCAGCAAGATGCACCTCCGAAGACAAATATGCGGGATAAGAAGAAGATTATTGAGCGGACACAGAGACTGAACAAGTATGTTTCTACTTTCTACGACCTCAAATGTTTACGTGCTAATATTTGGTAGTAAACTGGCGGACTGGGATGATGATGATGTTGCTGCACTTCCGGAGACCAGCTCTAAACAAGAGAAGGTTGTTATTTTAAAGCATATGTTTACTTTGGAAGAACTAAAGGTTTGTTTTCACTGTCCCGGTTTGCGGTTCCTCTTCATCGCGCTCTAACGCTATCATAGGAGGATGCCGCTGTTCTTCTTGATATTAAGCAAGATATTCGGGACGAGTGTTCGAAGATCGGCGAAGTGACCAATGTTGTACTCTACGACAAAGAAGTTGATGGTGTAGTTAGTGTCCGATTTGCCGATCCCGAGGCTGCCCGAAATTGTGTGCAGGTAAGTTTGGCCTTTTGGGTGTTCTCGTCCACTCCCGCTATCAGTTCCTAACAATTCCTATAGATGATGGATGGTCGATTTTTTGGCGGAACTCAGGTTGAAGCATATGTTTCTGAAGGTCGTGAGAAGTTTAAGAAGACCAATGAGCGACGAGCGGCACTAGAAGACATGGCGGAACGCGGTATTGATGCCGAAGATGAGGAAGAAAAACAGCGACTGGATGAGTTTGGTACTTGGTTGGAGAGTTCACACACCGTGGAGAACACGGCCAAGTAGGTCGTCAAATGAAGGGGGGAATCAAAAAGAAAAGAGAAACGTAGTGTATAATAGGCTAGAGTAGCTCCATTCATACCTGAATCCTTTTTCAGGTCTTCTGTCATTCCCTTGAGCCCAACCCAACGGGATTGTTTGTAGTCTCCACCGCCAGTTGTGGTTCGTATCGCGCGGTTCGACCGCTGACTGGTCCCGTGATTCCCCACTATACCTGATCGAGCGTCCCACCCCCCCCCTGAGCAGAAAGAAGTTGTTGTTGATCCCCACGCACACACACCGCTCACCTTTCTTTCTCCTTTCCCACTCCCTGACCTTGTTCTTCATCCATACTCCTCCAATTAACCCCAAGTCAACCAATCTTCAACTTCATCATGCGTGAGATTGTATGTCCCAATGAACTCATAAACCCCGAGACGCGTCTTTGTTGACCCGACCCCTGAATGATCTACCCCCACCTGCTAGGTCCGTGCTAACCTCAACTTTTCCATCAATATAGGTCCACCTCCAGACCGGCCAGTGTGTAAGTGCGAACTCGAATCCGAATATGAACCGTATATATCGAAATGAGAAATGGAACGTGAAAGATTAATCGATATATGTTGGGTTATAGGGTAACCAAATTGGTGCCGCTTTCTGGTACGTGTTTACACCCAACAGTTGTTGACCACTGGAAACTTTTTACTAACTACTTTCCAGGCAGAACATTGCCTCCGAGCACGGTCTCGATGGTGATGGACAGTAAGTCTTTGATTCGACTCGATTGGATTGTATGGGAAGAATGGCGGTCTGATATATTTTTTCTAGCTTCGCCGGTCAGTCCGACCTCCAGCTGGAGCGTATGAACGTCTACTTCAACCACGTAAGTGTGGAATTGATATCCTGAGCCATTCGATATTGGCTAATGTTTGGTTTTTTTATAGGCCAGCGGTGACCGCTACGTTCCCCGTGCCGTCCTGGTCGATTTGGAGCCCGGTACCATGGACGCTGTCCGTGCCGGTCCCTTCGGCAAGCTTTTCCGTCCCGACAACTTCGTGTTCGGTCAGTCCGGTGCTGGTAACAACTGGGCTAAGGGTCACTACACTGAAGGTGCTGAGCTGGTTGACCAGGTCGTCGATGTTGTCCGTCGTGAGGCCGAGGGTTGCGACTGCCTCCAGGGTTTCCAGATCACCCACTCCCTGGGTGGTGGTACCGGTGCCGGTATGGGTACGCTCCTGATTTCCAAGCTTCGTGAGGAGTTCCCCGACCGCATGATGGCTACTTTCTCCGTTGTTCCCTCACCCAAGGTTTCCGACACCGTTGTTGAGCCTTACAATGCCACTCTCTCCATCCACCAGCTCGTTGAGCACTCCGACGAGACTTTCTGCATTGACAACGAGGTACGAATCCAGAACACCCCCGGTCTGATTATCCGTTTGGATCAAATCTAACGCAATTCGTTCTCTAGGCTCTGTACGATATCTGCATGCGTACCCTCAAGCTCTCTCAGCCCTCTTACGGTGACCTGAACCACCTGGTCTCCGCCGTCATGTCCGGTGTCACCACCTCCCTCCGTTTCCCCGGTCAACTCAACTCCGATCTCCGCAAGCTGGCTGTCAACATGGTTCCTTTCCCTCGTCTGCACTTCTTCATGGTCGGCTTCGCTCCCCTGACCAGCCGTGGTTCCTCTCAGTACCGCCAACTCAGCGTTCCTGAGCTGACCCAGCAGATGTTCGACCCCAAGAACATGATGGCTGCCTCTGACTTCCGTAACGGTCGTTACCTCACCTGCTCCGCCCTCTTCCGCGGTAAGGTCTCCATGAAGGAGGTTGAGGACCAGATGCGCAACATCCAGAACAAGAACCAGAGCTACTTCGTTGAGTGGATTCCCAACAACGTCCAGACCGCTCTGTGCTCCGTTCCTCCCAAGGGTCTCAAGATGGCCTCCACCTTCGTTGGTAACTCCACCTCCATCCAGGAGCTCTTCAAGCGTATCGGTGACCAGTTCACTGCCATGTTCCGTCGCAAGGCTTTCTTGCATTGGTACACTGGTGAGGGTATGGACGAGATGGAGTTTACTGAGGCTGAGAGCAACATGAACGACTTGGTTTCCGAGTACCAGCAATACCAGGAGGCCTCCGTCTCTGATGCCGAGGAAGGTGACTACTACGAGGAGGGTGTCGTTGAGGAGGAGGTTTAAATATGCCAATCTCCAAACTTTGAGATTTGCTCGCAGTAATACCCTTGATAAGCTTACATTCTCTACCCCATCGGGTTCTGGCTTAATGGGCCTGCGACCCGAACCCCAAGTATCTTGTTTGAGCGCTCTTAATTTCCAACTTATTCTGTCTCTATTTTCCTGTCTCTGGGCCTTTGGGTTGTTAGTTCATACCTCTGGCTAGAATAGCACATAACTGGAAAAAAGCAATTAACTAAATGACTTTTAATGTTGTCCGAGATTTATCAAGGAACCCGAAAAGTGTATTTGCTATTGCTAATTATGAAAGAACATACTTTGCTGGATATGGTTCTTCTATGGTTTAAAACAGACCACAATCCACCATGTACTTAAAACAGTAATCCCGAGGCCATCAACACTGGACGCTTGTATGTAAATCGAAGCTTTCTCGCAACACCACACAAACTATACCCAGTACTCAAGTTTGACTCTCAATGAAACGGACACTTCCCCGTTCGAACAATCTTCAACTCCCCCATCGTCTCATCAATCGCCTTCTGTCCCTTCCCTTCGAAATACCTCGGTCCAATATCCTGAATATGGTATCCAGAGGGATAATACTTGTCACCCTCATCGCCAGGAACAGGACGTCCCAATGCCCAAGTCAACCAAGCCACGGGGCCCCATCGATTCCAAAAAGTCGGTTTAACATAATAAGGCGCTGCATCCCAGTTAAACGAAAAGAAGCGATCATCTTCCTGTGGCTCCTTGGACATATTAACAATCCTCAAGAACTCCGGTCGAGGAAGCATGAAGTATCGAGTGAATAACTTCCGCGTCGTAAGAAGAGTAGAGAACACAGACGTCCAGAATGGCGTTGGCGGCTCGTAACTAAAAGCAGTTAGAAACAGTCATGATCAAGTACAAGTTCAAATTCACATACATCATAGCCTTCCGCAACCTCTCATCCATCATAAATGAGACAAACTGCAACCCAACCGGATGAAACATCGTAGGCAACATATACAGCAAAATAGCCGTAGTTTGATCCGCCGTTTCCCGATTCTTAGCATCAGGAACCATACATTCCTTCTCATACCCATCACACCACTCATCAATCTCTTCAAGCCACTGAATCCCATCTTTAAACCCATTACTAGACGGTAACCCCTCAAAACTAATCCCCAGAGCATCACCAACACTCTTCCAGAACGTGCCAATTGCACAAAGCTCCAGATCGCTCATCTGGCGCCACTCAAAGCGGCGAACAAACTTGATAGGTTCGAGCGCGAAAAGAGCAAGCGTGTAGAGCATGTCTGTTTCGAGAATTTTGCCTGAGGCGCGGTATCCGCTGTGTAGGAAGCGGGTGCGGGCTAGTGAGATGAAGGCCCGTTGGGATGTTGGACTGTTTCCTACCATTTCGTTGACGAGGGCTACTGTGTCTGCGTAGCGTTTGAGGGATGTTGATGCGTTGGAGAATTGTGTTGTTTTTGTGAGGACATGTGAGACTGATGGGATTCCGTAAGTCTGTTTATTTAGGTTAATTTTGTTTTTATGGATATTTAATCGCTATAGCCTACTAGTACTTAATGGATAGTACCAATAGTGATAGGTAGTAATAGTATACGTATCCATGCGTATAGTGATAATGATGGTAGATTTGGAAAAGATATACGTACCCTGAACAAAGCAAACTGTAGCGCTTTCACATACATAAATGGGAACTCAAGAGTTCCTATTTGCTTCTGAATCTCATAGGCTTCTTCATCGGTCATTTTCCCCATCGACTCGCGCGTCGGAAACTTATATTTCTTCTTCATATCGTTCAGCCTCTTATATCGGAGCGACCTCACTAGAAGCGGGTACCCGATTAACAAGCCCAAAGCATATGGAAGCCATTCTTTCGGTGGAGAGACGAAGCTCCAAGCAGTCACGGAGAGTGGTTGACTCGCGAAAAATGTACCGTTTTCCATGGTGGCGGTATGTGGCTCTTATAAGGTGCTTTTATAAGGGGCTCTGTACCTCCAGGGCTGTGATGAGAGTTGGTACAAATTGGCCCTTGGATCATTTATATCCACTGGGCACAAGGTGTGGTGTATTGTACTTGTTGAGGGGTTGGATGATGGATACCATGTGCTGTGTCGATCTTGGTTCTGGCTCGGATATCCCCCGCTTCCAAGACAAATTGGTTGAATCGAATTAAAAATTACGGAGAAACTGCATTATTTTGTGCATTGTTTTTTCTTGGGAGTTCAATTATTTGGTGGATTATATAAGCAATACTGTATTTTTGATACCTGGCCACATGTGCAGACGGTCAAATTAGATTGATTAGGAGTTTAAGACTTGGATTGATTCTAGGTAGAGATCGAGCTTTCTTTTTAAAATGGTTATTAAAATCTCGTCTCGACATTCACCCTTCTAAATCTTGCTCGAAATGTAGGGACGGTATTTTTAAGTGGGCCCCTACTTAATTGCTGCTGCATCTAACTACCTATAGATCCTAATTTAATAAGGTGAATTTTGATTCGCAGAAAGATTACGCGTGGTGGACCGTGTGTAACATCACTTGTTATTTTTTTCCATTTTTTGCAAAGTCTTTCTCCTACTCCCATAATTACAGAAAAATAATATGCCTTCTTGATCCAAATATTAATGACATAGTGTCTATTGCCACTGCCGATGCGGGGGAAGATCGCTTCAAACCGCGGTCCGGGGAAAAAATGGTTTTCATATGCAACACAACCCGAAACCTCCTCCTTACCTTATAGTACAGCCCACAAGACACGTTCGCCGCGATCCGCCAATGTGGTTTCCTCCTAACGCTTGAAGAACCATAGCTCGAGAACCCTCAAAGGTGGAAAGGCCACAGCGGTGAATCCAGCCCCGATCCACAGGCCTAGATCCGATCCACCCGCAATTTGAGCGATCACTCCAGCGTAGTAATTTTGATCCTATTGAGCGAGTTAGTTTCATTATCGAGTAATAGCCTAAAGGTGCAACTTACCATTCCCAGAATGGCGCCGACCCAACCGATCAAAAAAGCGGTTCCAGCTGCAATCCCCATGGGCAGGTGCTGGGGGTTATCCCAGGCTGTCCAGTCATATCCTTTCATTCTCCGGAAGAATGCATGCTCCTGAACAACAATCACAAACCAAATGATAACCCAGTATCCAATCAGAGGCAAGAATCCCTTGAAAACTTCATACAAGGAGTTGCGACCGCCCATCGCACAGCCAGTATAGATCACGGTGCTGAGGGTGGTGAAGATAGCACGTGGTGCTCGCTGGAAGAACCCACCAAGCATTTGGAAGTTCATACCCATAGAATAAGTACCGGGAGTGTTGTTCGCAATCAGCGCAAAAACGTTGATCACTGCGCAAAATTTCCCAAACCCTCCCAGTGAATCATATGCCGTCATCAACAGACCACCGGGGTCACTTCCGTACTTAGCAACGTAGGCAGGTGAGCTAGCTAGGACTGTTCCGAGTCCAACACCCAATACGATTGTCAGGGACATTGCTTGGAGACATCCGAGCATTGTCACGGTGAAGGTCTTCCAGCGCTTGACGTGGGGCGGGTAGTAGACGTAGTAATCCGCTGCCAGAGGAGCCCAGGCCAGACCGATCGACAAGCAAAGGGAAACGAAGCTGATTCTTTTCGCGTTCAATTCCAATTGAGAAGATGTAGTGTGGACGTTGAAATCGAAATGAGGTCCGGCTGAGCCCAGCATGATACATAGTACCATCAACTGCGGAAGCCATGCAAATCTGATGGGTATTAGTATGAGACTGATAACCTGTGTCTTTGACAAGCCGACTGCGTACCGTTCATAAATCTGGAAGATTTTCATGCCAAACATAGCCATAGCCCAGCTGCTCAATGCAACAACCACTATTCCTACCAGCACAGAAATATGTCCACCAGAAACCTTGGACAATATTTGACCACCAACAACACTGTTGACCATACTGTAACCTAGATTGGTAAAGATATTTAGTCCGCAGCAGATCTTGCTTGGATAATAGCCCATAAAATAGCGCGTCACAATCTGTATGATTATGTTAGATCAAAATGGCCTCTAGTGATACCAACGGTACTGCGAGGATCGTGATTTACCAAGGTTCGATTCCCACTCAGTGGGCCCCAACTACTCATATACCCAACAATCGCTGTTCCCAAAAAAATCCCCAGAACCCCACAAAGAGCTGCATCTTTGAAGCTGAGACCAAGGACCAAAGTCCCCATAGATCCAACAATGATGTTGTTTGTAGCCAATGTCATACTAAACCACATGAGTAGCATATGTAAAGTGGTAGATGATGTGACCGGTTCTCGCTCTTCAATTGGTACTCGCTCAATCCCGCGTGACTCCACGCCTTTGAATCCCTGAAACCATCTTAAGATCTTTGATCGAGGCTTAGATTCAAAAATAGGTTCGTGGCTCTCTTTTGTAGGGGTGCTTTCGAGCTCGGATTGGCTGACACTGTGCAGGGAAGTGGAACCATGGGCTTTCTCGATATCTTCCGGAGTCATATTTGGGCGAGTTAAAGCTGTATAATTTGATATGGTGGATTGACGTAATAATAGAAAGAATATCTGAAGTGAACTAATAAATGGTCGATGTCGAGACGCACGCGCGCCAATTCACTTGCTGTGTAGGGAGCCCTCTTGCCGCACAATAGTCGAAGGAAATACCAAAAGAAAGAAAATGAAATTCACATCTATCGGGGTAAAATGGAAACGGTCGGCATGATAGATATAGGGATTAAAGGAGTTTGGGCAGTATACCGTTATGTTGTGAAACTGGACCTGACATCACCCTACCCTTCGCGAAAAGCCTATGTGTAACTCCGCACCCTTTTTGATAGGCATTCCTGAAGAAACAAGGACCAAAATCCTCAGGAGGGCCACGCATAGGCCAATAGTTTGGTAAGGAGCATACCGAGACGTGCCCCGGGGAGGTCTTCCGTGGGTCCTTGTAGGGAGATCACTCATGGATATCAAAAGGATCTCCAGCAACATGTGGGGAAGATAAATAAGTGATTAGCAGACCCGCGCTTTGATCTATTGATCGGGATTTGCTCTGTCTCTCCCCTTTCTCATGATGCCATATAGTCCAGGAATAGACTCCGATGACAGAGCCGGGGAACTTGATGATGTGTTTGTTGCTGTGTATGTGAATCCTTCTTTGACGATCACCCGCTCCATTTCCGTATACGGTAGGCCACATATTTTAAAGCTCCGAAATGACCTCGCTGGAATGCTGACCGATGCAAGGAGAAGAACCTTTACTCCAGCTTGGGACATAGTCTTCGTGTAAAAGGAGGTGGTTGAGAAAAAGCTGACTACTTCTAGTTGAGCGTAGTCACGAGAAATGTTGACTTTCTGTCGGGTATTAATGGTAGAGCCTTACACTTTTATCACAGCAAACAAACGGAATATACTTGAACCATAAAGGGCATCTAATTTTAAGCAAAAAGTATGACAATCCTTAGTATCTTTTGTCTTGTGATTCCTATTTGGAGTTAACATAGGGCGGAAATTTTGCCGAGCCTGTTTTCCGCCGACGTGACTTGAATCATGATGTAAATGTATACCTGCAGTCTAATTTTACGCTTAATCTAGACGACAGCGCTCAATTCAGGGTCTTCTTCCAAACTCTTTTTTGAGTTTTAAAAGAACAAGTCTATAAGTGGATTAACTTCATCCTTCAGGTTGTCATCAACAAGATGTCAAGATCCCGAATAATGTCCCATTACGTATCGTTTACATAACATTTGTCTCTCATGTAGATCAACCAGCCAAGCTTTTATTCCAACCTGTTTGTCTCAGATGCGAAGAATCAGGTTCTGTACAACTATCGCATGCTCCGTGACACGCGGCCCATCATGCAGCCAGGGATTGGTAGATACCGAATCGATCTACCGGGTGATCGACTGACTATCCTTATTTTCTACTAGTATATTATTTTCACACAAAGTTTGAGACATGGTCAATCTTGCTTGCAGGAAGACTTCGAGTATGCTTATCTGCTATGCATATACCCACTTTCAAAAATCGGAATGAGTTGTTTGAGTCACGATTGTATATGTTGATCGGCTCCAAGAGAACTGAGAGCTCCTAGCTGTAAATATAGATATCTTAGTTATGACTTTCATTAGTAGCAATTGCATAAACTTGTATAGTATTTTGTGTATACAACCCCGGCCTGGAGTAACCTTAGACATCTGGCTTAGAATATGATATATTTACAATTTCACAGTATCATGATGTATGCTAGTATCTCCAAGCCGGCATCGGAAACCCTATTAGTATATGGGTACTGAGCTTCCCTATGGTACAGCACGATAAGTTTAGTTTAAAATTGTCATGTGTTCACATATACCCTCTGTTTATTGTACTTGGCCTCTACTTGTACTTCATATGCCCCAGCGGTTGTTCATCTCCGTCTGCTCCGTTGTTTTTCGGTGATTTCTGGTGTCCGAGTCCGATTCCGTTTTGAAGCGGCTCTAGGATTTGCCGAAAGAATTTTACTGCCATTTGGGTTACGTTTGGGGGCTGATTTTTCACCTTGATGATTTTGGGGGCCATCGGGGCTCCGTCAATTTGACCGAAGCCCGACTCCGTCTTTGCATATGGTGCAGATTCAGGTATATAAACTGTATTAGAGCAACTGAATAGGTATGCCATCAAGTCTTCTATCCACCATCGTTTTATCTATTGAGCCCTCTCAGAAAACGCCTATTTAACGCGAATTGACATCGTACTCAATGCCTCGAAACGTATTGATCACAGCTGGCGCCGGTCACATTGGCCAGGAATTGCTTCCGCTCCTCCAATCACTAGAAGAAACAAGAGTTATTCTCCCAACGACGAATGCTTCTCGCCTAAAAGCAAGTCTTCCGCCACATTCCGAGCCTCAGTCCAACCCTGCGACTTTTATCGCAGAGGAGGGTTCTCTTACAGACCCAGCATGGTTCCAAGGCCTGCTCGAGAAGTATGAAGTGGAAACTGTCTTTTTGTGCCTGACTACTGAAGACGAGCTCTTCACAACCTTGAACTGTCTGGATTGTATGGCAAGATCTAAAACAGTCAAGCATCTCATCTACCTCTCAGCGTGTTACGACTTCGCTTCTACCGAGTGTGCACAGTGGATACTTCGAAATTGCTCCTCAGGACATGTTCTTGTTAAGATTCTTACAGAACAAAAGCTAGTATATGGCAATCTCCCATTCAGCTGGAGCGTCATTCGCCCGACTTTGTTCTTCATCAACGATCTCCGGTCAAAGCACTCAATGATCGAGAACAGTGTCTATGACGAGCCGCTGAGCGAGCAAGGCGTTAGTCGAGTTGCACCCTCAGATATTGCTCTTGCCATCAAGAACGTTATTATTGATGAAAGTGGGAAATGGAACGGTCGGCATATCTCAATTGGCTCTAAGAAAGTATACAAGGGCTCGGAAATTGCGGACATCTGGTCTAAAGCTCTGGGAAAGAGAATTGAGATGTACCCAGCTACGGAGGAAGGATTTCGACGATTCGAGACCGAGATGGGCTCCAAGAAAAATTCAGCCTGGGGTAGAGATATGAGATTGATGGTGGAATTGTTTGCAAAGGAGCCTTTCGGTATGACTGAAAAGGAATATCTCGAGCAGGTTGAATTGCTTGGAAAGGAACCTGAGGATTATGAGGCATGGGTTCAAAAGACCGTGACTACCGCAAATTGGTGAAAGTAAACATGATTCCAATTGACAGCTCTTTTTTTTTGCTTAATACCCTAGGAAGTGGCTATACAGGAGCTTTCTAGAAAAAGAGCTTCTTTTTGCATGAAATGAAAAAAATCTCTCCTTAGTCTCAAATACATGTAATAATTATTTTCACTGATTTTATATGTAGAATTCCCAATAGAATTCCCAAAAGGAGACACAATTTGAATCATGAAAGCCCATATTTTGGCAGATATCTAGGCCAAGCGTTTCTCTATCACGTTGAGCCGCTCTAGTATGGCCGTGTAAATAAACCAAGCCCATTTCATACCAGAGATTAGAGTCCCCGATTATAATAGGATTTGCGCTACAGAGAGGCAGATAACTCCAATTTCCCTTTCTAATCTGTAGGCTTCCTCCCACATCCTCACGAGATCTGTTTCCATCAAACTGAGTTATGGTCCTGACCAACCGTGGAACGAAGCTCCACTTCGGGCTGTTTCTCTATGATGCATACGAAGAATACACGCATTCAGTAGGACTCGATAAAATTGGGGTTTCACCCGGTTCCTTGTCCGCCATGAATGCTCATGGCAGCCTGGGCTATATGGAGGCGCTTTACATCTATGCCACATGTACAATTTATCGATTAGATTTTTTAGTGCGAGTAAGAGGAGGATAAATTTCAATTATAGTATAAACGTTGATGAAGCCACCTTTGCTAGCTGTAAAGTGACACTAGATGCTTGTCTGGAACAGCATTTTCTCCGAGTGGATGAATGGCTGATAACCTTGGAAGGCGCTATGACTTCCTTGATATTACTCCTGGAACAGTCCGATGACCAACAGATCTAAACATCTGTGCTTCTATTGGCTCTCTACCAGGATCATAGGATATGGAGCATTTTTAGTCATCTATTTATCGGTTAGGCACCAAGCTTTCATGCATTTGAGGGGGATTCATTTAGAATCCAACGTAATTGAATGTAATTTTTTCCAATATACGGGATAATTGCTACGTGGATCCATTTAGAATAGTTGTTGTTTTTTAAGGCCTCCTGCTCATCTGTGTCATGGTCAGCCTTTGACTCAGCATTTGTGCAAACCGACTAATAATGTGACACTGATGTAGTTTTGCAGCCCTCTCCCGGAGCAGCTTTCTAGGGTCGTTTGTTATTCCTGAATGCTAACAATTAAGTGTTTTGCTAACATATTTGCTTATGAGTCCCATCTGAGTTCACACTTACCGATCAAGTAAGTCGAATATTGGAGTGGTGCCACGCTCAACTGTAAACTACACCATACCACCCACATTCGTCTTCTAGAGGTCAAAAAACTCCGATATGCATTTGGCGATACGCGCTCTTTGCGGCGTTTGAATTGAGGTGCCGGCTTAAAGAAGCAATGCATTTTAATGCATAAGCTTTCAGCAACGGATCTGCTGCGACATTGAGAGTGCTGTACGACATCTAGCGCGAGGCTAGCACCTTGGCATGAATTTCAATGTTGCTCAGACACCACACGATCCTCGCAGTCAGCGATTATGTCAGACTAAAAGGTAGTCCACGAAGCTCTCAGGGCGCCAATGATTTCTTTTGGTTCCGAAGATGTCGAGGTGCGCTGCAGATCCAGGGACTGGAGCCAATTCCATAATGTCAAGTACTACCCCGGAAACTTTCTATATTTTACAATGTCAAGGCTGAGAAACCTATAAATACAGCCTGGCTATCATAGGTTATGCAGTTGCCAATGATATTCGTATTCTCCTAACAGATTGGAAGTACATTACCAACCATTATGTCTGTAGACAGCCACGTCATTGAATCGCACACTGATGTGTAAGAACTATCTTCAACTTCCTTCGAGGGAGATGTCCTAACAACAAGGCCGCAGGCTCATCGTTGGCGCTGGGCCCTCGGGCCTCACGGCGGCCTATTGGATGGCACGTTATGGTATACGAGCAAGGATCATTGAGAAGAGAGAGACAAAGATTTTCACTGGCCATGCGGATGGAATTCGTATGAGAACAATGGAGCTTTTTGATAGCATGGGAATTCAACATCTGATCGCTCAAGAGGGCCACTCAGCTGTTGCACCTGGGTTTTGGGTTCGTAAAATAACCTTTTACTCTGGCGTCCATAAACTGATGAACCCGTGATCTTGAACAATAGATACCTGGTGAAGATGGAAGCTTGATCCGCAAGGGGTCTATGATTCCTGCACAAGTTTTTGAGTCGCCGTTTCGGCATATGCTGCTGGATCAAGGACGAATAGAGCGAATCATGATTGATAAGATTCGAGAACATTCTGATATAGAAGTGGAGCGTGGTGTTATTACCGAATCCCTGGAGTATGATGAATCGTTGGACCATGATCTCAACGCTTATCCTATATCTGTCAAAATACGTACCTCTAGCCCCGAAAAAGAAATCACGATTCCAGGTAACTTGCGCCGTGATGAGTGGGAAGACATAATCCGGCGGAGCCAGAAGCAACAAGCAAAATGCGAAATTATCAAAGCCAAGTTCATTATCGGCTGCGACGGCGCCCACAGCTGGACCAGAAGACAATTGAATGTTCCATTTGAAGGAGAAAGCACTGAGCATGTTTGGTACGTTTTCTGTTCTGCGACCGAAGCCATTATCCATGGATATATCGGACAGAGCTAACATATACGTTTGTCAAGGGGCGTGATTGATGTCGTTCCACTCAGCAATTTCCGTAAGCATCCAAAGACCCAATTTTCAATTTGAAGTCTTCTCTGACAATGTTCAACTAGCCGATATTCGTCGCCTCGGCACCATAACCAACGTAGCCGGCACACTCCTACTCGTTCCCCGCGAAAGAAACCTGGTACGGTTTTACGTTCCAGTACACGTCATAAACGACCCAGCGACAAACGGAAGATATAATCGATCAGAGGTCACAGCTGAAAAGATCAAGGCGCGTATCCAGGCGATTCTTTCTCCATACACATTTGACTTCAAAATTATCGACTGGTGGACCGCATACCAGATCGGCCAGCGCATTGCGCCATCCTTCGCCAAGGGTACCAGAGCCTTCCTTGCGGGTGATGCGGTACACACACATTCACCAAAGGTTGGTCTGGGAATGAATATCAGTATGCAAGACGGGTTCAATATTGGCTGGAAGATTGCGCTTGTTGTAACGGGCGTTGCCGATCCTGCTATTCTGAGCACGTATAACACGGAACGGCATCGTCTCGCAGAACTCTTGCTTGAGTACGATAAATTCTGGTCGGTATATTTCACAGACGATGCAAAACCACAGGAGAATGGAGGGCCAGATAAGAATGATGAGATGATGAAGATCGTGGAGAGATACCAGGACTTCTCGGATGGGGTCAAGGCATTCTATGGCGAGAGTGAGCTGGTATCTAAGGCTGGGATTGAGACAGGGCCCTTTTTTGCTACTAAGCTTGTCCCTGGAGAGCGGGTTTTGCCATCAAAGCTGCGTCAGCATGCAGATGACACTATGGTATGGAGCATGAGAATGATGAAAAGTGATGGGCTACTTCGATTGGTTGTTCTTGCGGGAGACATCCGCGACCAAGAGCAGAAGAGACGTGTTGACACCCTTGGCCATTATCTGGCGGGCTTGAATAAGTCTAAGCCGTCTATTTTGACTCGCTATGCCCCGATCCCGGGTGTTGGTAAAATAATCGATACGTTGACTATCCATAGTGCTCCTTGGAATGAGGCAGAGTTCTTTGATTTCCCAGAGAGCCTGCGACCATTTGATCCAGTAATGGGCTGGGGATATGATAAGATCTGGTGTGACCATGCTTGTGCCTGGGATCACGAAGTTGATGGAAAGGCGTATGAGAGATGGGGTGTCGATCGCGTTCGTGGTGCAATGTTTATTTTGCGACCAGATCAATACATCGGGTGGGTTGGCGAGCTGAAAGATGTGGATGAAGTGACTAGATACTTGGATGGTTTCTTGACCCAAAAGCCTGTTTCAGTTCTAGGTAATGGTACTACTGGTCTCTGAGGTACCTATATCATGAGATCACTTATGCTATGAGATTCGGTCATTGAATTTCAAGAAGACTTCTGTCGAAATTGCAAAAGACAGACCGTCAGCCATTAAAATATAACAGTTTCATGAGTCAAATCAGGAAGAAACGACAGATTTAACCTAAACCACTAGATAAGTTGAGTATTCGTAGCATCCCATTAAGAACTCGTGCGGGGTTCTGGAGCAACATGTCCATCTTCCTGCAACTCAGTAGTGGGATCTGGAATATGAGACGAAGCTCCAGCTGCTCCTTCGCCTTTGTCGAAAGACCCACGAATGACACCTGGGTCAGCTGGGAACTGAAACTTGGAGCTATGCCACGGCTTCACTTTCATAAGATACATAGTATCAATCTCTTCCAGAGTCCGGCCTTGACCCTCGATAACAGCAAAATAGACAAGACCCGCCGCAAGGAAAAGACAGCCTGCAAAGACATAGCCGTATCTGAAATCAATTGCACTCGTGATAAAAGGCGTAAAAAAGGCCAAAAGAAAGTTCCAAAGCCAATTAGAGGCTGTTGCGAGAGACATTCCACGAGCACGATATTGCGAAGGATATAACTCTGCGACGATAGTCCATACCATAGGGCCCCAAGTACTGGCGAAGCCGAGAATAAAAAGACAGGCGAATACTACCATCGCCACGCCAGCGGACTTGGTATTCTCTGGATGGTCTCGATCGAGAGAGAAGTGGCCCACCGAGGCGAAGATCATAAAGCAGACAAACATCCATAGCGCACCGGCGATAAGAGACCTTCTTCGACCGTAGTGTTCGATCAGATATAGTCCAAGGAAGGTAGTTCCGAAGTTGACTCCTCCGAGAATCATCTGTGTGACATAGCTGTTGTGAATTCCCGCTCCCTTGAACACTGTTGTACCATAGTAGAAGAAGTAGTTGGCTCCTGTCAGCTGCTGGAGAGCTTGAAGGGCAACACCGACAGCAACCCGATATCCCATAGTTGGAGCTTTGAAGAGTTGTACCCAGGTAACCTGGCCGTTACGAACCTCCTCTTCGTATTTTTGCTTGATTTCGTCGAACTCAATCTGGAGAGCGCGATGATTACGAGGCACGCCATATATCTTGGAGAGATTGTTCAAAGCCGTCTCGACCTTGTTGTGACGATAGTCATATCGAGGACTTTCGGGGAAGAACGTCATACCGATACCAAGGATCAAAGCCCAGATATACGTAACTCCCAAGGGAATACGCCACGACCCGGTATCCTGGCGAGCTTCAGTGCCGAAGTTGATGCAGTTGGCAACGAAGATGCCGAGTGTAATGAAAAGCTGGTACGTGCTAACCAGGGATCCTCGAATATGTCTTGGTCCAGACTCAGCTTGATACATCGGTACAAGCAGGGACAATGCACCGACACCCAGCCCAGTAACCCATCGACCAATCACAATTTGGTACCATTTTCCAGATGGCGATGATATCTGAACAGTGACTCCAACCATGAGAATGACGCACCAGCCGCTGATAGACCATTTCCGTCCAACGCGATCGGCAATGGGCGCTGCGACTAAGGCTCCAATCAAGGTACCGACAGATAGCTGTGGACATGTAAGTGCTCTCGTCCAATGAATATTAAGAATACTTTCCGTTGCGAGGACTTACCAGGCCAACAATAAGACCGGATCTAACATTACTGAAATGATAGGTTCCATTTCCACTCGGCTCACCATAGCGCTGCAGGAAATTATCCATTTCCAGAAAGCCCGAGATCTGACCGGTATCATATCCAAAGAGGAACCCTCCCATGGACACAAAGATGCCCATCACAAAGGAGCGTACCGTGAAAAGTGGAATAGGCGTGTCGAGAACATCACCAGGGCCTTTCTCTCGTTCAACAGTGGAAACTGACTCCCTAGGGGGCTCACTGTCAGCGTAGACATCCTGGTGACGTTTGTGAAATATCTTGTCGAACATTGTGGCAATGCAGTTTTGCACAGAATATGGGTCTCTTTATGCTAAGTCTAATAGATATCCAATCCCGGCATTGGGCCCTTTTATACCTATCCCCTCCTCCCCTTCCAGAGGCCAAGGCTAGGCATTGCAACATATGACCATATAGCTCTTGGTTTTCTTGGGAGCCGGACAAATAGACAAATCGGGAAACGATGACTCGTTCATTTAGGTACCCAAGTAGACTCCCACCACTGCTGATGAGCATAGCTGCCAAAAACTTGAGAATCTGGGGAAGTGGGGCATGGGTTTTCATTCGTTGATTAGCACATCCGGGGATCCCGAGTCATGGAATCCAGCTTTTCGAGAACCTAGACTCCATGGCCACGAGACAAGAGCCGTGGCAAGACAATCCTAACCATTTTGCGACCTCGTGACATGCTCTGTGTGGCGAATAATCTGCCCAACGAAGCCAAAAACGTGAAGTTCAGAACAGGCAGGTCGATTGGGATTGAAATGATGATATCAGTGGCAGCGGCTTCGAACGCTTGGGTTCTATGCTCAGCCAAGACTAGTGGTTCGGTCGGAGTTCGGATGGTTCGGATCATCATTTGTTCCCTTTCGTGGGTTGTCGGGATACATTATCCAGCATCTCCCGTTAACGCACTCCCGAGCCAACATGCCCGGCCGAGTTGCCTAGGGTAGTTATACGTAGCATATTTTTTCTGCCAGGTGGATATTTCCTATGCTAGACCCTGCTGCTCTAATGGAGGCGCTCAGAATCCTACGGACTGAGTACATTTCAGTACAGGCTCGGACTTACTGAGCCGCATAGTCCATACCATTGGGCCCCAAGTACTGGCGAAGCCGAGAACAAAAAGACAGGCGAGTACTACCATCGTCACGCCAGCGGACTTGGTCCTCTCTGGCTGGTTTCGACCGAGAGAGAAGTGGCCCACCGAGGCGAAGATCATAAAGCAGACAAACAACCTCTTTCCGCCCCCAAAACGAGGCATTTCAATGATTTCCTGGCGGTCGGCAGAGCGGCAAGTTCTGAGCATTAATCCAGGAAAGGCACGCCAAGAGATGTTCGAGAAAATCAGTACCTAGGTGGCTTCTACATTTCGGTAGATCAACTGCGTCTCAGAATGTTCGTTGCTGAAAAGCCTTGGCAAGGGCCGGCATTTCGAAACGACGTTGAAAAAAGCAAACTGATGAGTATGTGTAAAAAATTTGCATTCCTTACAAAAAGCATAAAATATACCAATTAGAAGAGACATATATCCAAATATCGAAGTAGAATGTAAACACCAAGACCAAAATTGACAAAGAAACGCCGCCCAAGGTATCATCGTGATCATGGAACACCAATATTGGTCTAAGCCGACAATGAAATATGAACAATAAATGTGAATAAAATATCAAAAATTTCCAGGAGAAAGAGATCCTCAAACAGCAAGTCGTTGGTTCCAGCCGTTGACTAATGCAAATTCATCGATTTCTCCATCCATTGGTCCAGGGAGACTCTGAAATGGATCGAAGAAGCCCAAATCATCCGGGTGTGCAGAGGCATCCGCGAGAGATTGTAGGTTGTCCTCGCTGCTTTGCATGCTTTCACCGGAATAACTCAGTACGCTTTGTGCAGTATGCTCCGGCTTGTGAGCAAAGTCGCCACTGCTAGCAGACCATGACTCAGGAGAAAAATCGTGCAAGTCGGATGCAGGCGGAATAGCAAGATTTCCATCTTCTGGCTTCTGGTTATACTCGGCTGTGATCGATGCAAACGGACCGGGGTCTTCGCCGCATTCTTTGCCGCCATATATACCGGTGAAAATATTCGAGAAGCCTCTATCCATGTCTGTGAGGACGTACTCCCAGTCGGCCATCGTGATCGCACCCCCGTGGGTTGCGTCAGAGGGATTAGAGCAGGATAGAGCGCGAGGATAGTCATCTGTCATAGATGAGGGAACCATTCGGGGGTCTGATGAGAGATCCAAAGAATGTCTGGCTGTCGGGTACTGTGAGCTCGTCATATGATCTGCGTGCGCGGGAGGTAGGCTACTCCAGCTTGGAGAACGAAGGTTTTGGGATGCAAATGGGGGCGTAGACCCAGAGATCGTATTACGGCGAGAGGGTGATGCTTGTTTTGAGGCTTGATCTCGGCCAATACTGGATGCAAGGCGAGACTTCAATGACTGCAGTGGTCCCTTCGGAGATTTGGATGGCATTTGAGATGGAGCGGCCATCTCGTTGGGTTGATTTGGCGAGTGCTTGGTTTTCTGGTATGGCCTGTCAGAAGGAAGAAGGAGGCTAGAAAGGCGACCAAACTGGGCCGCTGCGGCAGTTGACTCCGATTGAAGTTGCTCGGTAACAGTAGCAAGTAACTTCTGACTCTCCTTCGCCAATTTGCTGTCACGTTTTAGACCGAGAGTCTGCCACAGTAGGCCCAGGCCAGATAAGAATACCAATTCTTGGCGGTTAAGACTGAAGGAGAGACAAAGTCGTCGCTCATCAAGCAGCTCGAGAATTTGAAGAATATGTTTGGCAGAGTCAGATAATGCTAAAATTGATTGAGAACGCAAATTATCGTCGGCAAAGCAAACAGCAGGGCGGTGAATCATGGAGCGGATGAAGTAGTATACAAGAGACTAGTGGAAAGAGTGTTAGTATTTTTGGAGTAAAATGTCCTGCGCATGGAATGACTCACTAGAAGAGGTGATCGGCTGCTTGTGACATTCGTGCTAGGTTTGTCTTGGGAAAATGCAAGACGAAGATGAGGAGGCAACGAATGCAGCCATTCTGTTAACTGTTCTGTGACAATGCGCATCTTTGACACGTAGATATCATAGTCGAATTTTGAAGGGTAAAGGTCCTCCATGGCTTTATTCAAGATACGGGAGGCTCTGAAGAGTGCAAGAGCGCTTGAAATGCGAGTAGACTCGCCGGGAAGCGTGGGCAAAAATCCCGTCTCAGTCACATTCTCGTCATCCACATCAACAGGATAGTCGATCTGAATATCGGCCTCGTGTAGAAGAACAGGCATTCCAGTTAGGGCAGACGCGAAACGGTCCATCACATACTGACACCAGAATACCTTCTTGCTTGTTTCTTCTTCCAATGGGTTGCTCTGGCTGTCCGGGGTTTGATGAAGGTCCAGTTGATGGCAGATGTCCACAGAAAGAGCACGATATCGAAGAAGACTACGGTAGTCACCCTTGGTCATGCAGTATATCTGAGCAAGAACGAAGCATTGTAGACTTTCCACTGACGTTTCACAGGAAAATGAGTCCAAGAAACTGGTCCAGTTCTCCTCAAAGAAAGTGGGATCCTGATTAGTTCTCGACTACCAAAATAGTCAGTGAATCATTCGGTGTGAAGAAAGTTGGAGGATGCAAAACTCACATTCGAGGCGAGGGCGGCAATTCCAAAAATTAAATTCAATTGAGCCATCATGTGGGCGTCAGTCTTCAAGGAGTCGGAGCTATTGAGGTATGATTCATATGCCTTCAATATGGTCGGACGATGTACGACAGGGTATAAAGATGCCCATTCTTGGAAGAAAATATTGATGAGTTGATCAGAAACCAGACGGGGTGGCGTCTTCATAGGCTGGTTGAGCATCCCACGAGAAACAGGAGCCGGTAGCTTGGTGAGTTCTGTTGTGGGTATATCTGTTGTTGATCTTCCCTGGTTGATCAGTGTGTCGGTAAGAGCACCTAATCAGTTGTTAGATTATCTTCTAGCTGCAGTAAAATGGCAAACGTACCAGTAAAGCCCTTGGTGCTGGATAGAGAGGTATATGGGTTCCCAGAAGACTTCCCAGAAGATTTCACAGAAGAAGATTTATTAGACAGCCGTTTCACATGAATGACACCCTCTGAGTCGGGCGCAGGAGATTTGGTTGTAGATGGCGGTTGAATCGACGCCGCGCGCTGCGAAGATGGCGAGAATGAGTGTATACGGGACAAGACATCGATTTTCTCATCCTTCTCGTCTAATAGGTCCTTCAAGTCTCTGACCTCTGATTCCAAGGCTCGTACTCGCTCCTCCAGGGACTCCGTATACCCCCGAGGAAATGCGCGCCGACTCAGTTTGTCGCTAGTTTTACATTCAAACCCAACGTTGGCGCATTGTGAACAACATGGTCGAACGCCGTCGCAGCGGATTTTCTTGCTTCGGCATCGGTCGCAGGCCTGGGCGATCCGACTTTGTACGCCAGTCCCACCGACCTTAATCACTTTCATAGGCAGAATGCCAGGCATCTTGGTATCGACGGCAGCGGATAAACCAGCTTTGTCGGTTATTTGTAGGGAAACTCCAGGGTCTATATTGGGAAAAGAGTCGCAAAGGTGTGGTCTCGTGCTTTTCAAATTAGATGTGTGAGGCCTTTTTCGAGAGGTTCACAAGAGAAAGATGATCGCCGGGATAACTTGGGGGAGATAATTTGGGGGAGGGGGAAGACGATAATGCTGAGTCATCTACAGTGGGGCCCACCGGAGACGCTGACCATCGATTTGAACCAATTACACCGTGATAATTCCAAAGTTCAGTGTACGGCGGTTTGTATGTATTAAATTGAAAAATCCAGTGTATTGGAGCAGAAAAAGGTTAAAATCGCCCCTTCTCGTATTTTCGCTGCAGGTCGGTTTCAAGGGTCCTGTACTTCCCGAATACAATACTTGAGGCCAGATGCGAGGCATATGCAGATCATGTCACCTACTCGCATAATCTCTATGGGGTGTATACTTCCAAATAAAATACATGCTATCAGAGGTACATAGTTTTCTACCTTTCTATGAAAACTAACTCATCATCTTGGGTTTTTCATGAATTCGGTAGGTTATTGCGGCCGCTGAGAGTCCCCGGACTCCACAGTTCCCCGGAACCGCATCATCTGTAACTATGGGGTTGGGTGCCGAAGTAGCAAGTACGTCTTTATGACACCAACACTCCACGATCGGTCGATCCTTATTCGGCTCATTGGTTCTTGCTTCTAAAGTTTCAAAAAGGGGACAACTGGTGATCCGGTGGGCGGACCTCCGCATCTCAAAGCAGTCGGAACCGTTTCGTATGTGTCTGCACACGCCAATAGACTATCAACTCCACTTCCGAAATTCGGCGACTAGCCCCACGCCTAGAACAAAGTTTACAGTCGCTCAGCGTAAGCTGCTGTGACCTTGTTAGGCACGCGTGGAAGGGGAGGGGGGATCTGCCGCGGAGATACCGAGGTTTTTCTTGATGTACTTGCCTCAAAATTAAACAATAACCAATAATTAGTACCCGATTATGTACCGGTACCGCCACGATCCAAAAAGTGTCCAATGGTCAGGTCTTCCTCCAGATTCTCCCAAGGTACGGCATGATTATCGTGGAGGAGCTAGGCATTTGCGAGTTTTGACCGAGCAAATCGCGAGAAAAGCGTGTTAACCGTGGGACTGTGCGACCCACTTGACCCACGTTGCAGCCGATCATTCTTGGGGCTTCGGAACCCCGTAAAACGAGTTTAATGAACCCATCAGAAAGGGTGGGTCTTGCTCATAATCAATTCATATTCTCTAGCTGCATTACTAAATCCGTCGAATAACTAACTATGCCGACACACAATGCCGGGCTCTAGATCTATACACGAGAACCAAGGATCAGTGAACGCTCCAATTGAAGGTCTGTTCTCTTCAAACTGACAACCCAGATATATATCAAACCTTCCTTCGTAACGAAGCATGTCCGCAAGCAGGAGAAAAGGGGTCATGGCGAATTGATGGTTTTCTGAAATATTGAAATTGGTCGATCCCAAGTTTGTAGATCACTATCCCAGCCACTCGAAGTTAAGAACGAGTAGATCAATGAGTGAGCAACGTCATGGGCCCGGACTGACTTTTCTGGATTGCGCATCTTGCTTGATTGTCTTCTCGCATGGTCTAGTTCAAGATCTGTCTTCGAAGCAGCAGACATCGACATGTCATGTTTCAAACATATCAGTTGTTCCCGTCGTCGTAGTGAGTATGTGCCGCTCAGAGGCAAATACCAGAGTAGGGAACATCCTACAGGGTCTATTTGTTTGCGTGATTACTGTATTGTGAGGAGAATTACATCTTTGAGCAATGTCAGTTTTCTTTTACTAGATGATAGCAATCTAAGTCATAGCTAGATCATGAAAAGTCCTCCGCCTCCTCCGATTGGGACTGACTAGTGAGAAAGGTTGCAACAGTTTCCGACTTCATTAGTTCGATTTTCTAAAGGTGACTATTAGCGCAGATCATTATAGTGGAGCCTCGCGGTTTTCAATGTGTAATCCCGGTCAAAAAGTTACTCACCTGTTGCAAAAGATCCTCAACAGCTCTTTGCAGCAAATCAGCCTCAAGTTTTCGTAATCGACAAACCAAAAAGAAAATCTCAGGTCTGAACGCCCTAATAAGAAGTTCTGGTCTCTCCCGGAAGTTCTCCAAGATTTGGTCTGCCTGATGAAGGAGTGACAACTGTGTTTCTAAGCGTTCAAGTACCAAAACAACAGCACGAAGTTGGAAAACTTCTACCAAGGGATCAGAGGCAAGGATTTCCGCAAGTTGGGCAGGTGACTGGACTTTCTCGCCTCTCCACTTCGCTTCCAATTCTCGGCTTCCGTCGTTGGTTTGTGCAACTCCAATCTCAAGCCCATCTTCTTCGTTCACGCTCGACCACCACATAAGTGGGCTATCCCAAGTGATGTCCCCGAAACCAGTAGAAGATACTAGGCTGGGTTTATATGGATCTTGAGATGCGGATAATCGAATCCCAGGGGTATCTTTGCAAATGATTTTCTTTGCAACGCCAAGAGGATCATCCTCTGGGAATTCAATATCCAGCATGACCTGAGACGTACCGAACATATCATCGTCCAGGAATCCATAGGAGAATATCATCTCCGACGCTGACTTTCGGTCGCCATATCTAAAGCATATACTGTTAGTATTTTCTTCGAGCCGACTCGGCGTCTATGAACGAAAGTGATGACCTACGATATAGTAACCTCCTCTCCCGCCTCGAGAGTCTTGTCCCGATGCAACTGAAGAATTGCATTGCCTTCTGAGTCTGCGTCGTATAGAGCTTTTGTAGCTGACCCTGCCACATGATTGACCATATCGATGCATGGCACCATTGAATGTCCACTCCCAGGCAAATCTAACATGCGGGAACGATAAGCGGCGTCGACATACACCCAGTCCTCGAAACTCAAGTCTCCTGAGCTCTCATTCCACCAACGCTCTTGACACCAGGATATATTCTCTGTAGCCTGACGAAGGAAATCAAACTCTTTCTGAAGAGAGTTCATTTTCGCTTCTACAGCAGTCCCAAGAGAAGTTCCCCTTAACAACTCTTGCTCCTCTTCCGACCATAAGGTTGGAAGGGAGAAAGTTGGCGGTAGGAACTTGATATACTCTGACCATGGGCTCGATACCCCTATCTTTCGAGATCCTTGCAAATTGTTGTGCGTAATTTGAACAAGAAGAAATATCAAAACCGAGCCTCTCATCGTCTATCATTCGTTAGTCTGTTTTATTTGTCCATTTGAAGCTGGGATTATATGGATTCATACCCTGCCAAATTCACCCGCTGCCTGCAGTACCTCACGGAGGTCAGCATCAGACTTGGAATAGTCCTGAACTGTTTCAAGAGACAAAACCAAGTCTCGAGGAATTTGTAAGAGGACTTGTGGAGGGGCAACAGGACAATCATTTGACCTGGTCGCAGTTGCGACTATGGCATTGCCTTTATCGATGTCCGACTCATCAGAGCCTACTTTCTGAACAGCGACATCTTTTGTAACAATGCCATTCAGTTTCAGCCACGCCGGCAATGAGTCCAAAGGGAGATATTCGCGCTTCATGGTGTTGGAGCGATGGATAATCTTGGGTAGGAGGGGGCGGGGTCAAATATTATTCCCAATAAGAATGAATATAATTGAACAGTATTACTGAATTGTATTATTCCCTGCCCCATTAATGATCTCGGCTTCACAATTTTCCACTGCCTCTCTGAGTTGAACGTGAAGCTCACGAAATGGTCCGCTTCCGAGCCTCAACCAACAGCGGGAACTCAAGTGCGTGCGCTTAGTAATCCGGTATGGATGAAAGATTTTAATAGATTGAATAACAGCTTATAATGAGAAACTCATGCAGAGAGTAACATAGTACAATGCGTGCATGCTTGAAAGGCATATGGCTGAAAGGTATGCGTTTCATCTTGTCACTAAAGCTGCAGCCTACACGCGACTTGTTGAAGCTTTAGCCGGTCTCCGTTCTGAATCATGATAACGTCATAGAGTTTACCCCATACAAAGTTCTCCGTTACTAATGCTATAAAAACATGGATTGCGGCAAAAATATTCCAGATATTCCTTTGTACCCTTGTCATGCAAATTCACCATGTTCACGAAATCCCCACTATCAAATACGAAGCTAGGCAATATACTTGCTCACCAACGGCCTGGTATTCTACCAAGGCAACCGATAGCTCGGCCAGCTATGTATGTTTTGGGTGGCGTCCGACATGAATCTATCACGAAAAAGTGGAAGGGAGCCTCGACAGATGACCATACTACCCAGCGATCCCAGAGTGGAGATACACATGATCCTACTGCTGATGCAGCGGCTGCTGGCATGAAGGAAAGAGAAACCAACGAAGGGATCGCAGACAGAACCAAGTCGCAGGGAACAACACAGAGAGGTGGAGTTGCGCAGGGTAGAAAAGCGAAACAGGAACATCCAGCAGCTCCAGAGCCTATTATTGGAATGAATGATGAACGAGCTCAGGTAAGAACCTATGATTAAGAACCTATGATCGACTCCAGTCAATTCGCTTCACGCTCCAGATATTGACCACCTCTTATCTTGCAGAAGGGACATTGATATATCGATCTGGCTAGCCCAATGTTGGGTTTGATAAACTGGAATGTGGCGTTGGATTCTACTTGTTTGGAAAGGAGTCTTCGATATTGCGTCGTCGCAGGGCGTTATCATTACTAATTTTACTCCACGAGACAGTACATGGAAGTGGCTAGTTTTATCGGCCCACTTTGAATGATAAGATCTGAATTGGCATATTATTAGTCCGGGATCATGATCGCGTAGTGGAGCTGTAAATCAACTTACATCGTGTTTACCCACTGCAACAATATCCTCCTCCGCTACTCGAGTGCCTCCAACTCCTTCAATATAGGAAATCGGCACATCGCCCATGACTTTCCGGGCCACGTCTCCAACTGTACTATTCCTGTGAATTGTTAGCGGTTTCAGTTATATTATATCAGGGACGCTTACTTGTTGACCAGAACGCAATCACGGAAAACTGCTGTTCCAGCTCCAGAGTTGAAAGTTGCGACATTGCGCACTGGGAAAATGGGTACCAGACCCAGCAGTTCTGCAGCTCGCGAAAGACATTGAACCACACCAGTTGATCCAAATCGATATAACACCATGTCTTTTAAGTTTTCCACTCGACTTAATAGGAAGTGGTTAGTCAGAGCTCAAGGCATGGTTTCAATGGTTTGACTCACGTCTTCAACTTTTCGTCCATTTCTTTCAGACCTCCTCCATCTTCCTCGCCCATCTCAATCAAATCCTCCCGGGTATCTACAAACTCACTACCTTCAACATACTTGATGTACCCTTGTTTAGCTAGTCGCCGTAGGAAGACTTCTGATATCGCTGAACAAAGCACAATGCTCTGTGGATCTTGCATTTTCGCGATCTTGCTGACATTCTAGTCTGAGTCAGTATAGATATTGAGTCATATTCATTCCTTGTCTTGACATACCTTATCGGCATCTGGGTGGTCAATCTTGTTCAACGCAAAGACCGTAGGGAACTTCTCATCGATGAAAGTCTCAACCACGAGCTTGACAGTTTCGTCTGACCAAAGTTCCAAAGGCTCCTTCATGTTAAGCGTATCAAGGACTCGACCGACAGTTTTCGGGGTACTTCCGTAACCTGAGAACTGGCCTTGTAATGTGTCGACGGGGTTTCCCTCTGCCTAAGGTGTTAGCAATTCATTTTCTTTGGTCCTTCCACAAGAGACGATGCTTCACGAACTTGTTGCGATATGTCGTCGCTTAATCGAACCCCTATATTTCATCAATTAGTATTGCCATCGTCTTATCCTCCCGCCTGGTTCAAAGCTCACCATTTCTCCATCAAGTTGCCCAGCACCCATCTCACGATCTCGGATCGTAGCCATTCGATATCCACTGAAGGGTCGTACCCGCGTGTAGCTTTGCCCTCTGCATCGGTGGTACCACTCACGTCGACCACGTGAATTAAAGCATCCGCATGTCGCAAATCATCCAAGAATTTGTTTCCTAGTCCTCGACCCTGGTGTGCGCCTGGGACAAGTCCAGCTACGTCCAGCAACTCGATGGGAACAGAGCGGCGTCCTTCATGACAACCACCGTAATTCGGTGCGCATTTGTCTGAAACGCCATGTCTCTGGCAGGGGCATTCGATTTGTAGATATCCGATAGCGCGCTGGGGGTCAATCGTTGTGAAACTGGCGGGGGTAAACCGTTAGCGCATCGATAAGGCGGATGTGATTCATCGCGTTTAGTGAACGTACGGGAAATTGCCTAGTTAATAAAAAGCGTGTCAGTCGTGTTCTTTTGGACATCGGTTCATGAAAACATACCGACTTTGGATGTCGCATCAGTCAAACTGTTCAAGGTTGTGGATTTTCCACTTGATGGCTGCCCCTCACATGGTTAGCGGGGTCTCACGATGGGGAGGGACTTGATTTGCGGACCTTGCCCACTAATCCGATCAATGGATCTCGAGGCATTTTGGCGGAATCTCAATCGCAACGGCCTAACGAAGGAACAAGTCTCGAATGCGATCGTATGGTCGCTCGACTTGTCTTGCATCTCGATTCTCCGATAAGCAACATTTTCTGCCATCTTACCACGGAAGGCGGTAACACTATATCGCGAAATTTGCGTCTTCGTCAACTGGTCAATGGACTACTTGAGGTCAAATACTGTTAAATAACTTAAATTATGTAACCTTGGAAGCCAGAATTTGCGATGTCTAGTTCGTCACTTTGGAAACATCACATGAGAACCTGTTTTCTATTGTTCATATCTATCATTATGCATAGTCATTCATAAAAGTCAATGCAGCCCTTGTCTACATGACTAGACCACCTTGAAACAGCCAAACGACGTAATGTGCATTGTCTAAAAAAGATTGAAAGAATTTCAAACTTCAGAGAAAACAGAGGAAGAAAATAGCAAGCCATTATCAGAGATTTTCTTCATACATACTGAATCGAGGTGATCCATGCGGCTCGATCGAGGTTTGACATGGAGCTTGACTTCATGCAAAAGCCACGATATTCACTGCAATCTGGTTGCATGCCATTAAGCGGAGACTATGACGATAATTAAGGGTCCATGACATATTTGGACCATTTTGTCAGTATTCTAGTACAGTAGGAAGTCACAATTTCCTGTTGTGAGCGAGATAGGATCCGCTCAAAGTCTCGCCACTCAATGTCATGACGCTAGTTCCCAAAGGTTAAACTTGCAGTCAAGCTACAGCGACAAGAATATACCCCTGTAAAAGCTCCAAGAATGTGTCAGAACGGAATCAAATACCGTAGTGTTAAGCTGTGCCATGCTTGTTTCAGTGGAGATTTTATGTATCCATGGCAAGGGCTCCATCATGTCGTCATTTCATACAAACGTCACAACTACACTTTCCGCCTATAAGAATCGACCTAGGTCTACATACAAAATTATATATCTATCAACCATTTTTGTTAAGACAACTCTATATTCTACAACAAAACGTCTTCCACTGTCTATACGAACATTAATACGACTTCTTTATCTTTTTCCACTCGAACACAAAATGTCCGACGCTACCTTCCACACCACCCGCCAGGATCTCCGCAAGGAGGAATCTAAGGTCGCCCAGAAGCACGGCGGTGTTGTCCCCTCCGATTCCGATGTCTCGCAGATGAAGGTGAGAATTACTTAAGTCTCCATGGAAATTGGAACCTTTACTAACAAATATTTAAGTCCGTTATCGACCAGAACACCGACAAGTCTGCGCAAATTGACAAGGCCAAGTCCAACCTGCCTTTGCCCGAGGACCCTCCTGTCAAGAGTGACTGGAACTCCGCCGATCAGCGCACCGTGAACGTTGGCTCCGGTGGTATTTCGGGTCCCATCTCTTATGACCCCAACAGCGGCCTCGAGGGCACCACTACTGCCGATAGCAGCGTCCGTGTGGACGGCAACCAACTACACAAGAACACCGGGCCTGGCAACGCTGGTCGTCAGGCAGTTGAGGGTCTGGAAGGCCTTCCCAAGGATGCGACTTCTCGCAACTAATTCTTGCACGGACTACGATATCCATAATGTATGATAGCTATTTCAGTGTTGTTACGGAGTCATGGACTAGATGAATGAATTTCATAGCGACAGCATCTTCTAAAAACAAATAATCCCTTCATAATATGTAAAAGAATCTGTAAAATTCACTATTCGAAATTTCCGGCTAGATTTTAGATTTTAGATTTCAGACCCTTGGTACCTACCACTTTTTTTTTCCTGGTTCAATTTGAAGTCTACTATCCGTGAACTCTCGATGTATACCCATTGGGCCATGATAGAGAATATCTACTAAATTTGAAATTCGCAAAAACCTGAGATGAATTCGTAATGTTCTAGAATCCTTGAGAATACCCATAGATGAAACACCTATCAATGATGTACGTATCTGTCAACCTGAAATCTCGGCGAAGTAACATAGTTCGGAAGTGCCCAAAATGGCAGGTCGTGTTTGCAACGTTTGTACGGCCACAGTTTGGGTTGACGTCAAATCTCCAACCTGATATCATTTCTGCCCGGTTTACATCGCAAAGAAACCACTGGAGATCCCGACAAATCATGAATCCATGATGAAATAAGCATGTGGGTTGATAAACGCTCTAACAAGTCTGAAATTCCAGAAAGGATCCCAATTGGGATGGATGAACATGTAGCGACCCACCGTCCATGTCTCGAATGCCCCAGTCCGCCACCGCTATCTCGATCATACAGAACTGGTTGACGTGACTAATCAATATTGAACTGGACTTACAGGATATTGTACAATGTATGCTCTCCTGCGATGGAAGCTATCGTAAGTGTGACATCACTCATAGGCAGCATGTACGGTACCGTCTTTGTTTCAATGCTTCGGCGAAATTATATATAGCTGGAAGCTATTTCACCTTGCAACAATCATTTTCTAAGTAACCCGATCTCTCAATAAAATCTCACCAGAGAAAGAAGCCGAATCCTTCTATCAATATCTTTCCTTTCGAACAATTCCACATACAAACACTATGGATCTTCAAGGCAACCCCATCCCTTCCGGTCCCCGCAGCACCAAGGTCACCACCGACCCTCGTGCCTTTCAACAACCCATTGAGGAGCCCTCAGGCCCTGTCCCCAATGACTCTCTCGCTGCCGAGTCCGTGCGCGGAGGCGGCGCTTTCAGTGAGAACCGCGGTGCTCAACCCCAGGGCTACTCATCTCAGCTAAAGAACCCCGGATCTGCCTCTGAAACCCTCCCTTCTGCCCCGGTCGGTGGTCTCCGCGAAGACCGCGATGCCCAGCAGAAGTATCCCGAGGCTCTTGGAGGCCAGGGTAACTTTCCAGGCACTCACATTAGTGGTTACGCCGGTGGCCCTACCGCTACCAAGAAGGAGATGGGTATCAACACCGGTAGCCAAGCCCCTGCCAGCGGTAGCAGCCGGTACAACGCTGGACAAGCTCCTTCTTACGTCGCCGATGTCACCGACGGTTACCAGCAAATTAAGCCTGATGGCCGGAATATCCGTGAGGGTGGTTTCTCTTCCAACGACGCTAAGAATGCTAGCTTCGAGGCTGAGATTGGCTCTGACCAGGACCCTGGTCGTGCTGCTATCAACAAATTCCAGCGAACCAACGCTGAGAGCGGACCTGATGCTGGCCGTCCTGACCAGAAGACTCTTAACACCAATACTCCCTACGATGTTTTACAGACTGACCAGCGCGCTTAATTCATTACCGTATGACGCACTAGCGTGATTTGAATATTCGATCAAGCAAGCGTTTTTCGTTTTCAACTTTGTTTGGCCTGAGCCTTTAGTAATGATGGATTACGATGAATTTTTCAGCATTATGTACATTAGTTTCCTTATGAAATTTCAAAAGCTATCACTGTGACCCGCTTTCCAAGATATAAAATACACTTGTAGTTATGTAGAGATAGCCTCGTTTGGGATGGCATCGGGCTCATGCTTAGGAACTCGAGGAACGACAACAATCTGAAAAGGTTCTTTCACCAATTCCGTAGGTCTATTTCCCGAATCCTCATCATGATTCTCCAAGCAATTATTATCACTTTCAATTTCCAACTGTGCAGCTCCCCGCCGATTCCATAGATAATCGCCCACTTCAACCAGGCCAACTGTTAAGATTGCAATCCAAACAAATATCAAAAGCATCATGACCATCGTGAAAACACCCGGAAGTGGAAATCGGGGAAATGACAAATGAGCAAAATTCAAGAAAGGGACTGAAAATCGGGTTGAAGACAAGAGATATATCCGACGTTCGGAAGAGGGTTGCAAGGAAACGGAAGAAGAATATTCATTCTCTTCCACTTTCAACACGCTCCCACCTGCTTTGTGGCGAGTCAAAAATTGACCATATTGTTTTGGTTTATTGACGCCGGCCTGTGAAGATTTATGGCTGTCCTTTTCAGGGTGAGCATTCGAGTGTCGACGTAGGCGCACCGGAGTAGATGGTTCGGGTACCAGGACAGAGACGATTGATTTTTCTGGGGTAATAGTACGTTTATAATGACGACCCGATGGTTTATGTTCATGGATTAATTCCTGTCGAGTGATCTTTGATTGGGGGTTGATCTATAGATGTTGATAAACCACTCTGTCAGCCCACAATTTTAGATAAAGAATTAGTGCCATAACTAACCTGAGTGGGCCTTGCCCCAGGGAATTGAGGCAAAGCTTGTTCATTGCTTTTTTCAAAGACCTTCCAGATGCCCCGCGCCTTATGATCTTTGAATTCGGAGGCTTTGATCCATTTCGATGTTCGGATGGGATGAGCTGTGGCTTTATGCACAAAAGCCAGAATTAACGCGATGAAGAATATGGACAGTGGTCGAAACGAGAGCATTGTATGGGTTGGACAAGAAAGATGTTTTCCAATGGTCACAATAAAGAAAAACTAAACTAGTGTGTAGTTTAAATGCATAACATATCTTAATGTGTAGACAGACGAAGGGAAATCTGTTTGCCAAAGGTCCTAGTTCCCTTTAATAGTACTGTATCATTGCTTAAAGATCCCACTAAAGCAGGGCAAAGGGTGAATGTAATCATAAAATGACCCACAAGGGCACTTGGGAACATAGGTGCCGCGCACGATACCGACAAGGACCCTCTAGTAAGGGCGATGAGCGAATCCGAGGCCCTGGAACAGACGGTGTTCCTTGATAAGATGGTCGATGGTTGGCCACATTTGAATTCTGGAGCACAGGTATTGAGCCCCTTGTTGCGATTTTCCAAGGAATATTAAGCGTTTGAGGAGGTGAAGGGATTGATCAGATTGATTGGGTTGGAATGATAAACGCCAATGGTTGATAGTTCGGGTCTCATGCAAGGTTGGCTGTCGAGGCTCTACGCTAGTAAGTAGCATGGGATCCATTGACTTGATGCTTCACAAATTTCATGCATCTTTAGCTTCAAATATTGTCCTGGTTTTTTTCAAAATTTTATTTATTTATTACACATCATAGATGTTTATTTTGAATTTATAATTCGAATTGGACTTGGATTTGGTTTGTTAGTGTAAATACTGTTTGGCGTCGTTCTTTGCGTTCAAGGCTTTCTCTTCCCGCGCTCGGAACAGTTCCCAGGTTGGTTCTTGGCCCCCTGATATCAATTGTATACAGACCCACGGGGTTTTTCTATTGATCCTCGATGAATGCGGCATGTGCCATATATTTGAAATTGGGAATAGATGTTTGGGATTGCTTTATTCACTTGGATTTTCAAATTTGGAAAACCGGCGCACGAGTATAACTGCCGGAACACATGGGGATCCATCTTAGGAGCTGCATCTACGGCCCATTTAAGTCCTATATTTAAATGAACTGTAAAGAGAAAAAAGTGGTTGGATATCTATGCATGGGGTGATTTCCATTGAAATTCTTTTCCTGCCTTTTTCATACACCGTTGAAGAAAACGCCGAGCTGCAGTAGAGCAAAAGATAGAAACAAAATAAACCCAAAGGCCGGACCCCCAAAGACATGCACGGTCCTATCAGATAATAACATAAACCTGTACAATAAGAGAACTCCACCTGCAAGCGAGACTAGTGGAAAAATACTAGGAAAAGATTTTAAGGAACGCGCTTAAGCGGAAACCTTCTTGTTCTCCTTTTCGGCGAGCTTGGCAAGCTCCTCGAAGGTCTTGGTGAAGTCCTCGCCATCGGTCTCGGCCTCAAGGTCCTTCTTGCCCTTCTTGCCAGCCTTGGGGGTCACCATGACGACACTGGTTGGGCGCTTGGTGGCTGCAGAGGCACCGAGCTCGGCGCGAGAGGTAACGAAGACGTAGGGAATGCCATGGTCTTCGCACAGAACGGGGATGTGGGAGATGACGTCCATGGGGGAGATGTCGGCAGCGAGAATGACAACACCGCTGGGAACCTCGATGGTAGCGTTGGCAGCGGGAATGGGGGACTTGCGGAGGGCCTTGACGACTTCCTTGACACCGCGCTTGAGCGACTTGTTAACGGCAGCTAAATGAGAAGGAAGTATGTTAGCGACAAATGATTCGAATTTGGTGTATGTGATGGAGGGGGGATGGAAAATCGGCACATGGCATGCTGAGCACAATTTTCATTCCGACGCAGCAATGAACAGCTTATCATGCACAAGGCAGTGGACATCTCAGTAGCACCGCATAAGAAGAGAGAATAGGATGAAAAAGAATGAGGGGCAGCATTAGGTATTGCGATATGACTTACCCTTCTTCACACTCTTGAGCACCTTCTTGGCCTGCTTGTCCTCAACCAATGGGTTGGCGAAAGGCACGAGAGCACCGACGGGGCGGTCAATAGCCATCTCGACGTCAACATCAGCCTCAACATCATCGTTGGCAGAATTCTGAGCGGCGATCTCCTTCTCAACAGCATCGGCGAGAACGGTCTTGTCCTTCTTATCCTTCTTTTCCTTCTTGGGCTTGGCCACACCGTCCTTCTCGGAGCGCTTTTCCTTCTTCTCAGCGCGCTTCTCCTTCTTTTCGACCTTGTCCTTGCCCATTGTGTCGATTTTATGAGAAAGTCGTGAGGTTGGTTTGGTGGAGAAGTTTTGGTTGGTGTGTGCCAGGAAGAAATTCAACTCGAAATAATTTCTTTAAAATTTTGACGCTAAACCCCATCCGGTAGCTCTGGGCGGCTGACTAAGACCCAAACAGTTGTCCTGCGCGCGACTCACTTTGAACCCCATCTTGACATTTGAACGGCAAGACTCAGAAGCTCTTGTTACGGAGTGTTTTTGAATTGAATTGGGCTGTGAGGTGCGCTTAATTCTCTGCACCGGAGAACCAGGTATGTTGTTCTTTTAAAGTTAACATTGGAACTTTGGGGTCATAACTAACTGTTTCTCTTCTAGGGCAAACATGGAGTCCGACGAGAACACGCGCCCCCCATCACAGCTAATTGCTGGCTTTGGTTCACCTTCCACCCCAACCGGTCCAGCGGGCTCACGACGAAGTGTGCTGCAACATTCGATTCGCTCCGTACACCCGCCCCCGCCTTCGCAACCATCACATGGTAAGATATGCCTCCCCGGGAACGACAAACAAAGAAAACCAACTCGTATATGCAGATGTGGAAAAGGACGAATTGCGCGTGCAAGTTAGCACCCTCCGATATGAGTTGGAAAACATTAGACAGGAACGAGACTTGCAGACTCTCCGCTTTGAGAAGGAGTCGCGGGATCTGCAGTTGAAAGCAGATGGTGATTTCAAGAAGGCACAGGTAGGCATCTGATCAGATTCGAGGCCAAGGTCTTATTTTGTGTTATCTGATTTGTCTAACTGAAAATTATATTTACAGGCTGCAGAATCTGCCAGCAATCGTGCCGCCCATAAAGTCGAGACTATGACGAAGGAATTGAAAGATACACAGGAGCAAGCTTTGACTGATAAGGCGGCCCTGGAGCGAAAGATCAGAAACCTTCAAGACGAAAAGCAAATGACCCAAGAAGAGCTCACCGAAACCCAAGCCCAGACCTCGGACCAGGAGCGACAATTCAAATACCAGATCAGCGAATTGGAAACAGTCCGTGCTTCTCTGCAGAAAACAATCGAGGAACTGCAAAATGATTTTCATGAGGCTCATGCCTCCCAGCAAGCAACTCAAGAACGATTAACGCAGCGAGAGGCGGAAGTGGCAAACCTTGAATCCGAGAATATACGCCTGAAGGCAGAAGGAAGCGACGGAGAGGCCCTTGTGGTGCTCAAGAGGGAGCTTACTGAACAAGTCACTCACCTTCGTGAACTCGAATCAACAAATCGAGACCAAAGGGCTGAGTTACAACATTTGCGCAAAGTCCAGAAGAACGTGCAAGTGGTCGAGGAGCAGAAGAGATCCCTCGAGAATCAGCTGCAGTTTATGAAAGGCTTGGAAACAGAAATTGACACGCTTCAGATTCAAAAGCAAGTTTTGGAAGATGAGCGTCAATCATGGGCTAGCCTCCTGGAGGAAAATGATCAACCTGCAGAATTTGACTCACCTGAGGCTGTTGTAAAAGCTCTCGTTGCGGAGCGAATCGAAAAAGCGACCTTTCTTGATCGTCTTGGCACTACGAATGCGCAACATTTGGAGAAAGACGAAGCAATCAAAACCTTGGAGGACGAGAAGACCAAACTTCGACAAGAATTGGAAGCTGCACGCGCGGCAGGAAGCACATCAACAGCAGCCCCGGCAGGTGCAGATGCTCGAGCTCGAGCTCGACTGGAAAGACAACGTGCTTTGGCAGTCAAGGAGGTTGAATACCTTCGTGCTCAGCTTAAGACATTTGACGAGGAAGAGACCACGATGAATGCCGAACAAAGCCAGTTTGATGAGCAGAAAGCCGCACAGATTTCTCAATTACAACAGCTTGTCGACGAGTACCGCAAGGAGCTTCACAAAGTTCACGAAGAATTGTCCAAGCGAGAAGCACCTCCCCAAGAGGAGGCCCAGCTACGGGGAACGAAGCGGCCCTTGTCGCCGGCCGATAGTGAGGCCGAGAGTGAGCGACTTGCAGTTCTTACGCGGAAGAATCGCAAACTGCAAGAGGCCCTTTCCAAATCGGAACAGGCCACAGCCCTTGCTAAGAAAGAGTTGGATGCTGCCAAATCCCAACTTAAATCACTCAAAGCCAAATCGCGAACTCGAGTCCTGGAACTACGAGAGAATCCCACCGCCGAAGCGGAAAAAATCAAGATGTCAACTCTGAGGACCCTCCAGTCGGAGAACCGGGACCTACACGCTCAATTAGGAGGTGATACCGGATTGAAGGTTGTTCCTGTTAGCACACTCGAAAGTCTCAAACTTGAAATCCAAGAAAGAGAGCGTGTCATCGCCGATAAGGAGAAGCTTGTCCGTCGTTTAAGAGAAATCTACTCTGCCAAAGCAACTGAATTTAGGGAGGCAGTTGCCTCTTTACTTGGCTACAAACTCGACATCCTTCCTAATGGCCGAGTACGTGTCACATCCATGTTTCACCTGTCTGCTGAATATCGACATGGTGACGCTAATGCCTCGTCCGAATCCCGGGGCCCAGGTAGTATGGGTAATGGCGAAGAGAATTCCATCTTATTTGATGGTGAGAATGGATCGATGAAGCTGTCGGGAGGAAACAACAGTCTCTTCGCTATGGAGATCAAACCTATGTTGAAATTCTGGGTGCAAGAAAGAAAAGATATCCCTTGCTTTCTCGCGGCTATGACGTTGGACTTCTATGATAAGACGACTCGTGCTGCAAGGGTTTGATCTATATTTTCTTCTTTCCCAATTTTGGTGATGCCCGGTTGTGCCTGGCATACATCTAGATGATATAGGCCATTTAACGCCTACCGATGATTTCTCTACTTGTATTCTAATTCTCAGTCTATGATTCCCCAGCACATGAAAGCTCCGTGCTATGTTTTTGATTTCCAAGCCCAGCCCTCATGGCTGGCCTTTACAATTTATTGAATGACTATAATCTTAGTAGATGGCTATCGAATTCTTTCAAGCAAAGAAGATTCCTCAAATATAAAGCACCCAGGGGTACAAGTTTGATATTAGAAACAGTGGTTAGCAGCTCTCAAAGTCTTTTGTTAATTTACATGTTGCTTAATAATATCCGCAGCCTTCTCGGCAACAGCGAACACAGTCGCTTGGATATTTCCTCTGGGCTCTAGGGGGAATATACTGGCATCCACAACCCTAACGTTTGTGGTACCGTAAACCTTGAGTTGAGAATCCACCACACCACCATCTTCCTGGGGCATCATGGTGCAAGTTCCGCTAACGTGATACATAGACAGAACAAGGTTTTTGCACAGCTCCTTCGCTTTTTCCAGCTCATCAACAGGCTCCGCAGTGTGTAAGCGCCGGCCGCCTTCCTTAAGAAGCGAAGCCATTGGTTCAGCCTTAGTGATCTTTTCCATCCACATACTATGACGGGCATGCATTTCCAGGTCAACGGGGTGACTAAGAATCCCATGATCAATGATAGGTGCATCTTGTGGGTCAGAAGAACCGATATGAACAGAGCCACGGGAGAGAGGATAACTGAGCAGAGAAACAAGACTGATGAAGAGTCCTGGGTGTGGCATGGAGAATAGACGCTTAATATCATCACCTTCAATCGCAGGAAGTTGGAAAGGCGCTAAAATATATTGAGCAGTAGGCTCAGATGAGTCCTTGATCAAGCTCTGAATCGCATCGAATTGCTTCTTTTGTGCGCGGGGGGTGGCTGGATTTTCAATGGAGGCCTTCAACCCCGCAAGAAGCTGGGTGTGCTCTTCTTCGGCCAATTCCAAGCATGGCATGAATGCTGAAACGAACGGAGACATGCCTAGAGGCCCTGAGCCATCTTTCTGATAGGCGGCCATTGCGGCGGCAGCAACATTGGGGTCTTTCGCCATATCACCTGAAGGCATGCCGTCTGCCACTTCATATGAGAATGAAATAATTCCGTGGTCTTGTAAATTCTCCCCGACGCTGGGATTGTTGATAATTGTCTCGATTCCGTGGGACTTTAGTATCTTTTCGTCTCCAATTCCTGATAATTCCAATATCTGAGGGGTCTGGGTTGTTCCAGCAGCAAGGATAAGTTCCTTATTAGCTTTAATGGTGTATGATGTCGAGTCTTTTTGAATTTTGACACCAGTTGCAACGACGCCAGCATTTCCAGCCTCAAGGACTATGTTTTGCACCAGTGCACCGGTGACGACTCTCAGATTCGGCCTGGCTTGAACTTGTGGACCCAAGTACGCGGCTGCAGAGTGACTTCTGGTATGCGTGGTTGGATCAATGGCACCGGGAGTCACAAAGGGCCCAACACCAGCACCATTTACGGGGTCTTCGATCTGTGGGTAGCCCAGTTTCTCGAAAGTCTGCATCCACGCAGAATGAAACGGCATATATTGGTCACCAAAGGAGACTTGGACAGGTCCACTGCTACCGTGATTCTGCTCATCATGCTTCATTCCCTGAAAGAACTCACGATTCGCATTTGAGGGTGGAGCGGCAGTTTCTGATTTGCGAACATACGGAGATAGACCATCCCAGCCCCAGCCGGGGTTTCCCAAGGCTTCCCACGCATTCAATCCAGTCTTGGATGGGTATACAATCATTCCCAGGTTAATGGCAGAGGAGCCTCCAAGGGTCCGGCCCTTATTAGCCAGAAGTTTGCGACCGTTGAGTTGTTCCTAGCGGTTTATAGTTAATATTCATTAGACTTAATGTTTCAATTGTCTACAAAGTCCATTTCCGCTTCTGCTATGGAATTGGCCTGCTTACCTGCGCAATTGAGCGGAAGTTCCAGTCAAAGTCTGGGTCTTCGAATGTAGCTACCCCCAAGCCTGGGACAGTCAATCGGGGATCCCCAAGGCGATTTGTCCCTGCCTCTAGGACGACAACGCTGATATTAGGGTCTTCCGTGAGTCTGCTAGCTACGACCAAGCCAGAGGTGCCACCACCGACCACCACATAGTCGAAAGCTGTATTTTCAAGTCCGGCAGCAGATTCTGTATCAAAGGATGCCATCGTGCAGATCTCGGGTCAATGATTTCCTCTAAATTTGTCGACCTATGGGGAATCTGGGGACTACGGAGAAATTAAATGATCAGTGCCACATGCAGGGATGTATTATTCGTTCTTTTTATGGCCCCTCACTAAGATAGCCGACCCCTGAGTTAGTGCTCTAAAAAACGCGGCACATATGGTAGTTTAGTGCAGTTTGCATAAATTGTGGCGACTAAGTGGGTTCGATTGGCATAAGCAGTAAAGGCCAGATCCAGAAAAATCATTCCGGTGTTTAATCTTTGTCTTAGCATAAATATTATGCATCGCTGTCACAAAAGAGATCTTAGCACGTCCCCTAAAAATCGATGAACTTCAAACCCAATTGCACCTATTTATGCGGGGTGTGATTCCTCTAGTTCATTCTGATCGCTAATTCCCGTATTATATTGCTAATCAGTCAAGAAATGTCAAAACCGAGTGCTGAAGGAATGCACATATACAGGCATCTTGCTGTCAACCCTATTAAACCTTATCATTCCCGACGGGCGACGGGGAGGCTCCGACGCCCATGACGGGTTGAACATCCTCGGGAAAGGGACGCCATGAATATTCTAGCGTGGACAACGGGTAACAATAATGGCATAGTGCGGTAAAAAGACTTATTAACTCAATACACGATGGCGTTCTTAGCGTGTATTAGTGCATGCAGTGCTTGAACTCTAGCCATTAATGCGGTCCATCAGTCGACGACAAAGCCACTGTGGAGCCGAAGGATCGCAGTAGTGGAGTCGTAAGGTCAAAGCCAAACGAAAAGCCCACCCGCATGAATCGGACCCGGAATGTAAAATGGGGGGCAAAAGCGAGATGATCAATCTCTTATGGGGCAGATGTCTCAAGTGCCCGAATATTCTCGATTATGCGACCCCTGTACTATTTACCTTGTCAACGTCGCTCAATCCCCAAAACTAAGATCGAGCGTGATCGCTGAAAATTGTCGAGATGGGGAGCTATGGGCTTGAGTCCAAGGATGGCAGGGACATTGTCATTGTCATGCTTGTTTTTGGGTGGATCTCAATAGCTTCTACGGTTCTCCGAGTTATATCGCGAAGGATGAGAGATGTTAGCCTGGCAGCGGAAGATTACATGATGATGATTGCGACAGTGAGTCCATTCAATTTGATCCCCGACATTTGGAGACTAATAAAATGGCAGTGTATGGTGGTAGCATCGACAATAGTGGTTATTATGAGTATGATCTTCACTAATTCCGGCGAAACTGTTCATAACTAACATGATATTTTAGCGGTTACTAAGGGAGGCGTGGGATTGCATGCGCTAAAGCCAGTCGCTTGGGCAGATATTGAATTTGTACTGAAGGTGAGAAGTCTTAAGATAAAGCTAATATAAACTTCTTAGACTAATGATCCTTGCACTAGATGATTATCGTTTGTCAATGTCTATATGGCGTGGGCCTTGCTATTGTCAAAACGGCAATGATGACCCTCTACTATAAGCTGTTTGGGACCAAGAAAAGCATGCGGATTGCCATCTACGTAACAGGTGCAATCGTATGGCTTTGGGCTTTGAGTATCGTTCTCGAGTCTTTTCTTATTTGTCAACCCATCCCCTACAATTGGAATCCTACAATACCGGGAGGTGGATGTGGGAACCGGAACGCAGCTTTCGTGGTGGCAGGTGTTTTGAACATGGTTACCGATCTTATGGTCATGGCTCTTCCAATTCCCTATATTATCAAGCTCCAACTGCCAGTTGGGCGGAAAGTAGGATTGATTGTCGCATTCTCTTTGGGACTGTTGTAAGTGAAGCCACTTCTTATATCAAATACTCTACTTACACACGGACCCAACAGTGTCAGTGCTATTAGTATGGTTCGCGTGGTCAGCCTCATGCGCATCAATTTTGCGGATGTTACCTACACGCTTCCAATTCCTCTCATGTGGAGTATAGTCGAAGAGCAACTCGCTATTGTTGCAGCGAACGTGCCACTTCTCCGACCTGTTTTCTCGGCAATCACCCCCAGTAGATGGCTGGGCTCTTCGGATCGCGGAACAGGACCATCTTACGACTTTGGACTCAGAAAAGGCTCCTCTAAAAATTACCCCCTTACTCGTATGGATCAGGGCGTCAACAAGATTGAAGTCACTTCGCACCAATCAAAGGGTAGTAGACAAGTTACGACCCCTAGGTGGAGTGATGATGGTGTGGACGGAAGGTCAGATACAGGGTTGACCTTGAATGGAGCACCGCCCGACGGCATTCATATGTGGCAAGACTTTCGAGTTGATGAGACTAGTTCAAAATAAAAGCATCGTTCAAATTCGAGACTGAGGTCTCTTTCATTCTGAAAAACATTAAGTCATTGCTTAATCTGTAATCGTAAATAAGATACTGATCCCCTTTGTCATATTCCCTCCAGCTATCAAACGATAGTGGGTGATTATGCAAGATCCATGTCATTCGTATAAGAATACATTCGCCGTGGCCTATTGTATCATTCGTGGTTGAACATGTTCTGGGCCTTTCTCGTTAGGGTAACCCAAATGCACAGTCAAGAGGATCATGTCGATAGCGGTATTAGCATATCCACGTAAGAATCGGTAGCATCCTCCTGTCCGTACAGCGTGAATCCCAACAGTAATCTTTCCAGACAAGTCTTCTCCTTCAGAATGGACTGGGCAATCCGAGAATTTCTTTCAGATTCAAACATTGTCGCTAATTTGTTCAACATCCGCATATAAAAATCGACTTCAAAATAATACAGCAATTTTTCTTCTTCGAGCAAAAACATTGTCAGAACAGTATAGAAAAATCTCGAGGAAAGTGTTATTCCGAAATTCTCCGCGTCACGCTTCAGATTTGGATCCACTATGAGGGAAGAACGCCCGGAGTGTCTCTGCCCCATCTATGTCCGTACCCGTCCGAAGATACTCTAGACCTCGGATGAGCCGTCTTCGCATGTCGCTAAGCTGTTGAGATCGAGGATCAGCGCAGCAAACGCTACAGCTGCAGGCAAATCTCAAGATCTTGTGACGCTCTTTTCTGGTCTCATACTTTGAATTAGGGTCATAGTTGGCGGTGATCTCTTCGCCTTTTGCTATGTATCGTGTTGCAATTTTTGTAATCACTCCACCACCTATGGTTAGGCTTCTTGAGTTGGCTGCACACGAATGGTTGAAGCGTGATTGGAGCAGAAATACACCCCAAGTTTCAGGGTCTTTGTAGCTTTGTGTGACATTGTGAAAACATCATACCTGGCTTTTCCTCGACCGAGGAGTAGATATTGAACTGTTTGGTGGGCTGACAATTCTTGAATGTGCTGGATCAAATCGTCTTCAGTAATCTTGTCGTGAGGTCGTTCGACGACGAAGAGTGCGCTTTTGGACAAAATCGGGGATCTCTTTTTGATACGTCTTGTCGCAAAAACGCCCCAGCCTTTGCCAGGTGAGCTCTTCAGCTTTATTGGTGCATCTTTAGGTATTTCAAGGTAAGAGTAGACTAGCAGAGATATGTTGTTAGACAAGCCAAGAGATTGATGGATACAAGTCACTTACGGTGATTCTGAGCCATTTTGTCACACAGGAGAATAAGTCCAAAACTTCTCTTTTGAATCTCAGAAAGATGAGCGTTGCCCTTGATGAGCGAGCGATAATGACAGTGTGGCCGTTTTGGTGATTTGAAGATGGTGGTACTCTTCAATCGCCTCGCGGTCTTGAAAGGAGCCAGAAATGGATGGGGGAACGCGTTGCGTGAAAGAAGCTGAGGAAGGTCTGAAATTGGTTCGAGTCCAAGAAATGAATAATGGATTGCGTTGGGTTGAAGAAGTTTGAAATTCATTCGAAGTACAAGTTCCTGGATGTTGGCTGGGGTTGGGGTTGCCTTCCTCTGAAGTGAGAGCTATTCTTGACGTGTGTTTGCCACGTTTGGTACAGGCTTGATACGCGCTTTGTGAATCGGTTGTGGTAGTGAATCATTATTATGAAACTGTCAATTAAATTTCGTCTAAGTCGAGACAACACTTCTCAAGAAACATAAAATTACAATATCTCCAGTCACCCATCTTCATTCATCCTCCGAGGGACTAGACAACGTACTACATGAATATCAGTAAATAATCTCCATTTAGAGCAGCAAATAAAGGGGGAAAACTCACAGGGATGAAAAGATATGGCACCTGCTTCTCATATTGAGTCCATGCAGCACCATACTTGTATCTGCATTTGTTGACATCGCGCCAGACACGATGCGTGATCATGATGCAGAAAAACACGGGATAAAACCATGGAAATGGGCTCTCAAAACCAGTGATCAAGCCCCAAGAGATAGCGAAAAACATATCGCAACTGTAATGAACCTTGCGCGCCAGTCCATACCATCCGTCAGCAAGAATCGTATCCCCATTCTCAGAGACAATAGTCTTAGCATTGTGGATTTCCTGCCAAGGAAGTTGTGGGAAAGTATTGCGCTTCACCCAGGTTCCACGTTCCATCATACGAAAAGAGTTCTTTTGTCCATTGGCTGTGTCCCAAACCCAGTACACAAAGAGGTAGGAGATGAAGTACGCCGCCAGAGCAACCTTGTTCCACGCATATGTGGCTGGGTCGTGGTTTGCAAGGTACAGAGTACAGTGGCAGTATGACATGGGAACACCAGCCATATTCCAGAAGGTCAGCATGAAGCCAAGCTTCTCTTGGTACATGTCCCATGAGGTTGTGATGAGGTGCTCTCCCTTGGAGCATGCGTTGGCATAGAGATAGTGGGCCATCACTAGGAACAGAACTTCACCGGAGACATAACCGTATCTCTCATATTGTCGAGTAGCTGCCGCACAGCTGAGACCAAAGAGGATGAACCAAGGAATCCGGACTTCGTAGAACATCTTGAAGTCTAAAATTCCAAACAGGCGTGGGTTCAGTTCAGCGCCCATGAAGAAATCGTAGATTGGGTATCCAGTGACACGGTGTTGGTTTCCACGAATAAAAGCCTGAATGTAGGTGATCAAACTGTTCAGATAACCCGAAAGAATAGAGACAGACATCAGCGGCCCGAATTCATCCAGGAATGTGTAGATGGGGAATAGACCAGTGCCGTGCAAGCCAGCCATGACCACGATAGTCAGATAGAAGCTGGTGTAGGCAGAGCAACGATACTTCAATTGCTTCCCTCCAAGATGAGCGAGAGGCTTTCCATAGCAAATAAAACCAGGCATTAAAAGGTAACAGATTGCTTCGAAACTGAAATATGTCCAGTAGATACGCCAGGCACGGGCATGTGGGAATGCACCAGTGTAGACCAGATGACCCATATGCTTTACAAAATCCTGGATTGATTGGCCGTTTTCTGGAAGAGGCAACTTGCCGTCATAGTATGTTGCGCCAATCCACATGTAATACATCAACGAGGGAAAGCCGATCATGAGGCCCAAGCAACCAAGTGAACCCCCAAATTCGAAATGGCCTGAATAGTCGACCTTGGGGTCCATTCCTGGCTTCCAGCCACCGGTAATATGCTCCAGGGCAAAGTCATTCTTTTCCTTTTGCATCATAGCATCGGAGGTAATGCCAGTATCTTGTTCATTTTGCGTCCGTTTTCTGGACTTGAGCTCTGTAGTTCCAGCCATGTTGCCGTGTATTGGCAAAATAAAGAAACTGATAGAGTAAAGAACGAGAAAGTCTCAGAAAAAGGAGAAGGAAATAAGATCACTTCAGAAAGGAGGTGGGAATTTTGTTGCCTTTTAAGGTCTCACTTGAGCTCGTCGACTTGTAAGTTATGGCTATAGAACTGGTGTCCCGTTTAGGTTTAGACCCCGATGACCGTCGGAGACTAATCTTGTTGCTGGCGGTGGGGCTCTGGTTAACAATGGGGCCCTTCACGAAAGGGTTGAAAATAATTTCCGTTGTTAGAGGAAACATTGTTACATAATTGACAAGTTTCCAACTAATAACTACATTATGTAGGAATGAATAACCGAAGTTCTTCTACGGACTGTAAACTCCATGCCAAAAAGGCGTGACGTCATGTGATCTTATCATTAATCATCATCCGTGGCTTATCCATCCTCGAGTTACTCTTGCTTTCTTTCCTTCCATGAATCATGAATCTGCGCGCCGATGAATTACCAGACCCTCAGCATGGCAGGTGATGCCTCTGAGTCACAACAGGGAAGAGAAGACCAGTCGGCTTCCACGATACCGCGCCCAGACGCCCTCGACGATGCCACTCCAACATCAAGACCACCGACCACCTCCGCACAGAGCTTCACACCCCGCTCGCTCATTGTCGGCCTTATAATCGGAGCCTTGATTACATTCTCCAACACATACTTCGGCCTCCAGACAGGATGGATCAGTACGATGGCTATGCCCTCCGCCCTGATCGGCTTTTCGGTCTTCAAGGTGTTATCTAAACATCTCTCGTTTCCGTTCACACCGATTGAGAATGTGTTGATTCAGACAGTTGCGGGGGCTGTGGGGACTATGCCGCTCGGTTGTGGGTTTGTCGGTGTCATCCCTGCCTTGGAATTCCTGCTCAAGGATGGCGAGGACGGACCGAAAGGTGATGGTGGAGAAGGCGAGGGAGGGCCTCTCAAGCTTGGGTTTTGGAAACTGGCGGTTTGGAGTCTTGGAGTTTGCTTGTTCGGAGTTGTTTTTGCAGTTCCGTTACGCAAAGAAGTCATTGTGCGAGAGAAGTTGCGGTTTCCAAGCGGAACTGCGTCGGCATTGATGCTTCGTGTTCTTCATGGTGCCGGGAAAGATGAGAAAGTTCCAATTGACGCGCCGCGCCGCCCAATTGAACTTACTCAAGAACCCGGGACGTCATCGCCGCCTTTGGAGGAGGAGAGAAGTGGTCTACTATTGAAAGATAGAGAGGTTGAAGATCAGGCAACGGATAAAAAAGATTGGCAAACGAAGATGCGCTTGTTGATTGGCGCATTTGTAGGGTCTGGTATTTATGTGAGATTGCCCTCCTCCCCATTCGTCTGATATGATTTCACGACTGAAACTGACTGTTTCAGACTGTATTCTCATACTTTGTTCCTTTGGTCCATGATATCCCCTTATTTGGCGTGGACCTCGCTCATTATTGGCTTTGGACTCTGAATCCATCCCCCGCATACATTGGGCAAGGAATCATCATGGGACCAGCAACATGTATGCATATGCTTTTTGGCGCGGTGCTTGGATGGGGCATTCTCTCCCCCCTTGCCAAGTCTTATGGATGGGCTCCGGGGCCTGTCGACAGTTGGGAAGACGGAAGCAAAGCATGGATCGTGTGGATATCACTGGCTATCATGCTTGCCGATTCTCTGGTCAGCCTCGGTTGGCTGGTTGTCAAGCCTTTGGTCAATCATTCTCCTCGATGGCTAGCCCACCTCAGGTCCACCCGCCTTGGACAATGGGTTGCATTCAAACTGCAATGTGCTGAATCTCATGAGCATTCTTATATCAATTACTCTGCCCTGAACTCTGGTCAATCTCACGAACAAGAAGGCCTCAACACTCAGACTATGCCAACGATCGCTATAGATACGCAGGAAAATGAAGATGCTCCGCCATCCCAGCTCATCTCAACTCGTACAGTGATTATCTTGCTCCCATTAACTCTGATCCTGAACGTTGTCTGTATGCACTTCGTTTTCGGCGACATTATGTCCCCATTTCTATCGAGCTTAGCGACTGTTCTTGCTGTCCTCCTTTCCATAATGGGTGTTCGAGCCCTAGGCGAGACAGATCTGAACCCAGTTTCTGGAATCAGCAAACTAACACAGCTCCTCTTTTCCCTCGCAACCCCAGCTTCTCATTTCTCTCGCCGAACAGCACTAGTCACGAACCTGTTAGCAGGTGCAGTATCTGAATCCGGCGCACTCCAAGCAGGCGACATGATGCAAGACCTAAAAACAGGCCATCTTCTCGGCGCAAGCCCCAAGGCCCAATTCTACGGCCAAATGATCGGCAGTGTTGTTGGAGCCGTCCTGTCAACTGCTGTATACAAAATGTATACAAACGTATACGAAATTCCGGGAGGCATGTTCCAGATCCCAACAGCGTATGTTTGGATTTTTACCGCACGCCTTGTTACTGGTCAAGGATTACCAGACAAAGCGTGGCAGGCATCATTCATTTTTGGCGCAATTTGGGTTGTGTTGACAGCATTGCGCATCGCCGCTGCATCTGCCCGGTTCGCACGCAATGGGAAACCTCCCCCGTGGAAAGATTGGATCCCCGGTGGAATCGCGGTTGCTGTTGGTATATTCAATGTTCCATCATTCACTCTTGCGAGGGCTATTGGTGGTATCATTGCTTGGTGGTGGGCTCGAAAACACTCATTACCTTCTGTTGCGCGCGACTCGCACAATGGCGAATCTTCTGCTCAGCCGGAATTCATCGACCCAAGTACTAGACTACCAGGTCCTGCTTCTACCGGGAAATCAACCGATAAAGCAGATGCTGCGTCTTCTACCATTGTTGTTCTGGCGTCTGGGCTCATCCTTGGCGAAGGTCTCTTGAGCATTGTGAATCTCTTACTCGCAAGCGGAAAAGTCCCACATCTATAGATAAGATATCTTAGCATGAGGGTATATACCATTATACTCTTTAGATTTCGGTATAAATTCATATTGAATTTCAGTTACGCTTACGTCTGAGCAAGCTACTCAGTGCATGAACTAGAAGTTCAGATTATTCTTCAGACTTGTCCTTCGAAGATAAAAGGACAAGTATTACCAGCGTCTTGAGAGAGATAAGTAGAAGAGAGAAAGTTGGGAAATAATCTATCTAAGTATGATCCAGGACAAATGTCCAGAACGTTCAAAAAGGTACAGGGATCTGGGTATTGAGGTTCATTCGCACTCCCTTTGCAACCACCCATAAATGATAAAGGTGAGTTTTATCTTCCACCTGAGTTGAAGTGGGAGAATAAGAAAGTAAAAGGAACAAATGGCGAAAAGACACTAAAAAGATACAAATATAATAATCAGGCGCCAGTTTCTAGCCCATTAAAATACAACGAGCTGTTCAAGAACACCGCTGCAGTAAAATGAAGAAAATGAAGAATAAAGAAGCACAGTATACACGGTATTTCTTTTCAGGAATAAAAAGAAGAGAAAGGGAAAGAAAAGTAACATGTTCGTCACGCACGTAGAAATTGAGTCGTACTAAGCAGACAGGCTCAATCCGTCCAGCGGTACACTGACGAGACAGCATGTCTCTAATCTGGCAAAGCAACGACTAGAATCGATGAGGGGTATATCCAATGGTCATTGTGCAAGTACAGATTAGAAGTTCTGAGCAATGGGCTTCCTGCCTATTGGCGATGATCCGGGTGGTGGAGGCGAACCTGACACAGAACCAGAACCAGGGATGGCGGGGAGATCACCCGTAGGGGCTGGCGCGGGGGGCTGAGTCGCAGCAAGCGGACTTGATCTTGGAGGAGCGCCAGCTCCAACGTTTGGTGGAGAGATGTTGCCTGCGCTGTTACTTCTTTGACGTTGGTTGATTGGCATGCCGGGCTGGGGCATTCCTTGTAGTCCGTATGGACCGGGGCTCATTGATCGGGGACCCGGGTAGGGACCGGGACCGGGAGACATTGATCTAGGACCCGGACCTGGGTAGGGTCCTAGACCGGGCGACATGGATCGGGGACCTGGGCGCATGAGTGGGCCTGGGGACATTGAGCGAGAACCAGGACCAGGAGACATAGATCTAGGACCGGGACTCATTGAACGGGGAACTGGGAACTGGGAGTGGGGCATTGGACCTGGACCTGGGCCCATGCCGTTGGGGTAGGGGCGTTGACCTCCGTATCCCGGGGGGCCAGCCGGCGATCTAGGCCTAGCCTCTGTGGGGTAGAATCGACTTGATGGAGGGCCACGACCGGGAGGAGGTATTGGGTGACCGTTTGGACCCATCATGGGTGGACCACGGGCGCCAGGGGCTCCAGGTGGTGGGCGAGGACGAGGCTTTACAGGGCGGGCAGAGAGACAGGAGCGAGGAGCGACTCCTTGCTGGGAACGATCGAGGCGCGTGCACAGAGCCTGTCAGGGGTTAGACATTGTTCTAAATGAAAGGAAATTGTTTAGGAACCACTTACCCATCCATCATCATATTCGTGAAGCATTCGGACCAAGGTACCGGATCGGAGTTCAAGTTCGTCTTCCATTGATGGGTTGAAGTCGAGTTGGACACGGTGGACATTCAAAGGAGCTGTACCAGCACCTACAACACTGCCGCCACCCAGGGCTGCGGAAGAGACAGATTCACCGTCAATGCTGACAGGGCTTGGGGAGTTAGGCGGGCGACCTTCTGACTCGGCTGATGCAGTTCGGTGGTGGTCCTTGTCAGATTCGTGAGACGCAACGGCTGCAGCTCCAATAGCACCAAGGGCGGCAGTACCAGCTGCCGTTGCAGCGATCGATGCGTCATGTCCCGAGCCGGAGGTTGAGACGGGTGATCTTTCAATAGGCGTGTTTCCGGTGTTGAAAGGGTTGACCGGATCAGTGAATGGGTTCGAAGAGCTAACGGCTGACTTGGGAGGAGTTGGAGGCGGCAGATCACCGGTCAGATTGCGAGATGCAACTGCAGCTGAGCCTGCCATAGCACCACCAGCGGCTGCGGTACTGGCCGTGTTGAAAGAAGCACTGTTACTCAGATCGGGAGCGAACTGGGTGATGGGGCGAACATTGAGCTGCGGAGCCGATGAAGGAGTCATTGATTTGGTCATTGGCGGTGCAGGTGGAAGATTTTGAGCGGTAAACATCTTCTCATTCATATTAGGCTCGTCGATTTGGTTGCGCTTCTTCTTTCGAACAATGAAGAATATCAGGGCTGCAAGCAATCCGACACCGACAATGACACCGATAGCGATACCGGCCTTCGCACCAGAAGACATATCCGCTGAGGAAGAACCGGTCGACGTAGAAGATGCCGTAGCAGCGGAACTTGTGGATGAGGCAGTCTCTGCTGCACCGAGACCGAGACCATTTACATCGTGGCTGGTGTCTGATGATGTTTGAGTTGCGGAGGTAACGAATGAGGTCGCAGTGGCACCTGTTTTGGCATCATGGGTAGCCGTAGTGATGAGTTCAGTCTGCTCGGTGCTCGTAGGCTCTGCAGTTGTTTTTGCCTTTCCAGTCTCAGAGGTTTCCTTTGCGGTTGTCTGCTTTTCCGATTCCTTAGTGGTTGTCTGCTCATCCTTGGTCTTCTTATCCGACTCCTTCTCGGTGGTGGAAGCTTCTTCGGTAGTCTTCTTAGCCTCCTCCGTAGTCTTAATTGCCTCAGTAGTCTTCGACTCTTCAGATGATGTCTTTGTCACACCAACAGCTGGTCCAACGCCGACATTGTTGTTCTTGGTATTCTGCGCTGCAGCAGTCGTCTCGTCGTTGTTACTGAGGGTTGTGTAGACGATAACAACATTACTATCGTCATTGTTGTTGTTATTGTTGTCGTGACTTTCGTGGTCGTCATGACCCCGCTCCTCTATGCGCACCTCCAGAGGGTGGTCATGGGTGTGTGCATGCCCGTGCACCATGATGGCGATTGTGTTGTTTGTTGACAAGAAGCAAGGGCAGTGAGGAGTTGATGTACAGCGATAAACACCTCTAAATGAAGGAATGAAGAAATAAGGGATCGAGGAAATCGCAAGATTCCAGCGCGAGTCAGACAATTCTCAGAATCGCGTTCGTTAGTCAGTCTACACCCGCGTTATGTGGAATGTGGTGTGAGAATAGAAAGAATGGACGACTGTAAGATCGAGCTCGGCCCGATACCAGTCCAAAAAAACAAAGATGCGCAAAAGAGGGTATAACGACTTCCAGGTCGTCAATGAAGGAGCGTTCAAAGAAAAGAAGAAAGAGAGTTCGGGCCTAAGATCAGCGTTTGTAATGAGCCCAAGGCCATCGCTAAACCTCCATCCCACGAGGCACGAACAAGCCGAAATGAGAGCGAAGTAGCCTGGATGGGCTGAAGTGGTGGACCCTGACCCGGTATTGAGTTATTACAGGAACTAGCCCGATATGGGTATGATCGTATCATCATGTTATTCTGATTGGTGTATATAATACCGTTCCTGGTATTGTGCTTACCCTTCGTATCCCCGTGCATCTGAACTGGATCAAATTTCCAACTCAATCACTCATCACTCTGCATCACCTCAAGTGCTCCTATTTTATTCTGTTTTAATGGTACAAGGTGGAGTTCTTCCTTTTTGGATTCAAAAATGGTTCTTCCCAAATTTCTATCAGTAGATCCAGCCATTACTACATTCCCCCTTCATAATTGGCAATTGCTTTCCATCTTATTATCTGCAACTAGAAAACGGGGCGACATGGCCCCCAAGTGGGATAGGGCCCTCGCTAAACCTAAGAACCCTGGCAAACGCGGGGCACGGACGCCCATCCATGCTGATTGCTGTTTCACCCTCGGCCCGCTCTACACTTCTTATTGCTCAGTCCATGCAGCTGCAATTTCCGGTTCTCCCGGGGATTGTTCGGACAGGGCAAAGCGTGAAATTTTGAAATTATTAAATTAAAAAAAATTACTTCGTTCCTGAAATCGTATCCATCGCGTGGCCCCAGATCGGCATCGGGCATATGAGTCCAGGGGCTTTTGGATTCCATCCGGATTCATATGAGGCGGTGTTTTGTTGGATTATTTTTTCTTGGTTGCTAATTTTGTACAGACTTGAGGGTATGTTCGTACAAGGGTGGGAAATGCATAATGTCTTAGTGAGATTGTGAGACTATGACTACATCTGGTCCGTCTAGTCTATGTGTAATTCGGATGTTACATCTCATCATACTACCAGCATGCTTTCTGGAGGCGTATCGGAACATCCCTTCTAGGCTTAAGAAAGAAAATTTGCACAGTCGCAATGCCTGTCAAATTGATGTGGCTGAAAGTCTTGGACATTCTTGTGGCGTTCTCGGCCCATCGAGATTAACTTGTGGAGAAATATGGATGTCGGAGGGCCTGAATAGATTAGCAACCGTTGGGATCCGCGCGCCGTGGGGCTCGCAGTCACTTACTTGTTCAGCAGAGACTCGCTGACTACTTTCATAACAAATTAATTGCTGTACTAAGTCTCGGCCTTTTGAAGATGCTCCAGGCAGGATGTCCTCCCAAGACTGAGCTGCGAAGGGGTAGAATTCCATTTTGCCCCAATCAGGCAACACATGCACGCCCTACTCTCTGGTTAATCTTCCCGGTTTCCTGGATTCCTCCACGTGGAAAAAAATTTAAAACGTAAAGAATGTACGGGGCACTTACTGGCCAGCTATTTTCATCTGGTGTTCCCAGTTTTTGAAAGATGGAGTGTATCAATGACAGATCGCTGCCCACGGGCCCGGAATCAAAAAGAGACCGATGACCCACGACGGTGGCTTCCGCCATCAAACATCCGGCTGCCCAAAGGTCTATTGTTGTGTCGTATTTTCTGTAACCGAATAGAATTTCTGGGGCTCTGTAGCAGGTTGTACCCACGTCGGTGATTTTTGAGTCCGTAGGCTCAGACCCGGGGTCTCCTTCTTTCCATGAAATGCCAAAATCAGCGAGATATGCTGGTCCATCGGGCGAGGCCATAAGGATATTGGAAGGCTTGATGTCGCGGTGGATGATCCCCATTTTGTGGATATGAGCAATCGCGGAGAACATGTCCCGTAATATCGAACGTGTTTGCGAAGCAGTAACCAGGTCGCGCCGGAGCAGATGCTCAAAGTCGAAGCGCAGAAATGGAAAGACAAGGATCAATCGCCCTTCATCGGAATTAAATGTGTCTATCAAAGGAATCACATCTTGACTGGATGCAACTCGTAACAATCGAATCTCCCGCTGAGCGTCGTGCGGGGCCGTCATCATGTGTGGTACAGTGACCTTGATTGCATAGATTGATCCATCTTGTGCCTTAGACTTGAAGATTGTGGAATGAAGCCCACTGAAGTGATGGAAGCAACCTGTATACTTGCCAATTGTCTCCCCGAGAGTTGAATCCTCTTCTGAGAATTCAACATCCGAGGATATATCCTGGCCTGGGTGAGAGCTGTTTGCTTTTGTTGAGGTCTCAGCTGCATCGATTGCGTCTTGGCATATACGATCATACTCCTCCTATCAGAGATGATTAATTCACAAGTTCTTTCTAAATAACGAGGCTCTTGACTTAGCGTGTGAAGAACTGACCTTGGAAGTAGCTTGATCGTATGCGTCATTTTCACATTGCCTGGCCTGAGCTTGGGCCTCAGCGAACGCCGCTGAAGAAGAAGCTTGCTGATACGCTGTAGTACTGATGCTAAAGTGTAAGCAAAATCCCTTATTTGTTTGAAAGCGAGACTGCTGACAGAGACTGAATGTTTTTTAGGCGATCTGTAAATCCTAGACCTTGTTGCCAGCCCATTGTTATATTTATAGGTGAATCTGACATGCGGGACAAGTCACTCATCACTCACTGTTGTGTGTGGGCCCAACAAGCATCGACTGGAACAAACATGACAAACATGCCCAGTTGACCCCTGCATATTCCGCAATGATGTCATGTGATCCCCAAGCGGAGAAGACGGGCAATTCGATTGTGTCATACATTAACATATATTAACTCTCTTGACCTTGGTGTTGGTGGATAGTAAATGGGGGCATTAGATTCGATATTGGCCTTAACTCCCTACTGAGATACGCATACGAGTCATATCCCAGATATCTATTGATTTATAGTAACAATAATCAGCAAGGGAAAACATTATGTCAAACGTTGCTATGACCAAGAACAGCAAAAGATCAGCATAACTATGGGCCCTTAGAAGCCTGAGGCGTGAAGCGGGTCATTTACTGCCGTCGTTGTCATGAGACTGCTTCTTCGCATCTAATATACATGTATTGCATAAAATGTTCCGAATATACTGCTCTAATGAGAAAAAAATCAATGTCGGAGAAATTCATGAGACTTTTCAATAATCAATCTAATCCAATCAGATAGATCCATTGGATGTTGTTCTATTGTACAACGGTCAATCCTGTCGCGGCTCTGCACCAAGGCCTAGCTAGCACCACACCGCCTTCCACTCCGACCCGGCCCCCATCGTCATTCCAGTTCCCTTTCCCCATATCCGTCCTCGGCGATCGGATGCTACTCCCCTTCAATCTCAATTTCACATTCATTGGTCTCCGCTACCAGGGCTCTTCTCGTCCAGTCTACTCCCCTGGTACAGTCTGCCTTGCTGATTATGCGCTGTATGCGCTTCACTGATCTTCAACCCTGAAACCATGGAGCTCTCCCGCCAGGAATACCCAGCATTGCTGGTAAGGTCGACTCCCTGAATTACCTGGTCAATGGATTCAAATTGCAGGTCGCTAACAGTAGAATGACGTTTCTTGCTACTATAGGCCACCCTGCAACCTTCCCAAGCTACAAATGTCCTGAGCGAACGCATTCGACTGATCAACAAGATTCATGCGGATATCGCGGACTTTCTTCAGGTACGTTAGCCTGCGTCTTCCCGCCGATCAGATCCATTGGTTCACATTCTTCTTCAACTTTGCGGGGTACCAATTTTGACTTGGGAACAGGAACGTCGCCGCGTGGAAGAAGCATATGCTCAAGGCTTACGGAAGCTAGCGACTCGCCCTGTAATGGATCATGGTGCTGCACTCGGGTAGGTCTCTCCTCCTTTATCGATACCATTAGCCCCAGTGTTGGTGGTAATATGTAGCTCTAACTGGCATCCAGCATTTTCCAAATTCCTTGGCAACGTATCATCAATGCGACCGAGGCGCTCGCTGTATCACACGAGACCCTCGCCACGAAGATTGAAGAAGATGCCGAGCGCCCCCTAAAAGAATACAGTACGAAGAACCGCGACATGCAGCAAATGTCTGGCGTTCAGAACAGTCTCACGGGGCTGGCTAAGAATATCGAGGCAGCACAGGACAAGGTGGAAAAAGCCAAGAAGAAGAGTACCAAGAACCCTAAGCAGCTGGCTAGTGCGGTCGCATCTGCGGAAGAAGTCCATCAGCAGTGGGACTCGCGTGCGCCTTTTGTGTTTGAGCAGCTCCAGGCTGTGGATGAGGGTCGCATTAACCACCTTCGGGACATACTTACCCAACTGGAGACTCACGAGCTGGATCAAGTCGAACGTGGTCGGCAAGCTGCTGAGGCCTGTCTCAATATATTATTGAATGTAGAGACTGCGGATGAGATCCAAACCTTTGCTGCAAAGACGAGAGGCACTCGAGTTCCAGCATCTCCCGCGACACCGAGAAGACAACCTTCACAGGTGGAAACCCCTCCTACAGCACCATCAGCATTTGAGACTCCGACTACTACACCACTTGCTCCTCCTCCGCCTATTCAAGATGATGCGGCTAGTCAGAGATCCGAAAGGTCGGCGAGACAAACACCGACCCCAACACAACCTAGTTAGTCATCGACTTCTCATCTCAAATATATTGGCAGTGTACTAACAGACCACAGTACCAGAGGCACAGCCCCGGCACACTCCATTGGGAGGACTGAGACGACTTGGGACAGTCATGGGTAGACGGAAGAGCATGGCCACAGCCCCAGCCGGCTTTGACAGAAAAGCGGAGAAAAAGCGCAGTCCATTTGCACCTTTTAAGAGAAGCGAGTCTTCGAGAGACATGCAAATTCCCGAATCACCTCCCTCCACTGCAGGCCGTCCAGACACATCTATGACGTCTATGACCGAAGAATCTGGACGTAATGTCAGCATCTCGCAAGATCAGCATGTGTCAGAACCTGTTGCGGCTGCTCCTATTGTCCAGCCTGTATTGTCATCTACTGCCAATGGCACTCCAACAGAAGCCTATTCTAATGGAACCGACCAAACCCATGTTGATTCTGAAGGATTCACCGAGCGACCTCCAACAATTGACGATATTACACGCGCTCAAAATGAAGCAGCGGGCCTGGAGGATTCTGGAATGAACTTGACAATCCGCGATCAGCCTATTTTCGAGGACGAAAGCCAGGCCAAACAGGCCATGGACGATATGGCAAACACTTTACGTCTACGGGCCCAACACTCCGGGGTTCGACGGAATGCAGGCACTATTCGTGGTCGTCGCGACGTTCGCAACACCGTCTTCATTGCAAACCCAAGCACCGATCTGGCACCCACTCAAGCAGCATCTGACCAGTATGGTCAATCTTCCCCAGTCAGACACACCCCGTCTCTTAGCACTGCAACGGACGACCATGCTATGTCAGACACCACCTCAGTTCGCTCAGGTCATACCGCCCACGGCCAGAATATCAGTGCCCACCCTGAATTGTATGAGCCAGGCTTGAACGCCTCAATCATCGAGACAGTCAACGCTTGGTTCTCCGAGAGCAACGTGACTAAGTCTTCTGTTATGGGAGAACTTGCTCTGTCTCACAATGTTGCGCCTGGATTTGCAGCAGATACGATGCGCATCCGTCTTGAGAACTTTCCGGTTCTCGAAAAGGTTGCCGCCAACCCTCACTTTGTTCAGGAAACTAACAAGGGCACCGATGAAAAGCGTGGTGAATACGATCTTCAACTGAATAGCATTTCTCGACCAATGCCAACTGTCGCGTTTAAGTATCAAGTACATCTTGATCCTAGCAACCCCTCTGCCTACTCCCCTGTCATTTTCAAGCCAGCCTGGAACCTGCAGGAAACTCAAGCCAGTGCCATTATCTTCTACTCCCTCAATCCCGCCTTTGCCTCGGGGTCCGTTGAATCCATTGTCTTGAAAAACGTGGTCTTAACTGTCGGTCTTGATATCGCATCCGAGGATGAAGCTACCAAGCAACCGCGTGAGAGTGTCGCCCATGCCGCCAGTGCTCTCATGTATCCTAACTCCGGCGCTACCTTCCGTCGCAAGAATTCCACCGTCACCTGGAGAATTCCCGAGTTGGAAGTCAAAGCACCTGGCGCGGGTGAAGATGGGAAGTTCCTTGTGCGGTTCTCCACGTCCACTCCTGGCCCCCGTAAGGGTAATGTCGAGGCAAAATTCGAGCTCCACACCACCGAGTCTACTTCTCGACTAGGCGTCAGTCGTGCAGTACAAGGATCTGCTCAGCCAGAAACCGATCCTTTTGCTGACGCGCGTGGGGCGCAATCTCCTGTTCCTACTGTTGATTGGCAAGACGTTCCAACTCAGCGCAAATTGGTCAGTGGAAAATATGTCTCCTCTTAGGAGGTGAAATGACCCGAAACTCATTGTTCTATCATTAACCCGTATATACCTTTGCATTCTTTGTTTCTCTCTTTGTATCCCGCTCTCTTGTGTCTATTGATTGTTCATCACGCTACGGAATGAAGGAAAGTTAGTGTTGATCATGTTGCTATCTTTTCTATTCCCCAGTTTCATTTTTGCAAATAGCGCTCGCCACTTATTTCGGTGGTTTGGTATGTAGTTAGCCTTCTCAATTCATTCGTCGATCTCATGTCATAATATATTAGTCCACATATTCAAAACTTAATAGCGTAGATTTGCTCCGATAAAACCGCCCCGCTCCGCTAAGACCGCACCGAGGTAAAATATAAATAAATCTTAATATATTAGTCGTTATTTGAGTCATAAATAAAATGACTGCTACAATAAAATCTAAAATAAAACGGTCGGCATCGCATTTAAACAAAAGTTTTACCATTGAATTTCAAGACGGATATTCCAAAGTTGACATTCATCAATCGCAGCCCACCACTCCTATCACCATGAGCTCAATTTCGCACCAGGATATTCAACCCACCCCGAACTTGCGAATAGAAATATTTACATCAACCGAGCTTCTCACTCAGCCATGGCTACCAAAGCTCACACAAATGGTCAACAAAAGCTACCTCGTCAACCGCAATAGCGCCATCAAGCCACTTAGCAATAAAGTCCGACTTTCCTCCGACGCCCAGCTCTCCAAAGAACTAGGAGCCGAAGGCTTCACAGCAATTGCATTCTCAAATACAGAAACAGGCGAAACCGATATCATCGGCACAGCAAGTATCAAGGAATGGAAAGACGATGACCTTTGGACGCTGATCCCTTTCAACATAAGTACGGAAGAGGGCGAGCTCAATGATGAAAATAATCAAACTTTCGACAAACTTGACAGAGCTGGAGAGTATGAGCTTTCTGTCGTGACACTTTTACCAGGTAAGCATCGGGGAAAGGGATTGGCTGGACTTCTTGTGAAAAATTGTTATGAAGAGCTTCTACGTCGGGAGAGGGCTAAGGTGGGGAACAACTTGAATCGCCGGGCTGTTCCCGTTATGATTCGAACTTCTAGGGAGAATAATGGTGCTTATTGGCTAAAGCAGGGGTTTGTACCTGTTGGGGGTAGATTGTGTCCAAGGGGGTTTTGGGATGCTGCAGATGAGTTTACTATGTGGGCGATGAGAAGGGAGGTATTGCTTTTATAAACCCAGGCTTGAACTTGAACTTGGACGTGCGTAGTAATTGTGCTTGACCGTTTGGCTGACAGTACATGTAAATATGTTTCTTTTGCAACTTTCAGCCTTGGAGTTACTTAGATATACAAGTTCTTGACCATGAACCCCCTTGATAAAACCCTGGATGCACAATTTCTAATCTAAAACATTTCAGAAGAGATTTACAAATCAATATGTTTCTTTGTGATCAATCAATTGTAGGCTTCAAGCTGTCAGTCAATACCTCCAATCGAATGGATATGTCCGCTCGACTAGAAAGGGATACTGGATGTTGCAGAGTATGCCAGGTACAACCTGCCCTTCCAAGGAAGAGGACCCAGCATTTGCAATCCTTAATTCAAAGACTAATTTCCCCCCATTCTTGACACAGATCAGCAGATTTTGTTTGTCAAGATGGCCTTAAGTAGTCTACCGATCACCGCATTCCATCCTGTCTAGGTCAATGTCTTCTTCACTTTAGGTGTGCCGGACCGTTGATCAGCTTTACAATGCTCCTGCATTCCCGACAGACAAACGTTGTATCTTAACTGGCCCAAAGCAATGTTTACTTTGGCCAGATGTTTTTCGCGTGCTACTTGATCCTCAGGGGCTCTACTTAAATGGCATAACGCGCTGTCGCCCGCAAAAGAGCTTTCTATCGACTTTATACGACAACCGACGATAACACCGGCCTTCCGACAAAAACCACGCTCGTTAAGCACTCATTCCTTACCAAGATGCACTTCTCAACTGTAAGGAATATGAATCCAGTCTAATGTTAAACCCCAATTTTCTAAGAAGGCAATATAGGCCCTCGTTTCCGCGGCCGTGCTGGCCATTGGCCCCATTGCCGTCCAGGCCGGTATGCCAATTGCCAGTCTTCAGTTCCAATCTTGGGAGACTTGCGACGTGGGTGCTCCAGCTCACGGTGAGCCCAAGTTCAAGGCCGATATCACCGCCACCCCGGTGACTTGTGAAAAAACCACCGTCAACCATGACTGGAGCATCGACAACTACGCCTTCAAGGCCTACATCGACACCAAGGATGCTCTTCTGTGCTCTGGTATCTCTGTCTACAACAACGACAAGTGCTCCGGTGAACCCTCCTACTTCCTGCCCTTTGATCGCCAGCCCGTGGTCCAGGGCGAATGTCTTCCCGACTTCCTCGACCCTGGCTTCCTTTCCGTCAAGCTTGAGTGCTGGGGTTTCCCCGGTGTTGGCGGTGGGCCCGGCGGTGCTGAGTAAATCGCGATCGGTGACCGATGATCGTCGTGAAAGGTGAACCGCGAGAACCATTGGGATAATGGTTATGGATATACCTCTGATTCTTCCCACATCCTGTTTTATTATGTATGTCAAGTGTAATCCAGGAGATATATAGGGAAAGATCGAGTTCCCTTGGTGTCAAATTGTGTTCTATCGTTTCTCAGTAGTCGTAAGATTGTGCCCAAGTTTCCGGCACGCAACATCTCAAACGTCGCGCCCCTCCCTTTTTTTATTTTTTTATTTAGCCCGTTTGGTTATCTGTTCGTGTTGCACCGTTTCTAACGTTGCTGCAGCCTCGTCTCCACATCTACCCGAGCTTCAAGCTGCATGTCCAGTTCGTAAACAAGCGCAACCGACCATGATAGCGATGAATTAGAATTAAGAAAGACATCTGATTTTTCAATGCTTCAATATTTCAAAATCATAACTTAATAAGAGAATCTCACTTCTAGATTAGGCAATTAGAACTATTAATAGGACACGTGCTGAGCGGGCGATAAGATAGCCTTAAGCCTAATGCGGAAGGCGGAGGGAGAGGGGGTTTCGGAACTTTTGTTACGCCATTATAGAGATGGACACGATTACTCTGAACTCCGCACATAATAACACGACATTGACGGTTGACAGCCCTACTTAGCCCCAGAGCTCTGCCACAGCAAGCTCTCATGAGTCGTTACATAAAACTTGGTTCATCTTAAACTAGGGTGATCATGGCGGGCCGAACAAATGCGCCCCGCCGGATGATCCCGTGGCTATATGACCTGGTTCTATGGCTCTTCACTTTGGCATTGGACCTCTTCTTCCGCGAGATATACCCTCGAGGAGCATGGAGAATCCCCGAAAGAGGCCCAGTGTTGATTGTCGCCGCGCCGCATGCAAACCAATTCGTCGATTCGGCAATTTTGATGCACTTGCTCAAATCTCAAGCCAAGCGACGTGTCTCATTTCTTATTGCTCAGAAATCCATGAATGAGCCCTATATCGGAACTTTGGCATCATGTATGGGTGCTCTTCCCGTTGTTCGATCAATGGACTTGACCAAGCCGGGGAAAGGCAGAATCTATCTTGCCGACCCAGAGAATGACCCGGCCCTGGTAAATGGCATTGACACGGATTTTACGCAATCTGAATTCATGCCAGGTGGCTCGCTTACTGTGAAGGGTCCTGATGGACCGCAAACAACCTCAATCGAAGAGATTATAAGCCCTACTTCGCTCAAACTTAAGAAGCCATTTGCTTCCCCTCTCTCTGATGATGGCGGCCGCAAAGGCGCAACTTTCAAGATCGCGCCTCATGTTGACCAGGGCAAAATGTTCTCCGCTGTCTACGAGGAGCTCTCCAATGGAGGATGTATTGGCATTTTCCCTGAGGGGGGTAGCCATGATCGATCTAACTTATTACCGCTTAAAGCCGGTGCTGCCCTAATGTCACTCGGAGCTTTGGCTCAGGACCCGACCTGCGGATTGTCAATCATTCCATGTGGCATGAATTATTTCCACGCACACAAATTTCGATCCCGCGGTGTGATTGAATTTGGACGGCCTATTCATGTGCACCCCGATCAAGTTGAGGCTTTCAAGGCTGGAGGAACTAGCAAGCGCAATGCCGTCGGCTCACTGCTTGAGACAATCTATGAGGGTCTCGAGTCTGTTACGCAGATTAGTCCTGATCATGAGACTCTCATTTTGGTTCAGTCTACCCGGAAGCTTTATAATCCTATCAGCAAGAAGATCCCACTGCCTCTGGTTATCGAGTTTAATCGTCGATTGCTGAAGGGGTACACTCGACACCGAGATGATCCCCGAATCCAAGGTCTTCAGAAGGCCGTGACTGAGTACAACAGGCGCCTTGAGTCTCTAGGAATCAAAGATCACCAAGTGGAGTGGGGAAATCTTGAAGAAAAGCCATGGTGGCTGATATTGATTACCTTGTTTTATCGCCTCTCCAAGCTTCTCGTTCTAAGTATTGGTACGCTACCAGGAGTTTTGCTCTTCTGGCCTGTCTTCGTCACTACAAAGGTGATTTCCGAAAAGAAAAGGCGAAACGCCCTTGCAGCTTCAGTCGTCAAACTCCAAGGCCATGACGTTGTCAGTACCTGGAAGATTCTAGTTGCTATGGGATTAGCACCAACTCTATACGCATATTATACAATTATTGTGACCGCGTGGCTCCGTTACAATCGATATGATGGATACTACACATATTCAGTTCCCTGGTGGATGGCTGCCAATACATACGTTCCGAACTTTGTCTCCTTGGGGGCATTTTCCGTTACATTTTTCATGTTCATGATCTTTATCAGCTACGCAGCTCTGCGCTATGGCGAAGTCGGCATGGATATCATCAAATCCCTCAAACCGCTTCTCGTCGCACTTAATCCCCTCTCTTCCTCCTCTTTGACTGATTTGCGAGCTCACCGTGAAGCCCTTTCGGAGCGGGTCACTGAAACCATCAACGATCTCGGATTCGGTATTATGCCAGATACTGATGCTGAGATACCCTCTGATTCATACAACTTCGATGCTTATCAGTCTCGCTTGAAGAGCATGCCGCCCAGTGAGCCCGATAGCCGGGAAAGCAGTCGCAGTAGATCCAGTGGACCTGCCGGGGCTCCTACTATCAAAGCATTGAGCTCTATCAATTCCGAAGGGGACCTGGAGGAAGTGGATCGGAAGATTAAAACTATTAAGAAAGGCAGAGGCCGACGTTCCAACACTATCGATGTCTATGAGACGGGTGAATCTATTTTGAAGTACCAACCACCCGTTGAGAAAGAAGATAAGAAACGGAAATAAGTACTACCAGTACTACGAGTTTGAATTCAGTTGGGTTAATTGGAGCTGCGCCTAAACGATGCGAAAATAGCAATCAGTTCTCACAGATAAATTCATTATCAACCAATTCTTTGTATTCAAGTTCTAAAAGAGACTAACGATAACCTGGCTCTTGAGCCATAGTTATCGGCCAATTCTGTTACATACAACTACATACTAGTAATGAATGAACGTGGAGCCCTCAAACCCAACAGGCATCTGTAGACCTGGAGACAAAATGAAGTCCATACCTATGATGTACCTGATCATCCCAAATCTTGCAATGCTGATCCTTACAGTCATACAGAATCCACCACTCTACCACCTCAAATGATCTTTTTGCGAATTAATCCAGACTAAACCTCCCCAACCCTTCCATTAAGGGTTCGGCCTTGTTCTGGAATGCGCAAAACCCTCTGGAATGCCTGGTCCAGAAATTAATAAGGGCTACCAGCCCTAGATCGACATCAAATCGACCACTTTGAGAACTGGAATGCTCGTTCGGCTCTCTGACTGGTACCTTTGCAAACCACTTACAAACCCCCGCCACCGAGTATGACGCAGGAATTAATTCATACGTTGTAAAGAAATCGAGAGACATGCTAGCTGCGTTTCAGCTTCATAGCGCTGCCATTCCAACCATTCTTCCCCGCCATCCCATCGTGATTCCCACAGAGAAGAATGAATGATTAAGTGTATATAAGATGTACCCTAGACGCTTGCAATAACAACCCTACAAACATAACTATCAAGCTTCAATCACTATCAAGATATACTATTCTCCCGTATCTTAGATCTCCATCTCAATCTCCATCTTATCTTTCTATCAATCTCTGGAAGCTTTGCAACCATGCATTCCACACTGAAAACCCTCATCCTTCTCTCCACACCCATTCACGCTGCCACAACAGCCCGCGTCTGGACACACTTTTACCCATCCTGTCCAGGCGAGCCCTTCTCAGACCTAGCCACATACGAGAACTATGAAGAAACAGCTCCCTCAAAAGACATCTCGGCTGGTCAATGCATGCAAATCGGTGTCCCATCTTATGAGCACAACCTTGTCTCCGCTCTCTCAGTAGACGCCGAATTTCTCTCCAAAGAAAAAGGGCACCCATTCCCGCCATCAAACAACCCAAATTGCAATATAACCGTCCACGAAGTCCCAGGGTGTATTGATGATCCACTCATCACTCACGAACTGCATAATGGCGTGGAAGTCAGCGAATGTCATGAGCGCAATTTCGCCGCATACAGCGATATATGGGTGCAGCTTGTTTGTGAAGGTGTAGAGAAGGAGTCTCTATCCGAGCAGCAAGAGGATATCCCGCGCATTGACGAGACTGCTTCTGTGCAGAATAGTGAGAATGTGCAGACCCCTGGTTCGAATGAGAACTCGTGGCATCTTGCGCAGACACAGAGCTCTGAGAGACAGCCTGAGGAGGAGAGCAGGGTAAATGATGCTGGACATCTGGAGAGTGAGGAGATTGTGCATCGGGTTATGGAGGCTTTGCATCATAAGGCTAAGGGGATGCATCTTGTTTCTGGAAAGCACAATGCTACCCGGTACAATGGGACTGCGCCTAAGAATGCCACTTTGTCGAGGAGAAAGTTGTCTGTGCTGCGAAACCGGGTTGCTCGTTTGAATTACTAGGGCTGGGCGGCGATTTGTTTGATTTATGTTTTGGATCCGAATTACGAGATATGGTCTGTTCATAGTTAAAGATACAATGGGATATATTCACGACTTTAGAAAATTTCCGTCGCAGTTACAGTTTCAAGTGCACTTGGAGAATAGGTAATCACTATAGCTTTCGATGAGATAGTCCTAGCTGACTGAGAATGAAGATGGCTAGAAGGTATTGAAATTGGGTGGCTTGGTCGCTTTGAAAATGCATACAATCACCATAAATGACGAGAAAGAAAACATAAAAGTACATAATCCAACAGTATTTGCTGATAGTAGTTAAAACCCAAAACTATCCAGTAAAGAATTAGTATCAGGTTCATGAAACATTGTAGGAGGCGCTTTTGGTTTCTGCTGCTTTTGGGGTTTAGAAGCTCCAGCTTCATCACTCATTTTCGCATCAACAGACAGAGTTGTGGAATCGGAAAGTCGGATCGGCATATCGGCAACGACAAGACTGCTTCGCCGGCGAAGTAGCTTCCGGTAATCGACGCCATCCTCGTGAAACTCGAGTACGGGCTGGTTTTGTATTGTCTTCGATGTTGGTGGCGCACCAAGGAACTCCCAGTGGCGCACCAAATCGAGAGCAAGAAGATCACATCCCATGCGGTCATAGAGTCTGGCATTTCGTAGGACGAATTCCCACTCTTCCACTGGACGGACTTGGGAGGCGCCTTTGAGTGTTTGCAAGGTCTTTTCTCTAAGTTGGTGATAGAGAACAACCAGGGCGGGATCGTTTGAGAGATACGATTTAGCCTGCAGGGTAACTCGCCCTGGGCTTCCAGGTGAGGCTGGGGTGGGTAAAAGAAGAGTTTCAATTGGTGACTAGAAAAAATTAGCTTCATGAAAGAAAGAGAATGAATAATAGCGTATGGTTTACTCACGATAAGAGCTCGAACGGCCATATCTCGCCTTCCGAGCATCCAGAAGGCCCAAGAGGCCTGCCAGCGGTTACCTTCGGAGGCAGCTTCAGGCAAGACTCTTTCCTCTAGAAGTTCCTTGAGAACTGGACCATTGTCTCCTTCATATGCACGTGTAATCGCAATTGCAAGTTGGATATCACCCATTTGATTCGCGACAACATTAGCCGCATCACGTAGGTGATCGGCTAATAGGAAAAATGTCGCAGCATATTCTTGGAAAAACGTTAGTTGGGGTCTAAGTAAAAGTTTAATGGGAAGAATCCTCACCAAATCGTCGTTTGCCAAGTAGTGCATAAGCGTTCTTCAACGCCGAAGTTTTCCATCGCGGCTCTTTGAAGTCATTGGCAAGTAAACGCTGGGTAGGACCTTGTTCACGATGCCAATGGGCAATTCTCCAAAGACCCTGAAGGATATTCTTTTTCCCGAGGGCGAGATAGTAGAGAGAGCAATCGATGGGGTTTCTTTCCTCCGTCTTTGTGTATTCATTGCGAGCAACGGACTCCATTTGAGCTTTCTGGTAGAAGGGTTAATAATCTGATGCCCAAGGGAAATCAATTAGGATGAAGTCAAAGCTTACCAGAGATGTCAAGTCCGACAGCCACATGAAGAGGCCACTTTCCCGAGCAGCTTTCCATGTCAATTTACCGTTGAATTGACGTGAGACAAGGTCTGTTAGGATATCCTGACTGCCACTATGAAACGCCCAAACAATTTCTCTCCAAGAGACACGGTCTTTGTTCGCTACGCCTTGGCTCTTGCGCAGCATGTGCTGTCGGAAGAAAAGAAAATAACGCGCCGCATTATCATCCATTGATCTTCGGTGTTTTTCAACGGTTGCAACACACTCGATTGTATCCACAAGTCGAAATTGCTCGTGGCTCGTAAGTTGGGGCAGTGCAATACGTGCCAGGTTCTCATTGAGAATTGTTGCAATATTTTCATCAACAACAGATGATTCTTCTTCTTCGCCCGAAGCATCGACAAAAGATGAGCGCATCAATTGTGTAGTCGCATTTTGAGATTCCTATAACTATTAGATTGCGAATAAAATAGATACACATGAGGTTTTGAAACTTACTTCTTGCTCGTCATAGAAGGTTTGTATTGGCAGATCCAAGAACCCATCCAAGCCATCTCCATCTGTATAAAATTTCAACTTTCGGTGAAGGCTCATCAGAATAAAATGGACCAAGGCCGACTTGCCCGCCAGTATGCATTGCGCTAGGAACTGTGGATGAAAAACGGGTAGTGGACCATTCAAGCGACCAACAACATCAAAAATGTCAACCGACGTCTGACCTCGAGAAGCTATTCGCAGACCAGATATAAGGTGATTTGCAGTATCAACTTCCTTGTCGTAGATAAATAGTTGATTACCTGCGCCAATTATGAGGTGACCATTTGTGAGCCAGCAAGAGTCGCCAATTGGGTAAGGTGTCAAGTCTCGGATCCATATTTCTCGGACCTGTGTCCAGGAAGGTTGTGAATCCAAGTAGTCATAACGAAGTTGAGAAAGCAAGATAACCTTATGAGGGAAACCAACTGCCAGGATAGATTGCATGTCTGGGGTAGAAGTCCAGTCAAGGTCTCTGATAATATCATGCTGTGCGAAGTGCTCCTCAAATTCTAGTTGGGCATTGTTCGTGTCCCAGATGGTCAAATGAGTTCTCTCTTTGTCCACAAGTGCAGCCTTGCGAATAGTGCTTCCACTAGCCAATGATGGGTTGTCGATCCCAGTTTCAACTGTTGACTTCAGCAACCATTCTACCTTGGAGTTTTGAAGATCGACCTTGGCAGTCCAGGTACGTAGCACGCCACTTTGGGTGTAGGAAAGGGCAATATCAGGCGCAAATACATCAAACGATCCTGAAGTTTTGGCTTTGGGGCCTGCTGGATCAACAGGTAGAATGTAGGCCAAGTCTTCCCGTAGTCCCATGTCAAATTCACAAAACCTGCGCAATTCACAACCCTTCTGACCAGGTTCTAGACCACTTTGGTCATTTTGCGGGCTCCATTGGAGTTCCCAGGCTATGCCGTGCATATCAGCACCGATTGTTGCCACATACGCTCGACCCGGACTTCCGTCTGGAGTAGGAAGTGGAAGAACGCACAGCGGCTTGCTTGACATGGTGAACGGTAAATGTGCTAGCTTTTTGGAGTGGTACGAGCTGAAGTCAAACAAGGATATCCCATTGTGATGGAGATTGACGAGGAAATCAGTATTCTCAATCATGCAAGTCCGGTGGATATGTTCATCAGATAGCAACATGCTTTTGTGCACGAGCATCGAGCTGCCCTCGCGATTTGTTTGCTTCCAGATCATTGCCTTATCCTCATCCGTTCTTGAGATAAGTGTATCACCGGTCGCATTTCTCACAATCTTTTTCACAGGTGCAGTATGCCCAGACCATGATGCGCTGGGTGCAATACGGTTGTTTCGAGGCATAGGATCAAAGAGAACATCCACCTGCGAGTCATACCATTCAATTCGGCCATCAAAGTGGTGCACAACAAGACTAATTTTGTCATCGGATGTGTTACTTTGAAACGCATGCATTTGCGCGTAGTCTTCTTGAACTCTGAGGTTTGGCATAAATCCAAACTCAACGCCCTCGACATGCAGAACATTAAATAGATTTAAGTTTGTTCTCGCTTTGGATCCAACGTCCTCCAAGGCCCACGCAGATAAGTGGCCTTGGCCGTCAGTCACCACGCAGATCTCTGGGCTTTTGTTGGCGACTTCAATGAGGTGTTCTAATGCATGGTTTTCTTTGTTGCCCGAGTTCCGTTCAACGGCGCGCTCTGTCGCAGCGCAGAAATCTCGACTATCCAGAATGAATCCATAGCGTCTGTTGGATCCTTCGTCTTGATCCGATGCGTGTCTAGGTTGAACAGATGCCCCCATGTCAATGTCTGCCCAAAATTGCAATGCCGAAAGAGCATTATGATCCGTCACAGCCCAAATTCGTATTTTATTGTCCGCGCATAGAGTGTAAAGAACATTATCGGCGGACTGCTCTCGGTGGAAAGGCAATCGCCAATGAATTCCTGTAATCACATGCGGGTGAGGGAGATATGATACTTCAAACCGCACTTCGTCCGCTCCAAAGGCCAACCGTCTCCATATTTTGGCCAGACGATCATATTGCCCCACGGTCACGACTAGAGCTGCATCGGGGGAGAATTGCGCAAACTTCACTTTCCCGGCGAGTTTCTTTTTCCATACTAACCGTGGTGTTTCATCCAAAATCCAAAGGGCGAGGCGAGAATTGCCGACCAGTAGCTCATTCGATGAGCCCCACGATAATGTACTAATAGGTTCGTCGTCATCGTCGGCGCGAAAAGTATGGGCGAGTGACCACTGTATTTGGTTACATCCCAGTTAGCTTCTTCTGCCATGGCTTTCAATAGTAAAGTGCGAAGTTCGGTATACGTACCTTGGGTGTTTCGCCCTTGATACCCCACGGATGGTAGATGAAGATATCTGGACCACCACAGACTGCAATCTTCCCAGATGCCTCGTTGAAAGCTACCGCTTCGAGTTTGTCGGTGTCATCGACATAGATCGTTTGGAGGAGGTTCTGCGGACCGCCGAGGATGACCAGTGCATGGCCAGATATGTACGCCTGTGATGATCGTGCGGGACTAAGGTCAGTAAATATAACAAGACAAGGGCCTCTATGGCTATCTACAGCTATAGAAGCTGCATGGAATCAAGGGCCTTACAATAACTCGAAGTCCGTCCCACAGCGCGGTGCTGAACGACTGGAGCTTCGCTGGGGGTTTCCCCGGCAGTACCGCTCGCATGGAGGCGGGTCGATCAGGAATAGACGCTTTTTGCGCTTTAAACCACGTTACACCATTACCTATTTCAATGGAAAAGGTCCTTGGGGGATGCGAAGAAGAAATCAAAGACAGGAGAGCACATGCGTCAATGCCAGCTGCTGGGTGATGATTGTACGGCAGGATGGACCCCCTGATTGGGCGGTTTATGACTGGCAGAATGATGCAGTCGAGTAATTACGGTTAACCCCACGACATACAATAGTCTAGAAGTATAGATTCACCGCCCTACATAGTATTGACCGCCTTATTTCCACCTCAGAGATTCGTGTTTGGTTTGTTTGCATTATGGAGCTCCACTGCTGACGAATGGTTGAGATGGAGGCCGGCCCGACCCACCAGCAGCTCTACAAAATGGTACTATAATCCCATTTTGATGCGACTATTGGCAGTTGCAGGGAATAGATTATTATAATATACCAGGAATATGGCTGGCTTTTCAAGCTTTGTGTTGCTGCAGCCATCGGTATTCCTCAGAAAGGCATCTTTGTTCCTTTTTTTTTCTTTTTCTGAATTTGAAGCTGTTCAGGTATTCAAAGATATCGATCTACAGATAAGTCTCTCAAGCTAAAATAAAACACTAATACCACACCGGACAAAGCCTATTTGGTAAATTTAACACTCCCAAAAGGTAGGAACAGTACAATCATAAACATCGGTTAGAGAAACCCCGTCTTTGAGATTCCAGGAGCTCTTAGTTGATAAATATCCCCATTTCAAAGAAATGTACTGCGCAGAGACTGCGCTAACGAGAACGATAATTAGTGTGGAGCAAAAAATGTACTTCAAATCTTCTTGAAACGACTGCTTGTACCCATGAGGAGCCGAAAGGGTCTTACCTCCAAACAAGACAGGAGAAAGCTTCAATCAATTGTCTTGTATATACTTTTTTGATCAGACATCAGGATTCGGGTGCATTTCCGCCCCACCTCTCAAGTCTTCCTCCGCCTCGCCGTGACCTTTGCTTCGAGCCTCAGCCTCGGGGAAGCAGGATGTACGAACAACCCTCGCGGCGGGCATGCGACCGCTGCCACGAGCTCAAACTTCGATGTCACCGGAGCGATGAAGACAAATGCAGCCGCTGCCTCAGAGCCGGTTCAAGCTGCGTGTTCAGTCCTTCTAATCGCGGTCGCCGACCCGCCCATCAGAATCGCCCATCTGGCCCTCAAACGTCAAATAGGACGAGCGAAAAGCCGTCGCATATTAAAATAGCACCTCAAATGCCCCGTAAGGCGAACCCCCGTTCGGAAGATACAGACGCGCAGAACAAGTTGAGTAATCGCAACAACCCGGGGTGGATGTTGACTAGCACTCGTCATATACTGATACCGAGATTTACTTAGAAGTGACTGTTCGAATGATAAACACCATTTGAGCTTTAACACCGAGAATTTGGAGGATATACAGATCACCGAAACCGAATGTATATATACGGGTGTTCACCCGCAAACCGCTTCAGGAGACGTTTTTACACCGTCGCTAAACCACTCGGGGGCTCAACTGGAACCAGGTTCATTTGCTCCCTATTCCTGTCATGATGAGCCTTCTTTCAGTCCAGCCACCAGGAACCCTGACATGTCTTTTCTCGAATATTTCTCAGATCTAAGCATGCCTCAGGCTCTTGCTAGGGATGGATTGACTGGTTTCAACACCCCACAATTACAACCACAACAATTAGATCCATCGCAGTGGTCTGATTCCAATTTCAAAATTAGTCCTCAGACGCAGTTTTTGCAAAATTTCATGAAAGAACTCTTGGAGCTTGATATAGAATTAATTCATCATGCCTTGGAGGATCCTGTTTTAATCGATAGAGCATCAACAGACCTTGAAGCAAATGATACCAATGCTTCTTTATCATCAACGGCATGCGCGGTTGACACGACCTTCAATCTAACGCAGCGGTTGATCAAGGTTTTGCGTCGTGCTGGAAATCATACTACTCAGTCCAATGCTACACACAATTCAGACTGGCAATCGCCGCTTTCCACGACTCCCTCATTCTCTGCGCGGCTCCAACAGTTTTCCCCGGAATCAACCTCGCAAGATACCTCTGGGAATTCAAATATGGCCTTTTCTAAGAAACAAGAGGTGGTACTCGACCAGGTATCTTTATTACACGCCTTGTCTACATATATGCGCTTGATCAATGTTTACCATACCATCTTCTCACAAACTACTGAAAAATTCGGCACTGCTTTGGCTCGTGGATCGAAAATTCCACTACCGTCGCTGCAAATTGGGGCATTTGCTATGGATGACCCAGTTGGTCACATTAAATTAGTGATTCAGTCGGCATTGCAATTGTTAGATCGCCTGGGCGACTTGGTGAACAATCTAACATCACCTTCCTTTGGTGGAGAGAGTGCTAGCATCGATATCAGCCAGTCCCAAAGTCCGTCCAACAGCTATAACGAGCATAAAGGGATCAGGGCGACGATGATGACAGTACGTGAATATGAGAACCAACTGATACAAGCAACATCACGACTTCAAAGTTGCTGTCACGAAGCACAAGAATCGCATGTGTGATTTTGGCTATGGTGTATACGATGTATAGACTAGACAATTTTCCAAGGAATCCTAGAAACCGATACATTTGTCTAGTTCCTGGCTAGAGTAGAAATTCATTGTCTTTTCTTCATTTCTTCATTCCTTTCAATCTCCATTCGATTATCTCTCGTTTATTTGGCGAGTATATCCCACTGATAGCGCCATAGTTGAGTGCTGAATAAAGTGCGTGCATATAAAACCAGCAAAGGTCGTGTTCATATCATGGATTTCGAGGTTCGGCGACCTTGGACCAATCACAAGCCTTACTGCCACCTCTTCAGAGAATATTTGTATAAAGAAACGTCGCCGAACATTCGGCATCGGCCATGTTGACAAATTTATCACCCCTACTTAGAGATCAACTTTCGATCATGGCCCTATTATTCGCGCAAAATGGCTCTTTTCAGTGCCTTTCTCATCTTCCATCTCTTTATCTTCAACGCTGTCCACTATACATACAATGTCGGATTCGTCAGAGACTATACAACCCGCAAAGAAAGAGCAGAGAGGATGGCGTTTCTGGGCAATATACATCTCGTTGTGTGTGTCTATTCTGCTGGCTGCTGTTGAATCGACCGTCATATCGACGGCATTGCCATCTATATCTGACGAATTAAATGCGGGCGAGAATTATGTCTGGATTGTCAACTCGTTTTTCCTCACAAGGTATGTCCTATCTCCCTAGGGGCCTAGGCTTTGGCGGACAAAGAAATTTACTCAATTCTTGCGATTTCAAGTGCTTGCTTTCAGCCTTTATTCGGACAGGTTGCGAATCTCTTCGGTCGACGATGGCTGATGATCGGTGCTGTGGCTTTCTTCGTTCTTGGTAGCGGTATCAGCGGCGGTGCCATCAGCTCTACCATAATGATTGCCGGGCGCACAATTCAGGGGATCGGGGGAGGTGGTATCAATGTGATGATAGATATGATTGTCAGTGATATGCTTCCATTGCGTGAGCGTGGAAACTTCATGGGCATGATCTTTGCCGTATTCTCCATCGGTACCTCTCTCGGTCCGTTTATTGGTGGTGCCATAGTACAGCATAGTTCTTGGAGATGGGTGGTAAGTATCATAGCCCCCTTGACATAGTAATATGCAGTGATATTTGTCTCGCTCACACAACTCCTAGTTTTATCTGAATCTCCCAATCGGTGGAACTGCTCTCGTCTGTTTGTTCTTCTTCCTCCATGTCAACTACCAGAGAGAGCCCTGGCAACAGAAGATCAAAAAGATCGATTATATCGGCAATGCATTACTTATGACATCCATTGTCTCGATTCTGTTGGCACTCACCTGGGGTGGCACCAAATTTCCTTGGTCCAATTGGCGAATAATCGTTTGTTTAGTCCTTGGATTCTTCGGCATGGTTGTATTTCATCTTTACGAAGCTAGTCCATGGTGTTCAGAGCCAATGATGCCTCCTCATATCTTCGGCAACCGGACCTCCTTCGCGGCTCTGATTCTGTCCTTCATCCACAACATGCTCACGTTCTGGGTGGTCTACTTCATACCAGTGTACTTCCAATCAGTCAAGTTGTCCAGTTCGACCCGTGCCGGTGTACAGTTTCTGCCTAGCGTAATCCTTGCCGTGCCAACCGCTATGGCTGCAGGTATCATCCTCACAAAATGGGGCCGCTATCAACCTATCCACGCCGTTGGTATGGGGTTGACCTTATTGGGCCTAGGCCTCTTCACGCTGTTCGATGCCAACTCAAGTGATGCAGAGTGGATTACTTATCAGATTATCACTGCCATTGGACTAGGCCTTCTGCTCACAACTACACTGACCGCGGTGCAGGTTAGTTTAGCAGAAAAAGATGTTGGATTGGCTACAGCAACCTGGGCATTCGTTCGCAGTTACGGTGCGATATGGGGTATTTCGATACCAAGTGCGATATTCAACACCCAGTTTGGAAATCTGTCAAGTCGTATCTCAGACCCCGCTGTTGCTGCGCAGCTTGCTGGCGGGGAGGCTTATTCTCATGTCTCGGCAACCTTCATCAAATCTTTGGACTCGCAAGTTCGAGATGAGGTAGTCAGCGTATACTCTGATACTCTTAAGTTGGTATGGCAAATTTCACTTGCCTTTGCTGCTGTCGGGTTTGTCATTGTTTGGGTTGAAAAACAGATCAAGCTTCGTACCGAGTTGGAGACGGAGTATGGAATCAAGGATGCGAAGGAGAACAATAAGGAGGCTATCCAAGTGTAGTAGGCAAGCAATTTTAGAACACCATTGGCAAAGAGGGGTACGGAGGAGCTGTGACAGAATGGGTAGGAGGACGTTGTCTGGATTCTAAATTTAGGTGAAAGTAGTGATAACCGACTGTGGCTGGACAATAATGTAGAATAAGTTATTTTCCGGGTTGTATCACCCAATCAACGATTCAAATGGTATTCGTCACATTCATTGCATTCGAAATTACATCATTGTATACCCAAAGACTCAAAACAAGAGGTCAGAGATCCCGCCAACCCCGTATATGCTGCGCCGGCTGATATGCATGCTGAGACGGGAAAAACACAATTATCACAAAGGTAAGGGGCAAAAGTATAGTTATCACATGTACAGAGGGCCCGACGCTATGTCACTAAAGAAGAGAAAGGGATGGAGGTGGTGTTTTCGTATATTGGAGTAAAGGTCAAGGTCTTCGACTCGAAGATTTTCGTCCATCAGTTGGAGACTCAGGAAGGTCGTCATCTACAAACCGAACGCTTGTTGCAATGGAGTTTCCTCGACCTGTACGAGGTCTTCGAGAGGAGGCTGATTGGCCAGTCGAGCTTTCGGCACGAAGTAATCGACTAGCAAAAGGCGTGTGTAAGGGTGTGGCAGGGGTAGTGGACATTTGAGCCAGGGCTCGTGCACGAGCAGCTCGTTTAGATGGGGAGGTCATGTAGTTTGGCGTGGCTAATGGGCTTGCGGAGACCAGCTCCTGCGAGGTTGTCGTCATGTCGGCAAGTTTGAAAGGTGTCTCGGCTGGGTTCCGATACCATGGATCAAACAATGATCCGGCACCGTCAACATCAGGGATATTGGAGAACCGAGCAGGTGTCGTGGAGGGGCCCAAGGACGGGCCTGGCGAATCCCGTGCTTCCAGTTTAAGACGAGCACTGTCCAACCAAATACGGAACAAGTTCCTTGAATGTTTTCGGAAAGTTCTCTCGCGCATTGCTTCGGATGTTTCAACTGTATTCCTCATCTGGAAGATACGAAGGCTCAGCTTACGTAGTGCAGCTCCGGCTTGGTGGAGAACATGGCTGCGATGAAAGTGATCTGCCTCGTCTTCCATTTCACGACGAATGACAAAGGTTTCCGACATTTGGATGAGTTGATCAAAGGCAACTTGGCGCAAATAATGATAATCGGCATCCTGATAATCTTGTACTCTTTTAAGGGCTTTGTTATGCCAGCGAGAGAAACAGCTGAATGCATCATCAAGAACTGCGGCACGGTCAAGGTCTTCTGCTTGTTGCTCCATATCCAAGATGACGCCTGTTTTAGATCTCCAAGCAGTTAGAGCTTTAAAAGCCAAGTTCATTTTAATTTTTCGGCGTACTTGAGCATATGCTTCTTTCCGCCTTCGTTTGGCGGAATCAAGCGAAGCTTGTCGCCAACCCTTCAAAGATCGCTTCATTAGAAAGTAGAAGCGGGCATCGTCGGCCCATCCTTCCATTTGCTGGATCTTCTCATGTTTTGCTTTCCAAGCCATGAGAGATTCCTGCGCTAACCGAGGTGCATAGAACTCAAAGGCAGTATATTCTCGTTCACGCTGAAGCAATAGTTGGTCACGCCATATTGCTAATTTGGAGCGTGCCAAATCCTCATACCGATGTTCCTCATGAGCCTCTGCATTGAACAGCAATCGTGTGTATGTATCTCGCGTGTTCGTAATAAATCGATTAAACACCTCGCGTTTAATACGTTGCTCATGTATCCTGCGCATGAGCTGGAATCTTTCCATGAGAATCCACTTGTACATGACTTCCATTTTCAATCGTTCGTTAATTCGAGCACGAAGGGCTAAGCACCGAAGTGTATCGTTCCAAGCTGTCCATGCATTGCGCTGGATTCTAAGTTGATCCATCTCTTCGGCTTCACCGATCATGCGAGCCTTCGAGACCCATTTCGCAAATGCATTTCGAAGGACTCTGGTATCCACCCTTTCTGTCATTCGAGATGCTGCTGGTGCCAGACGGGATTGGACCTTCCACTCGCCGAACGCATCTCTTAGTACCAAAGCCCGTTCTGTGTTTTCAGCCAAATGCTGCATTTCTCCAATAGATTTGGTTTTCTGAGACCATATTTGAAGCACAGATGCGGCAGATGAACGCCTATTATGCACATCAATTTCGTGGTCCCGCTCGCGATTGGTCCGAAAGTTTTGCAGCCAGTAAAGTAAAGAGCGTCTTTTCAATCGGTAGTCATACCATTCCGGCGCACGGCGTTCGCAGAATCCCCAAAACCATTGCCAATATGAAGCATGTTGTAAATTTTTTTTGTGAATCGTGACTGCTTGAGCTTCGGCCTGCTTGAGATCTGAAGCTTTCTTGCGCCATTTCTTGAATGGCCTCTGTAAGGCAAAGCGTTGCGCTTTGAGCTCGTTTACCGCAGTAATCTCACGCCAAGCATTGAAGTACTTTATACTTAAAACATGTTTTCGGGCTGCTGATGTTCGAGCAACCTCTTCAGACGTAAATTGAGCCCAGTGGGTAAAGGCTTTTGTCATCAGATACAAATCCCGAGCACGAATAGCGCGTTCGTCAAGATGCTTAAAAAAGCGATCAGTTCTAGCGACATGGCGCTTCTGCTGGATTATTGCTCGCCATGGGTCGAAAGCCTGACGAAGTAAGGTACCTCGGTCATGATTCACAGCGATTTTCTCTCTCGTTACACGGGTTTGTCTTGTGTTAAAGGTAAGTTTCAGCCATTGTGTTAATATCTTGCGACACATGGCCCGCTGCCGGAGCCTATTGAAAGTGTACGCATCGCGTAGTAAATCTGACAATTGGGGTCTGTCAAGAAGTTCAGGCGGTGGGTTCTCTTTTTCAAACGAATCCTGCTCTGGCGCCGGAGACAAACTGGATCGTGATTCTTCGGATTCAAAGCTACTCGAAGATGCCACGGAAGGTGTGCGACGAGATTGCGAAGAGGCAACCATTCTTTGGGAGCGATCGCGATCAACGGCAGCTCGTGCCACTACTCCATTTGTCAAAGGCGCAGGCTCTTCCTCCACATCTTTTTTCTGAACGCTATCGAATCTGCTTATTAAACGGCGGCCAACGTCTAAGAACTGCGCGATCAATTGTGTTCGATCCGGAGATCTCGGTGTTTGACTCTGGATGCCATTCGGCTTCGGCGACAATTTGAGCTTCGAGAAATCGGGTTTTCCGGTCTGTAATCGCGACATGGATGATCGAGAACTCGGTCTTTCGGCAGCGCTTCGTTGCGTGGCATCTTCTCCAATATCGAGTGTGGTGTTAAATGACGCACGTCTTTTTGGAGTGATTGGTGTTCCATTGGTGAGAGGATGGTGGTCGTCGTGATGATCGGCAGCTTGGCCACGAGTGTCATTGACCGTATAAGACTCATTACCAGCCGTATCATTAAGTCCCGTCGAAACCTTATTGTGAGGAAGCTCAATCTCAATTCCCAACTGCTGAAGCGCATTCTCAAATTTGTCGAACAGAGTTGATCCTTCCACGCCTTTGCTGCCCATCTTTAAGAGGAAACGCAGGCACGCATGGCCTGGATCTGCATCAGCCCCTCTTTCCCCAATCAATTCATCATATGCTGCGAAAAGTGCTCGAAACGGAAGCCGATCAACCTCACGCTTGCCCTGGGCGCGGATGACGACGTCGTAGATAAAATCGATATCTAAACATTCAAATCCGGGTCAGAGTGATGACTTTACAAGAAATTTATGAAGCATGGGTCTTTCTTACCATGGTCGGACGGGTATGAGGTCTCTTCGGTGAGGGCGCGCCGTTGAGAAGATATCGGAGGCATCGAAAAATCGCGACCTATGGCGCGCTTGTCGCATCTGGGTCATAGAGCCGACGGACCAAATAAATCATCGCGAAAGCGGGACAGGCCCGGTCGGAAGGAACAAGCGAAGGTACCTATCTGCAATTCGGTACAGAAAGAGAACCAAATAAATCAAAAAAGTTGAGGTCAAATCGGCGCGCCACAACTCGGGTTGTTTTGGTGGTCGCGATAGAAACATGCCTGATCGTCACGTGTGCGGTATGCTGAGGTAACGGGGTATTGTGGCCTGAGGCCTCAATCATGATTCATCCCCAACCTTCCCAAATCAAACAATTCTCTATATCATTCACAAAATGCCCACGAAAACTCGTCCAGTCGAGAAGTTTGCCAAGGCTACTGCTCAGTGCTCTGTAGAGGTACGATTCCACCAATATTTCGGAAGTTTTCACAGCTAAATCCTACTGCCAATTGCTCAGGCTGCGGCATATGGCAAGTGCGTCGTTGCGGATTACAGTTCCGTTCACAAGGATATGTGCGCAAAGGAATTCATGAGACTGAAAGATTGCTTCCTGGTATATTACTCTACTAGTAGTCTAAGTACATGGACTGTATCACTAATAACCTCCCATAGGCTGCCTCCAAAAAAGGTTAAATGTGCCATTGATGGTTAAGGCCATGGACAAATCTTGTTTGCTTCTTATGATGGGAATTAGTACCCTTTGTTGTTGAAATCTCATTTGGGAGTTTGGATCATCTGGCGTACTATCAGCAAGTCTGTCAGATTCATGATCATTCTAATGTTAAAACATGTACATATATCTTCGTCATACTTGAGCACTGTATCAATTTCAAATCATTCAATCCATGAACTTGAATATCTCCAACTTGAAGGCTATGTAAGTTCTAAGCAAATTCCCTCATCCTAACAGATCCCACACGGCGAGGGCATGAACCTGGGTGACATGGAGCAACTCATCCACCGAGGCGCATTCATTCACGGCGGCCACTAAAATTGTATAAGTATCAAGTTATACTTCCATGCTCGTAAGTCAAAGGACCACCCACTGCTTTCTGGGCTACACTCATAGATATATGCGGGCACACCGGCATATCGGTAATGCTTGCAATCGGTAGCACCCATAGAAGGAATAAGTCTAGGACGGAATCCTCCCACGGCGTTCGCGCTCTGTTGAAGATGAGCAATAACAGGACGATCGATGCCTGAAAAGCTACTCGGGTTACTAGCAGCTTCTTGCTTGCTCAATTCGACTACGACCTCTGGATAGTGTGGTATGAGAGAGTTGATTCTCGACAAGACATCATCTGCCTGAGTCCAACAGGTAGGCGGATATCAAGCTCGAAGATACATCTTTCGGGTATCATATTGACTTTTATTCCTCCGGAGATTGTACCAATGTTGACAGTTGGACTAGCAATGATGGTTGGTGTGCCTGGGCCCATTGCTTTATCTATAGTTGCAAGAGTGTCAGGATCCTTCAAATGTTTGCCAATTTCTGGTGGTGGATTTGGATTGATAGATTCCACCGTTTGCACGACGTCAGAGAGGAGAGCAGATACAGTTCGTATAGCTCCCTTGCTGTATAATTTGTTAGTTCGTTGGGTGTCTCATCCTTTCAACTACAGTTAAATGACGACTTACCTCGAGTTCAGATATGCACCAAGTGCCCCCTTGGTAGATATAGACCCCGACATCCTCAAAGTTCCCTTTCAGAAAATCGAAATGTCTGACCACTCGGTTCAGCGCTCAACGTGACATCGTCATCCCATCGCCCACGATCCTGTGCTATGAGGAATGCTGTACCCCAGCTGCCACCTGTCTCTTCATCGGACACAGCAGATAAGGCAACACTTCCCCGGAGAGACTGTCTCCTAGCATAGAGATAGGAATAAGCTATCACCAGCGAGGCAGTTCCTGATTTCATATCCACGACTCCTCGTCCGTGAATCTTCCCATCCTTCAGATCTCCAGAACAAGGATCGCGGGTCCAGCCATTCATATTGTCGCCCACAGGGAAGATGTCAATATGTCCATTGAAAACAACTCGTGGACCTGGACCTTTCCCTCCTTGAAACTCGCCCACCACATTAGGCTTTCCTCATTGAGGCTCAATGATATCAAATGGAAGTTTTTGATCAGACAAATATTGAGTTATTACTTTGGCAGCAGCTGTGGTATCTCCTGGTGGGTTAGGAGATGGAGCCCTCACAAACTCTTGTAAGAGGAGAATCTGGTTATCTTGCTCAGACTTTAATGCCTGCAGAAGTGCTGATTTGGTACCCATGATTAGTTCGAATGTTCTATTGATGTTAATATGTGAATGTACTACAAGATGTCTATCGAGAGGAGCTAGTTGAATCTATTAATCGTATTGACTCACCCTTGCTGACTGTAGATCTTGAACAGATCGGGGATCGGGGTACGGAGTCGGGGAACTAAAGCGGGATGGTGTGATTATCGTTCAAATGATCACCGCAACTTAGAGATAACGACAGCCATTGCATATAGGTGTATACCTACTAGGCTGTTATATATGAGATATAGTGAAGAAACCACTGTCAATCCAAAAAGAATTATAGACAAACACGTATAAAGAAAACATATTGGCATTCATCAAAAGGAAATCTTTAGGACATTTTGTTGATAAATATCTACAGAGTTTATGCTCAAAGGCTACCAAGGCCCAACACTCTATAGTTTGAGCAAACGCAGAAGGAAAGTTGCGCTTTGCACTTCTTGCTCCTCCGAGGAGATGAGAATTGCCTCATCGACAGCAGGAACCTTGCCGTCAACCAGGGCCACCTCATCCAGTGGTCGGCGAATAGCCTTCTCAATGGCTGGAGATTGAGACTTAAAGGCTTCACTGAGACCAATGTTATCCGGATCCGAAAGCACAGTGTACTCCATCTTAATATCATCAGTGGGGACCAAGCCTGCGGCCTTACGCAACTTCTGGACTCGGTTAATGACCTCACGACCAAGACCTTGGTGTGCCAGCTCTGGGTATAAGTTTGCGTCAAGGATAGTGATAACATCCGCGTCAGCGTTAGGCTCCATGCCCGATGAGTTGGCATCCTCCTTGATACCTCGCTTCACCACGAGATCACCCTCGACCAATTCAATGCCGTCAACAAGGATCTTCTTGTCGGCAACATACTCCTTGACGTTCTCGCTGGAGAGCGAAGGAAGGGCCTTCTTCACCTTCTGAATGTCCTTCTTGAGCTTCTTACCCAGAGTGGGCCAGTCGGCGACAACACTGTACTGAATGTTGTATTTCTCCTCATCGCTTGTGAGAACGAGCTCAAGAACATTGAGTTCCTCCAAGATGTATCCTTCGAGAGACTTGACGTCATCCAGATACTGCTGGTCCTGGTGAATCACAACGAAAGTCTTCAGAGGGGTCTTTAAGCCAATAGATCTGCGCTCACGGCTCATACGACCACACTCAATGACCTTCTGCATACGGGCGACTCTACGCTCAATCACCTCGTCAAACAGCTCTTGGCGCACCTCGGGGAAAGGAAGGAAGTGGACACTGCGGCTATCCTCGCCGCGGAGCGACTCCGGGATGTGAGGGAGAAGACGCTGGTAGATGTTGTCGGTAAGGAAGGGTGTGAAAGGAGCCAAACCCCGCACCAGGGTGTAAAGGACTTCAAAAAGGGTGTTCAATGCATGAAGAGTGTCAGGGACACCATTCTCACCCTTAAGACGCTTACGGTTAAATCGGATGTACCAGTTGGTAGTGTTCTCGATCAACTCCAGTAAGCGAGGCACAACAGTGTACAACCGGTAACCGGCCATTTCCTCGTTAACAAACTTCAGAAGACTCTGGCAACTGGCCAAGATCCATCGATCCATGACATTGGTGTTGGTAGCCTCTGCCTTGGGGTCGAACATGTAATCAACGTCAGAAGCCTTCTTGATCAAAGTGACCTGGCCCTCAAAGAACTTATAACTGTTCCACAAAGGAAGAAGAACCTTGCTGACAACATCCTTAACGCCGGACTCTTTGAATCGCAGGGGCTCGGCGCGAACCACAGGCGAGTTGATCAAATACAGACGGAGAGCATCCGAGCCATAACGATCGATGATCAGGGTAGGGTCAGGGTAGTTCTTCAATCGCTTACTCATCTTTTTACCATCCTCGGCCAAAACAATGCCGTTGGTGACACAGTTACGGAATGGAATGTGGCCATAAAGATGAGTAGATAGAACACACAATGTGTAGAACCCTTGAATAAAGTCAGTTTCGCACCGTAGAAAAGATGGTCATAGGAAATGAAATCTTACATCCGCGGGTCTGGTCTAATCCCTCAGCAATAAAGTCACCAGGGAAGCCCTTCTCGAACTGTTCCTTATTCTCAAAGGGATAGTGCTTAGAAGCGTAGGGCATGCTGCCTGACTCAAACCAGCAATCAAAGACTTCAGGAGTACGGCGAAGTACACCATTACCCTTTTTGCTAGGAATGGTGATGTGATCAACCTTGTCGCGGTGAATATCGTTTAGCTCACCCTGGTAGCCGCTGAGATCCTTGAGCTCCTGGACACTTCCCACGGCCACAATCTCTTCCATATTATCAGACACCCACAAAGGAAGGGGGGTACCCCAGAAACGGTTACGAGAGACATTCCAGTCGCGGGCATTGGCAATCCAGGTAGAGAAGCGTTTTGTTTTAACGGAGTCCGGGGTCCAGTGAGACTTCTCAATGCTGTCAAGCATCTGGGGAATGATAGGGGTGACCTTGACAAACCAAGAAGGCACGGCACGGTAGATAAGAGGTGTGTCACTCCTAGTAAAAGTTAATGCATATTCCTGTCAAAAAGCGCTTGCCAAAGCTTACCTCCAGCAGAAGGGATATGAGTGAGTAATCTGGCTGTCAACTAGGATACGGCCAGTACCCTTAAGGTATTTAATAATGGCCCTATCAGCTTCCTTGACATGTTGTCCGGCAAAATCAGTGATCTCTTCCGTAAAGAAACCATTAGGGTCAACCGGGTTGGGCGGATAGCGAGTCTCATTAATGACGCCAGCCTCAAACGCAACTCGGTAATCGTCCTCACCGAATGCAGGAGCTTGGTGAACAACACCAACACCAGCGTCGGCAGTGACGTAATTATCATTTAGAACGCGGAAACCATGCTCCTTGAATTCGTCCTGGAAGTAAGGGAACAAGGGCTCGTACTTCCATCCCAGCATGTCGGATCCCTTCAAGCGAGAGACAATCTTGAACTTGGCCTTCTTGGGGTCCTTGTAGATGGTTTTAAGCAAAGTCTCCAAGAGAACATAGTGTTTCTTGGTGGCCTCGTCCCAAATTTTGACGTACTCAAAGTCGGGGTGCGCACACAGGCCGGTGTGAGATGGAAGAGTCCATGGAGTCGTCGTCCAAGCCAGCAAGCATGTTTCTGGATCATCTAACAGAGGGAAGGTTACAACAACTGCTGGGTCCTGCACATCCTTATAGTTTTGCTGGGCCTCGAAGTTGCTAAGCGGGGTGTTGAGTGCGGTCGAGTAAGGCATGACGCGATGACCTTTGTAAACCATGCCCTTGTCGAAGAGCTCCTTGAAAACCCACCAGATAGATTCCATGAAAGAGGGGTCCATAGTCTAATTGTCCAAAGACTCATGTCAGCAAAATACCAGCAAAATACAAGACAATGGATCTGTTGATAGACCAGCCTAGGCCTCATCGCACAAGGAGCTTACCTTGTAATCATTGTCGAAGTCAATCCAGCGACCAAGTCGTTCAATAGTCTGACGCCACTCCGAAGAAAATCGCATGACAATAGACCTACACTCTTCGTTGTACTTCTCGATACCGAATTTCTCGACTGCTTGAAGGCCGGACATGCCGAGTTTCTTGTCGATCTCGTATTCGACGGGCACACCGTGGCAATCCCGTGGGGATGTTAGCAATACGAACTATGCAATGAAAGGGGTCGAAATATAGAACACACCCTGTGTATAAGTTAGAAATTAGGAATAATTAATAAAATTAACATGCAAAGTCAAAGAAAACATACCATCCGAATCTCCGCTCGACATAGTGACCCTTCATAGACCAATATCGGGGAATGATATCCTTGATAGTGGAAGCCAGCAGATGGCCATAATGTGGGAGACCTAAGTCAATTAGATCCAGCCTATGCGACGAAGGGGGTAAGAAGCGATATGAGGACAAGGAATACCTGTTGCGAATGGTGGACCATCATAGAAGGTATAAGGCTTGCGGCCTCGAGAGAGCTCAACCTGCCTTCTAAAGGCGTCAATCTCTCTCCACCCGTTGAGGATTTTTTCCTCTTCGGCAGGGAAATCCATAGACATCGTGTTAAGGTGAATTGGCTGTTTCAAAGGAAGACGAGGAGACAAAGGCACGAGGGGCAGACAAAAAGATGGGTGAGTCACCCCACCACGAATTTCTGCCAATTGTGTTCACCGCTTTCACTATCTCCGAACTATAACCATCTTCACCCTATTCAGACATCATAGTTCACGATTTTATGTAGTCCAGTCTTTTAGAAGGTCAGTATCGAGGCCAAATATAGGCATCAATACATTTTATATGATGTAAACTCGCTCTCCTAAATTTTTGTTAGGAAAAAAGAAAAAAGGCGAAAGAAACCCATCCTTATCCAGTTGATGCATTTGAGTAAGGCTGTATCTGGTGGCCAAGGCAATAGCACTTGCGGTATATACAAAAACGATACCGTACATTTCTTTACTCTTCCTCTTCGTTCTCATCATCTTCATCTTCATCCTCGGAAACTTCCTGGCCCAAGTCTTTGAGTCGTTGCTGAGGAACACAGTTAGCTGGGCTTCCATCGTGAGGTAAGAGGGGTAAATACGACATACCTTATCCTCATTTCTCTTGGTTTCCAAGTCACCGAAAACGATGAGTAGATCTTCTAGTTCAGACTGGGCGGCTTGGCGAGCATCTTCCCTCTCCTTTGCATCGGACTGGGACTTCTCAAACTGAGCCTGGGCTTCCTTGAGTGCCTTGCTTGCGTTTTGTGCTTGCGCTTCAGCCTCCTTCGCCTTGCTTTCGGCCTCAGTTGCGCGTTTTTCTAACGCAGAAAGCTGAGACGATATTCCGTTCTTGGCAGCTTCCGCATCTTTAGTTGCCTGTGCCCTGGCTCTATCCAGATCCAATCGAAGAGTCTCGACAGTTTTCTTGAGTTCAGCAGTTTCGCCATCTTGCTGCCCTTGTGCCGCAGCCAGATCCGACTCCAGGCTTCCGATCTTTTCCTTGAAAGATGATGTCTCGGCCTCGTGTCGACTCTTGTTTGAAGCAAGAAGATATTCCAAATCTTGAAGCTTCTTTTGGAGACCCGTGACCTCTCCCGCGTGGCTTTCTTTGGATTGATTGATGATCGACTCTAGGTCGTGAATGGTTTTCTGCAGGGCTGAGATTTCTGTGGTGTGACTGCCTTTAGAATGAACAGCGGTCGACTCCAATTCTTGAATCATCTTATTCAAAGTATCAACTTCTCCAGCATGAGTGTCTTTGGATTTCCTAATGGCTGACTCTAGCTCCTGGATTTGCTTTTCGAGACGAGCGATCTCCCCAGATTGACCCTCTTTAGACTGGTTCATGGACAATTCAATATCGTGAATGGTCTTTTTAAGGCCATCAACTTCGCTCGTATGCTTTTCTCGAGTTTTGGATAGCTCTGATTCCAACCCGCGGATGGTCTTCTGGAATCCAGCAGTCTCCTGCTTATGGTGTTCTTGGACCTTACTACTTTTTCTCTCATAGTCAGCCGAGGCCTGTTTTAATTGATTATCGATTGCACGGAGTTGCTCCCCATGCTGTTTCAGAAGCTCGTTTTTCGCGTGTGTATGTTGCGCTTCTAGCTTGGCGAGATCTTGATCGCGAGAATACTGCAGATTCTGCAGATTTTTTTGGGCCTTGGAAAGTTCCCAAGAACTCGACTCCTTCGTTTTACGATGATCTGACAGCTCTTGATCAAGCTTTCGTTGAACGTTGACGAAGTCGGTTTCCAACTTCTCGATTGATTGACTGCGATCTTCGAGTTCTGCCCGTAGAGAGTCCACCAACTCTCGTGAGACACCCTTTTCCACGCCATTAGCAACAATTGAAACCTCAAAGCCTGGTTCACGATCAATAGATCTAATCAACCGACTGAAGTTGTCTTTAAGGAATTCAACAAATGACCGATCGAAGAATACTTCAGGCAGTCCACCTTCAAGTTGTCCGGCAGCTGTTTGGGGAAGGACCTCAAAGTCTCGGACTAGTGGATACTCTCTCAACTTTGTAATTTTGTCAATATACTGCTCTCTCCCAAGTTGTTCGAGAAGCAGCTTATGTAGAGTCACCCGAGGAATAGGGGAGTCCTTAGTAGAAAACTCGTAGATGATACCAAGCAGAGCGGTGCAAAGTCCAGGGATCAACTTGCTAGGCGTCCTTTGATGTTTAATCTCCTGTAGTAGTGTTTGAATACTGCTACCTTCTCCAAGGAGATCGTTGACGACTTCTGGGTCTTCATAAAGCCAACCACACAGTAGCATCAGATACCCAACAGTGATCCGCTCATCGTCTCCGCGCTGCAGTCCGGTGATCAAGTTACCAACCACCAATTGAACACTGGTGACAACTTCTTCGCCATTCTCAGCATCCCCCTCGGTGACGCTCATCGCCGTTGATTTTGACTCGGTATCGTCAAAGATGAGATGGAACATCAAAACACAAGCCATCCAAACCTGATATGGGTCGGCGTTGCCCCGGGATTCAGGCGCCGTGAGCAGCACAGAAAGAATGTTAGGGATACGATCCTGCCCACTGGTGTGGCCCTCAATCGCACGTCGGAGCACATGCATGCGAATTCCAGGGTGATGAGCGAAGAATGCTTGCATGCATTCACAAGCTGCTAGACGGGCATCTAGCATGTTGTTGGGAGATGGTTCGAGGCTCAATTTCAAGAATGCTTCGATGACATTGATACGTTCTGGCTCCGCGGTGCCATTTTTAGCGTCCGTAGTATGGGAGGTCGAACCCCATGAAACTTCGATGTCCCCGAAACGTTCCTGCAAAGGCGAGTTTCCTCTAATCAGATCGGCACATGTTGCCAGAGCCTTAGAAGTAACGTTGACACTGAATCGCTGCCCGAATGCTATGCTAAGGACTTGCTCGGTCACACCGTGTTGCCAAAATGCTGTTTGATTGCTGGGGGTTCCCTTGCCTCCACGAATCAAGAATAATTGAATAATAGCTAAGAGACCCCAAACATTTTTGTCACGCTGAACCAGGGCCCACTGGGGAGGGGCCTCGTCCATTTCCTGGTCTTGCTGACACTCAATGAGAAGCCTTGTCACCTTTTGCACACAGCCAGTCTCTCGGAAGTATGACTGGTTGGATATATTGTATCGTAAAAGGTGAGCAAGTAATGAAAGACAATCTTCCACCACTTCGGTGCCATTCGTCAGATAGCCTTCTGATTCTATCAACGAAAACAGGATCTCGAACGCATTCTCGAACGCGACAAGCTTCTGGAGCTCCTCCGAGGCCGGAGTCAACACAATAAGTAGGAGGAGAGCCTCTGTTGAACACGAACGCCAGGTGCATTAGTTGGTTTCCGTGACTCGTGGGGTATTAATAGAGCCAACCATACCATTTCGTACCGGTTCTCTCGCATCCGTCAACACATTCACGAGTCGAGAAATACCCAAAGGTGCCGTAAATATACATTCCTGGGTTCGTTCGGGTCTTGCACCGGATATATGGGACATCAATTGAAGTGAATATAGACGTGAGTAGAATTCTGGGGTTTCGAGGAGGTCTAGTAGTATTGTAATGTTGTCTTGTCGCTACTGGGCAGTTAGCTCCGCTTTACCAGCAGCAAGGGTTCAATGACCGTACCTGTGTAAATTCGTCCGCCAACCAAAGAGCTATTTCATCTGATGCTTCGGGCTATATTTATAGTCAGCAAACAGGTGTGTGAAACCCACAATTCCTCAAAATACTGACGCTATTCTCATCGGGGGTAAACAACATCAATAGGGTCTCAAGGACCACCTTGGTGGTGTCCACATCCTCTTTGTCATTGCGCAAACTGCTGATCAAAGATCGCAGTCCTCCTGAGGCGACTGATGCAGGGTAGAGCTTAGCAAAGCTACGTAGACCTTGGATCGCGGCCCGTCGATCTTCTAGTAAGGTGGCACTTTGTAGGCGGTTGCTTAAAACATCGATTGTTTCCGTTGCCGTTTGTTTGGCCGGAGCTTGTGACTCAAGGATTCGAAACATCGCAGCTGGGCTTCAATATCATGGTCACCGCCGACCGGGTGGGCAGTAATTAGTTAGCATCGAACGACAGACGAGATCAACAAACGGAAATCGGGGGTTCAAGAGCGAGTCCGATTGCAGTAAAGCTGGCCTGACCAGACCGCCCGCATTAAAGCTCCTACCGCCTTCCGCGTTCAGAAAACTCCATACATGCAATTTGACGAAGTGTTCAATGAGTTAAATGAGCAATAGGAGTGTTCTTCGGTTTAAGTTCTTATTAAAAGTGTAAATTCAATTAAATAGATCAATGTCACCAGTCTGGATATGTAAATCGACTTTGCGCTTAATCCAGCTATCACATCTCTAGCTGCAAAACAGTTACTAATAACTAGTTAACTATATGTATGACTAAGGCCGTCGCCGGATGTAGCCTCGCCGCAGAGACTTCCGATTGCTCTCTACATCATCTATCTGCACCGCGATTCCAGACGCGGTTGCATTTATTCAACTATTATCTGATCCCATTTTTACAGGGAATATAGACCTGGGTTCTTTTTCTCGAGGTTCACCGAGTCTCGAGACTTGCGACAGCGTTATCGACTCTGTTGGTAGCCACCTTCGACAGTCGCGCCAAATCCACGATACTTTTTTTAAGACTTAGCCTGTTATCGCATCACCGACATGGGTGTCCCCGCGCTCTTCCGATGGCTCTCCACCAAGTATCCGAAGATCATCTCTTCGGTGATCGAGGAGTTACCCCAGCAGGTAGACGGTGAAGAAATTCCGGTCGACACGACGCGCCCGAATCCCAATGGAGAGGAGATGGACAACCTGTATTTGGATATGAACGGTATTGTTCATCCATGTACTCATCCGGAGGGACGTCCCCCTCCGGCCAACGAGCAGGAGATGATGCTGGAGATCTTTAAGTATACTGATCGAGTTGTCAACATGGTTCGCCCAAGGAAGCTGCTTATGATCGCTATCGGTACGTGCAATTGCATATCTCATTATGATATTCGATGTTTTTAATTTGCCCCGCTAATATGAAAACTTTCACACAATAGACGGTGTTGCGCCAAGAGCGAAAATGAACCAGCAGCGATCACGTCGATTCCGATCCGCACAAGAGGCCAGAGAGAACGATGAGAAGAAGGAGGAGCTTCACAAACTCCTTGCTAGACAGCGCGCTCAGAAGGGTGAAGATGCTATCATGCAAGAAGAGGTCGTCCAGAAGACCTGGGATAGCAATGTCATCACCCCCGGCACTCCTTTCATGGACATTCTTGCTGCTTCGCTACGTTACTGGATTGCCTATAAGCTCAACACCGATCCTGCATGGGAGAAGGTATACTGTTACTTCATATTTGTCTATAATAAATGTCTCACTAACGCTTGTTCCTTTGCAGATGAAAGTCATCATCTCCGACGCTACCGTACCGGGAGAGGGAGAACACAAGATTATGGAATTTGTACGATCACAAAGAGCATCGCCGGAGCACGATCCCAATACCCGTCACGTTATTTATGGCCTTGTAAGTGGAATCTTATCTGATCTTTTGAACCAGTTCACGATGTTAACGTAAAATTACGCTAGGACGCTGATCTTATTATGCTTGGTCTGGCAACACATGAACCGCACTTCCGGGTTCTCCGTGAAGATGTCTTTGCCCAAGACTCGCGGCCCCGTGCCTGTAAACTGTGTGGCCAACCCGGTCACAAAGCTGAGGAATGTACTGGAAAGGCGAAGGAAAAGAACGGAGAGTTTGATGAGAAGCAAAACGCAGTTCCACTCAAGCCATTCATTTGGCTTCATGTCTCGGTTCTGAGGGAGTATTTGGCTGCCGAACTGCATGTTGCACAGCAACCATTCCCCTTCGATCTTGAGCGAGCTTTGGATGATTGGGTCTTCATGTGTTTCTTCGTTGGAAACGATTTCTTGCCCCACCTCCCCGCCTTGGATGTCCGTGAAAATGGTATTGATACTCTGATTGCCATTTGGCGCGACAATCTGCCAGCCATGGGAGGCTATTTGACACAAGATGGACAAGTCAACTTCCCAAGAGCACAACTCATTCTTCAAGGCGTCGCGAAACAAGAAGATGCAATCTTCCGCCGTCGAAGACAGGCTGATGAAAGAAAGGCAGCCAATCAAAGGAGACGAGAGCAGCAGGAGAAAGCCCGTAATAATGAACACCACAGCAAACGAAGACGAAGCTCTCCAAACTATGACACCCCGGGCCATAATCAACCTCATGTTGCCCATGGCGCCGATAATGCCCCGCCGCCTGGTGTGGAGCTAATCACCCCGGGCCGCGGTCATCTAAGCAAGGAAACCAGAGAGTTGACCCACAACATGGTCGTCAATCGAAATGCTGTGTACAAAGCTAACATGGAGAACAAGAGTGCCGCCGCCGTGCTGAAAAGCAAACTCATGAAGGGGGGTGCTGGACCAGAGCAAGAACCAGCTGAGACTGAGGAGGCTGCAAATGGCGCCTCCTCCGACCCGACTTCGCCCTCTGTCCTTGGCAAAAGAAAGGCAGGCGATGAAACTCCAGACAAAGTAGAAGAAGAGCCAGGGACACCAGGAAGAGATTCGCCTCCCCCACCACCTGCTAAGCCCAAGGACAACGAGGAGCCCCTAGACACGGTCAAACTCTGGGAACCTGGATATGCTGATCGATACTACGAACAGAAATTCAGTGTTGCCCCCGAGGATCATGAATTCCGTCACAAAGTCGCCCGTGCTTATGCGGAAGGACTGGCCTGGGTCCTTCTTTATTACTTCCAGGGTTGCCCTTCATGGACTTGGTATTACCCATATCACTACGCTCCGTTTGCTGCGGACTTTGTGGATATCTCCGACATGCAAGTCGACTTCAAAAAGGGTCAGCCGTTTAAGCCATTTGAGCAGTTGATGGGAGTATTGCCGGCCTCTTCTAACCACGCTCTACCCGTCGTGTTCCACGACTTGATGAGCAATCCTCAGAGTGAAATCATTGACTTCTACCCAGAGGACTTCCCTCTGGATCTTAATGGCAAAAAGTTTGCCTGGCAGGGTGTAGTCTTGCTGCCTTTCATTGACGAGAAGCGCCTCCTAAGCGCCATGGAGAAGAAATACCCTCTTCTCAGCGAAGATGAACGAAACCGTAATACCCATGGCACCGAAGTCTTATTGTTGTCCGATCAAAATCCCCTTTACCAAGATCTTGCTGGACACTTTTATTCCAAGAAGCCTGGTCCCCCTCAGCATACATTGAACATGCGTGTGAGCAATGGATTGGCCGGCATAGTAGAGCGTAGCGATACGTACATACCTCATGGATCTTTGGTTTCAAACTTGGAGGATTATGGTATGCCTGGTCTTGATGATGATCGCACCCTCACGTAAGTTTAAGCAATTTCCCGAGTCTACATATCCATCATTTACTAAATTTTACTGCAGAGTCAATTACACAATTCCCAAGTCCGCTCACTTGCACAAATCTATGCTCCTCCGGGGTGTGAAGTTCTCGACTCCGATGTTGAACTCGGCTGATATTCGCGCGACTCAGGGCCGCGCGCAACATTCAGGTCGGTCTTTTGGGGGTGCTCCACTAAATGGAAGAGGAAGAGGTGGTCATATGGATTACAATTCCGGTCGTCCCAATCCATTTGCGGCCCATCTTGACCCACGTTTTATAAATATGCCTCAAGGCGGGTCACAAGGAGGGCCACAAGGAGGTCCTCCAGGATGGGTTCCGCCTCATGCAGGAGGTGGTGACTACTCTCGCGGACCACCACCTCCTCCACGAGGTGGTGGGTCCCATCAATACCCCCCTAGAGACTACGAGGGTGGCCACCAAGGTCAGTATGGTGGACACAATAACTATGGCTCCCAAAACTCTCGAGGTGGCCGAGGCGGTGGTTACCGGGGGGGCAAGTTTCGCGGTAATAACCAAGGATATTCTGGAAACCGTGGAGGTGGAGGTGGAGGTGGCTATGGACGTTACTAGTAGAAGTCCGTGATATCCTCCCCCATCAACCAGCGTCTCGGAGGCTTGAGAATCGGAGGCTGCTTACGATAGTTATGGCGTTTTTGGTGTCACACAAAATGTACAAATACATAAATTGAAATACGCATAATGCATGCCGATGCTTGCTTCTTTTCCCTTTTTTTGGTTGGGGCTGAACTGTGCATGATTCATTCTTCGTAGGCCGCTCCAAAAAGTGGAGTTTGTAGATCTATGGTCATTCCTTATAGTAAGGGTTTTGCATGGTGGGACAAAGCCCGAGCCATTTCTGTTAGGGCTTACTTGGTACTCCAGAACAAGGGATCCAGATGGACTAAATATATATGATATTCTGTACTCCGTATAGCCGAGGCAATGCAAGGGGATACTATTCCATACTAATATTATTTCTTTTTCCTCCATGACCTATCACAATATTGGCGATCGCATCTGAATCATCGTGGAGTAAATAGTCGCAACGCTAGTGGCCCGCCACACTGAGTCAGAAGGCGGTCAGCTGGAACTGCCCGCGAAATCGGAGGGGAAAGAAATGGTTGAGTCAACTTGTTGTCTGGCATCTTCCTAGTTCATTGCATTTCTTCGGGAATAATACGCTGACAGTCCGGTGTAGCAGTCCAGGTAAGCATGATATCCTCTAGCCCCTGTAACATTGGCTTCGATTTTCTCTTTATTGTGTGCACCTTGCATCGCTAGTTCGGTTGGTGGGGGAAATCCCGCTGAATCGGTCACCGAGTTAAAGGACTATACTTACACAATTGCAGAATGAATTGAGCAGAAATCACTTTTTCAAACATCATCACAACTCCTACTGTGCGCTCCATCATGGCCGAGCCCACCAAGATCAGCATCTTGGGTCGGGAGAGCATTGTTGCTGACTTTGGTCTGTGGCGCAACTTCGTCGCAACAGACCTGGTCAACAACCTGCCCTCGACTACCTACGTCCTCGTTACCGATACCAACCTCGGATCTCTCTATACCCCAAGTTTCGAAAAGGCCTTCCACGCCGCTGCTGCCTCCATTTCCCCTGCTCCTCGTCTTCTGGTCTACAATGCTGCTCCTGGCGAGAGCTCAAAATCCCGCCAAACAAAAGCCGACATTGAAGATTGGATGCTGAGCCAGAACCCACCATGTGGACGAGATACTGTTGTCATTGCACTTGGCGGCGGCGTCATTGGTGACTTGACTGGATTCATTGCGGCAACCTACATGCGTGGTGTTCGTTATGTGCAAGTCCCCACCACACTTTTGGCCATGGTGGATTCCTCAATTGGAGGCAAGACTGCGATTGATACCCCCCTCGGAAAGAACCTGATCGGTTCCATTTGGCAACCATCAAGAATTTATATTGATCTTGAGTTCTTGGAGACGCTGCCTGTGCGAGAGTTCATCAACGGCATGGCCGAGGTGATCAAGACCGCCGCAATCTCCAGTGAAAAGGAATTCACAGCGTTAGAAGATAATGCCGATGCCATTCTCGGTGCTGTTCGCAGCGAGGCTAAACCTGGTCAAGGCCGCTTTGACGGTATTCGTGATATTTTGAAGGCTCGAATTCTTGCTTCCGCTCGCCACAAGGCATTCGTTGTATCTGCCGATGAGCGGGAGGGTGGCCTCCGCAATCTGCTGAACTGGGGCCACTCTATTGGTCACGCCATTGAAGCTATTCTGACTCCACAAATCCTCCATGGAGAGTGTGTCGCTATTGGTATGGTCAAGGAGGCCGAGCTCGCTCGGCACCTTGGAATTCTGAAGGGCGTTGCCGTTGCTCGTGTTGTCAAGTGTATTTCCGCCTACGGCTTGCCTACTTCAATGAAGGATTCTCGTGTGCGCAAGCTGACTGCCGATAAACACTGCTCTGTCGAGCAGCTGCTGTTCAACATGGCTCTCGATAAAAAGAATGACGGCCCCAAGAAGAAGGTCGTTCTGCTGTCTGCAATTGGACGTACTCATGAACCCAAGGCTAGTGTTGTCTCCAACGAAAATATCGGCGTTGTTCTGGCTCCTAGTGTTGAGGTTCACCCCGGTGTGCCAAAGACTCTCAATGTCACTTGCACACCTCCAGGATCTAAGTCAATCTCAAACCGTGCTTTAGTGCTTGCTGCGCTTGGCTCTGGTACCTGTCGCGTTAAGAACCTCTTGCACTCCGATGACACCGAAGTCATGTTGAACGCCCTTGAGCGACTGGGAGCAGCCACCTTCTCGTGGGAAGATGAGGGCGAGGTCCTTGTCGTGAACGGAAAGGGAGGCAACATTGTCGCCAGCCCTTCATCCCTGTATCTGGGTAACGCTGGAACTGCATCCAGATTCTTGACTACCGTATCAACTCTTGCCACCCCAAGCAGTGTTGATTCTACCGTTTTGACTGGTAACAACAGAATGAAGCTGAGACCCATTGGTGATCTCGTTGATGCTTTGACTGCCAACGGAGCTGGCGTCGAATATATGGAGCGCAAAGGCAGCTTGCCCCTTAAGATTGATGCCTCTGGTGGATTCGCCGGAGGTAAGATTAACCTGGCCGCAAAGGTGTCCTCTCAATATGTCTCGTCACTTCTGATGTGTGCCCCCTACGCCAAGGAGCCAGTCACCTTGAAATTGGTTGGAGGAAAGCCTATCTCCCAGCCCTACATTGATATGACTACCGCAATGATGAGATCTTTCGGTATTGATGTGCAAAAGTCCACCACAGAGGAGCACACCTACCATATTCCCCAGGGTAACTACGTGAACCCTGCTGAATACGTCGTGGAAAGCGATGCCAGCTCCGCTACTTACCCTCTCGCAATTGCTGCTATCACTGGTACAAAATGTACCGTCCCTAACATCGGCTCTGGATCCCTGCAGGGTGACGCTCGCTTCGCGGTTGAGGTCCTGAGGCCCATGGGCTGCTCAGTTGAGCAAACTGAATCATCCACCACTGTTACCGGACCTAGTGATGGTATTCTTCGTCCTCTGACAAACGTGGATATGGAGCCTATGACCGATGCTTTCCTCACTGCCTCTGTTCTTGCAGCCGTTGCTCAGGGCGAGGGCTCAAACCATACCACCCGCATCTACGGAATTGCCAACCAGCGTGTCAAAGAGTGTAATCGTATTAAGGCCATGAAAGATGAATTGGCCAAGTTCGGTGTCATTTGTCGTGAACATGATGATGGTATTGAAATTGATGGTATCCCACGATCCAACCTGCGTCTCCCATCCGGTGGTATCTTCTGTTACGATGACCACCGTGTCGCTTTCAGCTTCAGTGTTTTGTCGCTTGTTACACCTCAACCTACCCTCATTCTGGAGAAGGAGTGTGTCGGAAAGACATGGCCTGCTTGGTGGGATGCTTTGAAGGGCATCTGGAATGTCAAACTTGAGGGCAAGGAATTGAGCGAGGAGGAGTTGGCCGTCTCCACCCAGGAAGAAAAGGCCAGTGCCTCTATTTTCATCATCGGTATGCGTGGTGCCGGAAAGACTACTGCTGGCAGTTGGGTTGCGAAGAGTCTCGATCGTCCCTTCATCGATCTCGATACCGAGTTGGAGACTTCAGAGGGTATCACAATCCCCAACATGATCAAGGAACGTGGCTGGCAAGGATTCCGTGATGCCGAACTCGCTACGCTCAAGCGCTGCATGGCAGACCGTCCAAATGGCTATGTCTTTGCATGCGGTGGTGGCGTGGTAGAGATGCCCGAGGCACGCAAGCTTCTCACTGAATGGCACACAAGCAAGGGTAATGTGCTTCTGGTCAACCGCGACATTAACTTGGTTATGGACTTCTTGAACATTGACCAGACCCGACCTGCCTATGTGGAGGATATGATGGGCGTGTGGCTCCGTCGAAAGCCTTGGTTCCAACAGTGCAGCAACATTCAGTACTACAGCCAACGCTCCACAAAATCAGAGCTTGCCCTGGCATCAGAAGACTTCAACCGCTTTATGAAGGTCGTCACTGGCCAAGTGGACAGCCTTAGCCTCATTCAGAAGAAGGAGCATAGTTTTTTCGTCTCTCTGACACTGCCAGACCTCCGTGACAGTAGCAAGATTTTGAGCGAGGCATGCATTGGATCTGATGCTGTAGAATTACGTGTTGACCTGCTCGAGGACCCCAAGTCTGATAGTGATATCCCCTCCGTCGATTATGTTAATGAGCAAATGACCTTCCTTCGTAAGCGTGTTGGTCTTCCTCTTATCTTCACCATCCGCACCAAGAGCCAGGGTGGTCGCTTCCCTGACGATGCTCATGAGGCTGCAATGGAGCTGTACCGCTTGGCGTTCCGCTCCGGGTCCGAATTTGTGGATCTCGAGATTGCCTTCCCCGATGACATGCTCAACGCTATTACTGCCATAAAAGGTCACTCCAAGATTATTGCATCCCACCATGATCCTCAAGGAAAGCTCTCATGGTCTAACATGTCTTGGATTCCTTCCTACAACCGGGCTTTGGAGTATGGTGATGTGATCAAGCTGGTGGGCGTTGCTAAAAGTCTTGATGATAACACTGCTCTGCGCAAATTCAAGAACTGGGCCGCTGAGGCGCACGACATCCCCTTGATCGCCATCAACATGGGTGACAATGGTCAGCTGAGTCGCATTCTGAATGCCTTCATGACCCCCGTGTCTCACCCTAGCCTCCCCTTCAAGGCGGCCCCTGGCCAGCTTTCCGCCACTGAGATCCGCAGGGGTTTGTCGCTGATGGGTGAGATCAAGGCCAAGAAGTTCGCTATCTTCGGCTCTCCTGTGTCTCAATCGAGAAGCCCACCTCTTCACAACACTCTTTTCGCCGAAATGGGTCTTCCCCATGACTACGGCCGTCTGGAGACCACCAACGTAGAAGATGTAAAGGATTTCATTCATGCACCCGACTTCGGTGGTGCATCTGTGACCATCCCCCTGAAGCTTGACATCATGCCCCTTCTGGATGAAGTCGCCCAGGAAGCCGAGATCATCGGTGCGGTCAACACAATTGTCCCTGTGCAGCAAGCCGACAAGTCTCAAAAGCTCGTCGGTTACAACACTGATTGGCAAGGAATGATCAACTCCCTGCGCAATGAGGGATTCTACGGATCCGCAGGTAACGAAAGTGCCGTGGTCATTGGTGGCGGTGGCACTGCTCGTGCTGCCATCTACGCTCTCCACCAAATGGGCTTCTCCCCGATCTACGTTGTCGGCCGTACCGCTAGCAAACTCGAGGGCATGGTATCTACTTTCCCAACTAGCTACAACATACGTGTTGTTGACAACTACGCTCAAGTGGATTCTATTCCACGTGTTGCTGTTGGAACCATCCCCGCTGATCGACCTATCGACCCTACCATGCGCGAAACCCTCTGCAAGATGTTCGAGCATGCTCAAGAAGCCGATGGAAAACTGATTGGCAAGTCTGTCGATGGGCAATCTCCCCGCGTTCTGCTTGAGATGGCCTACAAGCCTTCTGTGACGGCATTGATGCAGCTCGCTACTGATGCGGGTTGGAAGACTATCCCTGGGCTTGAGGTCCTTGTTGGTCAAGGTGTTCACCAGGTATGATCACCGCATCGATATATTACTCCTGTATCATTACGATTACTAACAATACTCATAGTTCGTCAAGTGGACCGGCATCACACCCTTGTACAATGACGCCAGAGTAAGTAAACATGCTATATACTCCTTAGCAACTGTTACGATCTTAAAAGATGTCGGATGCTAACTTGTGATTTCCCAGGATGCGGTCATGGGTACAAAATCGGTTTGATCGAACTCTACAATTTAGCTATATTTTTTCTGTTTCCCCGAAATTCAGCGCTGTTCGTCAAGAATAAGTCGAAAGAGCGAAACAAAAAGTTACTAGTCTTGGCTTTTCTTGTGGTGTTACTTTTTCTGCATTATGTTGATCACGGAATATTACGTTTATACACATACACTATTTGGACATTTAAATACTGCTTTACACATTGTAAATAGTATCTGATGCTTCATTTACGTTAGTTTCGGATTAGCTTGAAGACTTTCTCTCTTGGCTTCTGAATTATTCTCTTCGCGTAGTTCTTTAATGACAAATGTATTTACATAATAGCAGAATCCAAGCCTAGTCTTTTAATCATATTTTGAATCAACATCAAATGTTAATCAGCACAACTCCTGGGACTTTGATTGAATTGCTCATTCCACTTGAACCTGCGGTCGCTTCGAAATACTCAACCACAGATCCCTCCAGTACCCGACACCACCCTTGACCACAAACTTGGCCTCGGGCTTTTCCTTGACAGACTCAAGCTTATAAGAGCGGAAGAACTAAAACACACAATTAGCCACTTATTCCTCCAAGTAATGTTAATCAATTCACTCACCTGCAAAGGACCCTTGAACAACTCCATCATAGCAATATCCCTCCCTAAACAAACTCTAGATCCATACCCAAACGCCATATTATACTTATTGTAAAGCTTCGCTCTCTCCGTATCCAACCATCTCTCAGGTCTGAAATACTCCGCATCCTCCCCATACAGCTTCGGGTCCCGGTGCACAAGATAAGGATTACAAGAGATTTCCGTGCCTGCTGGCGCAAACTTCCCGTAAAGGTCCAGCCCAGGCTCAGACACATATCTGGGAAAGATATTCGGCGCTGAAGGACAAAGCCGCATAGTCTCTTTCACACAACCAACATAGAAAGGCAAATGCTCTAATACCTCATCATACTGCGGCATGGAGGATACCAGTCCCTTGCGAACAGCGTTATCGATTTCCTCCATCATGCGCTCGTATGCCTTGGGGTTTTCAAGCAAGAACTGGATCATAGCTTGGAAGGCTGTACCGGTTGTGTCAGCTCCCGCGAGGAGGACTAGAAGTACCTCAGCCCGGATGTACTCGACGTCCAGGGGTTTATCTTCGTCTGTGCGGGCTTCTAGGAGCATTTGAAGAAGGTCAACCTGCTTTTTCTTGTCGGACTTCAGATCTTCGAGGCGTTGGTTGATGAGACGGTCGCGGAAGCGCATGAGAACGCCGATTCCAGAGTCATCGGCCGGTGTTGCGACGAGGTATTTCTTTAGGAAGGTGGTCTTTATCCAGGATGTGAAGGGGTGTAGGCGGGCGAGGAGTCCGAAAGCTGAAAGACCGTCGTGGAAGCCTTGGATGAGACCGCCGATGTCTTCACCTTTCTCGATGAAGCCAAATGGGGCACCGAAACCAATTTCGCTAATGATGTCGTAGGCCATGAATCTACAATGTTGCATAAGTACCTGCTATGAGTCATGTATAGCTTATATCTAAGCGGAGAGGATATGCTAATGAACTTACACTGCCCACCAAGAGAAGTCGAAGGCTTCTTCGGACTTGGCGAATGTTTCGTCGAGCTTGGTATTCCACTCCTTGATCCGCGCATCAATCAATGGCTCCATTTTCTTGATGTTTGTAAAACTATACTGTAATTACTGTTAGCTTCTGCTATTTTTGCATATAGCTGTTTTCCCTGTGCTTACGGGTCCTGCAACATGCTTTCTGTATACAGCATGCTGTTTATGAGATCTCATGTTGAAAAGACTTTCGGTTTCGCCGAAGCTACCTGTAATATAATGTCCAGTCTTGTCGGCATTGCGATGATAAACCTCTGGAAGCTTTGAGTGATCGCTGACCAGCAGCAACGTGGGGGTAATTCGAACGACGGGTCCTGAAAAGCGAATAATGTTAGTTTTTGTGTTTTCTGTACACAAATATTAAATTCCAAAAACCTACCATATTTCTTCGAAAGCTCATAGCATGTCAAATATTCAGTCTCCTTCAAGTTTTGCGAAGTAATCCAAAGTCGGGTCACAGACGCCCAGAACGGGCCGGGGAACACAGAAAGTGGGTGGAAGAAGCGATAGTAGATGATCTGATAAATAACCTTGCAAATAATGTAGGCAACGAAAGACAAGAAGATATTAGACACTGTCAACAGTGAGCAGACATTTTCTGCGAGACCCATGGTGCCTAGGGATCAAATGCCAGCATCTGGGTGAAAATAATTCTTGCGAAGAGACAAGAAAGAGCTTCTAAAATATGCTTGGAGCAAATTAGCCCCTCTAGACTGTGTGCTATGGATATCGTTTGCATAGTAAGGGGCTCAACTCCATTGGCTAGCGGAGTATGCCGAACTACCGTTGTCAATTAGAATGTTCTATTGAGCTTTTGGTCTAATTCGGTCAGTCTAGGCTTGGATCTAATTCAACGGCTCCTAAGGATCAACAGAAGCTGTACGGAGCACAGATACGGAGTACGCAACAAGCTAACATCAGAGGTCCCCCAATGGCACTTCTGCTCATTTCTTTTTTTCCCTTCTAGTCGCTTTAGCTCGCGCGCTATAGTGTTCGCCATTCAACATAGTGGGTATATAATTTCCGCAGCTCCAGTCTGCTCACAATGTTGGGACGTGTATTCCATTGACCCTGGAATATGTTAAGACTTAAGGCATGTATTTGTCTCTAATATTCTCTTCTAATAAAAACAGTCTATTGTTAGCAAAAACAGCGTTTAAAGACCCAAGGGCCCCATTTAATGAAAGGGGGCATGCGGAGTAGCAAAGCGTCTCTGAAGAGCCGTTGATGGAGTCTGCAACAAAGATCGGCGGCTTTTATGAGCCCCGGGAAACCTCCGTTTGCCACAAGCAAGTAACACGAGGGCAAGCCCCATAAAATAATCGGGAATATTCAAATCTCAAGGGCTCATGTGGAGTAGGACTAGGCAGGACCCGACTTTGCTAATCGATCCTGGTCACGAGTCATCTGACAGTATACTCCATAGTTCTCACATGAATAATGGTTTCTTTCTTCAATATGGAGTACAAATTAACTGAACGACCTTCACGAACGTGTTCTTATGAATTAATTTGCGTCTAAATTGAACGCGGGGATACCATTATTTACCCGGCGAACACGAGGTTGTTGGTGAGCACGCAGCCAAGTACGTGTTTTCTGAATCAAAGGTTGAACGGACCAACTCTCTGTCTTCGACTTGTAATATCGGCTTCGTACAAATCTGAAATATCAGAGGCTTTGACCCCTAAAAGACACGAAACTTCCGTAGGGAATAGTCTCCACTGCGGTGCCTGTTAGACTTGCTTTAGTGGGCGCAATTGAGACAAAAGATTTCATACAGTAAGTATTTGATTGTCTGGACAGTCAGGAAAATTAAAATGAATGTAGATCCTCAACGGTGATCAATAACCAGATGGCCCGTAAGTCCGCTATTCATCCCGATAATTGGCAATTACATGCGGAAATGAACGTACATGTAGCAGAAAGGGCAACCTTGGCGGGGGATGCCTTGAGATTTCCGCGCCTTGGAATTACGTAGATGGAGCAGCTCCATTGTACCTTGTGGGGGTATTTCATAATGGAGTACTCTGTTCGGAGTAACCAGAAGTACGAGGTTGCAACTGAAGCTTGCCTTGATCTCATAAGAGCCAAGATTTAGACATCATCATTTCACATCATAGGCTTGTACATGTGTCCATCACATGAGGTATTCAACAGCCTTTGCGATGTATCACATTCGACCCGAGGATGAATATTGCCTTTGCCAGGGTCTTGGTCTGGGAAGAAGACAGCCAATCTCGCTTAACGGGCACGCGGGTGAGCGGCAATTGGGCGATTCTAGGGCCCCGCAGATACTTTTCTTATTTCCAGGACGGCTCGGAAGGGGAGATGATTTTTCTTGCAGATCGAGGTGCATTAGCTCTTGTGTTGGCTCCACAAGTGGGGCCTAAAGCGGGCGGCCATTTTCTCCCCTCGGCAGACAACGAGAAGAATCTGGAAACGTCTGAAACAACGGTGGATAATATCCCAGTCAACCCCTCACCAAATCCCTCTTTGAGTTTGTCCAAAAAGATGAGAATCAAAAGTACGGAGTCAAAGGACCACTTTTCTTTTGTCAATCCAGAGTTGTAGAGTTTCAAGGCAACATTAAACTTCGACCGGCGAGCTGTCAAGCGAAGTTTAGTGCCGCGCGGCACACGGAAATATCAACAAAAAAGGACAAAACGTTCCGTACAGAAAGGAGACTTTGAGTCAGGATTTGACGATGCTAATTCAACATAGTTGGAATTTAGTACGGAGACAATCAATTATTCCGTGTGAAAATGCAAGGCCGGAGTTTCCCCTTCCGTAATACGGTCCCGGGCCCACTCCGCGCAATGCTCTTTGCTCCTGGTGTGATTTGCTTGAGCCACGGAGTAGATAGATCACGATCCCTCGATGTCGGTGAGATAGCGTCGATGGAATCGAAGATGAATAAAAGGGTCAGATTCAGCCACCCCGAACACAAGAATCAAATCATAGCATGTTTATTTCAACCCACATCAATGCCTTCCAAGATACAACCCCTCGACGTTCCGGGGAAATTGTACGGACTGCAAAATTCGAAGAAGCGAAAGAGACAAAGATCGACAGGAGGATACAAGACGTTGAGAATCCCTGCAAGAACTCTCCTTCTTACTGGTTTCCCTAGCCATGCTAAAACAAGTTCAGACGCAGCTGGCTTCAGATGGAGAGTGACTAAAGCGCCACCCCCCCTCCGTTTACTAGGATATGGATGGGTCTTGCGTCGAAAAGAAGTGGATCCCACGAGCTTTTCTAAGGTACTCGGCAGGGGACCACGGACTTGTAGGACATCTTCTCCGCGTCTGGTCAACGAACCAGAAGGGAAAACCCCTATTAATAAATGGTCTTATGACTGGGTCTTCGATGGTCGGGAATAACCCCTACCGAAACCCAGGCAAGTGGATTGTCTTAAGCCTGAAGCGGGAGGCGAACATTAGCACTATTGATCGACGGTTTTTCTTGATGCACTGAAGTACAATGCAGCCGGGGACTTTCTCTGGTTCTGCTCTGTTTCCGGCAGGTTGATGCCAATCTTTCACGTTCCCCCCTTTTCCTGCGGCAGTTATGGGGTTGAAGCTTGGGCTTGGTGGATCTAGAATAGTCTGCCAGGGAGAAGCGCTATACGCCAGCAAGATTGGCAATCCATTTTCGTACCTTTTTTCGTTCAATTATTCTTCTTTTTTGTCTTTTTAAAACTGGGACATGGGGGACGTGCATGTGCAGAATCTTTGATAAATGAAGTGGCGTACGGAATACATACTTTAGCCTTACTATTTTTTGGATTTTCTCTTGATGCCTTTTGCTTGAATTTTTCCTCTGGCTGTCCTAGTGACATTCTACGAAAAATTCGAGATCGTATATTCATGCTTCTACAAACTCGGAAACTGGTCGATTAATATTTTCACTGGCTTCCTGGCACATTCATTCGTTTTTATCTCACCATGGCAGGCGACCATGGCTCCCAGGGCCCTGTGGTCGCGGGAATTTGTATTGCTTTTGCGATCTTAACGTTTCTTGTTTTGGCTCTACGACTTTTTGCCAGGATCTATGTTTTAGGCAAGATGGGTCTCGATGATTGTAAGTGGCCCATGAAATAATTTGCGTTTACAGAAACTGTTAGCTAACAAGAATCTTAAGATCTCATTATAGGAGCATGTGTAAGAAAACACTCTGATATTTCTATCAATGACTATAGACATGAACTGATCAAAAAGCAACACAGCTTTTAGCTTGGGCATTCATCGCAGCAACTATATCTGGTAAGTCCACACAGATGTCTACCTGGTATTTTCTATTTCAATGATCAACTCTGACAACGAATAGCCGTTCAAAATGGACTTGGACAACATTACGTGGATACCGACAAGAGCTTGCTCATCAATTACTCTTTTGTAAGAATGCCTTCCTTTTATGCATAATTTATGTCTAATCTTCGCCATAGGCCGTCTGGTTGAGTTCCATGTTTTATCTGGCTTGTCTTGGGTTCATCAAAACATCGGTGCTATGGTTCTATACCCGACTGGGTGATCGCTACCTCACTCGAATGTCACATGTAATGATGGCCATCATCATCTGCCAAGCTGGATCGTTTGTGCTTGTTGCCGCCTTTCAGTGCTCCCCAGTCAGCAAAGCTTGGACAGGTGCTGCCGGTGGTAAATGCGTCGACATCAATATTTTCTATCTTTGCAACGCAGCCCTCAACATCTTCACGGACGTTTTGACCTACACCCTCCCCGTTCGAGTCATTTTCAAATTACAAATGCCTCAGAAGCAAAAGATTGTGCTAGCACTTATTCTATGCTTGGGTCTCTTGTAAGTTGCCACAGAACTGCCTTACCTTGTAACCGGCTTTTAACTACTTGCTAATTTACCCAGTGCCTGTGTCTCTTCCATTATTCGAATCACCTACATCCCTGCCATGCTCACATCTGCGGACTACACCTACGCAATCAGCGGTGCCATGTACTGGTCCGTGATTGAAACCAACATAGGAATTCTCGCTGCCTCGATTCCTTCCTTCAAGGCTATTGCCTCTCGTTTCGTTCCCCGCTTCATTGGCGAGTATAGCAGCGGTCGCAAATACGGCCCGTGGTCTGGCAACACCGATGCTCGGCGATATGGAAGCGGCTTCACTAAGGTGACAGATCCTAATCAAATAACGATGAACACAATGAACGGGAAGGAAGACGATGTTGGCTTGGGTACTCAAATTGGTGCTGGGGATCGGGATGACTCGAGTGAGGATCGAATCATTGTCCCTGATGGAAAGATCTTCACGCAGACAGAGATTGAGACAACAGTTGAGACAACTGATGTCTTCGAATCCCGCGAGCAGGCTCGCCGGTCAAAACGTGGCTTTAAATAAACTAATTGGGGCGGTTACTTCCTTTCATGTTTTAAAAATCATTTTCTTTTCTTTTTTTTGGAAAAGTTTTTCTTGTTCTTTCCTTTATTTATGAAAAGCCTGAATCAACATTCAGTGACGAATTTCATATCCTCATGCCGTCGAGATGGGCGGCATTTTAACCTAAGGAGACCGGAAACAAAAACAAACAATTTTTTCTCGAAATTAAAACCTGAATTCTCATATAGAGTTATATGCACGAATGCCCGATGTTAAATCCAGGGTACCGCATGAGCTATAACCCCGGTTGGTTCTGTGGGTCCTTTGTATGGATCATGTCTTATCTCCTCAGGATCCATGGATCTATTAAGTATGCATATATGCATACGAACTATCCTCTAAGGATCAAGCACAACCCGATCCATCAGATTAACCATACCCTCTCAGTCACATTTTCATGTACAGATATTCTCCTAGATGCATCTAGCATGGAACAGGTCATGTTTGCGACCAGTCTAATGATGAGTCAGCGCAGTCCGAGCATGAACTAATCCATAAAAGGCATGAGGCTCCTTCACAATTTGGCCGCTGCCGGTTTCAACTTCTCCTTATCGATAATCTCCGCATAATCCAAAATCTAAAACCATCGCAAGACCAACAACTCAACTTGCGATAAAAGAGTAAATTTCACCATGTCATTCGGTGAGGTGGGGACGATGGTCCAACCGGACACTCCAAGGCGAGCCGCCCGAGAACGCGAACTCGGAATGGGCCATGTGAACAACCGCCTATCTTTTATAGCGCCTAATTTCCAACCATCCATAGCGTTTTCATCTATGGAAAGCAACTCTGTCCCGGAAACACCCACATTGTTTGACTCATACACATCAGCTTGTCGAGAAGGCAACATTCACACCGTCCATGCGATAGTCTCATCACAATCACCGACAGTACCATTTCTTCACCATGGCCTGATACTCGCTCTTGAGTCCGGCCATGTCGAAGTAGCCCGCTATCTCCTTTCAGCCGGCGCTCCTATCACTCAAAACACACCTGTACATATTCTCTCCGCACAACCATCACTCCAAATCCCGCTCTTCGAGCTCTTGGCCCAATCAGGCTGGGGCCCCAACATTCCAGGCGAATATGGCGCCGTCTTACTTCCAAAGGTAGTTACCAATCTTCCAGTTCTGTGCTGGTTTCTTGCGCATGGTGCAAATCCCAATCTAGGCGCACAACATGATACAACCGACATATCCGCTCATCCGAATACGCAGTCATGCGCTGCGCTAGAAGCTGCATCTGCGCGGGGGTCGGTTGACGCAGTGCGTCTCCTTCTCGATGCAGGTGCTTCGATTCACTATGGCACGCCACTACATTTTGCGGCTGGAGCTTGCTCGCCCGGGATCATGCCGCGGAGCGTGATTAGTAGCGAGTTCGATGCAAGTCGGATTCCTATTATGGCGTTGTTGGTGGAGCGGGGCGCTGATGTGAATCAGATGGGTATGTCACGGGTTGTCGTACATCATCCGATTATGTATGCTGTTATGGCTGGTGCGGCTGAGCGGGTGAAATGGTTGTTGGAGCATGGGGCTGATCCTCAGGCGAGAGGGGCATGGGGGAGTGCGGCGGAATATGTGGAGATGGTTGGCAGTGAAGACTTGAAGAGTGTTCTGCGGCATGGCATAGAGATGAAGGGGGTGAATGGGGGTGCTCATGACAACTTGAACTTGGCTATTCGGCCGAGGGTACAATGATGGGCTAATGGATGGTGCATGGATGTTATGGCTATGGAAGTGGGAGGTATATCATCAGTACGATACACGAGTTACATAGATTTCTGAGCATTCTGCATTCTGCATTTCTACATATATTCGGATTTAATGAACATATGACTTTTCTCTTCATTCAAGGTCTAGTTCCGGGATGTTGGCTCCACGTGTGATAATATACGCAGGCAAAGGTCTATATGTAACAACAGCCGAAACAAAATTCGGCAAATAACGAAGACACAGCTAGAACCAGGTGAAGGTAGAGACCTCGTGAGCGCGGTGAGATCTGGATACCATGCTCGTGCCGGCAATTGCCGAATAGAATCATGTACCTACCGATGCACATGTCAACTGGTGCTGATTCCGAGATTATTACGAGAGGTAACGGTGCTTGTTTAGTTGTCATGTACGGGGTTTGTATTCCTTTGACTCATATGAGTATCGAATTGAACAATGAGATTTGTATTCAAGTGGTATACAAGAAAGTAACAGTGTCTCGCATAGCCACCACATACAATGCGACATGTCTTGTAGATCCGATGTTTTGACCCGTATTCCTTCTACCTGCTACAACCGATTTATTCTTAAACCAAATGCATATGTATTGAAATAATGTATATTGCTTGTTAAGTTGAGCATCAATCATAATTATCTATAGAAAGTGGGAATATACTTCCGCCTTGTAGATCATCAGCATAGCCACCACAAAATATGCAGGATGCCGTGAAGATTGACCTACTGTAAATCTTCATATGAAAAGAAAAAGAATTGAATAGGCATCTACGAAACACGAGTAAAACATTGATCACCACTATCATTCACCCTTCTAAAAATAGCATAATTATTCCATAACCATCATGCAAGTCTGCATCCACCACCACCAAAAGCCACGAAGCCACACAGCAGCCACGTACATCAATTAGTTCGAACAAACCCACCAAACCTGAGTCATCAAGTCCGAAAACAAACTAGGCCGAATGTAGTTAGCCGATTCTTGTAATACAATGCTTATATAACCAGATGACTCATCAGCTGCACCGCCACATACATTTCAATACAAAATAAGTCCCACATTTTCACTATCGATAACGAGCCTTACAACACGCGCCTTACAACGGATTACGCTTGCCAAACTTCCACCAAGTGGGTCATTTAGTCTCCACCCGTACCCCGAGTGTACAAGGGCAGCTAATCCTGTGCAACTGCACATCGCATCCTAAAACACCCAGGAGAGCAGTGATAACCCCTTTCTCGAAAAGCCACATTCTCCACAGGTGGGGCTCCCCCACCTACAGGGAGAGCTGACACGCCAGAAAGGTCTATCCCCGGTTCCTTTGATTGCTTATGATTGCTTAGGACGGGAAGCGGGGAGGTTGAGGGCCCTCTGGTTATCTGCAGATGAGTGGTGGATGTTTTGAATTGCGCGCGGGTCCACAGCTCCATGTCCACATTTACGTGTGTACAGTCCCTACAGTACGTCTGATGCACATTGATTGCTCTGCATTACTTTCCATTTTGAGTTGTGGCTTTTTGCTAAGGGTTTTTGTGGATTTCTTCCTTTTCGCACGGACTTCAAGTGAAATTCAATTGCTTTGATATGTGCCAATCGGTGCCGTTGAGGGATGAAGAAATTAAGGATGACCGCTTGAACTTCCTTGCGTTAAGCGTCAGGATTAATTCATTGTGAAGTCATTGAAGTCATTGAAGTCATTTGATACTTGAAACTTGAGTATGATTCATTCATCATAGTGGTGTTTCTTGCTTTTCCCTGCGTATATGTGTGGGAATGGTAATGATTATTGCTTAGTTTCATACATTCTCGCGTCATGCATGTAGATCGAGATAAAGAACCATGTGTCCTTAAGGTATCGGGGCCAATACTGTATAACACATGTTTTTCAGAAGATATCCCCAATACCCACACCATACAAAGCAAAAAAGAGCAGATCCAATACTAACTGCAGTAGTAAAAAGCGGTGTCCAAAGCACGGTCATGTCATGGATCTAAATCTCATGGGGGCCAGATCCAAACAACTCAAGCTCAGCATACTATTCCGTACAGATTAAGTAGAGCAAGTCCATAGGGCCACTAAGCAGTATTCCGAATAGAGTAGCGGGCAGCCTCAAAATTGCCGTTTCTAGTAGAGTTAATGGATCCTTGGGGCCATTTTATTATGCTGCAAAGTACGAGATACGAGCTTATCTTATAATTGTTTAATATCGACGACGAGGTAAACATAAGCGAGAGGGGGGTTTGTTTGGGGGCTAGAGACACATTTCAACTTTCAGAGAAAGAGAGTTAGTTTAGGTTTGAATGGGGACCCGAGAATACCAAATAGAGACATAGCGATGTCATCTGCGGGGGCCATTTTTCTAGCTCCGGATACTACTGTAAATTAGGCTAGGGCTTCTTTTTCGCACAAATTCAAAGCTCAACCTGCAGAAGAGTAAGCTGCTTACGATCGGCAGTTGGAATTAGTATACGAACATTAATTGGTTTTTGTGGTTCTGTGGTTTTATGGTTTTGCCGATGCCGTGTGCGCTTGTTAGGGGGTGATCTGTGCTGGTGCCGAGGGAAAGTTAGGATGGAGTAGTAGATTGACGTTCGGATGGAAATGAAATGATAAGTGGGGGGCTTTGGGAGGGTCTAATTTCTGAATCCTTATGGAGAGGGAAAAAGGAGAAGGGGAAAAGCTTCGTGTGTCGTCCTCCCTTGTGAGGTAATGGGTGCAAGTTTTTAGTCTTCCCCTTGTACAGACCAAGTTGAAATCTACAAGGGCTTTTACAAGTTTGAAAACCAAAAAATGATTCTAGGCAAGATACAAATTACTAGAAAGAGGCAGATATCATGTTTGAAAATATTTGATGAATCTATGTCAATAATATAGTCACTAGCTATACATTCCCAATTGTTTTCCCATAATATACACATTTTTTTGGCCATATTCCATATGGTACAAGGTCACAAAAAAAGCCAATTGTACGAAGCAAAAAAAAAATATCAAAAAATATCAAAGCAGGAAACGACCCTGCAATATACACCACCATTTTCAAGTAAATCAAAAGCACCAGCCAATGCACAAGACGGATTGCATGCAAAAGACATCATTGCGTGAGGTCATAAACAGTAGGAATGATAATGATAATAATACAACATGTCAATAAAGTTCGTAACAGACATGAAAGAGCTGCAAGCGAAGATAACACACAAAACATGACCATACACATAGAAAGATACATGCATTATTTTCCATTTTTTGGACAGAGAATGTGCGAAATGAGATATGAATCATATGTGCGCCAAGATACCCGCACACGTCAGGCGAGGCAGGGGGGTTGGGGTGTAGCCATCCACAGCAGCGAAGGGTGGGGTGCGTCATCCTGTGTTGTGGTGATTAGATCGTCGACGTAGAGTCGACGTCAGCCAAACAATGGAGGACAGACTGGGGCATGACGTCAGTGGCCTGGGGTGCTAAGGCAATAAGGCACCAATAAATGACAATTCATAGGCCTGAAACGGAAGTAGGCACCGACGATCTGGAACTTAATGTGGGTCCCGGTAGCTGAATCGGGTTGGGTTGACGTCATGTCTCGATGGTCAAATTTCGAAAACTTCAATATGGTTTGGTCGTCATGATGATGACGATCTTCCCCACTCGGATGAAATTCAGTCTCTTCCCCGGCGACGCTGCTTGCCAGGCCAATCAACTTCAGGGTGCACCACTCGCATGTGCCGGGTGAGCGCATCGTTGCGGCTAAACGTCTTTTCTTCGGTGCACAAGTGGCACCGAACCTTTTGCTTGCGGGCATTGTGGATAGTATCCTCGTGTCGGGTTAAATCATAAGGCCGGGAGAAAACAGAGTTGCAAGGCTTTCCAGTAGATGGGTTGAGACGCTCACACTTGTGGGGGCCTGCCTGAGAATTCCGTAGTGTAGTGTCCCGAGTAATCAGGTGTCCACCAGGGGAAGTCTGGCGATGAGCCTCGCGCTTGTGTCGCTGGAGCTTGGAAGGCGACTCAAATCGGAGTGTACATCCATGGTAGGTACAGGTGTAGGTTCCCGCATCCGAGGTGGTGTTGCTGGGGCGGGAAATTCCGTTAGGAAGGGACTTGACCTGAGCCTGTGGGGTGATATCCGCAGACGAATGCATATCGCTGCCATTGGAGTCCAAGTGAGACAAGGTCGGCATAAGCTTAGGCTGCTGCTGGTGCATGTAGGTTTGCTGAGGAGCTTGGCTCTGCTGAGAAAATGGGAAGACTGTTTGCTGAACAGGAGCGTACTGTGAAGGAAAAGCATCCATAGTAGCCAAGGTTGAAGCCTGAAGCGATCCGGAAGGCTCACGGCGCAGTCCAAGGGCATCCCCGAGGTTGAAATCACCCTGCTGAGGAGGGAAGAGAGGAGCCATAGCGGCATCCTCGCCATCGTTGAAATCCAAGACTGCATCCTTAGGAGACATAGTCTTCAGGTCAGCAGTAGTGCCTGGAGCAGACATGCTCATTCCGTTTTGAACCATGGGGACACTAGTAGCCATTTGAGACTGGAGTGCGGAAACATTCATGCCGCCAGCGAATGGAGAGTTGTGACGGAAAGGCGAACGCTCACGCTTCATGCCAGAAACTGGAGACTGCGAGCGAGCAGACATGTGTCCTTGGTTAGCAGCCTGCAATCGATCGGCGATGACATTGCGGGGGGCAATCATGTTCTGTCCCATAGACTTGGAACCCTGAGGAGTAGCCATCATGGCGGGGTTGTAGAGCTCGTCTTGGTAAATATCTGAAATGGTACGGTCCAGCTTAGGGATACCAATCATGCCCGAGTTACCGTTGGCGTATTCTGAAGTAGCGTCGGGGCGTAAGTACTGGTCCATCCACTGGTCAAGGTCAGGAAATTGGGTCTCACCATTTGTCATCGATTTGGATGCATCCTCGAGCTCATCAAGGGTATTCTGAGGAGTCACGGGCGAGTTGTGGCTCATAGTTGACACAGAAGGTGCCAAAGAGTGAGAGTACTCGCTCTGCTGTTGCTGGGGAGGAGAGGATTGATGCTGTGACTGCTGGGCCATGATCGCTCTTCTCATCGCAGACTCAACCTCAACATTGCTACCATCGTTCATTGATGGGTCGTAGTTTTGGAAAGCTGGAGCCAACAACGAGTTCTGGATGGGAGTCTGAACAGGAGTAGGCAAAGGCTTGGAAGAGCTGTCAGATCGTCGGTGTTGGTGGTGAACAGATCGTGACGAGGCGGTTGGGGAAGCCTTGTGGGGATATGAAATGCGAGCGGGGCTCAGAAGCTGCAAGTTGCTGTCCCAAGCTTGGTTGCCGGGAGCAATGGGCTGTTGGGCCAACATGGGGGTATAGTATTGAGGGTATTGAGATAGATATTGCTGTGAAGAAGAGGGGGAGGCAGAGCTCTGAGCGTCCAAAGACGGGTTGTATGAGGAAGCTGGGGTCATCGAAGGAGCCCCGAGAGACTGGTTGTCGACCGCCTGAGGAGGGTAAGGAATGGAAAAGGTCGGAGAAGAGAAAGTGGGAGAGGAAGGCGCGGAAGACGGCGGAGAGGCGAACTGGTTCGGTTGGTACTGGAAGGGTGGTTGCAAGTAAGACTGTTGGTATTGCTGAGAGTTCTCGGCGAACTCAGGTGGGAACCGATCGTCTTGTATGATGATGTCCTCTTGGTGGTACGGATCAGTGATGAGACCCTTACGTGGATACATAAACATTATGTTATCACGTATAGAACGTCAGAAGGTGGAGAAAGAGGTGTTCGCCACCGGGGAAGGCGAGTGTTTTATAGTTGGAAATTCCGACGGCTCAAAGTCCGAAAGATCCTTGGGAACGGCCGATAAAGAGACGAGTAGAGTGTGGCTCAGCAATAGGGAGAATAATGCGAAAAGTCTGGAAACGTCGAGAGGCTCGTGATCGAGTGATAATGGAACCGGATGAACCTTATTATAACAAAGTCTGGGACTGTTAAGAGGGTTAGTTTGGTTCTGTAGAATGACTCGATCGGAGGATGAGTCGAATTTCTTTTTTTTCTTTTGGGTTTATTACCTTTAATTTGAGTGATGAATTAAAATAGAAGAGAGGGGAGATAATAAGAAGTTATTGAAGGTTGTTGAAGGTGTTGATATATGAGTAATGGGGAGAGGTCCGATTTGGGGGGGAGAGATTGGGCTTAAAAAGATAAATGCCATCCACATAGTACCATGACGTTCTCCTTTCGGGGCTAGGGGGCCCCAATCGAGACTAGCGGGGGAATACCTAGACATCGGTCATCCCGATACATTTCGACGGGTTTCCGTACGTTACAGCAAGGATCGGCATGTATTTGTCTTCTTTGGGTGCTAGCGGTTATCTATTGTACATTGCGATTACGGAGTTACCAGATTCTTACACGTTTGGGTGCTGCTTGTCCCACCGGGTTGTTTAGGATCCACTGATCTACCGGAGAGCTTGGGATGAATTTATTTGCATTTATGGGATTTATTGGGGATTTATTATTGGACTTTTTGGGGTCGATTTTATGACTTTACCCGTTTAGTGATTTGTCCCCCTTACTATCTGTCGAATTGAATATGAGTTAGTCCTGATCGGGCAATGTATTTTAGAATTAGATTATTATTGTCATTATTTTTTGGAATTTTGTAAATTACAGATTTTTCACGATTTTTCACGATTTCATATTATTTTTATTATCTTATTTTGTGTTCAACCTCCATCTCCTCCCCTGTATGTACAGAAGTATAGATGTAATGAATTGGTGGCTTTTCCGGAGACAGCCACAAACTCCACCATGCAACAAGTAAATGAATACGAATAAGAATAAATCAATAAATCTGATATTTTTGATTGAATGGGAAGAAACCTCCAATAGAAACAACAAGAATCCCAGAAGAAAAAATATAGTGTATAACTCATCAAGATTCATAAGCGCAAAAAGATTCTGCCTACATAGATAGCGCTGATGACTCCGAAAAGAGTCATCTCGGGCGAAACCAAACCAGTAGTGCTCAAGGAATGAAAGTAACCCCGTAAACCGAGAAACCAATCGCTTAGAAATGGTAGGTTTCCTGCAGGATCTAGCAAAATCTCGACAAATCTCGAGACTAGTGTCCGATCGGTGCTCCAATTTTAGGATGGTGAATCCGACAGGGCTGAGCCACACCTTGTTTTTTTTCCCGCGTGACCAAAGTAACCAGAGTCCGTGTTACCCGGGACCCCTACTCCATCCTTAATAATGATCGGTGCCGAAAGCCACATACCCATGTGCTGCGCCACAACGTGGGAACCCTCCCTGCATTCTCTGGGGTAAAAATTCGATGCCAGCTCAGACATGAAAATTAAGAATAATGAAGATATTGTTGAGATCTTTTACTAAACCCTTTCAGGAAGGTCCATTGCTTTCCCCCGGAGAAACAGGTATTAGACACGATCGGGAGAAATTCCCACCATTCTCTGGTATGTTTCATTTGGACTGCCTAATTAGGTAGAGCCCCAAAATATTGGTTATTTTGCGCGGTATACGGCGTCAGGTGAGTGACTTGGATTCAAAATCAGCTGACCCCAAATTCATGTCTCTAGCTAGTTTAGACGCGGCTCATGGAATAACGTCTTATCGCTTCGGCTACACGATCAAACCAGGGTTGGTCACATGGCTCCGTGGCCTGATACTGAAGTTGAGTCAACTGGACACAATACAGCACTTGAGTCAGGCTTTCTTCCATATGGAACCACGCAACAATGATTCGTAATATCTTAGCAACATAAATAATAATTATAAATTCATAAATGACTCTTCATACTACTAACTCAACGGCTTTAGAACTAAGAAACATGTTTTTCTTTCTCTAATCCCTGCACTCGGCTGACTTCTGAATCATTCAGCTAAACTAGCGTGCTTGGGCATTAAAAATTAGATCCCATAAATTATTATTAATTACTACTAACACAACGTGGTATGAAGGTAGTACGAGGTTACCTTCCAGGCTGTAAACATGTAAACGCTACCATTACCTGCATATCAGATCGGATGAGCGAACTCCGACCGGAGATATCTCCTCCTAGCCGCCAGACTACTGTGGAATAACCAGCCTACTGTACTCTAGTACTGCCGCGTGACTTGGCTAGCACCAATTCCTCTGCAAGAGGAATGCAGCTAATTCGTTGGTTCCGTTCGCAAACTCCGTCTATTCCCCCGATAGAGGATACTAGCTGACGGAATGCAAAAGACTGATAATAAAAAAAAGCCTCGGTCGGCATTAGTGATTTTTGTCAGACCGGGTAGTGGGCAACCGAGACGCGGGTCCGGGGTGCCGTGTCTACCGAACAGTCTGGCCCAAACTACCCAGAGTCTTCCCAGAGTCCAGAATTTCAAGTCAAGCGATCACGACTACATTCTTCGTTCTTGGCATTCTTCCCTACGGCCGGGGAGCCACAGGGTGGTTTGTGTTTATTCTTGGATCCGAGACAGATAGCGTGGCCTTCGTCTGGGGAAAAGTGGCGAGATCTCGAGTATTGGCCCACCACCATTACTGTAGCCGTCACCCTATTCTAATTCTAGTAACGTGTACGACAATTACTGCGTGTTTTTTTTTCTTCTGAGGAAAAGCCTCCCACCATAGTGGATATCCATTGTATACGCAGGGCACCACGTATACCGAGCGCCCAAAAACAGTACCACAGCGCAATGCACGATCTTCTATATCGGGCACCTGTCATCAGCTCGTGTCTGTCAAACGAGACACGCATGGGCCCCTGCTGAATTTTTAATTTTTTTCTCTGACAGTCCGATGTTGAGCAGGGCATAGGAAAGAAAAAATTTTCCTCCGAATCCTTTCGGCATACTATGCCGGGCAACAGGGAGAAAAAAACTTCAAATGGTCAGCACCTTAATCGGAGTAGGGAAAGCCGGGAGACCGAGTGCGCTCTGCAGGTGTAGCGCAAACCAGAAAATAGAAAATAGCAACGAGGCTAATGCACAAGAAAATTTTTTCAATGTAAATGATTGGTCAGTTAGGTGGTGTATGGCACAGCCACAGCGTTGGTATGTGCGGATACGCCGTGTATAGAGCTAACGGTATTGTGTATTGATGGTTAAGAGGAATCTGGAAGACGCTAAGGCCTTCTGGAAGCCTTCTAGCGGGCTCCGGGAACTTGGCACCGGAATTCTCCGTTGGACAACGCATCAAGTTGCATCTAGTGCAGTGAAAAAAATTTCATGCTAGTGTCGCATTTATCATTTTACTTTTTGTTCTTTGTTTGTTTTTTTTTAGGGTTGCAGTTTAGATGCTAGTGTCAGCATCTAATCAATCATGTTCGCTTATGGGTCTGACTAGGATGGTTGTTACACGGATAATGTGTGTTGCCGATTTATTCCGATGTCGTGTTTGTGATCTATACTTTGAGATTTGGGATGAGAATTCTACCTAGCGCTGATATTTTTGGAATCAAGGTACTGTAAAACATTTTAGAAAATAGACAAGGTACGATTCAGACCGTTCTGGAACATTCATCTTCGTGAACGATGTTTGTTATGCATGCAAGGGATCTGGAATACCTCGTGAGGTTGCCTACGGGGTACACGATATACTGTATGTCTCGTGTATAGATGATACACCATCTACTTACAGCCTGATTGGCAGACAGAAAAGAACTTGAAAGCCCCTGGTCTCGCTTAGCTGCGACCGCGGAGAACTTCCATGCCTCATCGCCGTGAAATCTAAGACAATCCCTGATTTGAGAGACTAGGAAATCCGGATTGCGTGTCCTCGAGGTTCAAAGATCTCGAACCAGACTTCAGCTGAGCCTACTCATACCCCATCCAATAATATTCATATTCTGCAGGACACTTTGACTTGACAGGACGATCCTTGCTCTCTGATAGGATGATTCGGTTCGTTCCCTTATGGTGGCGATATGAGATCCCACGAATCCACTTCGATCTAGGACACTCCTGTCACTTAACGCGGTGATATTCGTAACTGCATGCTCCACTCAGCTACATCTGTACATACAGTTATTAAGATTATCAGGGATTTCAGGCTTGCGTCCAATCGGATCTCGAGTTTCGTGTTAACTAATTGTCTTCTCACTTAGTGTGTAGATATATCGAATTTCACATGTGAAAAGTTTCCAGTGCGAGCAATCCTTTCATACGCGTAATTCTGATGCTGAGAAAATGAGGAAGATTAGGATTGTATTTCTTTGACAATACGTTCTCCATCTATGTGGGCCTACTTGGCTGCTCGGGGAGATTAGGTGTGGCGGCGGTGGTGGTGCCAGCGAGCTGCCTTGACAGCCCTATGAACTAGGCTTAAGCCACATGGCTTATTGTTGCATTCTATTGAATAATGGATATACATATAACGTGAACAGGGACTCAGACTCGGACTTGCAAGATCCTACTTCAGCCAGAGCTCATGAAGATCCATGATTCCTATCGTCTCGCAGCTGTCGCAATTATTTATACCAGCTTCAACATACAGTAAACCGCCTCTAGTTCTCTCTTTGAACCTGATATTCTTCGCATAGACCCCCGTTCTGCTCTAATGATCCTCATCCTCTGGTTCCTCAATCAAGCCCCTAAATGGTTCTAGATAAACCAATCGCTTTCCCGCCCCTCAAGTAAAATTAAAAATGCGCGAGTATATTACATAAGTAACAACAATCGTTCCTGGATCTGGCTGAGCTTATCGACCCACGTTATTTCCATGACTCCAATCAACACCGTATGGCGAAAAATAGCTAACCACGTGTGCAGGTGACAACAAGGGCAGGGGCAATTTGACCCCCACCGCCCTACTAACCGGCCCCACAATTTTTCTTTCACAAAAATAATGAACCCTCGCTTACGAGGGTCCGCCACCCATATGGAACAGATCACCCATATGGAACATTTTTTCTAAATCTTACCACAACCACTATTATCATCTACCACACCACCAACAATGCCTAAAACCAATAAAGATATAGAGAACCAGATTCAGCTGGCAATAGAGTCTCTCTCTGAGCAATCTAAGCCTAATATTAGGAAGACTGCGCGAGAATTCGCGGTTCCTGAAGGCCGTCTTCGTCGGCGCTGGCAAGGTGGAAAATCGCTTTTCCAACGACAACCTAATGGCCGGAAGCTTAGTATTGCACAGGAGAAGGCTTTATGTGAATATATTGATTATTTTGATGCGGTCGGAGCATCAATAAATCGCCGTCAAATTGCTATTGCTGCCGATTCAATTCTGGAAGAAGATCATACCGACACCACCACAGATCCCCCACAAATTGGCGACCATTGGCTAAAGCGTTTTCTTAAACGGTATCCTGAGTACTATATACGACGTCGGCGAGCTCTTGATGTTGAAAGAGCTACTGCACTGGATAAATCCGTTATAGAGAGATGGTTTCAAGACTATCAACGTATAGTGGCTAAATATGGCATCTGTCAACAAGATATCTACAATTTTGACGAAACTGGCTTCCAAATTGGCGTCGGTCGCGATCAATTTATTATCACAAGACATCCAAAAAAGAAGCTATTTAATGGCTCAGTTACCAATCGCGAGTCTGTCACTGTTTTAGAGGCTGTTTCGGCTGATGGCTTTACATGCCCACCGCTGATTATTCTAAGCGCTAAACAAGCATTACTACGTTGGTTTGATAAAATTGAAGACGACGAGCATCTTGCTATAACTGATACTGGCTATATCAATGATACATTAGCATATCAATGGATTCAGCTGTTTCATAAATGGACAATTTCTCGTACCATTGGGAAAAAGAGGCTAGTTTTATGCGATCGTTTTGGATCACATTTAACGCGTCAATTTGTTGAATTTTGTGAGAAGAATGATATCATTCTATTCTTCTTACTCTCACATACTAGCCATATACTACAACCTCTCGATGTTGGAGTGTTTAGTGTATATAAACACTGGCATAGTGAGGCAGTTGAGGCGGCTACAATGACTGGATGCCGTAAATTTTCAAAGGATGAATTCCTACATTCAATCAGTGAAATCAGACGCAAAACCTTCCGGCCACATACAATCAAGCTTGGGTTTAGATTAACTGGCCTTTGGCCAATTAATTCTAAGCTTATTACCGATGAATTGGATTCGTACGATCCATATTATGATAATATATCCCGGGAAGATACACCATCAGTTAACTCACAAAATACTGAGTTTAGCACCCCAAAAACCGCTGAGAGAGTTCGAAGAATTAGCGATCGTATTAATCAATATGATCCTACTACTCAACGTTTTAAAGAAGGGCTAGCAAAGCTTGTAAAGGGTGCTGAGACTCAGGCAATGTTGGCTGTCCAACTGCAACGGGAATTCGATTCTACACAAGCTATTATGGGAGCACGTCACGCTAGATATGATGCTTCTCGCCGTTATACGCAAATCACTGGTATTATCAATTCAAGCCAGATCAAAGAAATGAAGCTAAAAGAATATAAATTGACTGAAAAAGCCGATCAAGAAAAGACGAAGCGGAAGTGGAAGAAGATATTGGTTGAAATTAGGAAGCATGGAAGAGCCAAAAAACGCCGGGGAAATTAACTTGATTTTGTATTCTAATATTAAAATGGCTGATTGATTTGTTTATTATTTTTAGTTAATTAATTAACTATATGGTGGTGTGGTAAATAGTAGTTGTAGTACGATTTAGCAAAAATGTTCCATATGGGTGATCTGTTCCATATGGGTGGCGGACCCTCGTAAGCGAGGGTTCATTATTTTTGTGAAAGAAAAATTGTGGGGCCGGTTAGTACTTGGTGTTTGCTTTTTTGGCGACACTCTGGTTCGACCAATCACATTGTTCGGCCTCATGTATATGCGAGCCCTGGCCTTACCTCGCACCTCCTCTTTACCTCCCTTGACGTTGTTTTTGTTCGGGTTATTCCAAGCTGAATTCATGGCATCGTAAGATTTGATTTCTTAGTTGGGGGTAGGCACTTGCAATTCATCTCCATATGGAAGAAAACATCTCTGGAGGTCACTTGGAATGTTACGAGAAGCTCAATAGCTCCAGCTGGCAAATACTTCTGAGTTCCTCATCGGTCATTGAAGGTTATGGAAAGTACCCTTCCGCCGACCCCCATGAAAAGGGTGTTTCCTTCAGCCGTTGCGCAATGGGCTCGATATTCAGAAGGCATTGCTAGGAGTTTTTGCCGACCACGAACGATCCAACCATTATCTATATACAGGCTTCGGTTTTCCTCGTCTTTGACATTTGGCCTAATATCAATACGGCCATAGGGTATGTGAACGGTGTTACCGTCTTCCTAAAACTCCAATCGAGGCAAGTCGCGGGTTTGAAAATTGTGGCGCTCCTCCGGAGACCATGACCAAAGTCCAGTCTCGCTAGCGTTGCTTGAAATTCCAGTATCCTGTATCTCCAAATAGCCACTGTGCTCCATGAATGCCAATATGTGTTTCTCTGGTGAGAAACAAATGGCTACAATACGCTCTGTCTCAAAAGACTCCGCCAATTCCCCCCTTGACACATCCCAAATGTTCATAGCCATCCATTCACTGAACCCGACTTTTGTTCCATCTGTCGACCAAGCAATGTACTCACTCTCATAAAAGTGGTAACCAATGTGGGCTGTTTGTCGTATCCCCTAAGCAACATCCTAAATCTTAAAAGTTCCAGTGTTGTTTTCCTGGGTGGGTCTTCTTGTAACAGCAAGCATATTACCATCGGGGAAAATTTAAGCGCGGCAATAATTCTCTCACTACTTCTCAATGTATGGAGTACTTTCCCAGTGCGAAAGTCACAGATCTTCACACGAGGGGACTAGCCTGTAGTAATATCCCTTCTTTTGCGATATCGACCGGATCGCCACGTGAACTGTCGTTGTTCCCAGATTCTTCATTTCCACCCCAAAAGCGATTTATCGTTTCTAAACATGATTGATTGTTCATGCGGCTCAGGCACACCACCAAACACTACAAAGCCTCCAGTAGAGCTTAGCGCAACTTTCCCCAATGCAGGGATTTCAGGCAGAGTTTGTGCCAACTCAAGTGCTCTTAGGTTCCAAATGTCGATCTTTCCGTAACGCTGCTGTTCAACTGGATCTTGCACGACCGCGAGAAAGTCCCCATCCACTGCCAAGAGTGACCCACGCTGTGGTCCTGGGATCATCTCTCCCGAATTCTCCCCACTAGGGCTCCATACTCCAACTTCTGCATAGCAGAAAGTAACAATAGCGCTCTTAGGTCCAACCCGTATATTATCAATACGATGGCTATGTGAGGACAAATCGACTTTCGCTTTCCAATTATTGAGATCCCATAGAGACACGGTTTTATCGACATACCAGGACAGGAGCAGGGCGTTTTCGGGAGACAACATCAACTCTGAGTGGCTGGCAGTGTCGAAATAAAGAGTTTGGGACGATGAATTTGCCTCGCTGTTCCCAAATTCAATGCGCGAGTCACGAATTAAAGAAACTTCAGGAACGAAAGCGATTGAGTCGCCTTTGGCATTGAAGATAACTCTCCTTGGTCCTATTAAAGTGCTGAATCGGAATTTCGTGACTAGTTCATAGACTGACCAGTCCCAAGAAATGATGCGTGTGGTGGCTTCTGAATCTATGTAACATAGGTTGGACCCGGGCATGATAAAGTCACCATCAACATGATTTTCTGTGACAATCTTGTTCAGAACTAGATCCAAAATCTTGATACGATCGGTGGAGTCTCTTAAAAGGAGTTGATTTTCATTCGGTGAAAATGAAACCTTGTGAATCCAAAATTGGAAATCTTCAACTTGAATTATCAAGCTATGACTCGCGGTGTCCCAAATCATAATCGAGTCACCTACCAATCCCACTTTATGGTATGCCAGATCCCAGAATTTGCCGCTCGAACTAAACCCCAGCTTGAAGCCTGAACCACATCTGTCCCGCATAGATTCCAATAGTTCGTGAACTAACTGAACCTGTGTCAATGTTCATGAGTATAAGACGCCCAGTATGAAGCTCAGGGGGACGAGGATAAGCACGGTTATCGCACTCAACACAAGCCACTAATTTCCTATTTTCAGAGAATTTTGTATGGCCGGCTCTTAGGTTGTCATCTGCCTGGACAGAACCTTTATTGGAGCGTCTGAGCAAGATACCCGAAGCCACATCCCAAAGTTGGAAAGAGTGCCCATTATGTAAACCTCAATTCAAAATCTAGGATCGAGAGCAATATCTCAGCGCTCTTCAAAGGTCAAGAGTAAAAAGACCATCAACAAAGAAGAAAGGAGGGAAAAGTCAAAAGCAAAAACATATAACAGTCGTATCTGAAATTTAGATTTGGATCCTCGTTTAATTAGAATTGCATACTCCTTACGGCCTCTCATTGTATTGTGGGAAATTGGCAACGGCAAAGGGGAATCTGGTATCTGATGAGAAAGCATATTGAACACCACAAGCCGCTGTAGGTCATAGAAATCTTCATTCAAAGTGCTAGATCCCAGTCATCTGCCAAGTTAGGCAAGAAAGAGGGCAATGATGTTAGTTCTGGATGAAATGACCATACATCAGTAGGGCCAAGTCCCAGCTCACCCTCCAGCCAAGGCTCTACGGAGTTGGCCTGGTCTTGTACTGCGCTCCCTTCCATAACATTGGCCACGTCCGATGTGTTTTCATTATTGGGAATTGGGTCTACAGTGAAGCTTTTAGACCGATTTGCATCATATTGCCATCGCTCTGGGAGATCACTGCGAATTGTACGATCAAGGGAAATAGTACCGAAGTAAGGAATGTCGACTTTGATGCGTCCGGGATGACTTTCTATGGGTGGAATCCCGTTTGAATTGTCAGATCGAGCCACACTGTCTCCCGTTGCAACCCCTTTCAAAAATCTAAGAACTGCAAGACCTCGACTTGCTACTTTGTCGGGTGGCTCTCCCTCTGCCAATACTTCCAGGGTCGTTATCACCGTTTCGATGGAAAGCCAATCATCCGAATTAAGGGAGGATTGACCGGCCGGTCCAAGAATATTAATAAGAAGAGTGACAGCGGCAGTAAAGGCTTGGAAATCCAGCGATTTGCAGCAAAAGCTGTCCGCAGTTAGTCGACGGATAGATGTATAGCATGTAATAATAGATCGGGATGCATCTAGACAGCTTTGCCAACTGTAGTCATAGCGCCTCCCAGAGTCTAGTAGAAGGGGTAGATGGAGCCAAGCAATAAGCTGATAATGCCATAACTGCGTCATGAGTTTCATATAGGCCTGAGCTCGTTCGGTGGATTTTTCTGGTGACGAGGTAATTGAATCTCCGACGACTGGTTCAATATAAATCGACATGAGCTCTGCATCGATGGTTTGTGTTACTCGAACCATTGAAGGGGTCGCACTGCTAAACTTTTGATTTCGTTCGATGATAGACCCGGCTATGCGACAAAGAAGATCCATACAGGATGTGCTTATTGACTGATCCACGCCTCGTTCCGGATCTAAAGCCACATCAGGAACCCCATGATACATTCCTAACATAAGAGAGAGATATCGGTCGGCGTAAATGATATGATTCCAGATCACTCGTGCCCCAGAAACAGAATTCGACTCTCCTATCGATTCTGTAGGGAGCCGATGAAGCCCGATAACTTGAGCGACGTTAATAGCACGACGATAGCTCAACCAGGCACTGCGTAGTTTTCCATCATTATTATAAAGTACCCCTTGGAGTACTAGACATTCCAGCCCATCAATACTACTCGATAGAATTTCATCGGAGGTAATGGAACGAGCAACGACTCTGACAGACTCTGCAATCAGGCGCGTTGGAGAGTACGGCAGTTCCAATGAATGAGTATCAAACCCTCGTGGGAGCTGTTGGAGGCAAATACCCACCCATAAAAGGACTTTAGCGACTGCGGTTGGATGTCTGTGCGAACGCGCTGCTACTGCGCTCGGGAGCAGTGATTCCTCGTAATTTTGGAAGCATTGGGCTCGGACAAGCCACCAGCAGCTATTGGCTTCTTCAAGTCTGTTTAACGAAGTATTGGATGGTAAGAGACTCAGAAGCTCATGGGAGAGCTTTTCCAGATCGCGATTCATGTCAGCACACAATGTCATGCTTGGTGTAGTAACATCAGATCGTCGAAAGCCCAGCTATGTAATGTTAATCATCTTTCAATGAGAATTTTGGGCATCATATTTACCAATCCATTGTCAAATAGCGACAAAGCCGGTGCATTTTCATTTGCGGGCGTGGCGGCCGCACTGGAGGCAAAGCCATCATATGCGGCCGTGGATGGTAACTCTCGCGCCTCTTCAACACTCCCAATGGTGTCCAGCCGGTGTAAAACCCTTTCAAGAAGGGATTCTACCCGACCGAGTCGATCGCCTAGTGATGCACGATCGGACTCATGAACATTGGGCTCTGGCAAGTCCTGGCTTTGACAAGTAGTCCCCCTTGCCAGGCATTCGCGACAACTTTGGTCGCCATCGGAAACAAAATGACAACGAACTTTGCGATGTTTGCCTGTATTATAATCAGTCTAATCCCTGCGAAGTCGTCACAGTGGGTCCGATCCGACACTTCACACATTGCTCACTTACATTCCCAACAACTGCGAGTCCCCTTTCTGATTTTCTTACGAGGTGGCTGTTGGTCCTCGGGCGGGGCCAAGGTTCGATACAGATCGGTCTGTATCGTCGCACTCATAATGATTGATCGTTTCAACGCGCTAGCACCTCCACTGGCATCCTGATCATAAGTTTCTAACTTAGGAGTATAGTGGACTGCGACGCGGAGCAAATCCGGCACAATGTTTGTTGTGAGCTTCCGGTTGAAAGAAGTTGTCAACATCAGTGAAGTCGTGGCCGTTGACCGCCTCGGGCTTCACGTTACACAAGTCAGCAAGGCAACGTTCAACCTTGAAGGCTTAATTGCTACTTCTGAAATGAATGTCTCTAACTGATATCAACTGGTATCAAAAGTAATCAATGATCGTTCTTGTTTATTCTGGATTTAAGATGGTGGCTACAGCCTCATGGGGAAAATGCGACTAAATATATTTTGAAGTGGGAATTCCGGAGTTCTCCTATGGTACTACACTAATAGTACTAGAAGTTCAAGTTTTTATACCTAGGTACACGACTTGGAATAGTAGTATCAGATCGGCTAAATTACTACTACGATATCTAAGCAAGCGAGCTGGTGATTTCGCCAGCTTATATATAGTATTATAGACCTATTAATACCTAATAGGAAGTACTGAATGACTCCCCTCCACTGGCAGTTGCTGAGACCCACTCTTGTACCATATGATCCACCTCAAAGACCTATCTAGCACATACGACCACAGGGTGTGGAGAACAGGGCTTCCCGTCCGCTCAGCCGTACTTAAGCCACACGCCGGTCAGTTAGTAGTATGGTGGGTGACCACATGCGAATCCTGACTGTTGTATGTTTTTTTTTGTGGTATTTTTTTATTTGTACGCTTCATCCTGCCGTGCCTGAACTGCTGACATGGTCACTATCAGAAGACACAGTTGCACACTCGTCTCTATCCAAGCAAATGTTTCATTCAACCGTTTGAGCATGGCTTGAAAGAAGCTAGCTAAGCTATGGACAAGGAATTCTCAGATGAGAGGTGCCAGAGCACATCCAACATAAGGCTATTGTTACTGTACAGAACAGAGACACATCACCTTACAGTATCAGTAATCAACTCGGACTTCGGGGTCAGCATTATGCAAGACAGCAATGATCTCGGCCCAGACCTTCTCTCTTACAACCGCTGCATCTTGGCTTGTGACAATAGTACCAGGGCTATTTGAAACATGTATCAGTGACCCAGACTACTGGCTTTGAAAATAAGAGACTTACTCAGCATTGATCTGATTCTCCAGCCACTTTCCGTGCGTTTTCGTGCCCTGGGTTGCTGCATGCAGCAGTGTTTTGCTACCTTCTTCCACTGTCCTAGCAATCAAGGCTTGGATCAGCTTCAGAATCCATGGTGCCTTTTCCCTTGTGAGAAGATCCGATTTGCAAAAACCTGGCGCTACGGCATTGACAATCACAAGAGGGTTTCCAGACTCATCACGAGGCACGAGTCGAGCTAACTCCATGGTGATGAAGATATCCATAAGTTTGGTGACACCATAGCGTTCAGTAGCACCTGCTGTCTGAGATGACTTCCACTGCTCCTCGCGGTTCAAGAAAGAAAGAACCATCTTCTCGTTTCGCTCAGAGAAGTTGATGGATTTGTGAATATCACTTGTAAGAAGGACCAGATGAGGTTGTAGGGATGGATCTCGCTCTTTTGTTTGCAGCAATAGCGGTAAAAGTTTGAGACTGAGAAGTGCAGTTGATAGAACATTGACCTGAATTCCTCTCTCCCATCCATCGTGGGTAGTGGAATACTCGGCTGATGCAATTCCTGCATTCATGATAGCTATATCTAGTCGGCCACCCTCTAGCATAACATGTTTATGAACTTGAGCTGCAAAGGCCTGGACACTAGCAAATGATTCAAGATCGACGGGCCATACAAGGATCTTTCCTATGTCGTTACAGCCGGCAACACTTGCCTCGATATTAGCTTTAGCATCTTCCCCTTTGCTAATGCTTCGAACGCCCAAAATGATGGTACCGGCGCCCAGAGCAAGCGCGTGTCTGGCAGTTTCTCGACCGAGGCCAGTGTTTGCCCCGGTGATAAGTATGGTCTTTCCCTTAATGAGCGAGGGAGGGGGTAGAGTCAGTTTGGTAAATAGAAGGCTAAATAAACCGCTCATAGTGATTTATGTATTTGTGATGGAGCAAAAATGTTGAAATTTAGTAGACTCTAGCTAAATTCAAGTCCTCTTGGGGAATGGTATTTATTTCGAGCAGTGGAACCTGCCTTGCTCTGCATAATGATATCCGACGGATGAACTTCAAGTTTAGTCTATACAAACAAAGACGTCGGAGTCCGGACTCCAGACCAGCGGAGGCGGTTGAAAATCAGGCCGAGTCCGCAGGTCGGAGATAAGGTTTTAACTCCAGCACGTATCCGATGCACGCTCCAGCCTCGGAGATCTATTGCACATCGTTCAGACAACTAATGGGATCATTTTCTCTAATCATGTCCCCGTTGAAACCCTCCACACATTCCCTTGTGGATTCAACAATACTGGCATGTGTGCATTGCGCCAGGTCAAAAGCCAAATGCGACAGAAAGGTATAATGGTCAACTTTCCGAAACATCAATGAATCAATACTAAATCCAGGAATTAGGTACCATGCTCGCGATGCAGGCTGAAGAATCTAACCTGCCAGTCCCGAGTTCCACTTCGAGGCAAAGGTCGATTATCCACGAATAATAAACTCAAACCGCCACCAACCACTAAGAACAACGAAAACTCCGGTACCGTCGAGTCTGAACCTGTCACATGTACCATCGATAGGGGCACCGATACAGCTCCACAACCGAATACTACGGGGAATGGCTTGTACATGAATTGGTCCCATTCAGCGATTCATAAATGGCCCAGGAATCGCCCAAGTAGCAGGTTGGAAGCGGAGCAAGCAGTCTCCTTATCGCGACTCTTAGCTGTACCTCGCGTGGATGAAAGTTACACTCTCAATCTCTCTTCTTCGAATTTTATGCTGGAGACAGTCGGGGTACTCAAAGAATCTAATTTTTCTGTTCAGACTCGAGCGCCCCCATCCACAACCCAGTTGCCTTACCTTAGTGAGATGTCTGCATGGGATCTCCCTTTTAGTATGACCCCAGACATGCCACCAAGATTGACAAATGACGGTGTAGATGGTCTCATGGATAACTGCCTTTCAGCGCCATTTTCATTCTCATATCTGGAGGGCAGTCTGTCTGATTACGACCAGCTGCATACACCGGAAGGCTGTTCACTTTTTCACCTTGATCAAATCAGCTACTCATAATATCAAACGTTTTGAAGGACCCGATCAGCTTTATGGATCTAACAGGGCCGGCATCTCTAATTCAAACATATTTCAAGCATACCTCAATGAGGACAGGCACCTGTAAATAGCTGCCTTTTTCTCTTCTTCTTCTTCTTCTTATCTTATCTTCTCTAGTGCGTCAGAGTTTTCTCTTCTTGTTCCATCATCTTGCCTCTCCTCCATCGATAGGCCAAGATAACACGAAAAATTCGAATCTTCACGATTCTACTCCAAGCGCCATTTTCTATATTGATCAAGTTGGCTCCCTGAAAGAGTTCCTCGATGAAGACAGCCGACTCAAATTTTACTTTTTTTGCCGAAACATCCTACTCACACTGGCACTTTGTCGCAAACACGCAGTTGCTACAGACTAATTTGGCTTCAGAACTCTGCCCTGCATAGTATCAATGGGCTTGAGAGCCCAGATTACGCCAGATGGGGGCTCAGAAGTGATTGCGAACAATGACCTGACTGAATCCAGAATACCCAATTCATCATATGGGCCAGCAACAGCACCCTAAAACTGGCCTCGGAGCCGAGTCTGCACATGTGTCCGGCCTTTCTTAGATTCACCAGCAGCTTGCGAAACAGGTTTATTCAGCATTAGGTGAAAAATTCATGTCAATTACTCTTAGGTCTTTCAAAAAAAAAAGGGGGGGGGGGGATGATACATGATCTCGAGTCACTGTTTATTGATGAGAGAGGCATAATGTAGTCAATTGATAGAACATGCTATCCATTTCACTGCTTCCTTTCAAAATATCCCCAGGAAAACAGTTACAGAGTGTAATTAAAACGACCTTTACAATGGAATGATCCAGCCATAATCTACTTGGCAAATGATTGGTCATAATCTTATCGGCCACCCCTTTCCGGTTTAGCTTCGTCACGGGTACAAGCCAAGAAACAGCACGTGTGTCCCATGAACGAAGTACAGTAGAATTCGAAAACAGATTGACAGATTAACCCTTGGACTCACACTTTCTTCCCCGGGACGCCCCACTCAGATCAAGGAAAAGTCCCCACCATCTTTTCTTGATGTATCTCTGGGTCCAGACCAAGGCACGGGCAGGGCTTTTGGCAGTTCCCTATGACGCCCATCCGCGAAAATTCGCGGCTGACACCGCTTTATTCTCCGAGGTCTCCTGTGTGGGCTGTTTTCCACCCCTCCCTACCATTCATTACATTCCACTGTATTTTTAATTCTTGTTTCACTGCCTTCTTCACTCCTTCTGCTGGCGATCCCAACTGAACCCGGCATGATGAGCGCGGAGCAGGGAGATCGCGATGTCGACTTACGCGCCCGGGAGTTGTTCCATTATTTTCAGCCAGACAATCCGGCCCTGATGCCGTTCGGCCAGCACGCGACTCGATCATGCGAAAATCCCACTATTCAAAAAACAAGTCCAAATCTGGTGTTGACGGCCCTGGCACAGTTAGCCGCATTGAAGCTGGGGGTTCAGCGCAGTGTTATCAGGTACGATTTTCTCTGTCGCGATGCTTTGGAGGAATTTGATCAAACGCACACATATCTTAAAATTAATCATTCAAATTCCCTAAGATCGCCCCTGTGAAATCGTTCATTGTACCTTTGTCATCGCGCAAACCTTGGAATCCATCCTCAAGATAGTTACTTACCCAGTGATAATCGTCCAGTCTGATTGATCGGGAAACACTTTATGTGGTAGCGGAAGCGTCACGGTCGCTGGATTTGGCAAACAATGACCGATATGACGGAGACGGGGATGGTCTCTGGGTAGGCTGTTCGCGAGGACCCGTTGCGGGAACTTTGTGCGAGGTAATTCCTGCGAGCTCCACAATGCCTTCTTATTCGACTCATGAGGATTGACTATGGCTGACACTTGCTTGATGGTTACAGAAAACCATTACCTTAAAGCCCGCGGACGGGAAGCATGCGTTCTTCATCGTAGAGGATTTAAAGCAGGATCCGACCTTTTCCAATTTACCTTGTGTCGCAAAAGATCCGCATTTCCGGTTCTACGCCGGCACACCACTGAAAACCGGTAATGGTATCAATATTGGTAGTTTGTACGTGATTGATCCTCGACCCGATCACCGTTTAAGCGATTCCCACAAAGAAACACTTGGAAATATCGCGGATGCGGTGATGGAGTATCTGGAGACTTCCCGGCAGTCATTAGAGGCTAATCGATTGACGAAGCTATTGGCTGGCCTAAATACTTTTGTGCAAGGAGCGGCCAGTTCGGATACCTCGCGTGACTTAACAAGGCACAGCCCAGGCCGGCTGGACTGTCTCACATCATATTCATCATGCGAGCAACAAACTCCTGACACCGAGGCTGAGGAATATATGTTCAAGGCCAGAAGCAGAAGCCCACCACTAGACCCGTCGACTCAATCGAATAGTGACGAAGCTCTTGATGGTGTGCCTTCTAGCATCATTTCATCTACAACTCGCAAACGTTTACCAAGATCGAAGACAGAAAAGTGCCCAGATTACAAGGATAACAGAGCACAGCGGATATTTCAATGTGCTGCCAACATCATGCGAGAAAGCTTGGATCTGGGTTCAAACGGTGGTGTGGTCATCGCCAGCACCGGCGAAGATATCGACCAGGATTGTTCCGATAACTCAGGCGGGGAAAGGGAGAAAAAACTGGCCAAACTATGGGCGGTATCGGACAACAATCACCAGCCCCATGAAACTAGGGAAGAATTTGATTCATATCCAGCATCACAAATGGAATCAAGTTTTGTACGCCGAATGATACGAAATCACCCGCGCGGCGGACTCTGGTATCTAAACTACAATAGAGAAGCCTTTTCATCCGATGAAGATGGAATCAGCTCGGGGAGCATGAAGGATGCTCCGAATCCCTCCCAACCCCCACTGTCAGTGCATCCAGCGTCGCTCAGATCGTTGCGCGAGAAGGATCTCCAGTCGATGAAGAAGAACTTTCCCAAAGCGACGAGAATTATCTTCGCTCCCCTCTGGGACTCTCTTAATTCGCGATGGTTCGGTGGCGCTTTTTGTTGGAGTCAAGCGGAGACTCGAGTGTTCAGTGCACATGTCGATCTGGGTGGACTCTTTGGATTTGGCTCATCCCTAATGGTCGAGCATAGTCGTATTCAGAGTCAAGAGTCGGCTAGGCAAAAGGGTGATTTTATTAGTACCATGTCGTGAGTACCACGGGCCCTTCCTATATTTTTACCTTGCTATGGACATTCCTAACGACAAGACTACCAAAGACATGAATTACGAAGCCCACTACACGGCATCTTAGCATCTAACGAATTACTCTTCGATCACATCGATTCAGAGTTTGCTAAACGGCTTCTTGACACTATCCGTGCTTGTGGACAAACCCTCCTTGAAACCTTTGAGCAGATCTTGGATTTCACCAAAATCAACTCTTTTGAGAGGGACCTACCGAGATCTCGCTCGCCCCATCAACGTCTCCAACGTGATCGGCCGCAGTCATCACGCATCGTCAAGCTGGTCGATGTCCTTGCAGTCGTTGAAGAAGCTGTTGAAAGCGTCTGCTCTGGACAGGCCCTATCAGGTATCATGAACGGAGGCAGTGCATCTGCGCGGCTATGGCAATTGGATCCAATGGATGACACCATGAGAGGATCGCAAACCACTAACGGCGAACAAGTGGACGTGTTTCTCGATGCTGCGCCCCAGAACTGGCTCTATGTACTGGAGCCAGGTGCTTTGAGGCGCGTCGTTATGAACGTATTCGGAAACGCGTTAAAGTACACGGAAGCCGGATCTGTTTCCCTCCATATTGAGACTCAGACGTCAAAGAACGACTACCCAGTGCTCCTGATGACAGTTTCCGATACAGGCAGTGGTATTTCAAATGACTACCTTCGTTCCAATGTTTTTACCCCATTTTCACAAGAGAACCCAATGTCACCAGGCGCGGGGCTTGGTCTCTCACTCGTTCGAGGTATACTTCGTTCGCTGGGTGGAAGCATTGCAATCAAAAGTCAACTCGGCGTGGGTACTGTGGTGAAGATAACGTTCCCTCTTACATACTCTCAACAGCGCAAGCTTTCTGAAACCGAATCTCCTGCCCCGGGCTTGTCATTACCCGCTGTGACATCTATCGACCGTGTTACCACAAAGCTCGAAGGGAGCAGGGCATTCTTTTACCCCACGGACAATTTCCAATCCAGCAAGCCGTCATCATCTCATATGATCAAACAATATCTAACCAACTGGTTCGGCATGGCAACTGGAGACCAGGCTGTTCCTACCACATCAGACTTGGTGGTCGTTGACGAGCGTCATCTGGATCAACTCCCGGGTGCATATCGTCAAGCCCTAATTTTGGTCCTGTCTCATCGAGGTCCTAGCCCATATTCAGCGGTTGCTTCAACGAAAGAGCAACTGATCAACTCAATATGGCTGACTCTCCCGTGTGGGCCTCACCAGCTAGCCAGGACACTTTTGGGCTCTCTTCAAAAATTAGTGTCAAGCAAATTCCATACGCCCGGTAGCACAGCGAGACATCATCAGAGTGACGCAATTTTGGACTCAAAATCAACTGATACGCAGACGAAAAGGGCTCTCCTTCTGCAGCATGAAGTACGGCTCAAATCAACGAACCCATCTCCGTTGGTCACGGCGTCTACCCCAAATGAAGAAATCATGAAGCCCACTATCACGGACCTTGAATTGCCAGTTCATATTGAGAAAGATATCCAGGAAAATCATACTTCCTCGCTGACTGAAGCAAAACATGGTCTTCGAATCCTCTTGGTAGAGGACAACGCTATAAACCTCGCGCTCCTCAGAAAGTTTATTTCAAAAATACCAACGCAAGCCCTGCACTGCGCTGTAAATGGCGCAAAGGCCGTTGAACTAGTGCAGAAAATGCCGCAAGGCTATGATTATGTCTTCATGGGTGAGTGGTTCCTTTTTCGACCCCCAGTCTTTCCAAAGTTTCCCAGCAAATTCTAACAAACTCATACCCAATAGACATGTCTATGCCTGTTATGGACGGATTCGAGGCAAGCAAAGAGATTCGATCAATAGAAACAAAGCGGCAGACTGTGTCTCCTGCACGTATAATCGCCCTCACTGGCCTGGGATCGGATGCACATATCTCGAGAGCTTATGCGGCAGGTGTTAATGTCTTCCTCCGAAAGCCGGCCTCTCTCAAGGATATAATGGCCGTACTGGGGGAGTGAGAAAAGTTGAAAATAATCCCAGTTTAGAAAGCACCACCGGAACAACCATCCAAACCGCTGCGTCCGCGACCGGGTGCTAACCGGGTGATCATCATTGAAAATTTCTCGCTTTGGAGGCAATCTAGGCTTTCAATCTTGCGATAAGTGGCGCAACCAAAGTTGGAACTTACAAGAATCGCGCATCACGAAGTCTTGAACGTGTTGCTGAAACCTCCTGCCCACGGGCAATTAGTTCAGCATCTTGCTAAGCATCTCCATTATCGAGCATCCTCTTTGTGTATAGGATTTACCCGTCTTTTCCCCTTTCGATCATGCGGTCGAAGGATTATGCTCTTCTAGTAGTTGAAACAGATGCCATACCCAGCCTGAAAATGTTGTCTCGGCAGAAATGACTTGACCATGTCTGGACCTGTTTGTCGATGGCGGTCCAAACAATGTCGGCCAGTGTTGAAGGAATGACTATTGACTGATACAACAATAGCCGCGTCCCAGCTCTGAGACTTGTTTCGTGAGGGACTTTCTGATCAAAAAAATAACTTGTAGCTTCTTTCAATTGCCAAGCTGCATGCCATATCGTCTTCCTTTGCGTCCTTCGACACAATATTTGTCATTCTAGCAAGTAGTTGTTACAGCTTGGAAGGCCTCGTCCTTGGCTCTGTTTTCGTCCGAATCAGTAGAGGAGTATGTGGTTCCTATCGGCCTGCCAGTTCGGGTCATCTTCGAGCAGGAGAGACGGCAACAGACAGTACTTGGATTGTGTACAGTAAAGACCGCGAAGAGTTCCCTTGTTGTGGCCTAATTTGAATCCTGTTCCCATGTCTCGAGCTGTTGGGGCTGAGAGATGTAATTATTGTGGTACGGGCTGCCGTCCATATCTCCACACAACTAAAGCCCAGATTTTCCCCACTTTCCGTGAGAGGTTACGGTAATTTACAATATGTGAAAAAAATCTCACCCTGTTCTCACCTCTATCACCCAGTCTGTAAAATTCTCACCCATATCACCCACACTCACCTACTGTAAATCTCATCGCTGCTCTAGGGTGATAGGGCTCTACAAACGATCAGCCGTGCGGATATATGTGGCTTAAGTAGGGCTGAGCGGACGGGAAGCCCTATTCTCCACACCCTATGGTCGTATGTACTGAGAATAGTAGAGAAAGAAATAATGTACTATTTTTTAGTCCAGGGGAGTGGGGAAGCGCCGCTTTAGCGTCGCGCGACCGGGGGTGAGAAGGGTGAGTGCGCAATATAAGGTGAGAATGGGGTGAGCCTGGGTGAGAATCATACTCTATAGAACGGCCACCGCACTGGTCATTTCAGCTGAGTTGGCTTGAAGTATCATTGGGCCAAAGTCTCCCCTTGAAACAGTCGGCCTCCTAGCATCTGCACACAGCCCCTATGTGTTTATGAAAACCGTAAAGCAATTACAGATCCAACGCACAGCGAGCCTTTCGTCAGGAGATATAAGTTCGAAAGTTCCATTTCCAACCCTCGCGCAAAAGCTCTTTCAAGCTTTAGCAGAAGCGTTCATGAGCGCGCCGATAGCCTCTGCATCGAAGCCGTGTGACTTGTGTTTGACTGCTGTTCTTCCTTCGGAGATTACGTTGTTGTTGCGGTGGATAGTGTAGCCATAACCCACACAGCGGGTTCCATCGTTGTATTCCAAACCGTCTGTGTAGATGACAAGGTCGCGGTGCGGCAGGGTGCGCAGCCATTCGAGAAAGGCGTGTCGCCCCTCCAGCTTGGTTTTCCCTTAGGTTGGATCGACCCTACACCCTGGTGAGTAGTGTGGCAGGGCTAGTATCTGTCATGGGATGTACAGGTATCGTAGAAAATAGTATGGGGATATAAAGGCTATTTACATGTTATGAAGTAACAGACAGTTCATGTATACAAGCTCATCTTAGCTTCACCCGGAGGCTACTAGTCACCGACCCTGCGTAGAAAGGTGAGCTCTTCGTCGGTGTTCTACCTACCTATCTACTCTACGTACTCAAAGCCTTCCTGACTGGCACACAAAACGGAAGAGTTCAACCATCCACAAAACAATCATCTCATCAATCAAAACAGACGCCATATACTTGAAGCCAAGCAAACCCCCAACCAGCGTTCTCGCTTCCCTCTCACAGGTCCTCAAGCTCGTTACCGTCCCCCTCGGTAGCTTGAATCCCCCGCTCGATGTCGACAAGAACTGTATCGCGGGTCCACTCACCTCCAAGAGATAGTCGGCGGTCGTTTTGCAGGAGGGCAAGTTGTCGTTCGAGCTGTACTACGCGGCGGCCCTCGCAGACCTGGCAAGGTACTGGCTCTTTCCACCACTTCCGCAGCCTGAGCGCAACGCCCACTATGGTAATGACGCCGGTGATGACGGTGAAGATGACGGTAATGTGTTCGAATGTTCCCCAAGCCATTTTGATCGTACAGTGTATAATAGGCTGGGAGGTCGACAGGCGTTGGTAATTGGGGAAGAAAAGAGAAAAGAGAAAAGAGAAACATGAGAAGCCCAGGGAAATCATTAATGTTTACAATGGAAGTATAGCTATTCAGAGGGAAAGAGCGATTAGCCATGGGGGGCAATTCTGGGAAAACGAGTTTCTAATGGCAACAAATGCGAAAAATATATATGTAAGGAAAGAGCGGGCTGTTCGTATTGAGCAATCTTTGGCCTCTTTAGCTCCGCTTATAATGTCTCCATAACACTTAGAGACAAGGAAAGGAAATACACACGGAAATGGCACTATCTATTCATTAAACATTATACTCGGTACAGTAAAATAGCAATTAATTAACCTCAAGGTCTCACTAAATACGGAATTCTATTTCAAATAAGAGTTGAGTCTCCAGCTCTCGTTGGGCCATTCATTACCTCTCAGATTCCTATCCAAATCTATTTCAAAAGCGTTTCGCCCCTCTTTAGTCTTAATCCATCCTCTCCATGTGCATACACTGGCCGTGGTGCCCTGAACGCCGATATAAAACTTGTGTTCGGCCTGGACGAAGAAGTCCTGAAGCCATCGCCCTGTATCCCTGTGTAGGCAGTACGGAAAGCATCCCACAGGCTTCACAGCTTGACTTCTATCACAGAGTTCAAATCGAAATCGGTTATGTAGGCACAAATCTCGGGTCTCTCTGTCGAGCCATATTCTGGTTTTGGTAAAGACCTTTCCTATAGAAGGATTGACAAGGGTGCATTCATGTGATAATTCCAGGTAGTGACAGCTCTCGTTTAGTTTGCTTTCATTAAAATGCTTGCTCATGTAGCCTCGATTCCTGTAATGTATGGCGGTACTCGGAAGTTGACAAAATTGGTAAAAGTGTTGTCTTTGATGGAACGTCATGCCATCACAGGGGCATATGTCGACTTCACCAGTATATGCGAGAGAGCATTTCACTTTAGACCCTGAAGGCTTAGTGAAAAGAAGGTCTTTTCCAAGGAGACTAGTCCCACCAAGGTGGCAGTCAGAGCCGCAAGGCTGTTGGGTGAGTCTCCACTTTGATTCCAGGGCCCGTCGCATAGAATGCGGGTGAAGGCTCTGGCATTGACAGCAATATTTCCAGCGATTATTCTGGAGTCGACAGAGTAATTGTGGTCTTGCTTGGTCGAGAGTAGTAAGTTCAGAGGTAGATAGCACTATTCCCTGCTGTATATATGCCTTTTTCTTTGGTAGAAGCTGGGCCACAGTGGTTCCATGTTGTTTAACGTATAATTGAAACCACGCGAAGTAATATTTACAACTTAGTGAGAAGCAGATTTGGTTCATCTTTGGAAGAAGTTCGAATATTAACTCCAGTAGCTCTACTGGGATATTTTGAAAGACCTTCGACTTCAATCGGTGATCTATACGAAAAGGTCGTCCCAACAAGGCCGTGGTGGCTAGCCGAACACTGGATGGACTCATGTTAAGTTTGAAACGACTTTCAAATTCAGGATGCAACTGTTGATGGGCAGTCAGGGGTATTTAGATTTGAAAGAGGATGGAGCAAAAAGATAATTAAAAACTAGAAACTCGAGGATTGGAATATGAAAGATAAGATTCAACCATTTGATACGTATCTGTGTCATACATAGTGGGCCGCGAGACTAGAGTAGTGCTAAGCCTAATTTGGCGAGGAGGCTAAACCTATTATCGCAGCCGATCTTTTACCAACTTGTTTGGACCATGGTCGGACAATGTACTCAAGGTCATATTGACGAGCTCTTGAACTGTATCTTGCACACTGATTTGTTCCTTCCAGACTATGGTCTCTTCCTTGGTCACTGTCTCGAGGCGTTTGAACTTGGGGGAATTTTCGAGTTCTCGCATGAAGGCATCTTCTGTCATAGTGATTTGTGTCATGGTGAGAGTGTCGAACAAAGTAGATATTCGTGAAGAGATTGACAATTTTGAAGAAATCTGGGAAGGAGAAACTGTATTCAATTAAGGGCGAGGCATCTGTGACTAGAATACCCACTGCCGAAGATGTACGGCCCCGCGAGAATTTCCTTCCTGAACAGGACAGCATCGGGCTAAAATCTCCGCAGACTCCACTCATGTGGGGTAAAATGAGGCACAACCCGATTCTGGGGATAGTCTGAATTCGAGTGTTCCGTGCCGTCCCATTTTTATTTCCAATAGCTAGGCTTTCGGTTTTTCTTTCCCTTCTTCTTCTTCTTCTTCTTAGTATCGTGGAAAATGGTTCATATATGGCGCCAGATGGTAACGATTGGGGGCCACGGAAAGGTGGGAAAATATCAACCACATAAAAGACAGTGAATCTCGTATCTCGTCTCGATTTAATATCCAAATTATAAATTATAATCTTAAACTATCATATTCAATGTACTTTTCAAAAACCAATTCGAAAAGGAATGTCACATTGTTCATGTATTAGTTTATAGAGGGTGTTATGGACCGTAGGGATGTACATCGGTCGGGTTTAAAAAGAAGCAGTCGACTTGGATGACCCCGTCGGCGCCCGTCGCATCCACAGGTATAGTGCAAATACCGCTTTTCGACGTCTTTGAATCTCGCTAGCACTTACAGGGCGGCCTCGAGCCTGTGCAACTGCGCCACGCATCAATTGTCGGAAACTTCTTTGGTGATCCGTGCTTCTTGTGACAAGGCATGATTCAGTGGCTCGGAGAATAATCTCACATGCATTCAGAATGTCTTCTCCGGACATCCTTTGCAGACGCTCAACAATCAAAAGGACCGGAAAACTTCCGTGCAATAACTGGATGTTGAAGAAATATGGCATGAAGCTCATGTCTGGGTCGAATTCCAGAATCTTTTTCAACCAAGAAGTTGCTTGCAATGTGTGAGATATCGTGGATGAGAAGGCTGGAGAAGTCCAGAACTCCTTTTCTTCAACTAGAAATAACCAATCCCATTTGCCCACTATGAGTATATAGAGAACTTGGACAAAGTATGACGCGTACAGGGCCACTATTCCAGCTCGCCAGGAGTACTTTGATAGTTGCAGGCTAACAGCTTTGTTGGTGGTTTTCCAGTCAACAGTCAAAGACGGTAAATCCACCATTGGTGTAGGCAAACTGGTCTGGTAGATCTCAAGACGGCTTATAACTTCTGCCGCTTGAACTTCATATTCTTCGTTTCCCTGCGAACACACAGACCTAAGCCTCATTACTTGCCCCGTGATTGTCGTAAGCGGAAGAAGAAATCCAAAAATGGAATAGCCACGGCAACTATAATCAGGAAAGGCCTGGCGTTTTGTTTGGGACCCTGTATGGAATGATTGAAGGCCCTGTGAATGCAAGTCATTGCTCTTGATGGGTGCAGCCTGCCATGAATCTTCATTGAGTGGAAGTAATAAGTTCCTACATTCTTCATCGAGAATATTCGGCGGGTGGTTGTGGGAAAATGCGAAATGTCGATCCATGATATATAGCATCCACCATGTTCGCCTTCGCTCTTCGCGGTGCTCTTCTGTCATAACGGATTGTTTCGTTCTATAGTATTTATCGCGTATGCAATCGAAAGCTGGTTGTGTGTTGTCATGGTGAAATGGTTCCGTGTTGTCTAGTCCATCTAGCTGGATCTGATCATTGTATTCTTGAGAATCCTTGGTCATATTGTCGGCATTCGGGATTTCCTTTGTCTCCTGGTTTAATTTGAGGCGTCGGGCTAAAGCCAGACCCGCCTTCCACCTAACCAATAGTCAGTATTTATACAAGAAAAATGAGTCGAGTTCAACATACCATCGGCTACTTGCCTCGTTTTGTTCCATATAGGTGATCCAGGCAACATGTATATAAGTAATTACATGATCCAACGAAGCATCTGATTGTATCAGACTATAGTCTGCATTTCTTTGAGAGTTTGGTGGAGCAGTCGTCGATATTTGTAACAAGGTCATTGTCAAATTTCTGAGAAAGCGGCACACGCGGCTTTGTTGCGAGGATGATTTGAATAAAGAGAGGGCCCGGTCATCTATTGCAGCAATCCAAAGCATACTTGTCAAAAGGGAAGGGTCGGTCGGTCGGAATTCATGGCTCAGAAAGGAGTTCTCGCGCAAGATACAGCCATTATTGTGGCGATACATGCCATGAATGTGGTTTGGAAAGGCGCAAGTGAAATATGATTCGAGCAGATGGCACATCGCCTGAGGAGAAAGGTGCCTCTCGACCAACGAGGAGATCTTGTTCAAGATGGGGTATTTCAGGACGGGTCGTGAGATTGATTGATTTCCCGGGCTCAAGTAGCTGGTTGGTGATGATATTGAAATTGTTGCGGGCTCTTGAATCGGACTGTGGAATACAATCTCGACGGGGTCGCCTATTTCTGGTAATGGTGGCAGAGAAGCAAGGCTTTCTGTACTTAGCCCAGGCGAATCCACGGTCGGATAGACAGGCGATGTCGCTTCCTCCGGGGTATGGATCATCTTTGCTTCCCACGGTTGAGATTCATCTGGCATGGACTGACCAGAATCAGTATAAAGTTCCAAGAACATATCCACTTCGTTTGTTACTGGTGACCATGGTGATGTAGTTGGACTCAAGGTGGCATGACTCAAGCTTGGTGGTGACATGGGGTTGAATTCGGCCTCGGCTTGTTTTGCCTCTTTACCACTGATGGAGAGGCAAGTCTCCTCCATGTCAGCAAGCTCGCGGCGTGACATACGACCTCTTTTTCGTCGCTGGCGCGTGAACACGCAGTGGATTCCTTTGCGCAGGCAACGCGAGCATGATAATGCAGATCCCGAATCACATTTCACTCTGTGGGTATGACAAAAGTCGCAGGCAGCTTGGTTTCGTCGGCCATTTCTGTTGCCGCTCGGACGCTTGATCGGGCCGGAGGGCGGGGGTGAAGACAGATGATCCCCGCCTTGAACATCGATTGTAGCATCAATCATCATGTTTCGTGGCCAATATTTCGATCATGAACGAGTGAGGTGTCCGAAATACTTCTGATGGTCCAGTTTTTATGAACGACAAAATCACTCATGGTGGAACTGGGAGTATTTCACTTATTTTCGAAACTCTTCCATGTTTGCATCGTCATCGTCCCTGATCAAAAAAAAAGGTTTTTCAGTGAATTCGCTTCCTGGACAGGGGACAACAAATAATATCCCCTCAACCACTGAGACAGGCGCGCCACTCACAGTGTCATATCCACACTGCGGGTTGACTAGCCCATCTAAGAATCGTTTGGGTAAATTTTCCCCGCGAGAAATATAGTTCGGTCCGACTGTCCATATTTCCCCGTATCAGCCGAGATGATGATTGGCTCTTGGAGGCGAGCTCCACATCAATTGATCTAATTCAAAGTTAGTGGCTTTATTAGGTGGAGCCCAACATCCCGAGTGCTTCTGCTCCGATCAATCCATATATCGCAGAACAATTGAAAAGATATAGATGAATGGAAACCAGAAGGTCCTCATTATTCTTGAGAAATGGTCAACATTTCATGAGCAGCTCACATGGGCAACAGCGCTTAGAATGTCATTTTGGGGAGGCGCATGCAGGAGAGCAGCCAAGATGTGAGATCATGAGAAGAAGATCGGTCTAGTTCACCGGCGAGACAAATCATTCGCTATAGTTTAGTCCCTGCAATCCACGTCCGACCCGTCTCCATCTGGGGTCGGTAGAGGAGTTGATATCGAAAGAGCCCGAAGTGGCTCGACACGGTGCGGGGAAAGGATGGAGTATAAAAAGCCGATTGCCAGCGCAGTTCCAGCAACTCTTTTCTTTTAATAGAAACTATACTCCAGTCCTTTCTCCAAGCAGCTATATCTTCAAACTTACCCCTCAAGCAAGATGGCGTTTATGAAAAAGCCCTATTCCGGGCTCACCGGAGGATGGCTTACCTTCTGGATCACGGTGGGCTCCCCATACTCCAATCCTCGTCAGCCCGCGGAATACTAATGAATATGGGGATATCAGATAGCTTGTGCTACTGAAATGATGCTATTTGGATACGACCAAGGTGTCTTCAGTATGTCGTCGTTCTCCTCTTCAGTCTTAACCAACGATCCTAAATACTGATGACCAATTCTTTTTGACAGGTGGCGTGATAGTAACACCAGACTTCTTGCAGGTCCACAACTTAGTCGGTCCTTCTAGAACAAAGGTTCTTTCCACTGTTTCTGCTATCTATGATGTTGGTTGTTCCTTCGGGGCCATTCTTGCCTTTACAATACGCGCTGGGCCGCAAGAAATCCATCCTCTTGGGCACTGTCATTATAGCCGTCGGCACCAGTCTTCAAACGTCTTCTTTTAGTTTGCCTCAGATATACTAGGGTAAGCAACTCAAAGATTTCAAATCAGAAAATGTACTAACTTTGAATGATACGGTATCTAGTCTCGGAAACGGAATCAACACGGCAACGGCTCCCATTTGGCAAACGGAAACTGCACAGTCTAAATGGAGAGGTAGGCTAGTCATCCTCGATCTTGGGCTCAATGTTGGTGGATACTGTGTTGTCAACTGGATAAACTATGGTCTTTCATTCCATGAAGGTGCCATTGCATGGCGATTACCGATCGCGCTACAACTTTTCTTCGTCGTTTTCCTGCTTGTCACTGTCCCCTGGCTACCAGGGTCTCCGAGGTGCGATGAAATATTCTTTTTACTCAGTACTGAACATGAATCTGACTGTGACTAGATGACTCATGATGCAAGCTCGCGAGGGTGAGGCCATGGAAGTTCTGGCGTGTGAGGCTATGCCTGTTGATGACCCCTTAATCAGAACTCAACAGGATGAGATCAAATACAGCATCACGTATGAAGTTGAAAATTCTGTTCCATGGCGCGACCTTCTGCGCCGACGAAAAGGTGATAATACCAAATGGTGCCGGCACGCAGGCCATGCAGCAATTCCAAGGTACGACTAAGTTCCATTCTCCGTCTTCATTCCCAAGGTTGACATTTACTGATGCAAACGATATATTGCAGGCATCTACATCATGAGTTAATACCTCCCGATGGTCCTCATGAACTCGGTCGGACTTTCGGATCGCATGGCCCGGTTACTTACAGCCTGCAACGCCACCTCATATTTCATTTTCTCGTGTGCTGCAGCCACAATCGTCGAGCGGGTTGGCCGTCGGGGCTTGATGATGTTGTCTGGATTTGGACAATTTGTTTCTTTCTTGGTCATCACGATCCTGCTCTGTTTGGCTGAGAACAATAAAGTCTACGCTACTGCTTCCGTTGCCTTCTTCTTTCTCTTCCATATCGCCTTCGGAATGGGTATGCTGGGTGTGCCATGGCTCTATCCCACTGAAACCAACTCACTACCCATGAGAACAAAGGGTGCCGCTGTCGCGACCGTGACTAATTGGTGAGCTCTTCAAATCATGAATACCACCGATATTTATACTCATTCTCTATTCTAAAGGATCACCAACTTTGCGATCGTCGAGATATTGTGATAACCCAATCGCTTGAAAACTCCCGTGGGGTGTATAGTGCATATAGGTTACATCTTCAGCCAAGCCACACCCGGTCCAGCTCCATCACTTCCCCCCCCCCCCCCCGCCACTTCTTCTAATATTCTTACCGCCGCTTATAGGTATTTCCCAGTGGATTTTTGAAGATCAAGACACGCGTCTTAGGACCTGTATATGCATTGAGATGGAGAAAGGGAAAAGCAACGAGATAATGGCCGAACTGATTGCTTTATCGGGCTCTCTTCGGAAGCACCGAGAGCGAGAGGGGGGATAAATAATCCAATGCCTTCCAGTCACACCAGAAATTAATTGAGGTTTCCTTCGTTTGTCTGCCAACAGGACCTCCATCTTTTCTTCAGGAGCCTTTAAGAAACCAGATCGTCCAAAATGATCAATACTGAAGATAAGTATGCTTTTGGTAGAGACAAGAAAGAGTCAGAACGGTATGTGCACATCAAGGGTAGTGTGGTAAACATTTTCTTCTGACAAAGTGCGACTCAACCTGTTAGACTAAATGCACAACACAAACTGCTATCAAGAGTTACTCAACATACACTACTTCACCCATCAATTCCCAGAACCAAAGACGATGTTTTTTCTATTGCGGACATAGCCACCGGAACTGGGTGAGTCCGTCAAGTACTGCCACAAGCTTATGAATTCGGGCGCCTAATGGCCATACTCTTGCAAGTATTTGGCTGGAAGACGTTTCAAATGTGCTAGATAAAGCACAAGTCCGGTCTTACTGTCATGGATTTGATATCTCGGCAGAGCAATTCCCTGAAGAACAGTCTGAGAAGGTCCAATTTTCCGTCCAGGATATAACGGCTCCGTTTCCAAAGGAACATTGTAATCGATATGACATAGTCCATGTGAGACTAGTCGTTGCCGCTATCAGCGAGTCCGATTACAGGACTGCAATCGACAATATTTCAGTCATTCTGAGTATGTGTCTCTCCCTTCCGATGTCTTCAATACTAACCATTCTTTTCCTCATCTGTAGAGCCCGGCGGCTTTCTTCAATGGGAGGAAATCGATGAAGAAACCTATATTTCAAAAGATAACCCCGTTATCTGGGAGATCGGACGATGCTTCGACTTCTCATTGAAAGCTGAGGGTAAATGTTTCCAGGCATCGGCGAAGGTAGCCAGCGAATGCACTGCGGCCGGCTTCCTGGACGTATTGCGACTATTTTATCGCTCAGACGCGACTGATGATCCCCACTTGCGCGCTGATACCGAGCAAAGACTTGCTGCGATTATGAATACTCTGTATGCGAGTCTTTTGTTGCGGTCTGGGCAGGTTCCTGATGAGGAGACAGCATCGAAACGCGCTGGGGAGTTGATTGAACAACATCATCGTCTTTGTGCGGAAGGGTTGTCTCCGCCTTTGACGGTGATGAGGGTTGTTGCGCAGAAACCATTAGATGCTCCTCTCTGAGTATATTAGCTTCATCGTGTTTGTATCTCGGTCGCGGTATAACATCCGTCCACGGGGTTGAGAGAACAAATAAATTTATCTTCAAGTGGTATCTTGCAATTGGCGAACGAAATTTCCTTATAGGGGTAATTCAAGTAGAGCTGTTCACAATATCGTTCATCGTCGCAATATCGTTAAAATGGACAATAATTTATCTTCACATGTTAAATTTGTGAGATGCGATATCGCCTATCGTATCATAAATATCGTAGCCACCAACGATACAATGACGATAATTCAAAATTGTGCCGATATTGTATCGTGAACGGATGGTTCTATTTTTTCGACGGCAGGTGACATGATGCCGTTCAAAAAGACTGGCAAAAGCATTTGGCTTTCCAAATCGTGACGGCTTGCTGGTCGTGATCGGTCGAATCACACTGCTCTCTTTCCCTTGGTGTGTAAATAAAACATAATAAAACAGCGCGTATTGGGGACTTTGATATGATAACACGGCCTGTATTTGTTTACCGGAAACGGTATACAACTCGTGAATGGACTTGCGCGACCTAGGGTTTGTTGCCTCAGGCACCAATCTTATCCTTCTGGTTTTGCCTTCTACCTTAGGTTGCAAAAGGTATTTTTGTCCAAAAACGGGGGTTTAGGTTTCCGTTTTGGGGGTTCAATGCTCCTCAGATCTAAGAAATATGCATGTTCGCAAAATATTATTGGAATTCTGTTTTTGAGATAGCTATACATCATTTACGTATTACTAAACCAGATCTATTATTTTCAGACTGTTTGTCCTATAATTTGGTATGAAATTAGAGGGTCGTGTTTTAGCATCGAAGGTGAAGTATTGAACCCCCTTCTAGGGGTTCATTTGGGGTCCAAGTTCCGCTCAACTCGACTATCAACGCTGCACGTTCGCTTCTGACGGTCGCAATTGATCATTTTTATCTTTGAAATTTTAGATGATAAATTCTTGACTCATCAAATATCTATATCGTTAGCTTTGATTGGATTTGAACGCGTTTTGTGGTTGTTCATATTCCAAGTTTAATAATATAGTTATCTGATATATATTTATATAGATAGGTGGTGCATATACTTGATGTAAATACAAACGAAGAAATTTTTACATTCTTTACCACAAACAAATAACCCAAGAGGATTTTAGAAGTTCAAGTATATTCAATAAGTTTATACATTATGCGTGGCTTATTATTCGAAGATCAAAGATGAATTCTGTACAACTCTACATATGCCTCGGGCAACCTCCACATACTACAAAAAGACCTGCAGATTGTTATCAACTCGTTATTAACTAATCACTCAAGCTCTACAAATTAAATCATTAAGCAGACACCTTATTCAAAGCGATAAAGAATTAGATATAAACGGCATTGATTGTATTAGTTTGATTATGGACGCGTTGTGTATAATGAACACAATGGTATGATATACCCAGGCGGACATACTCTGCACACGCGACAAAGACGCGTAAGTAAACAAGGTATGGGAGACACGGTACAAGACAAGACAAGAACGTGACAAGACCGGCTAAACCAGTTTGAACAGGAATACAGAAGAATTACAAGGAAAAGAAGATGAATACGTTATTGTGAATTATTGAGTTTCAGTTAATTGTATTCGTATCGGATCACAGCTCATAGCGAGCAAGTAAATCCCACCATTCGAGTGGTGCCAGCCATATGATGAGGCCGCTATGATACAGGAAAGCTCGGAAGCGAACACTAGCAGACCCATAGTGGACGCGAAAAAGTGGTAGTCGTTGTAAAAAATCAAACCCAGAGACCCATGACAGTAAAAATTCAGAGAACACCCCAACGTCCCATCATACCCTTGTGAAGACCAGAAAAGAAGAAACACATAACACGCTTAGCCACCGAAACCGTAGAGGGTACCTGAAAGAGGAAATGTTAGAGACGCGTTGAAGAACAGAAAGAAGACGCATGGAAAACTTACGGCCCTGGCGCTTGAGAGCGTAGACAACGTCAAGAGAAGTGACAGTCTTGCGCTTGGCGTGCTCAGTGTAGGTGACGGCATCACGGATGACACCCTCGAGGAAGGTCTTGAGGACACCACGGGTCTCCTCGTAGATCATAGCGGAGATACGCTTGACACCACCACGACGAGCGAGACGACGGATAGCGGGCTTAGTGATACCCTGGATGTTGTCACGTAGAATCTTGCGGTGACGCTTGGCGCCGCCCTTGCCGAGACCCTTGCCACCCTTTCCACCTGTAAAATTGAGACGCGTTAGAAAAGACGCGTTCTTGGATGAGAGGGAAAGCAGAGTGGGATTGGAAGTCCCAAAGGGAGATAGTTGAGGATAAACTTACGGCCAGACATGATGTAGTATTAAAGAAGAGAAGGTTTTTGGGAAAAAAGAAGAAAGTGGAGACTTGGTTGAAGTTGTCGAGGATGGATGGAAGAGAGGGAAACGGATGAAGGGTACTGGGGCAGGCGATATTTGTATCAGAAAGATGGAAGGACGCGGGGAGTTGGGAATCACGCGCTAGTGGGCAGATCAACCAATGAGAGTGGGGGAACTGATTCAGTAGGTGTGATCTCCCGGGCCCCTCCCAGCCGAACAAGTGTATGGATGCCGGAAGGGTTGATTCTGATCTCTTCCTCGGTTCACACTCAAACATGTAGATCAGAAACCGGAAAAAACTAGAGAGGTATTTACTGAAGATTAGGAATGTTACAAGACGTGTAGATCAGGATATTAGGTTGCTTGGTGGTTGGGATCAGAGAGAATGGAGATGAAGTATTCGAAGGGGAATGATCCTGGACTCTAATTGGCTGATATGGGGCTAGTGAACATTTGAATAGAATTCTCGCTTAGGCCGGGCCAGACGATTCCCAAACTTGGAAAATCAAAACGTAATCAATCGTAACTTACCCGCCCTTTTTTGGTTGATCCGATTCACGCCCTCTGATTCGTCTATTCCCCCATCACCCAGATCACCACCCTTCCCCTCTGCTACAAATACCTTTCCCCCCACCCGCTTCTCACTTTCTTTCTCCATCCTCTCATCGACAATCAACTTCCATCAACAAACTCCACTTTTCCATCAAAGACAACTTAGGAAAAATGGCTCGTACCAAGCAGACTGCCCGTATGTCATTCTCTTCACTTTTATCTCTCTCGTCGCTGTCTTTTCTACCCTTGACCCCCACTGAAGGATGAAGGTGTTCCACTCTTGAGGGACACTTGCCTCGTTTGGAGGTCGAGGGGGTTGGACGCGTCGACGCGTCTCCCAAAACATCATCACTAACCTTCTTTCTCTTATAGGTAAGTCCACTGGTGGCAAGGCTCCCCGTAAGCAGCTCGCCTCCAAGGCCGCTCGCAAGGCCGCCCCCTCTACCGGTGGTGTCAAGAAGCCTCACCGCTACAAGCCCGGTATGTCAAAAACTCCATCTCCAACAACTTCAATCAATCGATCCCACTACTAATATTATCCTGACAGGTACCGTCGCTCTCCGTGAGATCCGTCGCTACCAGAAGTCCACTGAGCTGCTCATCCGCAAGCTCCCCTTCCAGCGTCTGGTCCGTGAGATCGCCCAGGACTTCAAGTCCGATCTCCGCTTCCAGTCCTCTGCCATCGGTGCTCTTCAGGAGTCCGTTGAGGCTTACCTTGTCTCCCTGTTCGAGGACACCAACCTGTGTGCCATCCACGCCAAGCGTGTCACCATCCAGTCCAAGGACATCCAGCTGGCCCGCCGTCTCCGTGGCGAGCGCTCTTAATTGCCCTAGTGGCGGTTTTTTCTCTTGACACTTCTGGAAAGGCGATAAGGGGTTTTGTTTTTTCTTTTCATGACTGGCGATACAAATGATGGGTTTGCTTGAATATCAATGGGTTTCGTGACAAGGACGTCATCGAATTTGCGTTTTATTTTTCTCTCGCGATCAATGCTACTAAGCCATATTTCCTTATTATCTCGGGAAATGGCCAGTCATGGGCATGTACATTAAAGGATTTCCCAAATGGTGCCTTAAGCATCATCTCATGACATAGACGCTGAAATGCGATCTTCTATGATTCAAACAATTCCCACTTCTCAGTAATCGTACATTAACATACATAGACGCGTTGGTCGTTGTTGTGATCTCCTTGCTTGTTGATCGCGTCTGTCCACGATACAGCGCGACCGTGCCCCGCTCTCGCGTATTGCCCTTGAATGTCTATATCACGGTTTGCTATTGTCGGGCCCTTATTTACGATCCGACTACTAGTGCTCTACTAGTTCCAACTTGGTCTCATTTCACAAGCATGCTATACATCCCATAGATCAAATAGTTTATGAGTCTGTTCAAGAAGCTCTGTAGTTCCAGTAGTCAGTGCATCTCGATTGCCCCAAGCAACTGAGACATGTCACTTAATTTCCCCTCCTTCTTGCATCTGTGACACAGTGCATCACCCGACCAACAAGAGCATTCGTTCCTACGCGCTGGGATCGCTCCTCCCCTGGCCTCATTGCTACGCGACCGACAATGGGAATGCATTCCGACCATGGCAACGACTACACTCAGGACGATCCCGACCGGGTATGCACATCAGAATCTCGCTTTCTAGACCGCTACAAGGTACATCCCTTCTGCCCCTGCAGAAATGCTCTAGCTGTGCATGGCTATTGATATAATTTCTTTCTTTCTAACTGAAACTCGATGGACTTCATTATGAGAGCCTAATTCATCTGGTGGGCACACTAACCAGGACGTCATCGTCCAGATGCGCTAGGGAGATGTGGAGACCCATGTACAAGGGTGCTTACATTTCAATCCCTGATTTCGCTCCACGAAAGTCCTGATACGAGATGGAAACCATACATTACTCTAGAGAGAAGCTCAAAAAATTGAATCATGTACAAAAATTTACATTTTTCTTTTATTTGGTGGTGGGATCATGATAATGAACTCTGATCTCCTTGAACTGAAGACCCAAGAGGATCCATAGTAAGTGGGGCATTATTGTCTGATTCTTCATTCACTTCTTCATCAGAAAATACTATTTATGCCTAAGGCAGAAAGTCTAAAAAACATTCTGATTTTACCTACAGTGTGTGGGAAATGCAATTTGACCTAGAAATGACTCATTGCCCTTTGTGAATTTTGCAAAACTGGTTCATGTCCTCGATTTTTCGCCACTCGGGAAATTTAGACATTTTGGTGGGTGGCTGCGTACTGCTGCAGTCACCTTGTCTTAATTTCAACCTTCATCGTGTACGGTCTCGGGATTCATCTGATCTGAGACATGAGAAATGGAAGCGATTTGTTAATGGTTTTTGGAAGTTACATATCGTGAGCTGGTAGATATGGTCTGGAATCTAAAGATCTGAAGCGAAATGAAGTTCAGACGGGGGGATGTGTATGTGTGTGTCTGTGTCTATGTGTGGCATTATGGAGTAGATGTGACATTAGCGTAGGGTACGGCCTAGTGCGTGGCCTTTACTTAGATCCGGGCGTGTTGATAGTAGTCTGATCTTGCATGGTCTCGGCCGCTGCAGGTGGTTAAACAGGCAAAGACAATGATTCTGACCCATGATGATATTAACATAACTGAATAAGTTAAAGGTAAAAATTCTCTTATATGAATCTTGCACTCGACAATCTTTGTTCGAGGCATTCTTTACCAGGAAAGGAGTTGGTCACTTGACTTTGTGTTCTTTCAACCTCAACAACTGGGCCCGGACATGGCCTACTTCTTTGATATACTCACGTGGACTAGTGATTGAGGCTTGGAGTTGTCTTTGTTGAAGATTAGCCGAGTTTCACCATAAAGCTTAGCTGACCATATAGTCAAACGCCTAGCAAAAAGCTAGGTGGCCAATGGCAAAATTTTTGCTTTCTTTTCTAGGTGTCCATGAGGCTCAAGCAGCTCGGTGATCCCGTATGAACGTTCTGATCCTGCTCGCAAGATAAAATCAAATAGCTTCCGGTGTGATAAATACAGCATAATTCTACGATAAAAATCAAAACCACTAGTTTTGAGCCCGAAGAAGGTGACAATCAATTTTTTGTGAGATTATTCCTCAAAATGCGGGGCTATATATATGTGAGGAGGTGGGACCGTCCACCTTCCGGTCTTCACAAAATTTGATACCGCTCCGAGTCGGAGTCCATCTGCGCATAAATCTGTATAATTCTGGATATGAAACAGATTCATAATCTAGGATTTCAACGAATGAATCCCGCTCTACCAAGAAAAAGCTGAAACTCATTCGAATAATACGTATACCACGTTCCTGGTGACTCACAAGGCTGATGTATATCAGGATCCGATCTGAAAAATGGTGGTGGGCCTAGTGTTCTAGATTATTCCCGAAATCCGTGCCACATAAGATCCATCCATGTACAATAGTGTATAATTGGCCTCGTAAACGCCTATGAATATGCGCACAAGCTAAACTTATCCCCGGGAGCCGTTAGTACATGTGGATACTCAAGGGTACAGTAATGTATTGATGATTAAGCAGAGTGGATCAAAGGAATTACATGTACTGGATAGATTTCTAAGCTCGGAGCATCATATAATGAGTTTTATCTGGTCGTCATTTAGTCAAGTTGGTCCTTGCTCTACAAGGCTCTAGATCCCAAGGATAAGCCTACACTCTATACATACGGAGTATACCGCCAATCGCCCTTTAGGAATATGGCCATTATGAAATTCAACAAGGCACTCCACTCCACTCCACCTGTCGAATATACGTTTGCGGCGTCCTCCGTAGTAGGTTACAGGTTACAGGTTACAGGTTACAGGTTACAGGTTACAGGTTTCAGGTTTAGGCGCTCTACTACGGTGACAAATATGATTATATTCTGCCTTAATAATATAAAATGAATGAATCCACGGGTTGCTGATGTATTCTGTAAAAAAACACCCATATTGATTATTGATCACCAGTTCTAAATGATCACGCAGCAAGGCTTGCGCCATCACATCGGTTGAGGGACGCCAAGCCTATGGGCGTCTCAATGCTCAATATCCGCCAATCAGAGCGATGCCGGGTTCCGGAGCACCAAAACGTGGCTTTTGTGCTTTGCATAAGAGAAGCCACGTGACCTAGACCTTTTCATCACAAAATCCGCGAAACTTTAACCTTGGCATCATGCATGAAGAACAGGTTCTTGTTCAGTTTAACAAGATTTTTATGTAGATCTGGTCATTAAATAGGTTTAAAGCTGTATGGAAACAAGTGCATAAATATTTTAGTTCTAGTCGTTTGTTCTGTCCTTTTTTTTTTGCTTCATCTGATCATAAGATGAAACAAGTTATATGCTGCTGGTTTATGCAGATGGTGCTATACCTATGTCCGATGCAGGATCCGAGTTGGTGGAGCCTAAGGTTTCCCGTTGTTTCTACAATTCTGGAACTTTTCTTCAATTCTGCTCTACGGAACAGAGATAATCCTGGATAATCCGTGGTCTTGGCCTGGGTTTCAGGCCCTGAATATTCATTAATATGCACAACTTGAGCTTTAATGCGGCCCACCGGCATATCTCCGGTGTCTCAACCTTGGATGACTAGTAAACGGAAAAAAAAAGAGGAAAATAGAAAAAAGAAAGCGCCACGGGACCCCATCGACTTACGTAGAATAGTCTCCCCATAATTAAATAGGGGCCACTGCCCAGGGTCTAAAATCTTCATTTTTTCGTCATTCAAATCAGTGCTCTTTCACTTCTTCTAATCTTAATTCTCGTTCCCGTGGGGTGGAAAATTTACTCATCACCCCGGACTCTAAAGCTGAATCCGGCCGATATTTGCGGTCGAGGTCGCCCCTCCCCCATTGAGCCCCGCAAACAGCTCAAGCAAACGAAAAGCAAAATAACTGCTAAACCCCGGATTTAATCCCTGCTCACTACATCATCTGCGTCTTCAATACGCTTTGAGCTTTAATCTCAACAAAAGCTTCCCCCGCCCTCACCTGTCACTTGTTGATCTATACAAGATCGAATCTTGCCCACCATGGCCGACGCAAAGAGCCATGCGCCGGATCGTATCGAGCCTTTAACTCGCACTAAAATCCCATTCTGGCGTCTCGTTGTCGACCAAGGTGTCGTCACCCAGGAAATTATCGATCACGCATACCCTGGATCAGGAACAGAGGACGACCCATACGCGGTGACATGGATCGAGCAAGATCCTCGCAATCCGATGCTTTTCAGTGAGACGAAGAAGTGGTCGTACACTATGCTTGTCGCGTTTGCGACGCTCGCCGTATCATTAGTTTCATCCGCCTACACTGGAGGTATCTTGCAGATTGAAGAGCAATTCGGCATTGGCGATGAAGGTGAGCTCTATCATGGACCGCGGAGCTGTCGCAGTCTCGAACTTCACTAACGTGAATATCAACAGTCGCCACTCTTGGTGTTTCGCTTTTCGTCGTCGGTTTCGCTGTCGGTCCAGTCGTTTGGGCTCCTATGTCAGAACTCTTTGGTCGCCAGGTTCTATTTGTCGGAACATACGCTGCTCTTACACTCTTCAACATTGGTACAGCCGTTGCGCAAAATAGCTGGTCATTGATTATCCTTCGTTTCTTCGCTGGTGCTTTTGGCTCGTCCCCGCTTACCAACGCGGGTGGTGTTATTGCCGATATGTTCCCTGCTAAGCAGCGTGGTGTTGCTATGAGTCTATTTGCTGCTGCTCCTTTCCTGGGCCCTGTTCTTGGTCCCATTATTGGTGGATTCTTGGGAATGAACGCGGGCTGGAGGTGGGTTTTGGGATTTTTGGCTGCGTTCTCTGGGTTTGTCTGGATTCTGGGATCACTGTTGATGCCGGAGACTTATGCGCCCGTGCTTCTTCGACGCCGTGCTGAGAGACTGTCTAAGCTCTCTGGTAAGGTTTACCGGAGTAAGATTGATATCGACCAAGGCAAGGTTTCTCTCGCCGAGGCTTTCAAAATTGCCTTGTCTCGCCCGTGGATTCTCTTATTCCGTGAGCCCATTGTCTTCCTTCTATCTCTGTATATGGCTATTGTATACGGTACCCTATACCTGATGTTCGCGGCATTCCCTATTGTGTACGAGGAATACCGTGGCTGGAATCAGGGTGTTAGCGGACTAGCTTTCTTGGGTATTATGGTCGGTATGCTTGCCGCTGTGGTCTACAGTCTCTGGGACAACAAGCGATACATAAATACCCAGGAGAAGCACGGTGGCTTTGCACCACCAGAGGCCCGCCTCCCACCAACAATGATTGCTTCGATCGCGATCCCGATTGGTCTGTTCTGGTTCGCTTGGACCAACTACCCATCTATCCACTGGATGGCCAGTATTGCAGCCGGCGCACCCTTCGGTTTCGGAATGGTGTTAGTCTTCCTTGGAATCATGAACTACCTTATCGACGCATACACCATCTTCGCTGCCTCCGTCCTAGCCGCCAACTCCGTCCTCCGTTCTCTCTTCGGTGCGGCTTTCCCCTTGTTCACCACATATATGTACGACAACCTAGGTATCCACTGGGCCTCGTCTATTCCGGCATTCTTGTCTCTTGCATGTGTGCCATTCCCATTCTTGTTCTACAAGTATGGTGCGGAGATTCGCAAGCGCTGCAAGTTCTCTGCTCAATCCGATGCATTTATGCAGAAGATCCAGGAGCAGGCCCAGGCTATCCCGGCACAAGAAGAGGTCAAGTACGACCTCACTGAAGCCCCCGCACCGGGCGGCTCGTTATCAAGCGAGTCCGAATCGGAAGAACATGCTGTGGTACGAAGCCGCAGCCACGCACCCTCTACCACTTCAACATTGAACCGTGTGCCTACCTACGAAGGAAATCCATTTGATATGGATCGTGTCAATACCAAGGAATCTTTCAAGCCCTGATCGATTTCCTTGATTTGACCTCCACTCTTACTTCTACACCCGTTGCACCCGCAGTTACCATTTATACTGGTACTGGTGCCTCATAATCTTAGTTTCTATTACGCCCCTCCTCCATTCCTCTTTGGTTGCATCTGATTTCTTGGTCATTGTTGCATCGTGCAGTGTTATTTACTGTGCGCTCATTGTCTATTATACCCTGATACTGCCCCTTGTCTGGGGTATGAGTTTATGCATTTACGCATTTGAAAAAGCGGCGTTTCTGTTAGATACGGGAAATAACTGAATTAAATTTTTTATGTTTTGATTTTTTTTTTCTAGATCTTGGCTAGTTTTAAGTTAAAGCATAAAGCATAAATAGCTGTCCATACATAGGTCCATCTCGGCTTTGTATGTGGATCGGAGTTAATCGGGGAACCACGGGGTCGGCACTGACTATCCGAGTACCGGCTGTTATTGCGTGCGCTCTGATTTTTAATCATGACTGCATAATTCTTCCTTGCTAATTTTTGAGAGTGCCTTGTCTCGAAGAGAAAGCAGTTTCGCCTTGTTCACTCTCTTTCCTTTCATCTCAGATAACCCGGCGGACATTGTTCTTCACGAATTGCCGGTTCAAACATCCGATAAACCCTCCGATTATCGTCACTCGTTGTATTCCGCCCTTATCGCCACAATCGGTCATCCACTCCGATAGGCCGGGCCATTTCACCCTGATCGGATTTCGTTTTTCTCTCCTCGTCCCCTAAATAGATGCGCGTATTTAAGGATCGGATATGAGTCTCTTTCAGAAGGGGCTTGCAGTCCAGGCGTCGGCGTTCGCGACCCGTCCGCGCCCATCAACAACGCTAGCGATTCGATCACCTCTCCGCCAAGTGCGACAACCACGACGATATAATTCCGCTCAACCTTCAAAGCCTGAACCATCGAAGAAGACCGAGATACCTCAAAACGAACCATCACACAGCGCAAACACACATGGGAGCTCCATACCCCAACCGCCTATTAGCAGCGCTGTTGCTGCAGGCGCCGCGACCACACCGCATGCCGCAACGGCGGTGACACGATCTAGAGGATTTAAAGAGGTTATCATAGCTTCACCGTTGGGTACATTTGGGAGATGGTACGCTCGTTCGCAGAAGGAAAAGCCGTACAAGACACAAATTTGGAGTTCGCTTGTCATCTATTTATTTGGTGATTTGGGCGCTCAATTACTTTTCCCGGAGGAGAAAGTGACTACGAACGAGAACAAGGACGAGACCAAAGAGGCTGCAGGACAAAAAGATGAGGACGAGAAGCCTAGCTTTGGGAGCGAGTATAACCCATGGAGAACTGTGCGACACCTGATGATTGGTGCTGGGTCTAGTATCCCAACGTATAAATGGTGAGTCCTGCCTATTCGCCATTCGCCGCGCAAAGCGTCAAGTCCAGTATACTAACTGAACTTCTCAGGTTCTTGTTTCTCGGCAACAACTTCAACTACTCATCCAAGTTTCTCTCCATCTTGACTAAGGTCGCCGTCCAACAAACCTGTTTCACCCCTGTCTTCAACACATACTTTTTCAGCATGCACTCCCTTCTTGCGGGCGCCAGCTTCGAAGAAACAGTGGAACGTGTCAAGAAAGCTCTCCCTGTTAGTATTTCTAACAGCGTCAAGCTTTGGCCGGCCGTCACTGCTTTCAGCTTTATGTACGTGCCGCCTGAGTACCGAAATGTCTTCTCCGGTGGAATTGCCGTTTGCTGGCAGACGTATTTGAGTTGGTTGAACCAGAAAGCTGCTCGTGAAGTTAGAGAAGCTGAGGCTGCCCTTGCTGGCAACACGTATGCCTTGTCGGGGGGCTTGATTCCTGCAGCTGGAACTGCATAAAAGATAAAAGTGTTGCATACGGCGAGACGTTCATTTGTATAGACTCACATCCTTGGCGCGGGGCTTATCGCGTTATTTCTTTCGGAGCGTTGTACTTGCATATACCAAGCTTAGACATAGAACACTTGAATATAGACCTACTTTTTTCCCCATCCTTTTTCTTTCTTTTTATTAACTCGAGTTTCAGCTGTCATATTTCGACTTGCAAGTGGTGGATCAACCGTGTCCAATAACAGACTTCGGATAGTAAACCATGGATTGAGATCCCGCACGCAATGACGCGCTCCGCATTTCAACCTTCGCATCACATCACAGGCCATGAACCTCCTTGACAGTCGCAGGCATGTCCTGCCAACCACAAATACCACATGAAGATCCAGATACAAGCGACTACGGATCCGACTTCACACCAGACGAAGAGGAGCTCCTGAACGATTTGTTCACGAAAGCTGTCGCAGAACGCGGGCCCGCCGAGTCCGACGCCACCCCAGTCTCGAGTCAAACGAATACCTTGACACCCGCAGCTACACCCAGAGCAACACCTATACCCGCGATCGCAAGAATTCCCATCGCTTCAGTTGAGCTCCCGGATACCAATTCCTCACAGGCGCCTGTATTTGCGAGCTTCGTCGCAGACATCGAAGATGGCATTGCGGAGCCCCCGAGCACCAGGCTACCTAAGGTGTTGGGTAGGGAGAAGCTTCGTTCACCGTGGAGAGGGCCAAGTCAGCAACCGTGGAAGGAAATTGGAAGCGCACGCACTGGTCTGGCGTTTGGAACAAACCAGGGCGCAAACAACAGCCCCGCCACCGCGTTTGGTATGTGTTCGAAGCCAGTATTTTCTGCTTGGTTTTTTACTCGTGGAGATTGAAATTTGACTTGGGCTAACATGTTCATATCCGAAGCGTTTAGTAGAGCACCAGAATTCGACAGAAGGGAGGGAACGAGAGCGCGAGCGTGTTGCTGCTCGTGAACAAGAGTGGATTCAACATGAACAGTTAGCGCCTACGTTAGATGCCCGGTCGCCCATTGAAAGGTTTCGAAGACCGCCCAATAAAGCGTTTTCTGTTACGGATCTTGTGTCGCCGGCTTGGTGTGAGTTGCAGTATTGGTATACGCTTACGAAACATGGGAGGAAGAGGAGGACGCTGGCTATGAAGAAGGGGAGTGTTGTGCATAAGACGCTTGAAGATGAGATATATACTACTGTACCTGTGGAAATTACTACGAAGGAGGATGCGTGGGCTCTTCGGATCTGGAATGTGATTCAGGGATTGCGGATGCTGCGACAGTATGGGATTACTCGTGAGCTTGAGATTTGGGGTGTTGTCGACGGGGAGGTGGTTAATGGGGTCATTGACCAGTTATCCTACGAATGTCCCGACTCGAAACTTGAAGCTACGGCCGCAGAGTTTTATCAAGACGCGGTGGCGTCAAGAGCTGCTTTGCCGGAGTATCAGATGTCACTGTCTGATTTCTTATTGTCTTCTTCACAAGGCGGACGAAGACTATCGGATCTGGGCCAGACAGAGTCTATGAACATTGATGCGGCGATGAATGCCGATCGAGGACCCTCGCCGGCTGTTTATAACCTCCCGCGCATATACATGACAGATGTGAAAACAAGGGGAAGCCGCTCCATTCCCACAGTGAAGAGCACGTCCTTCCGCCCTACATCTCTCCAGCTACAACTTTATTACCACATGCTCAATCGCCTTCTTACAAGTGACGAAGTCACGATGGATCTACTCGCAGCAAGATATAATCTTGATCCCGAACGACCTTTCACAGACGCCTTCATCTCCGAAGTAGGAGGTCTAAACGACGAATTCTTCGACGCACTCTCTGCGCAAGAATTCGATATCGACGACCCCCCAACACCAGAGGACGCACGGAAAATCCCCAATACCTACAACTCACCTATATCATCCAGTCCACCACAAGCCAGCCAAGACTCAACAAGTATCCTCTCAACACACGGCACCCTTTCCAAACTGTGGAGCCTCATGAAAGAACAACTCCGCGACACTTTCATCCCATCCATACCAGGAAACCAGTCCATCGCACCATCAATCCCACATCACACCCAGCCTGAAATACTGCAGCATTACTCCACCCTGCTCTCTCCGGTACTTACAGCGCGTTTCCTATCCTCGGCTCCAACGGAAGATCCAGAGGATAGGCATATAGGAAGCAGGTCCTTCCTCTTTGATCCTAATAATTTGTCATCTTATCTTACTGAGCAGATGGAATGGTGGAGAGGTCATCGGGACCCACGTGGTGTTAATATTTCCGAAGCTTGGAAATGTCGCGTTTGTGAATTTCGCGATGAATGTACCTGGCGCCAGGAGAGGGAATGGGCTTATGCAAGGCGAAATGAGGTACGGAGAAAGAGCGCGTCGGCTGATATATAGGATTACTGCTAGTGGATCTTCATCTTCAAAAATAGAAAATGCACTTGCATTGCTACTTTCCTGGGTTTGGACCCTAACTCGCCATGCTGTGATTCAATATTTTGCTTTGATATGTCTATATAAAGTATATAGGAATGATAGTTTTCTGCTTGTCTTTCGGTTTCCCTTTCTAATTATCTTTCTACTTATTTTGCTCTCTTTATAGAACTTCCAATACAGATGGCGGTGTAATAGACAGTACATAGTCCATACAAAGTTGACCCATAATTCAGAACGTGAAGTTTCCTACCAGAGAAGACAATAATTTCGTACTAGGGAGCACTCAACATTGAAAATACCAGACCATGAATGGATACAAATTTTTTTTACCATTTCCCCCGTATCTTCTTCCAATGCTTCAAACCATTGGGTTCTCTCAGATCTCTCATCAGACTTTAAACTCTATGGCCATGGTCCTAATTGAAAGATGAAGTTATCTGCTCCTCCATTGATGGCAATTACTTTAACTTGTTAACGCCCGATTTTGTGTACAAAAAGTACTCAGATTTAAATCAGCCCCGGGAGCTCCAGACAATCAATGTAATTAATTGTCGAAAAACATACAATGGTCAGGATTTACATGTGGTCACCCAACATACTACTAACTGACCGGCGTGGGGCAACGGGATATTCATTGCTGTGGTAAGCCCGGAGGCACACTACCCAAGGCCTCGGGCGTATAATTTGAGATTTGGTAGCACGATTTATAGGTTGGTCCATTAGTCTAGCGGTCAGGACGTCAGATTTTGAGACATGTCTTCTGAAATCCCCGGTTCGAACCCGGGATGGACCTATTTTTCCCCCCACTTTTTTCTTATTTTTTTCTTCATTCCTAAAAGGTTTCTTTTTGCCTTTCTCATCTAATTCTTGGGATAAATTTGCGATATCTACTATGCTTTTATATACAGGGGTATTCTTTTTGCCGTATATCGTAGTAAGGTCAGATTAGAACTGTGGGTGCGACATAATAACGGTAACACACCCAAGTCATCAATCCCAATCATGGATTTCCACACTCGACCTCGGGAGTTTTTCAATCCTCAAATACCCTCGGAGAAAGCCTTGTTAGCCCAACCACAGGTAAGGAAGCTTGGCTTTACTCACAATGACTCGTACTACCCATATCAAGCCAGCCCCAGCCACTTGGGAAGAGATCGTTTTACAGCTTGATATTCCTGGGTTTTTTTTATTACTTGGTTCCATTGAAGCTGCTGAGGCCTCGCATGACTTGGGCCAATGCTCTATGGTGCTATATGTGAGAACTCAACAGCTTCCTCCCTAGTATCTTGCGGGGGTGCTAACATTTCGAGTTTATTAAGCTCCAATTCTTCGTTTTACCAGGTTATGTTTTATCTCCCTATATACTTCCAGTCTATTCATGGGAAGACCGCTATCATGAGTGATGCTGATACACTCCCATTTCTAACTTGCTTCTCCTTGGGAGCTGTGATGGGTGGTGGTCTCGTCGGGAAAACCCACCACCTCATGTCCTTTCAGTTAATAAGTGCACTCATTATGGTGGCTGGTATGGCGCTGTTTTACACCATGGGAGTTGAAACATCTCAGGCGCGCTACCTTGGGCCCCAGGTTCTATGTGGCTTTGGACTCGGTTTGGGTAATAAGATCCCCATGACCGCAGTACAGGGTTTCTCAAAGCCCGAAGACGTGGCAAGCTCCACTGGTATCATGCTCAGTATGAATTGCTCCCGTCTCTCTTCAAAAAAAGAAGTCTTTGCTAAATCCCAGGAAAGTGTGACAGTCTATCAGCGGAACCTATTTCGTTCTCGTAGCGCAGTGCCTCTTCGCCAACCGAATGCTACAGACGCTGGAGAGCTCCAACTCCAACATCAACACCTCGTTGGCCCTTGGCACAGGTGCAGCTGAGATCCAGCATGTTTTTACAGACGAAGAGCTCAAAGCTGTGACTAATGCTTATATGCTACGGATCAAGGACGTTTTCGCCTCTGGGTTGGCTGGTGCAGCAGCGGCAGTTCTCTTGACCCTTCTTATTCCCCAGAAACAGCGTCCTGACCATCAAGAGAAGAAGACGGAGGAGTCCAGAATTGCTTGAGGAATCTGAGTTGGCAGGAAGAGTGTGTTGGAGTTTTCTATTACTACATAACAGCATGACTAGGGCGATAGATGATGGAAGACCCACTGCTCGTTGGCTATCCTTATAAGGGTTCGTTATCTGAGACGACTACTTGCGAAGCTGATATGTCAATTTGCCAATTTGCCTTTTTCATTTGTATTTTCATTTTCATTTGGATATGATGTTTTCCGTCTTAATATCGAAAGTAGCCTAACACAGTCTGACATTTGTCTTTTTAATATGCCACTAGGTGATGCGCTGATCAAATCTTCTGGTCAGTGAACAAAATATCTGAATAATTACTTCAAAGTTCAATGATGATGCTGCTCTGGGATTCCTGCCAACAAATCTTGACCAATTACTTTCTGGAATAGACACTGCGTTAACCATGCTTCGTCCATCACATTTTTACCTACCTAAAAACCAGAAAGTCTACGCCTTCCCAATGCAAGGCAATTTATCTGATTCATTTTGACCCATCTTTATTAATCATATCATGACCTTTTCCTCCAAACATGTACGGGCCTAGCAAAACCTTCCTCATCCCTCTGAAATCCCAATAACCTCTCAAATCCCTGCCCCTTCAACTCATCATCAAATGGCGGGTGGATTTGGATCGTCTTATACGTCTCTCTTAATTCCTTATTCTTCTTCGAAGCTTTCGCATAATTGCTCATAGGCTGCGGCTCTACGATGAGATAGCCCCCATCATTCAATATATCGTGTATGTGTGCAAATAGCTTGAGCATCCCGGCATCTCCGTTATTGAGATGTACCCATTTGGTCACAGAGAGCAGTAGGGCAACGTCGAACTTGCCCAGCGCGGTACCCGTGTACGCGGACGCATCCACGAAGTCAAAGTGCTCAAATGTGCACGGTCCATCCGGGTACGCTGCCTTCGCCTGCTCGACCAGCCACGGGTCGATGTCGACGCCGACTGAGGCAGATGCGCCGCAGTGTGTTATCGCCTCATAGGTCAGTTTACCCGCGTTGCAACCTAGGTCTATGACTCGTGCGTTCTGGAGGATATCCGACGGAAGAATGGAAAGACGTTCGTCCGGCACAACGGGCTCCCGGAATTGAGAGTAATATTGGTGGTAATTGCCATGGCGCGCGGCGAGATGCGTGGCTTTGAAGCGCTCTGCTCTGGAGAGTTCTGTTGTAGGAGGGGAGGGGTCATGACATGATTCTGCCATAATTGGAGATAGTGCGAGCCGAGAGGTAAGTAATGAAATCAAAATCTTGAAATTTCGATCAATACCAAGTTTGTAGAGTTTGCATTTATTTTCTAGCTCCATGATTTTGCGTCTCCTAATTGGCTATATGATAGATATAAGTGGAACCTGGGGCTTATTGCCTTTACGATCTAAGTCGTGGTCCAGCCCATGGAAAAGCATCATGTACCCACTGATTTAAGTCTATTCGGTCCAAGGCAAAGGGTAGTATTTCCCATGAATATTATGATGAAAATGTGTAAAAGTAGTATACAAGAAGCTTAAGACTTGATTTCTTTCGGGACATCCAAAATATGACGTCAGCTTTTCTTGGTGTTTTTTTTCCTCCGCGTCCCTAAGCGCTCGTTGTGCACCGCGCTCACATCCCCGTAACGAGGTCGTATTACTCAACATGCCATTCAGACAAGCATTTCAGGGCATCCTCAACAAGGCGGACAAAGCCTCGGAGGATATAACCCATCAAGCTCCTCAGCAGCCACCGGCACCAGCGTACAATAACAGGCCTCCCCCACCGCCCATTCCAACCTCTAGCAAACCACCATCAGGTTATCAGCAACAGTACTCGCAACCCCAGATCTACTGGCAGCCCAATTTAAATCCTCAAGCACCTGTGTCCTCCAACTTTTACCATGAACAGGGTCAGCATGGATGGGGCAACAATGAGGCCCAGAATTACATCGACAGCCCGCAAAACTCATTCCATTCACCCCATGGCGATGCGGTGATCGTACGTGCTCTGATCAATCACGGCCATCCCGACCCAGCCCAGAAATTTACCAGCGCCAGACTATCGAGTCACCAGACACTTAGCCGACCACGGGGCTGTCTGTCGGTCAGAATTATAGCGCCAGTGGCCCGAGGTATCTGGCCTGCCTTTTGGCTGCTGCCTAAAGATCCCTTCAAGTGGCCTGAGGATGGCGAAGTTGATATCATGGAAGCGTGGAACGGTGATGCTGTCAATCACACCTGTCTGCATTGGGGCCACTTTAATGGAGAGGACTGGAACAAGCATCGCGTTCTTGAAACCCCCATCCCCAACATTAGCTCGCCGGTGGGGGTGAGGTATGATTTTATCTGGGACGAGGACGAATCAACGGGTAGAGGACGCTTGGTCTGGTTGATTGATGGTGTGCCTGTCATGAGGGCTGAGAAGCCGCCTGGCACGAGGAAGATGAGTGAGTTCAGAATACTCATCAATATCGCTGTTGGAGGAAATGTCTGTCAGGGAACCATGCCTAGCGATGGATACTATGAGACGGTGGTTCGTGAATTGGCTATGTGGGACGCGCCGCCTGGAGGTTGGAACGAGTTTGAAAGAGCTTGGAATTATGCCAAAGATGGTAAAACCATGTAACGAAGGGGAAAGTTTTACATTGCAAAGTAAATCAACTATAACCACATCTCCTACTTTCTACCTCTGGCTAGACGATTAAGGGAGCTGTTGCTTATGAATAGACCAAAATTGATCATTCTTCCAAAAGTTCAAATCGATACATGTTGGGTAGTATCTTCAAGTTCTCGTAGCTCTTGTCTTGTATGAGGACCAAATCTAAAGACATTATAAATACATCTAGAAAGATGTGGATCTGCGATCGACAAACCCCAGACGTGGATTATTGTAAACAATTCGGGGGAATCTTCTTCGCGTACCAAATGTCTTACAGTATTCACATAAGAATATATTCTACCCTGATCTGCAATGGAAATCTTGTCTGTGCCCGGTTTTCACACGGCCTCGACAACTAGGATCAATATCCAAGACGGTTCCACGTACGCCCGTCTCTCCCCGGAAAGCTCCAGCAAAGAGTGCTCGAGTGGTTTACTCAAACCGATCAATGGCTGACACCAGAACCTTTGCAGTTAAAGAAAGAAGATTATTGTGACTGAACCTTCTCCGATTTCTATCTCGGTAGGCATCGACCCGCGCTTTTGTAACCCCCCACCTAAGAGACGAGGCCTCTTTATCTCTCTTCAGACCCTCATAGACCATCGCGAGAATCTCCATCGCATCAATTGTCCCAGGGTGCTTTTCTCCCAGAGAATCCCTTTTGGCTTCAAATACAGCTCGCGCAAGGGGGCTCGGCTTCTTGAAAACGGGTTCAGACGACCGTATAAGATTGTAAGGTTACCAATAGAACCAATCGTGTAAAATTTTCTCTCCCCCAATGTTTTCCGATAAACCTCAACGGCTTTCATGCCATATTGAAGTGCAACATCTAGTTGGTCCATGTAGGCGTATATAGTTCCGAGTTTCACAAACTGAAAATGGTGCATTGATGCTCATCACCAAACACTTTTTTGTATGACTCTAATAAATGAAGTCCATTTCTTCGGCTTCTTTCAATTTCCCCTGTTCTATGTAGGCGGATGAGATTGAGCTTTTTGCCGCCAATATGCTCGGGTGATCATCAGGATGATTCTTCTTCTCAGCTTCGAGCACTTCTGCAAGTAAGGCGAGTCCTTTTCGGAACTTCTTTTAGTCGGTTTATAAATACTGAGCTTTAGTATAGGATGTACCAAGGTTGCTCTTAGGTGCGAGTGTGTTAGAATGTTGTTCTCCTAAATTAATCTTTCTGATGTGGAGTACCTGCTCCCACAAATTCTCTGCATCCTGGAGTCGGCTTTGATTGTAATATATCTCCGCAAGGTCTTCTTTCGCTCGCAATGGGATAACGTGATCATCTCCGAAAATCCTTTCACATCTTTTTAAATAGTTGGGAAAGTGCCTCTTCGGCATCACTAATTCGCCCTTCGAGTGAATAATTCGTAGCTTGAAGCATAGCACTGGAAATTGTGCATGGATGTCAGAGCCTAGAATTCTTTCATACTCAGTCTTTGACTTGGTCACCAGTTCTTGAGCGTCCTGGGGGGTTCTGTTTGTCTGTGCGTATCTCGCTCCTCGAAACAGAAGAAGAGCCCAGACTTATAGCACTTCTTCGGACTTCGGGCGTTGAAAGTGTGCCCTTCGGATATGCTGGTAGAGTGCGCGGCATTTTCCCCGGTGATGCAAAGGATCGCCGTTGGGAAACACGTGAAGAAAATTTTGGACAAATTGAGATTTCCAGAAGTTTTTGTCTTCGTGGAAATTAACCCAATTCTGGACCGCTGTTTGTACCAGACTGTGCATTTGGAAACTTTTGTATCCTGGCTGACTGAGATAAATGAGTACTCCCGGAGGATCTGAACATAATTTTCAAAATCAAAGCTGTGATCTGACTTGATGGAGCTATCATCATTGATTTTATCAGATGAGTCTCGGAGGAGGACCTCTGGCATATCGTGGGCATCAAAAAAGCTCATCAGCGCAAGAAGATCCGCAGCTAACTCTCTGGTTTCTCGGATATAATCAAATGACATATGCCACGTTACCAGGATAGAGTCTTTGCCTCCCAGTCTCGCTGAAGATTCCCAGCTTCGTATTCTAGAAGCTTGACTCGCTTCTGATCGCTCTTCTGAAATTGCTCCAGATACTGGCCTACTGTGAACCGAGGCGCATTCTTGATAATGTATGCGGCGGCTTGGATGACCGCAAGAGGAATACTAGCAAGAGCTCTCACGAGTTCAATGACATCCTTGTTCTCAAACTCTTGCTCCGCTCTGAGCTTCTTTTTCATAAGAGCCACTGAATGGGATTCATCGGGGTCCACTTGGATTATATTTTGTCGAGTCACATACCTCTCCGCAACATGATGGCCTCGTGTCGTGAAGGTAACTGATGCATGAGTGCATCGCGGCAAGAAGGTGAGGGATGTGTGCCTCCAGATGGGACTCGGCGAAGGAAATCATCATTATCGAGGCTATCCAAGCTAAGAAATCATTTGCCGTACTTGGGATCTTGAAGCCAACCATGAACAAGCTTGAATATATTTGTATTTGGATCTATACGCGCCGGAATTTTGACTTTATCTACAAGCTCGCGATAGCTTAACTCAAACCGAGCTGAGTTACTGGCATGAATCCAGAAGACCCATGTGTCTGGTGAATGGTCGTGTGTCCGGTACGCGTGCTCAATGGCTATCTGATATTCCCTTTCAAAATATTTCGAGAGCAGAACTCCTGAGAACAAAACAAGTGCCTGTGATCATTGCCTCACCCGATGCCACCAGTGTCTACGAGAGCAAGCCTCGCTGCAGGCTTGGAGCAAATACCGGCCACCTGCTGTGATAATGAACCTGGCTGGAGAAAATCGGGATCTCCCTCAAAAGGAGTTGTAGATACCGGACTAAAAGGCACAGAGTCATCCTCTATACAGAAGGATTAGATCTCGCTGCTTCTGGTCAATTCAGGCATTGAAAATTGGCTCACCCGGCGGCAGATGAAACTGCGCATTGATACTCCCATAATTCTGTCCAACTTGCAATCCGTGGTTGGCCCCCAAAAAGGTCACAGAAGACGTCATGGTCATGCCATCTATCTTCAAATTTCCAACTCGAAAACTTTACGTGTGCAAGGTTGAGGAAAGTTAGAGATTGAGTGTGTTTGGCCCCTTAGTTCGTCACGCGTCAGCCCCACACTAAATTTCAACGATCTCTAGAAGTCGCAAGTTGAACAAAAAAGAGGAGTCGATTGGGATGAAGACGGAAGATATGCATTAGAAGAATAACGCTAACAGAAAATATGATTTTAGACATTGAACTACCCCGGTATTCTATCAAGTATTTTCTTTTGTATGAAGTCATGCGCAGGTGGTGGTCAACAACTCAACAGCATCGTGTATTCTACTGTGAGCTGAGCTTTTTGGAAAACCGCATCTCATTCTTTCCGAAGTCGAAAACAGCAACGACATTCTTTAGCAAGGGAACTCCAACAATGTTCAAGGTCAATCCACCAAGTGAAACATCCTCTGAGGACCCCAGGCTTGATACACAAAGCCCTTCACCCGTCTGATAGATAAGATCCGAGCCGTCATGGAAGAACATTTGGTCACCAAGATACAGACCAAACTCGGGGGTCTTTGCGGAGCAATCGACAATGTACAATCCCAAAGAGGAGTCATAGACTGCCGGTGGAGAAAATAGTGCATTGATAGGATCGACAACTGCAGAAGGAAGGTAAGAGATGTAGTTTCCTGAGTCAAAAAAAGCTTGGAAAGAAGTCGAGTTGGAAGTCAGGTTGTTCATAGATGAGCCATACGTGACGTTTGTGATAGTTGTGGACCAATATGACCGTGTCTTTTTACCAGATGTATACCACAATGGAATGTTGTCGGTGATCTCGACGGGGACTGTTGAAAAGTGGGAGCTGTGCTCAACAGGGGGAAGACCACCAACAGTCATGTAGCCACCAAAGGAAGTGGATTTGTTTTGTGGTGTATGAGCTAGCGCGAGACTGAAGTAAGGCTCAATGAGAGCTTGGTCATACATTGTGTTCATTAGGGGACTGTAAACCAGGCGGTTATACCAATATGTCGCGTTCGAGGTGTCGTTTAATGGATGTGCCGAGGTGATCGATGGATAGGCCAAGCCAAGGAGACCATTGTTCACACCATCACCCATAGGGTTAGAGACATTGGCAATCGCGACCTTCTGGCCTTCGGCGGTGATATTGCCCATGGTAACTTGTTCGTAGGCAAAGAGGCCACTTGCAAGTCCTGCGCCATATTCAACTCCGAAGAACTCCCCTCGCACGGGTCGATATGCTTTGGATTTGTGATAGGTCTTGTTCGAATACTGGCAGCCTTCTTCTGGAATCTTCAGATTGCTAGTTGCATTGATACAGATATAGCCAGATTGCATGACATATGTATCACTGCTGCCTGTGTCAACAAGAAGCATGAATGTTTGGTCGCCGATGGTCACTGGAGCATCAAAGACAGTACCATATTCCGTTGCAACGAGGCTGACTGTTGATCCTGATAATTTACCAGTAGAGCCATGACCACTGGCGCTGCACTGGCCACTGACAGGCCCTAATAAGCCAAGAATGACAGGGATAAGATGAGAAGGCTTCATAGTGAGAATGATATTGAAGAAGTATTGTGGTTTCTGGTCTAATAATCAAAAAATAGCGAGGGTTTTGAACGCACTTTATATATACACGAAATCTGAAATCCCCAGCCCAACAAAAAGAACGAACAAACCGAGCTCATGATGCTCGTACATTTTAGCGTGGTTTTGTGGTTCTAGCATTCTTTTGATCTAGACATTGCTGATGCTTGCGGGTGTTTAAAGTGGAGCTCGTATATTTTGGGCCCCCATTTAGCGTTTCATTGACACGGCTAATTAGTGCGAGGCTGCAATGCGCCACAATCTAGGTGTTCATAATTAAATATAGTCATATCGTAGTGCATCTAATTCCGATGAGGTTTCCATAATAAGCTACAGTGATGTCATTGAAAAGGTGGGAAACATTTGAAATATCAGGCTAAGGCTGCGCGTTATTCCATCGGTCGGGATAAACTGAGAATCACAGAGAGGAGGGATATATCTTAATCCACTGGAAAATTCGATCTGATTCATCTTGATTTATAAGTTCATTGATAGCCTCCGATTTATGTAAGATTAACTTTGCGCCTTACAAATGTCATCTTGGCGAGCCCAAGGTACTCCTCTAAAGGATCATGTGGGTAGGTTCCTAGCCTGTCGATGGGAATTAAAATAAAGATTTTGATACTCGCGATTAAATATTGGGAAACATTGCACAGCTTGGAACCATGCCCATTTTTTATCACTGGGAGGAGATGGTTGAAATTGTAAGCATAAATTGTATTAATATTTGAGTATAACTAGATCCTTATTATCCGCTGTAGTAGATTGATTCCAATCATATTCCGCCATAGATATCGTATGATTAACATTCATTCATCAAAGGAGTGACATGGCAAAAGCCAAGAAGAGACTCAGTAAGCCCAATTGGGGGACATCCCGAGCCGATTTTGCTGCGTTGAAGGGAGTACTTGATGCGGGTGGGGTGGAAGATACAGTGCCGCTTCCACGAACCGAGCTAGTTCCGATTGGCAATCTTGTCTCGACTACTGTCGATCCCGGGACTATAACCGTTGATCCGGAAATGATCGCCGTTGAGCTTGGGAACGTCAACGTTGTGCCCGGCTGAGAGGATGTGCCTGCAGCGAATGACTCGGTGAATGTTGTGGCGGGCACAATGACTGTTGACCCGGACACTATCAAGGTTGAGCTTGGTCGTGTTACTGTTGAGGCAGAAAATGAGGCGGTATCGGGAGATACAGATTCCGTGAATGTTGTACCTGGGATAACGACGGTCGATCCTGATATTACCACGGTTGAACTTGGCCGTGTCACTGTTGTCCCAGATAAAGCATCTGTACCCGGAATAACGGACTCAGTCACCGTTGAAGCTGGTACAACTACAGTTGAGCCTGACACAATGACGGTCGAGCTTGGGAAGGTGATCGTTGACAGGGCCTGTGAACTTGTCACTCCCGTGGCGGATTCGGTTATGGTTGAACCGGAGACAACTACTGTTGAGCCCGAGACGACTACGGTTGAGCCTGAGACAACGGTTGTTGAGTCTGAAAACGTGACCGTTGAAACAGGTTGAGACGTGGTACTAATAGTTGTAGGCTCTGTCACCGTGGAGACAGCGGTTGAAATTGTGCTCTGGTCAGATATTTGAGTTGTTTCTGCCGACGTACTGGAAGTACTAGAGGTGGTAGTAGTGACCTGGGCGCTTGTCGTAGTTTTTGTGGAAGTCTGGCTGCTTGTTGTCGCCGCGGAACTTGTACTGGCTGAATCAGTCGTGGTGGTTGTGGGGGCGCTCGTAGTTGTTGGCGCAGGAGAACTTGTGGAACTCATCGAAGTCGTGGCGGTGGTCTCATCTGAGCAATAGTTCAACCATTGTGTGAATGTTGGAAGCAGAGATGCCGAAAAAAGGCTAGGTTCGAAATCATCCACACAATCCTCACAGGTCTTCAACAAGCTTAGGAAATCGCTCCCAGCATCACATAACTCAGGTCCCTTTGGCGATGATGCTCCTATTATACCCACAGGATCGCAATACTGATAGCACCTAGTAGGAATTAAATCTGCATCGATTCTCTTACCCAAAATGGAGCCGTGGGACTTTTTGGCACCACCCCAGCCTGAGGAGAGATCACGCTTGCTGTTAGAGTTGAAATACTCAGCGTATTCAAGTATGGTATAATTGAGCCCAAAGTCTCGCGGATCTAAGTTGTAATAATTGGTCGAGACATTATAGCCAGATTGAGTATTCCATTCTGGCTGCGGGGCGACAATACAATCTTCGGGGGAACAGATATAACCTGGATCTGGAAGGCCTGCTTCAACGTTACAGCCAGAGCGGTCGCCTGTGTGCGAAGGCCAGCAAAGATATCCGGGTGCACAACCCCATGTATAGTCGTCTGGAAGCTGAGTTGCGGGTGTGTAGCTTGGGTTAGAGACAAGACTGGAGCACACGGAGACTGGGGCAACGGTCACAGTGACAGAGGATGTCTGGGTCTCTGTTGATCCTATTGTCTCGGTGCCTCCTATAGTAGATATCATGTCAATTCCCTCCTGTTGTATAATGGTAGTAAAGAAAACTGGGTACTTACCTGATTCTGTGACCGTGTCTACAATCGTCACCGTGCGAGTGGAAGCTGGGATTGTGGTAACACTACCAGATATAGTCACTGTAGTCGGAGGCTCCGTGATAGTTTTCGTGGTGGTTGAAGCCGGAGCAGTTGTAACAGATCCTGAAAGAGTGTCCGTCACTATCACTGTGGTTTCCCCTAGTGTTGTGTCTGACACAACCACGGTTGTTGTAATCTCGTCGGTAATGGTATCCGTTACGACGACATTTGAACCACTCACAGTGACGGTATCAGTAGCCGTGTCGCTAATAGTAGCTGTAACAGTAACAGTTGAGGTAGTTGCAGTGACAGTCTGGGTATTGGTCACGGTATCTACTATCGTAGTCGTTGCAGCGCTGCCACTTACAGTCACAGTACTCGTGACTGTCTCTGTGCTAGCTGCCGCATTGGTTCCAGTAACGGTGTCGGTGATAATATCGGTTGTTGTGTCGGTCTTGGTATCAGTGACCGTGACTATTTCGCCTTCACCAATCCAAATGGTAACTCCAATGGTAAGAGTCAAACATGCGGCGTTGATATCAATATCAATGTCCAATGGGGCCCTGGCCCCAACCACTTTGGTAACTGCAGCTAGCGTCGGGACGGTCGCGGGGACGTCATGGGTGTTTGTTATTGTTGATAGTGAGACAGCGGACGTCGCAAACAGCGACAGCGCAGCAATTCGAAACCTCATCGTCGCGACTTTCAGGGGGAGAAGCCTTTCACCCTTGACGACGAACTTAGGACTGACACAGGCACAGAGAGGAAAGATCGATTGCGAAAGCCTGGATAAAAGAAAGCTCCAGTGCTTATACGCACGGCCCCCTTGTTCCCAAGCTCGATCATTGCGCGAGGCTCATTCGGTTCGTTCGACGAAGTACGGAGGCTTGGCTTCTTTGGGCATCCGGCGCCGTCTTTGCTGGCTTGTAGCCCCGCAGTAATGAACTAACCGAGCTGGGTAACAAAGACGGGATGACGGGTAACCCTGGGCCTTGAACACGCATCAATGGCCTGCAAGAGTGGATGCATCTTAGCCAATTCAGCCGCACGGCGACGAAGTAATGTAACCCCTCAATAGATCTACCATCAGGCTGATTCAGGCTCGTATTCTGGTGCCCCGCTACTGGTTGCTAGTGATCTTGATGCACGCGTGTAATCCTGACTAGGAAAGACTCCCTTGGAGGCATATGTGCTTGACCGACTCAACTGCCGTTCAGGGTAAAGATCGGTTCTTTTTTCAATCAAGCACGGCTCGGCACCCGGGGCGTGCATAAACTTGCTCCTTTGTCAATGGTCGACTTGAGTCTTAGTAGGGCACGGGACCCGGACTACTGACTGACGGAGAAAAAGCGAACTATCTCCGCTCAAAATCCTTTGAGAATAAATGAAAGAATCAAAAAGAGTCAAAGGAAAAAGGAAAAAGGAAAAACAGTATATATCTCTAATTGGAGTTTAAAAGTAAAGAAAAAATCAAAACAAAGCCGCATTTGCTGACTGGGAAAAACCGGATACCTCGGTGGTGCCCAGCTCCTCTCTCCCTATCTCCACTTTCTAGCCTTGCGGGCAGTACAACGCTCAAACCCCCCCACATCCGCATATTTTGGTGCTTATTAGGCCCCCGATGAGTTTGGAAATGTGAGAAGTTGCTTCGTTCACATAATTTACATCAGAGAACTCGGTTTGGGAAAACTGCTTTGGTATCTAAGAGCCCAACCCCCCTGAATAGCTGAACTAGGAGGGAGTGGTCGTTACTGGATCGGCGGAAGGATGTTCCTATTAGGCACCCTCATCACATTGGTTGCGGGCGTGATAGGTCCCGCAGCTGCGATATGCTCCACGGACGCATACATTGAGCAGACAGGCTGGTCATGGTGTACCTGGCAAGCACCCCGTGGTATGAGGTTATTCGTGTAGTTTTGGAGTGATTCTTCTCGTACTGATCGAAAATAGTGAATATTATTCGCGACACAATCTATATAGACGGAGGAAACCTCGTGTATGAGCGGTATGGATTCCTTGGAGCCTCCTGTCTACGTATACGCTCGAGAGTTGAGACTGATCATTTCTTTTAAACAGATATTATGAAGGCGGCTGCAATCAAACAGGTACCGATGGTATGTACAACTCCAAATTCCACATATTTCTCCGAATGATCTCGAGGGGAAGGAAATAATCTAACTGGAAATACAGGAGACTACAATGGCTACATCTATACTCTTGACCTTTCTACCTCCTTCAATTCGAGCTCCAATTTTTCGAATGTCCTAGATACGATGTCGATTGCCACCACTGCTGGTAGTAATCTTGCATCGACTTACGTTGATGGTGTCATGTTTGCCAATGACGATGAGTACTATACTTATGCGTTAGTACTAAAGATTCCCAAGCAGAATGTTACTCGTCAAATAGTTTTAGCTAACTGCTTGTCTTTCTAGCGGCCTTCCCATATTAACTGGAACTAACCCAGAGGGTTCCAAAGACCAGATTATTGGATACGAAGCATACCAGTATGGACCTGAGATCGAGAATTGGAACCCAAGATTTTATTTCGGTTCTTTGCCTGATAATGTCACGAACTATGTCACCAATGGTGCCGGGGTCTCAGCCCCAAGCGAAAACTTGGGATTTTACTTCAGTGGACTACATGCCGAGGACTGGTCTCCAATTGCAAACGATATATTGAACACCACCTTCATGTCCGACCGCCTGGTTACCGTGAACATGTCAGTCATGGAGAGTGAGAAATGGTCCAATGATACTCTGCCGAGCTATGTCCCAAGTCGAGCAGATGCAGAGCTTGTTTGGGTCCCAGTTTCTGATTCAGGAGTTCTGGTCGCCATTGGTGGTGTCATCAACCCCGGGGAGACCTATCTGAAATTGAACTCATCCCAGGAGGCAGACTCGGAAGAGGTCAGCCCAACATTTATGGAGACGGTTTCGGTTTACGATGTCGAAAGCAAGACCTGGTATCTTCAGAATACAACTGGAGACACACCGCGGCAGCTGGCTGAGTTCTGCTCTGTGCTTGCAAGTGCATCGGATGATTCTTCGCACAACATCTACATCTATGGAGGATATAATGGCATGGATACAGCCGACAATCCCTCCGACGATGTGTATATTCTGTCTTTGCCCTCGTTTACGTGGGTCAAGGTGTACAATGGAACCAATACTCACGGTCGCGCAAGGCAAAAGTGCGTCAAGGTTTATCCTGATCAGATGCTTTCTATTGGAGGCTACCGTATTGATGAGACTCATTGTTTGGAAGGTGGCATGATCGCCGACTTCAATCTCAACAACCTCAGTTTCCAGGATTCATATGACCCCTCTCAATGGAGCGAATACAAAGTACCAGACTTACTATCCAATGTAATAGGAGGAGAGTGAGTATTTATGAGATTATCGCAACCTGCTGTACTCTATCGACTAACATTCATATAGTTCCTCTGGAGGCGCAACCACCACCTCCCCATCATCATGGACTAACTCATCTCTATCTAAAGTGTTCGACACCAAATACACCAAGACCATCAACACCTACTGGCCCTATAACACGACGACTAGCGATAGCGACTCAAGCAGCCACCACCATAAAAGCTTTCCGAAGTGGGCTGCTGCAGTGATTGGTGTGCTTCTCGGTCTATTAGTAGTCATATTAGCCGCCGTTGGTCTCTGGTTCTTCCTTCGACGTCGCCAGCGACGCTATCTTGAAAATGAGAAAGAGAAAGGGCCAGGCCCAAATGAAGCAGACGGTACAGAGCGCCTTACAACAATGTACGGGGGTGGGCCTGTCTCCCCTGTCCCTGGCCCACAGTCTACCTCCACCGGCCAGGAAACATCTACAGGCGCACAGACGACGCACACGCACGACTCGATTGCTACATCGGCTAGTCCCGGCACAGTGGAATCTGGTGGAGGTATCGTACATGAGATGCATGGTATGTCCCCGCTACTAATAATGTTCAACGTGCTATTGGACTCAAAGCTAACGTTGATGAAGATTCCTCTCCTGTCGAGCTTCCGACAGCTTTCAATGCCTCATCTACCAATACCAACGATACGTCGCACTTCAGTGCCACGCGAGGATCCTCTCCATCTCCTATCTCGCCATCGACGCCCGATACTGATTCGTCTCATTCTTTGTTGATGCCGGGTCATCATCGCAGTCTGTCGACGCGGTCAATTGATAATGTGGTGACTAGTCGCAAGTCTTATTTCCATGAATCTCTTGACGGGAGCACCGGGTCGCAACATGCTCGTCATGGATCTGAGGTCTCTGAGGCGAGTGGTACTTCAAATGATAGGACGAATTTGGGAGGCAGCGAGACGATTTTTGAATAATCGATGCATTTTACGATAATAATGAATGATGGACTGAACCGCGCAGCATACTCTTCAAGGGAAACTCATAAAATACGAAAAGAAAGCATTCGATTTTGGGCGATAGAAAGTTATGCGGCTTTGATTTGATTCGATATTGCACCAGCGGCCTGTCGACTCACTTTAACCTTAGTTTAATAGTCTACTTCTCATCATAATTTCAATAAGTTTACAAGAATGAGGACCACTTTTTAATATAGTGGTAGTAATGCTTTATTTATCGCTATAAATTCTAACAAAGTAAATGTTCAAATGATAACACAAAAGGTAAAACCAGAGGCTCAATGGAGTGAAGGAAGGCGTAAACTTGTACAACTCGGCGACGGGACTTTAGTATAAAATCTCTATACCAAATCTGGGGCAAATTTATACACGTCTCACCATTGCGCGAACTCGCACTCTCTCTTCTCGAGTCAGCTTGTCTACCACCTCTGCCGCCTCGCCACCCTGTAGCACCTCATCCCATTCATCCTCGTCCATACTCATAACGAGTGTCATTTGAACACAGCGTGAGAGTGCTTCACGGTGACGATAACGACCCGGAGTACCTGATCCATAACCGACATCCACCGCAGCACTGACAAGACCAGCAATGTCACGCTCCAGACGGGCTGCCCCGAGCTGATTAACCCGGCCTTGATAGGACCACAAACGCTTTTCTAACAGTCGCGTAAAGTAGGCTATAGTGACAGTAAGAAGGCGATCGAAGGCCTGCTGTGTAAGGATACGAGCCATCGGGACGAGTAGTTCTGACCAACCAGCCGCGAAGCGTGGGCGGACAATCTCCTTGCTGCTACCGTCATGCTCATTATAGTCGTCGTGAGCGTCAACGGGGCTGTCGGCACCGCTTGAAGGTTGATACTCAATGTCGCGGAAGGCGTCTGCAAGGATAGGTCGAAGGCGTTGTTTGATGACGTTGTTGAAAACGACTTGGATGCCATCGGTGAGGAGGTCATTGACTTTGCTTTCGAAAGAGCTGGCAAGAGCGTGAAGTGTTTGCGAGACGTTGAGGGCGGCTGAGGAAGCTGGGAAGAGCGAGTGAAGATGTTCAGTGACTTCCACCGGTTTTTCCTGGGCACCTTCTTTGGAGTGTGTGGGAAGTTGCTTCGAGCCGGTGTTATTTTGCACAATTCGTCGAATATAATCAATACCGATGTCGAGATTGTTTATCTGTACCAAAAATGCGACCACCAAATGCTCTGCTGGCTGGCCTCCTTGAACAATAGCACGTGGGTAGAATTCATCGCGCATTTTGCGCTGGGTCATGCCGATGAAATCTGATCCAAGTACACGAGACAAAGTTGGGACCACGTTGGTGACAACGCCTTCCTGTGAAGTTGCCAGAGACTGCTGCAGAACTTTATTGACGATATACATGATATCGTCAACGGCAGAGGTGATATGAGGAGGATCGGCTTTGAGGGGTCGTTGCAGGTTTAAACTCAAGCCCGATGGAGCTTCATCTAACTGGAAAGCTTTCTCCACGGAGCGGCGGAAAAAGAAGGTTGTCAAGACATTGAAGGGGGTCACAAGTCGGTCGTTGACCTTACGCGCGAGAGAAGACTCCTTCAAGAATTCGGGAAGGGCGAGTCCCTTGTCATCGCTCTCCTCATTCTCGCTGGGCGGCTGTAGAAGTAGATTAGCGATTTGCTTGAGATAATTCAAATCATACGATGAGCCACTTACGTTGCAAGTTTCCGAAAGGAATCGGCAGTACAGAGACCAACGACCCAGCATAATCCCCATCTCATTCAGTATTTCATCCACTTCTTTCATGTCAACCCCTTCCTCATCTGTAGCGCCTGCTGGTGCCGGTGAGTGCGTGCGGCCTTGGCCTGGACGCTGTGTAGGAAGGAAGCTCTGTACCAGGAAGGTAAATGCATAAGATTTGATTTCAATCAATTTGCGATCCACGTGTCGCTCGTCACCCCAGGTATCAAGAATTATACCACCTTGTACATCCGCCTCGACCTGTAGGCGCTCAATAACACGACCCATTTTCCGCGGACCATAGTGGCGCTCCACCAGTCCACCATGGCCATCGATAATTTGTGCGATATGTTCAAAAAGCTTAGTCAATGCGTTTGCGTAGAAGAAACCATCTTTCGTCTGCGAACCAGTGGTCGCATTGAGATTGCCACGGGCCCTTGCAGCCACACCTTGACAAACGTAACGACCATATACATCAAGACCAACCTCCGATCGCCCAATGAGAGGAAATAGCTTGAAGAATCGGGTGATCTTGGCCCCGTCATTCGCCTTGACTGCCTTGTCAAACTCTCGCAGAAACAGCCCACATAATGACTCTGCTGCATTATCCAATGTCACACTCGGAGGGTCTGGAACTTCGGCCGTCGGGACCATCTCAGCCGCAAAGGGACCATTAACCACTGTCGGTGGGACCTGCGAAGCACGATGCAGGTAGCTGGCTGCCGTTTCCCAATCTTGAGTGGCACCCATGGACCCCGCAACACCCAGTGCACATGCCTTGAGCTCTGCAACTTGCTCAACCACTTCCAGTGTCGCTTTCACTCGGGCCTGTTCAAGATCCAGTCGGCGTACAGCACGAGAAATCCGATCGGCCGTGCCAGCGGCGTCGGAAAGCATTCCATGGCTAATCGATCGGGTGGTGGTTGTTTGAGCTCCAATATTAGCCCGCATAAGATCCAATCGACCCAATTCTCGCGAAAGGTCTTTCTGGGAGGTTACCAATGCATCTAGGCGAGCTGTTACTGAGGCCTCCTGAGTGTGGAGGCGGGACAGTGCGGCTTTGATCTCAGCGACGGAGCTGGCATTGAATATATCGGTTCGCGGGGAGGTATCTTCGTTCGATTCGATTGACGGTCCTGGTTCCAGAGACGGGGATAATAGGTGGCCATTTGTGGCCTGTGGAGAAAGGGTCATCCTGAGCCATGCATCTGAGTCTCTCAGAGTTGTTGATGCCACGCGATAGTATCAAGGTGTGTGGGCAGGCGGTGAGCGGGCGGGTCTTTTTTCTTTTCAAAGCTTCAAATTGAACCTCAAAGAGAATAAAAAGACAATCAATGAAATGTGTCATAGGAAACAAATGTCAAAAATCAAAAGAGTCATTCAAGCTGGTGGCCTAATAACCCGGAATCACCCAGCTATTTAATTTGCGACCAGCCTTCTTTGATCTGAGTCTTGCTCAACATCACCCCCACCCAACTGCTTCTATCTCACTTCACATACCACAACTGAAAATATTTTCCATCCTCGGATTTTTTTTTTATGTTTCTTCTTCATATTTCCTTTCTGAATCTGTGAGCCTAGACTGAGCTCTATCCGCCAACATCGGACGCCGACACAAGCCCCGCCATCAGCATCAGCATCAGCATCGTCCTCGACGTCCTCGACGTCCTCGCGCTATGGGTAATGAGGAGTCAACACTCGTGGATGAGTCCATTCGCCCTTCTGTACTGGAAACACGTAATATCGATGCCGTGGCCAAGTACATTAAGGACTACAAGGTTCGAAACGTTGTTTTAATGGTCTGTATACCCAACCTATTCCATTCTGTGCCACCGTGAACTAACTCAGAGATTATAGGTTGGCGCGGGAATAAGCACATCAGCTGGAATCCCTGATTTCCGTTCACCAGACACGGGACTTTATGCCAATTTGGCTTTCTTGGATCTCGAAGAGCCTGAGGATGTGTTCGATATCGGCTTTTTCAAAGAGAACCCGAAGCCATTCTACGCTCTGGCGCGCGAGCTGTATCCTGGGCGTTATCGCCCCACTATCGCCCATTCATTTGTCAAGCTGCTTGACAACAAAGGCATGCTATTGAAACACTTTACACAGAACATCGACTGCCTTGAGCGCCAGGCGGGAGTTCCTGGAGACAAGATCATTGAAGCCCATGGTAGCTTCGCAACCCAACGCTGCATTGAGTGCAAAACGCCTTTCCCCGATGACAAGATGCATGAACATGTCGAAAAGGGTGATGTGCCACGATGCTTGGAGAAGGAATGCAATGGCCTGGTTAAACCCGATATTGTGTTCTTTGGAGAGGCCCTCCCAGCAGCCTTCCATCAGAATCGCGAGCTGCCGGTACAGGCGGATCTCTGTATTGTGATGGGAACCAGCTTGACCGTACAACCCTTCGCCAGCTTGCCATCTATGTGTGTCAATGGTACGCCTCGCGTGCTCATCAATATGGATCGCGTTGGAGGCTTGGGATCGCGACGGGATGATGTCCTCATACTGGGAGATATCGATGCTGGAGTGCGCAAGTTTGCACGAGCTCTGGGGTGGGAAGAGGAATTGGAATCGCTGTGGAAGAAGACCAACCCAGACCCCAAGGACCGTGAAGCGGAGCTTGCTTCCCCACAGACTCGCGATGAGCGCCTCCAGGACGAAGTGGACCGACTCGCAGCGGAAGTCGATCGCACGCTTGGAGTATCGGATGCATACCAACAGCGCGTCCGAGAGAAGCTGGGAGAACCAAGTGCATCGCCAGAAGACAGCTCTACCAGCCGTGCCAACTTAACAGAGAATGGCCTATCGCATGTGTTCCCACACTTGGCACATAAATATTACTAGATTATTGATCCAGTAAGATCATGAGTTCAACGAATTGTGGCGTTTCCTCGGTGTGGACTTGGGTAGTCTTTTTTTTCGGAGCGCAGTCCTCCATCTCCGTCTTTCTTTGAAATTCTCTACGAAATCACCAACAAACCTCAATTTAGATAGAGAATATGATCTTTCAAGATTTACTAAAAAATCTGATCCTAGTAAAAACCTGCCCAAAACTCCCTGAAACCTGTAAAAGCCCCGCTGGGGCCCTAGACAAGAATGATTCATAGCTTACTCTAGGTCATAGCTTACTCTAGGGTAATTAAGCTACGTCCGGCTCGGCATGCCGAACATCTCGGCTTGAGCCCCAATTCCGTGAAACATAAATCAGATTGACCTTCCAGATGCAGGTAGCAGCTTGGAATAAATAGATGATATTCCTAAAATAGTTGACGTTATGTGGACCTGATACTCGTTTCAATTTTCATGTAAGACGGGCGGCTTGAATTAGACTAGGATTTAGGATTCTTCTTCCTCTCCACGCGTTCCAGAACATCCAAGATCTAGCTTTAAGCTTAATCATGTACATAGAACGTGAACCTGAGCTTGAATGTCGCCTTCAAACTTGTTTCATCCTTGACATTCGGCAAATGTCCGGTCGAACACGATTACACATCACAGAACAGAACAGAAAAGAAAACCCGCTTTGATGTTTTCCACACGCAATCAACGCAGCGATGTCGTGATCGCCTCCACCTATCGCGAGTAAAGATCAACCCCAAGATGGCGGCAACTTTGGAACTTAACTCCAAATCAAAATCAAAATGTGGAAAACTGAAATTATCATGATAGGTCAGAACTTCCCATCTTTCTCCGAAAAAGGCTCTGTTCCCGTTGTCATGGCTGTTTTCCCCTTGTCCGTCCAAACTCGCGACGGTTTGGACAAATCATGTCGCGTCTTTTGCAACTCCTGAAGAGAAGATGTCATGTTTCCCCTTTATTTCCTGCTCGGTATTTCGAAAACTTTCCCTTGGCAGGCCATGTGGAGTGTACGGCATGCATTCACTCGTTCTCCACACGGTCTACCAACCGGTAAAAGATATTTCGTAAAGTCCCGCCAGGCTTTATCACTGCTCGGGCTCCCACTTGCAAATAATTATTTATCCTTAGTGCATCAGTCTCAGTCGATACAGTATGGCGGTAGATCCTGAGACCAAAATTGAGGCCCCGACGGAGTCCATTATTACTCCTGCGACTTCGGATCGCGATGACAACTATGAGTTCTATAAGCAACACCAAGACTTGCAATACACACCTGAAGAGGAAAAGGCAGTCTTGCGAAAAATTGATCTCCATTTGATTCCTCTCTTATTTTTTATCTATTTATTGCAGGTAAATGATCTTCTGTCTGTTATTCGTTATATGCAAAGAATTCTACTTACGCTCATCTAGTATCTTGATAAAAATAGTATCAACTTTGCATCGGTATACGGCCTCAAAGCTGGAACAGGCCTGACAGGATCAGACTACTCATGGCTTAGTAAGGACGTTTTTTTCTACGTGTTCCAGCCTCCTTCTGACCAGTACATACAGGCTCTATATTTTACTTCGGCTACTTAATCGCCCAATACCCAGCGGGCCTGGCTATGCAGAAGCTCCCGGCCGGGAAGTTCCTTGCGACGACAGCAATTAGTATGAAGTCCGATTCCTCCCAGATTCACATGGTCACTAATAAAAACAATCAGTTTGGGGTGCTCTCCTTATGACAACTCCGGCATGCCACAACTTTGCCGGGATCGCTTCTAACCGATTCATTCTTGGAATGGTCGAAGCTGTAGTGAACCCTGGGTTTGTATTGCTGATGAGTATGTGGTATACGGCAAAGGAACAGCCTCTGCGTCTAGAGTCATACTACTGCACCAATGGTATTGCAACCATGTTCGGCGGGTAAGAACCCACTTCTACCAACTATGGCTCCAAAATGTACTAATTATCTTTTATTAGACTCCTTGGGTATGCTATTGGTCATATTCAGACTGGTCTGCCGCGGTGGATGTACGTCTTTTTGATCTTCGGTGCCTTTTCCGTTGTGGTGGGTATTGTGGCATTGTGGCTTCTTCCAGATCTCCCATCAACTGCCCGATTTTTGAATGAGCGCGAGAGAGCCATTGCCTTAGACCGTGTCGCTGTCAATAAGCAAGGTGTGAAAAACCATCAGTTCAAGTGGTACCAGGTCTGGCAAGCTGCGCGTGATCCAAAGACCTGGCTGTTGTTTATTATGGCCATCGGGGCTCAGGTGCCCAACTCGGCTTTGACAAGTGTATGTTTTCCACCCAGATAACTAACAGGATGAATTCCTCAGAGAAATAAGCTAACACAACGGTTAAATACAGTTCACATCCATTATTGTCGGATCTTTCGGGTTCGACACACTGGGAACTCAATATCTCCAAATTCCTGGTGGCGCCGTCAACTTTCTGACTCTTATTATCGGCGGCTGGATTGCTACAAAGTTCGACGGGAAATTTCACTCTCGATTCGCTTGTATGATTTTTGCCAACCTCACATGTATTCTTGGATCGGGTCTTTTAGTCGGCTTGTCGGATTCGAATAAATGGGGCCGAATGGTCGGTCTCTGGCTTTGTTATTTCCAGGGACTGGGATTCAGTATGGGATTGATTATGATCAGTTCCAACATTGCCGGTTATACGAAGAAGCAAGTTACTGGCGCTTTGCTGTTTACGGGATACTGCGTTGGAAACATTATCGGGCCACAGACTTTCAAGTCAAGTGAGGCTCCTGGGTACCATAGTGCCTATGTTGCGTATGTGATTCTTTTTTCCCTTCTCCTTTCCGCATTTTTGGGCACATTTAATTGACCTTTTACAGAATGCTTGCTGGATATAGTGTCAAATTGACTGCAATCGTGGTGCTATACCTGTTCATGTACTTCGAAAACAAGCGTCGTGATAAGCTGGCCCTTGAGAATGTGCTTTCTGAGGATGGTGTGGAGGCAGGAATGCTGGTAAGTTTTATCTTGTCTTTTTGTCTTTTTGTCTTTTTGTCTTTTTGTCTTTTATCATCAATCAGAGTCTGACTTGGTATTCACAGGATCAAACGGAAATCGATAACAAGGGATTCCGATATGTGTTATAACCGTATCTTGAGTCTATATAGTCAAATGTACGATCTGGTGCCTACTAGGTGAATAGGGATCATAAGTCCACCAAAAATGAACTTATTTCATAATTGCAAAATTTAATACATATAGGTGCATATTCATAAAATAGTTCAGATAATCTGTTATATCATGCATCTATATTTCATGTCCTTATGATGCACCTAATTCGTAACTTAACGTTTTTGAGCCCCACCAGATGATAACGAGTAATCCGGGATATTTACGCCGCACTTAAGATATGGATATCATCGACTCTTATCTGCTTCTAAATCACCCGGAGAAATTTCCGGCAGTATCCACTTGTCCAGGGCCGCTACTCGGACACATATCGTCGGTGTTTGTCACGGCCTCTTACCCCTCTTTGCTTTTTCTCCCTCTTGTCTGAACTTCGGGGGCTTTCATACACAATATGGGCAACACACTCTCAGCATATCACCAGTCTCCTCTTGAGGTTGACTTGGGGACCAAAGGAAAGATCCAGGGTATTCAGTTTGACGATAAATCGCGACGATATGCCGGTATTCCCTATGCTTTACCTCCCACCGGTGCACACCGCTGGCGGAAGCCTCGCCCATTGCCGATAAATCATAGCTATTCGCATTCCAATGGGCAGCCTTTCGATGGAAGCCTCTTTCGCCCTGCTTGTCCCCAAGAAGCATTCTCAAGTGGGGCAGAAAAGGGTGTGGAACCGCATGCCTCGAGCGAGGATTGTCTGCTGTTGAACATTTGGACACCAGTTGAAGATCCGAGTGATCCTGGTAAGAAATGGCCAGTTGTGCTTTGGCTTCATGGGGGCTGGTTTCAGCTCGGTGATCCCCTGCAAGAAGTGGGAATGGACCCCACTGAGATGATTTCTACGGGGAAACTCAATGCAATTGTGGTGGGGATTGGGTACCGACTCAATGTATTTGGGTTTTTGGCTAGTGAGGCTCTGCTGGAGGAGAGTAATGGGGAAAGTGCTGGTAACTTTGGTCTTTGGGATCAGCGCCTTGCTATGGAATGGGTTTATGAGAACATTGCTGCCTTTAACGGTGACATTGACAATATCACCCTGGGAGGACGAAGTGCAGGCGCTTATAGTGTGCATGCTCAGGTGCTTCATGACTTCCAGAAAGGGTCACAGACTCAGCTCTTTCGTAGATTCTATATGTATTCGAATGCTATTCCGGCACAGCCTAAGGCCCTTGCAGATGTTAATCCGCAGTTTGACGAGCTTTGTAGGTACTTCAAGGTCTCGGATGACTTGTCGGGTTCTCAAAGGGTTGAAAAGCTTCGAGAAATCGATTACAAGGATCTTGTTTCTGCAATTCGACATCTGGATAACCATACATTCCGTCCTGTTACCGACGATCTATTTATTTTCCAGGGATTCACTGAATACCATCGAAGCGGCGCCTTCGCCAAGGAATTTCGGAAAAGGGGCCTCCGCGTACTTATTGGAGAGATGCTCAACGAAGAGACGCTTTATGCTTCATACAACACTCCGGAGCCTAACATCGACTCTCTACGACTGCAAGTTTCTAATTACTATTCTCCGGAGACAACCGATCGAGTTTTAAAGTCATACGAGCTACCTACAACTGACGACCCAGAAGAATGGAAGAAAGTCTATGGGGATATTATCTCCGATGGACAGGTCCGAGCGCCAACTCGCTGGTTAATCAATTCACTCTACAGTCACGGTGTTTCCCTAGGCGACATTTGGCGATACAGAGTCGCATATAGGTTGTCTTTCATCACAGACAAAGTCGCCCCCAAAGCTTTTGGTGTCACCCATGCTATGGATAAGCCATTTTGGAAGTAAGGGGCTCGAAAGTGCTATTCATAGAATTATACCCAATGCTAACATATTTACAGTTTTGCCATTATGCATGGCCCCACTGATGCCGAAAGGGGTTTGATGGAGCGCTGGATCGGGGCATTGGTTGCCTTTGTCAACGATGACAAGGATTTTGTATTCGGTACAAGTGCAATTGACGAAATGAGAGTCGCAACGCCTGAATGTAAGATTGAGGTCCAAAAGGATCCACGCTGGGAGAACTTAGTCAAACTTGGGGAAACTTTTGCGAATGATGTTTAGAGACATTCAAAAATCTCTACATTTGGATGGGAATTTCGTTATTGTTCCTTGCATATTAATTCAATGGAAATTGTCATTTCAAATTTGGAATAGCAAATATATATAGTTATTAAAAAGAAAAACGCCAGAATCATAAATGGAGCCGTGTTTGTTTCTCCTTATGTTTATGTGTCATGAGGGTATTTCGCTAGTTTGAATCATAAATTTATCATTCTCGACGCCATCGAGACTCCCATTCTTTTTACATCATCGAGAACGAGTCCTTTTATGATGTACCCGGCGAAGATGATCCCTCATATTATCCATTCGACTGAAAACGCGCTCACACCCATCCCATTCACAAGTAATGGTCGGGTTATGCTTAGCTTCATGCCGACCACGATCTTTCTTGCTGGAGAATCCACCTGATAATGATTTGGGACATTCAGGATGTCGACAGAAGAAGTGGCGATCGTGTCTTTTGTAATGCTTTCGAAGATCGCATCCTCGCTGGAAAGTGGTTTTTGAACTGCAGCCCACGAATGCACAGCGCCAAGAGCCGTTATCGCTCGGGACACCATAGTTTAATAGATCGTCCCTTTCCTTTTGTGATCCCGGTGATGATGATGGGTCTCGCGGACTTGGTCGAGGGGATTCAGTGACAGTAGAGAAAGTGGACCATGAAAAAACACTATCCGCATCGTTCATTGTGTCATTGAATAATGCATGTTCTGGAATTGTGGGGATAGCAAGCAATCCGGGGTCTTCGATAGATGGGAGTCCACAATCTGGAATGAAGAAACTGTTCATATTTGACACATCTGGTGATTCATATGAGATGTCACAAGTCGATGGGAAGGCTGATGGGCTCATGTAGAACCTGTCTAGGGACTCGTCGTCGTAGACAGTGAATTCGAATGGCATTGGGGTCGGGAGACCGGAAATTGTATTCATTGCGGCTGTGAGAGAGGTAGATTCATGAGCTGGTTTATGTAAAATGATATTCGAGGTTGATTCTTAACCTAAATATTAATGAAAATGACCGTGGGGAAATTTGCAATCTTAAATAGACACATGTCAAACAGGGTCCCATTCAGCTCGTGTTCAGCTCATGAACTGTAGATCCAACGTTTATGCGAGCCGTCCAATCAAGCTTGGACAAACTCTGCCAAATGCTGTCTCCACATTGTGGTAGGGCTAGCATTTGAGGGTAGATGAGGCTGTGCCACCCGGAAGTCTGCAGAGTCATTGGCCAAACCATCACCGTCACAACCAGAATAACAACACAGAAAAGGGATCGTCATCGTCAGCTGCTGATCTTGCCTGGTTGTAGTGCATTTTCGATAAGCGCGCGTAGATAAGGGCCCTTATCGCGTATCGCAATCTATAATTATCCCCCAAGTTATAAAGGAAGGCGGAGCCCCCTGGGCCACGGGGAGAAGTTTTTTCAAATAAAGGTTTAGTTTTGGTGACCCGTGAGATAATAGATTGAGATCTACCTTGCCGTATGGACTAAGCCTTCATTTAGATGTATGTTTCAGCCTTTCGATCTTTTGACCCCCACATTCCACCTGCATCAGCAAGCAGTTTCAGTTCCAGGGGCTCAATACAATCCATCGAGGCATGTTTCTCCCTCAGATACAGTTTATTTTTGTACATCATTATTCCCCTTGGCTGACGATATTTAAGGGGCTTGTCAGTTGCCGCACATGAGATTTTGCCTTGTCAGGTAGCCTCTCAGATCTCTAAAGAAGAGTCGCCTCAACATGGAGGCTGTTGTAAAACTTCAAAAACCTTTGCCATCATAGTAAACGAGTCCATTCTTTTGTGGGAGTGGGCTGGAGTCTCTCCTTGAAAGATTGCATTTCTTTGAACCTCGGATTTCGGATTTCTGGAATAATGATTGGAAGAGAAACATTTCCCCCTGTATGATTTTGAAAACGGAGGATTTCTTGGCAATGTTGGAATAGATCATATACTTCCTTAATTGAACAAAGAAAAGAAGGTCTTTCTAGGATTTACGGCACTTCATTCGCATTCGTCGCCAAATCTTGTGATGCGTATACTATATCCGAGTTTCCCGCATAAGCAAGTTTGACGTGTATGATGGCTTTGATCTCCATAATCTCACTGCATTTACTCCGTAATCCCTGTCCACGTGGCTCCCTCGCTAGGGAATTCCGATCTCAAACTTGCCATGGCTTGCAATGCATTACAATCTCCACCCCCTCGGGGCCGAATTAATCTAGACATGATTAATCAGGTCTCTATGCATTTCTTGGCTTTCTGCAGAAGAGCATAAGGGATTGCACTATTAAAATTAAATTAATTAAACGTTATTCCCGAAGAACGCGACGGTCTCCACTGGGAGAAACTCCGTGTTCCTTTGGTGTCAAAGAAACAAAAACAAACGATCGCATGAGAACAAAGAATCTTCTTATTGAACATTTCATATCGAACTTCTAATCTCTAGTCTGTTATAAAGTATTAACAACGTCATCTAACAACATCAACCGTATCTAGTATTAACGATAACCCATTTCCAAAGTTTTATATGGTAACATAGACATGGATGTATTCTCCTACAACGAAGCTATTCAAACGCCACGGGCAGATTAAAACTCCGGAGTAATTCAATCCTTTATTAAAATAAGCCGGCCGACGTTGCAATCGCTACAATTTGCTCTGAATATAGAGCATGCCCTGCCACAACAGAATCTAGATGGACCGTGCATATGTTCGCGTGGTAAAAGGTGGCGGGGCTCAGTGGAGAGAAGACGCTTAAGTGGCCCGGTTTACGGGTTACGGAGGAACCCCTGTGGATGGCGTTCATATCCGAACTCTATTCAAGCTCTCAAGCCTGCTTTTACGCCCCCAAATTTCGCATACTGTCTTCAAGTTTCGTCTTTTTCGGCTTTTCACGCCACCCCTTTCCTACTTCCTCCATCAGTATAAAGCTGCTGGCGCTATCACCAGCTTTGGTCGCCAAGTCAAGTCTACATCCCTTTCATCTAAACGTCACAATGGTGAATATCATTTCCGCATCCCAATCCGTTGTTGCGGCGTATACCGCAACCATCGCCCTGACTGGCAATTACTCCTACCCATTGACAAGCCTCGGAGATCGAATTTCAACCTTTTTCCTCCCCAATTATGTTTCCTTCGCTTTGGGGGATATGACCGTCATGCCCAATCGATCTTATGTCTCGGAGGGCTTCCAAGCAGAATTGACCGAATGGAGAGGAACCGGTCTCGGCTCGCAGGTCTCGATCATCGACTCGATAATTCAGCCGGTCTCGAACGAAAGCGCATTATGTTGGTTAACATATCACATCAAACCCGAAAATGGAATGGCCCCTTGGGATTGGACCAATGTCTACAGTTACAGGTTGACGGATGAAGTGTCTTCCACTGGGGTCAGAGGTGGATTCGAGTTCAACAATCAAGATAACGAGAATTTGCAGTATGCGAAGAGATTCCCTTGATTGGGGACTGATGATATGAGATGAGATGAAACGTGCATGTCCTTCTCCTACTTTATTATGCATCTTTATCAATGAGAATATACCCTGCGAGTGGGATTTTTTGGGGATCATCTCTGGTCATTTATCAGGTTCGAATATTGGAAAGTTTCATATATATGTACAATAATATCAATAGACATATTCACCGACTAAAGCTTTGAGGACGACGCCTTGTTGATCAACTGGGCATTAACCGGAGTAATAGCCTTGCCAGTCCGCTGGAAAGAGATAATGTTCTCCATTCCGAGACGCTCAAAGCCAATGTGTGAGTCCAATGAAGCACCGGCATTGTGCGACATGATCTCTACATTCTTCATCCGCGCCAAATCGGGATTGACATGTGGCTCATTAAAGTGCACATCTAGTCCCGCGGCAGAAAGCTGGCCCCGATTCAACGCGTCCACCAAAGCAGCTTCATCAAGCAGCTTGCCTCGGGCGATGTTCACAAGTCGAGATCCACGCTTCATCTTTGACATCAAGGACGCGTTAAGAAGGGTCTCACCACTGAAAGGGGTAGCCACGACAATACAGTCTGACTCGGCGAGAAGAGTGTCCATGGACTTGTGGAATGTGGCATCCGAGACTTGCTCTAACTGCTTAGGCATCTGGACAATGTCGTGGTAGAGAACTTTCATGTCGAGGGCCTTGTATGCTTTCTCTGCGGTTCGGCGACCAATTTGACCGAACCCAATAATACCGAGGGTGTGGCCCTTGGGATTCTGTGAGACCATGGCAAGGTTACGGTTGGCATCAGCGAATTGGTCCGCATCGATGGCACGGGCTGCCATTGCAGACCAAGAGAATAGTCGGAAAGTCGAAATAATGAGCCATATGGCAGCGTCAGCTACGGATTCAGTGCACGCCGCTGCGGCATTACAGTAAACGACACCTTCAGAAGTAGTGAATTAGTATGCAATCATCGGGTAGAGAACATGTGTCCAGGTTCATACCTTTCTTCGCCAATGCACCAATGTTCACCCAGTCAAAACCAGCGCCAGCACTAGCAAAGACCTTGCATGAATCGGGGAGCAATGCGATCAATTCCTCGTCCCAGTTCCCCATCTCACCACCAGTGTTCCAGAAAGGACGGTACATAGCGACAAAGTCACCGAATTGACGCTCTTTCAGAGCTCGAATAAACTCCGGTCGCGACATGCTAAATGACCGCTTGATCTCGAATTGGTCCTGGAACTTGCTGTATAGCTCATGGTTCCACCGGATGTCATCACCCAAGTGAAGAACGACTGGCTTGCCCATTGTATGTTTGTTTTCTTGTTAATTTCCCAAAGTTGTGTAAGTTCGAACGGGTAATAATAAAGCAGGAATCTGGAAAATATAATCATCAGAGATCCCTAACTTTCCCCGGAAAATCATTCAATAAATATTCTTCTTGACATGTTGATCGCGTATCACGGCTATTGCATCTCGCAGGTTCCTGGTAACCTTTGCCGGCTATTGATCAGAATCGGCGATTGAAATCCGAGCCTCATACTATTTATTGTATGGTCTAGGTATAGATTAAATTCATGTACCAAAGGTATAGAATACCAAATAGAAGATTCTTTAACTGCTAGGCTAAATGATAAATTGATCCTGATCTCTGTATTCTCCATAGCTGTGAGCTGTGAAGGAATCCGTGGCGAATAGGATATTCTGCGTGGATATATGGAGATCTCCAGCTGGTTAAAGATCATCGCAACGGAACTTGGCTTCCTCAGTAGCTTAGATGAGACTACGCAGCGTCTTCCATTACACTGCCTCAAGCTCGTGGCAACAAAGTTTTGGTTTTATTATGCGAGATACGAAATACATGAAACGAACTCCGAAACAATTCGAACCTTGGAACCTTGAAATACATTAATCCACTCTATGGCTTTGACCCTATGGATTGATGTAGAAATATTCCTGTATCTATTTTAATATCACAAAAGCAGTACTTCCATAACAAAAAAGAAAGATACACTTAGCTCGATCTAGACAAGGTGATAAGGCCCCAAGGCTGATATAAGCAACGATTACTGGAAGACACCATGGCGCGATCGTGATAGTGCGGGGAACCGAGTCAATCCCCATCAAAGGGATCATTTCCCAACGGGCCAGCATGGCTTCGGACTCTGCGGCCACGTCTCGCCGCTTGTGGTCAAAGTTGGAAGACGAGAGGCTTATTTCCCTCGTACATCGTTTCGGCGATAAGCAAGGCAAGGACGGAAACTGGACTGAGATCTCGAAGCATCTTCCCGGACGATCCAATAAGGTTGGCTTTGGCTCTTTTTATGGAGAAGCTTGAGTTTAGTGCTGATCATTTGTAGGACTGCCGAAAACGCTGGTTTCACTCATTGGATCCGGCTTTACGAAAAGGTCGCTGGTCCAAAGAAGAGGATGAGCTTTTGCTTGCGGCTCATCAGCGCTTAGGCCCTGCTTGGAAAGATATCGGTGAGTTGATAAGTCACCGAATTCTTCTTCATTTTGCTGATATGGAATAGCACTCCTTATCGAGGGCCGGAAGGATGATCAGTGTGCAAAAAGATACAATGATATTCTGGACCCTTCGGCCAAAGACCGACTGAAGAATTGGTCACCTGAAGAGGACCAGTACTTAGCTGCCAAAGTTCAGGAGCTCGGTCACAAATGGGCTGCCATATCCGCTAGATTACCAGGTCGCCCTCCTCTGACTTGTCGAAATAGATGGAGGAGGCTCTCGAAGGACCTGTTGAGGGTATCAGAGCAAACACCTGGAGAAATCCGGTCTCCCATTAGGCCAGCAACTATCCCAAGGTCAAAGTCAATCAGTTTCCCCACCAACGTGCCATACTCCATGAACTCGGATTTATTAAGAGATAATCAAGAGTTCCCTATCTCTGCTGCGGATATGTCTCTATGTCCACCCGACAACCCACTCTTATCTCCAATGTATGGCGTAGATGATATGAGCATCCACAGTGCGCCTGTGTATGGATTGGACAACATCAGTATCCATAGTACACAAACATCCAACGGGCCAGGGATATCACTGCCTGACTTTTCGTTTCCATCCAATCCTTATCACGACCCGTCATATGAGTCCGCCCCGGAAGGTCCATCATTCGCCCTACCAGATCGCAACTACGAGTCAGAGCCAAATATGTTAACGGATGTCTACCAACCGCGATCAATCTCCCATCAAAATTTCATGCATGGTCATCGTTATCCTTGGGTACCCCACCCGAGCAACACTTTGAATAACATCGCTTCTCTCGATCTCGCCAATACACAGGTGCAGGCTCACCATCTTCCATTCGACAATTCTTCTATCATTCCAGAGGTTGATGAAGAGCCGGAGTCGGTTATGGAACAGGCTGCTGTTCGTCAAGCTCTCTCATCTCAGGATCAATCTCTAAGTACTGGCGATTTATTGTCTGAGGCGAATAGATCAGGATCTGTGCAGCAGTACCATCACCATTTTCATCACCATTATTACCATCATCATTATCATCATCACTAGCCTAGCATTTCTTAGGGAGGAGCACATTACAAGAAATCATATTGTAAAGATTACTATCATATCAAAATTTGCTTTTGTAATTGCTTCCTTTTTTATTATAAACTGTGACGGGGCAATTCGGCCACATAACCCTTAGCCCGGTTGAATTATAAACTATCTAGTTCGCTGAGCTGAATATCGTTATACTGTGTAGGTAATATTCTCATTATCATCTGTCTCTTCAAATGTTGGTCCCTCTATAAGATATCTAGATTGCCGATCTTCTCGACTTCTTTCCAGATCTCTTTCTAGTAGTCAATATATAGAGCAAGCCTACTGATTACTGGACTTCAGAGGTAGATCTATATCTAGCTTCATCAATACCTCTCAGATAGAGTGTTTTTAACAGTATGGCCGGATGGAAATACTGTAGCTTGATCGCTGACTGATTGTCGGTAATTGGTTTCATTTGCCGGTCGTAGTGTGGACCGACTCAAGGTGGAGATTTTCCCCGCCCATGCCTGTAGGGGTAGTTGCCCCCGTTATTGGAGTTGTCGGAGATAATTCGTGACGATTTCAACAGTGATGATCATTCAGCCATTTTCATTGAGAAACTTGCAAGGTGAAACGACATCAAAGGAGATATAATTGGCTGACTTGAGATATAGACAAATATCTATACTGTACTATCTCGGGAGACTACATTTGATGATCGATCGGTTCATAATTACTAAAGAGAAACTGCACTGGTGTTTAGACAATCCACAGAAAATGAGATAACTGAATTGAAGCACAGAAAGAACGTGCAGATATTCGGATTATAAGTGAACAAATGAAAATGAAAAACCCCTGGACAAGCGAGGAAAAGACCCCAGGTCAGATCAAGACAACCCCATACAATCGCAAGTTAGAGCGACACAAACGCCATAGTCAAACCTGAAGCCGGAAAGAAACAATGAAAGAAAACAAGGAACCGATTTAAAGAAAAAAAAAAGGAGACAGACGCCTTAGTAACAGAAAAATGAAAGAAGAAAAAGAGAACATAAACGCCGAATCTCGACACCCCGCTCCTGAATGATATCCCAAGTAATCCACTGAGTCGAATGAGAGACAGAAAAGAAAGTAAGGGGAAAACAAGTCGAAGAGGTAAAGAACAATAAGAAATTTAGCCAGTGTCCACGTATCGGTCGTAAGCTGCTCAAATACTTTCGGAAAGGATATATACTCCATTTTGGAGAGAAGAGTTGTTGTTTAGCCTCGTCGTCTTCGCAAGCCAAACTCCTCTTCTTGAAGCTCTCGAATGAGACGAAGGCTCTCGGCGTCTGCATCTCCTTCCTCGAGTTGGTGCTTCAAATGCTTCGATTGGTGAGGAGACAATGAAGTAGTCGCATGACGATCAAAAGTTCGTTCAACCATCGGTGAACTTTTCTTTGCATGAGAGGATGATGGGCGTGATGCGGGTTTCTTGGATGAGCTAGCAAATCCCGGTGTGGTTCGGCGTATATGAGACGATGCTGGTTTATTTGCTGGCTTGTTGGGCCGGACTGCGGAAGCCTCCGGTGCAAATCGATCAACATGGCGAGGCTGCCGTGATGAATGGCGGGAACTGGAGTTGGGTGTGTGAAGTGCGGTATGTGCCTCGCCCTCGACGGATGCCAATGGTTCACCATCTTGTACCACATCCGTTTCGTCGGCCAGCGACGTGGGTGGGGATACTAAGGAGGCAGTTGGTTTGGAAGAAACAGACATGGAGTTCACATCCTTCACATCCATCGAGTCAGCATGGAAAACAGGGGGCGACGCATACAGGACTTGGCCAATATGCTGTTCGCCATCCTGGGTCGGTTTGTTTAGAAGTTGATTGATAACACCATAGGCGACAGGATCATCATCAAAAGCCGTGACAGGCATTGCCTGCGTGACTTCACCTGGGCCTTCCCCTTGGCCAAAAAATACCGAGTGTGATACTGGGGATGTGCTCTCTTGCTTTGTTTTCTTAGCAGAAGTGGGCATACCATCCTCTTCACTTGGCCGAGGGCGCTTTGCTGACGCCGTACCGCGGGGCTTGGACCGCTCTTGAGCTTTGATTGGGTCAATATTTCCCCGTTCGTCATGAATACAACGGCGCTATTCACAGACTTGTCAGTTTCAAGTCTTCTAAGACAAATCACAGTTAGAGCTGCTTACCTTGCTTTTGCGACAATCATCACATGCTTTGCTCCGGCCTTTCTTACCGCCGCTGGCACCGTCAGGGCTCACATCGTTCATCCTATTGACCGCGGCCGTGGACGTGCCCATAACCGTTGAATGGAATGCTGGGCCATCAAACCGCTCTAACCCTGCCACGCCATTGGCTTGGAATCCAGCCTGAGAAGCGATGGCAGCTAAAGAGTTCAGTGCAGAGACAGCATCTTGGGCCAAAGATGAGGGGGTATTAACACCCGATCCCGGTCCAAATCCGTTGATCGCCATTGAGCGGCCCTGAATCCACTCATTTGACTCATCCTTATGACGACATCTGATACGTCGCCTACGACAAGCATCGCAAGCAACACGCTTCGGCCCAAGACCCGAACCACGTGGCGCGGTTCGTGGTTTTGGGGTGACTGGGTCCTGAGCAGAAATATCGGAGATTGTGTCAACCAAGGCAGGTACTTCACTCTCAGACTGCGCCAGAGCGGTATTCACGGTTGGGGGTATAGGAGAAGCAGTAATGTCCTCGGACGGGCGCTGGACTGCTTGTCTTTCGGCATAGGTGCGATGACTGTCCGCATTGCGTTCGGATCGCCGACTAGGCCGACCAGCTGGTCGCTTCTCTGCAAGTGAGACCTTGGGGTTGCTTTCTATGACGCCGGGGCGAGTCCATTGAGGGGCTTTCTCATTGCCACGTTTCCATGCAACCCAAATGCCGAATCTCTGGATCACGTCCACGGGGTCTCCGACACCCTTTGGAATAGACCGTCGAACCGCATTCCGCGTGTCCGCTGTAACTCCCTCGATATTGTAAGAACTTGCAATGAGAGCAGTCCGCAAAAGATACTTTGTTAGCTCGGGGAGTCCCTCTAGCTCAGCTTGGGAATAGAACCGAGCATTATGATAAGGGGAGCTTGTGGGCTCCTGGTTGAGGCGTTCCCCAAACTCGTAGTATATGGGATAATGACGATACAGACGATAATTTTCATCCTGGGCAAAAGCCTCTAGCACATTTTGCGGAACAGGGTCATCCTCCAGATACCTTAGCGCTGTATACCATTGAATCTTCTGAAAGAATGGATACCGAAATTTCTTGGGAACTTTGGTCTCCTTCTCGATATTGAGAATTTTGATCTGCATGCCGTAGTTCAGTCGTGTCAGAAAGTTGCCTCCAATGACTAAACTGTTCTCTGGGGTCCACACGGCATGTATCCAGCCTGATGGGATTAACATTGTGTCGCCCTCAGAGAGGTCCACGCGGTAGCATTCTTTGGTCTGGTTGCCAAGGAATATTGAATCTTGCGCTGGGGAATTGCACCACTCTTCATATTTCTTCAAATGCTTGTCTTTTGGGGGAATGAAGAAAAAGGTTTTCTTGCCCTTGAGGATGTGGTAATAGACCGAGGATCCACCAAAGTCGATGTGGAAATCGGTGTAACAGTCGGCCACGGACATCAGGCAATAAAATTGGACCTTGGGGTAGTCGCCAATAGCCTTAAGCTCCTCGGGCCATACGGCATCTTGTAAATCTAGATCGCGGACAATTTTAGGTCGCTTAATTAGGCGGCCGAGCTTGCTTTGCGATACCTCCAAGCTGATAACATTTCTCACTGGCTTGTTAGGCTCAGAGCTTTCGTAGTAGTCGGCCCATTTTTGCATGTTCCATCGCTTGTCTTCTCCTTGCTGCGACTTCACATCTATCACTTCAACTCTCTCCTCGGGGCCATAGAGCTCGGCCACGGCGCGAACGGTCAACCCTTGAGGGATAACCATGTCCAACTGGTCTTGGCCAAAATCTAGCCTTTCTTCCACGTCTGTTGATTCCTCAGATACATGATCCAGTAAATCATCAAACATCTCCTGGGTTGTAGCTTCATGTACTAAGGTCTCCAAGTTCGCATCCAACTCTGGGACAGGGTCGCGGCTATTCCAGCAGGCCGGTATGACGATAGGTTCATTCCACCCATGGCCCCTTTCAAAGTATTCGGCCGTTACTAGTTCAGGCTTCATACGAGGAAACTTTTCAGGTTGGAATCGAATTTTCCCTTGACGAATAGGCTCCAGATAATGATGCTCCACGGAGTCAGTGGCCGCCTTGACAAGACCTTGATTCAAGCCCGCATAGTCAATTGCGGTACGAGCACGGGATGACTTGCGGACAAATGTCGTTTGGCCGTAGACAGATCGACACGCACGGCAAATGAACTTATCTACTGTGCGCACCTCCCGGTCGTTCTTGAAGCCAGCGCACACAATATGAAACCAGCGCTTACATCCGTCGCAGCCAATCCATGTATCTTCGTCTTGCTCCTCGGTTTCCACTGGAATTCGTACCAAGTGGCATGCAGCGCAGCTGGCTTGATTTGTGTCGCTCTCTTCGTCTTCGACTTTGGGAATAGACTCAGGTGTTTTGTTGTGAGAGTTAAGATCACCGGCTAAGGAAAGTCGGCGTTCACTGTGATCAGGGTAACGGGGCTCGTCCATCGGAAGACTTTGGTCAATTTCATCTTCCCAAACAATTGGGGGTAATGTCCCTGCACTGGTGGTTGGACGTACACCACGGATTACGGGGCGCGAAATGAAGGCAGATCCATCAGAGCGGGACCTCATGCGTGACTGCGGGGGAAGTTTATCATCTTGGTATGAGGGTTTCCCGCCCTGCAGTCCATTCAGATCCCCACCAACAAACCCAACCCGAGTATGCCGTATTGACTCGCCTCCGTAGTGATTATTAGACTCATCAATGCTGACTCGTTTTGTGTGGTTACTGGGCTGGAAGTTGGTGGGTCGGGCGAGGTTCAGTAAAAGCTCTGCATCGGTTTGCATGCTGTTGATGAAGGCAGAGTGAGAGTTGAAAGGTGGGATTCCCCGAGACCGATCCGGTGATGGGTCTCGCTCTGATCGGGCACGCTTCGCCGGACGTTCGGAGTTGTTTTCGGTGGGGAATAGAGGCATATTAAAGCGAGAAACAGGAGAGGGCGGGCGATATGAGAGCGGTGCAAAGGTTGGGCTCGTTGCGAGAGCGATCGTTGCAAGGGTGTCAATGGTCGAGTTGGACCGGCCATGGCCCGACCGGTGATGTGAACCAGCATCGGTAGTGATAGTTCGAGTATGATTTGATGGACGCTGGTCACGATCAAGGCTTGCAGCCCGAGTGACGCTGCGTTCGTTCCACGGCGTGCGAAATTCGGAGGTGGAGGGAGTGATGGGTTCGACGGCGCGTCGCGGAGGGGAGGGCGTGCGGTATTGAGGAGGGCGGTCGCCCAAAGGATTTAAGAAGGATGCGGCGCTCATCATTTTTGCGCCCTCAGTATAAGTTCGGAACTCGTGAATGTAAAAAATCAGCTCGACGGGGCGAGAAGTTGCGATTGCCGCAGGCGGGTGCAGAGCGGGGATGTTGAACCACACGGACTAGCGAGAGGCCGTCGCAGAGGAAAGGAAAGTCATTCCTGGTGGGAGTATAATCGCACAAAAGACTGCGAGATAGACTGAGTTTCCCGAGGGGTGATTGAGAGCGAGGGAGGAGATGGTAGGTAGTCGAGTTACGGATGCGCTTCGAGTTGAGGGGACCTCCAGTTGTCGAGCGGCGGGAGGACAAAGGCGCCGAGAGTCGCGCCGCAGTCCGCGGGCAGGAGAGGGAAGTGAATCGATGCAATCCAGTCAACAGGAGGAATCTCCTGCAACTGGATAACAAGCTGAGGATACCGAAATGGATGGAAAGTTTTCCGGAAGGGTGTGGGTGAGGAGGGGAGAATGTCAAGGCGTGAAGGAGAATGGTAGGCCGAGTAGGTTCGCAGGTGCGTACGCGGGACAAGCTGCGGACTACTATATGATGAACAGACAAATGACGGCTTAGGGTATTGCCAGGTTTAAAGATCTAGAAGGTTTTTTTTTTCCACAAATTCACAGTAAGCCGAGAGCATTCAATTGTGTCTAAGAAGAAGTAAAGGGCAAAGCTGCCTGAATTCCTGGCCTTGAATTCGACTTGCGACGAGACCGTCGTTGAGCTGGTGGTGATATTACCATACGTGACGGAACGTGGGGACTTCCTCAGCACCAGGCAGATAACTAACAATGCAATTTACCCGTGGTTGCCTATGTCTATTGAGTCAACTGGTGGTAATAATGTCACGTATGGTAAAGAGATTACCTAATTCCGTAAGGCGATGGCCGCCGCTAAACCGCATTCGGGGATGCCAAGACCGCTATTCTGCAATCTGCGTGTTCATGTCCATCTTTGCGCTGCTCTGTCTCCTAACACTACTAAGGCCCTCGGTACCCTGGGTATCTCGCTCCTTATTTCATTTTCAATTTTATCTACCCTTCAACATCTCTCTGAGGATGAGCCGGAAGCTCGCCCCCGAAGCAAATCGGTACGTGCGATATCTTTGCCCCTCTTCGGAGATGCAGACGGCCAAGGCCAAGGCCGCCACTATGTGGATGGCACCTTCATCACGGTCTACATTTATCGGATATTCAATAGTAACGGATTTCTTTTTAACAGGATTCTCTTCGTCAAGAACCTCAAGTACGTTTATCTGCCATCCGCGGCTCCCCGCCAGTCGCAACCCAACACCCGTCGACAGGATACCGGCACCTACAAATTTCGAGAATAGGCTATTGACTTCATCTTCTTAGCTACAACGTAACGGCAGAGCAATTGTTTGACCTCTTCGGCAAATTTGGGCCTATTCGGTGAGTCCTTCAAGCTTTCGGAGGTGGACCAGGGTTCCCTAGCTAACAGTTGGTTCTTTTTCTTTTTCTTTGCGTAGCCAAATTCGTCAAGGTATCGCCAACAACTCCAAGGGCACCGCATTTGTGGTCTATGAGGACGTACACGACGCCAAACAGGCATGCGATAAACTCAATGGCTTCAACTTCCAAAACAGATACTTGGTTGGTATGTACTACAACACTCGCCCTTCCTCAAGCCTTCGAGCCTTTTAACCCCGGAAAAATTCGAAAGCAAACTGTATCTAACGATTACGATATAGTACTGTATCACCAGCCGGAAAAGATGCTTCGTTCGAAAGAAGATCTCGCGGAAAGGCAAGAAAACTTGGAACGATTGAAACAACAGCATGGGATAGAATGACGTGACGAAATCTGGCTCTAATGATGCCCTCTGCAAGCATCTAGCTGCGCATGGTGTTACAACGGCTCTCTTGTTCTCTCGAATTCGGCTTGGTTGAGGGGTTACTGGCGTTTGTTTTTTATTCCCGAGGGTTTCTTCTATATTTTCGACCTTCGACTTTGGAAGGGCGACGGATGATTGATGGTGGGGTTATTTTTCTTTTGGTGCTCGCCTGTAATGAACGAGTCTCTCGCTCGTCGAGCCCAAACAGATGGGAGATTGATTTCTTTTCTTTGTGCATTCTATTATTAAACCTTTTATCTCCGGTGATCACAATATGAATCCCAACACCCCACTTTTGCTCAGCAAACCACGTCTCATCCACGTATCTTTCGCTTACCTTTATACTGCAGTGAATCCGGGGCTAATTGGAAATCATATCCTTGGTAACAACGTTTTGAAACTTGGGCAGAATGGAAGTATGGCAATATCATATCAGTACGATCTAGAAGGTTTCTATGTTCTGGGTATAGCTTCCATTACTTGATTTAGTATTCTTTCTGGTATATATGTTCTCCTGTGGTTTATTCTATGGGCTCTTGTACAAATCCTTCTATAGCTTTTTCTACGGTTCTTCCTACACATTCTTCTACGGGCTTTTTGCAGGTCTCCCTACAGATTCAAATAGAAAGGTGACTGCCTTATTAAAGGCTGGGTGGGTTCAATACAGAAACACATATTTTTTCTTAATCTATCCATGATATCACTTGTAGTCCGTTATGCATGCATTATAGCACCCTTTGCCACAACAAGGCCAAGGCAAAACAGGGTCCTGGGGCGGAAAGACTAAAGAGATCCACCCTACTGCAGATACGTACTAACTATGGGGTCCCGTACTCCGTATTATATCACTGCAATAATTGAGCCATGGGTGCCCGGTTCGTTGATTTGACATTAATGTACCACGATAAAAGCTCAGGTAGTTATAGCTTCATTTCCTAAAAGTCTTCCTAGAGTCCGTCAATGTTTCATCCCGGTTTCCCATTAAAGATCCCCTAGTCAAAGGGGCGAAGCCTAGTTTAACCGGGTCGATCCCGGTGCGGGGGCGGACACCGCCTCTAGGCAGCTTGCGGCAATTTGAGGTTTCTTCGCCCCAACCTCTCTTTGGCCTTTGATCCCTGCTTCATCGTACATGCAGGTATTCTTATCATCTATTCGATTTACTTAAATCGATGCTTTCGCTATAAATTGTTGTCTCGGTGCTCGATAAGCCCTAGTGGCTGCCTCTCTACAATCTCGACGTTACACAGCGGGTCAGCATTTCCGTTTACGTCACATCACGTTCCCCCTCCGTCGACTAGTCATCAGTAACCGGTTTTACACTTTGCATGAGCGGCCATGGATGCTGCTGCGGCCATCTCGCTCGCTGTTGAGGCCTCCACAACCTTGATCGCTGCAACCTCTCGTCCACAAGCATCACCCACACCCGATCGACATATGCTTTACTATCACGGTGCCACAGTGACTGGACTGGGGGATGGGAAAAATGAAGACGGTGGTGAATGCAAACTGCTTGGATCCTTCTCTATAATCGTTCAAACCGCCCTTGGACTATTGGCACTGTTATCGCTAGTGTTTAAGAGATGGAGAGAGCGACCTCAACGTCCAGTCAAAGTTTGGGCTTTCGATGCCTCAAAACAGGTATTTGGGTCGGCGATGCTCCATTTGGCAAACCTCTTTATGTCAATGTTCTCGGCCGGTCAGCTTGAGATTAGGATGGATTTCAAGCCGAATCCGTGCTCATTCTACTTGTTGAATCTCGGGATCGATGTAAGCAACCCCCTTTGATACCCTAGAGCATGAAACTCATCTGCCATCTAGACTACATTAGGAATCCCCATCTTAATCGTCGCGCTCCGAATTTTGAATCTCCTTGCTTCATACACCCCTCTCGCCAGGCCCCCAGAATCGATAGAGTCCGGTAACTATGGCCAGCCTCCTCGTGCATCCTGGTGGTTCAAACAATCTATGATCTACTTTCTGGGTCTGCTGAATATGAAGATATGCGTGTTTTTCTTAATTCAGGCATTCCCCATTATTGTCAAGATTGGTGACTGGGCTTTGCGGTGGACCGAAGGAAACACTGCTCTCCAAATCACATTTGTGATGCTTCTTTTCCCCGTCATCATGAATGCCATCCAGTATTACATCATCGACACTTTCATCAAAAAGAAAGTGGCTTATGACATCTTTTCTGATGATGAAAATCGGGACGATGCTACTGAGGAAGACCCTCAACGACGACGGGGCCTGCTCGACGCAATTGACGAGGCCTACTCTTCGGATTCAGATTCTGAGGATAGACCGGTCAAAAAGTCTCCTGTACCGCTACCTCAACAAAAGGATGCGTTCCAGGACTCAGATCTCACTCTGACTGAGGATCATTCTCCGGTTCCGCCTTATGAGCCGCCCAGTTCTGGTTCCAGTAGCAGTCGTCGTGAACACGCGCAATCAAAGACGGTGGAGTAACAATGACCGTGAACGATATGTTTTTGCTATAGTGCTGGCTGTCTTTTACGCAATGTTTTATTTATCATGACCATCAATGTGTACACGAAACTATTTTTCCAAATAAAACTTCCTATATACTTCTCAAACATACTTTGGTGAATCCAGCTAGAACCCCATCACTACTCCCCAAACAGAACATATGCATAAAGAAGCTAGGGTCTAGAACCATACCCTGATTTGCAGGGCTTAAACGCACGGGGTCGTCATTGCGGCCTAGATACTACATATTCGTATTTCGGCCTGAGGCATGAGTTCTATCTACCGCCACTTACACCGCCTATTTATGCCGGCACTGCAAAAATCAAAGCGAAAAATATTCCCCATCTTGCTCCCAAGCTTCAGATCGCCGATTGCAGTGGTGATTTGTGTCAAAAGGAGATATCGTTGTCCAGAATAGAACCCTGCATATCAAAATGTCCCACGTCGGGGTAAAACAAAAAAAGGGGACGACCGTAGAGTCCCCCTCCGAAAAGCCTTCAATCAACCAACACTCTGACGACGACATTGAGATGGATGATGAGACTAGCTCCGATGAAGATGATTACCCTGAAAAGGACGAGTCTGAGAAGACGCTGGAGCGCATGCTGTTCGGTGATGATGAGGGGTTCATGGGCGCATTGAAAAGTCAGCAGAAGCGGGCTGATGGCATGCAGCTCACTCTACACAGCGACGAGGATGAAAGTGCCGATGAGAACGATGATAATGTCAATGTTGAAGACATGGCAGATGCAGATGTGTGTGATACCTTACCTGATATGTTCTGTTCGTTTCCAACATAATAGGAATCAGTACTAATTCAGAGACTTGAAATAGCTCTTCTTCCTCGACTCCGGCGCTGCTCCCGAAACTACTGGTCTCATTCCCTCCCCGGGGACACCATCTGATGAAGAGGATGAGGAATCTGCCCCCGCGGTCTGGCATGATAGTGACGATGAGCGTCTTGCCGTATCACTCAGTAGCCAGGCTAGGCTGCGCAAGCTGCGTGTCACAGATTCAGAGGACATTGTCAGTGGCAAGGAATATGTTCGACGATTGCGCAAACAGTTTCAGCGCATGCACCCCACTCCCGATTGGGCAAATCCCGAGTTAGCTGCTAAGCGTCGCAAGACGGACTCGGACTCCGATGCTAGTGACGAAGAAATGGATTCCGATGAGGAGGAGCAATTATCCATGCAGCCATTGGCTAAGCTGCTTCAAAACTCTACGGATCTCACTCGTGTTGACGATAATGCTCGTTCCGGCGGAAAGCGCAAACTCCGACAGGAAGTTTTGGATATTCAACGTCTTAAGGATGTTGGCAAGACGCAACCGGTAAGAAATGACCTTTTCATTACTTCGCAATACGTGCTCGCGCATACAGAAGACCAATGCGATAATGATAATCAATTACTTTATGCTAACAACTATGCTTTTCAAATTAGTCTGCTGTCGACTCACTCACTTTCCACCCTCACTACCCACTTCTGCTCTCCTCGGGACCTGCATCAACTCTCTTCTTGCATCATATTTCCCCCTCAGCACCCGCTCCGAACCCTCTTCTAACCTCCATGCACATCAAACGCACCCCAATCCACACATCCGCCTTCGCCCCACCTACAGGTAACAAGATCTTTGCCTCCGGCCGACGACGATACTTCCATATCTGGGATCTAGACACCGGAAAGGTGGACAAGGTCAACGGCTCCGCAGACAGAAAAGAAGAACAAAAGACAATGGAGCGTTTCAAGCTCTCCCCCTGCGGTCGCTACGTCGGTGTAATCGGCACCTCCCGCAAAGGCGGGGGTCTCATCAACGTCCTCGACTCCGGAACTGCGCAATGGGTTGCCCAAATCCGCGTCGATGGCCGTGGCGGTGTCGCCGATTTCGCCTGGTGGTCTGATGGCGAGGGAATGACTGTTGCCAGTAAAAATGGTGAAGTCTCAGAGTGGGATGGGCGTCTTCGTCGCGTTGTCGCTCGTTGGCTGGATGCTGGTGCCATTGGTACTACTGTTCTCTCTCTGGGTGGTCGTTCCGGCCGCTCTCAACTTGGTGGTGATCGCTGGGTTGCAATTGGTAGTTCAAGTGGTATTGTTAACGTCTATGATCGTCGTGAATGGGCTTCTGCGTACGCGAATGCTTCCCAGACTGAGAAGGATGGTCCCTCGCAGGCTGGTATCCCGCGTAACCCGACACCTGTCCGGGCATTGGACCAGCTTACCACCCCGATTAGCCATTTGGTCTTTGCGCCTGATGGACAAATGTTGGTTATGGGTAGTCGTTGGAAGCGCGATGCGCTGAGACTTGGTAAGAAGCTGATTCATTTCATTTCCTTTCCATCTCTATTATATTATGTTCATGTGGCTAACGATTTTACTTTCTGTATAGTTCATCTTCCTTCTTGCACGGTTTACCGCAATTGGCCAACTTCGAATACGCCATTGGGTCGGATCTCTTCCGTGGCTATCTCGCCGAACTCCGAACAGTTGGCTGTCGGTAATGAGCAGGGCCGTATTCGACTGTGGGAGATTCGTGGGTAAATATATTTAGCCTTGTGAAGGGCATCCAGCTTTATACCAGCAGCCTGAGCCTGAGGTCTCTATTGTTTATTCAACCTCTATAAAATGTCAGACTTTATCCAATGTCCTTAACGTATATTCTTCTCGTGTGTTTGAATGTAAATGTTCAAGGTCTATGTCCCAATTTGATACTACATGATTTCAGGGTGGAAGTCATATATATGTAAAAGCATCAAGTACCTATATATAAAGGCACTGTCTTTTCTAAATTCGTGGCTTCTAGTCAAGTGGAAATGATCGTTCACCCGTGGACCCAAACCAAATGTAAAACAAAAAGAGAAAAGGGGAAATAACCAACGCCTAGCACCATAGAGCAAGAGAAATGTGTCAAATGACGCGATCCAGCGTCAAATCATGGTATCATGGCGTTCATGGATGTATATAATTTTGACCAAGCAAAGCAAAAAACAACAACAAAAAGTTAAGGAGTGTGTGAAAGAACCCAAAACAGGATCTAAACTACCCTTTTTGATATCAAAATGCAAAGGAAAATGAGCAAATAAGAGGGTATATGATCAGCGCAAACAGATTCGATGAGATAGTAGAAGGAATGAATAAGGAAGGAAGGAAAAGAGATGTAGGATGGTTAGGAGATTCCTCCGTGTCTAGAGGTGTAGGTGTAGGTGATCACTCTCCAGTAAGACCCCACCGTGGAATTCGTCTAGGTTCACCAATCCAATCTTTGATAACACAGACAGCCTTATCTGGACCCTGACACACCTTGCGACGATTCAGGTGTTTGAAGCGAGGGCCAATAGGTCCGTTCACATAGTGGTATTGTCCGGCAAATCTGTACTGGCGAGAGTCTCTGAGTGGATAGAATTTGTCTCCCCAGTGGCCTCTGAAAGAGAACCATTCTGTGGGAGAGCTGGGGGTGGCAGTCGATGATCGTAGAGTGTCGTTGTCATAGTCATATGTATATGTATGCGAATTGAGCAAGGGGTCCCAAAGTGGGCCGCGATCCGTGACATCGTGGAGTAGGCCCCATGGAAGGGCATATGGGTGTACGCCTGGTGTAGCGTACATCGCATGGCTTCCCTCGGCAGAAAAGATGACCGGCTGGAAAGAGTTAGGAGAAAAGAAACTAATCGGGTGTTCATCTGATGTAGGAAAGGGACGAAAAGGGGGGGAAAGAGAAAAAAAAGCTTACCCTTTCACCGATCTTTTCCACCGCTTCATATCTGTAAGCCTCCCCCGCAGTATGGGCGCTGAAAAACAAAGCCTTAGGTTGGCCATCGCGAAATCGGACGAGACAATGTTCCCAATCTCCCACGTGGTTACCAAAACGCACATTGGCGACAGTATTACCCAAATTGAAACTGTAGAAGAAGAACCAAAAAGCGTCTACCACTCCATTGCCCTTGTCCATCACAAGCAAGATTGCGGGTGCATCACTACGGCCTCCAGTGCCTTGGATTGAAGGTTCTTCGATTTTTTTGCCTCCATACCGTTTGCGCAGTTCCCGGTGAAGATATTCCTCTGCTTTTGATAAATCTTCCTGTAATGGGATGTCCTGATGAAGATGTTCCTCTGCCTTTGATGATTCTTTCCCATGTGGGAATTCTTGGCGAAGATACTCCTCTGCTTCCGATGATTCTTCCAGCAGCGGGATTTGACTTTGGATGTCATCTTGGTCGGTCGCTTCTGGTTCATTATCGAACCGACGCAGATCAGTCCATTGAGCTAGGTCTTCTTCCGTGTCGCCAGGTATCCTGCCATCTACACGACCATCCCAATCGGCCCATGCTGTCTCTATACTGCCATCAGGGGTTTGAGGAATGTTCTTCTCGCCTTCTAACCAACGGGGACGGGACTGCGGATCATCATTGCTGGTCAAGTAAACCTGCCTGGGGATCCACTGGTTGAGTTCATCTAGGTTGGAGAGGGTCGGATGGACCCATTCCGCTTGAATTGGGGTATAATTGAGCATGGGAGTGGTGTGATACAAATGCTCAGCGATATCGCCAGGCCAAAATTGTTCCCGGGAGTAGAGATGGACGAGTGGGGCGTAGGTAAAAACATAGTCGGGGATCTCCCGCTTAGCCCGTTCATCGGCATCCCATTCAGATTGATTAGCCCCGCCGAACCAGTATGAGCTCCACGGGTCAGCGGCATTTTTGGATATTTCCGACATCGCCGCGGCGTTACGATGACCATATAGTCCATGGGCGGTTTGTAAATGTGCAGCACCGCAGATGCCGAGCCAGCGACAACTCTTGCGGTCAAACCAGGAGTGTGAGGTTGCCATCCAGCTGGCGTCTTCCCGGTCTTCGGCATACCAGATGAAAGCGCTGGGCTTTACCGCCCGAGCGAGACTATTGAGGGACACATAAATGATGAGTGTCGACAGGGTCGCAATTATTACCCTAGCCTTGCGAGTCATCTGCTGAAGGCAATCGGGAACGATTGCGAGTGAGGACTGGTTGACAAAAGATTCTTGGAGGGACAAACCAGCCTCAGGAATGATCCCGGTCGACACGGGAGGATCAATGCAGGAAACCGATGATAACGATAGGGCTGGGGAGCATGCCGGGGAAGAATCTATGGGATGGGAAACAATAATGGAAGCCAACAGGCAACACAACAGGATGTGGGGGAGACCTAGAAATTTATTTGCGATTGTGTTAGTTTCGTTGGAGTTGGAGCTGGAGTTGACCGGCGCTTCCGATTCCAGCAAAGTGTGTACACCCCTCTCCGCCTGTCTTTCTTTGCTGTGTATGCGGCGAACAATTGGGAGGGTAAAAAAAAAAAAAGTTCGGCATAAAAAACGAATAATAAGAGAGAGTGGACACAAAAATGGTTCTCGAACAAACCAGCGCCAGTGACCGGGATCGTGCGGAAATGGCTAGAACAAGGCTAAACCTGATACGATCGTCCATAGACCACCTTCTGCATAATGGGGGGTTTCCGTGCAGGCGCTAAACAAGCTTAGAACGGAAGACTCGGATACTTACGAACGCATGATGTTCTGGCCCTCTGTTTGGTCTGGGTTGGTAATACTAAAGTCTTCATGGTATTTCTTTTTTTTTTTTTTGGAAAGGAAATAAGTATCTAATTTGTTGTTTTGTGGGACTAGGAAGAGTGGGAAGAAACCAGTGTAAGAGAGGCATCAGTGAGAGTGAGGGGAGAAGAGAGGGGAAAGCGTATAAGGCTGAAATCCCATTCTATACGAGGGACATCCATTCTGTAAGAGGGGAACTAATGTAGATCATAGATAGATCTTGCACCATTAGGAAAAACTTATTGTAGCGATACTGATTGCTAATTGTTTGTTTTGATATCGCCTAATTTTTCCACATGATTTGAAACTGGAAAATAAAAAATAATGCAATTTTCGCCACTGGAGAATGCAACCAAAATGGCGAATTCAGTCTGATTAACAAAAAGAGGGGAAACACACACAACGACTCCACTACTGTACATTTTGTGGGTCTGTCCCATCACCGCTTCTGCTGACTCAGGATCTCTTATCGGTCATCCCCTCCTTATCGTCAGATGATCGATAGCAGCAATAGGAAAAATCCCTTGGGAGAAGACATACAATTGATATCAATCATGGATCCCACAATGGACGCCATGGATGTGGATTCAGATGACTATGAATACGAGTATGACGAGACGGAAACAGAGGTAAGCTCGCTGTCGAATCTAATTTGATCGGTGATCTCACAGTTAATACTTCCTTTTTAACTTCCAGAGCTTTTATATCAACCTAGACTTGACCTCTGCGAACGGCCCAATCCGACCGCCGCGCCAACGAAACGGGGATACGATACAGGAGGAACAGACAATAGAAGACCCCTCACAAGATGGACCGGATGAGAACCCAGACGGGGAGAACTTTGCACCCCTTGAAAGTACCGAGACAGACGCGCCCAGTGAACGAATCCAAGTCCTGGGCCTTCACACGTGTAACCCCATCGTCTCCTACTACAACCATATCTTCAGTTGTTCCTGGGCCGATCAAATCGGGACCGAGCTGGTCTTCACGCACCCTGATACAATCCCGGACCCTGACCACACCGTTCTCACCCCGCTGCGCGAGGGTCCTGCCTTTGAACTCCTCGCCGCCAATAGCGTGAAGATCATGGGCCGCAAAGCTACCATCGTCTCTAGCTCCAATCCCGGATTGGTCAGTGACAATGCAAATGACCTCAACTCTATTTCAACCGACACAACCCCAGTACCCTCTCAGGGTCCGACTTCTGGGCGCGTGGCTGGTCGCCCAGAACCCGCAACGCACCAGGCAAACTTCATCAACCGTTTACAGTCTCTGAAAAATGCAAAGGGTCAGTCGGACACTGTGCGCAGGTCCGTGAACACTCGGCGCGGTGTCAATTACACGGATCGTCTCGCTGCGTGGGCTCGTACGGAAGCCCAAATGGCCCATGTCTCGGAGTTAAGTAGACGTGCTGCGAGTGGGGATGAAGCCGCGCTGGCTTTGCTGGAGAAGATGATCCGTGATTACGATAAGTCCGAGGGTACCCAATCTGCCTCGTGAACGCGGCTTCGGTCTTCCACGGGCACATGGCCGGAATAACGGCTGTGGGCGTCTATTATTATCATGCCGACCGGGTAGATCGCAGAAGATCGCACCTTTAACCCGAACCGCGGGTACATTCGGTTCAGAAGCTATGATTTCATCGTCGACTTTTCGTGCCTGTCACGTGGGAGACAATGCGGATGCGGATTGCAGATGCAGGGCCGAGGTCGCAAGTTCAACCCTTATTTTTAGGTTTTGTTTTTTTGTTATCAATTGTTAAAGATATGCCTCAGAGGACAGGCCATGCATCGGAATCCAGCGACCTGCATCTCGCCCATCTGATTTACATCGGTTGCTTACATTGGGGTCTATCCAAGGCTGTCGGAGGAAGATCTGACAGTCCTTCGGGGCCACTGCAGGTCCCGTTCATTGGGATGACGGCTGATCCCCCTGGTCCTCAACTGAGGGGCCGCCCCACATGGTAAAACTATTTTCGAAGCCATCAAAGAATCAGCGAAGAAGAAGAGAACAAGCGACAATTGCAGAAGAAAGCAGCTCAGCCAGGATTCACCGGTCACGTCACTCTGAACATCCACTCTTCAAATGATGTGATAGATCAAGAATTACCTCGAGTTCATGCAATAGAGAAACACCTGAAATCCAGCTTTTCGTGTCTCCAACCTGCTGTGATCTGGCTCGTGGTTCGCGGAACTTACCTCAATCCAATCCAATCCCCGCGCACACCTTATCTCAACAAGATTGCATTAACCCCGAACTTTCTAAACAAAGTTGTGTGATTCTCATTTTTTCGGTTGCACCTCTGACGTCGGGATCGGCGCTTAGCTCTTGTTCTAGCTTCCTCTCTGGGTGTTCTGTAACTGGCCCCCACGAATCGAATTGCGCGATGAGCCCTCGTCTTACTTTGTCGGTGTGCAGAAGAATCTAGACACGTTTGTACCCGGTACTTTTTCACCAAAGTACCTCTGTGCCCTCGCGATCGAGTAGACTAAGACCCGTTCGCAGGAGTTGATCGAGGTACATCGGCACCCTGGTGGATCTAGTCAGTACTTTTGTCACTCTACTGCTCTGTGCACTTAAGACTTAAGAAACTTCCATAATTTAATCTCCATAATTTAATTTCACTAGTTTCTTGTCATCCACAAGGATTTTTCTTTAAGCGAGCACCTTCCCCTCTTGATTAATCCACACGGAAGGATCAAATCTTGAGATCATAAAGACGTAATAAGCCATCAAGTGGAGTCTCAACAGTAGTAAACAAAGAAAGAAGCTTATAGCCTGGAAGGCTATCGGGAACCTTAACAATTTCCACCTAGTAAGCTGATGGAAGAACTCTAGACAACATACCCGGAGCAATCCGAAATAAATTCTAGCTACTTTTTACATGGAGAATAAGGAAAAAATGTAATTTAATACTTTGTTATTATTTCTGTTCTTCTGTGTAATGAGTTCAGGGAATTCCAAGCGCCAGAGCTCCCTAAACTTTTGTGTATCCAGTAAACAAAAAAAAAAAAGTAACCCCAGGTCATTAGAGCCTTGCCAAACTTGCAAGGTAAACAAAGTAATATCACGCCGCCACGCTAATGCCGATAAGAACTTGCGAGAAAAAGATATTGGAAAGGCAACAAGTAAAGCACCGCGATTTATCTCGTAGCAAAATAATGTCAAATCGAAATCCAACCAAACGCGAAGGTAATGAAGGAGAAGAGTGGACATTGTTTGTTGTCGAGCATGTCAGCCAACTCTTCGTCCCGTGGTGTGTTATCGATATGAGATCAAATTGAAAAAGTCGTATGAAGTCGCCGATTAAAAAGAAGATTGCTCATGGCCCGCCGAGCAGAGAAAGTGAGAAGATTTTAAAAAAAAATGCAGACCAGACTGATGAAAGTTCAACGGCGAGCCCTTTACTCCAGACTCAAACTGGGGATCTTCTCCCGTTTGCTGAGAGGGGCCTTGCCATTGCTGTCAACGGCGAAGGCGACGGGAGATGGTGGTGGAGCAGGAGGCATGCCATCTTCAAGTGTCTTGGTTGATTTGCGACCGGGCATGGCGCGAGAGAAGTTTTGAGAGAAGGAAACGAGAGCCTCGTGGGTCGTTGGAGGAGCGACACCGAGAGGAGTGTTCTTGGGAGAAGCGACAGAAGCCATTGTGGATATGTGAAGTGCTTGGCGAGAATTGCTCAAGAGAGATGTTGTGTGAAGAAGGAACTTGGAGAACAAATAAATGGTTGAGAGGTAGCAAGTGGTGGTGGAGGCGAGTTTTATTTCTTGGGTGAGAGATGAATAGATATGGCGGTAGTAAGTGGTAGTACCTCGGCACGAGGGAAAAGGGAAGAGAGTGAGGCAAATTTTGAAGATTTCGGATTATGATTCGGAATGTGAATTGTAGGATATGAAGCTGGCTAAATAATGCTCATTAGCAACTGCGATTTCGTCGGCATATGCTTTGATTCCTCCGAAACCGCCCGAGGTGAGTTTGTTGAGTGGATCGGGGGGATCGGGGGATCGGAGCTGGGGGCGACTTTTGTATATACATTATGATGTAAAGGGGAGCGGGTAGCCAACGGCTGAAAGGATTTAACTCACATGCAACGAAGGTTCCAGTTGAAGGTTCGGTGAAGAGTGTAGACGGAAAGTGTTCCACGCAGGATTGTGGGGGAGGAAGTCAGATTTTAAGTAGGATGAGAATGGGGGCCTTCAATGTTTGGGGTGGTTGGAGATGATAAGGGGGAAGAGAAAGTGATAAGCGAAAGGGTTGCAGGGGCTGAGATTGAAGGTGAATGGGAGGTGTACACGTTGTATTGGGCTTTGAGACCTGATAAGCCAAAATGGAATTAGAGAAAAAGGTAGAAAAGAAGGTCTGAGAGTATGTACGGAGTACTTGGAGCTTTATAGGAGATGAAGTGGTGTTGTTGGGTCGGTGGTTATACTTCATCCGATCTCCCCTGATGCTGTGGACTTTGGATTATTTGATTTTAGTTATTTGCCGAGAATTAAAATAATAATTATTTTATTTTAAAAAAACCAAAAAAAAACTCTTTGTTCTTCTAATTAATAAAAAAAAAGAAGTAAATCCCCCAAACTGTCAAACTGTGGAGATAACATGCCTGGGGAAAAACGCAATCATCAAGTCAGAAAGTACAGAAAGTACCAGGTACATACTATGCGAAGATCATTCCCTCAAGCCCTTAGCCAACCCAGAGCCTAGAGACACCTCACCACTCCATTCGCCCCAAAGTAAAACCACTAACCGACCCAACAGGGCCAACAGGGCCATCTGTAGGAAAGGGGGGCCACATTTTCCCGCCCTGAATACTGTGTACAGTACACCCGGCCTCTCTCAAAAATCACATCTTCCTCCGGGGAAACAAAGGCCTAACGCGTTGCCAATGTGGGGAAAATGGACCCATTCAGGACCCATACAGATCCATTCAGATCCATTTTAGGACCCAACAGACCCAGCAGAAGGGGGCAGGAAATTGAATGGATTAGCGCTTCTCCGGGTTATGGATTATCTGGTGTAAACTAGTGCTTCTAGGGGCTTCCGGGGAAGCAGCTCCAGGATCCCGGACTCTTCGCATCGGGAATAGGATTGACGTGTTCAGGGCTCAGGTTTGGGATTTTTACTTTTTGGCTATTCATGATGGAGGGAATGAAAGGAAGAACGGTGGAAACTAAATTCCTTCTAGTTCCCTTCCAAGGTTCTACGGAGCCCTCCGTCTCCCCCGGGTAAAAGCCGACGAGGGTCTAGGCAATAGGTTGATCTTCCTGGTGAATTGGAGGATAGGTCGGAAAATAGGGCCCAAAGGAGAATGTTCGGATAAAGGAGGGAGAGGGAGAGCGAGAGCGAGAGATGTTGCAATAAGCCCTGTACATATTAGATACGGAGTACTCCGTATAAACTACGAGTAGTTAGGGGATTGTGTGGTTTCGTCGCCGTTTGATAACGGTTTCATTTTATGCTAGTACCGCCTGGGAGGTACTTCCATAGCACTTGAGGTCTCCAAGGTACTGACTGTACTTACAGAGTCCAACTTCCCGTGTGGGTACAGTCATCACACAAGGGGGCTAGGCGGAAGAGCGGTGGAAGTCCGATTCATGGTTTAGCCGTCTGGGATCGTCCCGGATATTCAGGATATTCATCCGGATGCTTTTCCTTTCCTTTGGAGAAGGGGGTTGAAAGACATGATCATCCCGCCGTTCCAAGATTTGAGCCAACAGACCAGAGATGATTTCCCCGGATTCAAGGGGCGTCACATACGTATTCCCAGGTGTAGCGACTATTTAATCCCCCCTGCGATCCACACTCCACTCCATCCCCCAACATTCGATATACTGTATGCCATAGAGAAGTAGTACGTATGCAGTATGTAGGTGGCTTTTTGGTGTTTAAGGGGGAAAGAATAAACAAGGCTATCATATGCACATACTCCGGATTTCCTGGAAACTGGGACTCCGCAAGGCTGGGTACATTCTTCGGGCTTTCCCCCTTGGAATGAAATAAAATGCTGAGATACAGTATCTGGGATATCCCAGATACTGTATTCTGGGGACGATCGATCTTGGGAGCTTATCGTACTTTTTGTAAATCACATGCCTGACTCCATGAACCTTGGAATCATTGATTAATTCTTTTCTTCACCGCATCAAACGGTCCGGACCTCATGACCGATCAACTTCTGTTGAGTGTGTTGTTCATCCAGTCGTGAGTACAGCTCATCACAATGCATGCAAGTCAGCCCGTATCAAGCGATCTGAACGTTGAATGCGGCAGAGGTACATCTACTTCCAACAGTTGAATACATTGTACATTGAGATACATGGCTATCACTGGCGGTTAGAAGTACCGGTGCTCTGAGCGTGATAGTGCTGGGCTAGATCGATTGGACACAGAGCTATCAGGTATATACAGGCGTCGACTTTGGTGTATGTGTATGCGTGGCTGTCGAATCGACTCTTCCAGGCACCGAGCATTGAAGGAGCATCTAGATTGTGCCACTGGAAAGTCATGAACGTACATAATTGACTTTTATAATATCCATGATAGTCTACCACTCGTTAGGTATATATGCGTTAGAATTTGAAGCTGTGGCACGGTCGCTCATGCCTGAGAATGACTCTTACCCAGGTGCAGGATCAGTCATTTTGATAATTTGATGGCTTGATGGCTTGGGCAGAGAAACATTTTCTGAAGATATCTAAAACGCCAGTCCAGGGGAAAATGACTTTTGTCTTCTTATCATCTCATCTCATCTCATCTCACAAATACCTAAGGCCCATGGAACATTTTGGACATTGACGGCTTGATCTGATGGGGACCTTTCAAGCCCTGGGTTTCTCAATTTTAATAGCAAACATTCCCTTCAAGCCATACTGATATTGTCTCTCGTGTTGAGGTACCTTGAAGACATCAGCCGACCACTTGCCCCAACGATTTGAACACATCAAGGTTCCCCCGAGGTCCTCCCTTGATCCTTTGCCCCCTGTCTTCCAAGGTTAGGCACTAGCGGACAATGACTTATTGCAATGAACCTGGAATTAATGAGGCAATCTGGCCTGGTGACCTGAGCCTGGGCCACTTGCCCTTTGAACGTGGGTTTGATAACCAGAATCAGAAGTTGAGGCTGAGTCGCCGAACCGGGGTTCTTTCAATGTTCTGCTACAGTCCAATTCGGTGGTTAGTCACCTCCCGAGAAGACACTCGGCTGGGCTATCCAAGTCCGGGGCAATTCTGTTGAAATCTCTTCAATTGTCCTAAATTCCTTATAGTACTAATGATGAAAACTTCAAAGTCACGTCACCACAGTATGGAATATCCTTTCCCCTAGAGGATATGAAGATTTGAAGCCATTACCTCATCTTTCGGCGACCGGGAGTGTCTTCCAATCGCGAACCCGCCGAAGAGGGGTCGCCATCACGTAAAAGGGCCCCGCTGGAGTGAAGAGTTTGACGGGGAATGACCATCACCCGCCACGATGATTCGTTCTGGGGAAGGAACGTGTGAAATTTACCCCGCATGGACGATCCAGGTACCGCTTGGAGATGGTCTAACCGGGCCGGGGTGACCATTTCTGCGGTTGTAGTCTTTAGACTGTTGACTAACACTCCAAGAGTACACACCCGTCGAGCGAAAATCCCCCGGACTTTGAACCTACGATCCTGGTAAGGCTGGGGAAATTGGGGCACGAAACCAGAATTGCGGCATTTAGAGACCATCGTGGATCATTTCCATGACACATCGCATTCCACGATGTTCGACTTGGATCACCTCATTCTTGCACGTTTCTGGGGCATTAAAATAGAATCAAAGAGATTTAGGCATAGTCCTAGTCCAGGGGCTTCATAGGTTCAGTGTGATCTCCTCAGGTGACCAGATCAGAATTTTCCAATTTTCAATAGATAGGTATTTTCGGCGTTGAGATGAATTGTTTCACTCCTATCTCTACTGTATCGCCCTCAGCCACATTCTTATCTGTCTTGTTTAATGCTTTTTTTAGATCATGTCTTTGTCCCGCCACAGAGCATACGGAAACGCTTGCCAACTATACCTCCTACTATATGCGTACCAACCGAATAACACGTAATTGGGGTCAATGCAGTCTCCCTTGAGGCAATTTCTGTAGACTCTTTCATAACTTAATAATAATTAAATCCCTCTATTTCTCTATTTTCGGCCCGCATGACGCAGCGGGATTTTTTCACAGTCGGCTTGACCCTCGGATAGAGGGGCGACAACTGCCAATCACGGAGGCGCCTATCGCCGGCTCTTAGTCACGACCCTCTGAAGCGGTGGAGTCAATGCGGATCAAGAGCCATCGAGACCGTTCACTCTAAGGTGAACCAGGTTAGCATCGGTTATGACTGGTTGTGCCAGAAAGGATGAGAAGTTTCGTCCAGGTTTTCATTGATTATTATTATCATTTATTTTAATTAATTAATTCAAAATTATTTAAAAGACTCACGATTCCCCGGATTTCTTGACGGTCCGCATATTCATATTTTCCCTCTCTACGATCATCTTGATCTAGATATCTCACATTATTAGTCCATGGCGACGGTAAGTCATCTCTCCTTATGACTGTATCTTCCTTCTATCCCTTGCCTGTTATCTTTTTTTGTGTCTCGTCTAGACATAGTACAAGGGCAGGCGGGATTTCCATTCCAGTCCCAACCAAGCTGCAGCAGTCCGATAAGCACATACCCTATGACGCTTTCTTATCTGTTTCCTCTTTCTCTCTCTCTCCCCCCTCACCCACTTGACTTGGGCCCACCGTACTTTCAAACAGCTTTCGTTTGCTAACTCTTTTCTTTTTTCTGCTAATGCTTCAGCGTTCTGTTCTTTTTTCTCAATTCTAGAGTCTTCAGACAATGTCTTCTCCTGCCCCCTCTACCCCGCAGTCGGAGGCCTCCAATGGCACCTCCCTGCCTTCTCGCCCATTGCCCAAGCTCTTTGCTAGTCAAGACGGGAGCTCCGGCACTGGCACCCCCATTGGTTTCCAGCGTTTCCCTCACAACAAGCACCTCGACCATGCCGTAGGAGCTGCTCTGCGACAGCCGTCGCCCCAGCCTACCCACTTGGGTGTTCCTGGTACCCCGCACCGCGTCCTGTCTGAAGAGGACCCCGGATACATTGCAGCTACTTTCGAGGGCAAGCAAAAGCAAATGGAGCAAGGTAAATGCGATCTTAATCAAACGAGAAGAACCCGGAATGTTCATCCTGATGAGATAACTAATAGTTGGACTTTTCCAAATAGTGATGGATCAATTGGAAGAGAAGGGCTTCTTCCCCAGCGATTTCATTGTTTCTGAAACCACCTGGTTCTACAACATGCTCGGTATCGACGACACCTACTTCCAGACCGAGACTGTCGACGCCATCGTCACTCAGATTCTCTCGTTGTATGCTGCCAAGGTTGCAGCCTATGCCCGCGACGACAAGCAGCTCGAGATCCGACTTGACAAGGAGGCCGAGGACCATGCCGTTTACATTGATACCAGCAGGCCCGGTGTATCCTCGGTAGATGGTCCCCGCTACGAGCAGCGCATCGATGAGAAGTACATCAACGCTTCCAAGGGCGCCGACAGCTACCGTGTTGAGACTTTCCGTTCCCCCACTCCCCTCCCCGGTGACAATGGACAACAGCTTCGCTGCTACTTCGTCTACAAGTGTCAATTCGCCAACCCCAACCCATCCCCGAACGAGACCAACATTGACATCATTGGTGAGAAGCGTTTCTTGCAAAAGGCCACCCCCAACACCAAGGCCATCTACGAAGAGATCATCACTACTGCCGTCAGCCGTACTGGCCCTGTCATTGAGATGTTCGAGATTGAGGGCAGCCGAGAGAAGCGTCTGGTGATTGCCTACCGTCAGGGCTCCGCCATGGGCCTGTTCAGTGCTCTGTCTGATTTGTACCACTACTACCGCCTGACCAGCTCGCGCAAGTACCTCGAGCACTTCTCCAACGGGATCACCGTCATCTCTCTGTACCTCCGTCCCTCAGATGGCGCTGGGCTTTCCGCCAAGTTCCCCCCAATCGAGGCTGCTATTCACCAGATCATGAAGGAGGTTTCCCTGCTTTACTGTATTCCCCAGAACCGTTTCCAGGGACACTTCGCTACAGGACGCCTCAGTCTGCAAGAGACTATCTACGCTCACAGTGCGTGGGTGTTCGTGCAGCAGTTCCTGAACCGTCTGGGCTCTGAGTACACCTCTCTGTCTGCTCTGCTGGACTCCAACAACAGCGTCCACGCTGAACTACTTTCAAAGATCAAGAAGCGTCTTCGTACAGAAACCTTCACCGCCGATTACATTTTCGAGATCATCAACAACTACCCCGAGTTGATCCACAAGCTCTATTTGGATTTCGCCAACACCCACTATGTTCAGACCCAGGGTCCTACTGGTGACGACTTCCTTCCTACCCTCAGTTACCTCCGTCTCCAGGTTGACGAGGTTCTCGACGGATCCAAGCTGAAGCAGCTGATCCGCAGCACTGCCATGAATGAGCACGATGAGATGGTCATGACCTCTTTCCGTGTGTTCAACTCCTCCATCCTCAAGACCAACTTCTTCACCCCCACCAAGGTTGCCTTGAGTTTTCGCCTGAAGCCGGACTTCTTGCCGGAGCATGAGTACCCTCAGCCTCTGTATGGTATGTTCTTGGTTATAAGTTCCGAATTCCGCGGCTTCCACCTGCGATTCCGTGACATTGCTCGTGGAGGTATTCGTATCGTCAAGAGCCGAAACAAGGAGGCATACAGCATCAACGCACGCTCCTTGTTTGACGAGAACTACAACTTGGCCAACACTCAACAGCGTAAGAACAAGGATATCCCCGAAGGCGGTGCTAAGGGTGTCATCCTTTTGGATGTGGATCACCAGGACAAGGTTCACGTCGCCTTTGAGAAGTATATCGACAGTATCTTGGATCTGCTATTGCCTCCAGTCAGCCCTGGTATCAAGGATCCTATTGTGGATCTCCACGGCAAGGATGAGATTCTCTTCATGGGTCCCGACGAGAACACCGCTGAGCTGGTTGACTGGGCTACCGAGCATGCTCGTGCTCGTGGTGCTCCTTGGTGGAAGTCTTTCTTCACTGGAAAGAGCCCTAAGCTGGGTGGTATTCCCCACGACGAGTACGGCATGACCACTCTTTCTGTCCGCCAGTACGTGCTCGGAATTTACCGCAAGCTCAACATTGACCCCTCCACCATGCTCAAGCTGCAGACTGGGGGTCCCGATGGTGATCTGGGCTCTAACGAGATTCTGCTTTCCAACGAGAAGTACGGTGGTATTGTCGATGGTTCCGGTGTCATTGTTGACCCACAGGGTCTCAACCACGCTGAGCTCATTCGTCTCGCTAAGGGCCGCAAGATGATCTCTGAGTTTGACCTGACAAAGCTCTCTCCTGAGGGTTACCGTGTTTTGGTTGAGGAGAAGAACGTTAGACTGCCTAGCGGCGAGGTTGTCGCCAATGGTATGATCTTCCGTAACACTTTCCACCTGCGCAACCAGGAGAAGTTTGATGTCTTCGTGCCCTGTGGTGGCCGACCTGAGTCTATCGACTTGTCTACTGTCGGCAAGCTTATCCAGGACAACAAGGCCGTCGTTCCTTACATCGTCGAGGGTGCCAACCTGTTCATTACCCAGGACAGTAAGCTCCGTCTTGAGAAGGCCGGCTGCATTCTCTTCAAGGATGCTTCCGCCAACAAGGGTGGTGTGACTTCATCCTCTCTGGAGGTTCTGGCATCATTGGCGTTCAACGACACCGACTTCCTTTCTAACATGTGTGTTGGTGAGGATGGTACTGTTCCTGAGTTCTACCAAGCCTACGTTAAGGAGGTGCAAGAGACCATCAAGGAGAATGCTATGCTCGAATTTGAGGCTATCTGGCGCGAGCACGAGCAGACTGGCGTGCTGCGCAGTGTCCTGAGTGACCGCCTCAGCTTGGCCATTACCAAGCTCGACGAGGAACTCCAGCAGACTGAGCTTTGGAACAACGTTGCTCTCCGTCACTCCGTGCTCAGCGATGCTTTGCCTCGCCTCCTCTTGAATAAGATTGGTCTTTCTACCATCTTGGAACGGGTATGTTTCCCCTTATCTTTCCTTCTTAACATTAAAATGAATATTTTACTAACTTTCTCAAAAGGTTCCCGAGAACTACCTCCGTGCTATCTTTGGTAGCCACCTGGCCAGTCGCTTCGTGTACCAATATGGCAACAACCCCAGCCAGTTCTCCTTCTTTGACTTGTATGTTCCTCCTGTGCTCTCTTATTACCATATCTATGCAATTGCTAACCGATTTCTCTAGCATGACCCAGCGCCTGCAAAAGCTTCAGTCGTAGAATATTCGACGCATGTTACGTTTCTTATGTCGTTGTTCATTTTCTTCCCTTTTCTTACTTGATCCTTTGCAATACCTGGACTCGCGCCTACGCCCGTTACGACTGGTGGGTTTCCAATGCCAAAAGAAAACCAAAGATACTTATACTTAATACTGGGAGAGTCACAAAGACTGATTTCCCTCCATGATGAATGTATGGCTTAGAAAAAGTTTTGTTGGATTTCGAATCAACCAATGTCATGAGATGTTCTTGATAACAGAACATGAATTTTCGCAATTCAAACGCTTCAAATTTGCATCATTGTAGAGGAATACTATTTCGTATCGTAGTCATCAATAAAATCATATCATCAGCCTATCCAAAAATATCATGCAGTTCCTAATTGGTTCTCATTCGATATTCATTCTTCACGAATTCCGCCATTATAAGCACCACACTGGTAGCCTGTTTCCAATTGTCAGCTAATTGTCATTGTGATTCTGAGAAGGAAAGAAATAGACCTCTGGTCAACGTACTAATAATAGATCCACGCCCTCAGCAACTTCAACCTCCCATTTAGGTATAGGACCCGGCATATGGAAATCCATCACCTTCTCCCGACGAATGTAGATGATTCTCTTCTCTCCCATCATCACGACCGCCATCGAGCTACTCTGTTGCACCAGCTTCAACCCCACCTTAGGATCCAATCCACCTTCAGACCGCGGCCGCGAAGAAGACAAAGAAGACAAAGAAGATAAAGAAGACGGTGATGCTGGTGCTGGTTCTCCAGGAGGCTCAATGGCCTCTAGAAGATCACGAAGCGAATGACTCGAGACCCGTCGCATTCTTCGCACCGAGTCATATGATGGAAGTGGAGGAGCTTCACGGCCTCGCGGCGCCGACGCAAAAGCCTTTTCATCCCCACTCTCATCATCAGATGCAGATGCAGAAGTAGATGTTGAACCGTCACTTTCAGTTCCGCTTCCCCCTCCTGCACTACCACTACTACTCTGTTGCGCATGGTCCTCGGCCATCACCACACTATATGGGGGTGGTGATCCGTGCCCTGGTTCTAGCTCGGTCTCAGTCGAATTCTGATTCTGAGGCTGTTCATACCTCGGTAATGTCCGAATAGATTCTTGATCCGGGGCTCGACGATTCCGTTGTCTCAATTGTAATTCGCGAGTATGAGAATTATAACTGTAACTGTTCCCGTAACGATGTCGAGACCTCCCACCACGATTCAGATTCTCATTTAGATTCTCAAGCTCATCCTCATCCCAAATACCACTTAATAGTGCGTTCTGGAATCGTACCGCCATCTTCATGCCGATCCCCCAGCGCAACTCGGCATGCAGAAGATCGTCACCGACCCCACCTGGTCGTCGGACGGACCATTGACCCTTCCACCAGATTCGTCGAAGCTCAAGTAAGGGGCGCCCGTTTGCATTGCGGATCTCACGTAGTTGCGAGTTACTCCAGAAGCGGCCGGAGACGGTGAAGAGGAGTGCATGGCGTCGGGGACTGGAGGGTTCTTCGTGGTGGCGGAGTTGGTGGACGCTGAAGTCGCGGCCGGATATGGTGTTTTCGCGAGTTATGCGGAGGGTTGTTGGAGTGTTTGTCATACGGTCTGGAGCGGGGCTGAGGAGGTGAGAGCGTCGCAAGGCGATGGGGTGGTCTGGGGGTTGGAGTGGGAGGGTAGGCATTGTAGCATGTTTGGGTGGGGGTTTCCCAATTCAAGATCAAGTTGTTTGTTGTTTTATAGATGTCAGATACGAGGAGAGAAGGGAAGTGGTTTTCAGGGGAAAGTCATGGTTGTTTGATTTGGATTAATTTATTTGCTTTGCTAGGAGGGGTTGGTTCACTATCAAGTTAAATGGCGTCTTGGGCTGGTGCGGAGAGGAGCATCGTGCGCGGGGTGGAGGGGGAATGTAGTTTAGTTCTTGGCAAGGTTACAATCAAGTTCTGACTGGAGCGAATTAAATAGCGCGTTCAGCAGGCAGCCACCATTTGAGGCGGTGCTCAGGGACATGGGCTGAGCACTCGAGAGATCTTGGCGTTAGTGTCTTTGTACACATCGGAGGTGATGTATCCGTTCTGTATGGAGTACATGCTCCGAGGGGTAGCTTATCGATAGGAGGAGGGAGTACGTAGTAGATGGATCCACACGCGGGCGAACTTGGAATAATGTATCAAGTAGAAAAAGCCGAGGTCGAACTACTACAGACTACAGCTACGTACATAGTAGAATAGACACCTAAGGCAATTAAGCTACAGGTTAGTTAACTAGTTATACGATAACTATAGTATACAGTCACGAGATATCCATTGATTAGTCATAGTCACGGGACTTTCATGGGGTTGCGGCTTCCCGAAGTGCCGAGGTCACGTGGCAGGAGGTCAGCTGCCAGGTTCGCCAAGTTCATTAACGCCACCAGATTCAAATCTAGTCCTCAAGCTATTTATATCTATTAAATATGGATTTGACGCGTTTCTATATTTTCAGAAGGTTCTGGGCGGTTGGGAATCGAAACTATGAAAATTAAATCTTATTCTTTCCAATTTTGCTGCTTACTCTATGCATTCTATGTAGAATCCGGGGAATCACTCGTTCTTGAGCTTTTCTTGTACCTGTGACGTGCCCGGTCACTGATCGGCTTGAATTATCCCTGTTTTAGGTACAGTCTACGGAGTCCGCGGAACAGCTGGAGAACATTAAATGGTTTCAATCAATTGTGGCTTCCAGTATTTGTGCAGTAATAATAGACAATGATTGGGTGTTTAGTGGGGCTAATGGCTCCACCAGTGTATAGCCACACACACATCACACACCGTGAAACAAAAATGGGCGAAAACTGTTTGCTTTCTTGCTAGTGGCAGTTGACAAAGCTTATTTCCCCCAAATTTATGGATCTCACTATGCTGTTTTTATGAAAAGGAAGTATAAAGCAGCCTCGTCCTTTGGCTCGTCAAGGTTCTCTTTGTTGAATTTTATATTATTTGCCTTGTTTTCCCATGGTTCTGCTTCTATGTACTAGAATAATGTAGTATACACCCATATCAAAGCCCTTTATACGTTTCATCTGTCCCGAACTAGGAACCCTCCTCTGACCCCAGTCCACTTGTAAACCCCTGATGTCCAAGCCCTATCAGAATCGTGTCTATCATTTGTCTGACGCGTTGGCTATGACTTCAACCCGCGTTAGCGCTACCAACGTGGGTCTTGAAGAAGGTCTGGTCCTTTGGCCCCGGCTTCATCAATTCCACCTTTACCCCACTCACGCCCCCCTTTAATGGAGAAATTTTTTTTTTCTTTTCTTTTCTGGATTTCTTGTCTTGTTCTTTTCTTCTTTTGTTTTTCTCTCCAGAATATGAATCGTCTTCGTCGGTGGAGTCTTGCTCCGCGCGCCTGTATTTACTCTATCCATAGTCGCATTTCGGGCTTTCTCGTCTCCTGACACCCGTACCCCATATAAATTTTGGATAACTCAATATCGGTTTCGGGAAACCTTTATATCCGTGAAAACTTCATTGGTTCCTGATCTTGATCCCATTCCGGCTTCAAAAGAAAACGAGCCTGTTTTCAAGATGTCCGACTCATCTGGTCTCCAGGAGAAGCCACAATTGCCGCCTCACCAGTCATCCATGGACTCCACAGTGAATGGAGATTCGCATCAAGAGCACCACGAGGCAACCAGCCCCCAGATTGCAGCCCGCGATGATGTCAGCGAACAACGAAGCATGCCATCCTTCGGTGACCGGTGGAGATCCGCAAGTGTGCGCATCCGAGAACGCGGTGCGACAATAGCCGAGAAACTCGGTCGTCCCCATGAAAGTGCAGAGGATGGATTAGAAGGTGTTGGCTTCACCCCGGAGGAATTGGGAGCCACGGATGACCTGAGAAGTTTTGAGGCTCGCCAGGCCAATGACGAGGAGGCAAAGATGAATTCCCACGACCACAACACCCAAGCCCAACTTTTGATTAAGCAATTGGGACTACCCAACCATCAACGACATGAGTCTTCTGAATTACCCTCAGGAGCAACAACCCCAGGCGAGAGCGGTGCCTCCACCCCTCTCAATGGTGGTCTTTTGTCACAGCTACTACGTGTTTATGCAAATAACCTCGAAAACGCGAGTCGGATGAGTCTTGCGACAACCACGATCGATACGGATCCAGAGACAGAAACTCTACCCCCCAAGACGCCAGGAAACATGACATCCGGCACTATGACACCCTCCGGCAAGAAAGATAAAGTTAAATGGTATAACAACGGCGCTTCTATGGAGAACGAGAACAAACATGGTAGCAGATTCAGCTTGCCTTTGAAGAACCCAGTCAAGAAGAAAGAGTCGAACCATCACTATACCTCTTCTCTGATCTCGGCGTCAATGGGTATGAGTCGGGTTGCCATGCCCGGTGCTGAAGGACCGACACCCATGAATCCCAAAGAAAAGAAGAAGCAAAAGAAACAAAAGAAGAATGTCAAGCTTACTGTGCATATTGCGGCTATTCTGGCACGTCAACAATACATTATGCAACTTTGTCGCGCATTGATGAAGTATGGCGCGCCTACCCATCGTCTTGAGGAGTATATGATGATGACATCCAACGTGCTGGAAGTGAATGCCCAATTCATGTACATTCCAGGGTGTATGTTCATGTCTTTCGACGATCCTCTAACCCGTACCGCAGAGGTGAAAATCATTCGAGTTACCCAGGGACTGGATCTTTCTCGCCTGGCAGAGACTCACGATGTCTATAAGAATGTGGTTCATGATAAAGTCAGCGTGAGCGATGCTACCACGCAGCTGGATGAGATCATGCAACGTAAACCACGATATGGCAAATGGATGCGTGTCCTCCTCACAGGTCTAGCCAGTGTTGCTGTCGGCCCGTATGCGTTCTCTGCTCGCCCTATTGATCTCCCAATCATCTTTTTCTTAGGATGTCTGGTTGGACTTATGCAGCATGTTCTAGCCCCATTGTCAGCAACATATTCCAACGTGTTAGAAGTGTCTGCCACTATCTTGGTATCATTCTTGGCACGTGCATTCGGAAGTATTCAGCACAAGGGTACTAGGGTATTCTGTTTTTCTGCAGTCGCAGAATCTTCTATCGCTATGCTTCTTCCTGGATTTTCTGTGCTAAGCAGTAGTTTGGAACTGCAATCGCATCAAATGAATGCTGGATCCATTCGCATGGTTTACACAATTATCTACTCCCTCTTCCTTGGTTATGGTGTCACCGTCGGAACTACAATTTACGGATTAATGGATCCCAACGCTACGGACCAGGAAAGCTGCAGCGCCACAAGTGACTGGGGAAACGAATATATTCAGCATTTCCCCTTCGTTGCATTGTTCTGTCTCTTCGCTGCTCTTCTCAATCAATCAAAACCGAAACAGTTACCTGTCACCGTTCTTCTGGGAGTCTGTGGCTACGTGACAAACTACTTCAGTACAAAGAGACTCGGTTCCAACCAAGTTGCTAATACTGTCGGCGCTTTCACGATCGGTCTCTTGGCCAACTTGTACAGTCGCATATGGCATGGACACGCCGCTGCAGCTATTATCCCCGGCATCTTCACCCTGGTGCCGTCTGGTTTGGCATCTTCTGGATCTATCATCTCTGGGCTTGAGTATGCTGAGTCAGTCGCCAATCATACCGCGTCTAGCAATTCGGGTGCTACTAATGAAAGCTCGCTTACTTCTCTTGCTTATGGTATGATCCAAACGGCTATTGGAATTTCTGTGGGTTTGTTCGTTGCTGCTTTGATTGTTTACCCCCATGGGAAAAAGCGCAGTGGTATTTTCAGCTTGTAAGCTGATGCTTCCTCTAATTAATTTACGTGGAAAGTGTTATTTTGTACATTAGATCTTGATTTATTTGCCATTTGTTCTTTTCTTTTCTGATTAGTTATTTGAGATGGCGTTTTCACAGCGAAGCATATCGTGTTATTCAGCATTTTAAATTGTTATTTACCAGCATCTATTGCACGTTCAACTGGAACCCGCTATTGCACACCACTTTTTTATTTCATTGTATCCCTGTCATTTATGAGTGGATTCTTCAAGAAGACGCATGGGATAAAGTAAGCTAGACGATACCCAAGTTATCCTCAACTCGGACTTTCAGAATCTATGCAAATTTATTGAGCCAACGCCGTCGACTCCTATAATCGAAAGATTTTGGACAGCATTAGTTCTTTGTGCACTACAAATCCTACCTGGAATCCGTGTGAAGGAGTGGTTTTTTACGGTTTGACCCACACTGGTCTAGATAGAATCATCCTTTCTTTATTTACTTCAATTGTCAAGATTTTGTTCTACGTTCTTCCATGATGCTAAGAACGAGAGCTCTTTGAAGGCAAGAGGGCTAAGTCAATCGGTTGTCTTACAAAGAAAGGGATCTGGGATCTTTTTCAACTTAAGATAATGTAATATCTCTTCACGAGATTGATTTTCTCTCACTCTCTTCTGGTCTTCCTTAAGCTCCACCTAGTCATTTCTTCATAAAGTACTACTTGCCATAATACAATCTTCGCAATGTCGACTATTGAAATCTCTGATACTGCAAGCATATTCAGCAGACAGAGTGAATCGTCCGAAAAATGACGCTCCTCTCTGGAATCTCTTTTTAGATTGCCTAATCGACGGAATTCGTGCTTTCGCGATGGGAATTCAGAGGAAGGAAGTCGAAGAAGATCCCTTGACCCGAGACTAGTTTCTAGATCTAGAAGAGAGATTGCAGGATCCAGACGCCGATATGAGCCACGCAGAAATGATCAGTTACGCCAAGCAAACTAGACTTAACATTCTACCCCCAGAGCTTATTTATCAACTTTTGGACCGACTTTTCAATTTTCAACGAGAGGATGAGGAAAATTTTGACCTTGTATCACTACATACTCTTCAGTCACTTCGTCAGGCAAGCCCTGAGTTCTATGAGATCGTGGAAGAGTGGATGTCAGATTCTGCTCAGAAATGGATCAAATTCAAGGAATACGAACTTGATTTCTATCGCAATCGAGCTCATGTGAGGTATGATCCCGCTGGTCCGTGGCAGCTCGATGTATACAAAATCCCCAATCTGGAAAAAACCAGAATCCCTATTCAGGCCATAACAAGTTGCTGCGAGTGTTTTTCAATACTAAATGAATTTCACTCGTATCTGCCGAGGGGTTCGAGTCGAATGGAAAGAGTTTTTTAGCTTGGGCGATTGAGAAAAACTATCAGCATTGTATCAACTGGATCATCGACCAGGTTCCGGCTGAAAGTACATTTTGGAAATCAGGGTCCGGAGTTGGAGAGGAGAAACACGCCTTGCGTCTTCTTGTAGATGCTTCAAACTCTGTGGGATTTGGAAGGCTCTGTTCTAAACTGGTGGTGGCAGAAGTCTTGGAAAATTCAGACCTGTATTGGATGAATTCCGATGATTACAAGCTCAAACTATGTACCTTTGTAACAGGCGATGTTGCAAATGTCCTCTTGAGTGACCACGGAATGAACATTGGAGATGTTGGAAAATACTACTTGGTCTCTTCTGAGTCAACTGATGGAGAAAAGCCCCTGCGAATAGACGATGATCCAAGACAAGTCACCACTTCATGGCATGAAGCTGCTAATACAACCCTAACGAGGACATTCTGAGGTTCTTGGATGAACATTCCGGCCTCGACGCCAATGTCCGTAATAGACTAGGCCTCACTCCAATCATGTATGCTGCCGAAGGAGAGAATTCCATTCCAGTGCAATGGTTGGCCATATATGCCGATCCATTGGTAGTGTTACCCTCCAGATCAGAGACACAATTCCCATATGCCCTTAAAGTTGTCGCGCAAAACCACAGCTACAATAGTGACGTCATGTGGGAAGCTATGCTCGACACATTACCAACTGAGGCCTTTGATGACTTCCCCATGGCCCAGAAAATGTTCAACTTCATCATTGATGGCCTGTGAGCGGCTGGTTTTGAGCCCAGGGATCCCCATCCCCAACCACCACTTCCGGAGAATCGAATCATAATTATGTTTCTTGCTGCGGAAAAATGTCAACAATTGACTAATCGTCTTGCCGAGAGATGGGGAGATTTTTTTGAGCAAATTTCCGTCACTGCAAGGGCTAGGAATTTTGGATACAGTTTTCTTCCTCCTAGTATGATTCGGCGAAGATACGAGGCGAATACTAAGCCTGAACGACCTGAATTGCCGAAGTCTAAGTCTGCTGATGCCCTGTTCACTAATTTTGCTTCCTTGTTTTGACGTCGAGCCCAGGGGTTATAGGTTAACAGCGAGCGAGGTTGGTTCGCTATTGTTATTTTGATTGGCAACTTCAAGCTGCTGGTTTGGGTGGATTGAACAGATGTGTACCTAGGACTTGAAGAATCAGGAATCTCTCCTTGGAATCATGGTTGTATGACTTGCGTCTAATGTTTTGGGGTTTCTCATTGATGTATTCATGTTGTAGTTTCGTATACTCTGGTTTAGAGGGCACATGTGGTATTAATTTAGCAGGCAACGCAATGCATATCAAGACTCGTGGTTTATGAGACTAATGTACTAAACATTAATCTGTTGCGCGAGGACACATGTGCACCTAGTATATACTCATGAGCACTTGAATATATACATAGATACTATTAGTAGTGCGTACCTGGGTAAACTTTCTATTCAAAAGCACAAAATTATTTTGGATATAAATGGGCGCGTCCTAGGTACAAAATGAAATCTTTCTGTATACATATTGAGAGAAATATATAACAGAATCTAACCCCGTAGCGACGCCTGCAGTCCTAAAGACAATATATGCAACATCATTCTACACTATACCCATACCTCGTTTGTGATGCCATCAAACTTTTGGCCTTCCTCATGCTCGCTTCGAGGTGTTTCAGCCATGTGCGTCCACAGCTCGGGGTATTTCTGGAGAGCCCATTGCTCAACCTCGTCTTTCCAATATTGATATGGAATTGCGTTATAGAATAGTCCAATCCTGCCAGGAAATAATAAGTCAGTTTACAAGACGACGTATTATTCAGGTAAATAGCACACTCACGTAGTACTGGTAGGAGGGAGCCCAATCTCAGCTTGCATGTTGTCGATGGCTGCGGTCGCTACATCAAATTCGCATTGCGCGGCTAATGATTCGATGTATGCTGTGTACATTCGGCGGTCAACAGCTATCTCAAGCTTTTTGACCTTGGCCATCATCTTAATCGCTTCTTGTGCGCCGTTGTGGTGTCTCTCACACACGTGGAAGAATATAGCAATGGTCTTTTCTGAGGGCCCTTCGTCTGACTGTAGGATTTGATGGAAAATTTCCATACTCTTCTCGGGCATCTCGCACGCGGCATATGCAAGCATCAAACCATTGAAAATCCGAGTATTCAACTCTACTTCAAGATCAAGCTTGAGCATATTGTGTACCAACTCCAGATTTGTCGTGTCGGCTGTTCGAGACAAGCCCTGGAAACACCTAGCATATGTATCCGGCTTGGGTCGACGGCTTAGATCTTCTGCCTGACGCATGTGCCCGAAAACCAGAACCGCTAGGTCGCTGCGTTTTCTATCAAAGAGAGAGCACATGAGCTCTGTGCGGATGCTGACACCCGCCTCAGAGAAGGCGAGTTTAAATAGCTGGTAGACTTCCCACACATTCGAGTCGGTTTGTTCCTTGTCCAGCATGAAGTCCGTCAGTGCAGTACGGACTAAAGTTTTCCCTTCGCTATCGAGAGTTCCCAATCGCGGACGGAGAAGGTCAGACACAGCTTCCCAGTCGTAGCGATACAGCAGCATCCGTGTTAATGCAGCGAGGGTATCTGCATTCAATTGCACATTTTCTTGAAACAATGGGTCTAGGAGGGAAGAGATCTGTTGGAACAGTTCGTCTTTTTGATCTGATAGGCAAAGCATGGTGATAAGCTTGTTAGCCAAGGGTAGATTATCGCCTGTCAAGGTGCTTGGATCAATCTGTTGTTCGAGAATGGCGAGTGTGCGCTCCACATCACCAGCCTGAATAAAGGATTCCAGCTGTAACAGATGCGTCTGTTCATCGGGAACGAGATCCCACTGGCCAGCTAGATTTGCATAGTCGGCGGCTAGCTGTGGATTAGATTGCGAGTTTGCATATTGAATAAGATTGTTGACATCCACAATAGTTAGAGCTGCACTCAACGACGGTTCTACCTTCTCTGCAAGAGACGATGCACTGTTACCCTGGGCTGCATCCCAAAGCAAGTTGATACCAATTGTCTCGGGGCCTATTTTCCGTGGAAGGGAGTCAAAGATGGGCTTGGCCCATGAGACTTCAGATTTGAGAAGCGCATAATGGATGGCAGCAATCTTGGCGGATACAGAGGGTTCCAGGTCTCCGGAGATTGGGCACTCGTAGACTGTCTGAACTGCAACGAAGAGATCTTGGGAGATCAGAAGTTTGGCCAACTCCTCATGGGAAGCTTGATCAAACTTGACGCCATACTCTTCGAGATCCTGTGTCACTTTTCGTAGCTGGCGTCGGTCGTCCTTCAATGCAAATCCTTTTAGAACACTCAGCCAAGGAGACGGTTTTGCACCACGCAATTGGCCCCCGAACTTAAAAATGACATGACGAGCCTCCTCAGGGTTACCATTGCTAGCCATCAAATTGATGTAAACCAGTAGTGCTGGTCGACTAATCGAGTTCGGACCGAATCCATGATCCGCACATAATTCGAGGTAGGCGAAACGTGCGATCTTGAGGACAGTATCGCGTGCCTCTGGAAGACACTGTGCCTCAGAAAACACAAAGAGCATCCTTTCCAGATTTTCCACAGAGAATACATCCTGCCATTCACTGTCCTCAAGGTCATTTTGTAGTGCCTTCAAATGCTTCCACGTAAGAGACAGCAAGCGAGCCTGGAATTGGTTGATAGCTCCAGGATTCTCCACTCGTGATGTGAAGAACAGTTGAAAAGCCTTCACTAGGATATCGCTCGGGGGAGCTCTACTCTTATCTTCCAAAGATCGCTTCAAATCTGCCATGGGTTTCAGACCCTTTTCCGTTGGTAGGGTTGCCGCCTGACCCTCGCCAGGTTCCGCCGAGTTTAACGAAAATGCAAAGAGGGATCGTCTGCATACATGCGCAAGGCTCGGTAGGCAAGGACGGACTCGTGCCGGAGCTATAGTGTGTAATAGTTGATTTCGACGACATCGTGAAAAATGTAGCGGTTCGTTGTTAATGATGGCTTTGAAGACCCGCCTCGAGAGGTGAGACTGCATGTTTGAAATGAAACGAGTCTGACGACTCGAATTGGCTTGAGCAGGTCAGTCTCAGTAGGGTGCAAATAAGGGAGAAGTATCGAATCGTGATTTCGGTCGCGGATAAGCTGGAATCAAAAGTTCGCGACACGCGGAGAAAGCTGCTCTGAGGCGGGAAGGCGGTCTTGGCACGAAAAAACGATCCGCGTTGGTTTTCTGTTCCCCGACTTGAACTTCACATCTCAAGGCTTGGCTCCTCCACCACGATCATTCCACATCATGTCGCTGAATCTCTTTTCACCGATGATGCGCAGCATCTCCAAGGCTGTGCCTTCATCATGTCGCTGGAGTTCAACTGGAGCCATGAGCGCTTTCACAGCCCAACGATCCCCGGCATCAAACGGTAAACGGACAACCCCCAATATCTTTCGCTCGGACACAAATTCTCTTTTCACTCTGGAAATTTTGACTGGGGGGGGACTCTTAAAGTGTCATTCTAACTAATCGAGTATAGATCGATTCGCAAACAAGCGCAGAGTGCCTAACCGCTTGCGCCTCCTCGAAGACCAAAGAATCCAGAACGAGAGCAAAGCATTGGAGAGATTCCAGACCCGCGAGTGGAAGTCTGGTGATGTGTATGCTCCTCACGATCTTAGCCCGGCTGAGATGAAGAAATGGGGCCAGCGCAAAGCACCCAACCGTGACGCCTTTGATGCTTTAAATCTGAACCCGCTGAACCTGTACAAGGTACGAATCGATTCGCTTCTTCCCTAAAGACGACCATGCTCCATTCCCATATACCACCCTTTCTTGCGGAAAGAACAGGCTATCTATTGAGTCATCGCTGACGCTGTGCTTTGTTAATAGAACTTCTCTGTTATATCCGAATACGTTTCGCCCATGGGACGCATCAAGCACCGAAACCAAACCGGTCTTCGCCCGGTCAACCAGCGAAAGATTGCCAAGGCAATTCGAAGAGCCATGGGACTTGGTCTGATGCCTTCGGTTCACCGACATCCTGAGATTCTAGCATCGGAGCTTAAGAACAAAATGGGAAGCTACTAATGGAGGCGAATATTCATATTTCTTTTCTATTTCCCTTATTTTGGAGGCTCTCGCGCATTTGAATTGAGTCCTCATGTGGTGTTCTTGTATAGATGACGGATGCCCTTTACTGAATGGCGCACTTCCATGTATTATTAGTTCCAGCGCAATTGAAACAATTACTTGATCATATACCAACATGCAACACCAAGATAGTCCAATCAATCACACTATTCATATATATATTACCCATAGATGATAGGGTAATTAGTGTTGCCTAGGGAAATGCGGCTGTGTGGATCTTTTGGCTGAAGGTCAATCCCGCTAGTATAAGCTGCCTTGAGGCCACCGAGTACGTCAGTCCATAAACAACAGTTCCCCCCCCACTCTGACTTCCTGAAACACTTCTCCTCTCTTTCTCTCCTCTCCCCTAATCTTGTATAAAAGGTACGACTTTCAATGTCAATCACAAACGGTATGATTACTGAAGATTCACTCATTGCATCCATGAAGACAATGCAGTACTGATTCGACATTCAGAGGCCATCTGGGCTGCTAGCCCCTCCACCACTCGCGGACAGCCCACCCAGCTGTCTTCCGATGCCAAGGGCGAGCGACTGGCATATGCTGTATGTTCTTGGTCCAGAAAATCTACGCAAATTCCTTGAATTGTCCCTGACCAATACTTTTGCAGACCAACAAATCTATTTTCCTGCGTTCGATTGACAACCCCGCGATCGCCCGTCAATACACAGAGCACAAGGCACAGACCACCGTCGCGCGCTTCTCTCCCTCCGGATTCTATGTCGCAAGTGGCGATGCGGCCGGTACCGTGAGAGTATGGGATTGTGTTGGGGAAGGAATTACCAAAGGTGAATACAGCATTGTGAATGGGCGGATCAATGACCTCGCCTGGGATGGCGACTCGCAACGTATCATTGCCGTGGGTGATGGTAAACAGCGCAAAGGCCACTGCATTACTTGGGACAGTGGAAATACTGTTGGTGAGATTTTTGGCCACACGCAACAAATCAACTCTGTCTCGATCAGACAGCAGAGACCCCTGCGTGCTGCGGCCGCGGGCGACGATAAGAAGCTGGTCTTTTATCATGGAGCGCCTTTCAAATTTAACATGGGAATTGGGGACAAGCATTCCAATTATATCTATGGAGTCGGCTTCAGTCCCGATGGTTCTCATTTGGTCAGCGTAGGCGCAGACCGAAAGATTTGGTTATACGATGGCAAGACTGGAGAAACTAAGGGTCAAATTGGCGACGGAGAGCACCAGGGTAGCATCTTTGGTGTTTCTTGGAGCAAAGATTCCCGGAAGTTTGTCACTGCTAGCGCCGATCGGACAGTCAAGATTTGGGATGTTGAAGCGGGCAAATCTACCCAGAGCTGGACTCTCGGAGAGGAAGGCGCAATGGCTGTTCGCGACCACCAAGTCGGCGTTGTCTGGCCTCCTGGACGAAGCGATAACCTACTCATTAGTTTGTCTCTCAGCGGAGACCTGAATTATCTCGTGGAAGGAACTCCTGAGCCCCGACAAGTCATCTCGGGACACCAGAAGAACATCACCTCTTTGGGCAAATCCACCTCAGAGGATAAGGAGACTCTATGGACTGGTAGCTTCGATGGTCGAGTCTGTAGCTGGGATGTTGCTTCGGGCACAGCAGCAGAGATCGAGGGTGAGGGTCACCCAGGTTACGTTGCTGGTCTCACTCCAACACCGGAGGGAGCAGGACGCATCTACAGTGTTGGCTGGGACGACACTATCCGCTCCATTGATGTTGCTGCCAAGACATACACCGGCAGTGCCTCCAAACTTACTGGGCAGCCAAAGGGCGTTGCTGCTGGCAATTCGACTGTTTTGGTCGGCACCGCAGAGGCTGTCGAAATCTTCCAAGATGGTAAGAAGACTGGCGAATACAAGCCAAGTTTCTCCGTCACCACTGTGTCAGCTCACGAAGCAGTTGCAGCCCTTGGAGGTGAAGATGGGTCCGTCCAGATTTGCAAGCTCTCTGGCTCCAGTCTTTCGGGCCAAACAGACATCAAGGCCTCCCGTAACCAGATCTCTACTCTTGAATTCTCCCCTGATGCCTCTCTTCTGGCAGTTGGTGACCTGCGCGGCCGTGTTCTGGTATATAAAGTTGCAGATGGCAGCCTTGTTACAGATCGCTGGACCGCACACACTGCACGAATCACTTCACTCTCTTGGAACCAAGCCGGGTCACACCTTGTTAGTGGATCCCTGGACACTAATATCTTTGTTTGGAGCTTGGCCAGTCCCGGTGACTGGATTGAGCTGAAGAATACCCACAAAGAAGGTGTCAATGGCGTAGTATGGATCGAGGGTGGCTCGAAAATCGCTTCGGCTGGTGTTGACGCTGCCGTGAAGGTGTGGAAGGTCGAAGGATTGAAATAGATTAAGAAATGCGATAGGATTGCTATGGAATGAAATAAATGTTCGACTTCAAGGTTCATAACAAAGGTTTCCAATGCACAGTATATGTTAGACTTTTATGTTCACGGAGTGTATATCTGAATTGGACCCATTGGACGTTATACATGAGGCTGAGTATAAGTTAGTCGCTACGATTTGCTCCCGTAGATAGAGGTGCGTGTCCCCAAGAGCTCCAGGATGTGGCCGTAACCCGCATGTCAACCAAACAATCCAATTTGTGCGACTGCCCGTCAACCTGTTTCTTCTTTCCCCACAAATTTGCGCAGCTTGATTAAGTCCGAACTAGTGACCGCTACACTCCTTGGTCCATGGGTATTCCCACTATGAAGGCGCGCCGAGCACGAGCGTGAGACCAAATAAACCATGTCATCATCTGGAGCTCCTGTTAGCTCCCGCCGTTTGTTGCGGCCCAATGTGTGTTCGGCTCTTAACCTTAATACGGAAGTCAAAACATATCACAGGGTATTGACGATCTTTATAGCTACGCCAAGCGACCTTTGTCCTCCCCAAAACCGGACAGCGCCTCAAAGGTCTTGTCAACTTGCGATCCTTCGCAGAAAGACCCTCATCTTCCGACGGAACTAATAACGACGAACGGCGCGGCTTATTATCCGGCGAAATAGTGACGAGCCATGGAGGATTCACCACTAAAACATGCGTACGAGCACGGGACCTTTGGACATGGATTTACAAATTTATTACATCGGAGCAGGGTATTGGGATATTGAAATGCAGCCTGGCATACCTGCTTGGCTCGATGGCCACATTCATACCGGCCGTTTCTTCTTTTCTTGGCCATCAAGATGGCAAGCATATGGTAGCTACTGTGACCGTGTACTTCCATCCGGCGAGATCGATAGGAAGCATGTACCGGGCCTCTATCTGCGCCTTGCTCGCCTTTTGCTACTCCGCCTTCCTTTGCATCACGAGTATGTTGGTCGAAAACCTTTTCCAAGACACGCTTGATCTACCAGTCCTCGGCCATGCAGTGGTTCTTATTGTATTTTGTGGGGGTGGGTTGGGGTTTGTCGGGTGGACTAAACAACGTCTTGGAGACCCCCTAGTGAATGTCGCCTGTTCTCTCACCGCACTTTCCACGATAACTATTATCACCAAGGAAGGTTCTGTACAGAGTGGCGATTTGTCCCTAGGAAAGATCTTGCAGGTACTGAAGATGGTCATTATGGGCGTGATTTTGGCCATGGCGGTATCATTTCTGATAGTCCCCATTTCAGCTCGCAAGAAGCTTCGTGCCAACCTAGTTACAGCCACTAGCACACTGGCAACAATGCTTGCTATGATCACACAGGCATTCCTCAGCGGGTCTGAAGAAGATTTGACGTCCGCTGAATTCATTGAAACGGAAGCAAAGCACCGAAAAGCCTATTCTCAACTCGATAACTTGGTGCGTGAAGCTAAGTTGGAGCATTTTGTGGCAGGCACTGAAAAAGAGTATCGACTGGAAAAGAAGCTTGTCCGTTGGGTGCAAGACATTACCCATAATATGGGAGGCTTACGCAGTGCCGCAGCACTTCAATTTAGTCTGATTAAGGAAACTATTGCACGAGAATCTGGGTCCACGAGCGATCTTCGCATTCCATATGCAGATTACGTTGCATCTCTTGAGCGATCTTGGTCTTTCCCCGACGGAGCTTTCTTGGAACCGATTGACGAACGCCCCGAAGAGGAATTATCACCGGGTGGGACTTTCAACGCTTCGGCTGACGAGTTAAGTTCGAATAATAACTCGGCACTGCTTCCTGCAGATGTTTTTACCATCTTTATAACTCATCTTGGCCCATCTATGGTAAGCTCTATGTGTGAATCTGGAGATCATTTAAATGTATGATCGTTGACTCTTTCGAAACAGCGGTCGTTGGCCTTCACATTGAAAGAGATACTCAACGAGATCCCATTTGGACCGGCTCCAAAGTATAAGGTATCAGTAGATAATCGGCTTCACACCAGTCTTGATCGCGCTTTAGACCTTTATCGAGAATCTCGACAGAAGACCCTCAAGTCTCTTTACCAACAAACAGAAGCCATGAAGCTGAAAAGCCCAGATGCAGAAGCAGACCTGGAAGAGGTATCAGCCAGCTGTGGTCATTTTAGTTTCTCGCTTCTAGAATTTGGAGAGCAACTCCACGAACTTTTAGCTATTTTGGACGACCTGCAACTTGAGACCGAAGAAAGACCCAGTGGCCGGTCTTGGTCATGGATGAAGTTCTGGCAGACAAATGGAAAGTCCATGGATACAGGTGTGTCACAAAACCCGGGTGCTTTGTTCACATGAACTGACATATTGACAATCTCCTAAGATTTTCCATCCAACGGAGCCGAGAGTAGTCGGCACCGACAGCTCTCACGCAGTATGGGATCAGAGTACAGGATTACAGCCGCTGTACGGGCTCGTTTACGTCCGCCCAGTGAAACAACAGTGAAAGAGAGAATAGGCTACCGTCTTTGGAAGTCACTCGGTTTCTTTCGACGAGATGACACCAAATATGCGACCAAGGTCGGTGCAGGTGCTGCTCTGTATGCTCTGCCTGCCTTTCTTCCTTCCGCTCGCCCTTTCTATCAACACTGGAGGGGTGAATGGGGTCTATTGTCATACATGCTGGTCTGTTCAATGACAATTGGGGCTTCCAATACGACAGGCTATGCTCGTTTCTTTGGTACTTGCCTAGGGGCCTTATGTGCAATTCTATTCTGGTATACCACTGATGGCAATGTCTTCGGTCTCGCGTTTTTTGGATGGCTAATGGCTACTTGGACAGCATGGATCACTATTGTTCGGGGTAATGGACCTATGGGTCGATTCATCATGCTCACTTATAACCTCTCTGTGCTCTACGCATATTCGCTTTCACAGAAAGAGGCAGATGTTCCTCAAGATGAAGGAGGTCAAAATCCCGACATTAATGAGATCGCCCTCCATCGAGTTGTCGCGGTGTTATCCGGCTGTGTCTGGGGTGTTATTATCACTCGTCTCATCTGGCCCATCAGTGCCCGAAGCCGATTAAAGGATGGTCTTAGCGTTCTTTGGCTGCGGTTAGGCCTTGTTTGGAAACGCGACCCGCTCTCCACTATGGCCAAGAATGGTCGGTCTATTGTATATATGACTGCGCGAGAGAGACTCGAGCTTGAACGGTTCTTAACCAGGCTGGAATCTCTTCTGGGGGCTGCACGCTCGGAATTTGAACTCCGGTGTGCATTCGACGACGGACCTTACGCCGATATCATTCGGCGTTCTCGAAACATAGTGAATGCATTCCATGCCATGAATTTGGAGCTCATGAAAAGTGATACGGCTACATCAGGAGAAATCACTCTGCTTCAGTACACGGCTACCGAGCGACAGCAGCTTTCTTCTCGTATCAGTCACCTTCTAACAGGTCAGAATGCCCCTTTTTATCGCGTTTTTTTTTTTCCATTTTTACCTTAAGATGAAGAAGCTGACCTTTGTTTTAGTGATGGCATCATCTATGAAACTCGAGTACCCACTGAGTGATGTCTTGCCTAGCATTGACCACGCTCGCGACAGACTGCTGGCTCGGATCTATCGTTATCGTCAAGACCATGAAGTGTCACAACTGACTACTGACGAAGATTGCGCATTGCTTTATGCCTACAGTAAGTACATTAGTTGCATCAAAAGCAGTACACGTTATTACACTTCACTAATAAGCTCATTATGAAGTTTTGGTAACTGGCCAGTTGTCGAGAGAGATCATGGCAATCATTGCAGATATAGGGCAGTTATTTGGAGTACTGAGTGAAGACGTAGTCCAATTAGTATAAGAATTGAAAGCATCTGCATATATTTATTGAGATTTTATATGGTCTGACTCTTACAAGCGTTAGTTCTTGTTCTCTCTCTCTAAAAAAAAAGTATAGAACAAGATACAAGTATATCATCGCTGGTTTCGGGAAGCTGAAGGTGGTATCCGGTTCTGGCGGGGAGAGAGGGAACGTCCAAGGCGGAAACCTACATCTTCACCCTTCCACCCTTTTTCATCATCAATCCATCATTTTTCATCTCCCAACTCATCTCCCAACTCATCAAACTCTTTCCCTCGCTTTACTCCGCATCTGATGAATGCGTAGTCCCTACCCATACCTGCCGCCCTTCGGCCTCGCCTTGTCGCGCTCCTGCAAGTCCTCCAGCTATGCAGATCGATCCAGCCGCCCTGAGTCGGAGTGACTCGACATCAAATCCGGCTAAGAGTGCGGCGCCAAACGCTCCGGCGACAGTAAAGTCGTCCAGGGCTCTCAACTCTGTACCGCGACTTGACCTACAGCATGCCTATACGGATCTCAAAGCCGCTATCGGAGACCATTGGGCTGAGTACAAAGAATCCACTGCTTTCTTCTTACTAGGTACCTTGGCCTTGCGCAAATGATCACTCGACTTCGTTACCCTTTTCATACCCCTTTTCATACTCCTCCGGCCTTGAATTGAGCTGTCATGTGCTGACCTCCTGACCTCTTGCCGTATCCAGGACACTACAACCAAAATGAATACGCGTCGCGAGTCGATCACCTCATTTGCGGCGATGCGAAAATCGAACATCTACATAATAACTTTGTCTGCGCGATTCTCGGAAATCTCACGCGAGACCTCCCAGATCATGGCGTCGCAACCTGGGTTTCGGCCAATGATAAGCCGTCGATGGTGTCGAAGCCGCTCTCGGGAGATGCTGCGGAACAGAGATTAAAGACAGAGGTCATGCAGCTGCCTCCGAGAGATCGCCGGAGAATTAAGGGAATTCCAGAGGTAAGAATGGTCAATTTATTATTGTTGGAAATATAGAGGCGAGGAAGAGGGGAAGGAGGGGAGGGGAGTTTCTGGAGAATCAACTGGATAACGATACCAAAGATGATACTAATACATTATGCCCAGCGAGATCCTAACGACGCGACGCCCAATGAGTTGGAAGAATATCACTTGGCGAAAGAGATCAAACTACCAAGCCAGGTCCCAGCAAGCGCTGGTGGATTGAACAAGACAAGTAAGAGAATATTACCCTCAAGACACAGATATGCATTGCGATTTCCGCATCGTCCGCACTCCCATTACAACCTCAGGAGAATCTAACAAGTGCGCGAATCCTTTCCAGACTGGGAGCTCGAAATTCGAAAACGATATGCCCAACCGCTTGCCGCCGAGACCGGTGAATTCCCCGATGCCGAATCAATCTACGCCCGTATGGTCCCCATGTGTTATGAAGAGTCTCTCCCTGGTGGTGCTGGTCTTCCATGCGCCGAATTCATGGCAATTGCGACAGAAACATTTGTGAAAGAGGTTCTATCGGCGGTGTTTTCGCGTACCCGATCTAACGGTCCATCCGGCACGATTAACGGAATGATGATGCGCAATTACCGACAACAATTAGAACGTGAAGAGCTGGCTTTCACACGCGGAGAAATTGTTAAGGAAACTGCTACTGGGCTGCTTCCGATTGAGGCTAGGGAAGCCGCCGTTCGCAGACCCCTCGGCGTAAGAGATCTGCGACTTACCCTTGAGCTCAGGACTGGAGTTCTTGGGCATATGCCGCTCATTATTGATCAGATTATGGGTGGGTATTATGAAGATGAGCTCGAGACTGAGAAACAAGATAGGTTGGAGAATGGCGTGACCGAAGCTATCGAGATCAAGACCAGTGCCGATGATGAAATGGACATTGATGATATCGATGATACTTTGTCGGACTGGGAGGGCGGCACTGTGGCCGATCGAGATCAATTGGGTTCCCTGCTCGACGAGTGCTTGTCTATGGCTGCATGATGCCTGAGAATCCTCTCTCCTTCCTCTTGTTTCTCTCGTCTTCTTCTCATCCTTGGCTCTTCCGCCCTGTCCCTATTTACCTACCCATCATCCCTGCTTTGACATTCGTTGGCACATTATTCCTTCATGCCTTCTACATTTCCTCTTCCCTATCTTTTCCCTTTCTCAATTCTCGGCTTTGGGCGGCGGAAGGATTATGGCGTCTGGGAATTATTGTTGCGAGTCACTGTGTGGCTCCTTTTCCTTCTATTTGCATCGGGTTTCGGAGTTATTTTGAAAGATATGTCGTGATGGCATGGCCCTCGACTACTTTTCCCTCTTATGTTTTATTTTGTCTTAAATCTACGATGTACAGTAGCCTTTTCTACGGAAAAAGGTCGGCGCCAGCAACGGTTGGAGGCGAGCGGTTTTGCCCAAAATATTAAAAAAGCAAAAACGATGGCCATGGTTTCTACCAGCATGGAGATGCCATGCTTGCTCGATACCCATATGAATTCGATTCACGACTTTAACTATGCATTTATCCACTGTAGGAAAATCTCAAGCGTCATCATATCCCAAAAACGCCGCATGGTGGTACATCATAAACAAGGAAGCAAAAGGAAGACCTTAGTTGATCGTACTGGCTACAATCTTCAAGATCTCGTCTGACGACTTGTATGCATTGGCTGGGTCTTTAGCAATAGATTGCCATACCTCGCCATGCTTAGGCTCCGTAGAAACACACTTTGAAATGACATCCGATCGTTTATCCTGTAAAGTGAAGACATTAGCATTTATGCCATTTCGTATATTGAGAGATATTAAGGGTAGACCAACCTCTGTGCCGTGTTGCAACAAGAACTTGTAGTACCAAGCCCAGCCATCGCCATAGTCACTATCTGAAACGATCGCCTTCTCGAACCAAGTCATAGCTTTCTCCAGTCTTCGCTCGCCCCAGAAAATTCGGGCAACTGTAATGAATAAGATAGGGTCATTATCCACCTTCTTAATGGCTTCAAGACTGCGCGCCTTGCGTTGAGCGCGAGGCTCGAGATGCCAGATGCCCTCGCTCCAGAGTAGACCTGAAGCCTGTACCTCTTGCAATGCCTTCGCCATCAAAACCTTGGCTTGGCCGAGGTTGTTTGCCCGACGTTCCACACGAACACTCTCTGTCCAGAGCTCGGCGTTGTTCGGTACAGCCAGACGTGCTCGGTCCAGTACAGATCGGGCACGAACCACAGCACCGGCCTTCTCTTCCAGCCGTGACGCCAGTAGCCATAGCGGTACTGACTTTGAGCAGGCCCGAGTACCAGTTCCATATGCTTCTCGTGCCTGGGGAAACTTCTTTTGAGCTTCGTATATTTGTCCCTTCATCATCCAAAGCTTATCCGCCTTGGGGTACAGCTGTAATCCTTGGTTAACAAGGTCCAATGCGTCGTCAGAATTGCCGAGCTGCCGTTCAAAGGCAACACTCTTGACCCAGACACGGTCTGTTCCAGCTTCTCTGCGAGCTGTAGACAGCAATTCTCGTGCTTGGTCTGTTTGCTTTGCATCAGCCTCAAGCTTGACAGCTGCAAGCCAGATGTCTTCATTGTTGGGATTTTGATTGAAGGCACGACCAAGTACTCGTCGGGCATCGTCGATTTCTCCAGACTGCCACTTTTCTTTGGCAAGTTGCAGCCAAAGCTCCTCGCTCTGGGGGCATGCTTCGACAGCTTTCTCAAGAACCTGCCACAGAGCTTCTTTGCCACCATGATTACGCTCCAAATCAGCAGCAGCAAGCCATATAGAGCGCCGATTGATAAAAACCCGTAGTGCATATGCATAAATCGCTCGTGCGGTTTCATATTTACCTCGAGCAATGCAAGATTTGGCATCGTCCATCCAGATATCCTTACGGTCGTCGTCTTCGTCGAGACCCCATCCAAGCGTTTCGCGAATAATTGAACCACATGTGAGAATGGCACCTTCGTCTTCGCATTTTTCAGCTTCTGCAATCCATTCCTCTCGTTTCAACATGGCGTTTTCACGAGCGAGGGATTGGATGGCACGCTTCATGACATTAATTCTTTCAAATGTACCCATTTGTTCTTGAAGACGAGCTGCAGCAATCCAAATTTCATAACTAGTGGGGACAGCCTTACGAGCTGCATTCAAAACTTTCTGTGCGTTTTCTGGTGACTCTAGTCGAGCAAGAGCTAGCCACAACTCAACTGACAGAGGAATTATTTCCACGGCCTTGGCTAGGAGGAGACGTGCATCGGCGGGGTCATCCTCTAGATTGACAGCTTCTTTCCAGATCTGAACTGATTGAGGGATATGGAGAATAGCCTGTCGCAACACGTTCTTCTTGGCTCGGATATCTGTCTCGAGTTTCATGGCCTCGGTCCAAAGCCTAGTGGAGTGGTCGTTGTTTTTAATGGCGTTGGCAGCAATGACTTTAGCATTATGGCCTTCGTTCATTCGGATATTTTCCAGCCAACCATCTTCACTCTTTGGACACAGTTCACAGCCCTTAGCGATAATATTCCTGGCTGCAACAATACGACCGGCAAGCTCCTCAAGACGTGCAAGCGCAATCCAGCCGGGGGCATGCTTAGGATTTGTCTTGGTAACGGATTCCAACAGGACGCGAACACGCTTGATATCACCGACTTCGACTTCTCCAGCCTTCACCTCTGATTGTGTGAGACTAGTAAGATAGCCCTTGGGATCGATACTAGTAGCACTCCCAGAGCTTGCGCTCTCGGCGGTTGAGCCCAAAGCGGCCTGATCTAGTCGCACTTTCAACACCTTATCACGCGCTGCGCCGATGTCTGCGAAGTTCGTCATAGTCCCATCGTCACCCTCTTCGCCAGGCTGAGCACCATCTTCGGCAACAGTTGTATCGAATTGGGCCGAGTCCCTAGCACCGGCAATGACACTATCAGGAACTGCGTAGAATCGTTGTCTCAAATTCTGCTTAGCTCGTCGATTCTTGCCTGTCAAATCACCAACCTCGGGGAGGTTGGCCCAGTCGTCTTCGGAGACCGCAGCAAGAGATCGTTTCAAATCGGCGAATTGTTGTTGAATTTTGGGGTTCTTCCGTTCGTAGTCATCACGCTCTTGTTGTTCTCGAGCTTCCCTGTAGGTGGCGAACGTTTCAGGTCGGCAATTCTATCCAAATAACCGGGACTTTTCCCGATGAACAAGATGTCCTGTGTGGGGGTTGAAGGGGTGAAACTAACCTGCGAGCTTTCCGACGCCTGTCCATCTTCTCGTCTACCTCCTGGTAAATGCGATCTGCCTCGTCATCTTCTTGGTCAAATTGACCGTAGGCAAACAGCCCCGTCTCATTATCCGGGTCCTGAAAACGCTCATCGTCTTCCTCCTCTTTGTCTTCCTTGCCTCCCTTTTCACGCGACTGATTACCATAGGCGGTCGGCGCAGCAGCTCCAAGAAGCTGGGCTCGCTTTGTTAAAGCTGCTTGGATTTGTTCGGGTGTCGGGCCTTCGCGGGCAGGCCCTAGATCAGATCGCGTGGTGAAACCGGTCGCACCACGACCCAGGCCCGCAACATAGTTCTCCGGAGCCGGTTGGCTAAGAAAATCTTTTCGTCCGGACGCCATTATGGGCACGAAGAGCTAAAAGTGGTGGGGAGAGAGATGAAGCATTAAAGTGAGTTCCGTCGTAGAAAAGTAGACCCGGCGCCGACAATCTTATCGCAAAAAGAAAAAAAGTTGCCCACTGTGACATCGACCCCCCAAACTCTAGGCCCTGGTCTTCTGCCTCAATCTTGGAATTATATACCCAGTCGAAATTTCCACCGGGGATTATTGGGCCATTGACTCAAAATGCCTAAAGTCAAACCTCAAAAGCGCAACAATGCGAATTCTGACGCCGCCGCAAAGGCCCACAGCATTTTCAAGATGAATACAGATATTGGTCAACACGTCTTGAAGAACCCTGGTATTGCCGAACAGTAAGTGAAGTGAAGCTCCATGAGCCTTTTGGGACACGTCCAAACTAATCTTTTTCGTTCTTATATAGAATTGTCAACAAAGCCGATCTCAAACAGAGCGATATCGTCCTTGAAATCGGTCCCGGTACCGGAAACTTGACAGCAAAGATCTTGGACCAAGCAAAGAAGGTCATTGCGGTGGAATTGGATCCTCGAATGGCAGCTGAGGTCACCAAGCGTTTTCAGGGTACTCCTGCACAGAAGCGTCTGGAGGTGATTCTCGGAGACGTGATGAAGACAGAACTCCCATACTTCGACGTTTGCATTAGCAACACACCCTACCAGGTATGGATATTATTTCACAAATATCAATCGAATGCTCGAATTAGCTGACTTTCCCCATAGATCTCCTCCCCTCTCACATTCAAGCTATTGGCGACCCTGCCCGCTCCCCGCGTCTGCATTCTTATGTATGTTTTTATTCAACAGTGGCAATTATTTTTGGTGAACGAGTCTTCTTTTTCTTTAGATCTATACTGACATACATTGCTGTTGATAGGTTTCAGCGTGAATTTGCCCTGCGTCTGTTTGCTAAACCAGGCGATAAGCTCTACAGTCGACTCTCCGTCAATGCACAAATGTGGGCGAAGATTGATCATATTATGAAGGTCGGCAAGAACAACTTCAAGCCCCCACCATTGGTCGAGTCCAGTGTCATTCGCATGGTTCCCAAGGTGCCGCGGCCACAAATTAATTACGAGGAGTGGGACGGCTTGTTGCGCATTGCATTTGTTCGTAAGAACAAGACCCTGCGAGCCAGTTTCCTTGGTACAACTAGCATTATGACCATGCTGGAAGCGAATTATCGGACCTGGTGTGCTCAAAATGATATCCCCGTGGAGGATGGCCCCGTTGAAGAGGCCGGTGGAGATGGAATGGATATAGAACAAGAACAAGAGACGGAAGAAGTGGATGAGGAGGTCATGGATATGGATGACGATGATGTCCCCGATTTCTTCAAAGAAGAGACTAATGCTCGTCTTGAGCAAGCCCTCAAGAATAAGACCCCACGCAAGAAGCGCGGGAAGGTTGGGGAGCTGGTACGTGAAAAGGTGCGACAGGTTCTGGAGGATGAGACTGGTCTGGCCGATAAGCGCGCAAGAATGTGTGATGAGAACGAGTTTTTGAAGATGCTGTGGGCCTTCAACCAGAAGGGAATCCACTTCAACTGATTATGGCCGGGTCGCCCTTGTCAGGCACAGTTCGTAATAGAATGATGAATTATGATTACTATCAATAAAAGATACCACTTTCAGGAGGCGTATCACCAGCAGGTCGAAGATGAGCGGCAGAATCTTGGAATAGACTCTGCCAGATAAACGCCTCGCTTAGTAAAAGCTCAATGTCTTTCTCGGTCCAGTCTCTCGTTGGTAATGCTTGTAAGAACATCATAACTTCCTGTTCGATGGTTAGATTAAAGCACTTCATATTAAACCGAACTTATAGCCAGCACGACGAATAGTGAGAAGGTCACTTACCTGAAAGTCCATTTTGACCAGCTGGTCCGTCCATTTGACCAGAAAAGCGGCGCATACATATAGATGAAATCGTGAGAAGCCCTGCTCCTCCGCCTAATCCGTCTGTTAGTATCATACAAATAAAAGACAAATAAAGAGTGTCCATAGAAAGACAGGACATACCATATACGTATCCCACATGCGTATCGTGTTCTTGATGTTCATTTCCCGCATCAGCAAGCAATTCATCCACCGAAAACTGAATTGCATGAATTCTACGCCTTCGTTCTCAAGATGTTTTGCAAGTGCAGAGTCGATACGCTTCGTCAGGTCACGCAGTGCTCGAACTTGCCTGTGAATTCCAGGTTGGGCATAGATATAATTATCTTGAATTCCATCCAACAGCTTGGTAATACACCAGAACGTATCGGCTTCGACTGCATCAAGCACACTTCGTGGTAACTGACCCGGATCCATACCCTCTTCAACATTGAGGTCTGTGATATATACTCCCAAGAACACTTGCCAAAACGGTGTCACCAAGTCGTTGATTCCTTGAACATATCCACTGGCCGGGTGCCGAATGGCCCAAACATATAGGATGCGCTCCAAAGACCGCTGGGTGGCTTCGTACCCATAGAGGGGAATATGTGGGCTTGTTCGTGGCACATCGATACTGATTTGATGCCAAACTGCCTCATCCAGTCCCCTGCCACGCTTTGTGCTCGAAGCCGGAGGATTTGAAGCCGCTCCACTCCCACGGTCAAATGCCTGTCTGACTCCATCCAAGTATTCTTTGCGCTTTCTTTCCAACGTAGAGATACGTCTTTCGCTATTGGTAGGTAGATAGCCGAGTAAAAGTTTCCAGGTCATGGGCCTGACTTCCTCGGGAACTCCAGACCATGCCAAATCCCGGAGCTCGGTAAGAGAGACTGTGCTTGCCTGAAGAATGCGCTTGAACTTGTTTATTCGAGATATGCGGCTTGTATGGATTTCCCTCTCCTTAGGGGATGCATTCGTAGGCGGGGCGGTATGACTGATGAGGTTCAAAGCATTTGCGGGGTCTGGTTTCCACGTAAGCATCCTTCATTAACAATATAGCTTCTGGGAGGCCTGCAAACCTTGTAAGATATCTTTATATTGAGGGCGAAGGATCTTTCCGTCGCCCTTTCGTGCTGTAGGATACATGGGGGTGCCACGTTCCTCGGCGATGTCTGAGCTATTTGCTCGTTGGCGGTTGTTACTTGAAAGCCCAAATCCTAGGGAGCCAGGAAATCCTCCCACAGCTCCACCCGGGTCGATATTCTTGGCTTTCGAAGAAGAAGGTATTTTCTTTCTCCTCATACTCGCCAAGCTCGGAAGCCCAAACTCGTCTTCATCGTCATCATACACAATTTCGTCATCTTCGTCCTCGTCGTCTTCAGTTGGATCACGGCTCCACTCGTCTACTCCCGAGCTCATTATGGCGTATGGATCTCGTGGAGGGGAGGCGACATTCCCGGATCGGTGAGCCAGATGCGAGGGCGCATTGGTGGCGGACGGCTTCGGGGGCGTTCTGGGGCGGGAATGGGGATTGGATGGGGTACCTCTGTTCAAGAACCTTCACGTCAACACGGCCTTGATCATGATATCTTGAGACCTTCCTATCATTGAACCTGGAATACATACTGTACAATATTGGCATGGGAATAGGAAGCACCGACTACGGTGTTCTGGCCATGCAGCTTTGGGGTTGATCGATTCAGGGATACGGACCGGCCAGCCCAGAAAGGAGAATCTGCACGTCTTCAATAACCGTCCGTCAGTATAATTGTCTGATCAAGTAGAAAAGTATCCCGTCTACATACTCGGAGTTATCTGAAATCACCGGGGTAAGCTATGTTAGCTACCGGGTACGGACCCTAAAGGAAGCTGCGGCCGGGGGAAAACACGAACCAACTTGAACCATTTCCTATACAAGATGCAATTGATTAGTAATGTGAAACGATTGAAAAAAATTCAGCTGTCAAAAAACTTACCTGGTGAGTTTTCTTGTTTGCCATGATTGCTACCAAGATGATAGAAGTGCGCGCGCGCTCTCTCTCTGTAGTTAGCGGAGGTTGAATGCGGGGCGCCCCAGCTTATATTCTTGGTCTCCTCTCACGGGAGCAGTTTCAACTCAGTAAGACATAGTGGGTCTTTCCTGATAATAAAACAAAGGAGGTTGTTTCAAGCCCCAGATCCGATGTAAATCAGGGCAAAGACAAGGATTTTTGTAGAGTTGGTCTCATAACTAGTGAGACGGTTTAGCTTCCAAAGTTAAAGTGGTGCCGCGCATTCCTAATGTAGGGGGGCAGAATAATTTGATAATCAAAGTTACCGCCCCCTAGCCCAAGGTTCAACTTGCTCTCGGCCAACTCTCATTTCTCCACCTCTTCGTCACCAATTTGATTTTTCGTCTCTTAGAAGATTTTACTTTTGACAATTCCCTGAACCCCCTTTTTTATCCTTCACTTTTCCAATTGCATTCCTCGAACATCTTTTACCTGCTCAATCCTTGAGTCTTATGCGCCATGGCCGACCAGGAGGGCCTAGAAGATGATCTCTTCGCTGACCTGTATGCGCAATCTCCCGGACTGTTTTCTTAAAATATAACTGGACATACCTGACAATCGATCTCTTCTACAATAGTTATGATGCCGATGAATCGACGACTCGCACTACAGCTGTAGTAGAGGCTCCGAACCCTGAGCCCGCAGAGCTGGCCCCTTCGGCGGCTCCTGCTCAGCCTGCATATGATTCAATTCCTCAGAGCTACGACCCTGCTCCCACTGACATTTATACGACACATGCGATGCCCCCGCAGAATTATGGTACGGACTACCAAAATGGGTCAGAAGCTACCTACAGCAACCCCGCCGCAGCTACCCCCGCCGATAATGACTCGCACGGAACTGGAATTAAGGAAGACGGGTAAGTTCATGATCCCCCATGGTGCACTTGATTTCGATTCTATTCAGGGGTGGGTTATCTGGCTATCTCTTTCGTGTGTCTGGGTGGCATTGAATGCTAGATAAATGCAGCTTCTGGGGGAGGAACCGATTATGATACCATTGGGACTTTGAAAACGATATCTCTGTGAAACAAAGTGAGGAAGGATGATCTGGGTCTCTGGCAATCATAAACCAAATATCACGGGGGAGGTGCTAGAAAAGGGATTTCTATGTACCCGGCATCTAATCGTGAAAATCTGGAATGCGGTATCGAGGGCATCCACAGAAGGACTCTGGGAGACACATTTGCGAGCTTTGCCCCTAAATTATTTCAGCGGTCAACCTTCAGAACTTGCTATCAGACAGAAACGCAATCAAAATTCAAAGAGACGGAGGAAGAGGCGGGTGGAGGGAAAAAGCCTGTCCAGAATCCTTTCACTAAGGAAGATTGGCACAGCGGTTGCGAAACTTTGACAAGAAACCGGTCTCTACGAACAGTTTAATGCAGGCGACTATATATAGTACAGCGATGCTATATAGCTTCTTGTCGATATACGTTGATAGTGCAGATCAAGAAGTAGCAACGCTGTCTGATGCAAGTTTATCAAGCCTAAGTTAGCTTGGGGACTGTTAAGCATATGCTCTCCTCAAATTGGAGACAAAAGACTGTGACAATTCACTTATTCCGCCTGAACTTTTTCGCCTTTCGCCCTCTATCCTGCCTCCCTCCATGCCTCGGAGTCAAGAACCCCAAAAAATGAAGATACAGAAAAGAGATTATCCCAGCAAGAGAAGGACATGGGCGGTCTACGAGCCTCGGACTCGTGTAAACCAGATGAAAACATGGATTATGTCTGTACATCGGTCGTGTTCGATCGGCGTCTACAGCCACCCCAAAATCATGGCCCTCCCAGACAGTCACGCATTTAGCTGTATCCATGAATAGCAGCTTAGCACCACCAGCGCTTTAGCCAGAGCCCATATCCAATGCCCTTTGTCTTGGGCCCCAGTTGCATTTATGTTTCTGCACTGTGACTGTTATAGCATTGAAATGATGGTTAAGGCTTTGAGTTGCAACTAATCCTCGTGGCTAGGAAAATGTTTATTGGCGGTTTGAACTGGGAAACTACAGATCGTATGTATCTTACCAATGAAGCACAGTTGTATGATGCACTTTGGTTTCTAATTCTTAGCAGAATCCCTTCGGGATTATTTCTCGCAGTTTGGCGAGGTCCAGGAGTGTACAGTCATGCGAGACAGTGCCACAGGCCGCTCTCGTGGCTTTGGCTTCCTGACCTTCCGGGACCCTAAGACCGTGAACACTGTCATGGTTAAAGAGCATTATTTGGATGGCAAGATTGTAAGATTCATTGGCATTGTGACTTCTGATATAAGGATCCTCAACTTACACTGTCTTCAAGATCGACCCAAAGCGTGCCATCCCGCGTGACGAGCAAGAAAAGACCAGCAAGATCTTCGTTGGTGGTGTCAGCCAAGAAGCTACAGAACAAGATTTCAAGCAGTTCTTCATGCAATTCGGCCGAGTCGTGGATGCAACTCTCATGATCGATAAGGATACTGGTCGTCCTCGTGGATTCGGCTTCGTAACCTTCGATAGTGAAACTGCCGTCGAAAATGCACTTTCCCGTCCTCTCGAAATTCTAGGTAAGGCCATTGAGGTAAAGAAGGCTCAGCCCCGCGGTAATCTGCGCGATGAGGACAGAGGTGGTCGCCGAGGCGGCCGAGATGGAGGTTTCCGCGACATGAACCACGGAGGTAACGGCGGAGGAGGTGGTGGTGGTGGTGGTGGTGGTGGCGGCAGCGGCGGCGGAGATCAACAGCAACAAGGAGCTCAACAAGGCATGAATGGTGGTATGACTCCACAGATGATGGCACAGTACTGGCAACGTATGCAGCAATACTTTGCCATGATGCAGCAGCAGATGGCCATGACTGGCCAGGGCCAGGGAATGCCCCCAGGAATGGGTATGGCTGGTATGAACCCTGCCATGATGCAGCAGATGCAGCAGATGCAGCAGCAACAGCAACAGCAACAGCAGCAAATGAAGGGAATGGGTAACCAGCAGCAGCAAGGCAGCATGAGCCCTAACCCTCAGAGCCCAGGATCCCAGGCCAGTATGCCCATGATGAACCCATCTTCCATGATGCAACCAATGCAGAACCCCGGCCAGGGCAATGGTGGTAATGGAAGCGCCAGCCCCGGTCCCAATGCTGCCTACAACCGCCAGGCAACTGGACCAGGTTACAACGCCCAGGAACAGATCGCCTTCGAACAACAGAAGTATGAGCAACAACAAGTCCGTCGCCAGATGGATGGCCGCGCTTTCTCTCCCTATCAACAAGGTGGCCCGACCTCCTGGGAGGGAATGTACGATGAAGTGCCACAACCTAATATTCCTTCGGGGCCCCAAGGTATGACCCCCGTCGTCAGCATCAATCGTTATCCGTCGTTTCCCATGCGAAGACTACCCACCGCCTTTTCTTCAACTAACTTGCCTCTTGACGCAGGATCTGCCGCTCAACCGAGCACTGCTCCTGCCAACGCTCCCACTGGACCTCGAAACGCTGGCAAGCCAGGTGCTAACTACCGCGGTGGTGGCCGAGGAGGGCACCGTGGCTTCCACCCCTATTCTCGCTGATACGATTCAATTTATTTTTTGTCTTCCCCTTCTTCCCCCCCCCCCAGTATTTCATGGTCTGCTTTTTTCTTCGCACTTTTTTTTTCTTGTTCGCCTATGTGGGAATCTCTTTTAAGGTGGATTTCGGAAATGATTCTTCATTGAGTTGATAGTTCTTCTATGCGATGCCATTTTGTGGACTGGCAAGCCTAATGGGATGTGGTTCTTTGTATTTTCCTGTCTTTCTCAACCTTTCCCGTGATGTTTTCCTTTTCTTTTCTTTTCCTCCTTGGTTTATCCAAATGATCAAGTTGTTGAAAGAATAAGGTGGCGATCGCAATCCCCTTCTTGTACTATCTACGTACCAAAGTGCTAAGCCATGCACATTTGACCTTTTTTTCAGGAGCATACTACTGTAGACCTAGTAAATGAATGTAAACTCTTCATCAAACATTAAATTGCTGGCCCTGCGAATATTAATTGGGAGAACGAATTTATTTGGAAAGGATTTGTTGGTAGTAAATTTCTATAAACATGTACAAAGAATCGACGCAGGGTTTTGGTGGTCAAAGATATATCGGAATCACAGGATTTATAAAAGATTGTAAAGACGCTGAATATGAGAATATGAGAGAGAAGGTGGAAATCTAGAAAAGAGTATAAGAGAGGGACACGGATATGTAGAGAGAGAAAATGATAGATCATGGTAAACCACGACCATCCAATACGGTGGAGAGAAACAAGCCAATCCGCCAGTCGAACACGCTAAGCGAAACCAAATAAAGAACGAAGCAAACCCCCAGGCTGAAGAACAAGATAGGAGGAAGGTGATGAAGGTAGGAGATAGAAAGAAGGAATGGACCAAGTAAAAGAGTTCTGGGAATCATCTGAAAGCGTGCTAGTATGCCATACCAAAGGTTGTTGGTTTCTGGCCCTCAATAGGTGGGCTGTGGCGACCGTCATGTCGGGATTCATGGCTGGAAGAACGGCTATGTGCGACACCATAGTCTGCATATACCAAACGATCCTTACTGCCAGCGGAATCAGGGCGGTTGGGGTTATCCCGGTAAGGCTCATACGGCCCGGTGAAGTTGAATTTGCTCATCTCTGTGATATCTCTCCTTTCGGGGTGATCAATCAAGAGAGAATCACGAGCATCCAAGGGAGTGAGATCATCCAAGTCACGGTTGGCTTTCTCGGCTTCCTTTCTTCGCTTTTCATGGATATTCTCACGGAATAGAGAAATCATGGCGTTAACAGCAATCAATATCGCAAGGACAGCTGTAAGAACCGACTGAACGACAATGAGGACAATTCCAGTCACAGTCTTCGTGGTTTGAGAGAGCTTTAGCTCATCAACAAAGACCAATACACAAGCAACAGATAGAACCCGCACGATTTGAATGGTAATGTTAATTCCCATTGTAGATTTTCGGGCATAAGGGCGATTCCACACTAGAAGTCCAAGCAGCAGGGCCTCACAGACCAATTGACCAGCACTTTGGAACAGACCATGGCCCTGCGCACCGGCAATGATGCACCCCTTAACCAAAGCATAGATGATGACTGGTACAAAGAGCCACCAGAAATCCTTCTTGAGGTTGTCGTAAAAGAGGCTGTACTTGCGCCACGTCTCTTTGTTGTCATAGAGAGCAGCGGTGTCACCTTCAGTCTTCTTGTACTTGCGAGCCATGTAGAAGATACGGCAGGCAAAACCCGCCAAGAGCAGAGTGAAGACTACCAAGGTCACGGCTGCCAGTAACTTTGCCGCCCATGAATCACCATTCTTCAGTTGATAGATACAGTACATCACCCAAATACTGTACAAGATCAAGACCATGTTGGTTATGGTTCGTCCCATCAACCCCCAATAGTCCTTCCGGAAGGTGGTCAGCTTATCTGATGGTCTGCCGTACAAAGCCCAAAGCTCCAGGATGACCTTGAAGAGGAGGATTCCAACGATGACAACACCAACAACGATCGCGAAAATTAAGAGCACCGTCATAAAAATGTTAGCTGAAGGGATCATCAGCTCCTCGGCCAGTTCTTTCAACCTGTCCACCTCCGATGTGCTGCTGCTGCTATTCGAGTCCGATCGGGGGATCAATTGAACTGAACGGCGCATGATATCCAAACTTCGCTTGGTGGAGGAAGAATTAGTACTACCACCATTCAGACTGGTCAGGTAGGCTAGATTCTCGTTGGTAAGGTTTCCGCCAGTGGATTGGCGGAAGCTGTCAATGGAGTTCTGCAGGCCGTCCCAAGAAACGAGGCCCGTGCTCCAAGCAAAATTCCTAGAAAAACTGGTGTAAACGGTGGGATAGCTGACACTCAGCATACCATTGGTAGCCATTGTGTGGAACCAACCCATCACGTCTCCAAAACCTGGGCTGGATGATGATGCACCAGGGTGTCCAGCGGCTCCCATAGCGGAGATACCACTTAGAGCTAGGGCACCTGCCGCAACTCCAGCTGAGGCCCAAGCCACCCCTTTCACATTGGTTGACCTTCCATTAGACAATTGGGAAACAACGCATGCCAGGTTTTCGTCGCTCTCGGATGACTGTAGAACGAGCTTTGCCTGGCCGTCAAGATCGGGGATACTGAAAGCGATTGAGGGAATTTCACTGGCGTAGTCGGCGGGGACGTTGATTTGTCCCTGTGCGGAAAAAGAGCCGGCGCTCACTAATGTTTCTCTTGTGTTAGCCCATTGTCCATCCTTGTCGATTTAAATAGACCACGAGTGTCTCTGATATGTACTTACCCGGACAAAGCTTGGCGACGTGGACATCATCACCACACGGATTAAAAGATTTAGAGTAGATTTGGTTGCCATACGCGGTCACTGTCAAAGTCGCGTTGACTTTCTGTTGCTTCGAGCTGGAACCAGCCACGTCGAAGGTCAGAGCTCTCGTTGAGCGTGAGTAGGAAATATCAAGTTGGTCGACCTTGATTGATGAATCTGTCATGCACAGTTGAAAACCCTTGGTGCTAAGCGTGTCCCCGGCGAACACCTGGGGAACCACGCTCAGACCCAACAGGGCCCAGAGGAGGGATCGCATATCGACGACCCTCAAAGCCGTTCCGGAATCGTCACAGGTCGAAAGGATCCGGGAATCATGAAGGAGCGGGTCAAGGTTCGAGGAATTTAGTTGCAGAGGTCGTATGAGCGAAGGACGACGCGGGTATCAGACAGGATCAACCTGTTGTGAGAAGCGGGATATCTGTGTTTTTTTTTCTTCCTCTTCCTCGAACTGGAAAAGTGATAACGAAAGTCGAAATAACAAAGAATGAGTGTAAAATATTGACAAGGGAGAGTAAGAGGTAGAGAGTGAGAGAGTCTGGAAGCGAATGGACAAACCCCTCTTGTGGATAAAATGAGAGGGAGAAGGAAGAAACAGGTGCAGGGAGTAAGTGATCAGCCCCTGACGCCAATGATTGGCCCTAGCCCCGTTTCAGAGTAGAATCCAGACCTCGACGAGAAAGACGTTGATTGGCTTAATGAATCCATATTGATTGATTCGATGGTTTTTTATTTATTTTAATATTGATAATTTCCTAAATCAAGCATGGAGAAATACCAAATTTGGACTTCAAGTTTTGTGACTTCGTATGGGCGGGCTGTGCAGTGTTACAGTTCTACTCTACAAGGTGGAAGTTTATATAGATCTGTCTACTCTACAGTCAATTCTATATCCAGGCCAAAGTTGTCTAAATCTCTTCATCCCCTAATTCACCCCCTAATGTCCAATGTTTACGGGGAGTACAGGGTTTAGGTTTTGATAGATAGTGGAGCCTGGGAGCCCAAGTTCAGCCACGGAACCAGCAAAGGGAGCTAAAACAGGTGTGAAAGCGCCACCATCCCATTGTCCACGCAAGGCACCGTACGGGTTAATACAGAATGTAATACACAGTGTGTGCGCGCTTAAAAATGTGAATTACATTCCCCAAAATAAGAGGCCGTTGTAGATATCACATCCATATACCTATACATAATGTAGGGACCTATGAAAATTTCATTCTCTCAATACAACAAACAAAATCATATCCCTCGCCACACAGTGGCACACACATACAGCTACTTACGTGTCGATCGCCTTTGCGTTCTAGACAGTGTGGATCAAACTTGGCAGGATCTGGATTCCATGCACGGAGAACCCTGCACATCTAGGCACGTCTATACCTACCAAGTCTGTACTTCTCATTTTTTTTCAAAGAGGAGACATGTCAAAAATGGATCTATCTATGAATATGTCAAAGGTCGTAATACTTGTAACCTAGCGAATACTTACAAAGACTGAGGAATGAATCTCCGCTGGTGGTACTGCCATACCCGCTGTCATCAACCTGAGACATCTACTAACATGCGCATGCTCTTGCCCTCACTTAATCTGGTGGCGCCTATTCTCTAAGGAGTTTGGCCTATGACTAAAAAAGAATGCTCATCACTCCTTTGGTCATACAAATAGATTACATATAAGTATTTATAGCTCATTTCAACCTTGTCGTACCAGATCCAGACATCCTATTGCTACCAGATTCAGGGATTTTTTTTATAAAATAAAAAAAAGCACATCAACATGTAACTCCGTACAGCCATAAACATACAAGTCTGGCTCCATCGTATAATGTCTTTTGGCCCTGGGTCCCCCGGGCATGGCCCGTATTCATCTCATCATCATCATCCTGTCTACTATATAGGATTGGGATGTGGCGTCGCCATATGAGATGTCTCACTGCCGATCGTCCCCAAAATATGACAATATGGCAGGAGTGGAGCAAGAAAAAAAAACAAGAAAGCTCTCCCATTCCAGAGGTGTCAGCGTAGCATTGAGTTATACCAGGATATTGGGAGATGCTAGAAATAGAAACAGTCCACGTGAGATGTATCTCGTCTTCTGTGAGAAGGTTGAATGATCACTTCTGTCCAGTCTTAGTTTGCATCTCTCGCATAGCAGCTCGGGCGCTACGACTTCCTCCAAGCTTGGGTCCCTTGGGAGCCTCTGTTTTATCTGTCTTGGTGGTGCGGGTTGCTCGAAGCCGTCGCCGAGACTGAATGGCATCCATAAAGTCCCGGCGGAACTGCTCGGCAATCCGGTCATCCGCCGCTTGGTCACCGGCCAACATTTCCTCCTCTGGTTCATCATAGACATCGACTGCCAACGTTAGAATCGGTCCTATAATGAAGATATATGAAAGGACTAGGAGGGGACAGAATTTCCAAAGACAAGAAGAAGAAGACAAAACTTACGTTTGCTTTCGCGCAATACCTCTTCCACAAGCCGGTCGCGTTCGACGTCAGCACTGTTGCGCCGTTTTTGCTTGCGCCATACTTTATCTGAGCCAGAGCGATCCGGCTGGGGTTCAATATCACCAGTAGTCGGAGAATCCTCGTCACCCACTAGTCGTCGAGTGGCTGCTTGTGTGCGTGCGATGTTCTGCATTTTCGTCTCCTGGCCAAGGTCGATTTCATGTAATTTGCCCAGTGATGCGGGCTCACGCTGCGCTTCTGATTTGGTACTTTCACCTATCCTCCGTAATTCTTCCTTGTTGTGAGCTTCTATATTGTCTAGTACCGGGCTGCGATTATATCGCTTAGCCATCTCGGAATCTATGTAGGCCATCCTTATCTTGTCAGTCGGGTTATCGAACGGATACATTGAGAGGGAGCAGAGAAAAAAAACCATACATATGTTTATCCACGTCTTCGGACTGGCCTGTATATGTTGTGAACCGATCGCCCATCGCTTGTATCCGTTCGGCCTCGATATCCTCCGTAGACACCAGCGCCGTCTGTCGATTACTATTGTTGCCATGTTGCGAAGTGGCAGAAAATCCTATTCCTCCTCTTCGCGATTGATGCGGACGTCGAAGGCGAGCAACATTTGCGGTTTGCGCCGATTGATCTTGATCCCCAGGGGACGGAACATCAGCGACTTGAGTATCGACTTCATGGCTAGTCGTGGCTGGCTCGGTAGCGGTTGGATCATCGGTGCTTTGTGGCCGTCGCGGTACAAACTTGCGTCGCTTCGCAGGACGAAACAAAGACTCTGGCGCGATATCTGTTTCGGAATCCATTTTTGTATAATGTTCAATAAAGCTGCTGGTGATGGTCAAGGTGGAAAATGTAATGAGGCGGCAAGCTGAAAGCTGAAAGGTGAGGTCATTTAGTGCCAAGCAGACCCAATCAGTTCGCTCTCCGCCAAAGCTGCTCCCGCACCAAAAGAGACCGTCTCTTCTCCCTACCCTCCCTTGTCTCGACTGCGTATGGTTTCAGACCACTTTACATATCGAGGGACCGATTGATTTCTTTTTTGGGGCTACGTCTTTTTTCTGCGCTATCACCATGAACCCTTCCAATCCACCCCAAACCGCCGAATATGGTGGAGGTACGTACCTTGGCGCGATGCGCCTAGTCTTCATGTCCTCATCACAGACCTCAATGCCTACCTCAATCCGCCTTTATCTAGCAAGAAGTGACCATGGATGATTGCTAATGCCTTTTACTTATTAATTTAGATGAAGTCTCGGCCATTGTCCTCGATCCGGGCTATTCGACCACTCGCGCTGGGTTCGCTGGAGAAGACGCCCCGAAGTCTCTAATCCCATCATACTACGGCAAATACAACGCCGATGGCCAGGAGAAATTGGTATTTGGAGATGATGTATTCGTCACACCGCGCCCGGGCCTGTCAATTTATAATCCGATCGGCAAGGATGGAATCGTGGAAGATTGGGATATGGCAGAAAAGGTGTGGGAATACTCATTCACTTCACGACTTACGGGCGCGAAGCCTGGTAATCCATTTCACAACGGATTGAACGACATTCCCAGCGAGGAGCTTCCCACGGAGATGGAGGTGGAAACGGAAGAGAAGCCCTTGGCCGACAGTCCATTGTTGATGACAGAGCCCGGATGGAACCCGGCCAAAGCACGCGAAAAGACCATTGAAATCGCGATGGAGAAATGGGGTACCCCAGCTTTCTATCTGGCCCGGAGTGGCGTGCTTGCAGCGTATGTGCTAATTACTACCCTTACACGACTGGTCATTTGCGATATCTGGGTCCTTTTTTACTAATTCGATGACTCTGCAGTTTTGCTTCTGGTAAAGCTTCCGCTCTCGTTATCGACATTGGTGCCTCGAACATTTCCATCACACCGGTTCATGACGGTATGATCTTGAAGCGAGGTGTCCAGCATTCTCCGCTTGGTGGAGATTACATCTCCTCGCAAATCCGCGCATTATTCAAGAAGAACTCCCCGCAGCCAATTACTATCACCCCTCATTATCTGATTAGCTCCAAGACTGCCGTTGAAGCTGGCCAGGAGCCACAAGCCAAGTACAAGACTTTCCCCGTCGCCAAGGCTCCAGACGCATCCTACCGGGCCCTCTTGGAAGAGCGAACTCTTTCTGAATTCAAGGAATGTGTCGTTCAGGTCTGGCCTGGTCCTAATAAGCTCTCCGCCGCTGGTCCCAATGGTGTACCAAATGAGGAATCTGCCCGGTCATCACCTGGCCGCCCATTCGAGTTCCCCGATGGATACAACCAGATGTTCGGCGTGGACCGCTTCCGCGTGGTTGAATCCTTGTTTGATGCCAAAGCTGCTATTCCTGACCCAGAGTCCATTTTCCCCGCTCCTACACCTGCTCAGACGCTGCCCGAGCTGATCAAAGCGTCATTGGGTGGTGTAGATGTTGATATTCGCCCCCATCTACTGGGCAATGTTGTTGTAACAGGTGCCTCCAGTCTTCTTCACGGCTTCACAGATCGTCTCAGCCAAGAATTGATGGCGCAGTTCCCTGGACCTCGTGTGCGTGTCTCGGCCCCAGGTAATACAGCTGAACGCCGGTTTGGCTCCTGGATCGGAGGAAGTATCTTGGCCAGTTTGGGTACTTTCCACCAGATGTGGATCTCCAAGAAGGAATACGATGAGCACGGTGCGAACATCGTGGAGAAGCGCTGCAAATAATACTTCCTCTCTTCTTCGCTTTTTGTTTAAATTCTTACTGATCTTGTACGTGGGTGTATGTTTTTTGTCAAATTCCGTGGGCTCATGTGTGATGAACTAGTCCATGTCTGTTTTAGTCATTTTGGGCGTTTACTGCTGAGGCGCTTGCTGGGGCTGCGGATTTAGGCTTGACCTCAAGAGTCTGAAAAATGAATACTAGATAATACCATCTATGGATTTCAATGTGTGGCCTTATGGGGGTCTGGTTTAAAATCTTCTCTTTTTTCGGTACTAAGGAAACCTATTGCGTAGTAAAGAATTTTAAACATACTGTGTATAGAAGCAGTGATGATGTCTCGGGGTAACATTCTACTATGGGAATCCATGGATGGATTAGGCGGTGCGTGCGGCTTCAAAGTCTTATCGATAATCGTCCAGCTTCACCTCCGCCCCCGCGTGTGAAGATATAGCTATTCCCCATTTACACCTCAATGGAATTAACATGGCAGGCTAATACTCCACAATGGCGGAGCAGGACGAGGGCTGCTCGGGCCTGTCCTGACTGCCAGCGACGAAAGGTGCGTGACTGCGACTCTGAATCCAGCGAGTCAAACGCTAAAATTGCTCCCATAGAAACGATGTCGACATATTGCTCCTAATTCTGTTTTGGACGAGAGCCAAATTGAGCCAACCCACAAATCAAGGAAACTTGCTCTGAATCAAAATGACAGGGATTGCGTTGAAAATCAGCATTTGTCAACGCAAGGCCCTGCGGCCCGGGATGCAGATTCATCAGCGATGGCATTACCATCGATTCCAGGCACAGACCGGTTCGTAGGAGATTTGAATCCAGAAGCCTTCATCCGCGAAAAGCTAGATGAACCGACTGGTCGTCGCTTACGGGATCGGGTTGGGCTCTGGATTAGCTCGTCGCCTTCGCAAGATCGTACTCAGCATGGCTTGGACCACCAACGCCACCTTGTTGGCAGTAATTCTTTGTCCATATCATCACCGCCGCCACCAAAGAGCCAAGAAGCAATCGAAACATTATTAAATCGAAGATACGCATCAGCGATGCAATCTTGTGGTCGACTGCCTAAATCAGCACGAGATGCTCTCGCGGCCATTTATTTCTCTAAAATCAACCGCATCATTCCTCTCGTGGAGATTAATTCCTACGTCAAACATGAATTTGAAGGCTCTGTGTCCATATTTCTTGAGAGGGCCATTTGTCTTGTCGCCGCTAAAGATACTGATGCTTCTTCTTACCTCCGTTTGGAGGAGGAAGGACCAATTGTATCATCACGTCGATTTTGTACTAACATATATAATGGGCTCACTGTCGCCATGGATGCTGGATTGGAGCCTGATAGGTTGACTCGCATCCGTATTTTATCACTAATGGCTTTGCATTGCGAAGGGCACGAGGGGGCAGAGGCTGCATCCCTGCATCTATGTGTGGCCATACACCAGGCCCAAACCGTTGGTCTGCATCTTGACCGACCTGCTGGCACGGAAGCTCTTCAAACCAACCCTTTTTGGGCACTGTGGACACTAGATAAAATGCATGCAAGTATTGGAGGCCGGCCCGTTCTAATAGCTGATCGGGATGTTGGACTTCAAAAGCCAAGCTCCCACACCTCAGGGGCGTTCGGCGTGTGGCTGGCAATCTCAGACTTGCTTGCAACCGTCATATCTTACTATCGACCCTCTGCCGCTACCACCAGTGGATGGGAGGAGAAGTTCCCTGCATTTGAAGACATTATAGGAGATGATATTCAAGGAGAATTGGATCTCCCGACTTTAGGTATGCTCATCGATGACAATCTCAACTTAATAATCTAAACCAATTCCACACACGGCCTGACTGATCGACAGGAATTCTGGAGCTATACTATCATTGCGTAGCTATCTTGTCCTGTCGTCATAAACTCACAGAGACCCTCGATAGTACCAAGGCCTCTACAATTCGGCAAGGCCTTGCAGCAATTCGAATCCACTCCATTGTTGCATCAGAATGTGCAGGGAAATTGCCACCGCTACCCATAGTTCCCTACGCTATCGCTTTGTCTATGGGTGTCTCCTACCGACAGCTTCGCTCAAGCAAACTAATCACACACTTCAACCGGGCGAAGGCTAGCTTAGAAGCATGCTGCTCTTTGCTAGAAGAGCTCAGTCCTCAGTGGTATTCGGCTGAAGCAATGGCACGTTTAGGCCAGAGAGCGTTGCAGCATGTCAACTATGACCATTCGCGACACGCCCAAGCCAAGTCACTCTCAGTTGCGCAGCCTGCCCCTCCGCCTCCACCTCCACCTCTCGACGAAAGTCCAATCGATTCAGAGCCTCTTCGGTCGTCCGACGATACCGAGCTAGCATCAAATCAGATCAGATCAACCATGCCTGTCGACGTATCTAATGCCAACATTTCGATAAACGATTCTCTGCCATCCATGGACGATCTGGGTACTACAACGGATGGGTTTGCCGATATCGATACTCTTTTCGGGGAATTCTTGGATTTGTCTCTCCCAACAAACTTCTGGGATCCCATTTTTGCAGAAGCTGAGCCAAAATTGGATGGCGAATTTTAGTACGCGGTACTGTACTCAGTACGCATAGTCAACCCCGCTAGCGCTGGAACCACTCGATGGCTGAAAACACAGCTTGCCAAGGCCGGAGATTGGGCAATTCAGTCATCTGCCGATCGTCATCGTATCTCGCCTTATCCTCCATTTGGCTCGCTTCCACTGGCTAGACTGCTGGCTAGAACCTGGTCTGAGCTCAAAACGCCCACTTCTGTTCCACGAACATGGCATAGTTGCCCCTCGAGATGTGGAGAACAAATGGGGATCGTCCTTCTGAAACCTGAATGGGGATTTATCCCTTCAGCCTCGGCCTCGTGGTCTAAGTTTCTACGCTTACACGAATGTGTTGGCTCTGCCGTGATCGTCACTTCAGCTTCTTTTTTTATCCTCGCCGAGTGCGTTTGGCCTGCAATTTGTCACATCCGTAAGAGACCATGGAACAATGCCCGATGACAAGTACGGGAGGCCCCACCGTCAAAGGGATGGAAATTAGTGGATCCCGCAAATGAGCAAGAAGTGTGCGCAAGAGAGAGGGAAAAAAAACGAAAATAGAAAAATCATTTCATTCTCTTCTTCTACGAACGGCATCTTCTCCGGGTCTCATTTCCCCTTTGTTTGCTATATCCTCGACCGGTATAGCACCAAGCCTCGTGTGCTCCGTACTCCTACAAACTACAGATCTCTTCTTTTGCTCCAATTTTTTCCCCTTCTCTTCCTCTCTTTTCTTTTCCACCCTCCTTCTACTTTCTTTCTTTTTCTTTTTTGAGTTTTAAGATTTCGATCCTGCTGCATGCTTTAACCGTTTTAAAAACCTGAAACCCGACACCCGCGGTTCAGTCCTGTCGTTCCCCCCGCCACAAGCTGCTCGACCCAGAGGGGCGGGAACAGGTGGCGCTGCTTTCTTTATTCTACTTTAATAAGTGTGTCTCGTCTCGCGCATATTCGTTGTTTCGGAATCCCTGCTCACATAAACAATCGCAGGAAATACTTTCTGGTTGAGAAAATCCGTGGACCTTGCATTGGGTTCATACTCCAGCCATTTCCCAGCCGACGCGATCTTGAATACTGCGCAATGGATTAAACCCCTTGAACGACTCGTCTGTACTACAATTTAATACCGGACCGTTCCCCGATGGATGCTAGCATAGGCTTTAATTAGCTTGGTGCGCATAATTTTGAGATTAAATCAAACTCGATTGCATACGTTGTCGCAAAGGAGTTCAACTATTTCGATTACCATCTCTTCGCAACTCTATATTATCTTGCTGAGCTACATACTTCAAACTGAAAACTGGCAAGGATCAACTTCAATTAGTCGACCCATAGTGGCCAGAGCCTGTGATCATGCTGATCCCGATCGCACCAACTGCGGGACTCAGTCCTGTTAGTCCTATTACTCCCATCTCCGAAGAAGATTCGACGGACTTTACGTTGGAAGATGAATATTCGGGACCGTGTCCGGTACATCCAATTCCTCAACTTCAAGGCCCCTTCGAAGAGTCAATTCTTGAAACAAAAAAGGGATCGGCAAATCAGTTGGTGGTCAATATAGATGCGCAGTCGCGTCGCCGTGATCTTTTGGAAAACGATGAATACGAGCGATTATGTGGTCGCAAATGGCGTCAAAGGTCATCGGAACGGTATGAAGTTTCGATCTTATTTATGAATTGTGTGCGTATGACTGACATGTCATTAGGTACCATCCATTTTGGAAACTGGTCTCTCAGCTGGCATTTGGCGTTCACCTTCTGGCTAATCAGCTTGCGATATCAGACCCGCAAGTGATGAGAATACTTCAAACCCATGTTGATGAGATGGATGGGTTTCTGCAAAGAACGACTGAGGACTTCATGATTATTCACCTAGATATTCGCACAAGGACCGATTATCTGAATCTGCCTTTGGGCAACTTAGATGTGTTTGACCAGATGCTGGAGGACAGGAATTTTCGTTTATCTTTAGTGGCGTACAACGATCAAATCGAACATGCCGTTGATCGGTTCACACTCGCCATTACTGATTCCTTAAGGGATCTTCGAAAGGGCAAAGACGCGGTTAGTGCCCTCTGGCACTATATGATTGAACTCTCGGAAAAAGGCTGTTTTGACTCTCATAGTCTCAAGGCGTTGTACCAGGCCATGATGGACAATTTAGAGGGTTGGCTTGAGACTCTATCCAAACTCCGTCGGCGTGGTGCTGCTCTTCAGAAGGCTCTTGGAAAACTTGCTACTAGAGACACAGAGATGCAAAGACGAGTCGGGATAGCGAGCAGGAAGGGCGTGCGATTGTTAACAAACTCTAACAAAACCCCAGCTCACACAAGATCTCTCAAGCAGAAAATCTTCGCTAGGGGCCTGCCCGCCTCATCGTCAAATGCATTGCCGTCTAATAAGCCTCTCCCTCGAGATCCCTCTTTGAAACGAACGAATCCAAGTTCAACGCAGCCGGGTGACGCGGAAGCTAAAGACAGAGGCAATGTGGGTCATAGTAATACCAATGCTACTGCTACAAAACGGGAAAGTAACATGCCCAGGGTGCTGAATCGAGCGAAATCATGTAGTGCGTTGGCGATGGAATCTAGTTCTGGCGCTACTACCCCTCCTCCTCGAGTGTCTAGGCGATTGAGCAGAAGAATTTCAAAGCCCTTCCTTCCTCGACGATCTGCCAGTGATGGTGAAAATGCCACTGGTTCACAAAATCGTCCATCGACGGCCCCAGCTCGTACCCTTAAGTCTCGAAGTGTCTCCATGGAGCAACTAAAGGGCTTTTGGAACAATAACCGTCCTCGAACCCAGCAGTCAATGGCAAAGTCACCTACTCATCATCGATGCACGTCTGAACATCGGATCCCCGAAAATGACAACTTTGAGTCTGTGAAAGCGCAAATCTCCCAGTTCTTGAAAACAGATCGTGTCGTTGAAGCGTGGGATACCATGGCCACGAAAACGGGGAGCTGTGGACGCACGCTTTCGAAAACTGCGAAAGAATGGCCCTGCAGCATTTTCCGAGCTAATTCGCCGAATGCATGGCGAGCTCGCGCAAGAAATGGGAAGGAATTGTCTGGCGCAAATGCGGAAAGACAGATGTCATGGGTACAAGGTGCACCGGAGGTATTGAATGTCTACTCATTCAAACAAAGACCTGGGTCATCCCCACGCATTCATGTTCTTTCCGTTCAAATGACCCTGGATGAAGATGGGAATGCGGAAGATGATATTGTGGAAGAAATTCCTGACGCTGTTGGTGACACCGGCTCAATTATCACTGCACTGCCAGACGTCTCTGCTCCTGCACTCCCGAAGATTCCATCCGTCTCCTCTGAATATAGGCCCCGGACTGTTGAATGTGCCCGGGGCTGAAGTATCTTACAACAGCACTTGGGTTGTCGTTCACCACTGTCAATTTCTACCTTCACCTTTTAAATTTTCCTCAGCAAGTCCTTGGGCTCACGAATTTCGTCAAAACGGCTGGTTCCGTCAACTTTGTATATATACGCGAGTCTTAAGTGACACAAGCGATAATTCATCAACAATTTTTTATATCCACTAGTCAGTTCAACACAATACATCTCTCTTTGTTACATATCATAATTCCCAACCACCGAGAGTAAAAAGAGAGCCGTGTAGGTAGGTATTAATTACGTCGAAGTTACTTGTGGTGTAGAACTGAACACCGTAACACTGGAGCATACTTAGGAGTTCAAGTTTGAATGTGAAAGGCAAAAGAAAAACCCTTTTAGGAAAGGGAAAAAAAGGTAGGTCCATCCCGGGTTCGAACCGGGGATTTCAGAAGACATGTCTCAAAATCTGACGTCCTGACCGCTAGACTAATGGACCGTCTCGTGACTTACGCATCCTAATTATACACTATAGTAATCCCCCAAGTATTGGTTCTGGCGCTAGTATACTATATACTTAGCTGGTCTGATAGCAACCCTGGCATAGCCAATCTTTGTCGGCTATAGTAGGTCAATGATTTCTACTACCACTACGACTACTACTAATGTTAATAAAGGAAGAGAAAGACGTTGATCAGAGATTTAGCATCATTCAAGTTATTGAAACATTTCCACTTTCAAGTGTTTCGTCGAAAACCCAGAAAACACCTTCTTCCCAAGGCTCCCGATAATCATTAACGCGCAAAAACGACTAGATAATAATACATAATACAGTCACAGTCACCGGACACTATTCGACATTCGAGTAGTCGAGCAGTCTCTCAAGCTCCAACTGCTTTTGTGGAAATTTCCTCCTCCATTGCTGCTAAGGCTTCCAGGGCATCGTCATCGTCAAATTCGTCGGCGGGACAAGCCTTCGCCTTCTTATCTGCCTCCTCAGGACACTTTGATTCTGGAACATTTGCAGCTGCTTCTGTGGCATTGGCCAAGGCCGATGAATTCTCCTTGTCCAAGGAAGAGGTTGGTTTGGCCTTCGTGGGTACCAGATGCCAATCAACGATTTCGTCATCACCATATCGCGAAGCGAGCCAATCGTTGCATTTCTTGAAATGACCATTCTCGAACTATTATTAACCAGTTAGTGTCTAATCGGAAGATCCAGCGTGAATAACGACGGTGGTATCGCAATAAGGCAATGAGGATAGGAAACTTACAAATCCGCCGTGCGCACTGAGGGGGCTCGGATGTACTGACTGTAGCACGCAATGCTTTTGTCGGTCAATCTTAGCTACTCGTACACCCGCAGGCTTTCCCCAGGCAAGGAAAACGACACCACGAGTTCGTAAGCGAGCAACCAAGTTAATGACTTTTTGAGTAAAAGTTTCCCAGCCCTTGTTGCCATGGCTGTGAGCCTGATGCGCACGTACTGTGAGGCAGGTGTTGAGCATCAGTACACCGCGTTCAGCCCAAGGTGTAAGCAGTCCGCCATTGTTCGGTGGATTTATGAAATCAGGGTAATTCTTCTTGAGACCCTTGTAAATGTTGAGCAAGGATGCTGGTGCTCGCGTTGGAGGACGGACGGAGAACGCCAACCCGTGAGCTTGGTGATCATTATGGTATGGATCTTGGCCTACAATTACCACTTTGACATCGTGCAAGGGTGTGAGGTGAGACCTATTCAGTTGTTTAGCACTTCCATTCGGGCTTGGGTGTGTCATTGGTCTTTACCAGGAATAGATGTCTTCCTCTGGAGGGAAGACCTTGGCTTTGTTGTCCTTCTCTTTCTTAAGAAATCTTTTCAGATTCAGGAACTCGGTTGTGGTAATATCGTCCTTCAGATGGGCAAGCCAGCTTTCATTCAATGTATCAATCTCTAGTTGGAGTAATTCCCTCTGCTCCGGTGTAAGTGACGCCACCCATTTTTCTTTGTTGAAAGAGCTCGGCTTTGGAGAAGGTGCGGCGGGTCCGGATCCTTGGGTATCTTGAGGCTTAGGCTTTGGAGCAGCGAAGAACGAAGTGATGCTTCCTCCTTTGGGTTTCTTTTTGTCTGAATTTGGCGTGGATAGATGATCCGCGTTTCGCTTGAGGGTTGGGCTAACCATGTTGAACAATCAATGCAATCGGCAAGGCAATTGAGGAATTAAGAGTGAGTTAAAAGAAATTGGCGTGCGTTAGAATATAGTAGGGAGTGGTTGATAGGGTTGAAAGCTCAAGAGCTCATATCGACTGCGGCGGTGCTCGACGCGTTTCGCGAGAGGTACGCGTCGAATAGCCAGACGCTGACTAAATGGGATCTTAAGCCTCAAACGCGGGAGATTGACAACGCAAATTGGATACATTATGTCGATCCCCACATAAACTAGTGAACATGATTTCTTTTGCTTTGCTTGTTTTTCGTGTTATTGGTAATTATTGGCTTCTTTTATACTGGAAATACGAGAAATCTACGATTGGAAAGGGCTCAGGTAATTAATTTGAGGATTGGTCATGTCAAATTTGATAGTACAAGACACTACATTGCTATAAAAAAGCGAATTCCCTGGAAGCGATAGGGATGTTTACAGCTCATCATGCACCTCCTCGGCAGGAGCTGGTGTCTCAGCAGCCTTGTCAGAGGCGGAAGCAGGAGCAGTCACATCACCACCCTGTGCAGGCTTAGCACCCTCAGCCAGACCATCAATCTGATACTTGCCGTTCTCCTTGATGAAGGAGACCAGGTCCTCGACGGTGCGAGAGCCCTCGTACTCGACGGGCTCATCCTTCTTGCCAGCGGGGTACAGCTTGATGGTGGGGAAACCAGTTATGGGGTCAGGGACGTCGTTGGCAGTGGCATCGATCTTAGCCACAACAACCTTGTCCTTGAACTCAGCAACGTCCGCATACAAAGCGGCAAGCTCGTCATACTTGGGGGCAAGACTAATAAAGGTTAGACAAAATGAACAGATATGTAATCATGTAGAAAACGGGGTAAAAAGAGCACTTACGCCTTGCAGTGTCCACACCATGGGGCGTAGAACTCAAGCAGAACATCCTTGTCGTTGTCAATGACAACCTCTTGGTAGTTGTGGCCAACGACCACGGTAACAGCGCCCTCCTGGGTCTCGGGAACAGGCTCAGACTTGATGCTAGGCTCAAGCTTGCCATCAATGACATCCTTGATGAACTTGCCAACCTCCTTGGCATCAATCTTCTTGGTCTGGTCGTAGGGGAACTTGGCGTTCTTGGTGGTGTCCTGGATAGCGAAGGCAGGGAAGGTCTCAGGCTTCAGGTTCAAGTTGCTAGCGTGGGCACCGAAGAGCTTAGCATCGAGGGTGACAATGTTGATCTCGCCGCGGTGCTTGGCAGCAATAGGGCGGAAGTCCTCAGCGAACTTCTCGCGCTCCTCAGCGGTCTCGGCAAAGATATATGCCAATGGGATACCAGCCTATCGGGAAGAAAAAAATTAATGTTAGTGATATGGGCCATGATGGGAGCCTTGTGTTTTGTTACATACTGCCATGTACTTAGAGTAGGTCTCAGGTCCAAGTTCACCAACAAGGGGAGTGCTGGCGGTCTTGACCCAGTTGAGAATGGACTCTTCATCGAACTTGCCCTCGTAAACATCCTTCTTCTCGTCGAAGTCCTTGTACAGAACAATGGATGGTTGCTTGGCACCCTCAGCCTTAGCAAGGGCGGCATCGTTCGATGCGGCAAACAAGTAGTTGTCACGCTGAGCCTCGGCGAAGGTGGCGAAGCTCTCGTCGGAGACCTTGTCGTCGGAGCCGACATAGCCAATAATGACGATTTTATCCAGAGCCTTGAATTCCTCCAAGTTCTCCTCCGTAACGCTGGAAACGGCGGGCATTGACTGCTTGGTCATGTATGAAATAATTCTATTGAGAAGAAAGGTAAGCAAAGAATTTTTAAAATAAAGATCGCGTCATAGGTTGGGAACATCTAGGATAGAAAGACGTACGAGTCTGCTTGACGAGCTCCACCGTATGGCTTGTGTGATTCGGGTCCACGGAAGACCTTCAAGGTCGGGTATCCGTCAACTTCATAGTTGCGGCAGAGATCTTCCTCCACAGTGCAATCCACCTTTGCGAGGGGAATGTTCTTCTCCTTCAATTCAGTCGCAGCCTCTTCGTACTTGGGAGCCAAAGCCTTGCAGTGGCCACACCATGGGGCGTAGAACTCAGCGAGAACCAGCTCGTGCTCCTTGACGAAGTCATCAAAGGTATCCTGGGTCAGAGTGACGACGTTGGAGTCCGCCGACTCAGCATCCGCAGCCGAAACGGCAGCGGTAGCACCCAGAAGGCTCAAAAGCAGAGGGGCGAAGGAACGCATGATGTAGTGGATCGATAGATGAGGTCTTGCTCAATTCACAGCTATAAACTAGAGGAGCAGGTATAGTTAGCTTTTTGAAGTTAATTGAGAAATCAAAACAAAAGGGTTAAGAAGAAGAAATAACCTACCGACCTAATAATTCGAGGAGGGGGGGAATGTATAGGAAGAAACCAGGGTCCCGGTATGATATTTAAAGAAGGAAGTTGATTGGGGCTGGAGTTGAGGACAGTTTGTTCTCTTGGCTTTAGCGGGAGTGGAGCTTTCTTTCTTTTTGCTTTTACTACAGTAATGCAGGGTGGCCCCTACGCAAGGGGATTTCCCCCCCGCCCGCCCTGTACCCGCCCTTACCAACCTAGCCTACTACAGATGTACTAAGTACCTACTCGTGTAGCTCGTGTAGCTCGTCCTTTCTTGCTTACTCTTACTCTCCCATAGAACATTCCTCCTTCTAAGGGTTTCCAATGGTTCTCAAACCGGGGAGAGGCATACTACATGAACTATCGAATATATGGGTCCAACATCTTGACCCCTATAACGAAATAGGGTACTGTAAGATATTACTTCTTCTGCTTCCTCTCCAATATTATTCTGCTTCTTATGGTTACCCGGGTTTCGGGTCCCATGGGTAACACTGACCAATAGAATTGCTCCGTGTCGAGGATGGTAGCACTTGAGCCCGTGGACACTAACTTAGTACTAGTGCGCGTGAGATTAGCATATTAATACCTATCTATAATGATAGGTTGAATACACAGGCATAGCATATACATTTGATAGGTCATATAACGAGCTTTGAAGCTCGTTTATATCCCTTCTGGCTCTCACACACCTTGCCATATAAACCCTACTTTAACCGTGCAGCTAGCTTTGCCTACAGGCCGGGGAAACAATGCAAACATCCTTTTTTGATCATCTAATTAATTTTGTTGTGTCAATAACCCAAAATAATCCTGCATAATCCTTATTCAATAATTATCTGCACGTAAATAAATCCCCGAAATGCAGGTTTGGCCAACTTGTCTGTACAGCCATGACAAGGCGGTAGAACTTAACACCTTTTACTGAGCCCTGATAATGTATCTAGTATAAAAATTTGGAGGGCATAGACAGTACCCTTCAACGAAAGGGGGGAGAGAGAGAGAGAGAGAGAGAGAGAGAGAGAAATAACAACCAAAAGAAGCAAAGGGAACGAGAAGAACATTACTCCTCGTTCTAGTACAATCGCATGCGCTTTGCCTCATCGAGATTCTTCCTCTGGGGCACTAGTAGATATAGTTCCATACCCTGGGGCTTCCGAAGGGCGATCGAGCTCAGCACCAAGCTCCATTGCATCCCGCTTTCCCCGTTCCACATCCACAAGTAGCATGAGTGGCAAGGGTAGAAATATCAAAATGGCGAGAAAAACGAATGCGGGTCGGATTTCACCATAACGATCGGTAATCACACCCACAATTGCAGGGCCAAACACGCTGGAACCTTTATCAGTGATAGCATAAAGAGCATAGAAAGCTGCTTCATGTCCGGGGGGAATCAATTCAGCGAAAAAGCTACGACAGTAAGACGAGAGTCCACCCATAACAAGACCATATATGGCTCCCAGGGGATACATTTCCCAGGGCTGTTGAAGGCCGAGGCCCAAGCGTTGCACTGATGGAACAAACCCAAGAATTCCGTATAGTGGGATCAGTTCAAACAGGATGATACAGGCGATGATAGTATGTGATGCACGGAGATGAAGTAGACTCGAGATATAGCTCCATGAGAACGCACCGCATACACCGGCAAACATGACAATCACATTAATGAGGCCCAAAGCTGCCGGTTTCATGTTGAGCTCGGTTTTGGCGAAAAGCACAGCTGTGCCACTCACTGTCGCAATGCCGTCGCTGAGAAGAAACCAGGCCGACAGGAAAAGGATAATGTCTTTTAAGTGCCTTGCACGCTTCACTGTTTTCCAGAGGGAAATCCAGGCGTAGGCCAGATAAGCCAGCCAGGATTCAAGAGGCTTTCCATTGCTTAGCAAAGGTGGACCAGGGCGAATTCGTAACCACATCGTGGCGGGAATGGTAAACAAAAACCACCAGAGCCCGATAACAAATAGAACAAGACGGAGCGAAAACGTTGTCTGATTGGTCAATACGACAATCGCAATAGCGAGAATCTGTAGTGCAACTGCCCCAATATAGCCAATCCCAATACCAAAAGAGGAAATTTGAGTAGAAAGGCTGAATTGTAGGGAAGTCACGTGAGTAGATGCATCCTCACTATCGTTGGGTCGCAGCAATGGCCTGGAAGGATCGGAGTCCTGTTGAGTAATGCCATTATGAAGGCTCTCTTGGCTCTTCTCGAGTACCAAAGGGTGGTGTCGGACCAAAACTGGCAAGAAAGAATTCAAGAGCACAAAGGATGCACCAAAGCAAGTATTAGCGACAATCGCCAACAGAGCCCCTAATAGATAAATCCTAGGCACGACGACTAAAAAAAGCATTGTTGCAATAGAGCCGATAAAAGCAAAGATCATCAAAAGGGTCTTGCGGTAGTTTCCATGATCTGCAGCACCAGACATAGAAATGATGATAATTGCTTGCACCAAAACACTCAAGGAGAATGTGTACAAGGCAAAGCTTGCGGTATTGATCTCGGTGCCTAGAAAGAAAATAATACATTGGCTGGCATCTGATTTTTGAATGTTATATCCGGCTTGGTGGCTGAGGTGATGAGAAGGGTTCCATGTTGGAGTACATGGAGTACTTTTATCGGTTAAAAGAAAACCGCGATCTCGCGCCATCTGCTCTAATGTTATGGGAAGAAACGAGCCTATATTCCTCATGGTTGGCAAGAGTCACTAACAGACAGGTTGCAAGTAGGACGGGGGTGGTTGAACATACCCATAGCACAGACGGTGAACACCTCGGCAGCCCACCCATAACAATACCAGCCCGCAAGCTCCTTCTTACTAGTTGGACGAGGATCATCACCGGGATAGAGAGGAATTCGACCGGTGAGATCCTCTTCAGTTGTGGCCTCTTCGTAACTATTCATTGTTGAGTTTGATACAAGATCATGATAACCCTGTCAAACTTGGGAGGGATGGTGAGGTCATGTCTACCTGAGTGGAGGAGGTAAGTAGGAACTTATGTAGCAGACATCTGGAGCTACTGGAGCAGCTAATGGAGCTGGGGGGGGATAGGCTGTTAGTCGTACAGTACAGTACATCAATATTACAGAGCTCAAGTGTGCAGTTGACGCCCGTTGTCCAACCTTGGAAGCCTGTGGGCATTTCCCGGCGTAATGTATGCCGATCAGGTGGATGCCCAGGTAATCATGGGGTATTATGCTGTATTATGCTGCAGGTCCACCTTCCAAGGCTCCCAGGTCAGGTGCCCAGGTATGACTTTCCGTACAGTAGTCACGCGGTAATGGAAGTGTATTCAGGCACCAAGGCATTAAGGCATCCAATAGGCTTTCTCTCCAAAGGCGGTACATGCGCAGCGCGCGCTTTCCCTTCTTCTGCCTTCATCCTTCAAACACTACAATTGAAATTCGCTCCCTTCCATCCTCCATATTCTTCGCGACACCACCGGGTCTTGGAAATCTCTGCGCTTTCGACCCCTCCACCCTTTAACCAACCTGTCTCTCGCTCCTTTCAGCACCCCTCCGAGACAGGCAATCCCCCCCATCCACATCGATTCTATCCAGCATCAGGCGCAATTGAATCAACGGAATCCTCAGCGCTCTTCTGGGATCGACGAACCTTTAAACACATATCCATCATCTGAACTGTGGTGGGAATCTCAATTAGAGCTTCGGTCGTGTACCTCGCTCACTTGATTATGATCGAGGCCATTATTTTGCACGGCCAATGATACGCATGGCACTGGGCAGAGAACTCACCTCTCGCCTAGTCTTCACTTTTAACTCCCCTTCCTACCTCAGCGCTTATTGATTTGCGCCTGGAACAGTGGTGGGTTCAACTATTGCTTGCTCTGTCCTGTGCAGAGGGGCCGGGAGGGGAAGGCATATAGAGAAACGGCGCCAACCGGCGATCTATCTTCCTTTTTAGATATGCCCGGCGTCATCATGGAACATGCCAGCGTTGATATATCTTCGCGACATTCAAATCTCAATGAACAAACGAATGGTGCGCCAAGTCACGACAAAAATGGCCGCCTCCCTATGTCCACGAACGGGCCGGTCCACGGGAATGGCATGGGGAGCGACACCACTACTTGCAATCAGTCCGGAAAACCAACAATTGAAAGCGCAGTAGTGCCATTTGAGCTACCGCATATTACGCAAGGGTTTTTTCTTTTCAGCACACTCCTCAACCGGGCAGTACAACAATGCTGGAATGACCTATCTGAGTTGGTGACAGAGCTGGCTGCAGTTCATGTCTCCAACGAAAGCTCAGCTATTCAAAATTCAAATGGGAAGTTTCCAGGAAACCAGTCTGCGGAGAATGTGCACAAAAAAGTGCGCATTCTGGACTTTGCTCAAGCTAAGAGAGCGGAGTTCATCAAACTCTTGGTTCTCTCCCAGTGGGGTCGCCAGGCGGCCGAGGTAAGCCGGCTTATTGACATACAAGGCTTTATTCGCACTCGGCACCAAGCGTATATGTCCGCGGTTCAATTCGTAGGTGAAATGAAACGGGACCTTGTTCGAGCGCAAATGGCCAATCCAGATCTCAAAACGGCATTGGAAGTTCTTTCGAAAGGCAGTGTAGCAACTCTCACACATGTGAGTTATCATGGCATACCCCCGAGACTTATGTGCATTTCTGACTTTGTCTCTTCTAGCTCGGCTACAAACCTCCCAGGCCCTTGACCGCGAGGGCCACTCTCAAAAAATTACATAAAATCAATCGAATCATTGGTGTGCGGCTGGCGCTCCATGACCAAGTGCCGTTTCCATTGCGAAATTATCGCGTCCACGATGGACGGGTCACGTTCATTGTACACGATGAATTTGAACTAGACCTGTCTGTCGCAGAAGAAGCGAGCACCTCACAATTTTTTTTCGTGGATATCCGATTCCTCTTCTCGCCCTCATCCCCCATACCAAAGGGGAAAGTGTTTAATGAACTGGATGCGAGGATCAACCAAATTCTTCATAGCGATGGTTTGATAGGATGTTTTGATTTCCTTCATGGCTTGGTTTTGACAAATAAGATCAACATTCTCTTTAAACAAGCAGTCGATCTTGCGCGAAGCTTATGGTCAGGTGCTTTGAGAATTGAATTTCTCCATCGAACGCTCGTTCTCCAATACTGGATAGCTAGAGCAGGACCTAAAAGCTGGCTAGAAATAGGTGTCCAAAGAGGCCGTCGGAACAATGAACTCCATGGAACCGCCTATGCAGTGCCACGAATCGGCCTTCGCTGGATACGGGATGGCCAACAAGCTAACGGGAGTGACATCCAATTTGATGCCAGCGACCTATCTATGGAGCGTGTCATGCGAAGTGTCATTGCTCTCCATACATCTCATCTGCTATTCACTGCCTATACTTCCCTCAAGAAGAGCATCTTGTTCTCAGACCATGTTCTTTCTTTACGGGCTCAACTATCCCTCACAGAGCCTGGCGATTGCTTTCTCGGTGTTCAATTAACACCATCCCGTTCTCTTCGAGTTTCCATCGAACCATCATCTGGTTCAATTACCCTATCCGGCGTGCCAGGTATATCAGAACGTCACGAGCCTGAGCGAGCCTCAAATAAATCGGCAATTGAAGAACTCCTGGCCCGTGTCGCCAGGGTTCGCTGCGCCACTGCCATTGACGAAATTGAATTCGGTATCAAAGCCCTTGGCCTTGAGAGTGTTGGCCCGAGAGGTTTAGGGCTTGATCCTCGTCGGCTATTCCCCGCAAATACAATGCGATCCGCCTTTTTCACCCATTCTCTTTGGGATCGTGGTTGGGTAGCTGCGGTGACAAGTAGTATGGATGGTGATAGCTGGTGGTTGGTCCAAGTCCGGTTTACGGAGCCCCGCAATGCATCCGTCCATCTTGTAAGAAACACTCTCATGTCAAGCCAACGGCGGTTTGACTACTCAGCGTGTGCAGAATTCTTACATGGCCTCACTGGCATGTTAGCGATTTGCTCCAACGGCCAATTTCTGGCCGATCTACCTGATGCACCTTCTTTCCCTCCGCTGGAAAAGATGCAGTTGGGATCGGACTTCCAAGTGCCGGATCTGTTTGTTCATTACAAACCAGCTGCACTCCCTCCAGCTCTCCGGATATCCTTGCCCGCGGGATCAGAGCGAGCTTCCTATCTAGAAGATACAATCCGGCTTTCATTTCACGGCATTGACCGCCAAAGTCAATCAGCTGTACTGATGGCTTACGGTACTTTCCGATACCGCATTAAGGTCCTCCCCACCCTTGTATCTCAAATGGATCCTTTACTCGTCATGCAAGACAAAGGTTGTGGGTTTGCCTTCCGCCTTCTTGTCCCTGCGGGCCACTCCATTATTGTTGGCTTGTTTGAACGGCTGCAGAGATTCGACTGTGTGCTGTCAATTCTCCAGTCTCTGATTCAGAGAAACATGACACCCCAGTCGCTATCACTTTCTCACCTTGCGTTCACATATGGATCCGATAAGCAGTTTGGGGCTCGATTCGACATCAACGTTTCGGGCCCTACTCTTGCTGATCATGTTGAGAACTCTCGGGCTCTTTACAGCTCAGATCCTTTATTCAGCTTACAACTCAGGATCAGCTTTGACAACCCAAGCCCCCATCGACGTATACAGCAAGCGCTGACTGTGGTCTTGAACCAACGTTTCACAGAAACAGGCGTGAACTCTGTTTTAGGCTTCATGTCTGACACCTTTCCGCTCTTGCAGTGCTTGGATCGAATTACCAAATCTACTCCAACAGAATCTTCTATTGTCCACGTTGTTGTTCGCAGTCCAACGGTCTTTCAATTTCATTACCCTCAGCTCAGCCGTCGATATCGTCTATCCGCTCGTCCTCGGAAGGGTCGTATGCTATGGTTACTTGAAAACTCCAGTCAATCTGAACCATCTGAAAAGAGTCATTCGGCAAGCATTACCAGGGAAAGAATTTATAAGTCAAAAGGTGATGGTTGGCAAGGTCTTGGAGATGGTGCTATCGCTTCACTTGAAAAAATTGGCAATCTGCTCTCGGAGCTCCATTCGTGTTTGAGTACCTGCACACCGGAGCCAAATCAGCAGAAACTTGCAACCACGGGCCAGAAGCCTATTACATCGGAGCAGTCAAAACAAAATGCACCTTCTGGTGCTGTCAAGCTAGAAGCGATCCCCCTCCAAAAACCAGATACCCTGGGGAAAGCCGATGTCATTACAATCGACTAAGCTGCCTTGAAGGTAGTATTCATTACTCCTAAAGAGAAACTACGACTTCTTCTCTTCTGGACTGTATTCCTAGATCATCAATGTGACATGTCTACTTCTACTTAGCTCACCTACGTTCCACGCTTTGAGCAGAAAATAGATCTTGGGACAAACATTAACTCCCATGGCGTCTTATTCATAGCATTGCTGCGTTTGTAACTAACGTAATTTTTGATAGAAGAGGTCAGTTGTCTCCAGACTGGGTGAGAGGAAGACGGCATTTTATCAAGATCAGTAACGCTCCTCCTTCACCTTGCCTCGGCTGCGTAAAACATCATATTCGATCCATCTCACCGTCGGGACAGAGCCATCAGGCAAGAATCGCCCAGGGTTCATGACATGACATCCTTCGTAGGTCATACAGAAAGGCGCCGCCTCCGAGTCTGCCAAAATTAAAGCTGTCGGTAATGGATATAACTGTACAGCAGAAGCATGATCCCATAGAACAGGCCGCAGGGGCAATGGGAACGGGGAAAGGGTTCCTTGATCGAGAATTGTCTTCACAAGTTTGCGGGCCCCTGACGCAGCCGCTGACACGGAGCCAGGCTTGCCTTCATTCCCTTGATCGACTACCTCTGGTGCGATAGAGACTGCGTCACCTGCCGCATTATCAAGGGCTTCATGCATCGTAGCGTCGGCTTCGTCGTTATTTGAATGCATATCAATAGCCGTACGTCTCAGCCTGCCGGAAACATCATCTCGGAAGATGACAATATCTTGCAAAGGTCCAAACCACGAAAGACGTGCCGGGTTCGAGGTCCAGACCACCTCTCCCATCGGCTCTGAGCTCTGTGATCTATCGAGTTCTGAATTGGCTGTTGCAAATGCACGTTTGATTCTAGAGGTGAACAGTTCAGGAATCGGGTGCCGCGGTATGGTAGATGCAGCACCGGCCGAAAAGGCTGATGCCCATGGATCATGATCACCGGGTACAAAAACAAAAGTCGAATGTTGTAATAGAGCAGGGAACTCAGCCAAGACAATTGCGAGGGAATCAAAATGCTCCTTGTATTCGATACTCCCAGCTCGGCCACCCCCATTGATGATAGCCGTTTGCACAAAATTGCCCATCAAAACAAAGGTTTGAGGACGGTCCACAAGAGCAAGGTCGTTGTAGGTGTTAAAGACCTTTCGAAGGGCGTCCAAAGCTCTCATATTGTCGAGGTTGACCTCACTCATCACCACCATTTTCAACCGAGGCGGCACCTCCATCGCCTCCGGTTCACCTCGGAGTGCTTTCTCTTGGATTTTTCTCATACGTGCTCCCTGTGCACGTTCACTTCCGGTCCCCAAGAAGTCCACCCATCCAAACCCACCACTGGAGCTCACTTCACCACTTCCCTGGCGACTGTTTGTTCCTAGCGATATGTCCCTTCGCTCACAAGGAGGACCACAGATCGATACACTAACGAAGTGGCCACCAATAGTTCCTCCAACGCCAGAGTTTCCACCCAGGACAGACCCCTTTACCATCTCCTCTTCTTCGTAGATACCATCTACAAGAACGATCATGCCAGGTACAAACCAAGCACCATCTTCTGGGATCATGCGAGCGTGACTCAGGTCCAGAGCCACACTTCCTGTCAGATCGACCAGAGTCAAATCGCCAGTGGGAGCCATAGACAGAAGGCCCAGCAAAAGATGCGAGCTGCCGCTTCGGCCTAGTAAATTCGCAATCGGTGTCAACTTGTAGGATTGCTGGGTCGCCATATTCGACGCTGATCGCCGAAGTGAAGGGACACCTGCAACACCTAAAGAACTTTGAAAGGATTCGTTGCGGAGTAATCTTTGGTAGACTAAATTATAGCGATCTCTGAATAAGGCGGTCTTGTGCAACGGGGGCGGGAATAACGTAGGCTTGGACTTGATCGTCTCGAAGTATTTCTTATCGACATTATAAGTCAAGCGAGGCAGGTCAAACGCCTCTATGACTTTGAGCCAATGCCGCGGATGAAGTGATAGCTTTGAATCATCTCCATCTGCATCGCCTGACTTAGTCCCTTCAGTAGTGGAACTTCCAGTTTCATTCCGCCCAGTGTCTAAGCCGACATTCAGTGGGTTTGCAGAAGCGTCATGAGGGTTGATTTTCCCTGCTGCAACTCTTCCGCCGCTCATACTCCCCTCAATCGTTTGTAAGATAGATTGCAATGATGCACCTTTCCCCTCTTCCACGATAACATTTCCGCCGGCTCTTTTCCAGTTTTTTGCGACCTCGTCTAGAACTCTCTCTGCAAGCCCTTCTTCTCGCCATCCCGAGCCGCAGTTCTTTCCCACAAAGACAGCTAGTGTCTGAAGTGCTGATGAGGAAATAGTAAGGTTGTGCTTGCGGGTGAACGTTCGGAAAGCCACTGGGCGGAGGGTGGACGGAGGAAGCAGAATCGGTAAGATAGATGTCTTCGTGGGAGGCGCATGTGTTTTTTGCATTCGAAATGGCCTTGCTGGTGTGCCAAACGCAGGCGATGAGGAAGGAATTAGGTTCTCAGCTCCCATTTTGAGGTGCCGTGGAGTAGCGGTTGGATCCATGGTGGACTGTACGAGACACTTTTCGTTTCTTTTGAGACAATTGTGATCAGAGTATATAGGTGATAAACGTCGCAAATAATACTAAGATTTGTATGTTCCTGGCGCGAGAAAACTGCGCCCTTAAGAAAGGATTTTGGACAATTTAGAACAAACGCTTTGCAGTAGGTGGAAGTAAAGTGGCAGACGCGACACGACGCGAGTCGCGAAGCTTATCCGTTATCGCTTATCGTCTCTTGTCTCTTTTCTCTCTCCCTTTCCCAGTTCGTCTTTGTCCCATCCACTGCCACAAAAATGTCTGACGAACAATCGAATCCTATTGCCCAGCCCCCCGAGGCTCTGAAAGAAAAGCGCGCCCAGCTGGACGACCTCATCACTCAAGCTGCAGCTAAGGATGCGACCAAAGATCATAACACCGCTTCGGAACTCTACTCGCAAGCGACTGAGCTACAAGCTGAATTGAATGGCGAACTATCACCTGAAAATGCAGACTTGCTGTACTCCTACGGAAAATCTCTTTACAATGTGGCTGTGAGCAAGAGTGATGTTCTAGGCTCCAAGGTCGCTGGCGAGCCTCAACCTCCGCCCAACAAGACCCCTGCGCCAAAGCCTACGTCGAGCACATCTCGCGCAGAGTATAACCAATCCAAGGGTAACTCCTCCAGTGATCTAAACAACAAAGCCGTGTCTTTACAGGAGAGCGCCACAAAAACAGACTCCGCGCCCCCCAAAGCGCTTTTCCAATTCACTGGCGACGAGAATTTTGTCGACTCGGACGAGGAAGATGAGGAGGACGAGGAAGCTGAGGGAGCTGATGAGGACGAGGAAGAAGACGATTTTGCGAATGCTTTTGAGGTTCTAGATTTGGCACGTGTGCTCTACACGAAGAAGCTTGAAGCAGCAGAGGAAAGCAGTGGCGCCAAAGGAAAATCAGCAGAGCTACCAGATGAACTAAAGCATATTAAAGAACGTCTTGCCGATACATACGACCTCCAGGCTGAAATTTCCCTGGAAGGAGAGCGATTTAGCGATGCAGTCACTGATCTCCGAACCGCCCTTGTCCTTCGATATTCCTTGTTCCCTTTCGAAGATCCCTCGGTTGCCGAGTGCCATTACAAACTATCTCTTGCTCTCGAATTTGCAGCGGTCCCGCAGGAGGGTGAGGATGATGAAGACGAGAAAGATAAGGCTGTGGACGAGGGAATGCGCAAGGAGGCGGCAACCCAGATGGAGCGTGCTATCGAGAGCTGCAGGGTGCGACTGTCACAGGAAGAGAAGAAATTAGAAACGGACAAAGATATGGAAGAGGACAAAGCAACTGCGACGAAGAGAAAGATAGCGAATGTGAAGGAAATCATTGCGGACATGGAGCAACGGGTAGGTTTATATTGACATTATCTTCTCGATTACCGTTTGGACTTTATTAACCTGCTTTCATAGTTGACTGATCTTCGCCGCTCGCCTGTGTCGGTTGAACAGGGCAGTCAAGAGAATGAAGCTTTCCTCAGAGGCATCCTTGGCCAAATTGTCGGACAATCCCCAGCCGACCAGAAAGCCCGAATCGACGCTGCTAGCAAGGATGCAACTGACCTTTCATCGTTGGTTCGACGAAAGCCAAACATTCAACCAGCACCGGCGCCTAAGCGCCCTGCTGAAGACGCATCTACTGAAGGTGAAACAAAACGTGCGCGCGTGAACGATGCCTCCTCTGCTCAATGATTACGAGGGTGAAATTCAGCCGTTCTGACTTCACAGCGTTCAATGAGTTATATTTGATTGCCTTATTTTTCTTGATCTCTTCTTCTTACATGATTGATTCATTTTTGAAACTCATTTTACTCTTCGTGCATGGTGGGGACTTGGGGGCTCGTTGACGTCCAGCTATATTTATTCCCAAACTTCCGTCAGGTAATAAATAAAATATCACCGCCACCTGGTCTCCACAAGAATAAAAATCACACGATCATAATCAAATGAAAAGGGGAAAACTTGAACGCAGTATGAGTATGGGTATGACGGTTAATTGGTTGTGGGCCGTAAAGCCTGGAGTAATTAAAGGGTATCATTTGTCAAATCAACGACAATCATTGCATGTAAAGGCCAAGACAGTTTAGTAGTGCGCTGGGGTCTCAGGACAGCCCGAACATTGCAGGTCGTCGTTCAATGATTTTACGACTTCTGCGCCGAGTAGCTAAACCTGGACTCCAGATGCCTGCAAAGAGGTCTTCACATTCGTCCTCATCCTGGCTATCGAACTCAGTCTCTAATGTCTCTCGCCCATTTTTGCCTTCTTGCGGGCTTCCGATAGTAGGCGAATTAGGGTCCGGGGGAGACTCCCAGCAGGAAGAAGTTGTAGTCCTCTTCGTCTCCAGTATGAATTTTCCCACTTTATAACGCTGAGATTCCTCTTCGGCAGTAACATATTTCCACCCCAAAATAGACCCACAGGATGCGCAGCTCACGTCACTAACTGTGTGAGCTCCCGTCACTAGTTGGCGTGGGACTGGGTGGTGTAGAATTGTATTGGGAAGGGACGCCGTTGGAGATGATGAAGCACTAACTGACACCGCAGCAACTGATTCGGCAGATACAAGGTATGCGCGCCCATGTCGACCTGTGAACCCTTTACTGATGATCTGAGATGCCAGGCAAAGGTGCACTGCACATCCTGTACACTGGAGGTAGGAGAGATGGCCATCTAGATACTTCGAAGTGGGGTCTGAGGAGCTTGGTTGAGAGAACCCCACATCTCGTTTATTGGGGAACGAAGGGAAGAGAAAATAAGGGAAAGAGGAAGAATCCGCCTTTTGTTGGGCCATAATGGAGTGGCGCTGTAATCATGCGTAAGAACAGGTGACTTGATTGCTATATAGACGGGAAACTGGGTGCAGTCACTGCTTGAGCTAGGGATGGAAGTTCAGATGTTGCTTCCAAGGTTTAAGTCGATCGCAGCTTATCTTATCAACGCATCATGAAATGGATTCTTGGAACCTCGGCATCTACTCCCGTACTACTAGTATACATCTCTCCTCCTCTTCTTCTTCTTCTTCTTCTTCTTCTTCTTCTTCTTCTTCTTCTTCTTCTTCTTGGGGCTCTCAAACGTATAAACGAATTATATATCTACGCAGATTTGTGTTTGTTCTATGCTTTTAATCCCCGACATCTTCCTCATTGGTGTGATACCTTACTGTCATTGGGAACTGGAAGGGAAAAAAAAAGGCATTGAGTATCGTTTTGTGAGTATAAAACAATAACAAATTAATAGCTAGCAAAGCGTCACTTAAAGCCCCATCTGGTCGAAACAAAGCAGGGAAAATTATGAAACACGAGAAAAAAGGACATCACGTCGTGGCTGTACGGGATATGTATGATTATGCCACTTGGGTCAAATGAAGATGGAGGAAGAAGGATAGACTCAATGTGTAAGCAGCCCTAGGGATCCTCAACTCACTAGGGTAGGATCTGTAGCAATCGTAAAACTGAAATAACTAGACTTCAGCAACTAGGAAGATCCATTTGGAACTGACGGTTGGACCCGGGTCACTGCCTGTTACCCATGGACTCAAGGTGGTTAGGTTGAATCCACACCATCCGAGGCTCCGGACGAGCTCCATTTCGTTAGTTTGCTGCGAGCGATTCACACAGGTGACGATTTGCGAACAGTCAAAGGCGTCGGTTCCTGCAAGTTCGAAAAGTGCAATCAATCTAGATAATGAATCAGTATTGACACATTAAACCAACCAATCTAGCTCATATAGTTTGCAATTTCAAGCTCAAACACAAATGGAGGGGGAGATAATTACCCAGACTTCAAGCCATGGCTAAGTGCACCGTCCTCGAGGAAGACAAAGAGTGTTCGCTCTCCATCCATGTCCGCCACGAATCCACGGTAAATGGCATCGCTAGTGTAATCCCACACTTCAATCCACTTTTGGATCCGATCTTGCATAAGCCCGATTTGATGTGGCTGAATGTTTTTAAACGCACCCATTCCCAGTGACTCCTGATTCAAGCCAGCCCCCTCACCAAGGAATGTCTTGAACAGTTTGTCACAGAAAAGTCTCTCACACTCTTCCGGAATGGTGTACGTTGCCTCCCCTTTGTATTCGGGCCGTGTGTTCCCGGGCCAGTTTCGTTCATTTTTGGCGGTGGGAATGTCGAGGGGAGGGCTTCGTGCGGATAATTTAGACCCTGAGGGGACCTCAGGGATACCACTGTGCTCCTGTTGAAGAGCGTCAGCAAGTGAAAGCAAGATGTCAGACTAGTAGAATGGAACATACCGGAACCCAGGGTAGTGCAGTAGTGGAAACCCTGAACCAGGGTGCTGGATGATTCAACAGAGTAGCAGCTGGCCAGGACAGTGGACTCCTGATCGAGGAACCATGTCATCTGGTTACAATTACTACTGTGATTATTGATATGTTTCGCCATAGTGAATGAGTTTCTGATAATTCCGACAGGATTGCGATAGTAAAGAGTCAAATAAGGGGTTGAACATAGGGTTAAGAGTAAGCTAGATGTGGAGGACAATGAGTGGGATGATTTTCGCGGTGTGGAATGCTGGGGCGGGATTTTCTAGCCGCTCAAGGAGAAGTGGCGGTGTCACCTGACTGGGAACTATAATTACACCTTATGGATGTACATCCATGGTATACCGACTCCAGTACCGTAATTCGATATTTTTACTTACTATATTGTTACTTTGACTTTAAATGATCTAAAAGGAATATGTCTTTGAATTATTTTTTTATTGAAAATGGCTTTGGTTCTTCTGTGTGGAGAACTCATCTAGAAATACATATGGCTCCAGAAACAATGCAAGGTAAATGAAGAAATGCGAGCCTACAGCCGAGGAAATGCATAGATAACAAGGCATAAAGCCTCAGGTGCAAAGAATATGAAGAAGTAAAACGGTGAGAGAGAAAAAGAAAAAACGGAGAAGAACAAAAGTATGCAGAAAGCGCGCTCCGCTCTCCCAAAGGCCGCAACGCTAAAATTCTTCGCACTATCATCCGAGTTCACAGTTCACGGTAATCACTCGGACGCACCCTTCGATTCCTCGCCTGATGACGTTGAGGATTTACCGGCTGACGAAAATAAGGTGAGTCCTCCTCCCGTGAATAGGGACCACTGAATGCTGTTCGCTGCTGGTTCGAAAAGCCGTTCATTCCTGGGCCTTGGAATCCGGGGTTCTGCATAGATGGGTTCATCTGACCCATTGGAAACATAGGCATAGATTGATCACCTTGAAACATATTGGGGAAACCATTAGCCTGGTCACCGAACATGCCCGGCTGCATTGGGTTGAATGGCATATTCATCGGGTTCCAGCCAGGACCCATTGCGTTGGGAAAACCATTGGGCATAGCCATCGGGTTCATGAAGCCCATCCCATTGTTATTGAAACTAGGATCAGCAAAAGGTGGCATTGTACCAAATCCATTGAAGGGCATCATTGGGTTCGGAGGCACCGGTGTCCCGTTCTCGGCTTCTTTGTGAGTGGAGTTAGGATTAGGATTAGAATTGGGATTGGAATTGAGGTTGGGGGTGGGAGCAGGATCAGGAGTGGAAGTGGGATTGGGACTGGGCTTGGGGCTTGAGTGGTCATCTCCTTTATGTTTCTTAGAGACATTGGCAACACCAGAGCTGTCAGATCCCTCGGCTATATCACTCTCAGCTGGTCGCTTCTTTGATTGACTAGAGGTGTCATTCACTTCCTCGTTGGGTTGAGCTTGGTCCTGTGATACAGAATCCGAAGCTGCGTCATGTTGTTCCGGGGCTTCATTGGCCGCTGGATCGTACTGGGCTGGGGGTTGCTTCTCCTTCTCCTTCTTCGCTTCCATCTTCTCTGCCTCATAGGCCTTGATTTTGGAAATAGCCGTATCATCCGGGGTGAGATTATCAAGCAAAACTCCCTCAGTAGCACAACCAGGGCAGACAAAGTCACTTTCAATCAAGGCATTTGAGATACAATCATTGCAATATGTTCTGTGACAACATGGTGTCTTCGTTGGCTCTAGGAACATTCTCTTGTCAATCGGGCATTCCAGACCCCGAGCCTGCAGTGCTCTACTCTCCTCCACCGCTGCAGCCTCTGCCGCCGCCGCCGCCGAAGCCTTCAGCTTCTCCTGATACAGTTCCCAGGCTGCCTTATCTGGTTTCGCAATGACGAAATCCCCGTCCGCATTCACCATGACCCCCGTATTCCTTGAGTCGTCGCTGGAGCCATCGGGGGCAAGAGATTCGGGCTTTTCAACTTTGGTTTGAAGGGATCGCGGAATGCCAGTTGATCTTTTAACCCGATATTTGCCGTCAAACTTTGGGTCATTGTTTGTTGGGCAGGCCTGAATCCAGTGACCTGAAATCAAAGGGTTAGTTGCATATTCATGCGCTGTAGGATAGGGAATAAAAAGAACACACCTTTCTCTCTACATCTGTAGCACAGATACCCAGGAGGTGGGGGGTGATCGGGAACATTGACTGGTTTCCCTCGACCGCGGCCAAACGGAACAGGAGTGGCACTATAAAATTTAATCAGCATCCTGGCTATCCGCTTGTATTATATCATTTGTTGAAGGTGGAATGGAGCTTACTTAGCCATCTCTTGTTGTTGTTCTTTCCACTGACTCGCCTGTAGGTTGAAGAGAGCATTAATCTTCTCCTCCTCAGTTTGCGCGTTCGTCAGCTCCAAGACATTATTGTTGACCGATTGTCCAGAGCCAGGTGCGCTTCGAGGGTTCGAGGGTTCGGTTCGGGATGCGTTGCGGGCGTTCACTGGCATTTTTCCAGAGACATAGCGAGCTGCGCCACCTTTTCCAGGGCGAGCTGCAGGTAATCGACGAGCGATGACCGATGTCGATCGGGGTATGATGGTAGTATCGTCATCGTATTCTGGGATCGGTCAGTTCGACGTTGTAAAGTAGCCTAGATCATACAACCTACCTTCTTTGGTGTCCTCATTGTAGATGGACAGCTCGAAATCAGTGCCATCACCCAATCTACTTTGACTGATGATCTCTCGCTTGAGCTCGAAGGCAGATATACCAGTGCCATCAAAGGTAACCCGTGAGGGTTCTTTCTGGGACTTGAATTTGAAATGAACAGACGATGACATTGTATTGGAATCTGTGATTGCGCAACCAGGAGTGAAGAGAATAAACCGGTCTTAAGTGAAATTAACCAACTTAAGGGACAGCGCAGCCACTAAGGGAATACAGGATGATAGGGGTGAACAGGAGTGTAAGTGGAGAGCAGGTTAGAGAGGGTAAGACCTCGTGATAACCTTTTGAGACAGATAGAACTCGAAGAGGCAACAACAAAGCAAAGAGTTCCCAAGGGTTTGCAAATGTCAGGTGAGATGGTTTAGGTTGAAGAACTCCACGATCAATACTGGATCTATCGATCGGAAAAGAAAAGATGAATTGAAAAGAAAATCTCTCTTGAATGTGGAAGAGTGAAAAAAAGGTCACACTGCATACAAAGAGCACTGATGAATACAATCGTCGAAATCAAGAATGTTGCTGCTGTTGCTTCATAACACCCACCACCGATAACCTGTGTCGTCGGACCAAATGCGTAGATCCCGTCGAGTGTTTCTGTGATCAGGAGCAAAGAACACCAAGCCGAACCTTACCAGACCAGGCCAGACCAGATTCAGTTTATAGCCTTACGAAGGTACACCGGGTACAGGGGGAGGGAGGGGGGAGGGGTGAGGTTGGTTATCGATGTGTGTCGGAGGAGGTTTGGCGGGGAGGGGAGGAGATGGAGGCAAAGATGAAGTGAAGTTGCGTGGCGAACGCGGAAAAGTCAGATGACACCGCCCGTTTTTACCGCCCGGCGCTTACGTGCTCTTTGGCCGGGAGGTGATAACTAAGTTATCATAGTTCTGATTTCTACTATTTAAATACTCTACAGGGGAAAAAACAACCGATAAATTTATCATGCAATTTTTCCCAATTGACTCTAATGAAAAACTCTATTTCGGATATTCAATGATTCATATATCACAAGACGAGACGGGTGATATCGTTATATCTTAGCCTCGAATTGTCGCACCAAGAAGCCATTGTCTTGCAAATAGTCTTTAACTTGGCTCACGGTGTACTCCCCGCGGTGGAACTAGGTAAATGTTAGCTATTATTAATGAAGTTGGGCAACTGCAGAGTTTAAACTTACCATGCCAGCTCCCAATGCAGCATCTGTGGTGGTTTGGTTGAACACCTCCGCAAAGTGTCCCGGGTTTCCTGCACCACTAGAAGCTATAACTGGAATCTTAATGGATTGTTTGACATCGTTGATCAGCTCCAAGTCAAAGCCACTATTGCTGCCGTCCTTGTCAATGCAATTCAGTAAAATCTCTCCTGCTCCCATGGCCTCCACAGCCTGCACCAGTTGTCGTACATCCATATCGCGAGTTTCTCGACCCCCCTTCACAGTACACTGATACCAGCAGTAAGATTGCCCTGCAGCATTAGGGTATGCGGTCTTCAATGTGTGGTGATTGGTAGAATCGGGTCCATCTACGTAGACGCGCTTAGGGTCCACACTCACCACCACAGCTTGTTTGCCATAAGCCTGGGAGATGGTTTCAATCGCTGTAAGACCGCTCAATTGCTTGCCAGCTTGGTAGTAATCCTCAGCGGCAAAGACGGCATCGGACCCAATGCTGACCTTGTCAGCTCCAGACTTGAAATACATTGTCGCCACGTCTAACGCCGGAATTTGAGTGCCGTCAGTGTCTACCGTGTCTCTGATACCCCCACCAATGGTCAAAGGCACGAAGACGGTTTCTGATGTCCGCCGTAAGATTTCAAGCATGGGTGTGTCCGCAACTGGGCAGTTTCGGAAGGAAGTGATGTTCAAAAATGTGACCTCATCCGCTCCTTGTTCATAATATTTTTTTGCCATATCAACAGGCTTGCCCAGATTTCGGACGTGACCACCTGCTTCTACCCCACTCTTTTCGCGCACATCATACTGGTCTCCTTTGGTGACAACAAGATCACCTGAATCATTTGTCCGTACGTCGAGACAAGCGATAACACGTCGAGTCAGTCCATCTGCTTTGCCTCCAATCAATTCCCGAGGAAGAGACTGGAATTGATCACCAGTCAAAAATGCTCGGATCGCCCGTAACCCTGCTGCGCCACTCTTCTCGGGGTGAAACTGAGTGCCGAAGATGTTTCCTCGACTGATGGCACCAATGAACTCTTGTTCGCCATAGGTAGCTGTGGCGACAGACCACCCATCCTTTTCAAGAACGCCGGGTTCGTAAAGTGCAGCGTAGGAGTGTATGTAATAATATTTGCTGGAAGGCCGTAGACCATAAAAGCTTTGCTCTTGTGATGCAGCCCCAGTGTTCATAGCCGAGTTCCATCCAATGTGTGGTACACTTTTAGCCACATCATCAAATTTTTGAATGCGAGTGGGAATTAAACCCAGGCCTGGAACGTCCGAATCTTCTTCGGATCCTTGGAAGAGTGCTTGTAGACCGACACAAATACCCATGAATGGCTTTCCGGCGCTGATATGTTCCCGAATCGGGCCCAGAAATCCGCCCTTGTCAAGTTGAGAAAGACAGTGACCAAAGTGACCAACACCAGGGAGGATCAATTTCTATCACATATGTGGATTGAAATCAGTAATCTAGAAGCAATGATGAAAAAAGGTAACAGCTTGAAGCCAAAAGGCTCCCAATTGACTCGACTCACGTCCGCATTCTTGACATCCTCTGGGGATTTAATCCATTCGACTTCATAACCCACTTGGTTGATCGCATTGACCAGGGAACGGATGTTACCTGCAACGTAGTCCAAAAGGTGAACAGTAGGCATGATGACAGTTCTTGCCCAAGCTAAAATATGAACACAGCTGCTAATGAGGAAACGGAGTTATGAACCTTTCAAAGTTGATGCCCCTCCAAAATTGACCCGCTGAGTCATTTCTTCCTTTTTCTGCCGGCAAAATTAAGAGGGGGTTTTCGATTTTGTAAGGTTCATTTCAACCCCTCCGAATGCGGCTGTTGGGGGTTACCGCCTCCGACGTCGGGGTTACAGTATGAGTAAATTTGAGTGTTTCACTGGCTAGCTATATACCAGCCAACGTATGTAGTTACAATTTAGCTTTACGTAAAGATTGGTGGTAGTGATAATTTGGTTTCTTCTTCTTCTTCTTCTTCTTCCCCTTCTCCGGCAAAAGGTCATGAGTTGGTGGCCGGCTTATCAGAAGCTTGCAAATATACCAGACCATTCGAAGGCTAGCCAGGTACAGCAGAAGTAAAGGTTAGTATTGGCATATAAATACAACGATTGATAGAGAGAATGGAGGTCGCTTACGGGGCTGAACTGCCGTAGCCGTACACCTGCAGCTTCCAGGATAGCAGCACTCTAGGTGTTAAGCGTTAGAGAAACCCTTGAATATTGTAGTAGATCAGGCATTTTGGACAATGTGCGTACGTCTTTATCCATATTATATCCTTGTGAGTAGACCACTTCCGAAATCCCAACCTGTGTAATCTTGACAGTACAGGTCAAGCAGGGACACCTGGAATTATTATCATTAGAGCGGTACATGAGAATGTTAGTCTTTGTTCAAGATGGCCTTACGTGTCACAGTAGAGGGTTGCACCTTCTCGGATACGCTCTCTGCCAGCCTCTAGCAGTGCATTTTCTTCTGCGTGGAGACATAGGCAAGTTGATAGTCCAACTCCCCCACCGTCGCCACGATTGCAGCGGGGACCTTGAGAGGGGAAATAGAATGGTCAGTGAGCGCGCATCATAGAGATCATCGATTTCCTCGTACATCCACCTTCATTGCAGTTTGCGAGGTGTCGGGGTGTTCCGTTGTAACCTGTACTGATGACACGGCGTTCTCGGACCAGAACACACCCTACTCGTCGTTTCATACAATTGCTTCTCTGTGCAGCAAGCGATGCAAGCTCCATGAAATATTGGTCCCAATTCGGTCGAAGCCGTTGCTCGTTCGCAAGGTCAAGGGTTTCTAGAGAAGAATGGAGCTCTTCTAGAGACGCGGAAGAGTTGAAGAGGCGTACTTGGGCTCGATCGGTGAGGTAAACACGTCCAATGTCCTTTTGATATAGATGGCGGTCATTCCATATGACAAATTTTTCAAGGTCCGGAGGATCTAATTGTCTTCTCCAGCATCTAAAGTATATAGCCAATAAGCCACAGCTAATCAAAGAGAGATGCCAGAGCCACGTACCGGTCGGAGAATCGTTTCCAGCGAAGACTGACTGGAGCATCTACACTCACGAGAAGGAAAAAGGGTCGTAAATGAAAACGGTCTAAGGTTGCGCTATCCGCAATGTCCGTCGTCACCCAGCGTCCTTGCCACTTTTTGGTCACGAATTCCAGCAATAAATCGGCTGTCTCAAACACAAATTCTGCTGTGGATTCTCCACTGTTCTTGATTTCCGACGCCTTTAGCCGCAGGTCATCATCCGGCTCATCGATAATGCCGTGGTGGGGTTTATGAGCAAGTTCCAAAAGTTGAAATCCTTGGTGTTGAATCAAATATTCAGCAATCGCATGCTTGCCCGCACAGATACCTATTCATTCAATATCAGTCTGCTTGTGGACAAGTGAATTTGATATCATGCTTATTGTGCTGACCGCCGCATAACCCGATAAGCATTTCTGCTAATCAATTTCCTCTGTGCTCCACACTAAGCCTTTCTTTTGTCGCTCTTTGTGCTGTTATTGAAATTTTGAAGTTCTGAAATTCTGAAATTCTGAAACTTTTCAGAAGGTAGGACAAGAGAGGATGCCTTGTAGTGGGTGAACGATCACGCGTCTTGGGCACGCGGATATTAAAAATGACCAGAAAACGGTTCGCGTGTGGCCGCGATTACATCACCCCCGCTCTTAAGCCCGCACTGCTCCTCCCCCCCACTTCCCCCTCTATGTATACTCTTGATCAACAAATCTTTGAGACTCAGTCTGCCTACCACATCCCAAAACAAGCAAAGACCGAAAGAAGTAAACCAACAGGACTTGCTGGAGGAGAGTGGGCATTTCCCTTACGTTCAAGATGCAATACACACCGTTTGCCTCTGATATCGAGCTGCCGTTCTATACGGCTCTGGCCTCACACAAGATCAATCATGACAAGCTGGACGATTCTGCTCGCCCAGTTTTGGGGCTCTATGAAATTCGCTCCATCGATCTCGCGAATTCTTCATGTCGAATGCAAATACATGGGAATGCTTTAACTTCCGCGGAGTAAGAAAGATTCCGCTCATCATTTCTATAAACGGGTCGATTCTAGGGCTGATCTTGAAGGCAGAGCACCCGCGGGGTTATACCGGGCAGAGGGTATGATCAAGAATGTCAACACAATCGAGGAATATCGCAATGTAGATAAATCCCAACTGATTCTACAGAGCGGGAAAACGGTACGAAAATCCCTAATCAGCTTGAAACAACATGTTAAATTAACCGTAACTTGCTAGATCTGGCACGCTATAAATGATGGCACAATATATTCTTGTCCCTCTTTACTGTCTTCGTTTGTTATTTTATCCTTTGCAGACCTCAAAAAATACAAATTCTACTACTGGTTCGCCTTTCCAGCCCTCCACTCCGATCCATCATGGGTAATATCGACCGAATCGCAAGGTATACCTGGAAAGGACGAAGCTGTCACCACAGGCCAAGGAGTTCCTCTACCAGCAGGTGAAAATATGGCTCTTGTGGACGCCGTTCAGACCTGGAGCTACAGCACAGATGACCGTCAACGAGGGTTTTTCTTGGCTCGCAGGCAGAAAAGAATATCGGGTGGCTTAACACAGAGCACCTGGCAGATTGCGCCTCTGTCTGAATATGAGAATGGTTTCTTCACTGGCGCAGCCCTCAAAGACCGCTACATATGCTTTGCAGACCCATCAAATTATGACACAGCTCCGGGCTGGATGTTGCGAAATTTATTGGTCTTAGTCAAGCAACGATGGAAACTTAACCGCATACAAATTCTACGGTATCGCGATGTGCAATCTAAACGTGATCAAGGGCGAAGTGTATCATTTTGGCTGGAATCCAAAGCGGAAGTGATATCGAATGCCGAACATCCCCCAGCCACCGAGAAGACGCTGCCAAAAATCACAGGTTGGGAGCGCAATCCAACTGGAAAGTTAGCTGGGCGGGTCGTTAACCTCACAGAGTATATGGACCCCGCAAGGTATACAACAACTTCTTTAAAGGCAATTGGTGAATTCAGTCACTAACAGTTCCATCTCCAGGCTAGCAGACCAATCCGTTGATCTCAACCTCAAACTCATGAAATGGCGGATAAGTCCGACATTAAATCTGGAAAAAGTCAAGCATACGAAATGTCTTCTACTTGGAGCAGGCACTTTGGGGAGTTATGTTGCTCGGAATTTATTGGTGTGTAAAGTTTTTCCCAAAAGCGAGAGAAAAGGTCGACCGCAGGTAGTCAAGAAATCACTAACAATGTTCAAAGGGCTGGGGAGTCAAGAAAATCACATTTGTTGATAAGGGCACTGTTTCTTTTTCTAATCCCGTTCGGCAGCCATTGTTCACTTTTACAGACTGTCTGAACGGCGGAGCACCCAAGGCCACCCGTGCATCCCAAGCCCTCGCTGAAATCTATCCAGGAGTAGACACTGAAGGGCACAACATTTCCGTGCCTATGGCTGGTCATCCAATCATTGATGAAAGTGCGACGCAAGCAGATTTTGAGAAACTCAAAACTTTGATTGATGAACACGATGCTATTTTCCTCCTCATGGACACCCGAGAGTCACGCTGGTTACCAACAGTGATGGGAAAGGCCGCAGGAAAGATTGTGATGAATGCGGCCCTGGGCTTCGATTCATTTGTAGTAATGCGTCATGGCGTTGCAGAAGTAGGGAAGGTGGCGAATCTTGGATGTTATTTCTGCAACGATGTTGTGGCTCCAGCAAACGTGAGGGGTTCTCTCTTCTTCTTGTTTTGCTGGTAGTGGGATTGTTTCATCGCTGACCATTTAGCAGTCTATTAAGGACCAGACACTCGATCAACAATGTACTGTCACTCGTCCCGGTGTTGCCGCCATAGCCTCCGCACTTTTGGTTGAATTGTTGGTTTCAATATTGCAGCACCCCCAGGAAGCATTCGCACCAGCTCCCCTGAAGCGTGATAATGAACGTGGAGACCACCCCCTAGGGTTGGTGCCTCATCAGATCAGGGGGTTCCTAGCCACATTTGAGAATATCACTATAACTGGACAGAGCTATAGCTGCTGTAGTGCCTGTTCAGAAAAAGTGACGGATATGTACGAAGAACAAGGTTGGGACTTTGTACGAAGGGCTTTGAATGAGCCAGGATATGTCGAGGAATTAAGTGGACTCAAAGAGGCAAGTTACTTAGTGAACAGTCCACCAATCCTGCTGCCGTTCTGACTCGGATTTAGGTTCAAGAAAAGGCCGAGGCAGCTCTAGTTGACGTTGATTGGGAAGACTCCTCAGAGAATGAGGAGGTCGAGATCCTGTAGATCACGGGGCCGTTATACTAGCACGTTTAACTGGTTCACTGTCTGCGATCCAATCCAACGAAAAACGCTTCTTTAGATTCCTGCTAGTTGATTTAGTCTTTACTTATCAAGGAATAGCGCAAAGCAGGTTGCCACTCACACTTCGAGACGACTCAGGCTTCAGTCGATGAACCTTTTGAAACAGATCCCTGAGTTGCTTCTCAAGCTCTTTATCTTCTGCGCCTTGGTAGAATTTGCAAACGAAATGCCCTCCAGTTTTGAGGGCATCGGAGCTGAAGCGCAAGGCGGCGTGGCAGAGATCCTTGAAATGTTAGCGCTAAAATGCAATATTCGCCTGGAGTAGAGGGGTCTCAATAAGTCATACCATGCTACCCGCGTGGTCCCTGAAATTATTTCCGCTGGTGTTCATCATCCTGTTATAAGGATCACTTAGACTTCGTTTCCAGAAACCAGATGTCTGGAGCCAGGGTTCGGACATGTCACTTAGAACTACATCTACCGTTCTGTGTAGGATCTTTGGATCTGAAATATTATCTGCATCACAAAGCAGTGATGCTGACTCCTGATTTGCTCCCCGGGTAGACTCTAGCGCGCTCCCGCCAGCGTCATGTGTAGAATGCCGTGGCCTGCCTCTTTGGGGATCGCGTAAAAATTCTTGGATATAGGCCTGAATTTCAGGTGCAAGGAAATTGCCTTGGATGGTGGAGACTCCCTTCGGAGGCTGTGCCGGAATAATGTCGACACCTAAAACTCGCCCATTCGGCTGGGTTCGATTGAAAGCCACCTGAAAGCACCATCAGCAAAATATTCATAATCTGGCTGTTCTGATTAACGCCCTCGACTGACCTGCGACCAGGAGCCGGGTGCATATCCCTAGAGAAGTTCTGTAAGAGTTTTCATTTCCCCTCAATATGCAAGAATGAGGAATAATAAACCATACCAAGTCAACAATGGTTTGGCCCCGTTTGAATATATGGTATTTCTCATCGATCTAAAGGTTTAAGTGATGAAAAAGTCAAATCTTATACCTCTAAATAATAATAAAAATCAACAACTTGATCTGTGTAGTCCTCGTAGTACCTGTAAGAGTTTGAAAGCAGCACGACTTTTTAAGCCTTGCACGGCTGCTTCTCGAGTGAATTGGTCTTTATGTTGACGAGCTTGCCAGCGCTTTGATGAAGACAATCGGATTTGACCAATGGCATCAAGACCACTGATGCCTCGCAACGGTCGAAATGATGGACACAGAAACATGACCGGCGGCTATAAGTTGGGCAATCAACAAGGACCGAGGTTGCTCAGTCGAGGCTTCGCGATGGAGAATCCAGTTCTGCCGGCAGAAAATAAAGGAGAGCACGTCCGATTAGCTATTTACGTCCACCGCCAAGGGGCTCTTTGGATTCAAATGTTGATCTATACTACTCTACTATGTATCAATGATATATGGATGTATGTAGCCTCATGTGCTTCCAAGCTGGAAATAACTACATGGATGAATGTATGGATGCTAGTCATAGTAGTCCTAGAGTATATATTCACATTATGTATATCAATGGATTCATTTCATTACGGTATAGATCGCTTGGGTCTCGTCTAATTATCTCCTACGATCTCGTTTCAAGGGCGAGAACCCTCCAAATCCCAAGGCTTTTGGCGGTCGGTCACTGGAAGATGCACCGAGCATTTGTCCAGTTCCCAGTACAGAGGGACGCCCAGCTCCTAGTCCAACTTTGCGCCCTTGCTTTCGACTTTCAAAGATTTCTTCCTCCTCATCTTCAAAGGGATTGCGATCCCGTTGAACCCCGAGCTTACGTTTTCTGGGCTTCGCTTGTCCTTGCTGTGTATGCGCAGAGTCTTGAGGCTCCAGTGATTCTTTAATGGGCACTTTCTCATCAATCCGATTGATAGTTTTCTTTGGCTGGTTTGTTGTTGCTTCCATGACAGCAGAGGTGTCCTTCCGTGGCTGGGCATTCAGCTGTGTTCCCTTGAAAAGGCTTCGTGCTGCAGCTTGATGGTTTGATGGGGAAGAATCCCCATTATGTGTGTTTTGGCTTTTGGGTGGTGAATGACTTCCTGCCACCGCTCGTCTGGCTTCTTTGTTATCCACACCCGAACTGCCTGAACTGTCTGAACTGTCTGAAGAATCCCTGCGTGCACCAGTACGGTTGAGGAATGGCGTGATTGAAAATGCCGATTTGTCGCCAGGCAATGCGGACTGTCTTTTTATCTTTTCTTGCACTCGCACAGCTCCGGGCGTTGCGATCGTAACTCCACCCTGGTGATCTGTGCTGGGTTCACCAGGCTGCGCAGAGACCACCCGAGGCCGTGACTCAAGAACATCAGCGTCCTGGTCTCTAGGATTATTGCGCCTCTGTTGTAGATCATTTTGCGCCGCTTGTAATTTATCTTTTGCCGTCCGTAGCTGCTTTCTCAGGGTCTCAATCTTGTTCTCCAATACTGCTCGCTGCTTTTCCCAGTTTATTTCATGCTGCCGAAGTTCTCGGTCATGTTGTTGCTTCGCTCGTGATTGTCTTGAAAGTTCGGACTGAAGGTCCTCAATTCGAGTTGCCAGCGTATTGGTCTCCGCTGCCTGCTGCAGGTGCTTCGCCCGGGTTCGCTCATGTGCATGCCTTTCATCCTCTAGCTGAACTTCAAGGGAATTTATATGCCGTTCCAGGTCCTGTCTGCCCGGATTCGACGCTTGCTGTAAGGAGCTTTGAGTTTTGATCCGATCTAGCTCAAATTTCATGTTTGATAGATCTCGGGCGAGCTGCATTTTCTCTAAAAGAAGTGAGTTGTAGTTTGTCGAAGTATTATTCATAGCAGATATTTCCCCCTGGATTGAAATATGTCTCATCAGTTTTGTTTTTCTGGGCCATGAAGAAACGAACGGCCGAAGGAGTATCAGTTATGTACCTTTAACCTTTCATTTTCGCTGGACGATGACTGAACATGGCGATCAAGGCGATCGATATCCTGATAAGCGTTTTTCAATTGAGCAAGTGTATCCGAATCGATGCGCGTCATATCAGATAGCTGCGTGTTGGCTTGGTCCAACTGGGAACGTAGGTCTTCGCTCTCAAATTGAAGAAGCAAGTGCTCCATGCGTCTCACTCTATCTTTTTCAAGATCAAGAATACGAGCGGAATCTGCAAGCGCTCTTTCATATTCCCTTTCGAGGCGCACCGTTTTAATAGACATCTCATACTAAAAACGATTAGGTTAGTCAACAGATACACAGACCAAGAATCTTCGCTATTTGATCAGAGAGGGTTCAGCATACATCTAAAAAGGAAGATTCCCCGACTACCTCCATGGCAGTCTATGTTCCCCCGAGTTGGGTAGTCAAAGCTTAGTTTGTTTGGTTGTGATCGCGTCTGGCAAGCAGCAATGGACGCGTGTACTCGTGATTAGCCTGCACAGGCGGGGCCGCCTTACGTAATGGGGCCACCTTTCAATTCGGCGGGAGGAGAGAGCTATGAGAGAGAGCCACATCATACTACATCCTTCTTGAATGATTGCAGAGCTCATTCATCCCCCAGCCCCAATGCCAAAATGAAGCCCTGGTCCACTCTTTTCGTTCTATTCTCTGTCTTCTCCGGGGTTTTCGCGGCGAAGCCCTCGGTTGACAAGTTCCAAAAATACCATGCACTCTCGCGCTCTGGCCCTGTTGATTTGGATAGCGCCTCATTTGGAGAGCTAACTACTGCCCCTCGCGATTACTATGCCGCAGTGATTCTTACAGCTATGGATGCCCGCTATGGGTGTCTGATGTGTCGGGAGTTTGATGCAGAGTGGGATTTGATCTCTCGAAGTTGGAATAAAGGATCCAAGCTTGATGGCTTAAAGGTGGTCTTTGGTACCTTGGATTTTGACCATGGAAAAGCAGTCTTCCAAAAGGTTTGAGCTTGTCCCTCGACATCCAATGCTTCTTTTTATATTGAAATAAAAACTTACCCATTGTCCAAAATATAGTACATGCTTCAAACCGCCCCCGTCATTCTTCTGTTTCCTCCGACCGTCGGGCCCTTTGCGAAGATCGAAGCGGAACCAGAAAGACTTGATTTCACGGGGTAAGTTGAATGAAATTGAAGACTTGTACATTGTTTTGTTGTCGATTTGCTAATGTTGATATCTAATCTAGACCGATGTCTGGCGACCAGCTCTACGCATGGATCACTCGGCACCTACCCGACGGGCCTAAGCCCCCCTTGGTTCGACCTGTGAATTATATGCGCATTGTCTCCGGAATCACTATCCTGATGGGTGCTGTCACTTTGTTTACGGTGCTCTCACCATACGTGCTGCCAATCATTCAAAATCGGAATCTCTGGGCCGCTGTCAGCCTGATTGCCATCCTTTTGTTCACCAGTGGTCAGATGTTTAATCACATTCGGAAAGTTCCATACGTTGCAGGAGATGGTCAAGGGGGCATCAGCTATTTCGCAGGAGGGTTCCAGAACCAATTTGGCATGGAAACTCAGATTGTGGCTGCCATCTGTAAGTGATGCATGGAATACTTCTTGTTCTATCTTAATGTTTCTTGCTCTAACCATAATCTCTGACTCAGACGCCGTCCTTGCCTTTTCGACAATTGCACTGGCAGTGAAGGTCCCCCGAATGGAAGATGTCAAGGGGCAGCAGTTGGCTGTTTTGATCTGGGGAAGCGTCATCTTTGGGACATACAGCCTACTTCTCAGTGTGTTCAAGACCAAGAACGGTGGCTACCCCTTCTTCCTGCCTCCATTTTAGACTTCACTCATCAATTGAGTGGACATTCAAAATGAGCCTCTTGCCCCTTTTACATAGGGAAGGATCCTGGTATATCAATTCCATACGGATCAATTTACCTAGTACATATGAAGCTCGGTCATTCAGAAAATCCGAACTTCCGAATATCTCTGGTACTAAGGCACATTGTCGCCGGCGACACAATATCTCATTGTACCCATTAGTAGATCATCAACCAACAATGCGATGTTTAGACGCCATTTTCTTGCTTTGTTTTGCCACGCTGGTAGCGCTGTAATTGTGGGTTTCTCGTACAGATGGCTCGGCACGCCCTCAAAAGATGAAGCATCTCCAATTTCCTGAATGGGAGAGATGCAAACCGTATAGATGAGCCATCAGGTCTAGACTATAGTCAGCTATAGTCCAAACCACCTATATAGTTCAAGTGTTAATATTTGAGCATTGAAGCACTTGAGGTCTAGTGAGAGTTATGTAATCAGCCCACCCGCAAGATCGATTTGAAGTAGCCACTCCTGCACCTTGTACACAGTACCTGGGCACTCTCTGCGAGTAGCTCTATAAGATACCACGCTTGTAGGTGTCCTTTCTACCGTGTCTCATTAGCACCACGCTCCAGAATTGGCGGAATTCACATTCATTAGGATTTCACTTTTCTTTTCTTGCATCACTAGTGGAACCGCTCCTAGTCTTGAGAGACACGTTTCTCATACCGACACCGCGGATACACAATGCAGGAACCTAACGAAGCCCGAGTGGGCAACATGCTAGCATCTTCTGCCACGGGCACAACATTCCTGATTCTCATTCAAGTGGTTTCTAGGATGTTCACGTTTATTTCCAACCAGCTCATTCTGCGCAGTCTGTCGCCGATGATACTCGGAATCGCTGCTCAGCTGGAACTTTTTCAGGCCTCAATTTTATACTTTTCTCGAGAAAGCATCCGTATGGCCATTCAGAGACAACCACTCATCACTGATGTAACAAAATTGAAGAATGAACTTCGTCGACATGGGCAGTCTGTTGCATCTCAGTCGGTCGTCAATTTCTCTTATTTGAGTGTTTTGCTGGGCATACTTTCGACAATCATTTTCACAGTGGTTTATCAGCATTATGCACCCGAAAAGGCAATACAAACACCCTTTTTTAAGCTCGGCATAGTCCTAACAGGAGTATCTGCGATTCTTGAATTGAGCGTCGAACCGTTTTTTGCAATCGTGCAACAACGAATGTGGTACCAGAAACGAGCCGCTGCTGAGATGCCTGCAGTGTTGATCAAAAGCTTTGTGACATGCTCACTGTTTCTCTATGCGGCCCATAGTAGCCAAAATATGGGAATTCTCCCTTTTGCTCTCGGACATCTGAGCTATTCAATGGCCTTAATCGTCGGCTACTGTTTATCATTGCTTCCGCGAGCGAGCGAGCGACAGTTCTCGTTCCTCCCCACAGTTATTAAAGCCATGTTAGGGAGCCTACCTTACCCCGTGGTGCATTGAACAAAGACTAATTTTTTTCATGGTCTCAATTAGGGATACGACCGAATATCTTCTTGGTCGGTTTTCTCGAAAGCTGACATCGCTCGCCGCAAGTGTTCTTTTCCAATCCCTCGTAAAGCACCTCCTCACCCAAGGAGATTCTATGATGCTCGCCGCTTTGTCTAGCTTAGAGGATCAAGGAATTTATTCGCTAGCGTCAAATTATGGCGGTCTGATTGCACGAGTCGTATTCCAGCCCCTGGAAGAGAGTAGCCGAAACTTATTTTCGACACTTTTAAGCCCAGACGAGAATGGGGGGAAAAACGCAGGTCAAGTGCGCATTGCAAAAAATCATCTGATCGATCTCCTTCGGGCTTACCAATTGCTTTCGGTACTTGCAATCCCACTGGGTCCCATTATGGTGCCTCAAGGACTTCGAATTCTGGGAGGCCGCCAGTGGGCATCGCCCCAAGTCGGGGAACTTCTGTCACTCTATTGTTATTATGTTCCATTCTTAGCCTTCAATGGTATCACTGAGGCTTTTGTGGCGTCTGCTGCAAATTCAAAAGAAATCCAAAGGCAAACCGCCTGGATGGGTGCTTTTTCTGTGTGCTACGCCGTAGCTTCCTATCTATTTTTGGAAGTCTGGTCGATGGGTGCTTATGGATTAGTGATGGCTAATATTGTGAACATGGCGATCCGCACTTTGTGGAGCTTTAATTTTATAAGATCATACCTTGGACAACATGAGAATGGCCTTGGGATCACCGAAATGAGCATTCATCCTATGAGTTACATTTGGGCGGTCCTAGCCATGGGGGCTATTACCACACAGGGACTATCGGGTGCAGACCAGGACACGATCCCTGCTCTCGCATTCAGTTGTGTCTACTCATTACTTATGTAAGTTTTTCCCAGGCCCAAGAAGAAACATAAGAATTGGGGGGAAGAAAATTTGAAGAGAGTATCTAACAATATTCATTTAGACTCTATGTCGAGAGACAATACCTGATGGGGCAAGCGATCAAGCTTCGCAAGATGATATCCTCTCGCAGGAAGAACTCCAAAACCGATTAGCGATCTATCGCTAGTATTTAACAAGAGATTCGAACAAATTAATCATCGAAGGTGATCTTGGTTGCCTTCTTATCCGTATCAACATCCTTGAAGAATGCGCCATAAGCATCGTGCTGCTTCTTTTTGACTGTAGTCCCGAACTTCATCAAATCCTCGGGGACATCTTGGTTGGCAGCTTTCAATACATTGACCAACCTTTTTTCAAAATTAGCATTATCCAGTAAACCTAGGGGGTTTATCACTTACCCTCCTGAAAGAGCTTTATCCTGCTCGGTGAAAAATGTAATAGCGTGGCCGTCAGCTCCCGCTCGACCAGTTCGGCCAATACGGTGCACGTAGTCCTCCACGGTAAGAGGGAAAGTGACGTTAATAACCAATTTCACAGCAGGGATATCCAAACCACGTGCCGCAACGTCTGTTGCAACTAAAACCGTAGCAGCGCCTGTTTTGAAGGCTTCCAGGTTTCGGAATCTATCGGACTGGTTGAGATCACCATGAATTCCGGCGACTCTGAACCCCTTAGTTTTGATGAGCCTTTCCACCCGCATTGCTTCTTTTTTGTATAAGCAAAAAACTAAGACCTTTTCGGGGTTTGAGGATCCTCTCTGAGAACGGCTCAGCAATTGAATCAGGCGGTTCTCTTTATCACGCCCATCAAGCACCTCGACAACCTGCTTGATTCTGGTGTTTGCCCTGGGGTCTGCAGAAGGATCTCCACCAATGGTGACTGTCACAGCGGAACTCATAAAGCCAGCAGCCAAATCCCGAACTGACTTCGGCCAAGTGGCCGTGAACATGACCGTCTGTCTTCTCGAGACCGGCATAGGCTCAATAATATCCTTGATATCTTGCTCGAACCCCTTGTCCAACATCCGATCGGCCTCGTCCAAGACGAGATATTTCACCTTGCTGAGATTGACAGATCCGTCATTCTGAAGATCTTTCAACCGACCGGGAGTAGCAACAACTATCCCAGCCGTTCGGAGTGCCGCACGTTGCTCGTCCTTTCCAACACCTCCAAAGATACATGTCACCCCGACACTTGAGACGTCAGAAAATTTCATGAACTGGTCATGAATTTGCATGGCAAGCTCTCGGGTAGGAGAAATAATGACTGCAGAGGGATGATAAGGTTTTCTAGTTTTCTTCGATTCGATAATCTTTTTGAGGCAGGGCAATCCAAAAGCCAAGGTTTTTCCGCTACCGGTCTCTGCGATACCGACCACATCACGGCCGGAAAAGAGCAATGGCCAAGTGACGGCTTGAATTGAAGTTGGAGCGGGGAATGATTTTAATGGTGAGTAGAGTTTGTCGTCACCGGTAGGCAGGTAATCGAAAGAAAGGATGGGGCGGAGACTAGAGCCATCGGCCGAGGTATCAGTGACCTTGATGATGTTGTCCTGAAGAAATTGATCAATCTGAGACTGCGGAAGCGCAATAAGAGCGGCGGCTTGGGTATAGGTCGACTTGTCGGAATCAGATTCTCCCTTTCCATCTGTAGACTTCTTCTCCTTGGAAGGCTTGTCCGCCTTGGACTTTTTCGTTGGCCGGAGCTCTGTCGGCTCGGCGTGGCTGCGTTTCCCCATATCGAGGTTGAAGAATCGATTTGACTTGAGCTTATGGTTTCTAGGGAGCTAGGTATGTATGCCTATCTTTTTCTGAAGGGGGAAAAAAAAGGCTCGACGGTAGAAGCAAGACTGACCAAGAATTCTACGACGTGAAGGAGACCCAGAAAAAAAAAAAAAAAAAAAAAAAAAACTCCCGTACTGCACATGTTCACCGCCTTCGGAGTTCCTGAGTTTTCCCACTACTGCTCACCGCCAAAGTCACCGCCAGAGGTCTCCACTCAATGGACCTCCAGGCTCCACCGGGGCTCTGCACTGTAATGTAGTACATTATGTATCAACTCATCTCCAATCTGAATTGGCTGGGAAATTCGGCACTGTTATCTACCTACTGGATGTACTTACGGAACTCCATTTTAATACGACAATTGAATATCAATCATGGTGAACGTGTATCAAGTTTTCTTTCTAAAAGATACTGGAATATGAAGAGAAAAAGACGCACAAGCAGGGTAGAGAAAGTCATAATCATAGAGCCTAGGATCCTAGTTGAACAGGACCCACCAGAGTTAACATCAAAGACAGAAGAACAAATATCAGATAGGCACTAGCATCTCGTCTATTTAATTGAGATTGTAAGAACTGATGATTTTAGCCAAGCGAGAAGCCTCTTCAGAATAGTTGATGGCTTTGGCAGATGAGACCTGGTACCGTACCCTGTAGGAAATTGTCAGTCAAAATTGATATGGAGTAAATGAACAAGAAAATCTACTAACCGTTGCTGTTCACCAAAGGTATCGAGTTTGGCTCTGCATCGGAAATCCCAGGTTTGACAATTGGCTTCTTGAAATACTTCGCCAAACGCGGTGGGATCATCCTCGCGGAGTTGCATTAGATTATCGGCCGTTGTCCCCATAAGCAGACGACCCGTATCATCAAAGCAGCTGAGCCAAAGTTGACCGGTGTGGTCGCTCACACTCACAGGCATGATATAGCGATACTCTGGCTTGGGGTGGGACTTGTCACATTTTTCACAGCGCCATTGACCTTCATCCATCATAGTCACCTTTTTATTACATCCCTCGGAAAGACAGGCAGGATAGCACCAAGTAGCATCCTGTCTAATGTAAACCACAGTACCCTTCATGGAAAAGAAGTCTACTTGATCCGACATGCCCAGTTGTTCCTCGCGAACCTGTGCAACAGTCTTAAACTGGTCAGGCTTCATGCTGGAGTTGGTTGCATTTGAGACTGATGCATGAGAGTTGAAAACTTCGGTCCGACCTTGCGCATCGTACCAGCCCTTGAGCCGGTAAGCTTCCCCAATATCAGGGTCCACAGCCATCGTGCCAGAGCTCAACAGACTCAAGCTTCGCCCTCCAAAATCTGAGACCTTTACTCCCTTAAAAGCAACTACAGATTCGGGGGGCACGTTGAAATTGACGGCAGTCGCTCCCCAGATGGTTAAGCGAACCGAGAAACCGGAGTTATCAACCAGGCCGAGTTCTCTTTTGTCATAGGGTTTTTGAGTACCCTTCGACACAATCTGAGATGTCTCGCCAACGTCCTTAAGAATACCAATGACGTCTGTTGTTGTATCCTTCTCCACGGACTGAAGATCCCCGATGGTAGTAAAGTTGAAGCGGATTTGAGGTACATCATTCTGGTCCTCTGCCTATTTTGAAAAAAAAAATCGTGGTCAGCGCTTAGTCTCGACGGTTGGGGAGAGTAGCTTTCATACTTTCTCAACTAGAGTGTCACGTTCAAAGGTCAGCTCATAATCATTGCTGAGATTGCTGAATTGTTTCTTGGCAATTTGGACGCGGCAGGGACTTGAAATGTAATAGACACTGCCTTCTTGGAAAATATCATACAGCATTTCGCATTGCTCTGTGAATCCAGTTGCACGAATTTCGCCACTATCGTCCAACAGGTTCACACTGAAAAGCTTGCCCTCGCCATTCTTGTTGTGCCAGGTCTTGATAGGAGATTTGCTAGTGCAGCGAGCTTTGATAGTCCACTTGTTCGAGTATGGAGAGATAGCCTCAATTGGGTAAATCGTAGCATGGGCAGATGCAGAGGTCCCCCGTATAGCTGGGGCCTGGGTAGGTTGTTGTGGTGGGCCGCCTTGTAATTTGGAGCCGTAAAATCCATTGCTAGAGATGGTGGTCGGTAGGGTCTTCTCCTCTTCTTCACCCTTAGCTTCTAAAGGTTTGGGCTCGCCAATTTTCTCTGCTTCACCCAGATCTGCCAGGACCTCGAGATCCAAAACAATCAAAATCCTGAACTCTCGTCAGCAAGAAGTCAGTCCACTATGTCCATGTCCCACTCACTTTTTGCCCTTGACTGAGTTTGCTTGGAAGTTTTTAAGTCGGACAAAACAGCCCTTCCGTAAGGAACCATCGGTCACCACGTGATTTGCTTCTGCTGTTTGGGTCAGCATGATAGAGGGCAACCAGTAGTGTCCAGCAGAACGTACGGGTGGCAAGCATGGTCTGAACATAGTTGGCAATATCGCTGAAAACAGCTCGGTATCGTTCTTGATTGTTTGGTTGGGGCGGTAGAGGTTTGACCTGAACGCATTGGACGATGGGCTCTCGAACTTCACCTTTTGTGTCATCGAAAATGGCACTAAACCCCAAGATATTAGCTGCTGCTTCGTTTGTACACAAAATGACAAAAACCCTCGGCCGGAAACTTACCTGAGAGCCCCGACAGTGACATGAGAAGCAGCATCTGAAGCCATATTTGCTGCTTCTTTTCGAATGTCGATCTCGAAACAGAATCTTGCAAAGGAGTGATAGAACTGGAAATCAGGTGAGATGAAGAGTGTGTGGGCATCCCGCGACGCGTAGGAACGCGTTAAGTGCTCAGGTGACTTTTTGGTAGGCGGAGAGCATATAGAGCCTCAGGCCTCTCACCCCACGTCTGTGGATTAGATAATGAGATGCCCCACGTCTCAAGAGCTCCTTCTGCCTTGCTTGTCCCGCATTTCTTTCTGGTATTTGCTCGATCAGCTCTTTCTGCTCTTTTTCATGAGTGTCTGCTTTTAATCTAACATACTTCCTCCCCGCTATTCCAAAAACAAAAACGCATATCTCTCCCAAATTCAAAAGGATGGCCTGCGTGCATTCGAGTGCTGCAGGTTAGCTTGAGCCTTGATACCTACAGGGTTGAGAAACAATGAGCTAATCAGAACAGACCTCCAACCACCGGGATCTTCTCAAGCTGTTTACAGAGAAGACTGTACACAATGCTTTGACTCGATTGTATGTACCCTGCTGCTTCCCTGCTCTTAGTCCTTGTATGGTGATTAATTGGAGTACTTTCACTTTTCCAGGATCACGAGCTAGGCCTGAATGTATGCCTCCATTGTTTCAATGGTGGCTGCGCCGGGGAAAATGACCACGCTCTCCTTCATTATCAACGTTTTGGGCATTCTTTGGCCTTGAACATTCGCCGAACACCCAAGCAAGTTCAGGTAAGCGCTATCTCTGGCCAGAAATGGCATTAAGCTTCTTCCTCACAATATATATAGAGAGATGAACCCCCGCCAAAAATCTCGAAACTTGCCATCGCCGCCGAGACAGAGGAGGATCGATACGATATTGCGACATCGGTGGTATGCTACCCATGCCAACAAAGCAATGTGGACGAAACAAGTGGGAACCTGCCTGCTGTCATCAACGGGATCATGACTGCAATGACTTTTTCTAAAAGGGAAGAGGTCAAAGCCTGGGAGCAAGAGTTCATCCCTTGTGAACACACAATATCTCTTGTTCAACAACAGACCGAAGATTCCCAATCCAAAGGTACTTGCCTCGGAGAAACCTAGGTTATGAGCAATAAACTAATCGGATATCAAAGATTCTAGTCAATGTTCCTCTTGCAACTTGAAGGAGAATTTATGGATTTGTTTAGAATGTGGGAACATAGGATGCGGCCGTAGCCAGTTTGGTGGTACCCAAGGGAATTCTCATGCTCTTGCCCATGCTGACGCGTCGTCGCATCCTGTAGCTGTCAAATTGGGATCTATCACAGCTGAAGGCTCCGCAGATATCTATTGTTATTCATGCAATGAAGAAAGGACGGATCCTGAACTTGCCAATCACCTCGCACATTGGGGTATCTTTTTGGCTGGGCGCGAGAAGACCGAGAAAAGCTTAATGGAAATGCAAGTCGAACACAATCTTCAATGGGAGTTTTCTATGACCACCGAGGACGGCCGTGAGTTAAGTCCAGTATTCGGGCCTGGATTCACGGGCCTCGCAAATCTAGGGAACAGCTGCTACTTGTCTAGTATCATGCAATCCATCTTCTCTGTGGCGGGATTTCAAAATCGGTATTATCGTCCCCTTGAAGAGCCACCGTTGTGTCAAGTACCGGCCCAGGATCTTGAGACCCAATTGAGAAAACTGGCGGATGGTTTATTATCTGGTCGTTATTCGCGGCCTGATTCACGACTAGCAGCCGGCCCAGATTCGCCAGAGGTTGCACACCAAAAGGGCCTAGCCCCAGCCATGTTCAAATATCTCATTGGTCAGGGTCACGAGGAGTTCTCTACCATGAGACAACAGGATGCATTCGAATTCCTCCTCCACCTTTTCAAAACCGTGAGTCTCACAAAGCACCAGAATGGCGAGGTCAATCCTGTCCAAGATTTTCGGTTTGAGGTAGAGCAACGGCTCCAGTGCTTGAGCTGTAAAAAGGTGCGTTACAAGGTAGACGAGCAAGATAATATCTCGCTTGCTGTGCCTGCGCGTCGCATACCGGGGGAAGAGAACCGATTTGAGCCTGTCACTTTATCAGAGTGTCTGGACATATTTACTGCTGAAGAGGTCGTTGAGCTCACTTGCCCTGCTTGTAACAGCTCTGATGGATTCTCGAAAAGAACTTCCTTCAAGACATTGCCACGGGAATTGGCCATTAATGCTCGCCGCTTTGAGCTTGTCAACTGGGTCCCAACAAAACTAGACATCCCATTGATTGTCGATGATGGGGCAGTAGACCTGGGTCATTACTTGGCTAGTGAATGTAGCGCAGATGAGGAGCTATTATCCGAGATCGACGAGCCAGTCAGCTTCCAGCCTGATGCCGCCGCCATGGAACAACTTTCAAGTATGGGCTTCCCGGCTGTAAGATGTGAGAAGGCCCTTCACGCAACGGGAAACTCTGACACGGAAGCTGCGATGAACTGGCTCTTTGCTCACATGGAAGACCCTGACATCGACGAGCCACTGGCTCTGGGTAAGTCGACACAGGGGTCTGGGGCTAGTGCGCATGACGAGGCGAAGATTGCACAGCTAGGTGAAATGGGTATCGAGGTAGCCAGGGCTCAGCGAGCCTTGTCTGCTACCGATGGCGATGTCAATCGAGCTTTAGATTGGGTTTTCAGCCATCCCGACGAGGAAGCTCTGCAAGAGGACAGCAATGATGAACAATTAACAGGTGCGCCTCACGGATGCAGCGACTTGCCAGCCAGGTATCATTTACGGTCCATTGTATGTCACAAAGGCACATCGGTCCATGCAGGGTAAGTAACCCCTTTATTCCCCCAAAGCATATTTTTTTTATATTATTATCATCCCGCTGACCAATATAGGCATTATGTGGCTGTTATTCGCAAGGCATTGGCAGACAAGACTGATCCATCTTGGGTTATGTTCAATGATGAGAAGGTCGTCAAATTCGAGGAGCTCGATCAGATGAAGCAAAGTGCCTACATGTACTTTTTTACCCGGCTATAAAGTTAAAATATCCATGATTCCTGGTCTGTTGCCTGGTTTGACGTTTTCTAATATGGAATTTCCTGATATAGCTATTGACGGGGGGCGGTATTGATTATTTCTACTTCTTGAACTTCAGGGCTGTGACCGTAGTGGAAGTAGCAGTATGTAGTAGTAGAATTCATTAATCTGCTATAGGTAATCAGTATTATCTATACTAGGACTGTTATTAGGCTAGCTGTAACCAAAGAAGAAAGAAGAAGAAAGAGCAGTAGCACTAAACTTGGTATTAGCTGACAACCTAGCCGTGCCGGAGGACATTAATCCGGGGTGCTAGCCATATATCAACTTTTCTCTTAGAGAATTGGCTTTGAAACCTTCAAATGACGCAGCAGAATCGCTTCCTCTCTCGCCCTTGGTCGTGCGACAACCCGATAGAGACAACCGGATAGACTATTACTCAATGCACAGAAGGTAAAAGCTATATTAAAGTTCTATGTCTAAGTTATTTCCAATTCAAGAATAGATGCCATGGAGGCCATATAACGACCATAACAGTCGCCCTCAAATGCGACATGATTCAAATGAACCTTGAAGAAAATTCAGTCTATAGTCTATCCCATCAGAAGAAAATTGGATGCTGCCAAGGTCTCACAGCAGCTCCAAGGTCGACGTCCAATGTTGCTCATATTAAACTTGACAGTAGACGAAGGCACTCACTAGTCGCCAACATAGTTGTCACCGCGTTCAATGGCGGTGGTGTTAATACCAAGGGTGACGTAACCAATCATGCCCTTGGTGATATCATGACCATCAACAGGAATGACGTTGATGATTGGACTGAAACCGCCAGCAGTGTCGTAAGGAAAGACACTATCCTCAGCGTTGGTGGTACGGTTTATCTGGGTGTGCGAAGCATATGGCTCCAGAGCCATGATCTTCTTCTCAAGCGCCTCGTCGAAGTAGAGCTGACCTATGCTGACCACATTACCAGTAGTGATAGTGCCATTCTTGCGCATGGTCCAGTCGGTGTGCACTTGGACGTGGATGTGAATAGAACGCTGAATGTAGAAGCTTAAAATTGATTGTCTATCAGATTTTACTGAGGAAGGGGGAGGGGAGGGGGGGGGGGGGGTGCGATGTAATAGTAGGTACTAAACTTACCTGGGAAAATGGTCTTCATCTCCATGAGGCCGTTGGAATCAGTAGGCCACATACCACGTAAAAAGGTGGAGTTGTCGGTGTGCAGGTCTGTAATACCAATCTAGTAGTCCGACTTGTCGATGTCGAGCTCCTCAAGAAGCTCCAAGAATGGAGTGTTGGGCGACAGACCATTGAAGCTAGAGTAAGAGCCCCATCACATGTCAATCAAGATATTCTCCAGAGGCTCACAGGTGGCCATTTTAAGGACGCCGATATCCAACTAAAGAGGAAAACCAATCCGGTCCTCAGTCATGTCCTGATGGAGGATTTGAGAAGGAGGGAACACGTAAGAACCCTGGGTGACCTCTGGAGTCAAGACACAAGTGTCATTCTGAATAGTCTCAAAATATGGGGCCTCAGTATGGATGGATTAAGTTGTGTTGTGGCTATGCTAGCGGCGGTCGAGGTTACACTTAACACGATGCCCATGATATCTCGAAACATGATCACGGCATGAAGGCCCATCCCGGCGCGATGAGTAATCTCACGGCGGTTTAGATGGTGTCCGCCAGGGTGACCGAGCACGGATATACCGAGGGCTAGAATGGGAAGAGCAACAGAAAAGCGCCTCTTGACTTCTATATCGAATGCAATGAAAAGGCAGAACTGAAGAAGATAGAAACCTTGAGGAAAGAAGGCATTTTTGAGCAGGAGAACCTCAGTTTTTATGGCAAGCAAATTTCTATGTGGCTCAAGTTTTAGCAGAAGGCAATGTGAGACTTTATCTCCTAACCCATCGGAACCAAACTGATGATTTCTCAACTTGACAAACCTTGATGGTTGCCTTTGAGCGTGGATAGACACCGGGGTCCATCTGGACGGACCGGGCCCCTCCTTTGCTTGGAAATAAGTGAGATTTAGTCCCATTAGCCTATCAATGGAGCGGCTTTTCGAATGTTTGATCCGAGGGACGAAGCCAAGACCGACAATAACAGACTATCTACGCCCCTACATCTTCTTTAGAAAATGTTACAACGCAGACATACGTATCGCTTATTCTACTTGGAAGCTCTGAGAAATCCTTTTCATACAGTAACGTGCTTTTTTGGATATGTAACTTGGCACTTGAGCAGCTCCAGATATGATGATAGTAAGAACATGTGTATACACTTGAGCACTCCGCACAGAAAAAAGGACTAGTCTTCTACCATTCATTATTATTTCCCCTCAGCTCTGAAAGCCCTGCCCCTGATCTTGCTCTTGATTTTAACAGTTCTAGTATTCTCAGGTCGTGGTGGTGGGGAAAGTCTACTATTATATCTTGTCTTCTTTCTTTCCCCGGGATCTAGCAAGTTGATGTTTTTTCCACGGAAGCGATTTTCCCCCGGAACACAGTGAAGATCATTTCCTTCGCTGTCAAGAGGTAAATAAAATTCTAGGGTTTGGCTTAAGTCGGCGGAATAGCTAACATCATAAAGTGAAGATATTTCAGAGCAGCCGTCATATATTGTTGGTAATCAATTAAAGCTTGCATGCATTCAAAAAAATCACCTTAACATTCCTGGACAGACATATATGTAAGGTCTAGCTTGAATTCTCATGTCCTATAGTACGCGTCATTCTTCTATCCATTTATTTCCAAGATAAAGGTGGTCATAGACCTAAGTGAACAGATAGATCGAAAACGGGAAAATATGCCTCTTGATGCAAAATAATCGTAAAGAATGAGAGTCTCAGAGAGAATGTGCTTTGATTCAAACTAAACGCTACAAGTATCTTCAATATTCTAGATCACCCCCGGGAACTTGAAAGAGACCAAAATTATGGGCCCCAGTACTTTGATCTATATTCCGGGGACAGGGCCTCAACATTTGATTACAATCACGAAATCACCGACTTCTAACTTATACATTCCCGTCTACTGTGGTTTTGTTGGAATTAACACTGACTTCAATTTTAACTTGAACATAAATCATTCAACCTCCATCCCAGCATAATCAAATGATTGAATCAAGATACCAGGTGGATATTCCGTATATGGATATGACATCTTTCGTATTCAGCACAGGAACGCCTTCGTCCCACGAATCACCCCAGTATTTCGATGCCGATGTTCCTTCGAAGTGCTTTACTATGGCACAGGCCAAGGTCTGGGTCAAGCAATTTGCAAAAGGTCTTCAAGATATTGGGCTTGATCCAAACGGCAAAGTTCTACTATTCTCAGAAAATCGCTTGTACTTCCCCGTTCTCCTATAGGGCGTTTTGGCTTCACGCTGTATTTTCAACGCAGCATCCTCCGGTGCTTCATTGAGAGATAAAATGATTCTTCCAAGTTCGATGACTAATATTTTTTGTTGTATACGCTGACAATTTAGCGTATTAGAGCTGCACTATCAAATTAAAGATTCCGAAGCAAATATTTTGTTAGTAGGTCAAAAGCAAGTCTCCGTCGCTTTAGAAGCCGCAAGACAGGCCGGTATCGACCACAAAAATGTGTATCTGTTCTGTGACCCCAAGGAAGAGGTACCAGCGGAAATATCATCGCGGATTGCACCTTGGACAAGTATCTGGAGACCGTCTGAAGAGGTTCAATCGTGGTCCTGGAACGAAATAGATACTCGTGAAGATGCCGAAGGAACAACTGCTATTACAAACTATTCGAGCGGGTGAGCGAAATGGAATTGGGATCAGTGAAATTGAGAGATGCTAAAATTTATTAAGAAAAACTGGTCTCCCCAAGGCAGTTGAGATATCGCACTATAACATAGTCGCAAATTGCACTCAACTTCTCTACAAGCGTCCCATAGACCCGAACACCCAGAAGAGCATTGAGCGCAAGAAGAGGCTTGCTATCTCTGGAGAGAGATGGCTGGCACCTCTGCCGATGTATCATGCATATGTAAGACATTAACCTTTTCCTATAGATCAAATTTGCCAAATGGGCTAATCGTGTTACAGGGTCAAGCATATTATTGTGTCAACGCAGCTATCCTTCAAGCCAAGGTCTTCATCACGAAGTCTTTTTCCGTGCAGAAGTACTTAATGTACATGGACATCTACCGAGTCACTTTCATGGCGACAGTTCCGGCCATTATGGCAACTATATCAAAACAACCGAATCCTTCAATTCACAATTTGCGAGCCATTGAAACGGTCCTTAGTGGATCAGCACCCTTGAGTCCCGATCTTGGTCGCATCGTTAAAAGCTATATTTCCGGCCCAGCGTATCAGTTAAGCAAGGATGGGGGATGACCGAAACAACATGCTCTATAACAGGGTTTGCTCCGGATGATGAAGACGATGGATCCATTGGATGGTTAAATCCTAATCGCGCAGCAAGAATCGATCGTCAAGACGATCGAGATTTTGGTGGCTCTGCACCTCAAGGTGCCACTGTGGGGGAGATATGGGTGGCTGGACCGAACATTATGAAAGGGTACTACAAGAAGCTGAAGGAGACAGGGGAAGCCATTGTCGTCGTTGGCTGCGAACGGGTGACATTGGATATATCGACTATCGGGGATGCATATACATCGTGGATCGATTGAAGGTTGGCATTTTCAAGTTTTCGGTCGTTGTTCCGCGAATGCTAATCATAAACAAACATTGGGACTTGATCAATGTAAAAAGTCTCCAAGTTGCCCCTGCAGAGCTCGAGCAGTATCTTTTGACTCACCACGACGTGGCTGATGCTGCAGTCGTTGGCGCTAAAATGTAAGTGTGATATTTTATCAGATGGACGAGCACAGTCTTCTAACCAAGTGCGAATACATTCGGGGGGAGAATACCCGCGAGCATTCATAGTACAAGAGAAAAAGCTTGTTACAAAGTACAAGATCATGGAAATAACTAAGTCACACTTTGCATCCCATAAGTGGCTTATCGGTGGGGTGTACTTTCTTGATTCGATCCCACGAACAGGAAGTGGGAAAGTCATTCGCCGGGAGCTGCCTGAAATTGGACAGGAGCCTCATTCACCTCTTAGACGATTATAATAAGACAAGTAGCTGTAATACTAGAATATAGTGATATAAAATACCGAGGAGAAGCTATCTAAGGAGAGGCTATTCGAAATTATATATCTAGGATAGTGTGAAGGGCTAAAGTAGAATTTATATATAATTAAGCTAGGCTATGAACTGTGTATAAAAAGCTTAAAGAGAGAATTACTAAGTAGGTATTCTATATATTAGGTTATTATAGTTATATATACTATATAACCTTATATTAAGTACTAATCCGTAATAGTATTTCCTCTTTAGGGTAGTCCTTCTTATATATATTATAGTTATATTTAGTTATCTTTAGGCCTATAATAGGGTTAAAATAGGGTTGAATTATCTTTAAAGATATTTAATACAAAGTAATCTTAAATATTATTAAGACTTTATTAGATCTATTCTATCTAATTTATCTATTTTATTAGAGTTTTATTAAAGTATTCTTAATTAATTTTCTTATATTTTATATTTATTATCTCTTCTACTTTATACTTAAGTTTTTTATTAACTAATATTAGTAGGAGATATAAATTATCTATAATCTATAATAGAAATAGATCTGAAATAACTAGTCTAACTAGCTTTATATAAAATACTAGATAGATATTAGTAGATATTTCTAATTAAATTATATAAAATATAGAAATATTTAAAACTTAATATTAGATATATAACTAATCTAATTTCTTTAATTATTATTATATATCTATATTCTATAAATTTAATTATATCTAGTTATCTTTTTTATAGACTAGTATAGCCTATTATTATTTATTTAATTATTCTTTTTATAGAGCTTATATAAAAGTAATTATAGCTTAGGCTTAATTAGTAGTTTCTTATAGTTAATTTATAAATATTTTATCTATAATTCCTAATTATATATAGGTTTTATAGGATTCCTCTATCTTTTTTATTTTAATAGGATTAATATAATAATTATATATAAAGAAGAAGAGGGATAGTCCTATTATATTAGTATTATAATTATTAATTACTATAGTAATAATAAGAAATAATATATCCTAATTATTTTATATATAGATTATAAATATATATAAGATCTATTTAGTATTTAGTTTATATACTTTATAATACTATTAGATTATAGATAGAAAGTAATTAATAGTTAATATTAAATTAATAGCTTTTTATATATTATTTACTAGAATATACCTATAAATTAAGACCTATAGTTATTTATAATTATTTATAATAGTCTATAGTATATATAAAAATAGATAGAGAATATATTTATTACTCTTTCAATAGGTGTCTTTACTATATTTATAAGAATTATATTTTTTATAAGCTAATCTATAACTACTATTGAGATCTTAGGGTGCGAACAGGCATATATTGCTAAGTTAGGGGAAACGATAGTTAATATATATACACCAATAAACAAACATAGTAAATTGATATATCTGATCACATACGATCAGATAACTATAGATAGATGGCAATAGATATAGACGTGGATATTACTATATATAAATGAACGTAACAGATTGTAACATATAAAATATATAGGGAGAATTAGGTAAATTTATCTTATCCTCCCCTACTTAACCAAGATCGCCTCGATCTTGAGTGTTCGTATAGAGCGACGATATATAAAATACCTATGGTGTGATCATGCATATAGAGGATCACAAATATTTACGATTCGCCTTTTCGAGGGCGAATCAGCTCAATAGTAGCCTGTTGGTTATTTTCCGGATAGTTTTAACAATAATATAGTAAATAGTATAGAGGGAAAGATTGTAATAACGGTTTGTATGGGGTTTTCCGAATAGCATTATGATTACTACTTCCGGCATTATAAACACTTATATTGGCCTAAGGCCTCTTATTTAGTTTCATAGAGCTTCCTGTTTATAGGGGTCTATATAAAGTATTAACCCCCCCTTTAGTTTAATAATTAGCATTACCTCATCATTATGTCGCCTTCTTTCAGCGGTATAATTCTACTTATATTCAAAAAAAGCTCACTAACACCACCTTTCAGCTTGTTTGCTATCCTTCTTGTATATTATTGTTTTTCACGCTCTCTTCTTTCGTATAATTCTCTTCTTATACTTCTCTTCTTGTATATCTTATAATATCTCTTCTTTTTTAATAAATATAACTCTAGATTCTTATAGTGTTACTTAAACTAAATATAAGCTAATATCTTATTTCTTATAGAAATGTCGGATATTCTACCCCCTAATATAGATATAATTATACCCTAGAACTTTAGTATTAGATCTTAATTTATAAAAGTTATTATATATAGTAAAGGTATTAATATATTTAGTAATACCTTCTTTCTTAACTTCTAATCTGCTTCCGATCTTATACTTATTGCTATACTAGTTATATATAATATAGATTAGTATAATATTAATAATATTAAAGTTAATTTAAAAGGGTAAAGATATATATATATTATCTAATAAATCAGAATAGCTATCTCTTTATCCTATATATATTATTTAATAGATTATAGGCTTTTTCTTTTATATATAGTTATAGTTCTTAATAATAGAGATATTATATTTAATAACTCTTATACTTTATATATATATAGAAATACTATAAGTAGATACTCTTTCTATTAGAATCCTTCTAAGAATCTTATTTATTTTATATAGGATACTTATCTAATCTTTTATTATTATATCTCTTACTATCTAATTAAAGATCTAGCTATAGAAGAGGATAATTATAATATAGAGAAAGCTTCTTCTCTTATAATTATATTATAAAAATATTATATTACTCCCTCTATATCTTCTTCTAAGAAGACTATATCTTCTATTTTTAAGAAACTATATATAACTATTCCTACTTTAGTAACTCTAGAGACTTTAGTTTATATTAAGTTAGTCCTTTCTCCTATAAGAAAGACCTAGAAGATCTAATCTTCTTTTCTTATAGCTTTCTTTTTCTCTCCTAGTCTAAAAGGATCTATCTATACTATTAATATTAAGTATCCTAGTGGTCTAGTTTATCTAATAGATTAGTATTTTTCTCTATTAGATAAGTATAATATCTACTATTACTTTAAAACTAGTAAGTTTAAGCTAATATTAGTAATATATAATTAGCTATCTTTAATAAAGTCTTATTTAGCCTATAATTATATATAAATTAAGATAGTTCTAAAAAAGAATAATATTATTAAATATAATAAAAGTAAAACTAAGTTAGAGAAGAATCCTTTTATACTTAATATAGTTAAGACTATATCTTAAATAGTTATTTTATTTATAAAGAAAAATAATTATTATAAGAGGAAGTTAGCTCTTAAAGAAGAACTTAGAGAGTTTATAAATATTATTTATAAAGAGTCTAACTCTTTTATTTATAACGATTCTAAACTTTCTACTTATAATACTTCTAATAATAAACTTTTATTTAGTATTTTATCTAAATCTTCTATAACTTCTTTAAGAAAGGCTATTATTAAATAATCTACTTATTATAGTTAGTCTTATAAAGATATCTCTATATAATTTATATTACTTTATACTATCTTATAATATTTTATAATATTCCTAGAGATAATTTTTAGTATTTTCTATTTATAATTTGATTATGTTTTTCTTCTATATTCTTAGCTAGTATTTAATAAGTCTTATATATCTAATATAAATCTCTATTTTATTCTCCTTTCTCTTTTTATAGACTTTATAACTTAGTTTTTAGGATTATAATAGTAAAGGGACTATCTTTTATTAATATCCTTTTATATATTATTGTAGTATATAGAATACTTCTTCCTAGAAGAATATCTCCTTCTATATCTATATCTACATTTTTAGAGATATACTTAACTTTATCTATATCTTTATTTTTAGAGATATATTTAGCTCTATTATTATTACTTAAGTCTAAACTTAACTCTTCCTATAACTCTTTAAGATCCTTCTATTTTAGATCTTCTTATATATATTAGTATTTTACTATATATCTATATACTTTCTTAATAATATATTCTATAATTATATCCTCCCCTACTAAACTTTATTATATACTATTATAGTAGAACTCTTCCTACTCTTTATAAATAAAAGTTAATAGGTTAGAGTAAGTTAATAATAAAGTATTATTTTTTAGGATCTTCTAAACCTTTTTAGATCTTTTTAATTTTATATTAACTTATAATATTATAGTTTAAATAGCTTATAATATTTATAATAACTTTAGGTTATTTATTTTTACTTCTAGGAGTCTTAATCTATTTATAAGATTTTAGAGTATATAACTAAATAGCTTTACTAAAGTATATATTCTAAGAGTATAGATTATTAAAATATAATATAGTTTGAACTATTTACTTTTAAATTTCTTCCTACTTTTATTATATATTAATACCTAGTTATTCTTCTAGAAGCTAGTTTTTATAACTTTACTATTATAGATATAACCCTTCTTAATTATATAATTTAGTAATAATTTATTTATCTTTATTTATATATTATTTAAGTTCTATAGTATATCTAATCTTTCTATAAAAGATTATATTACTATTGTATTATTATTATTACTAGGTATTTATAGTTATTTACTATATACTAAATAAAATAGGCTAAACCCTATTATACTATATTTATATATATATATAGTAAAAATAGTCTATATTAAATAAAGTTCCTATAACTTTATTAATTTATTTATTAAATATTTTATTAGTATTTAGCCTAATAATCTATTAAAGTTTTCTATCTTTCTATTTATATATAGATAGTATAGAGTAATTATTTAATATTAGGTACTAAGAAGCTAGATATAGTATCTTACTACCCTAGCTAATAGATTTTGGCTATTATTAGTAATCATTTCTCTTAGTATACTATAATTTATAAAGATCTAATTATATATAAATTAACCTAAAGCTTCCTCTATAGCTTCTAGAATAGCTTATATAATAACCTAGCTAGTAGTATAATTAATTATAGTAATAATCTAATAATTACTATTAGATATATAAAGAAGATATCTAATTAGATTAATACCCTACTATTTAAATAGATAGATATTAGTCTCTACTATATATTAAGTTATTTCTTATTCTAATCCTTTTTAAGGGTTCTAACTAACTTAGTATTTAAGATATAATCTTATAATATCTTCTATATCTCTTTTTATATTAGGTTATTATACTTATAGATAAATAACTCTATTTAGATCTAGATATCCTAAATAACTAAACTTCTTATAGAGATATAGTAATAGTTCTTTATAAAAAAGAGGTTTTAAATAAAATATATAAACCTTATTTTTATAGATAAAGATTAACTAACAATAAGTTATATTTATAGACTTTATTAGTAATTTTATATTATAGTATAATAAGTTTAGAGTGAACTTTTCTATAGTTTTTATAAGCTTCTTATTAATAGGAAGTATTCCTAAATCTAAATATTTTTCTATAGTTACTAACTAATCTTTTTCTAGGACTTTTATAACTATTTATTCTATTATAGTTAAGATTATAGTAAGAGTAATATCCTAAATTAGAGGAAATAATATATTTATAGGGCCTTTATTAATAAAGTCTAGCCTTCTACTAATAGTATTAGGAATAATTATCTCTTTATCTTTTTAATACTAAATCTTTAGATTATATTCTTAATACTCTATAATCTAGTAAATAAGCTACTTATTATAGATTAATAATATTTATAAATATTATAAACCCTAGTAATTAGTTATAATAGTTATTTTTATACTGTTTTCTAGATAATAATCCTATAGATATAAGGCCTTTTTAATAGCCAATAACTCCTTTTATATATAGAGTAATTTAATTCTACACTAGAAAGCTTATAACTATTAAAGATTATAGGATAGAGTTTTCTATTCTTATTTATTTAGTTTAGAACTATTCTAATAGCCTATTTAGATATATTAATCTTAATTATAAATAGTTTTATTAGATTAGATTAGATTAATATAGAAGTAATAGTAATAAGATACTTTAGTTATCTAAAAGCCCTTTTATATATTACTAACCACAAAATTAGATAAAGCTTATCTTTTTAGAGCTATTTGTTAGGCTTCTTTAACAATTTATATAGAGGTATATAGATTCTAGTAAAATCCTTAATAAACTATTAGTACTATATTATAAATCCTAAGAATTACTAGACTTTATATATATTTATAGACCTTAGTTATAATATAATTATATTAATCTTTATTAGTATTACTAAGACTTATTCTTCTCTAATATAGAACCTATAAAACTTAATATATTTAATAATAATCTTATATTTTCCTAGTATAGTATATAGCTAATATTCTCTTAATATAGTTAATACTTTTTTAAGATACTTATAGTATTCTTCTATAATTTTTAAGAAGATAAGAATATTATCTAAATAAACTATAATAAATTAGCTAAGAAATAGTCTTAAAATATTATTTATAATAGACTAAAAATTAATAGGTATATTATATAGTCTAAATAATATTATAATCTACTTATATTTTCCCTATATTATATTAAAAATAATCTTTTTGATTAACTATACTCTTATTTAAACCTACTAGTATCTAGATATTAAATCTATCTTAAATATAATCTTAGTAATACTTATATAATTAAATAGATCTTAAATTTATAGTAGTAGATAACTATTTTTTAATATTAGTCTATTTAATATATAATAATCTATATATATCCTCTAACTATTATTTAGTTTTATAATAAATATTGTAGAGAATCCCTAAGTACTTATAGATAGTTAAATTAGATCCTTTTCTAATAGTTTAGATACTTATTTTATCTATTCTTATAGCTTTTATTTAGATAATATATATAAGTTAATATTAATAGATATAGTATCTCTAGTATATATATTATATAAGATAGTCTATTCTAGTAATAACTCTTATAGTAATATTATCCTAAAGATATCCTTATATTCTATTAGAATAATATAAAAAATCTTTAGGTCTCTATATATAGGAATCCTAAATAACTTAGATATTTTAAACTCTCTTATTATTTCTAGATATATAATATATAATACTCCTTATATAGACTTATACTTTAGTTCTTTTTATATCTATCTAGCTAATATTAAATTTAGCTATAAATTATTATTATTTAAGATATATCTATATTAATTATTAATCTATATAATATATATCTAGTTGTGATTATAAATCTTTATAATAGATATTTTCTAATAGATCTTAAGATTCTAATACTTTAGGAAATCCTACTTAAGAATAAGTTTATATTCTAATAAATCAAATATCTATACTAAAATTATTATATATTAGCTTCTAAGAGCTATTAGGAGATAAACCTTTAACCTTATAATAAGCCTCTCTCTATTAGATATTTAAATATATATATCTGAGCTTACTTTATAATAGTTAGGATATAAATAATTTTTCTTAAAGAAGTTAATAGAAATAAAGATATAGGAAATACTATAATTAAGTAAGATATAAATAACTATATTTCTATTTTAGCTATATACTAAAACTTTATAGTATAATAAGAAATCTCATATAGTATAGAGATCTATCTTAATATTAGTAGGTTTAGCTTTCTTCTTATACTTTTCTATACTCTCTAGCTTCTATAAAATAACTAGGATAGTAAGAACTATTAATACTAGATCTAATAGATCTAGATCTATATATACTAGTGATTTTAAAGCCTTTTTTATATAACTAATAAGAGTTTTAGTTATTTTAGTTATCTTTAGTTTTTTAACTTCTTAATATACTTAGAATCCCTATTTTAACTTTTCTTAAATAATTAGTAATTCTACTTAATATACCTTTTCTTATTATAATTAAAATATATTTAAGTTTCTTTCTATTAGTTATTCTTTAATTTATTTATAAACTTAAGAATATCTAAGTCTATTATATTAAGATTATACTAGTTACTATATAAATTACTACTTCTATCCTTCTTTTCTAGCTAGCTGGCGATTATAGCTTTTTATTTAAACTATATAAAATATTTAATTATCTCTATAAGTCTTATTAGGTAATTTTAGTCCTCTATCTAATACTTCTATAACTATATTTTTATACTCTTCTATAGGAATTAAATTAGAATAGCCTCTAATATCTTAATTCTATATTTAGCTATAGCTTCTTAGAAATCTATTATATATTTAATAAAGATATAATCTTCTTAATAATACTTCTAGAAACAGTCCTATTGTTTTTCTTTACTAAGATATTCTAAGAACTTATATTTAATCTATATCTTATATACTATAAATATATAAACTTCCTAGTTAGGATCTATAACTATAATATATTACTTATAATATTTCTCAAACTAAGCTACTCTTTCCTTAAGAGCTCTATTAGCTTAAATTATTTTATTATATTCTTCTAGTTATACTCTAATAAACTATATAATCTTATAAAAGTAGTGTTTATAGTTATAAAGATACTTTTATATAATATTATCCTAAATTCAGCTATTATATTTATTAATTATATAAATACTCTTTATTAATATCTATTTAGTAGTTAATATACTTAACTAGATATAAATAATATTAGATATTATATTATATTAAGTAGCCTACAATACTTCTTACCCTATATATTTATATTTAAATATAGTAATAGTCTAGATAATAATTTTAGATATAGCTATTAGATTATTATTAGTATTTTATATATTTATATAAATCTCTATAAGTACTAATAGAAAAATAGAAAGTATATATATAGTTTACTTATCTGTAGATAAAGCTTACTAGTAATCTTCTAATCTATTATTAATAACTTTATATAGGTAATAATTATCTATTGTAGTTAATATATTCTAGCCTTTTCTTTAGTAAAATTAAATATACTAACTCTTCTTTTCTTTATAATAAAGTTCTTCTAAAGATATTAAGTCTTTATTATATTTCCCTTTTTACTTCTCTTAGAGATAACTATATTATAGTTCCTAACTACTAGTCTCTAGTTTCACTTAGAAGAATATCCTAAAATAGTATAGTTGGTATAATCCGATGTAATAGCTCTAAAAATAAGGCGCCAATATATATAGATCTAAGGGATTTTACTACTATTTTGCCTATATTTAGAGCTTAACTATCTAATTATAGTAGTTCGTGCTTAACCTACGAATTCTAGTCTTTTTGAACCCTCTTAGATAAAAGCTATATATATAGATAGAGCTTTTATATAATATCACTATATTATAACCCCTTCGACGGATCTTATCGCCTTTCGAATTGTTTTTTTCCAGGGTCGCACGGACGTTTATATTACGCCCCTAGCAGTCCCTAATAGGCCATAAAAAGCACTATCTTTAAAGTAATACTACTATATAAGATCTTAGGGTGCGAACAGGCATATATTGCTAAGTTAGGGGAAACGACAGTTAATATATATACACCGGTAAACAAACATAGCAAACAGATATATCTGATCACATACGATCAGATAACTGTAAATAGATAGCAACAGATATAGATATGGATGTTGCTATATATAAACGAACGTAACAGATCGTAACATATGAAATATATAGGGAGAATTGGATAAATTTATCTCACTATTAAATTTATTAAATTTATATATACAATTAAAGGTAGTTCTATAATAGAATCTATAGATAATTCTATTTATATTTACTATAGAATTAGTAGTAGTTTTAGTAGTCTATATTTTATATTATACTATATAGTACTATAACTATAAACTATATAGTTTTATAAAAAGTATTATATATCTTTTACTACTCTTAGCTAGAAGAATCTCTATAATAGTATTATATAAATAGTATCTTAACTAGGATATACTATAATATAAGAGTTATAGATCTTTTATATAATCCCTATATATAATATCTTATTATTTAGAATCTATATCTATTACCTAAAGTAAAATAGTCTTTATCTATTTAGATAATACTCTAATAGATTTATTTTTATATTTATTTTAGTAGTAATTCACTAGTCTTCCTTTATTAAGACTTTATATATCTTCTAGTATTCTAGATTAGTAGATCTTATATTCTTTTATTCTTATTATAGTATAAGCTTTTTAAATAGAGATATTTTCTTCTTAAAGTTAATTTTCTTTACTATTAGTAGATTAGATTATCCTATCTTAATCTATTTCTTTTTTAATAGGGTTTAGAACTAATTTAATAGTCTTTTATCTATAATAAACTATAGGATATCTTAACTTTATTATAAAAGTATATTAAATCTTATAATAAGCTTCTTAAAATAAGACTTTAGTTTATAATTAAACTCTATAAGAATATCTATTTATTTTATTTATTATTTATTTAGATATTATATTATAGGATTCCTGAATCCCCTTAGATATAACTTGAATATAATTTATAACTACTTTATAGATAAATCTATCTTAATATATCTATTTATATATAATAGCCCTAAGCCCTAGTAATATAAAAATATATAAATAATAGCTATAATTCTTATTTAATAAGAATTAGTCTATATATTAACTATTCTATTTAATCTCTATTATTTAATATCTTTACTTAGTTATAAATCTTTAGTCTAATAACTTAGTAACTATTATAATTCTAATTCTTCTCTTTTAACTATCTAAAGATTAATAATAGTATTCTATATATATTAAAACCCTAAATCTTCTTATAATAGTATTTAATCTAAGCCTATTATATCTTTTTCTTTTATTATTTAATAGCCTAAGATTAAATTAGTTCTAGATTAGACTAGATATCTATTTATAGGACTACTTTATATAATATAGATGTATAGTTCTTTTTTTTTATAAAATATAAGCTAAGGAAATTATTAATAATCTTATAACTAAAAATATTATTAGATCTAGAAGTATTAATATAAATAGTTTAGAAGAGAAGAGATATAAACTAGAATATTTAGAAAAGTTCTTTATAATTTATATTTATTTTAAAGAGCTCTCTATTTAAGTCTTTAGAATTAATACTAAGACTTTCTTAAATAATCTATCTATAGCTTATAGAAAAACTAAAATTAAAATATATAAGAAAATAAAGGATTTTAAGATTAATAAGTTTAAGAAGTCTTTTAGTCTTTAGGAATAAAGAAATTAGCTTTTATAGCTTAGATATATTTTTTAAGATAATCCTAAAGTCTATAAAGATAAAGAAATAAAAATCTTTATAGAAGTTAAATATCTTAACTCTAATTATAAAAATAACTAGACTATTAAAAAAAATATTTTAAAAATAATAAAAATAATTACTTTAATAACTAGGAATACTTTAAGAAATAGATTTTTATCTTAATATATAATAAAAATATCTTTATTAGAAAAATTAATAATAAAATAGAGTATTATTATTAATAAACTAAGAAAGAACTAAAAGTCTTTTATTATTATTTTATAGATCTAGAATATTATCTTTCTTAGATCTTTTAGAATAAATAAATATATTATTATATATTAAAACTATAATTATAATTAATACTATATATTTATTAATATATAAAGATTTCTTCTAAAACTTAAATATAATAAATAGAAAAAGTATAGAATACCTAAGAATTTACTAAAATAAAGATATATAAATATAATCTATTTAATAATAATTCTAATTTAAGTTTAAAATATTTATAATTTAATAACTTATTTCTAAACTAGTTTAATAGTAAAAAATAAAACTAAAAGAATCTTAAGAATCTATATTTAAAAGAATCTTAAGAATCTATATTTAAAAGAATCTTAAGAATCTATATTTAAAAGAATCTTAAGAATCTATATTTAAAAGAATCTAAAGAATCTATATTTAAAAGATTCTTATAGTTTTAGATCTAATCTAAATTAAGATAACTTTAATCTATATTTAAATTAAAATAATCTTAAATTATATTTAAATCTCTTTTATTTTAGAGATAAACCTTAACTATTTCTTTCTTAAAATAATAGTAATCTATATAATTTATTTATTAAAAGAATTAATCTATTTAATCTATTTATTAGAACTTTTATAAATATTTGTTTTAACTATAGTAAACTAGATTACTAAATAAATAAATATTATCTACTATTATAGGTCTTAAAAATAAAGATCTAAAAAAATTATTTTAAGATCTTAATATTACTATAATAATATTTAATTAAGAGATTTAAAAAAAGTATTAAGATTAAATTAATTTTTATAAATTTTAATTTCTAGTCTTAAGTAAGAATAGTTATTTATCTTTATATCTTAATTTATATCTAAAATAATATTAAGATATATATATATATTAATATCTATATAAAGATAGATCTTATTAATTAGAAATTTAATTAGAAATATTACTTTAATTAAATTAAGTATAATATTTTTATCTATAGTATATAAACTATCTAAAAAAATCTAGCTTCCTCTAAAAAAAGATAATAAATTAATAGTAAATTAAGACTAAATCCCTTCTAAATTATTAGTATTTTGTAATATATTTAAGATATAGAACTCTAAGATTATATTACTATAAAAAAAGACCAACTATTTAATTAAACTTAAAGAAGATATATTATCTTTATATAGTCTGATTTACTTCCTCTTATAAATAAAAATTATAGAGTTATAGAAGTATTTTAATAAAAACTTGGTTAATAGTTAAATTAGACTATTAAAAAGCTTAGCTAATATATCTATTCTATTTATATCTAAAAAGAATAAAGAGCTATAGCTCTATATTAATTATTAAGGTCTAAATAAGATTTTAGTTAAAAATTAATATCTTTTACTTCTTATTTTAGAGATTCTTAACTATCTTTCTAAGATTTAATTCTTTAGTAAAATTAATATATAAGATATATATTATTAAATTTATATTTAAAAAAAGAAGAATAGAAAATAACTTTTTATATAAGATATATTTATTTTAAATATATAGTTATACTATTTAGTCTTATTAATATATCTATAATATTTTAAAACTATATTTATACTATACTTTATAGACTTCTTAATATAATATTATATTATATATTTAGATAATATTGAGATCTTTATGGCGACATTAGTATATTATATAGGTATATCTAGCTATAGTAAGGGAAATAACTATATAATATATACTAGATATAAAGATAAATAAAATAAATAGGCTTAATTAGGTTAGATTAGGTAGTATAGATATTATAGTAGTAGATATAATAAGGATATTAATATAGTAGGATAATATAGGAAATAATATAGTATAGGAAGATAAAAATTTAATATCCTTCCCTACTTAGACTTAATTATCCACAATTAATTAAAATAAGTATAAATATATCTAATTATATAGTATTGCTATTAGAGTATTGTGAATTAGTAATATTATAATAGTAAGATATAGTCTAAATAATAGTATCTCTTTATTTATCTTAAGTAGATAGTTCTTTATATATAAATATATATAGTTATATTAATATCTATAGACCAAATATATATAATAGTATTAGATATTCTATATACTAAAATATATAGTAGTATTAGATATATTTATTTATTAGTAAAGAGAGTAAATAGACTAGAGTTATAATATTAAATAAACTGTCTAGTTATAATACCTAATTATATTAGACTATATTAGAATAGAAAGAATTAAAGCTATTTGTTATTGTTAGGTTGCTTAACTTTTAGTATAATAAATATCTAATTCTTAGTAAAGGGCTTTTAGGGTATAAAAGAGACTAAGATATTATTTAATAACTTTTTTCTTCTTATATATTATATATTCTTATATCTTTATATTAACTATTAACTACTCTTTAAACTATAATAAGTTTATTAAATTCCCTATTAAGAAGTAATTATAAAAGGTATATTCTTCTAATATCTTAAAAATATTTATTAAAATTAGCCTGGAAATAGGTATATTAAAATAATAGAGACTAATATATTAATAGTTATTATCTTACTTAGATTTAAATAAGGTTCTATCTTTTTTTCACTATATCTAGTCTCTAGGTTAGTATTAAATATATATCCTTTTCTTCTCTCTATAATTCCTTCTTAATATATTATATAGTGTTATAGCTTTAAGAAAGATATATTTATTCTATTTTATTATTATTATTCTAGATATTGTTATATTATATTTAGGGTATTACTTTTAGACTTACTCTTTTATTCTAAGTATTATATCTCTTAGATTATATAACTTCTCTTATTAATATATCTTTTCTTATAATAATTATAATAATAGTACTAAAGGTTTAAAAATACCTTCTTAATAAGATTAAAGATCTTAGGATTAATTATTTAAGTAACTTATTAATAATTCTTATAACTACTAATTATAATAAGCTGTTTACTAATCTAATAATAATATATAATATTAACTAGTATAATCTTAGCTATATAAAGATTATTTTTAAGTAATAAGTTAGAGCTACTTTTAGTTAATATAATAGGATTCTTCTAGATATATTATATAGTTATTATACTTATTAATATAGTCCTTTTATATCTTATATTATTATTATTTTTAATAATAGTAATATTATTTTTAGGGGTTTTTATACTAATTATTTATATAGAGGTATTATAAATTATTATTTATTCTAAGAGATATCTTTATATAAGTTAATTATATATCTTTAGAAGTATTATTTATATATATTCTACTTAATTAATAATAAGTTAGTTAGTACTATATTATCTTTTATTACTTTAACTAAGAAGTATAAGCTTACTTCTTCTAAAGGTTCTCTTATTATTAAGTATTCTTTAAATACTTTAATTTAGGTTCTTTTAATTATATCTTTAACTCTAAAGAAAGCTACTAGTAGGGAATATCCTATTAATTAGTATTATCTTTTTTAAAAAGTAAGAAGATATATAATTATATTAAATTATATAACTTCTTAGAAATAGTTATTACTCTAAATACTTTATTTTTAATTTATATATATTCAGATAAAGATATAGAAAAGTTAAATAAGGTTTTATATAAGAATAGGACCTATCCTAACTAATAGATTAAGAAAAAGAAGAAATCTAAGAATAATAATCTATTTACTATAGAAATAGTAGATATAGTTAAAAAGAATATTATTAAAAAGATTAATAATCCTTTTACTATTAATATATTTTCTATAACTCCTAGTTTTATTTAATTAAATTTAACTCTAATTAAATATAGTTATAGTTATTCTTATAAATAGTTATTCTTTTTCTTTTCTTTTTATATAGGGATAACTTAATAATATAATATAATATATTTTAATAATTTCTTTTTCTTTTATTTAGAAGTAAGGTTTCTCTAGTTAGTATTTTAGATAAGCTAAAATATTCTCTTAGAAATAGTATAAAATATATAAGATTTTTAGGTACTTTACTCTTCTTCTCTATAGATTTACTTATATAAAAGTCTTAGAAGATATTATAATAGTAAATAGATTATTCTTTACTAGTATTTATTTATAGATATTAGCTATATAATAAACTAGTAATCTATAAGTATAAGTTTATTATATATTATCTTTTATATTTCTTTAAATAGATATTTCTAGAGATATTTAAGTATTCTTATCTATCTCTTTTTTATAAGAACCCTATTCTTAGATAGAATTATCTCTTAGGATATCTTTAATAGATAGTATATCTTAGTTATCTAGTATCTATTTTTTAGAGTTTTTGTTAATTAACTCCTTATTAGAAGAGAGCTTAAGCTTATCTAGTTTATTTATTATATATTTAGATATAGTAGTAGTAGTAGTATTCATTGACCTGCTGTAGCTGATGTCAGTCAGCTATACCAGGGTTGTTATTAGACCAGCTATATAGCTAAGGAATAAAGGCGCTAGCGCTAAGCTCGGTGCTGATCAACCCTATAGTATATCTGAAGGGCATATCTAGATAAATTGCTAGCCACCACCGCCTAGAAGCGAAATAAATACAATATATAAAGGAAAATAGTAGGAGTGTATAAGCAAAATGAATAAATAAGCAAAACAAGCCAAACAGGCTAAACAGGCCAAACATAATTAATCTCTAGTGCCCTATCGATATATATCACTATACCGTAGCTAAACACCCTCTCTCTATAAGATCTAATAGATTCTATACCCTTATAGCTTTGCCCTAGAGCTCCTACTCTCTCTTACTCTCTTTTATATTACCTCCTATGACTCCCTTATATCACCGAGGTCTTATATTATTAAGATCACTATATTATATTACTATACTATAGGGATCCTATAAGGTATATTCTTAGTATTGAGCCTATTATAATATTTTATCCCTAGTATATGGTTGTTAATAAGTTCTTTTTATATTAAGAAAATATAGCCGACCGGAGCCGTATCTCTAATAATACCTTCTTTATTTTTATTGCTATACTACCCTATATATATTGATTATTCTCCGGAAGCTATAGCCTCTAGCTCTAGCTTAAATCCACTTGCTTCTCTATCTATACTGTAGAATTATCTTAATATATTAATATTAAAAATAAAATCAACCACAATATCGGAGGCTTTCTCTTCGGTTAATAATATATTAAGAGTAAGCTAAAGCTCTCTTTTAGATGGCTGGAGAGCTATCTCCTACTATTTATTAATCTAATGTTTATATTTTAGTAGGATATAATAGATAGTCTAGTTCCTAAGCTTATATTTATAGTATAGGGAGTCTTAGGTATTAATTTAATATAGATAGGATATAACTATAGCTTTCCTTAATCGGAGCTATATTATTACTAATATTATAGTTTTTTACTTCTTTTGCTAGTATTCCAGGGTCTTTTTAGTAGGTTGTTCGATTAATTGTTGTATTGTTTTTATTACCTAAACTTCTTTCTACTTCTTCTCCTATAACTCCTTTATCTCTCTCTAGATTTAGGCTTTAATAGCTATATTAAGAATTATTTTCTAATTATAGCTTAGGTTATAGACTTCTATAATTATATAGCTAGTAGTTATAGCGGCTTTCTTTATAAGCTTATTGACTTGCTTATTACTTTAGATCCCTATATATATAGGGATCTAGTAGAATGTTATATCTATATTAGTATTAGTTAAAAGATATAATATTTTAAGGGTAGAATTAAGAAAATACTAGCTGGATAATATTTATAGACAGTAGATTACTAATAGTACTGTCTAGGAGTTAGAGAAAATTGCTATATATAGTATTGTTAATTATTATTTTCGCTTAGTCTTCTAGGTAAGTTCTATAGTTATCTCTAAGTTACGATATTCTATAATATAGACTATATAGGTCTCTAGGCTTCCTATCTAACTAATTTAGTAGTAGCTATTTTTATATATTATATTAGTCTATACTATAGTACTAACTTTACCTTTATAGCTAGAACCATTAGTATAGATAATTAATAATGTAGGGCTTTCTAAAGTATAACTTTAGTGTATATATCTTCTATAGTAGCTCTCTCTTTAATAATTACCTTTAGTGGAATATACTATAGTTCCTAGATAAATACTTACTAGCTCTCTTATCTATATCCTACTAAGTTAATATCTAGGAAAGCTATTAAGTATCTGTCCTTCCGCTAGATCTATTCCTCTATTAGGATCTATCTAAACTATTGCTACTTAGGGGGTCTTTTAGTAATTATTAATTTTAGTATTATAAAGGCTAGGCCTATACGGATTCATACTATAACTTCCTTCTTAATTCTATCTATTTGTATCTATATTAATAATAAGAATAGCTTGGCTTCCAATATAGCTAGTGCTATAGTATAGAAAACACCAGAAATCAGATATATAGTATATTTCTGAATCAAATTAAATAGTCTAGCTAACTGATAGACCTATTCTTTTGACTATAGCTACTACTATACTAATATTTCATAAAGTATCTATAGTAGAACCATTACTAGATAAATTTGATATATTGCGGTTATTAATAAGCCCTATATTAAACCTAATAGGCTCTATAGGGCTTCTAATAATTTATTAGCTTTCTCTATGGCTTTAGCCTAATAGAAATTAAAGCTTAGTTCTTAATTAAACTAGAAGCTAAGATACTTCATAGGATCGGTTGAAGCCAAAATCGTAATGTTTTTGTTGTTGCTTAGTATTACTAAGAGTATTATCTAGGGCTCAGCAAGCTTAGGATGGATAAAGTATATTAGTAAGTACTTCTTAATATTGAATATAGAGGTATATTAATAGGCCTAAAGCTGGGTTTTAGTATAGATTTCTTATAGAATTTCAACGTTTTTGGCTTTATTTTTTCCTACTACAGCAACTCCAACGTTATCTACCTAGCCATTGGCTATAGACCTTTCTATAGCATATATATTAATCAGATTAGTGTTGTAGAAGAGATAGAGAATCAGCGATAGTAATAAGTCCTATAGTATACCAATTAGTGTCACAATTATACCCAATATATCTTCTAATATTCTGATTTTAGTATTGTGGCTAGTTAGGAAGGCTTTTATCCATAAAAATAGGAATCTAAGCCTCTGTTTTTGAAGGTTATAGAGTAGCTATATAAATAATATATTATCGTAGGCTCCCGATATATCTAGTATTAAAAATAATACTATTCTAAACCGTTTACTCTACGACTAGTAGACTTTATTAATCAATATCTAAACAGTATAGCCTATTAAGATACCTTATCTACCATCTAGATGGTCTTTAGATAAGAGCCTATACTTCTCTATTATATAGCTAATTTAATATATAATAATAGCCTCTAGATGTTTCCCTAGTATATTTAGTAAGACTACCAGCCGGTACAATTTCAGAATTCAATAGTTATAGCTATCCCCCTTCTATAAAATGATTATAATCAAATATTAGAAGTATAGGGAGTTATAGCCTAGCTATATATATATATTAAACAGCTTATATAGTATATCTAATACTATTAGAATTATAGTTGTAACGTACTAAAAACCGTTAGAAATCAGGTCTTCTCTAAGGGCCTTCCCTACTAGAGTATCTATAATAGCTTTTTTGATTTTATGTTTAGTTATCTCTAGAAATTCTAGTAATTCTAGATAATTAAAACCTTTTAAATCAGTTAGATCAGGCTTAGGGGGTATAGGGAAGAAAGCTTTCTAGAAGACTATAACTTTAGCTTCTAGTATCTCTATAAGACTTCCTTCTAATAATAATAATAATATAATACCCTTCTTATATATACTAAGATAATTATATACCTATTTTATAAGTTATTATAGCTCTTAAGGCCTATTCTTTATAGCTTGCTATATCTAATATTAGTAAACTAGTTAAAGCCTCTATTTAATTAGTTTAGACTTCTTATTATATACAATTATATATAAAGACTAGTTAATTAAAAGATAATATTTATTCTATTTCTTTTTTAGCTTTCTAACTTCTTTAAATACCTTCTAATAGTTTAAATTAAGACCTAGTTATACCTATAGTAATAGTTCTATTTATAGGATATAGATCTTAATTATAATATAAATTATATATAAAAAAGTACTAAATTCTAAGCCTAGCCGGTCTATAGACCTATTTTAATAGCTAAACTTATATATTAGTTTTAATAAATTTAGTAAGCTTCTTAATATCTATAGTAAGCTAATTTTATTATCTTAGAATTATAGAAGCTAGGGTTTTAATATCTAATAGTGTCTAGATTAACTAATAATTAGAATTATAGTTAATATTATTTATACGGCTATAGGAAATCAGCTGGTTAAATAGATTATTACTTATATATAAGAGGTCTAGGACTAATAATCTAATTATAGTAGTACTTTCCTCTATAGTATACTTCCTTTTCTATAATATCTTATCCTTTTCTATAACTATTTCTATCTTTATTTTATCTATAATTATAATAAAGTCTTCTCCTATATATAATATTATAGTTCTAATACTACCCTATACTATATAATATATATTTATATTACTAACTATAATATATTTATCCTTAACCTTTAGCTCTTACTATAGTAAGAAGAAGAGGTTAGAGCCTATTCTTAGCCAACAATAGAGGTTATAGATAAATAGATAGCTCTATTCTTCTCTATCTTTATTTTTCTTTATAAATATAGAATTTAATAATTATTGCTAATAAAATAATTCAACCATATGGAGGAGTCTATCTTCTTAGATACCTATATTATAATACTAGAAAGCTTATTATTAACTACTAAAGGGTATAATAACTAGAACTAGTCTAATATTAGTTAGTAAACAATATTTAATAATATATTTAACTATAGGTCTTATACTATAATTATATCAGTTTCTAGGATCTTCTAGTTATAGAGAAATAATAGTATTATATCCCTACTTATATTTATATTATATTAGATTAGTTAGAATTAATTTATTTATCCTATAAGAGGCTCTAAGAGAGGTCTAAATTACTTTTGTATAATTATAAGACTTTAGAGATCTTATTAATAGCCTCTATAGCTTATCTAGTTATAGCTATAGTATTATAGTCTCTAATATAATATAGGGAGATTAAATCAGGTTATTGGCTAAGCCTATATAGTTATATATTAGATAGTTATATTATTAGGTCTATTAGGGGTAGTAGTATTAATTCTAAGATTCTATTCTATAGTAGTAGGCTTAGTAATTCTAGTACTAAGCTTAGGGGTAAGGTTAGTAAATAACTTTAGTTATTAAAATAGATAAAATCTTTCTCTATTATTTACTTAGGACTGAAATAGTAGATATATTTTAGTAATATAGTTATTAGGGTTTCAGCTAGAGTATAAGAGTGGTTAGTCTAGCTAGTCTTTAGGATCCTACTAATATTTTCTAGATTAAATATTTTCTTAATAAGTTAAGATTAGCTTTTTCTAGTATAATATTTATACTAATATTATTTTTTACTTTAGATAGATTAGGTTTTAATAATAAAGACTATATTATTTTTTGTAGATTAAGAGGCTTAGCCTCCGGTCTTTGATTTATTTTTAGAGCCTTTTGGCTAGCTATAGCCTTTTTTATTAAGATTTATAAATAAGGCTTAGCGTAGTTAGGATATAGATATAGGTTTAGTCTCTACTATTAGATAGATTAGTATTATAATATAAGAGGCTGGTATAGCTACTACTAATATATAAATAGAGGCTTCTAATAGGGTTAGATTAATTAGTTATAGAATAGTATTTAAGCTTAGTTAGTTTAGGGCCTCTATCTAATTATCTAGATAGGTAGGGATCTAATAGAATCAGGAAGTTTTAGTTATAGCTTATTTAGCTATAACTTATATTTCCTATTATTTTAGATATAATTAGTAGGTAGTTTTATATTTATTATTATAATTAATATACTTAATAATAATAGGCTATTCTTATTTAGATAGATATTCCTAGGTTGAATATTCTACTATATAAGTATTATATTTAAAAAGATTAGGGTAGTATAACTATATATATCCAAATAGCTAATATTTCTTATACTATTTTATATAGTTATCCTAATAGAAGAGCTTAGCTTAGTAGATCTCTCTATTCTAGACTATATTATATATAATTATATTATTAGTTACTAGTAGATTAGTGATCTCTAGATTAACTAAGACTTAATACTAGTTATTTGTAAGAATAGTAAGCTATCTAGTATAGACTATTTTAAATAGGTGTCTCTTTATTAAAACTTCCTATATTATTATATTCTAATGGTATAGTTCCTTAATTATTTCCTTTCGTTTCTCTAGTAATAGCTAGATAGTATATATTATAATACTATATATAATAATACCCTATATTAATAGCTATAGCTAGATATTAGGTCTAAATATTTTTAACTAATTATTATAATACTAGAGGATCTCTATACTTACTACTATATTAGTATATAATATTATATTACTAGACTATAGTTTCTAGATAGCCTAGAAGATATATCTATTCCTAAGAGACTTAGATAACTATTTAGTAGTTAGCGCCTTCTTTATATACTCTAGCTTAACTACTAGATCGGTAAGAGACCTATCCTTTAGGGTCTCTTAGTGTTATTATAATATCTTTACTATAATTTCCTAGTTAGATTATAACTCTATAAAAAGTATACCTATAGTAGTTATATTATTACTATTCGGGAGAGAGCCTAGTGGCCTGGCTCTATAAGCTCTATACTACTAGCTTAATATATTAAAATAGACTATAGAAATAAAGCTTTAGGGTATAGTATTGGACGATACTAATAACAATATTATTAATTTAAGTGATTTTATATTTACTTAGAGGTTCTTAATAATAGTTAAGATATATTTTAAAATAAGTATATTACCCTTATAAGCTTTAGTAGTATATTCTTTTAGTTTAGAGATAAATATAGTTATAAATAGGTTCGAATAGCTATTATTTTCTATATTATCTAGTAGCTTCTAAGCTCTCTTAGTAATCTAATCTATAGTTAGGCTAGATAAGCTAAGGTTATATTTAAAATTAATAGTATTAGATATAGGAATAACCTCCTAATAGAGACTTAGTATTGAATTTTATATGTTTTTCTGACAGTTAGGATATATAAATATACTACCTAGCCACACTATATCGATAGTAGCTATTTTACTAGGTAAAACCTATATAAAACAATAGCTTACAAAGTAACTAAGACTTTAAATTAGGTTATAGGTTCCTAAGACCCCAGGAAATCCGACAATTCCAAGAATTTGATTTACTAAGAGATAGTTGTTTTTTCTATATTTAGATATAGAATAATATATTCTTTATATAATATATTTAATAATTATTTTCTTCTTTATTAAACCTTATTATACTTTATTATAGTAGAACTTCTTCCAACTCTAGTAGATAAATATTAATAATTCTAAATAGGTTAGTAGTAGTATTTTATTCTTTAGGATTCTTTATATCTCTTCTAATTAGTTAAAATAGATATTAGCTTTTTATATAGTAGAGTATATAGATTATAATATCTATAAATTCTTTAAATTATCTATAATTACTTTTAAGAGTCTTAATCTATTTATAAAAGATTAGAGATATAGTTAGATAGCTTTATTAAAATATATATCCAAAGGATATAGACTACTAGAACTTAATATAGTCTGAACTACTTACTTTTAAATTTCTTTCTACTTTTATTATATATTAATACCTAATTATTCTTTTGAAAACCTATTTTTATAATCTTACTATTATATATATAATTTATCTAGATAGTATAATTAAGGAGTAATTTATTTATCTTAGATTATATATTATTTAAATTCTATAAAATATCTAGTCTATCTATAAAGAGTAGTACTATAATAATAATATTATTATTACTAGGTATATATAGATATATACTATAAACTAAGTAAAATAAGCTATATCTAGTTATTATATATTTATAAATATATATAGTAAAAATAGCTTATATAAGATAAATATCTTATAACTTTATTAGTTTATTTATTAAATATTTAGTAAGTATTCTATCTAGGAAACTATAAAGATTCTTAACTTTTCTATTAGTTTAAGAGTAATATAGTATAATAATATAGTAGTAGATATTAAGTAAATTAATATAATATTAAATATCTCTAGCTAAGAGATTCTTATTATTATTAGATATTACTTCCTTTAATATTTTATAATTTATAAAAAGATAATTATATAAGAACTTTCCTAATAACGTAATTCCCGGTCGGGCTGTACACCCGGCCGAGCTGTACACCCCAACCCATTAGAAAAATTTAAATCGATATATATTGGCCAACATATATTAATTTAGCTAAATAACACGATTTATATATCGATTGATCTTATGGCCAATATTCCCACATCCACTACACCGAGGCAGAGCCCTTTTGGCTGGCTGACCTGGCTGAATAGGCGTTTTGCCCTATATATTCGAATCCACCGGAGTAGCTTCATCTAGTAAATTTAGCTGCGTAGCTAATTATAGGCCCTCTTTAACCGTTAAGCTAGTATTATAGGGTATCTACCTATTTGATCGATTGCGTTTTTGGCGTTTTTTCTTATTGGCTATATATAAATTTGCGTTTTCCTGTGCTAGTAACGCTGTATTATATAACGATATATAATAACCTTTAATAATTTAATCTAATATAGTCTTCGATAGGCTTAGTAAGCTATTTAACTATTGTTTTAATAGATCTTTCATCATAGAAGCTTGTTTTTATAGTTAAATAATAGTTCTTAGCATTTTTAGTATAAATTAGCTAGATCTACTACTTAGTCAGCTTCCTAGGGGTATTAGTATTCGTAGAGAGATATTAAACTTCAAAAGTACTCTTTCTAGATTAATAAGCACTAGGCTAGTAGCTATAAAACTATTTTAAATAATAATTGGCTTTTTGAACACTTCTAGTCTTATACATTGGTAGTCATCCAGAAAATTAAACTTATTAATATAGTTATAGCCTATACGTGTAAGATTACTTATAAAGTGACTATACACACATTTAAGCACTGCGAAATATCTAATATTAAGCAGTTATAATAAATACGAAGAATACATAGGTATACAAAGTGGTATAATATTGTTTTCTACACAAATCTAGTTAAATTTAGCTATAAGATAGCTACTATAGCTATTAAGAATTAATAGCTAAAACCAGCCATATACACACGAATTTATACATAGGATAAATAGTTTCTATAGCTAACATAGGCCAATTTCATCGGTAGTCCAGCTATTATTTAAGATCTTAAATTGCCAATCTTTTGGTAGATTATCAAACTAACTAACTATAGTAACTTAACCTTTAAAAACTATATATAGCAGTAGCAAATAGCTATCTATATAAATAGTTTTAATAATAGTAACCCATTCGTAGTTTCCTAGTTATAATATAGCTCTCCAACTATAGTATCTAGTCCGTATAACTACTTTTTGTATTAAAATAAGACCCATTACAAATCCTATCTTATCAAAGTTATAAATATCCTCTATTTAGATATTATTATCGTCAATAGCACATTGTACGGTCATAAACCACTCTCGTAGCGATTTAGGATCTTCGTTTAATGCGTGTTGATAGTCGTAATACCTAGAGAAGCATAATCGAATCTCTTCACGTCGATTTATAAAGCTTAATAACCAATTTTTACTAACTGTTAGTAGAGGGTAGCTACTACACACAACTAGTAGTATATTAGCCATCTCTCGTATAGTAACTAGCCTAGGCGCTGCTCCACACGTATCCATAGAGATTATCCATTCAATAAGTGAATCCTCTTCTAATTATATCAGTTTATGGCCATTTAGACGTATATCAACATATGATTGTACACCATTAACGCACATAGCCAGCGTTATATAGGGAATATCGTATAGCTTTGCTGCTGCGCGGAGAGAGTTAATACAGCCATCTTTAATATCTTTAACGGCTAATAAGATCCTACCCTCTTTTCCGGCAGAATTTCGAGACGATTGGGCGCGAATTGGTGGCATAGTGGCTGGTTAAAGTTGGTATATTGGTAGGAAGATATGATTTTTGATGGGGTGTACAGCTCGGCCGGGTGTACAGCCCGACCGGGAATTACGTTACTTCTTTAGTAGTATATAAAATAGCTTTTATAATAATCTAATCTATAGTATAGTTAATAATAGTAATAATCTATCTATTATTATTTAATATATAAGAAAGATAACTAATTAAGTTAATTCCTTATTATTTAAATAGAAGTATACTATTAGAAACTATATATCTAATAGTCTCTTACTCTAATCCTTTCCTTAGATTTTAGCTTATTTAATATTATAGATACTTCTAAGTAGTTTCTATTGTCTTTTTTTTTTATATTTAATTACTATATATATAAATAGACTACTCTATTTAATCCTAGCTATTCTAAATAATTAAATTCTTTATATAGGTATTATAATAATTCTCTATAAAAGATTAGTTCTAAGAATAGGGTATAAACCTTATTTTTATAGATAAAGACTAACTAATAATAAACTATACTCTTAGAGTATATTAATAATATAATATTATAATAGCTTAAGTTTAGAATAAACTTCTTTATAGTATTTATAAGTTTTTTATTAATAAGTAATATATTTATATTAAAATATATTTCTATAACTAATAGCTATTCTTTTTTAAGGATTTTTATAAATATTTATTTAGAAATAGTTTATAAAGTAATAAAAGTAGTATCTTAAATTAGAGGGAAATTAGATAAATTTATAGGATCTTCTTCTAGAAAGTCTAGTCTTCTACTAATAGTATTAAGTATAATAGCTTCTTTATCTTTCTAATACTAAATCTTTAGATTATATTTTTAGAATTTAATAACCTATTTAATAAGTCTTTTACTATAGATTATAGTTATTTATAAATATTATAAACTTATATAATTAGTAATAATAAATATTTTTGTACTATCTTTAATATAATAATCCTAAATATATAATATTTCTTTAATAGTAAGTAGTTCTTTCTTTTAGATAAAATAATTTAATTCTATATTAATAAGCTTCTAACTATTAAATATAACTAGATATATCTTTTTTTATATATTACTCTAGTATAGAACTATTCTAATAGTTTATTTTAATATATTTATTTTAATTATAAAAGGTTTTATAAGGTTTAGTTAAATTAATATAAATATAGTAATTATAAGCTTTTTTATTCTTTAAAAAACCTATTTATAGTTTATTAACTAAGAAATTAGATAGAGCTTATTATAATATAATTCTATATCTAGTTCTTTTAATAATTTATATAATAGTATATAGATTTTAGTAAAATTATGAATAAATTATTAGTAATATATTATAAGATTAAGGAATTATTATACTTCTTATATATTCCTAGGTTATAGTTATAATATAATTATATTAACTTTAGTAGATATAGATAAAAGCTTTCTATCTCTAAGATAAAATCTATAGAATTTAATCTTTTTTAATATAATTTAATACTTCTTAGGAGATATATATAACTAATATTTTTATAAAATATCTAAAACTATTAAGTATTAATAGTACTTCTTTATAGTATCTAAGAAAATAAGGATATTATTAAGATAGATAATAACTATTTGGCTAAGAAAGGGTTATAAAATATTATTTATAATTAATTAAAATATTACTAGGGTATTATATAACCTAAAAAGTATAATAAGCTATTTATACTTTCTCTAAATAGTATTAAATATAATCTTTTCGATTAATTCCTTTTCTATATAAACTTACTAGTATTTAGAGATTAAATCTATCTTAGATATAATTTTAGTAGTTCTAATATAGTCTAATAAATCTTAGATATATAGTAATAGATATCTATTCTTTAATATTAGTTTATTTAATATATAGTAATCTATATATATCCTCTAGTTACTATTTTTTTTAGAATAAATAAGGTAGGAAAGCCCTAAGGACTAGTAGATAGTTGAATTAGATCCTTTTCTAATAGTTCTTAAACTTATTTTGATTATTCTTATAGCTTTAAGTTAGATAATAAGTATAAATTAATATTAATAGATATAGTATCTCTAGTATAGATATTATAAGAGATAGCTTATTCTAGTAATAACTCTTAAGATAATACTAATTTATATATATTTTAATAATTATTTAAGATAGTATAAATCTTTAAATTAGAATAATTTAGTATCTTCTCTTTAGATATAGTATTTTTAGTAGTTAGATAGATTATATATAATATATCTCTTATTTTACCCTTTAATATATATCTAGCTTATTTTATTAATATTAAATTTAGCTTTAGGTTATCTCTTTTAAGTAGATAATAACTTCTTTATTTATTAATATATATAATATATAAATAACTTCGATTATAAATCTTTATAATAGATATTCTCTAATTAATATCAAGGTTCTAATAATATAAGAAATCCTTCCCTAATATAAGCTTAAACTCTAGAATATTAAGGATCTATATAGTAATATTAGTATACTAGCTTCTAATTATAATTAGTAGTTATATATAAAACTATATTATTAGATTATTACTATTTAGTAGATAAATATATATATCTTTATAGGTTTACTTATAAAGATAGTCTGATCTATTTTAATATAAGAAAGTTATAGAAATAAAGGTATATAAAGTACTATAGTCTAATAAAGTATAAATAATTATATCTTAATTTAGGCTATATACTAAACTTATATAGTATCATAGTAAATTACCTATTATATAAAGATATATATTAATATATATAATATTATTCTTTTTCTTCTTCTTTAACTCCTATAAAGCCTCTAGGATAGTAGTAACTTCTATAGTTAGATTAAGCTAATTAGGACTATTATTAACTAGTAATTTTAAAGCCTTTCTTAGATAACTAGTAAAGGTTCTATATTTAATAGTTATATTTTTTTTTTTTTTAAGTTTTAATTCTTCTTTAAATAATTATAATTATAGGTAATATAACCTGGTTTATTATAATTATAGTATCTAAATAAGCTATTTCTATAATTAGATTATCTTTAATTATAGTTCTAATTAGTATTATTTAATAGTATAGTATCTAAGTCTATAGTATTAGGATTGTAATTATATTCTTAGTTATTATTCTTCTTCTTGATATAACCTATGATTAAGACTCTCTATTTATACTATATAAATCTTTTAATAATATTAAGTATAGTACTTAGATAGTTATAGTCTTTAGCCTATTATCTCTAGAGAGGTATATTTATACCTTTTTATAGGAATTGAATAAGTATTAGCTTAGATGTATTAATTCTATATTCTATTATAACTTCTTATAAGTCTATTATATAATTAATAAAGCTATAGTCTTTCTAATAGTACTTCTAGAAACAATCCTATCTTTTCTCTTTACTAAGATATTTAGAAAACTTATATTTAATCTATTTATAGTATATAGTAAAGATATATATAGTATAGGTTAGATTAAATATATTAATATATTTATTATAGTATCTCTAAGTATAAGCTATATAATTCTTAAGAGCTTTATTAGAATAGATAACCTTGTTATACTCTTCTAGTTTAGATCTAGTAAAAAAGTGATTTTATAAAAATAATATTTATAATTATATAGGTACTTTTGTATAGTATTATTTTTAATCTAGCTATTATATTCTTCAATAGGATAGATATCTTTTATTAATATATACTTAATAATTAATATATTTTCGGATAGTTAGTTTAATATAGATATAGAATATTTAGATAATAGTAATATAGATACTATAAGTATTAGCTATAGTATATAAGCTTATTATTTATTCTAGAATACTTAAATAGTATTATATATTAATATTATAATAGTTATATAATTCACTAAGTTATTATTCTATAGGGTAGTATAATATTCTATAAGTTTAGTAAGTAATATTTATAATACTTAGAGGGTCTCTTTATCTAGTTTAAATATTATTAATCTATTTAGTAATAACTACTATAACTATTATTCTATATTATTAAATATTAGTCTTCCTAGTAAGATTTAATACTATCTAAATAGCTTTTCTTTAATTTGAAGTTCTTCTAAAAATAACTAGATCTCTAATATTAATTAATATTTTATATTCCTTTAAGTATACTACTATAGTAATACTCTAGTCTTATATAGATAAATAGTACTATAATAGTTTAAAGTAGAAACCTTTTATAGTAAATAATATATAATTATATATAATCTTTATAGAAATCCTTTAATTTATATATACTTAATTAATATTAGGTAGTCTTTAGTATATAATTATAGTAATTACTTCTATATAGTGATTTTTAAGTAGAAATCTTTATAATATAACACTTTTAGTATTATTCTATTACTAGTATTATTCTAGATCCTCTATATTTTAGTAGATCTCTATACTATTAGATCTTCTATAAATAGATATATATATTCTTAGCTAATATAGTGATTATATCTAAATAATCTTATAGAAGATACTATTAGAAGATAATACTACTAGATAAGATCTTTATAGCAAAATTAGTATATTATATAGATATATCTAGCTATAGTAAGAGAAACGACTATATAATATATACTAAGTAAAAAGATAAATAACATAAATAGGCTTAATTAGATTAGATCAGGCGGTATAGATATTATAGTAGTAGATATAACAAGAATACTAATATTAAGATCTTAGGGTGCGAACGGGTATATATTACTAAGTTAGGGGAAACGATAGTTAATATATATATACTGGTTAAACAAACACAGTAAACAGATAGGGCTTGATCATATATGATTAGCTAACTATAATAGATAGTAACAGATATAAATATAGATATTACTATATATAAATAAATATAATAGATCGTAATATATGAAATATATAGGGAGAATTAGATAAAAATATCTTATCCTCCCCTACTTAATCAAAGATTGTCTTAATCTTAAGTATTCGTATAGAGCAGTAGTATATAAAATATCTATAATATAATTATATATATAGAGGATTATAAATATTTATAATTTATCTTTATAAGAGTGCCATATAGCTCGATTTCAGCTAATCCTGAATTATCTTATATATTAGTTTATATTAGTATATCTAGCTATATAGTAAATAGTCTAATTATATTATAAATATTATATAAGGGAATACTAGTAATATTAAAGATTATTATATAATTTATAGTAGTCTAGGGATATAGAGGTAGCAAAGCCTTATAAGTTACTTTTCTAGCTTCTAGATTAATAGTCTTAGGCTTAATAGTAGCCTATTAGTTGTTTCTAGATAGTTCTAGCAATAATATAGTAAATAGTAAAAAGGGAAAGACTATAATAACAGTTTGTATAGGGTTTTCTGAATAGTATTATAATTACTACTTCTAGTATTATAAATATCTATATTAGCCTAAGATCTCTTACTTAGCTTTATAAAGCTTTTTATCTATAGGGATCTATATAAAATATTAACCTTCCCCTAACTATAAGCCTTCTTTCTCTTTAATTTCCTATTGGTTTAATAGTTAGTATTACCTTATTATTATATTATCTTCTTTTAGTAGTATAGTTCTACTTATATTTGAAAAGCTTACTAATACTATCTTTCGGCTTATTTACTATCCTTCTTATATATTATTATTTTTTATGCTCTCTTTCTTTATATAATTCTCTTCTTGTACTTCTCTTCTTATATATCTTATTATGTCTCTTCTTTTCTAATAGATATAATTCTAGATCCTTATAATATTACTTAAGCTAAATATAAGCTAATATCTTGTTTCTTATAGAAATATTAGATATTCTACCCTCTAATATAAGTATAATTGTACCCTAGAACTTTAGTATTAGACCTTAATTTATAAAAGCTATTATATATAGCAAAGGTATTAATATATTTAGCAATACCTTCCTTCTTAACTTCTAATCTACTTCTAATCTTATATTTATTACTATACTAGTTATATATAATGTAGATTAGTATAATATTAATAATATTAAAGTTAATTTAAAAAGGTAAAGATATATATATATTACCTAACAAATCAGAATAACTATCTTTTTATTATATATATATTATTTAGTAGGTTATAGGCCTTTTCTTTTATATATAGTTATAATTCTTAATTATAGAAATATTATATTTAGTAGCTCTTATACTTTATATATATATAAGAATACTATAAATAGATACTCTTTCTATTAGAATCCTCCTAAGAACCTTATTTACTTTATATAAAATACTTATCTAACTTTCTATTATTATATCTTTTACTATCTAGTTAAAGATCTAATTATAGAAGAAAATAATTATAATATAGAAGAAACTTCTTCTCCTATAATTATACTATAAAAGTATTATATTACTATCTCTATATCTTCTTTTAAGAAGACTATCTTTTATCTCTAAGAAGCTATATATAACTATTCCTACTTTAATAACTCTAGAGACTTTAGTTTATACTAAGTTAGTTCTTTCTCCTATAAGAAAGACCTAGAAAATCTAATCTACTTTTCTTATAGCTTTCTCTTTCTCTTCTAGTCTAAAAGGATTTATCTATACTACTAATATTAAGCGTCTTAGTAGTCTAGTTTATCTAATAGACTAGTATTTTTCTCTACTAGATAATTATAATATCTACTATTATCTTAAAACTAGTAAGTTTAAGCTAATATTAGTAATATATAATTAACTATTTTTAGTAAAGTCTTATTTAATCTATAATTATATATAAATCAAGATAGTTCTAAAAGAAAATAATATTATTAAGTATAATAAGAGTAAAGCTAAATCAGAAAGGAATCTTTTTATACTTAATATAGTTAAGACTATATCTTAAATAGTTATTCTACCTATAAAAAAGAATAATTATTATAAAAGGAAGTTAGCTCTTAAGAAAGAACTTAGAGAGTTTATAAATATTATTTATAAAGAGCCTAACCCTTTTATTTATAATAATTCTAAACTTTCTATTTATAATACTTCTAATAATAAGCTTTTATTCAATACTTTATTTAAATCTTCTATAACTTCTTTAAAGAAGGCTATTATTAAATAATCTATTTATTATAGTTAGTCTTATAAGAATACCTCTATATAATTTATACTATTTTATACTATTTTATAATACTTTATAATATTCCTAGGGATAATTTTTAGTATTTTCTATTTATGATTTAATTATATTTTTCTTCTATATTTTTAGCTAGTACTTAATAAGCCTTATATATCTAATATAAATCTCTACTTTATTCCTCTTTCTCTTTTTATAGATTTTATAACTTAGTCTTTAGGATTATAATAGTAAAGGGATTATCTTTTATTAATATCTTTTTATATATTATTATAGTATATAGAATATTTCTTCCTAGAAGAATATCTTCTTCTATATCTATATCTTTGTTTTTAGAGATATACCTAGCTTTATTATTATTACTTAAGTCTAAACTTAACTTTTCCTATAACTCTTTAAGATTCTTCTATTTTGGATCTTCCTATATATATTAGTATTTTATTATATATCTATATACTTTCTTAATAATATATTCTATAATTATATCCTTCTTTACTAAACTTTACTATATATTATTATAGTAGAACTTATTCTACTTTTTATAAATAAAAGTTAATAGATCTAAGTAAGTTAATAATAGAGTATTATTCTTTAGGATTTTCTAAATCTCTTTAAGTCTTTTTAAGTTTAAACTAATTTATTATATTATAGTTTAAGTAGTTTATAATATCTATAGTAACTTTAGGTTATCTACTTTTATTTCTAGAAGTCTTAATTTATTTATAAGATTTTAAAGTATATAGTTAAATAACTCTACTAAAGTATATATTCTAAGAATATAGATTACTAGAATATAATATAGTCTAAACTACTTACTTTTAAATTTCTTTCTACTTTTATTATATATTAATACCTAATTATTCTCCTAGAAGCTAGTTTTTATAACTTTACTATTATAGATATAACTCTTTTTAATTATATAATTTAATAATAATTTGTTTATGTTTATTTATATATTATTTAAGTTCTATAGTATATCTAATCTTTTTATAAAAGGTTATACTACTATTATACTATTATTATTACTAGGTATTTATAGTTATTTACTATATACTAAATAAAATAGACTAAATCCTATTATATTATATTTATATATATATATAATAAAAATAGTCTACGTTAAGTAAAGATCCTATAACTTTATTAGTTTATTTATTAAATACTTTATTAGTATTTAGTCTAATAATCTATTAAAGTTTTCTATCTTTCTATTTAGGATATGATTTTATAATATCTTCTATATCCTTTTTTATATTTAACTACTATATTTATAGGTAAATAACTTTATTTATATTTAGATATTCTAAATAACTAAACTCTTTATAGAGATATAGTAACTATTCTTTATAAAAGAGAGGTTCTAGATAAGATATATAAATCTTATCTTTATAGATAAAGATTAACTAACAATAAGCTATACTTATAGACTTTATTAGTAACTTTATATTATAGTATAATAAGTTTAGAGTAAACTTTTCTATAGCTTTTATAAGTTTCTTATTAATAAAGAGTATTCTTAAATCTAAATACTTTTCTATAGTTACTAACTATTCTTTTTCTAGGACTTTTATAACTATCTATTCTACTATAGTTAAGATTATAATAAGAATAGTATTCTAAATCAGAGGAAATAATATATTTATAAGGTCTTTACTAATAAAATCCAGCCTTTTACTAATAATATTAGAAATAATAACCTCTTTATCTTTTTAATACTAAATCTTTAGATTATACTCTTAATATTCTATAATCTAATAAATAAACTATTTACTATAGATTAATAATATTTATAAATACTATAAATCCTAATAATTAGTTATAATAGTTATTTTTATACTATCTTCTAGATAATAATCCTATAGATATAAGGCCTCTTTAATAGCTAATAACTCCTTTTTATATATAAGGTAATTTAATTCTATACTAGAAAGCTTATAACTATTAAAGATTATAGAATAAAGTTTTCTATTCTTATCTATTTAGTTTAGGACTATCCCAATAATCTATTTAGATATATTAGTCTCAATTATAAATAGTTTTATTAGATTAGATTAGATTAATATAAAAGTAGTAGTAATAAGATACTTTAGTTATCTAAAAGCTCTTTTATATACTACTAATTATAAAATTAGATAAAGCTTATCTTTTTAAAGCTGCTTATTAAGCTTCTTTAATAATTTATATAAAGATATATAGATTCTAGTAAAATCCTTAATAAACTATTAGTAATATATTATAAGTCCTAAGAATTACTAGACTTTATATATATTTATAAGCCTTAGCTATAATATAATTATATTAATCTTTACTAATATTACTAAGATTTATTCTCCTCTAATATAGAACCTATAGAACTTAATATATATAGTAGTAATCTTATATTTTCCTAGTATAGTATATAACTAATATTCTTTTAATATAGCTAATATTTTTTTAAGATACTTATAGTATTCTTCTATAGTTTTTAAGAAGATAAAGATATTATTTAAATAAACCACAACAAATTAGCTAAGAAATAGTCTTAAAGTATTATTTATAGACTAGAAAGTAATAGATATATTATATAGCTTAAATAGTATTATAATCTACTTATATTTTCCCTATATTATATTAAAAATAATCTTTTTGATCAACTATACTCTTATTTAAACCTACTAGTATCTAGATATTAAATCTATCTTAAATATAATCTTAGTAATATCTATATAATTAAGTAGATCTTAAATTTATAATAATAGATAACTATTCTTTAATATTAATCTATTTAATATATAATAATCTATATATATCCTCTAGTTACTATTTAGTTTTATAATAAATATTATAGAGAACCTCTAAGTACTTATAGATAGTTAAATCAGATCCTTTTCTAATAGTTTAAATATTTATTTCTTCTACTCTTATAGCTTTTACTTAGATAATATATATAAGTTAATATTAATAAATATAGTATCTCTAATATATATATTATATAAAATAGCCTATTCTAATAGTAACTCTTATAGTAATATTAACTTAAAGATATCTTTATATTCTTTTAGGCTAGTATAAATCTTTAGGTTTCTATATATAAGAATCCTAAATAACTTAAATATTCTAAACTCTTCTACTATCTTTAGATATATAATATACTATACTTCTTATATAGATTTATATTTTAATTCTTTCTATATTTATCTAGCTAATATTAAATTTAGCTATAGGTTATTATTATTTAAGATATATCTATATTAATTATTAATCTATATAATATATATTTAGCTATAATTATAAATCTTTATAATAGATATTTTCTAATAGATCTTAAGATTCTAATACTTTAAGAAATCCTATCTAAGAATAAGTTTATATTCTAATAAATTAAATATCTATACTAAAATTAGTATATACTAGCTTCTAAAAGCTATTAAGAGATAAATCTTTAATCTTATAATAAGTCTCTCTCTATTAGATATTTAAATATATATATCTAAGCTTATTTTATAATAGTTAGGATATAAATAATTTTTCTTAAGGAAGTTAATAAAAATAAAGATATAAGAAGTACTATAATTGAATAAAATACAAATAATTATATTTCTATCTTAGCTATATACTAAAACTTTATAGTATAATAAGAAATCTCTTATAGTATAAAGATCTATCTTAATATTAATAAGTTTAGCTTTCTTCTTATATTTTTTTATATTTTCTAGCTTTTATAAAATAACTAGAGTAGTAGAAACTATTAATACTAGATCTATATATACTAGTAATTTCAAAGTCTTTTTTATATAACTAATAAGAGTTTTAATTATCTTAGTTATCTTTAGTTTTTTAACTTCTTAGTATATCTAGAATCCCTATTCTAACTCTTTTTAGATAATTAATAATTCTATTTAATATACTTTTTCTTATTATAATTAAAATATATCTAAGTTTATTTCTATTAGTTATTCTTTAATTTATTTATAGATTTAAGAATATCTAAATCTATTATATTAGGATTATACTAGTTACTATATAGATTACTACTTCTATTCTTCTTTTCTAGATAGCTAGTAATTATAGTTTCTTATTTAAACTATATAAAATACTTAATTATCTCTATAAGTCTTATTAAATAATTTTAGTTCTCTATCTAATACTTCTATAACTATATTTTTATATCCTTCTATAGGAATTAAATTAGAATAGTCTCTAATATCTTAATTCTATATTTAGCTATAGTCTTTTAGAGATCTATTATATACTTAATAAAGATATAATCTTCTTAATAACTCTTCTAGAAGTAATCCTATTGTTTTTTACTACTAAGATATTCTAAGAACTTATATTTAATCTATATCTTATATACTATAAATATATAAACTTCTTAGTTTAGATCTATAACTATAATATATTATTTATAATATTTCTAAAACTAAGCTACTCTTCTTTTAAAAGCTCTATTAGCTTAAATTATCTTATTATATTCTTCTAGTTATACTCTAATAAACTATATAATCTTATAAAAGTAGTATTCATAATCATAGAGATACTTTTATATAATATTATACTAAATTTAGCTATTATATTTATTAATTATATAAATACTCTTTATTAATATATATTTAGTAGTTAATATATTTAACTATATATAAATAATATTAGATATAGTATTATTATACTAGGTAGCTTATAGTACTTCTTATCCTATATATTCCTATTTAAATATAGTAGTAATCTAGATAATAATTTTAGATATAACTATTAGATTACTATTAATACTCTATATATTTATATAAGTCTTTATAAATACTAATAGTAGAATAGAAAGTATATATATAGTTTACTTATTTATAAATAAAGCTTACCGATAATCTTCTAGTTCGTTATTAATAGCTTTATATAAATAATAATTATCTATTACTATTAATATATTCTAGTCTTTTCTTTAGCAAAATTAAATATATTAACTCTTCTTTTCTTTATAGTAAAGTTCTTCTAAAGATATTAAGACCTTACTATATTCCTCTTTTTATTTCTCTTAGAGATAATTATATTATAGTTCTTAACTACTAGTCTCTAGTTTTGCTTAGAAGGATACCCCGAAATAGTATAGTCAATATAATATAATATAATAGCTTAAAAATAAAGCGTTAATATATATAGATCTATAAGATTTACTATATTTTACTTATACTTAAAGCTTTAACTATCTGATTATAGTAGTTTATACTTATTCTATAAACTTTAGCTTTTAAATTCCCTTAGATAAAAGTTATATATATAGTATTAAGCTTCTATATACTATTACTATATTAAGATCCCTTTAGTAGACCTTATTGCCTTTTGAATCGTTTTTTCTAGGGTTGTATAGATATTTATATTATACCTTTAGTAGTCCCTGATAGGCTACAAAAGGTATTATCTTTAAAATAATGCTACTATATAAGATCTTAGGGTATGAACGGGTATATATTGCTAAGTTAGGGGAAACGATAGTTAATATATATATACTGGTTAAACAAATATAGTAAATAGATAGAGCCTGATTATATATGATTAGCTAACTATAATAGATAGTAATAGATATAGATATAGACGCAACTATATATAAACGAATATAATAGATCATAATATATAAAATATATAGGGAGAATTAGGTAAAAAATATCTTAATATAGTAGGATAATATAGGAAATAATATAGTATAGGAAGATAAAAATTTAACAATATTCTTATTTTCTCTAAGATCTATCAAGAATATATAAAATATCTTTATTTTATATTTAAAAGATTAAAAGAAATATAGTTATTTACTAAAGTCTTTAAATATTAATTCTATAAGAAATAAATTAAATTCCTTAGTTTTATTATTAATTAAAATAATATCTCTATAAACCTAGAATAGATTTAAGCTATTTAATAATAGAAATAGTCTATATTCTATAAAAAGATTTAAGTCTTTCTAAGATTTTATAACTTCTATTAAAGATTTATTAAAAAATACTTCTTAATTATATTATTATTTATAAAGCTTCTTAAGAAAAGTAAAAATAGGAAAAAACTAAGGAATATTAAGCTAAATAACTATAAATTAAAAGTATTTTAAGATCTTATTAATGTCTTTTTAACTATATCTTTTTTATAATATTTTAGGCTTTAGAATAAATAAAATCCTTTTATAACTAAAAAATTAGAAGATATAGTATTCTATTATTTTCTAATTAAAGAAATTCTTATTTATATAATAGAATTATATAGTATTAGATTAAAAGTTATTTATAATTATTTATTTATTTAAGAAAGACTAATCCTATAAATAGATTATCTTATTATTTTTTTAAAAAAAATCTCTATTTATAAAAAAGATATTAGAACTAATTTATAAAAGGATTATAATTAAATTATTTATAAAAATATAGTAGCTTATTATTAATATAATATTATTTAGAAAAGAAAATAAAACAAATTAAAAATTAATAATTATAACTATATTAATTTAGAGAAATCTATTATTATCTTTTTTTTTAATTATAAATAGTTTAACTAATAATTTAGAATTAAAGTTAAACTAGATTTAAAATAATATTATTACTTCTATAGATTAAAAGAATCTAAAGAAAACTATAAATAAGTCTAGTAAAGTTAATTATTTAGATCTAAAAGATAATAAAAAAGTTTTCCTAAGTTAAGACTATAATATAACTAAGTTTCTTCTAAATTAAAATTATGATATAATATATTATAAGATTTTAAGTTACTCTTGATTTATATTCTTTTAAATAATATTTATAATAACTATAAATAAAGATCTACTTATAGATAAATTCCTAAAAGAACTAGAATTATTAATCAAAAAACTTTAAGATAAGAATAAAATAATCTAGAAAAGAATTAATATAATAGAAAAATATACTATAAAAAAATTTTTAAAATATTAACTCTAAGAAACTTTTATATTATAAGAAATATCTTTTATATTCTTATTATTAAGAATCTAAGATAAAAACTAATTAAACTCTATTATAATAAATAACTTATAGAATATTTTAAAAGAATATATATAAAAGAACTTTTAAAAAGGAAATTCTATTAGAAATATTTATTAAAAAATATATAAGAATATATTAAAATATACCTAGTAGTAGTAGTAGTAGTAGTAGTAGAATTTATTAACCTATTGTAGCCTATAAAGTAGGCTATACTAGGGTTATTATTAGGCTAGCTATAGCTAAGAAGAATAGTATTAGTATTAGGCTTAGGCTTTGGGTATCTCTAAGTATATCTAAAAGATATATCTAAGTTACTTATTATTATTAAAGAAGTGAAGTAAATATAATATAGATAAAGGAAATACGGAAAGAGTATATAAATATAGCAAATAAACAAACAAAAATAAATATGTTAAATATATTAAATATAATGGTGATCTCCTGATAATATATATTATTATATTATAGCTGAACTCCCCTCTAAGATCTTATATTATCTATTACTTATAGTCTTTAAGCTTTATTCTTTATAGTTTTGATCTATAAGCTACTTTCTACTTCTAATTAGCTTTTTTATATTACTAAGGTCTTAAATTATTAAGATTACTGTTATATTATATTACTATATCTTAAAGTCTCTTTATATTATTAAGGTAAGTTCTTAGTATTAAGTCTACTACTTATAATATAGTATATCCTTTTTTATAAAAGCTATTTATTAATTAAGTTCTTTTAATATTAAGGGGATATAACTAACTAGAGTTATATCTCTATAAGTACCTTCTTTATCTTTATTAGTATACTATTTTATACTATTCTTATTTATCTATATCTATAATATCTACTAGCTTATATCTAATTATCTCTAGATCTATAGTATAGAACTAGCTTAATATATTTATAGTAAAGATAAAGTTAACTATAATATTAGACATCTCCTTTTTTATAAGAAGTATATCTAGATTAGTTAGTTAAAGCTTTTTTATATAGTTTAAGGCTTATTATATATCTTTTATCTATTTAGAGTTTATACTCTAGTAGGATATATCTTACTAATTAATCTCTAAGGCTATACTTATATTATAGTATATTATAGATATTAATCTTTATTAGATAAATTACTATACTTATCTTCCCTATATATAGCTATATTATTACTAATATCGTAGCTTTTTGTTTCTTTTACTAGTATTCTAGAGTCTTTTTGTTTAGTAGCTTAATTAGATATTATATTACTTTTGCTATTTTTATTCTCCTCTACTCTTTCTTCTATACTTCCTTTACCTTTTTCTAGATATAGGCCTTTATAGCTATACCTAGGATAATTATATAGTCTTATATAGTATTGTAGTTAATAGTATATCTAGTAGATATTATAGCTTTTTTAACTAGCTTATTAATTTTCTTATTACTAAAGATCTCTATATAAATAAGAATCTAGTGGAACTTAATATTAATATCTATATTAATAAGGATATATAGTATCTTAAGGATAGAGTAAAGGAAATATTAGCTAGATAATATCTATAGATAATAAAGTACTAAAAGTACTACTTAGAAGTCTAAGAAGACTATAACTTATAGTATATAAACTACTTATATAAAATAATTATAAGCTCTTTTTTAGATTAACTTTATTATTATCTCTAGGCTATAATACTTTATTCTATATACTATTATTATTTTTAATATATCTATCTAGCTCTAGAGAAAGCTATTACTTTTATAGGTAATATTTATCTATATAAATACTCTTTAAGAATCTTATCTTTATAGTTAGAGCTATCTATATAGATAATTAAAGATACTAGATTTTTAAAGATAATTACCTATAGATAAGTATTCTTTATAGTATCTTTATCCTTAATAGATACTTTTAATAGTATTTATTATAGTTCTTAGATAAATATCTACTAACTCTTCTATATTCTTATTATAGATCTAAGAGAAGCTATTAGATATCTATCTTTCTACTAGACTTACTCCTCTAAGTATATCTATCTATAGAAATACTATTAAGAGGCTCTCTTTATAATTATAAGTTTTAGAATAGTAAAGGTTAGGCCTATATAAATCTATATAGCTATCTCCTTCTTAATTTAATCTATCTAGATCTATATTAATAGTAAAAATAGCTTAGTTTCTAAAGCTATAAGTATAATAATATAGAAGATACTAGAGATTAGATATATAGTATATTTTTAGATAGAGTTAAATAGTATTATAAGCTTTCTTATTTATTCCTAGGTTTATAGTTATTACTACACTAATATTTTATATAGTATCTATAATAATACTACTATAAGATAGATTTAGTATATAACTATTATTAATAAGCCCTATATTAAGCTTAAGAGACTCTATATTACTTCTAAGGACTTATTCACCTTCTCTATAGCTTTACTTTAGTAGAGATTAAAGCTTAATTCTTGATTAAGCTAGAAGCCTAGATATTTAATTAGTTTAGTAGCTACTAGTATAGTAATAGTAATTAGGTTATTAAATATATTTATATCTAGAAGGATAAAGGATATAAGTTTAGGCTTTATTAGCTCTAGATATATAAAATAAAGTAGTAAATACTTCTTTATATTAAATACTAATATATATCTATATACCTAGAGCTATATTTTAGTATAGATTTCTTATAAGATTACTATATTCTAAGTCTTACTCTTACCTACTATAATAACTCTTATATTATCTATTTAGCTGCTAGTTATCGACCTTGCTATAATATAAGCTTCTAGTAGGTCTATATTATAAAAGAGGTATAGAATTAGGGATCATAATAATCCTTATAGAATATCTATTAGTAGAGGAATTATATCTAAGATATCTTCTAGTATCTGGATCTTTATATTATAGTCTTTTAAGAATATCTATATCTATAGTATTAGATACCCTAGGTACTATTTCTATATATTATAAAGTAATTATATATATAAGATATTATTATAAGCTCTAGAGATATCTAATATTAGAAATAAGACTATTTTATTCTATTTTCTTTAGGCTTAGTATATTTTATTAATAAGGATTTATATTGTATAGTTAGTAAAGATTCTATATCTCCTACTAAGATAGTCTTTTAGTAATAGACTATGTTTTTCTACCGGAAAACTAATTCTATATATAATAATAGCTTCTAAATACTTCCTAAGAGTATTTAATAATACTATTGACTAGTAGAACTTAGATATTTAATAGTTATAACTATCTCTTTTATATAGTACTATAATAATTAATTATTAGAAGTATAATAGGTTATAACTAAGCTATATATAGATATTAAATAGCTTATAAATTATATCTAGTATTACTAGAGTCTTAATAACTAGGTACTAGAAGAAATTAAGAATTAGATCTTTTTAAGAGCCTTATCTATAGGTATATCTATTATTATCTATTTTGTAATGGTTACTAAGTTGTTAGGCTAGAGACCTGTGACTAGGCAAGGATATTGGATGGTAGAGATCAAATAGAATAGTTGATATATAGAACTGATTCTTACAGGATAAGAATCGTAGCTATTGTTTGTGCGTTTTAATATTGCTAGAGCTTACTAGGGCTTAGGGTAGTCATGTATTAGCGGGTGTATTGTGGTAGATTCGCCCGCAGAGCGGCTATGAATCGTACCTGAATCGTGCCCGAAGGGATTCAGGAATCCTGTGATATCTTTAATCTTATATTTTATAATTTCTAGAAAAACTAGTAGTTCTAGATACTTATATCCCTTAACATTAGCTAAATTAGACTCTAGAGATATAGAGAAGGAAGCTATTTAGGAGGCTTTAGCCTTAGTTTCTAGTATCTTTATAAGACCTTCTTCTAATAGTTTTAGTAATAATATAATATCCTTTTTATATATACTAAGATAATTATATATCTATTTTATTAGTTACTAGAGTCCCTAGGATCTATTTTCTATAGCTTACTATATCTAGTATTAATATACTAAATAAAACCTTTATTTAATTAGTTTTAATTTCTTATTTCTTATAGTTATATATATTATCTAGTTATCTAGTTAATAGAACTAGCTCTATATTCTTTTAAGATATTTTACTTTCTTTATAGTTTCTTAGTAATTAGTATTAAAACCTAGATTTATCTATAGGAATAGTATAGTGTTAAATTTTTGTCTTCCTATACTATATTATTTCCTATGTTGTCCTACTATATCAGTATCCCTATTATATCTACTATTATAATATCTATACTACTTGATCTAATCTAATTAAGCCTGTTTGTTTTGTTTGTCTTTATACCTTATATATTATATAGTTATTTCCCTTACTATAGTTAGATATACTTATATAATATACTAATTTTACTATAAAGATCTTATCTAGTAGTATTATCTTCTAATAATATCTTCTATAAGGCTATTTAGATATAATTACTATATTAGCTAAGAATATATATATCTATTTATAAAAGATCTAATAGTATAGAGATCTACTAAGAGATAGAGGACCTAGAATAATACTAGTAATAGAATAATATTAAAAGTATTATATTATAGAGATTTCTACTTAAAAATCATTATATAGTAGATATTATTAAGCTTTAATACTATTAATTAAATTAACTAAGCTATACTATATATCTTTAATATTATCTTAGCTATATCCTAGGCTTATATCCTAACTAAATAGATTATTCCTAGCTATTTATTCCTAATATATAATACTAAACTAAGCCTACTAAATTATACTATAAATTAAGTATATTATTAGTAGTAATAGACTTATTCTCTAGAATATAAAGAGGAATTCTATTAACTAAGATGTTAATTAGGCTATATAGTAAAGAAAAGAGATTAAATTATATAGTATAAGTATATAGAAAAGACTACTATATATTTTAATAGTTTCTAGTATCTAGCTAAGTAAGCCTATAACAAAAGTATACTTAGGATGTTATTTATACTAATATTATATACTAGTAAGAATATATCTATATATAAATTTATTTTTATAAAGAAGAAAGTACGCTATATTAAAATAGTACTTTTTCTATCCCTACCAGCTATAGATCTAGATAATATTAAAAGCTTTTACTACTTCTAGTCCTTCTAAACCTTAGATATTACTAATTAAGAGATAGAGTAGACTATTTAGTATATAAAACTATTTAATATACTAGATCTAAAAGGCCTTCTAAATACTATATAGAAATATAGCTTCCTAGTCTTATTCCCCTATTTTATACTAATATTTACTATATATCTATAAGATAGTCACTATCTAAAGACTTTCTAGGATTTTCTAATAGTAATTATCTATAAGCCTAGTAAGTCTAATTATAGTAATTTAGAGACCTAGTAGCCGATTATACTTCTAGAGATATTAGGGAAGATCTTAGAATTAATTATAGCTATCTATTTCTCCTATCTTACTAAGATATTTAATCTACTACTAGCTACTTATATTAGTAGCTATATAGACTATTTATATAATTATATAATCTATTTTCTTAATAAAGCTATTTTGAAAATTAGAAATATAGTAACTATATAGTATCTCTACTAACCCTTAATAGTAGTAGAGTATTTAATAGTATCATCTATTTCTAACTAATCTATATTCTCTAGAAGCATTATATCCTAAAAGCTATTATTAATTAGATAGTAAGTTTTCTCTTTAACTACTATACTATATTAGTAATACTAGAAGACTAATTTAGCTCTAAACTAATAGCTATTGGTATCCCCTAAGGCTTTTACTTTTACTAATACTATTTTTATCTTATAATATTAATCTAATCGACAAAATTTATATAGTAAGTAGCCCCTAGAAGAGTACTAGTTATAGGCTATATCAATAATGTCTATATCCTAGTATAGAGCCCTAATCCTACTATAGACTACTACTTATTAGAATATCTTTATAGGGTTGTTAAGGTCTAAGCTTGATATATAGTATCGGCTTTCTCTCTTAGTAAATATAGTCTAATTTACTTCTAAAAGAAAGATACTAGGGTATTAGATCCTATATATCTTTAGTATAGCTCTAGTTCCTTTATACTTATAGAATTAGTAACTATCTAGAGTATTGAAATCAAGCTAGTGGCCTTACTCTAGTATCTTAGTATAATCCTAAACGAAAACCTAACTACCAAAGACTATCTCTAAAAGTATTATTGTAGTATTATATATCTTATAGTTATACTAGGCTCTATTATAGGCTTAATATAGAGTATGACAATATTAGATCTCTATTATATATAGACAGTTATGTTTCTCTTATAGATTAGACTTAGCTATTTTATATAGAATATATATAGAGTATACCAATTGAAAATAATCGAAAGAGAGGTCAATTTTAGTCCTAACTACTATCCAAAAGTAGGTTTTATATTAATTTGTAAATACTTTCTAGACTATAGCTGACTCTATAGTATAGGTTCTTCTCTATATCCCTTTAGGGTAGTCCTTCTTGTATATATTATAGTTATATTCGGTTGTCTTCCAGTCTATAATAGGGTCAAAATAAGACTGAATTGTCTTTCAAAAGTATCTAATACAAAACAATCTCGTACATCGTTAAGCCTATATACTAAGTAAGTATATTCTACCTAACCTATCTATTTTACTAGGGCTTCATCACAATATCCTTAACTAATTTTCTTATGTCTTATATTTATTATCTCTTCTACTTTATACTTAGGTTTCTTATTAATCAATATTAGTAAAGGATATAAATTGTCTATAATCTATAATAGAAACAGATCTAAAATAACCAGCTTAACTAGTTCTATATAGAATACTATATAAGATATAGGAATATCTAAAACTTAATATTAAGTATATAGCTAATCTAGCTTCTTTAATTATTACTATATATATATATTCTATAAATGTAACTATACCTAATTGTCTTTCTTATAGACTAGTACAACCTATTATTACTTATTTAATTACTCCTCCTGAAAAGCTTCTATAAAGATAATTATAGCTTAAGCCTAATTAGTAGCTTCATATAGTTAATTTATAAATGTTTTATCTATAATTTCTAATTATATATAGGTTTTATAAGATTCCTCTATCTCTTCTATCTCAATAGGGTTAATATAGTAATTACATATAAAAGAAAGGGGAGATAGTCCTATTATACTAGTATTATAGTTATTAATTATTATAATAACAATAGAGAATAATATATCCTAATTATTCTATATATAGATTATAGATAGAAAATAGTTAATATTAAATTAATAGCTTCTTGAATATTATTTACTAGAATATACCTATAAATTAGAATCTATAGTTACTTATAATTACTTATAGTAGCCTATAGTATATATAAAAGTAAATAAAGAATATATCTACTACTCTCTTAATAGTTATCTCTACTATACTTATAAGAGTTATACTCTTTATAAGCTAGTCTATAATTACTATTAAAAAATTTTATTATATCTATATATACTATTAGAAGTAGTTCTATAATAAATCTATAGATAATTCTATCTACATTCACTATAGAATCAATAGTAGTTTTAGTAGCCTATACTCTATATTATACTATATAATACTATAACGATAAACTATATAGTTTCAAAAGAAGTATTATATATCTCTTGCTACTCCTAGCTAGAAGAAGTTCTATAAAAGTATTATATAGGTAGTGTCTCGACTAGGATATACTATAATATAATGTGTTTCCTGGTTAACCGGGCGACCTGGTTAAGCGAGTGACCCCATTAGAAATCCACTTTCAAAACGGCACTTTTTTTTAAACCACAACAAAGATGCTACCCTAACGCTCTGATCGGAAAAAAAAGCTAGTCGAATAGGAGGGTTGTCTTTATTAGCTATATAAGCTATAAAAGATAGTAAATATACCTCTACTGCTACCGCTATATAATCTTTTCAACTACTAGTCTTAACTTTAAAGGCCTAGCTTAATAGATGTTAATTATATATTAAATAATAATATAGTTACTATATTTTCTCTGAAATTGAAGAAGAATCAATAGAAAATTAGTTATTAAATATAGATTTAAGAGATATAGCTCTTAATTCATCTATATTATAAGATATAGCTAATATTCTATTTTATATATAGAAAAATATACTCTCTACTACCCTAACCGGCCCCACAATTTTTCTTTTATAAAAATAATGAACCCTCGCTTACGAGGGTCCGCCACCCATATGGAACAGATCACCCAAATGGAACATTTTTGCTAAATCGTACTACAACTACTATTTACCACACCACTATATAGTTATTTAATTAACTAAAAATAATAAACAAATCAATCAGCTATTTTAATATTAGAATACAAAATCAAGTTAATTTCCCCAGCGTTTTTTGGCTCTTCCATACTTCCTAATTTCAACCAATATCTTCTTCCACTTCCGCTTCGTCTTTTCTTGATCGGCTTTTTCAGTCAATTTATATTCTTTTAGCTTTATTTCTTTGATCTGGCTTAAATTGATAATACTAGTGATTTGCGTATAATAACGAGAAGTATTATATCTAGTGTGATATACTCCTATAATAGCTTGTGTAGAATCGAATTCCTGTTGTAGTTGGACAGCCAACATTGTCTAAGTCTTAGTACCCTTTACAAGCTTTACTAGCCCTTTTTTAAAATATTAAGTAGTAGGATTATATTGATTAATATAATTACTAATTCTTCGAACTCTCTTAGCGGTTTTTGGGATACTAAACTTAGTATTTTGTAAGTTAACTAATAGTGTATCTTCCCAGGATATATTATTATAATATGGATCGTACAAATCTAATTTATCGGTAATAAGCTTAGAATTAATTGGCTAAAGGCTAGTTAATTTAAACCTAAGCTTAATTATATATAGTCAGAAGGTTTTGTGTCTGATTTCACTAATTGAATATAGGAATTCATCCTTTAAAAATTTACAGCATCTAGTTATTGTAGCTGCCTCAACTGCCTTACTATACTAGTATTTATATATACTAAATACTCCAATATCAAGAGGTTGTAGTATATGGCTAGTATATGAGAGTAAAAAGAATAGAATGATATTATTCTTCTCACAAAATTCAACAAATTGATGTGTTAAATGTGATCTAAAACGATCGTATAAAACTAGCTTCTTTTTCCTAATGGTATAAGAAATTATCCATTTATGAAACAGCTGAATCTATTGATATACTAATATATCATTGATATAGCTAGTATTAGTTATAGTAAGATGCTTGTCGTCTTTAATTTTATTAAACTAATGTAGTAATACTTGTTTAGCGCTTAGAATAATTAGTGGTGGGTATGTAAAGCCATTAGCTGAAATAGCCTCTAAAACAGTGATAGACTTGTGATTGGTAACTGAGCTATTAAATAGCTTCTTTTTTGGATGTCTTGTGATAATAAATTGATCGCGACCGACGCTAATTTGGAAGCTAGTTTCGTTAAAATTGTAGATATCTTATTGATAGATGCTATATTTAGCCATTATATATTAATAGTCTTAAAACCATCTCTCTATAATGGATTTATCTAGTGCAATAGCTCTTTCAACATCAAGAGCTCGCTAATATTGTATATAGTACTTAGGATACTGTTTAAGAAAACGCTTTAGCCAATGGTTGCTAATTTGTGGGGGATCTATAGTAGTGTTGGTATAATCTTCTTCTAGAATTAAATCAGTAGCAATAGTAATTTGACGGCGATTTATTGATGCTCCGACTGCATTAAAATAATCAATATATTCATATAAAGCCTTCTTCTATGTAATACTAAGCTTCCGGCCATTAGGTTATCGTTAAAAAAGTAATTTTCCACCTTGCTAGCGCCGACGAAGACGGCCTTTAGGAACCGCGAATTCTTGTGTAGTCTTCCTAATATTAGGCTTAGATTGCTTAGAGAGAGACTCTATTGCTAGCTGAATCTGGTTCTCTATATCTTTATTGGTTTTAGGTATTGTTGGTGGTGTGGTAGATAATAATAGTGGTTGTGGTAAGATTTAGAAAAAATGTTCTATATGGGTAATCTGTTCCATATGGGTGGCGGACCCTCGTAAGCGAGGGTTTATTATTTTTGTGAAAGAAAAATTGTGGGGCCGGTTACTACCTAATACTAGTAAAAATTAGTCTATAGAGTTTATTAAATAATATTTAAACCTCTCTAGTTATTTCTTATAATAATATAACTATTAGAGAGCTCTTTTAAAAGATCCTTAAATTATTAAACTATAGTTTAATTTAGTTTAAATAAAAATTAAAAAGTAGGGTATTATTTTAGATAATATCTTTAATTTTGATAAGAGTAGTTTTACTATAGGGATTATTTAATATAAAAGATTATTTCTTTAATAGAATACTATAGTAAAAGATATCTTTTATAAACTAAAAATTATAAATAGATATACTATAATTAAATATATTTAAGCTTCTAGATATATTTTATCTCTACTTTTTATTTTAAAAAAAAAACTATTTCTAGAATATTTATATCCTTATCTTCTTTAAAGCTAAAAAGACTCTTATTTAACTATAAATAAAAATAGTTAGATAACTAATATAATTAGTTTATAATAACTAGAATATTATTTTATCCTAAATATTAAAGAAGAGGTTAGGAAATACTATCTATTAGTTCTTAATAATTATAGAAGCTATTTAATCTTTAAATTTAACTAACTTTATAAGAAAAACTAGATTATTCTAATCTATATATCTCTATATATATCATATCTTTTATAGCCTTTAGATATAAGCTATTTTAAACTTGATATAGAATAGTGTTAATTCTATTAATAAAAAAGATTTTCTTAAAATAATTATAGATATAAGATTAAAGACTTTTAAAAGCTCTATTATCTAGAATAGCTTTTTAGATATTAGATTAATACTATTAATAGTAATAAAAACTTAGAAAACTTAAATATATACTTAGGTTCTCTTCCTACTTTTAAAATCTTTAATTAATAACTAGTATTATCTAGTAGTAATTATAACCCTAATTCTTTAGACTCTATTTAAATTCACTAAATTATAATCTTCGATCAAAAAGGATCGAGAATTATTATCTTTAATTATATCTTTATTAGTTAAATAAAAGATTAAGAAGATATAGCTATTAAAATCATCTATTATTATCTTTTTCTCTAAGGTTATTATAGCTAATATATTCAATAAGCGAGTAATATATATAAGTAAGTAATATACCCTACTTAAAATATATCTATGAATTAGTACTTAATTAATTCAACTATCTATTATACTATTAATTCACCTCTAAATCTTAAGAAACTTAATTAAGTAAGAGGATAGGATCTTATTAGCTATTTAGACTATAAAAAACTAAGATATTAGTATTATTCGTAAAGTAGTATATTATTTTAATATATTAGAGCTAATACTTTACTACTATCTCTATAATATTTAAAACTATATAAATTTATATACTAACTTATATAAATTAATAGAAATTAAAGAGAAAATACTTAAAAATAAATCTTATTATTTAATAATTATAGAGTAGTACCTTAGCTAACTACTATATAAAAAACTATAAATATTCTTCTTAAGACTTATAGAATAATCCTTATTTAAATATTTAAGAAAAAATAGGTTTATAACTTTATAAAAAGATATCTTAAACTATTAAACTAATTCTTAAAGTACTATAATTATAAATATATAAAGTATAAAGACCTAAAAATTATTAGTAAATAGTTTAATCTTATTTAAAAAACTATACTTTAATATAATATTAATCCTAATAATATTTATAATTTTGATAAGACTAGTTTTATAATAGGATTAATATTAATTATAAAAGTTATTATAAAGACTAAATACTATCTTTAGTTAGTAATTACTTTTATAATCTAGAAATTATAAATAGATAACTATAATTAAATATATAAATACTTTAGATTAGGTTTTATCTCTATATATAATTTTTAAAGATAAGGTTTTTATTAAATCTTAGTTTAATAACCTTCTAGATAATTAATAATTTAAAGCCTAAATAACTAGACTTCTAATAAAATTAGTCTTATTAGCTTAAAAAGCTTTTTATTCTATTATCTTCTTTATAATTAAAAGATTAATATTAACTTTTAATACTAAATAACTATAGAAGCTATTTAATCCTAAGATTTAATAAAATTTATAAAAAAAATAATATTATACTAATTTATATATCTATATATTTATTATATCTTTTATAATCTTTTGATATTAGTTGTTTTATAGTATTAAAATATTTATATAATTAGCTTATTAAAATAAAGATATATCTTAGGATTAATTATATTAATAAACTTAATTTCCTTAAGATATATCTATATATCTAAATTAAGGCTTTTAAACCTAAGACTATTAAAAATAATTTTAGGATAACTAGTTTAATATCTTTTTTTACCTAATTAAATACTTTTAAAGCTTAATATTTATTTTTAAATCCTAATATTCCTAATAAGCTAAAATAATAAATTAAGCCAAAATTTTATATTAAAAACTCCCTATATAGAGAAAGAACTATATTAATAGGCTTTATTAATTAAAGCTTTACTTTATATATAATCTTATAGTCTATTTAACTTATTAGATTATATATTAAACTAGCTTATAAAAGACTTCTAACTCTAGATATAAAGTTATATTCTATAAGTATAAGAAATTAAAAAATTATATACTACTAATAAAAAGTAGAAATAAAAATAGACTTAGTTAATTAGGTAGATAGCTTATAAAAATAATATCTTAGTTTAAGAAGTTTATAAGCTATATATAGAGTTATTTAAAACCTAAGTAGTCTATATTAATATTTATTATAAATAGGTTTTAGAGGGTTTATAACTATCTATATAGGACTAATAAAGATATAGAATATATAGAAAACTAGGATATAGAAGAGAAATATACCTAGATAGAGAAACTAGCTAGTTAAATTAATTTAATAGTATTGTGGTTAAGAAAAATATATTTAAAATAGATATTGTATGGTAGGTGTGTTACTTACTTATATATATTACTTGCTTACTGAATATATTAATTAGAAGCTACTAATGAAAAACAAATTAAAAAACATACTACTAAGTATTAATTTATTAATAAAAAAGATATATTTAGAGGTTTAGAGAGTAGTAAAAATAATATAGTAATTAAGAGTACGATTAAATATAAAGATATATCTTTACTAAATATACCTATAGAAACTAAGACTAAGCTAGCTTTACCTTCTATATCTATAATATATCAGTAGATAACATATTCTAAATATAGAATTAAAGGTTATACTTATACTAAATACACTATATATATTAAATAGTCAATATTTTATTCTTTTTATTGTTTTAATAGTTATTAAAAGTTAATGGTTTTTTAAAAGTTAATTAGGTCACTCGCCTAACTGGTTCGCCCAGCTAACCGGGAGTCACATTAAGGGTTATAGATCTTTTATATAATCCCTATATATAGTATTTTATTATCTAAGATCTATATCTATTATCTAAAGTAGAATAGCTTTTATTTATCTAGATAATACTCTAATAGGCTTATTTTTATATTTATTTCGGTAATAATTTGCTAGTCTTTCTTTTCTAAGGCTTTATATATCTTCTAATACTCTAGATTAATAGATCTTATATTCTCCTATTCTTATTATAATATAGACTCCTTAAATAAGGGTATTTCTTTCTTAAACTTAATTCCCTTTACTACTAGTAGACTAGGTTGTCCTATCTTAATCTATACCTTTTTAGTAGGATTTAGAACTAATTTAATAGCCTTTTATATAATATACTATAGGATATCTTAGCTTTACTATAAAAGTATATTGACTCTTATAACAAGCTTCCTAAGATAATACTTTAGTTTATAGTTAAACTCTATATGAATATCTACTTATCTTATTTATTATTTATTTAGATATTATACTTTATTAAAGTATTATAGGTTTTTCTAGTCTATTATAATAGTAGATTAAAATATTATCTTTAACTTTAGTTTCTACTTTTAAAAGATATATATAATTACTAATAACTCTTTATTATAAATCTTATAATTTAACTTTACTAGTAATAACTTCTAGGAGAGATAAGTATATAAATATAGCTACTTATCTAGTCTATATTATAATAGGATAACTCTTATAGCCTATCTTAATATATCTATCTTAATAATAGTTTCCTTATTCTCTTTAAAATATACTAAAATCAGGGTATTAATAAAAAGTCCCTTTAATTCTTTAAATATTTATTAATAGTTATTATTCTATATAAATTAGATATCTTTTCTTATTAATTTTATTAAAGATATTAAGAGATTAGTAAATTAAGATACAAATAAATAATAAAAATTAGTAAATCTAAGGAAGCTTTATATATCTTATACTAATTTTAGTATTTCTTATTCTTAGATAACTATAATCTTCTTTAGGTTAATATAGATTCTTTAATCTACTTATAGAATCTTACTTAAACTCTAATTTTCTAATATTATACTATAGGCCTATTTCTTATAGTTTCTATAGTATTTATTTTACTTTTTATTAATAATCCCCTAATAATCTACTACTATATATAATAATATTATCTATATATATAGATATAAAATTATTAAGATACTCTTAATATATTTAGTAAGTATATAATATATATAAGTAAGTAATATACCTACTATATATTATCTATTTTAAATATATTTTTTCTTAACCAAAACGCTATTAAATTAATTTAATTAGCCAGCTTCTCTATCTAGGTATATTTATTTTCTATATCTTAGCTTTCTATATATTCTATATTTTTACTAGTTCTATATAAGTAGCTATAAATCCTCTAAAACCTATTTATAATAGATATTAATATAGATTACTTAAGTCTTAAATAACTCTATATATAGTTTATAAACTTCTTAAATTAAGATATTATTTTTATAAGCTATCTATCTAGTTGACTAAGTCTACTTTTACTTCTATTTCTTATTAGTAGTATATAATTCCTTAATTTCTTATACTTATAGAATATAACTTTATATCTAGAGTTAGAAGTTTTTTATAAGTTAGTTTAATATATAATCTAATAGACTAGGTAAACTATAAGATTATATATAAAGTAAAACTTTAATTAATAAAACCTATTAATATAGTTCTTTCTCTATATAGGGAGTTTTTAATATACAATTTTAGTTTAATTTACTATTTTAGCTTACTAGGAGTATTAGGATTTAAAGATAAATATTAAGCTTTAAGAGTATTTAATTAGATAAAAAAGATATTAAACTAGTTATCCTAAAATTATTTTTAATAGTCTTAGATTTAAAAACCTTAATTTAGATATATAGATATATTTTAAGGAAATTAAGTTTATTAATATAATTAATCCTAAGATATATCTTTATTTTAATAAACTAACTATATAAATACTTTAATACTATAAAACAATTAATATTAAGAGATTATAAAAGATATAATAAATATATAGATATATAAATTAGTATAATATTATTATTTTTATAAATTTTATTAAATCTTAGGATTAAATAACTTCTAACTATTAAGTATTAAAAATCAATATTAACCCTTTAACTATAAAGAAGTTAATAGAATAATAAGCTTTTTAACCTAATAAAGACTAATTTTATTAGAAGTCTAGCTATTTAGACTTACTAATTATCTAAAAGATTATTAAACTAAGATTTAATAAAAACCTTATCTTTAAAAATTATATATAGAGATAAAACCTAATCTAAAGTATTTATATATTTAATTATAGTTATCTATTTATAATTTCTAGATTATAAAAGTAATTACTAACTAAAGATAGTATTTAGTCTTTATAATAACTTTTATAATTAATATTAATCCTATTATAAAACTAGTCTTATCAAAATTATAAATATTATTAGGATTAATATTATATTAAAGTATAGTTTTTTAAATAAGATTAAACTATTTACTAATAATTTTTAGGTCTTTATACTTTATATATTTATAATTATAGTACTTTAAGAATTAGTTTAATAGTTTAAGATATCTTTTTATAAAGTTATAAACCTATTTTTTCTTAAATATTTAAATAAGGATTATTCTATAAGTCTTAAGAAGAATATTTATAGTTTTTTATATAGTAGTTAGCTAAGGTACTACTCTATAATTATTAAATAATAAGATTTATTTTTAAGTATTTTCTCTTTAATTTCTATTAATTTATATAAGTTAGTATATAAATTTATATAGTTTTAAATATTATAGAGATAGTAGTAAAGTATTAGCTCTAATATATTAAAATAATATACTACTTTACGAATAATACTAATATCTTAGTTTTTTATAGTCTAAATAGCTAATAAGATCCTATCCTCTTACTTAATTAAGTTTCTTAAGGTTTAGAGATAAATTAGTAGTATAATAAGTAGTTAAATGAATTAAGTACTAATTTATAGATTTATTTTGAGCGGGGTGCGTTATTTACTTATATATATCACTCACTTACTGAATACGTTATTAATATCTTTATATTAAAGATATTGTTTAAGCTGAAGAAGGGAAGACTCTATAGCTAGATTAGTTATAATATTAGGGAAAGATATATTACTATATATCTAACTATATATATTAAAGAACATACTTATATAGATATATAAAGAGATAGAGGTATATTTATTTAGCTAACTACTAGGATGTAACTAGAACTAGAGGAATATAGAGAGAAACCTATAGTATAAAGCTAGCTATTATCTAGAAGGTAGTTATAATTTAATATAAAACTTGTTTTTAGATAGTGGTTAGAATTGAATTAATCTCTTTTTTAATTATTTTTAATTAAAATACTCTATATATATATACTATATAGAATAGCTGGAGTTAATCTATAGGAAGAGTATAGCTATCTATATATAGTAGAGGTCTAGTGTTATCATATTCTATATTAAGCCTATAATAGAGCCTAGTATAGCTATAAGATATATAGTACTATAGTAATACTTTTAAAGATAGTCTTTTATAGTTAAGTTCTTATTTAGGATTATACTAAGATACTAGAGTAAGACTATTAGCTTAATTTTAATATCGTAGATAATTACTGACTTAATAAGTATAGAGACGCTATAGTAAACATCTGTAAGATTTAATACTCTAATATCTTTCTTCTAGCAGTAAATCAAACTATACTTACTAAAAGAGAAGGTTAATACTATATATTATATCTAGATCTTAGTAACTCTATAGAGATATTCCAATAAATAGTTGTTTTTAGTAAAGTTAGGACTCTATACTAGGATATAGATATTATTAATATAGCGTATAACTAGTACTCTTCTAGAAGCTACTATATAAATTTTATTAATTAAATTAGTATTATAGAATAGGAATAATATTGGTAAAAGGAGATGATCCTATGGAATACTAGTAGTTACTAGCTTAGAGCTAAATTAGTCTCTTAATATTACTAATACTATATAGTAGTCAGAGAGAAAGCTTACTATCTAATTAATAATAGTCTCTAAGATCTAGTATTTCTAGAGAATATAGATTAGCTAGAAGTAAAAGATATTATTAAATATCTTACTGTTATGAAAGACTAGTAGAGATATAATATAGTTACTATACTTCTAGTTCTTAAAAATAATTTTATTAAGAAGATAAATTATATAGTCATATAAGTAGTTTATATAGCTATTAATATAAATATCTAATAGTAGATTAGATATCTTAATAAAATAGAAGAGATAGGTAACTATAATGAATTCTAAGACTTTCTCTTATATCTCTAAGAGTATAATTAGTTACTAGGCTTATAGATAATTACTATTAGAGAATCCTAGAAGATCTCTAGATAATAGCCATACTATAGATATATAATAAATATTAGTATAAGATAGAGAAATAACATTAAGAGGCTATATTTTTGTATATTAAATAGCCTATTTTATTTTTTAATTAATAATATCTAGAGTCTAAACAGAGAGAATACTAAGTCTTTAATGTTGTCTAGCTATAGCTGGTGTAGGTGAAAAAAGTGCTATTTAAATATAGTATATCTTTTTCTCTATAGAAATAAATTTATATATAGATATACTCTTACTAGTATATAGTATTAGTATAAATGATATCTTAGATATACCTTTGTTGTATATTTATTTAATAAGATACTAAAAACTATCTAGAGATATAGTAGCCTCTTCTATATACTTATACTATATAATTTAATCTCTTTTCTTTACTATATAGCCTAATTAATATCTTAGTTAATAGAATTCTTCTCTATATTCTAGAGAGTAAGTCTGTTACTAGTAATAGTAAGCTTATTTTATAATTCTTTTTAGTAGGTTTAGTTTAATGATATATATTAGAAATAAATAGCTAGGAATAATCTATTTGGTTAGAATATAGACCTAGGATATAGCTAAGATAGTATTGAAGTTATATTATATAGTTTAATTAATTTAGTTAATAGTATTAAAGCTTAGTAGTATCTAACTCTAGTAGTATTTAGTATTTCTTAAGAGCTATTATCTATATCTCTTAGTTAGTTATATACTATTCTATATATTCTATAGTTTTAGTGGTTATTGTATAGATATCTATCTTAGTTACAATTAGTATATAGTATACTTTATAAGAGAGAAGGAAGTCTATATTAGATTAATAGTATTAGTAATATAGTTACTATAGATAGTTCCTTTATATATTATAGCTCTATATCTAGTAAGAAGCTTAAGCCTATAGTTATTAATTATTTAGATAAAGGTATTAACTAGTTAGCTTAGGATCTATAACTATAGGAGAGTAGACTATAGCAAGTAGTAAAGATTAAAATCTCTAGTAATAAGATAGAGATCTTAATTATTTATTAGGATCTATTAGAGAGTATTAAAACTAGTTATAATAGTAGTAATTATAGTATTATTAGCTCTAGTTTAGCTTTAGATATAGATACTATAAATATAAATCTTATTAAGAGAGATATTAATTAAGAGAGTACTAATAATATATAAGAGATATTTAATATCCTATAACTCTAGATCTAAGCTTCTGTTTATAAAGAAATATATATATAAATATATATCAATAGCTTTATTTTAGGTTACTATAGGTTTTAGATATTAGACTATATAGAATTAGTTTTTAAAGATCTATAAATAGGTATCTATAAAAAACTTTATCTAATAGTATACTTCTAGCTCTTAGATAATAGGTATATTATAATTATAGATATTGGACTTACTAAATAGATACTTTATAACTAAATTAGCTATTTTATAATAATTAGTCTATAGAATATAGACTCTCCAGGGCTCTATTATTAATTTAACTAAGAGGGTTTAGAAGCTATAGTAGTATTATAGTTATTATTTAGTTTATTATTAGACTTATTAATTATATAAATATTATAACTACAATATATTGTTTTAGTATATAATAGGATATTAGAAGTTAGGATTGGTTTTATTATAATTACTATAGAGGGCACTATTAGTAGTTTTAGCTCTTATTGGACTATCCCTATAGCTATTTTAGCTTTATTGGTATTTATTAAACAGTATATATAGAACTTTATAGTTATAGAGAGAGCTATATAACTAGTATAAATAGGGCTGTTAGGAGAGTCTTTATAGTAGCGCTTGAGAGGGCTAGGGAAGTATAGACCTTAGACTTTAGTGATTGATTGGTTTGGTTATAGGGGTAATAAAAGATATTTTAGTAGAATTAGCTATAGTTGCTATAGTAACTACAGCTTGGTTATAGAGCTTCTGAGCTACTTGTTGTACTATAAGGAATATCTTATAGGTTTAGCTATAATTCTAGTATTTTTAGTAATATAGGGATTAAACTAAGTAGATATTGGGTTAGTTATAATAGTTATATTAAGAGGGGCTAGGCTTATAAAAGCTATACTTAGAGATAATATTATAATAAAAAAAGATAATATAATAAAAAGATATAATATATAACTATAAGCTATCTAATTAGTATAAATAGATAACCTAGAGCTATTTAATAAAAATAAGATATTCACAGTTAAATATAAAATAGCTCTTTAATTTATTATACTATATATAAATGATATACTTTATATAACTCTAGTTATAAGTCTATAGATACTCTTTAAAGTTATAAATCTCTATATAATATATATAATAGATTTTATATCTATAATTATAAACAATATAACTATAGCCTTAGTAGTATTTTAACTACTAAGGCTAATAGATATTATTAAAGTATTAATAGTTATAGTTATACTCTTATAGTACTAGACTAAGAAATATAGCTTAGTTAGCTATATCTATACTATTAAATTCAATTACTTAGTAAGCTTAATAAATTATATCTTTAGCTAAACTATCTTCTACTCTAGAATTAACTAGTTTATAGTAATAATCTTTATATTATAAGTAAGTTTAATTAGTTACTAGGTATTTATAATACTATTATTTAAAGAATAATATTACTATTAGATATTATCTAGCTAGCTAATAACTAGATTATTATAATTAATATTTTTTACTAGCTTCTATTTATTCTAACAAAGAGGATTTACTAAACTACTATCTATAAATCTAAAGATACTTATATACTATATATAGTAGTACTATAGAGCTACTAGTTGATAGGCTATTTATCAATATAGTTCTAGTAGTAACTTAAGAAAACTAATCCTAAACTATAAACTAATAGCTACTAACTATATCTTAGTAGTTTAATAGTGCTATATAGACTAGAACTATAAGTTTATATAGTATAATAATTAGTTAAGTATAATATTTTATATAATATATTAATCTAAATTTTATTAGATTTATTAAATTATACCTAGAGATATTATAGTTTTGCCAGAAGCTTATCGTCCATTATTGATCTAGTTAGGGAGATTATAAGATCAAGGAATAGACTAGGTTTATCTAAGATCAATAGAGAGAATATATTAAATTTAGTAATAATTACTTACTATTTAGTTATCTTTAGTACTATAACTACAATAGTATAGAGATTACTAAATAGAGCTAACAAAAACAGCGAGAACTATATTATTAATTGTAACTTTTAGTTATAGGCAGTATAGATTATCTCTTTAGTTTTTAATTTTGACTTTTTGCCCATTTCAGCAGTATATATATACCAAAAAACACTATTCACAAATCAAAAACCAGATTAATCAAATCAGTACAGAACAGTAGTTAAAACACTAAATACTACAAGATATATAGGGTGCTATAGCTGTAGTTAACGTTTTGCATAAGAGAGTTGAGTATAGTAGATAAAAATCTGACTACTTTGTTTTATATATCTAACACTTGTAAAGCCTAAAATTATATCTCTTATCCTTCTAAACAGCCTAATTACAATTAATATACTAGTAGTAACTAACCTAGTTAAATATCTAAGCTTCCAGCTTAATTAAGAACTAAGCTTTAACTTCTATCAAGCTAAAGTAGTAGAGAAGACTAGTAAGTTATTAGAAGTAATATAGAGTCTTTTAAGCTTAATATAGGGCTTATAAATAATACTTATATACTAAATCTATTTTACTATAGTACTACTATAGATCTAGAAGTAAGGAAGCTTATAACGTTATTTATAAGCCCTATATTAAGCTTAAAAGACTCTATATTACTTCTAATAACTTATAGCTTTAGAAGCCGAATTATTTTTACTACTAATATAGATCTAGATAGATTTAATCAAGAAAGAAATAACTATATAAATCTATATAGGTCTAACTTTTACTATTATTTATCTATCTAGATAGTTCTAGCTATAAAAGTAAAATTAGAGTGGCTATATAGAGATAGATACTATTTATAAGAATAGTAACTTTCTCTAGAGTTAGATAGATATACTTAAAATAGTAATAGTCTATAGTACAGAATATTATAGCTTAAAAATAGTAATAGATTTAATCTAGAAAAAAACTTATAATCAATTACTTATACTATAGGTTATAGTCTTCTCTGACTCTTAAATAGGACTATTAGTACTCTATTATCTATCTAATTAATATTTCCTTCTCTTATACAGAATATTAACTACAACCACAGCACTCTATATACCTTTTGGTATATAATATTTTAACCAGTATTTTACGCTAATGTGATTGATCCTATTTTGATATGCGAGTACTAGTTTTTCGGTGTGTGTGCTGTTGAAATAGGTCAAAAGTTAAAGTCAAACATAAAAGGGACTACCGCTACCTATAACTAAAAATTACTGTTAATAATATAGCTCTTACTCTCTATATTAGCTCTATCTAGTAATCTTTGTACTACGGTAGTAGTTATATTAGAGATAACTAAGTAGTGGGTAACTACAACTGAATTCGATATATTTCTTCTGCCGATCTTAGATAAACTTAGTCGATTTCTTAATCTTATAATCTCTTTAACTAGACAAATAACAGACAATAAGCTTTTAGTAAAGCTATAATACCTTTAGGTGTAATTTGATATATTTAATAAGCTTTAGGTTAATATATTAAATAAGATGTAATACTTAATTAATTATTATATCTTATAGATTACAGCTCTAGCTATTGGCTATACTATATTATTAAGCTATTAGGATATAGTTGATAACTATCGGTTTATAGTTTTAGGCTATCTTTCTTAGGCTATTGTTAGAACTATATCAATAAATAGCCTATTAATTTGTAGCTTTATAGTATTACTATAAATAGTATTTAGTATCTCTAGATTTATATTTAAGGTGAAGATAGAAGTTTAGTAAACCTTCTTTGTCAGAATAAATAGAAGCTGGTGAAATATACTAAATATAGTATTAAAGATATTTATAATAATTTAATACTCAATATAATAATCTAGTTATTAGTTAGTTAAGTAATATCTAGAAGTATATATTATTCTATAAAGTAATAGTATTATAGATATCTAATAGCTAATTAAGTTTATTTATAATATACAAGTTAGGAATAGATAGTATACTATCTTTGGATAGAATACCTATATTAAGTATAAGATTTTCTTAGTCTTAATATATAATATACTTTATAAGGAATTTAATCTAAAGGATTTTAATATTATTGTCTATCTATAAGCCTAAAATATCTAATATCTTCTGTTTAATATAAAGATTAATATGTCAAACTAACTAATTCTAGAATAGAAGATAGTCTAGCTAAAGTTATAGTTTACTAAGTTAGTAATTGAATTTAATAGTATGTATAGATATAGCTAACTAAGTTATATCTCTTAGTCTAGTATTTTAGGGGTATAACTATAATCATCAATATTTTAATAAAATGTATTGGTTTTAGTAGTATTTTAATTACTAAAGCTATAGCTATATTACTTATAATTATAGATATAAAATCTATTATATATACTATATAGAGACTTATAACTCTAAAGAGTATCTATAGGCTTATAACTAAAGTTGTATAAAGTATATTATCTATATATAGTATAATAAACTAAAGAAGAGCTATTTTATATTTAACTATAAATATCCTATTTATATTAAATAGCTTCAGATTATTTACTTATATTACTTAAATAGCCTATAGCTCTAACTATATCTCTTATAGTATTATTTCTCTCTACTATAATATTAATATTAAGTACATCCCTTATAAGCCTAACTCCCCCTAGTATAACTATTATAACTAAGCTAATACCTATCGAATCTAATCTATATACTACCGAAAACGCTAAAATCATAGCTAAAACCCGCAAGATATTCCTTATAGTACAATAAATAGCCTAGAAGCTCCACCATCAAGCTATAGTTACTATAGTTGTTATAGCTAATATAGCTATAGCTACTACTAATTCTACTAAAAACCCTCTTACTACACCTTTAGCTAAGCTGATTACTAAGGCCTATGCCCTATACTCCCTTAGTCCTCTTGAATATTATTATAAAGGCTCTCTTAACGACCTAGCTTATACTAGCTATATAGCTCTCTCTATAACTATAAAGCCTTATATATACTACTTAATAAATACCGATAAAGCTAAAGAGACTATAGAGATAGTCTAAACTAAAGGACTAGAACTAGAATCAATAGTATTCTTTATAATAATTATATTAATACTGATCTTAATATCTAATATCCTATATTATATTAAAATAATATATTATAGCTATAGTATCTATACAATTAGTAAGTTTAATAATAAATTAAATAATAACTACGACACTACTATAGCTTCTAAATCCTCCCAATCAAATTAATAATAGAGCCCTAGAGACTCTATATTCTATAGATTAACTATTATAAAACAACCAATTTAGTTATAAAGTATTTATTTGGTAAGCCTAATATCTATACCTAGAACTAAACTAAAGTTAATACTACTATAATTACTATTGTTACAGTTAGACTTAATATCCTTTAATAGGCCTTAGTAAATAATTAAGATCTCTACTTTATGACTAGAGACTTTAATCTCTACTATCTATTATAGTCTATTATTCTATAATTATAGATTTTAAATTAACTAGCTAATAATCTTATCTAAATAACTAGTAATTATAGGCTTAAGCTTTTTACTAAATATAGAGCTACAATATATAAAGGAATTATGTATAGTATCTATATTACTAGTATTATTAATTTAATATAGGCTTTCTCTCTCTTATAGAGTATACTATATATTATAAACTACTGTAAGATCTCTAAACTAGCTTTGACTATATATTGATTTTAACTTAAATAGATATCTATAACTTTATAATAGTTATTAAGACTATAGTGTAACGGGCTAGTGCCCCCAGGGAATCACGTGTAGCCACGTGATAACACCACCTCGGTATTATTACTATAGAACATATAGTAGAGAGTCCCCCTTCTCTCTAAGCTTTAGATAGACAGTTTGTCGGTATCATCAAATTAAATTAAATTTAGTCTTAGCCCTTTGTATATCTAAAGCTTCTATTACCCCTTGCTAGAAGCTCTTAGATATATATATAAGGTACGTTAAACTCAGTATCGAATTATCTACAATTCTACCCTTAAAAGCCCTTAAAAAGCGAAGTAAAGATATAGCCGTGCCGTCGGCGACTAATTGGGATACCTCCAATTAGTGTCCCCCACCGTAAGCCAAAATATCATGAGCCAAAATATATAACAAAACTTCAATTTTTTACTAAGCAATAAAGAATCTTAATAACTAATTATATCGCTATTTTCGCCTAGAATCGGCGTAGATAACACAATAATTAGATCTTTACTTAGGAAGATATATATCCAAAATGTTTTTTAAAATCCCTAGCTAGTTGTCTATCCTCTTTTATATCTTCTTTTTTATATCTTATAATAATAGATCAATTAGTATCTTTAATACGTAAAATTCTATTATCTTTAAGATCTAATAACTACTATTTAGTAGTTTTTTTAGTCTATAGGGTCTGGATTTAGGCTATCTTTACAATTATAGAAGATATATCTTAGATTACTTTAATATAGAAATCTATCTCTATAAGAATTTAATCTAATACTTATTTTTATTATAGTATAATACTATCTAATTCTATTAAAGCTTTCTTAGTAGTTATAATCATCTACTCCTTAAATAAATTAATATTATACTAAGCCTCTATTTAATAGCATCCTTTAAAGATAATAAGAGGTTTTATTCTCCAACCATTAACCATAATATATTCTATAATAATAACTTACTCTCTATATTCTTCACTAGTAAGATATAGAATCGTTATTTTATAATATATAAAGACTTTCTAAGTTTATCCTTAGTCTAATTAGAAACCAGTTTCATCAAAATTATAGATAAGCCTTTCTAGTATACCATCAAGAATTTTGGCTAATAAATCATACTAATATAATAAAATTAAGATATCTTTATAGTTTATTCTCGTTAAATCTATAACTTTCTATGGTCTTATCCCAAAATCAATATCTAGGAATCATCAAATAAAATAATAAACCCATTTTTTTCTAACTGTTCAATCTGATATCCCCGATTGGGTAAGAGTCAGATTTGCCCACTATTCTATAATATTTAGTATCGGAGGGATAAATACATTATCTAAAGATCGAATCCAGAAGGCCAAAGCCTTCTCTTAGACATCATTTAATGCCTTATTTGATAGTTTTCGCTAAGGTCTAGGCTATAATTTTAATCAGACACGATTCTATAGAGCTTTATACAGAATAGTATATTCGGAATCTCTACAATCTACATCAAATTTGGCGTTTTCAGGGTAGAAGCGTATCTAACAGCTTCTTCTACACAAGATACTTCATTTTCATAGAAACCAGCCATAGTTAAGTATATATAATTAAAAGAAGATAATAGGTATGAAGATGTTTTCCATTACAGTAATATTTTCCAATACGGTAGGGGACACTAATACAGAGTGCCGGATTAGTGTCCTCCAGCACGGCTATTAGAATAGTTCTAACTATTATATTTTTCTATTAGAGAGAAGAAACTTCTAGATATTATAATATAGGTATCTAGAAATATTAATCCTATAATCTAGTCTAATTAATTTTTAAACTATAATTGCTAGATTCTAAATCTATATAAAAAAAGACTAGCTAATAAATAGATATATATATCTATAATCTTTATAAATAACTAAAAAATAGATTAGAGTTATTCTTTATTCTATAATAGAAGATCGAAATATAGTTAAATAAATATAATTATAATAGATAATATAAATTTTTACTATATTATATAAAATAGTATAGATATAAAGATTATATCTAGCCGTGCCGGAGGACACTAATCCGGCCGACCTGATTAGTGTCCCCCACCATATTAGAAAATATCACCGTAATAGAAAACATCTTTATACCCCCTATCTTCTCTTAATTATATATCCTTAACTATAGCTGATTTCTATAAAAATAAAGTATCTTAGTTATATAAAAAAAGCCGTTAGATATATTTCTACCCTAAAAATACTAAATTTAATATAGATTAAATAGGAATACACTATTCTATACAAAGCTTTATATTTTTATATCTAATTAAAATCATAGCCTAGATCTTAATAAAAACAATAAATAAGATATTAAATAATATCTAAGAGAAGGCTTTAGCTTTTTAGATTCGATCTTTAGATAATATATATATACCTCCGATACTAAATATTATAGAATAGTAAACAAATCTGACTCTTACCTAATCAAGAATATTAGACTAAATAGTTAGAAAAAATTAGGTTTATTATCTTATTCAACAATTCCTAGATATTAATTTTAAAATAAGACAATAAAAAGTTATAGATTCAAATAGAATAAACTATAAAGATATCTTAATTTTATTATATTAGTATGATTTATTAGCCAAAATTCCTAAGATATTATTTAAGTATCTAGTTCTTTTTATCTATCTATTAGTTTAGAAATAAAATATAGTCAAAAGATATAACTTTATCTTTAAAATAAAATATAGTTTTAACTAGAACTTATAAAGATAAAACTTTTATTAGAAATAATTCTATTAGATAACCTAAAATATAATATAATATATATATAGAATAAATTTATTAATTTAGTAGTATTAATTATTATAAAAATAAGAAAGAATAGTATAAATTTTATAAAATAGTCTATAATAATTAATATTATATAAATATAAGTTTTTTTAAAGATTATAAAAGATAAATCTATAATAAAGTCTATAATTAGTTTAGTAAAGGGTTATTAAGAATTTAGTATAACTTTAAGATAGTTATATAGAGGATATCTTAGTATTTAAGTCTTTTAATATACTATATACTATTAGATATACTCTTTAATATCTATAACTATATTTATTTAATAAAACTTCTTTTTTAAGAGTTCTAATATATAGTTTTAGCTAAAATAATCTACTAATAGAGTATTATAATATGATTTTAGTAATATCTATTAGAGATCTTAGTTTAATAGAATAAATAAATAGTCTTTAAATAAGATACTTCTATCTTTCCTAATATATTATTTTAATAGATCTTTTAATTCTTATTTAATTATAGCTTTTCTTTATTAAGTTTTAGAATCTTTATCTTAGATTTAATAGATCTCTAAGACTGGATTAGTATTTATAGAGACTTCTATAGTATATTTATATTTAATTAAAAAATCTTATAATTACTTATAATATTATTTAAAATAATCTAAACTTCTATTTTTTATTTTTTATAATATAGAAATTAAAATAAGTATTTCCCTTTAATAGTTTTATTATTCCTAGTTTTAAATTAAGATTTCTAATTAATTAGATTATATATAATTAGTATTTAAATAACTATAGTATATTTACTAAATATTAATATTATTATATTAATAATCTAGTCTTATAATTAGACTAAAACCCTAAGATTATAAATATTCCTAGTTTTTTTTAAAAATCCTAGAAAGGTTATTTATAGGACTAATTTTTTTAATATAGTATCTAATTAAGAAGTTAAAAAGAAAAAATATATATATTATTTTACTTAATATCTATTAATTTTCTATTAATATATAAAAAGCTTCTAATTTTATTAATCTAAGTTCTAATTTATCTAGTTTATATTTATTCTAATTATCTTTTAGTAATAAAGTTAATAGATATATTATATTAGAAAAGTTATAGATAAACTATTTATAGAAGTTATAAAATCTAATAAAAACTTAAATATTATAGAAATTCTAGGAAATTAGTTATAAACCAATAGTAGATATTTATTAAAGATCTATTAATATATTATTATAATTAATAATATAACTAAAAAACTTAATATAATCTTAATAGTATAATAGTTACTAAGTTATTAGACTAGAGACCTATAACTAGATAAGGATATTAGATAGTAGAGATTAAATAGAATAGTTAATATTTAGACTAATTCTTATTAAATAAGAATTATAGCTATTATTTATATATTTTTATATTACTAAGGCTTAGGGCTATTATATATAAGTAGATATATTAAGATAGATTTATCTATGAAATAGCTATAAATTATATCTAAGTTATATTTAAGGGGATTTAGGAATCTTATAATAAATAGAATATATATTTTAATAGTTTTATATAGAGTTTTATTTTATATATTTATTATAAAACTTATTTAATATAATTAATATACTTTTTATATATCTTTAAAAAGATTAAGATATTATCTAGATATATAATATAAAAGATATTAAGAATCCTTTTTAAAACTAAATAGATATAGTTTTAGAGAATAATTAAAATATTAGTTAATCTAAATAATATTATTATATATTTAAAATAGTTTTATCTAGAAAGCAATTCTTCATTTATCTCTTAATTTAATTAAATTTAGTAATATATATCCTAAATATTAAATTTTAAAAATATTATATATTTAAAATATAATTTAAAGAAAACTTATTATTTTCTAATAGTTCTTTAATATTATTAAGAAAAATAACTATTTCTTAGTAAATCGAACTCTTGGAATTATTGGATTTCCTGGGGTCTTAGGAACCTATAATCTAGTTTAAAGTCTTAGTTACTTTATAAGCTATCGTTTTATATAGGTTTTATCTAGTAAAATAACTATCGTTAATATAGTATAGCCAGGTAGTATATTTATATATCCTAACTATTAGAAAAACATATAAAATTTAATACTAAGCCTCTATTAGGAGGTTATTCTTATATCTAATACTACTAATTTTAAATATGACCTTAGCTTATCCAGCCTAACTATAGATTAGATTACTAAGAAAGCTTAAAAACTACTAGATAATATAGGAAATAATAGCTATTCGAACCTATTTACAACTATATTTATCTCTAAACTAAAAGAATATACTACTAAAGTCTATAAGGGTAATATACTTACTTTATAATATTTCTTAATTACTATTAAGGACCTCTAAGTAGATATAAAATTACTTAAATCAATAATATTATTATTAGTATTATCTAATACTATACCCTAAAGCTTTACTTCTATAGTCTACACTAATATATTAAGCTAGTAGTATAGAACTTATAAAACTAGGCTACTAGGCTCTCTCCTAAATAAAAATAATATAGCTACTATAGATATATCTCTTATAGAGTTACAATCTAACTAGGAAATTATAATAAAGATATTATAGTAATACTAAAAGACCCTAAAGAATAGGTCTCTTATCAATCTAGTAGCTAAGCTAGAGTATATAAGGAAGGCGCTAGCTACTAAACAACTATCTAAGCCCCTTAGGGATAGATATATCTTCTAGGCTATCTAGAAACTATAGTCTAGCGATACAATACTATATATTAATATAGTAGTAGGTATAAAGATCCTCTAGTATTATAGTAATTAGTTAAAGATATTTAGGCCTAATACCTAGCTATAGCTACTAATATAGAGTATTATTATATATAGTATTATAGTATATATTATCTAGCTATTACTAAAGAAACAGAAGGAAATAATCAAGGAACTATACCATTAGAATATAATAATATAGGAAGTTTTAATAAAGAGACACCTATTTAAAATAGTCTATACTAGATAGCTTACTATCTCTATAAACAACTAGTATTAAGTCTTAGTTAATCTAAAGATTACTAACCTACTAGTAACTAATAATATAATTATATATAGTATAGTCTAAAATAGAGAGATCCACTAAGCTAAGCTCTTCTATTAGAATAGCTATATAAAATAGTATAAGAAGTATTAACTATTTAAATATATATAATTATACTACCCTAACCTTTTTAAATATAGTACTTATATAGTAGAATATTCGACCTAGGAATATCTATCTAAGTAAGAATAGTCTATTACTATTAAGTATATTAATTATGATAGTAAATATAAAACTACCTACTAATTATATCTAAAACAATAAGAAGTATAAGTTATAGCTAAATAAGCTATAGCTAGAGCCTCCTAATTCTATTAGGTCCTTATCTATCTAGATAATTAGATAGAGGCCCTAAACTAACTAAGCTTAAATACTATTCTATAACTAATTGATCTAACCCTATTAGAAGTCTTTATTTATATACTAGTAATAGCTATACTAGCCCTCTATATTATAATACTAACCTACCTAATAATAAAGACTAAATCTATATCTATATCCTAACTAAGCTAAGCCTTACTTATAGATCTTAATAAAAAAGGCTATAGCTAGTTAAAAGGCTCTAAAAATAAATTAAAGATTAAAGGCTAAGCCTCTTAGTCTATAAAGAATAATATAGCCTCTATTATTAAAGCCCAATCTATCTAAGATAAAAAATAGTATTAATATAAATATTATACTAGAAAAAGCTAATCTTAGCTTATTAAGAAGATATTTAACCTAAAAATATTAATAGAACCCTAAGGACTAATTAGACTAACTACCCTTATATCCTAATTAAAACCCTAATAGCTATATTACTAAAATATATCTACTATTTTAATCCTAAGTAAACAATAGAGAAAGATTTTATCTATTTTAATAACTAAAGCTATTTACTAGCTTTACCCCTAAGCTTAGTACTAGAATTATTAAGCCTACTACTATAGAATAGAATCTTAGAATTAATATTACTATCCCTAATAGACCTAATAGTATAATTATCTAATATATAGCTATATAAACTTAGCCAATAGTCTAATTTAATCTCCCTATATTATATTAAAGACTATAATACTATAACTATAACTAGATAAGCTATAAAGACTATTAATAAGATCTTTAAAACCTTATAATTATATAAAAACAATTTAGACCTCTCCTAGAGCCCCTTATAGAATAAATAAATTAATTCTAATTAATCTAATATAATATAAATATAAGTAGGAATATAATAATATTATTTCTCTATAACTAGAAGATCCTAGAAACTAATATAATTATAGTATAAGATCTATAGTTAAATATACTATCAAATACTACTTACTAATTAGTATTAAGCTAGTTCTAATTATTATATCCTTTAGTAGCTAACAATAAGCTCCCTAATATTATAATATAGATATCTAAAAAGATAGACCCCTTTATATAATTAAATCATTTTATTAACAATAACTATTAAATCCTATATCTATAAAGAAAAATAAAGATAGAGAGAGAATAAAGCTATCTATTTATCTATAACCTCTATTATTAGCTGAGAATAAGCTCTAAACTCTTCTTCTTACTACAATAAGAGCTAAAGACTAAGAGTAAATATATTATAGTTAGTAATATAAATATATACTATATAATATAGAATAATACCGGAACTATAATATTATATATAGGAGAAGACTTTATTATAATTATAGATAAAATAAAGATAGAAATAGTTATAGAAAAGGATAAGATATTATAGAAAAGGAAGTATACTATAAAGGAAGGTATTACTATAATCAGATTATTAGTCCTAGACCTCTTATATATAAGTAATAACCTATTCAACCAGCTGATTTCCTATAGCTATATAGATAATATTAACTATAATTCTAATTACTAGCTGATCTAGATACTATTAAATATTAAAACCCTAGCTTCTATAACCCTAAGATAATAGAATTAGCTTATTATAGATACTAAGAAGCTTACTAAATTTATTAAAACTAATATATAAGTTTAGCTATTAAAACAGGTCTCTATAGACTAGTTAGGTTTAGAATTTAGTATTTTTCTATATATAATTTATACTATAATCAAGGTCTATATCCTATAGATAGAACTATTACTATAGGTATAACTAGGTCTTAATTCAGACTACTAGAAGATAATTAAAGAAGTCAAAAAGCTAAAAAAGAAATAGAATAAGTATTATCTTCTAGTCAACTAGTCTTTATATATAATTATATATAATAAGAAGTCTAAACTAATTAAATAAAGGCTTTAGCTAGTTTATTAGTATTAGATATAATAAGTTATAGAGAATAGGTTTTAGGGGCTATAATAACTTATAAAATAGGTATATAACTATCTTAGTATATATAAGAAGGGTATTATACTATTACTACTATTAGAAAGAAGCTTTATAGAGATATTAGAAGCTAAAGCTATAGTCTTCTAGAAAGCTTTCTTCTCTATATCCCCTAAGCTTAATCTAACTGATTTAGAAGGCTTTAATTACCTAGAACTACTAGAATTTATAGAAATAACTAAATATAAAATTAAAGAAGCTATTATAGATACTCTAGTAAGAAAGACTCCTAGAGAAGACCTAATTCCTAATAGTTTCTAATATATTATAGCTATAATTCTAGTAGTACTAAATATATTATATAAACTATTTAATATATATATATATAGCTAGGCTATAACCTCTTATACTTCTAATATTTAATTATAATTATTTTATAAAAAGGGGGTAGTTATGATTACTAAATTCTAAAGTTATACTAGCCGGTAGCCTTACTAAATATACTAAAGAAGTGTCTAGAAACTATTATTATACATCGAATTAGCTATATAATAGAGAAGTATAGGCTCCTATCTAGAGACTATCTTAGTAGTAGATAGGGTATCTTAATAAACTATACTATTTAAATCTTAATTAATAAAATCTACTAATCATAGGGTAAATAGTTTAGAATAGTATTATTCTTAATACTAGATATATCAGGAGCCTATAATAATATATTATATATACAGCTTCTCTACAATCTTCAAAAACAAAGACTTAGATCCCTAGTACTATAGATAAAAGCCTTCTTAACCAGCTATAGTACTAAAATCAAGATACTAGAAAATATATTAAATATAATCGTAATACTAACTAGTATACTATAAGGCTTACTACTATTACTAATTCTCTATCTCTTCTATAATACCGATCTAATTAATATCTATACTATAAAGATATTTATAGCTAGTAGCTAGATAGATAATATTAGAGTTACTATAGTAAGAAAAAATAAAGCTAGAAACGTTAAAACTCTATAAAAAATCTATACTAAAACCTAGTATTAGGTATACTAATATATCTTAGTATTCAATATTAAGAAGTACTTACTATTCTACTTTATCTACTCTAAGCTTACTAAGCCCTAACTAATACTATTAATATTACTAGATACTAATAATAGCCCTAGTATTACAATTATAATATTAATTAAACCTATAAAGTACCTTAGCTTCTAGCTTAATCAAGAACTTAACTTCAACTTCTACTAGACTAAGGCTATAAAGAAGACTAATAAATTATTAAAAGCCCTACAAAGCCTATCTAGCTTAATATAGGGCTTATTAATAGTAGTAATATATTAAATTTATCTAGCTATAGTACTACTATAGATACTTTAACGTATTCGGTAAGCGAGTGACGCATGTAAGCGAGTGACGCACCTACCATACATTATCTATTTTAAATACATTTTTCTTAACCAAAACGCCATTAAATTAATTTAACTAGCTAGCTTCTCTATCTAGGCATGTTTCTCTTCTATATCCTGGCTTCCTACATATTCCATATCCTCGCTGGCCCCGTATAGGTGGTTGTAAACCCTCTGAAACCTGCTCACGATAGGTATTAATACAGGCTACTTGGGCCTCAAATAGCTCCGCACGTAGCTTACGAACTTCTTGAACTGAGATATCGCCTTCGTAAGCTATCTACCTAATCGACCGAGTCCACTTTTACTTCTACTTCTTATTGGCGGCGTGTAATTCCTTGATTTCTTACGCTTGTAGAATATGACTTTATATCTAGAGTTAGAAGCCTTTCACAAGCTGGTTTAATGCACGATCTGACGGGCTAGGTAGACTATAAGACTATATATAAAATAAAGCTTTAATCGATAAAGCCTATTGATGTAGTTCTTTCTCTGTATAGGGAGTTTTTGATATAAAATTTCGGCTTAATTCGCTACCTTAGCTCGCCGGGAGTATTAGGGTTTGAAGGTAAATATTAAGCTTTGAGAGTACTCGATCGGGTAAAAAAGGTATTAAACTGGCTGCCTTGAAGCTATTTTTAATAGTATTAGGTTTAAAAGCCTCAATTCAGGCGTATAGATATATCTTAAGGAAATCAAGTTTATTGATATAGTTAATCCTAAGATGTATCTTTATTTTAATAAGCTGACTGTATAAGTGCTTTAACACTGCAAAATAACTGATATCGAGAGGCTATAAAAGATATAACGAATATATAGGCATACAAATTAGTATAATATTATTTTTTTTACAGATTTCGTCAAATCTTAGGGTTAAATGACTTCCGTAGCCGTCAAGTATTAAAAGTCAATACCAACCCTTTAACTGTAAAGAAGTTAACAGAATAAAGAGCTTTTCAAGCCAACGAAGACCGATTTCATCAGAAGTCTAGCCATTTAGGCTTACTTCGAATCGCTAATTATCTAGGAGGTTATCAAACCAAGATTCGATAAAAACCTTACCTTTAAAAATTATATATAGAGGTAAGACCCAACCTAAAGCATTTATATATTTAATTATAGTTATCTACTTACAATTTCCAGGTTGTAAAAGCGATCGCCGACTGTAGTATTCAGCCCTTATAACGACTTTCGTAGTTGTTGTTAATCCCATTGCGAAACTAGTCTTATCAAAGTTATAAATATCGTCGGGATCGATGCCGTATTGAAGTATAGTTTTTTGAACAAGATTAAACTATTCACCAATAATTTTTGGGTCTTCGTACTTTATATATTTGTAATTATAGCACCTCGAGAACCGGTTTGATAGTTTAGGATGCCTTTTCACGAAGTTATAAACCCATTTTTCCCCGACTGTTTGAATAGGGGTTGTTCCGCGAGCCTTAAGAAGAATATTCGTAGTTTCTTATACGGTAGTCGGCCGGGGCGCTGCTCCACGATTATCAAGCGATAGGATCCATTTTCGAAGTGTTTCCTCTTCGATTTCTGTCAATTTATGTGAGTTGGCGCGTGAATTCGCACGGTTTTGAACACCGCGGAGGCGGCGGCGAAGTGTCGGCTCCGACACATTAAAACGACGTGCTGCTTCACGAACAGTGCTGATTTCTTGGTTCTTTATAGCCTGAATAGCTAATAAGATCCTACCCTCTTGCTCGATTGAGTTTCTCGAGGTTTGGAGGCGAATTGGTGGCATAATGGGTGGTCGAATTAATTAAGTGCTAATTCATAGACGCGTTTTGGGCGGGGTGCGTCACTCGCTTACATGCGTCACTCGCTTACCGAATACATTATAGAGTATTAGTATAGTAATAACTATAATTAAAAGAATAGGTTTATTAGTTAGCTAGACTATTTAATTTAATCTAGAAATAGGCTATATATTTAATCTCTAGTACTTTCCGCACAACAATATTAGTAGTATTAGAAGCTAAGCTATTCTTACTACTAATATAGATCTAGATAGACCAAATTAAGAAAGAAGCTATAGTATAAATCTATATAGGCCTAGCCTTTATAATACTAAAATTAATAATTATTAAAAGATCCCTATAGTAGTAATAGTTTAGATAGACCCTAATAGAGAAATAGGCCTAGTAGAAGGGTAGATACTTAATAACTTCCCCTAAAACTATAATAAACAAATAGAAGAGCCGGTAAATATTTATTTAAGAACTATAGTATATTCTACTAAAGATAATTATTAAAAAGAGAGTTACTATAGAGGAAATATATATCTAAGCCTATATATTTAAGAGCCCTATACTATTAATTATCTATATAGATAGTTCTAGCTATAAAAATAAGATTAGTACTATAATATAAACTAATACTACCTATAAAGATAGCTAGTACTAACTAAGCTAAATAGAAAGTCTAGAGATCTATATAATCTATACTATAGAATATTATAACTTAGAGATAGCTATAGAACTTATCGTTTGGCTTGTTTTGCTTATTTGTTTATTTTGTTTATACACTCCTGCTATTTTCCTTTATATATTATATTTACTTCGCTTCTGGGCGGTGGTGGCTGGCAATTTACCTAGGTATGCCCTTCGGGTATACTATAGGGTTGATCGGCACTGAGCTCGGCGCTGGCGCCCTTATTCCTTAGCTATATAGCTGGTCTGATAGCAACCCTGGTATAGCCGACTTACGTCGGCTACAGCAGGTTAATGAATACTACTACTACTACTATTAATATTATTAAATAAAGGAATCTATTTAAGAAATTAGATAATAGTATTAAATTTTTACCTTCCTATACTATATTATTTCTTATATTATCCTACTATATTAGTATCCTTATTATATCTATTACTATAATATCTATACTACCTGATCTAACCTAATTAAGCCTATTTATTTTGTTTGCCTTTATACCTAGTATATATCATATAGTTATTTCCCCTACTATAGTTAGAATTATCTATATAAGATACTAATTTTATAATAAAGATCTTATCTAGTAGTATTATCTTCTAATAGTATCTTCTATAAGGCTATTTAGATATAATCACTATATTAGCTAAGAATATATATATCTATTTATAGAAGATCCAATAGTATAGAGATCTACTAAGGGATAGAGAACCTAGAATAATACTAGTAATAGAATAATACTAAAAGTATTATATTATAAAGATTTCTACTTAAAAATCACTATATAGAAGTAATTACTATAATTATACTAAAGACTACCTAATATTAATTAATTATATATAAATTAAAGGATTTCTATAAAGATTATATATAATTATATATTATTTATTATAGAAGGTTTTTACTTTAAACCATTTTAGGATTATTTATCTATATAAGACTAGAGTATTACTATAGTAGTATATTTAGAGAGATATAAAATATTAATTAATATCAGAGAATCTGGTTGTCTTTAGAAGAACTTCAGATTAAAGAAAAGCTATTTAGATAGTATCAAATCTTACTAGAAAGACTAGTATTTAATAATATAGAATAATAACTATAGTAGTTACTACTAGATAGATTAGTAGTATCTAAACTAGATAAAGAGACTCTCTAGATATTATAAATATTATCTACTAAACTTATTAAATATTATATTACCCTATAGAATAATAATCTAATAAATTATATAACTATTATAATATTAGTATATAATACTACCTAAGTGTTCTAGAATAAATAATAGATTTATATATAATAGCTAGCGTCTATAGTACCTATACTACTATTATTTAAATATTCTATATCTATACTAAACTAACTATCTAAAAATATATTAATTACTAAGTATATATTAATAAAAAATATCTATTCTATTAAAAAATATAGTAGCTAGATTAAAGATAATACTATATAAAAGTATCTATATAATTATAAATATCATTTTTATAAAATTACTTAGTTTACTAGATCTAAACTAGAAGAGTATACTAAGATTATCTATTCTAATAGAGCTTTTAAAAATTATATAGCTTATATTTAGAGATACTATAATAAGTATATTAGTATATCTAACCTGACCTATACTATATATATCTTTATTATATACTATAAATAGATTAAATATAAGTTTTCTAAATATCTTAGTAAAAAGAAAAGATAGGATCGTTTCCAGAAATACTATTAGAAAGACTATAGTTTTATTAAATATATAATAGACTTATAAGAAGCTATAGTAGAATATAGAATTAATATACCTAAGCCGATACTTATTTAATTCCTATAAAAGAGTATAAATATATCTCTTTAGAGATAATAGGCTAAAGACTATGATTATCTAAGTACTATACTTAATATTATTAAAAGATTTATATAGTATAAATAGGGAGCCTTAATCGTAGGTTATATCAAAAAGAAGAATAATAACTAAGGATATAACTATAATCCTAATACTATAGATTTAGATACTATACTATTAAATAATATCAATCAGAACCATAATCAAAAATAATCTAATTATAGAAATAGCTTATTTAGATACTATAATTATAATAAACCAGGTTATATTACCTATAATTATAATTATCTAAAGAAGAATTAAGACTTAAAAAAATAGATATAACTAATAAATATAAAACTCTTACTAATCGCCTAAGAAAGGCTTTAAAATTACTAATTAATAATAGTTCTGATCAACTTAATCCAACTATAGAAGTTACTATTATTCTAGAGACTTTATAAGAATTAAAGAAGAAAGAAAAGGATAATATTATATATATTAATATATATCTTAATATAATAGGTGATTCACTATTATACTATATAGTTTTAGTATATAGCCTAAATTAAGATATAATTATTTATATTTTATTAGACTATAGTACTTTATATATTTTTATTTCTATAACTTTCTTATATTAAAGTAGATTAGACTACCTCTATAAGTAAACCTATAAGAATATATATATTTATCTATTAAATAGTAATAACCTAATAACATAATTTTATATATAACTATTAGTTATAATTAGAAGCTAATATACTAGTATTACTATATAAATCCTTAATATTCTAGAGTTTAAGCTTATATTAGGGAAGGATTTCTTATATTATTAGAACCTTAATATTAATTAAAGGATATCTATTATAAAGATTTATAATTGAAGTTATTTATATATTATATATATTAATAAATAAAGAAGTTATTATCTATTTAAAAGAGATAACCTAAAGCTAAATTTAATATTAATAAAATAAGCTAGATATATATTAAAAGATAAAGTAGGGGATATATTATATATAATCTACCCGACCACCGAAAATACTATATCTAAAAAGAAGATACTGAATTATCCTAATTCGAAGATTTATATTATCTTAAATAATTATTAAGATATATATAAGTTAGTATTACTTTAAGAGTTATTACTAGAATAAGCTATCTCTTATAATATCTATATTAAAGATACTATATCTATTAATATTAATTTATACTTACTATCTAACTTAAAGCTATAAGAATAATTAAAATAAGTTTAAGAACTATTAGAAAAGGGTCTAATTCGACTATCTACTAGTCCTTAGGGCTTCCCTATCTTATTTATTCTAAAAAAGAATAGTAACTAGAGAATATATATAGATTACTAAGTATTAAATAAACTAATATTAAAGAATAGATATCTATTACTATATATCTAAGATTTATTAGACTATATAAGAACTACTAAAATTATATCTAAGATAGATTTAATCTCTAGATACTAGTAAGTTTATATAGGAAAGGAATTGATCGAAAAGACTATATTTAATACTATTTAGAGAAAGTATAAATAACTTACTATACTCTTTAGATTATATAATACTTTAGTAATATTTTAATTAATTATAAATAATATTTTATAATCCTTTCTTAGTTAAATAGTTATTATCTATCTTAATAATATTCTTATTTTCTTAGATACTATAGAGAAGTACTATTAATATTTAAAAGAAGTTTTAGATATTTTACAAAAATATTAGTTATATATATTTCCTAAGAAATATTAAATTATATTAAAAAAGATTAAATTCTATAGATTTTATCTTAAAGATAGAAAGCTTTTATCTATATCCGCTAAAGTTAATATAATTATATTATAGCTATAACCTAAGAATATATAAGAAGTATAATAATTCTTTAGCCTTATAATATATTACTAACGATTTATTTATAGTTTTACTAAAATCTATATATTATTATATAAATTATTAAAGGAACTAGATATAGAGTTATATTATAATAAACTCTATCTAATTTCTTAGTTAGTAAACTATAAATAGGATTTTTAAAGAATAAAAAAGCTTATAACTACTATATCTATATTAGTTTAACTAAACCTTATAAAACCTTTTATAATTAAATAGATATATTAGAATAGACTATTAGAATAGTTCTATATTAGAATAATATATAAGAAAAGATATATTTAGTTATATTTAATAGTTAGAAGCTTATTAGTATAGAATTAAATTATTCTATCTAAGAGAAAGAACTACTTACTATTAAAGAAGTACTATATATTTAGGATTATTATATTAAAAATAGTATAAAAATATCTATTATTACTAATTATATAAGTTTATAATATTTATAAATAACTATAACCTATAGTAAAAGACTTATTAAGTAGGTTACTAAATTCTAAGAGTATAATCTAAAGATTTAGTATTAGAAAGATAAAGAAGTTATTATACTTAATATTATTAATAGAAGACTAGACTTCCTAGGAGAAGGTTCTATAAATATATTTGATTTCCCTCTAATTTAGGATACTACTCTTATTACTCTATAGACTATTTCTAAATAAATAGTTATAAAAGTCCCTAAAAAAGAATAGTTATTAACTATAGAAATATATTTTAATATAAATATATTACCTATTAATAAAAAACTTATAGATACTATAAAGAAGTTTATTTTAAACTTAAGCTATTATAATACTATATTATTAATATACTTTAAGAATATAATTTATTATTAATTAGTCTTTATTTATAAAAATAAGGTTTATACCTTAGTTTTAGAACTAATCTTCTATAAAGAATTATTATAATACCTATATAAAGAATTTAGTTATTTAGAATAACTAGGATTAAATAGAGTAGTCTATTTATATATATAATAACTAAATATAAAAAAAGAGATAATAGGAACTACTTAGAAGTATCTATAATATTAGATAAGCTAAAATCTAAAGAAAAGATTAAAGTAAAAGACTACTAGATATATAGTTTCTAGTAGTATATTTCTATTTAAATAGTAGAGAATTAATCTAATTAGTTATCTTCCTTATATATTAAATAATAATAAATAGATTATTACTACTATTAACTATACTATAGGTTAGATTATTATAAAAGCTATTTTATATATTATTGAAGAAGTATTAGGAAAGTTCTTATATAATTATATCTTTATAAATTATAAAGTATTAAAGGAAGTAATATCTAATAATAGTAAGAATCTCTTAGCTAGAGATATTTAATATTATATTAATTTATTTAATACCTATTACTATACTATTATATTATATTACCTTTAAACTAATAGAAAAGTTAAGAATTTTAATAGTTTATTAGATAGAATACTTACTAAATATTTAATAAATAAACTAATAAAGTTATAGGATATTTATCTTATATAAACTATTTTTACTATATATATTTATAAATATATAATAACTAGATATAGCCTATTTTACTTAGTTTATAATATATATCTAGTAATAATAATATTATTATTATAGTACTACCCTTTATAGATAGGCTAGATATTTTATAGAATTTAAATAATATATAATCTAAGGTAAACAAATTGCTCCTTAATTATACTACCTAGATAAATTATATATATAATAATAAGATTACTAAAACAGGCTTTTAAAAGAATAACTAGGTATTAATATATAATAAAAGTAGGAAAAAATTTAAAAGCAAGTAGTTCAAACTATATTAAGTTTTAGTAGTCTATATCCTTAGAATATATACTTTAGTAAAGTTATCTAGCTATATACTCTAATCTCTTATAAATAGATTAAGACTTTTAAAAGTAATTATAGATAATCCAAAGAATTTATAGATATTATAATCTATATACTTTACTATACAAAAGGCTAATATTTATCTTAATTAACTAGAAGAGATATAAAGGATCCTAGAGAATAAAATACTATTACTAACCTATTTAGAATTATTAATATTTATTTACTAGAAGTAAAAGAAGTTCTACTATAATAAAGTATAATAAGGTTTAGTAAGGAAGAAAGTAATTACTAAATATATTATATAGAGAATATATTATTCTATATCTAAATATATAATAAGTAAACTAGATAAGCTTAAGCTCTCTTCTAATAAGAAATTAATTAATAAAGACTCTAAAGAATAGATACTAAATAACTAAGATATACTATTTAATAAGGATATCCTAAGAGATAATTCTATCTAAGAATAGGATTTTTATAAGAAATAGATAGATAAAAATACTTAAATATCTCTAGAAATATCTATTTAAAGAAGTATAAAAGATAATATATAATAAACTTATACTTATAGATTATTAACTTATTATATAACTAATATCTATAAATAAATACTAATAAAAAATAGTCTATTTACTATTATAATATCTTTTAAGACTTCTAAATAAATAAATCTATAGAGAAAAAGAGTAAAGTATCTAGAAATCTTATAGATTTTATACTATTTCTAAAAGAATATTTTAGCTTATCTAGAGTACTAGTTAAGGAAGCCTTACTTCTAAATAAAAGAAAAAAAAATTATTAGAATATATTATATTATATTATTAAGTTATCCCTATATAAAAAGAAAAGAAAAAGAATAATTACTTATAAGAATAACTATAACTATATTTAATTAGAATTAAAGTTAACTAAATAGAACTAAGAGTTATAAGAAATATATTAATAATAAAAGGATTATTAATCTTTTTAATAATATTCTTTTTAACTATATCTATTATTTCTATAATAAATAGATTATTATTCTTAGATTTCTTCTTTTTCTTAATCTATTAATTAGGATAGGTCTTATTCTTATATAAAACCTTATTTAACTTTTCTATATTCTTATCTAAATATATATAAATAGAAGATAAAGTATCTAAAGTAGAAACTATTTCTAAGAAGTTATCTAATTTAATATAACTATATATCTTCTTACTTTCTAAAGAAGAAGTATATTAATTAATAAGATATTCCCTACTAATAGTCTTCTTAAGAGTTAAAGATATAGTTAAAAAAATTTAATTTAAAGTATTTAAGGAATACTTAGTAATAGAAGAACCCTTAGAAGAAATAAGCTTATATTTCTTAGTTAGAATAGTAGAAAATAATATAATACTAACTAACTTATTATTAATTAAATAGAATAAATATAAATAATACTCCTAAAGATATATAATTAATTTAGAAGAAGATATCTTTTAGAATAAATAATAATTTATAGTATCTTTATATAAATAATTAGTATAAGAACCCCTAAAAGTAATATTACTATTATTGAAAATAATAATAATATAAGATATAAAAGGATTATATTAATAAGTATAATAACTATATAATATATCTAGAAGAACCCTATTATATTAACTAAAGATAACTCTAGCTTATTATTTAGAAATAATCTTTATATAACTAAGATTATACTAGTTAATATTATATATTATTATTAGATTAATAAATAGGTTATTATAATTAGTAGTTATAAGAATTATTAGAGGGTTATTAGAATAATTAATCCTAAGATCCTTAATCTTATTAAGAAGATATTTTTAAACCTTTAGTACTATTATTGTAATTACTATTAGAAAAGATATATTAGTAAAAGAAGTTATATAATCTAAAAGATATAATACTTAGAATAAAAGAGTAAGTCTAAGAGTAATACCCTAAATATAATATAATAATATCTAGAATAATAATAATAAAATAGAATAAACATATCTTTCTTAAAGCTATAATACTATATAATATATATTAAGAAAGAATTATAGAAGAGAAGAAAAGGATATATATTTAATACTAACCTAAAGACTAGATATAGTAAAAAAAGATAGAACCTTATTTAAGCCTAAGTAAAATAGTAACTATTAATATATTAGCCTCTATTATACTAATATACCTATTTCTAGGCCGATTTTAATAAATATTTTTAAGATATTAGAAGAATATACCTTTTATAATTACTTCTTAATAGGGAATTTAATAACTTATTATAATTTAAGAGTAGTTAATAATTAATATAAAGATATAAGAATATATAATATATAAGAAGAAAGAAGTTATTAAGTAATATCTTAGATTTTTTTATATCCTAAGAGCCCTTTACTAAGAATTAGATATTTACTATACTAAAGGTTTAGCAACCTAATAATAATAAATAGCTTTAATTCTTTCTACCTTAATATAATCTAATATAATTAGATATTATAACTAGATAATCTATTTAATATTATAACTCTAGCCTATTTACCCTTTTTATTAGTAAGTAAATATATCTAACACTACTATATATTTTAGTATATAGAATATCTAATACTATTATATATATTTAGTCTATAGATATTAATATAACTATATATATTTATATATAAAGAACTATCTACCTAAGATAGATAAAGAGATACTACTATTTAGATTATATCTTACTATTATAATATTATTAATTTATAATATTCTGATAGTAATACTATATAATTAGATATATTTATACTTATTTTAATTGACTATAGATAATTAAGTCTAAGTAGGGAAGGATATTAAATTTTTATCTTCCTATACTATATTATTTCCTATATTATCTTACTATATTAGTATCCCTATTATATCTACTACTATAATATCTATACTACCTGATCTAACCTGATTGAGCCTATTTATTGTATTTATCTTTATATCTAGTATATATTATATAGTTGTTTCCCCTACTATAGTTAGATATACCTGTATAACATACTAATTTCGCCACCCAGATCTTAATATAGTTAAGTATATTAGCTACTAAATATATATTAATAAAGAGTATCTATATAATTAATAAATACAATAATTAAATTTAGTATAATACTATATAAAAGTATCTCTATAACTATAAATACTACTTTTATAAGATTATATAGTTTATTAAAGTATAAGTAGAAGAATATAATAAGATAATTTAAGCTAATAGAGCTTTTAAAGGAAGAGTAGCTTAGTTTTAGAAATATTATAAATAATATATTATAGTTATAGATCTAAGCTAGGAAATTTATATTATTATAAGCTGGTCCTGCTATATAGTAAGTAGATATAGTCCTTTAGTCTATATATACCTTAAGTATATTCTATAGTTATACTATTATCTTAAAGCCTTATATAGATTTAGATCTATAAAAGTATTTAAAAAGATTATATAGAAGGAGAGCTCTTAATAGTTTATCTAGAATAAACTATTAATTAGATTTAAATTATATTTAAGAAAGTTAGATTAAAATATAACTAGGGTAATAATAAAAGTAAACTAGTTTATAAACTATATTATTAGTAGTAGTAATCTAAGTATAATAATAAAATTAAATATAAAGAACTAAATATATAATAGTAATAATTATTTTTTATATATCTTAGTTCTTTATATACTTCTATAGTAACTCCTAAAGAGTAGATAGTTATATAATTAGGGAATATATAATTATCTAGAGGAATAATTATTATTTATACTTAGAAGACTATTTCTAGTAATCTCTATACTATTCTATATTTATAATAAATATAGATTATAATAGTTAGTAGGGGACTATTTATAGCTCCTTTTCTAAAGTATTTTTAAGTCTTAGTACCTAGGGATCCTTAGGTATTAGATCCTATATATAACTTTATAGTTTTATATTAAATATAAAACTAATTAGTTTTTATTAGTCTAGAATTAGACTTAGTCCTAGTAGGTCTATAATATTATCTCCCCTTTTCTAGATCTTTATTCTTAAAGACACTTAAATCTAGTTAATTCTCTTAGATAAATAAGATATTATTTTACTATTTTTCTTTTTTGATTTTTCTTATAGCTATATATCTTTTATAATATATCTATTATAGTTATAAGTATATCTATTATAGTTATAAGTATATCTATAAATTCTATAATAATATTAAGTAGAAGAAAGTTCTTAAAGAATTTAAGATAATTAATAAATATATAAAAGAAATTAAGAAACAATAAATATAGTTAATAATAGAAATACTTTATCTTTAGAAGTAGTATTATCTTTTTAAGTCTTAAAATAATTAGATACTAAGTTATAACTTCTTTCTTATAGAATAACTTAATACTAAGAATCTTTTTAGTTCTAAGGATCTTATTAAACTAGATTATCTTATTAATACTAATAATACTTAGGTATTAATAGCTATATTAGAGAATCCTACTTTAATATAGATAATTATATTTACTAATCCTAACTTATCCTTTTCTTAGAGTAAGATAGATATTTTCCTATTAAGAAATATAGTAAAGTCTCTTTCTTCTACTAGTAGTATTATTAAACTAACTAAAGATAGTCTATTAAATTCTTAATAAGTTCCTATATATTTTCTAAGGTATTATAATCTTATTATTTTACTAGATATTATAATTTTCTATTAATCTTTTTATATATTAGGATTTCCTTAACTTTATACTCTTTTTTTATTTTATTATTAAGTTTAATATTAGTAGTAATTTATATATTTTCTAATATAGGTTCTAATAATAAGATATAAAATACTAGGTATAACTATTTTATATTTTCTAGTAGTTATAGTTTATAGTTTACTAGTCTAGTTTTTTCTTTAATAGTAAATAGTCCTAGTCTTTTATAATCTAGTTTATTACTTAGTTATTTTATTTTAATATTTTAATATAAGAGATATATCTTTCTCTCTTTTTTAAGTTTAGGTCCTTTTTTATAGTATTATTTATAATATTTTTTTATATAGAGATTAAAGAATTTAATATCTTTTATTAGTTAAAGATATAACTTTTTTATATCTATAGCTATTATCCTTACTAATTCTATTATTATATATTCTTCTCTTAGCTCTTATCCTATACTAGGATTTCTACTATAGTTTATAAAGAATAGTATCTTTTATATTATTATATATATTAAATTATTATATATAAGTTTTATTATTAGTAAGAGGTTTATCTAATTATTTTATTTATAATTAATATAGTATCTTAAATATTATTCTAATATTTAGTTTATTTATTCTATCTATCTATTTATCTATAAGTAATAAGATATTAAGAGTTTTAACTCTATACCTATAACATCTATAAACAATTTCTATATTTCTAATATAAAGAGCTTATCTCTATTAGATATAATCTTTTATAGTATCTTATAATTAATAAAAATATATTATATAAGTAATACTACTATATCTTCTACTATAATAATCTTTATAGATATAATTATATATATATATTTAGTACGTTTATTTATAATTACTATAATTATATTATTTCTACTAGAATCTAGTAGTTTAGTAATAAAATCTATTATAGTCTATTCCTAGGATTCTATAGATATCTCTATTAGTTATAATTCTTTATAATTATAGTATTAGATATATTTTCTAACTTTTCTATATATATTTAGTATATAGTAGTTCCTTAATATTTACTTTATTATTTTCTCTATTTCTATATAACTAAATTCTAATAGATTATAATATTTCTTAATAGTATTCTTTTATAGGGATTTTAAGATATAGATAAGTTTATAAATCCTAAAGGGTTTATTATTTATTTTATTACTAGTAGTCCTTTAGATATTTTATAATAATTTATTCTTAATATATTAGATCTAATTATCTTTCTTTAAGATATTAATTACTATTAGGACTTAATAGTTATATTCTAAAGTCCTATTCTTATTTTTCTTGAGTATTACTAGTAATACTTTCTTAATCCTATTTTAGTAATCTAGATATTAGCTTAATATATCTACTTATCTATTTACTATTCTAATATAGTACTTAATCCGAAAGTTATATTCTAATAAGACTTTATTCTATCTAGTTTATTATCCTATTAACTATTTTATTATTCTAAAGTAGATTAGATTTTTATAATCTAATTTTATCAAGATTTAATACTTTATCCTATAGAGGAATATCCTCTAAATTTTAAATATATTAATAATTATTAGTAGTTCTTTATTATAAACTAGATAATTTAATTTTACTAATATTATTTTTCTTAAGTAGAATTCCTTAATATTATTAAAGGCTTTCTCTTCCTTCTCTTTCTATTTCTATTTCTAATCTTTTTATATCAACTTAGTTAATAGTATCTTAAACTCTCTAAATAATAGTATACTCTATTAGTAGTAGTTATATAGTTCTATAAACTACTATACTTCCTTTATATTCTTTAATATTAGTTATTTTAAGATATTCTATATTTTTTTCTTTTATATACTAAATCCTTTTTTAGTAATAATATATCTTAAGAAGATAGTTTCTATAATATAGAACTTATACTTCTTTAATTTAAGAGTAACTTTAGCTTTCTTTAGTTTTTAAAGTACTTTCTTAATATATTCTTTATATTTTTTCTTATTTTCTGAATAAATAATAATATTATCTAGATATACTTTAATAAATTTATTAAGATAATCTCTTAATATATAGAATATAAATCTTTAGAATACTCTAGATATATTAATTAATCTAAATAGTATAATAAATACTAGTTTCTATTTATCTTCTTTCTTTATCTATAATTAGTCAAAGTATTAGTAATATTAAATTTTAAGAAGAGCTTACTTTTCTCTACTCTAATTTAATTCTCTATAATTAAAAATAGAGGATAATAATCCTTTTTAGTATTATTATTTAGTTATTTATAATTAATATAGACCCTAGTTCTATCTTTCTTTAATATAAAAGTAACTAGATATCCTACTAGTAATTTAAATTTATATATATAGTCTTTATCTAGGTTTTCTTAAATAAAGTTCTTAAAAGCTTATTAATACTTCTCTAATAAGTATTTAACTAGTTTATAAGTAGATTATTTCCTTTCTTTAAACTTAATTTTAAAATTAAATAGTCTATATTTAGATAACTCTAAAGAATAGTATTATAAATATATTCTTATACTCTTTATATTTTTCTAGGATTATTATTATTTTACTTCCTATAGTATAGACTAAATATATATTCTTATAATATATTTAGATATATCCCTATAATTCTTTATCTAATATTTTAGGTTTAAATTCTATAGTTATAATAATATTTATATCTATATTTTACTAAACCCTATCTTTAGGCTAAGAGTCTTTCTTATAGTTCTTTTACTAGGTCTTCTTATAGATATCTATTTCTTAGCTAGATCTTCTTTAGATATCTATATTACTCTAGATTTCTTAGATCTATTAGTAATTATATTATATAAGCTCTATTAATCTTATTTTCTAATTTACTTCTAGGTTATATTATTATAGCTATAGTATTCTAAGTACTATATTATATTTTCTAAAAGAAGTAATATTAAAGTTTATTATCTCTATATATCCTCCTATATTAATAGTTTATTTTTTTAATTTATATATAACTCGTATACTAAGTACTTCTTTATATAAATCTAATATTAGATATACTTCTAGTTTCTATACTAGGTATATACCAAATTATTATATATATATAGGATTTATAAAATTCCTAATACTACTTAAATTAATAAGTATTATAACTATTTTCTATAAGATCTTTATTTTAATCTTTAGGTATACTTCCTATACTATTATTACTATATATTAGTTTTTATAAGCTAGTTTCTCCTAGCTTTCCTATCTATCTTTAAGCTATTCTTCTTTAGTATTATTTATAATAGATTAAAAAGTAGTAAGTATATTATATAGCCTAAATAGTATTATAATCTACTTATATTTTCCCTATATTATATTGAAAGTAATCTTTTTGATTAACTATACTTCTATTTAAACCTACCTGTATCTAGATACTAAATTTATCTTAGATATAATCTTAATAATATCTATATAATTAAGTAGATCTTAAATTTATAATAGTAAATAACTATTCTTCAATATTAGTCTATTTAATATATAATAATCTATATATATCCTCTAGCTACTATTTAATTTTATAATAAATATTATAGGAAATCCCTAAATACTTATAGATAGTTGAATCAGATCCTTTTCTAATAGTTTAGATATTTATTTCTTTTACTCTTATAGCTTTTACTTAGATAATATATATAAATTAATATTAATAAGTATAATATCTCTAATATATATATTATATAAGATAGCCTATTCTAGTAATAACTCTTATAGTAATATTAATTTAAAGATATCCTTATATTCCTTCAGAATAGTATAAATCTTTAGGTCCCTATATATAAGAATATTCAATAACTTAGATATTTTAAACTTTTCTATTACCTTTAGATATATAATATACTATACTCCTTATATAGACTTATACTTTAGTTCTTTTTATATCTATCTAGCTAATATTAAATTTAATTATAGATTATTATTATTTAAAATATATCTATATCAATTATTAACCTATATAATATATATTCAGCTATAATTATAAATCTTTATAATAGATATTTTCTAATAGATCTTAGGGTTCTAATACTTTAGAAAATCCTACCTAAAGATAAGTTTATATTCTAGTAAATCAAGTATCTATACTAAAATTATTATATATTAGCTTCTAAGAGCTATCGGAAGACAAACCTTTAACCTTATAATAAGCCTCTCTCTATTAGATATTTAAATATATATATCTAAGCTTATTTTATAGTAGTTAGGATATAAATAATTTTTTTAAGGAAGTTGATAAAAATAAAGATATAGGAAGTACTATAATTAAATAAGATATAAATAGCTATATTTTTATTTTAGCTATATACTAAAATCTTATAGTACAATAAGAAATCTCTTATAGTATAGATATCTATCTTAATATTAATAAGTTTAACTTTCTTCTTATACTTTTCTATACTCTTTAGCTTTTATAAAATAACTAGAGTAGTAAGAATTACTAATACTAGATCTAATAGATCTAGATCTATATATACTAGTAACTTCAAAGTCTTTTTTATATAGTTAATAAGAGTTTTAGTTATCTTAGCTATCTTTAGTTTTTTAACTTTCTAGTATACCTAGAATTCCTATTCTAATTTTTTTTAAGTAATTAATAATTCTATTTAATATATTCTTTCTTATTATAATTAAAATATATCTAAGTTTCTTTTTATTAATTATCCTTTAATTTATTTATAAACTTAAGAATATCTAAGTCTATTATATTAAGATTATACTAGTTACTATATAAATTACTATTTCTATTCTTCTTTTCTAAATAGCTAGTAATAATAGCTTTTTATTTAAACTATATAAAATACTTAATTATCTCTATAAATCTTATTAAATAATTTTAGTCCTCTATCTAATACTTCTATAACTATATTTTTATACCCTTCTATAGGAATTAAATTAGAATAGTCTCTAATATCTTAATTCTATATTTAGCTATAATCTTTTAGAGATCTATTATATACTTAATAAAGATATAATCTCTCTAATAACTCTTCTAGAAGTAGTTCTATTATTTTTTACTATTAAGATATTCTAAGAACTTATATTTAATCTATATCTTATATACTATAAATATATATATTATAGACCTACTAGGACTAAGTCCAACTTTAGACTAATAAAAGCTAATTAGTTCTATATTTAATATAGAGCTATAAAGTTATATATAGGATCTAGTACCTAAGGATCCCTAGGTACTAGGGCTTAAAAATACTTTAGAAAGGGAGCTATAAATAGCTCTCTACTAACTACTATAACCTATACTTATTATAAATATAGAATAGTATAGAGATTGCTAAAAATAGCTTTCTAAGTATAAATAATAATTATCTATCTAGATAATTATATATTCCCTAGTTATATAATTACTTACTCTTAATCTACTTTAGAAGTATATAAGAAGTTATAATAACTTTAGGATCTATCCTTTAGAAGTTACTATAGAAATATATAAAGAACTAGGATATATAAAAGATAGTTATTATTATTATATATTTAGTTCTTTATATTTAATTTTATTATTATACTTAGATTACTACTTTTAGTAATATAGTTTATAAACTAATTTATCCTTATTATTATTCTAGTTCTATTTTAGTCTAACTTTCTTAAATATAACTTAAATCTAATTAATAGTTTATTCTAGATAAACTATTAAAAGTCCTTCTTTTATATAATCTTTTTAAATACTCTTATAGATCTAAGTCTATATAAGGTTTTAAAATAATAGTATAACTATAGAATATACTTAAGGTATATATAGACTAAAAGACTATATTTACTTACTATATAATAAGACTAGCTTATAATATATTAAATATTCTATTTTAAGAAAGTAATTAATAATATAGTATTATAGGATAGTATTAGTAAAAAAAGGATTATAATACTTATACTATCTATTACCTAATCTTAAAATATTAAATAAACTAATTCTAAAGATAAAATACCTAGTAAAAGAAAGATTAGAGAAGAACTTAGCACTTAAGTTATTTAACTTATTAACTAACTTAAGATATATAAAGAAAAGTAATAGTTATTAACTATATAGCTTAATATATTTAAAGAAAGATATAATAACTATATCTAAACTACTAATAATTAACTTAAATAAAATAAATACTAAATTAAAGGATTAATACTAATAAATAGTCTATAGACTAAAGTTACTAAAAGCTAATAATTTTAATAGTACTTAAGTTAAGTTAAAGGGATTCTTAATTTAAATATATATATATCTTTATATTAATTAATCTAAGTTTACTAGAGATATAGATAAAGTAATCTTTATCTTAACTTACTTCTATAGGACTATATAGGATTAGCTTAAGCTATTTATTAGAGAATATTATAAAAAACTAGAAAATAAATAGTTATCTATAACCTATAAAATCTTTATAAGCTATAAAGGCTTTAAAATATAATTTAAATAAACCTTTAGTAATATTAATAAAAAAGAGAATACTATCTAAAAACTTTAGATTATTAGATAGATAAAGCTAGTATTACTTATATTACTAAATTTATATATATCTTAGCTATATTAGGATAGAATAATTATATATTAATCCTATACTTCTACTAAGATCTTTATGGTGAAATTAGTATATTATATAGGTATATATAACTATAGTAGGGGAAATAACTATATTATTAGGGTGTGGTAGGCAGTTATATATCAAGAGCTAGTAGACTGGTTTATACAATAAGTAGGGGATTAGAAGTAGTTATATTATAGATAGGCTATAGGATAGAAGATTAACTAAGATATAGCTTAAAGAGCTATATCAAACAGGAATAGGAAGTTCTAATAGTCTTAGGGGTTATATAATAATAGGAATAGGAATCCTTTTATATAAGGATCTATACTATAATATTACTTCCCTTCTTAGAGCTAAGCTTTATAAAACTAAGATAGTACTTAGATTAGACTAGGCTTTAATAGATATCTTCAATAGAAGTTATTTATAATCTCTCTAGTATTCTCTAAATATTTAGTAGACTTTTTTATAGGATTATTATAATCTAACTATTTTATAGTATACTTTAAGTAAGATTTTATATAATCTTATTATTCTTATTTAGAGTCTAGGATATTTTTAATAATCTATTCTTTAAGATCTTTAATTTTAATTAAGAGTAGAGAGAATTATTTTTATATTAGAAGAGAATTATTTAAGATAGAGTAAAGTAAGTTTATATTAAAAATAAGATAGATCTTTATTTTAGATAGAAGTTCTAGATAATAAATATATAAACTTATAGTCTTAAGAATTTTAAATAGACTAAGGTTCTTTTAGTTAAGTTTCTTTTATAGGTAAAGAGTCTTAATATTTTAGGTATTAAGTTAGATTAGTTATCTAATTTAGTAGTTTTAAATAAATTAGTAATATTAGTTTATAGATTCTTTATAATAGACTTAGATAGATATTATTTTATTTTATATAAACTTAGTAATATCTTTTATTTATATAGTAATCTTCTTAGTATTTAGAATAGTAATAGATAGATAGGGATTTAATTATATAGACTTAAATCCTAAGATTAGATAAAATCTAAAGTTAATAAAGAATAAGAAAACTTTAGTAATCTTAGATTTATTAGAGTTTAAAATAAATTTAGCTAATAGAAGTTATTTTAATTAGTTATCTTATAAATATAAGATATATACTTATAGATACTATTTTAAGATTATATTTATTTATTTAGTTTAACTATTAGTCTTAAAATAGTATATAATTAATAATAAGTTTATAATTTATAGATATTAGATTAAGTATCTCTAGAGTTCTAATATAAATTAAGATCTATAATTAGATATAATTATATAAGATAAGCTATATAATTTCTAGATATACTAGATATATAATTAGAAGATTTTCTTAGTATTATAGATTCTATAGTAGAATATAAAATATTTTATTTTTATAAGTTAGTCTACTATTACTAGGATAATATTAAATCTATTACTTTTTAGTAGATATATAATAAAGTCTATTAAAATATTTTACTAAGATTATATAGATATAAATAAGAGATAAAGGATTTTTTATTAAGTTTCTTAAGATAAAATAATCCTTTAATAGATATAATAGTTTTAGATCTAGTAAATAATATATTAATAAATTCTAGACTAATAGTACTTTTAAGAGATTAGTTTATATATTTTTAAATATCTAGGATATCTAATAGTAAGGGTTTTATAATAGAGTTATATAAACTTATCTTTTAGGTTTTTGTTATTAGGAATATAAAGTTAATCTTTAAATAAAAGATAATTTCTATTTTATATATATTTAATAAGTATAATCTTTAGGTATTAAGATTAATTTAGATCTAGGGATTCTAGGATTAATTAAAGCTCTCTATCTCTTTTATATATCTTATTAAAAGCTTTCTTTAGAATAATAGATAGTTTATATAGAATATTATTAATAAATCTTAAAGATTTTTAGGGTCTCTTAGAAATTAGTTTATATTTTAATAAAATTAGTTTAGATTTAGGATTATATTTTAATAGAGATAGTTTAGATTTAGTATTATACTCTAATAGAATTAATTTAGATTATTATATAATTATAATATTAATATTTAGATTATCTTAGATCTAACTATCTAAGTTCTTTTTTTTTAGGATTATATAACTCTAGTATTAAAGTTATTTATCCCTTTTTTTAAAGAGATCTTCTAATCTTCTAATTAAAATATTAAGCTTAATATCTTATTATCTAAAATAATAGATAATCTTAAAATTAAACTAGAATAGAAACTTAGATTATTAGGCTTATTATTAATTTAAAAACTTTATTATTATAAAGTATTTTAGGTTTTAATAGTTAGTAATTATAGAGATTAAAAAGTTTATTTCTTTTAACTCTAGATATTATTCTTTAAAGTATTATATAATTATAAGTAATTCTTTATTATAGATTTTATAATTATACTCTATTATAGAATACTTCTTAAAGAAAAATATAATAAAATAAAGAATATTCTAGTTATTATATTATAAGATTACTTTAGTAAAGATATAGTTAGAAATATTAGTTTTAAATATTATATTCTTTATTTAATTAAAAAGAATTAGAATAGGGGTAGATATAAAAATAGACTTTAATATCTTAAATATTTTTTAATAAATAGGATCTTAAATAAAAGTAATATCTTTTTTAGTTAGATAGATTAATTATATAATTAGTTTTAAAAAATCTTAGATAAATTATTAGTAAAAGTTTATAAATCCTAAGAAGGCTTATATATTAGTAAAATAAGTTAAGATTTTTTATTTAGTAATTATATAAATCTTTTTTAGATCTATATAGAAACTATCTTATTTAATAATAATTCCTAAGAACTTTATTTTATATATATAGAATTTATATTTAGATAGTTTTATAAATAGATTAGTTTTATAGAGTTATTATAAGACTTTTTATATATATTTAATATATTTAGTTTTTATATAACTATAGATTAAGATATTATTTAGATATATAGTATAGAATAGATCTAGATAATTATAAAGGAAATTATTAATAAATCTTTAGAAGATTATAGAAACTCTAATAAGTCTAAATAATATTATAAGGGATTTAAAGAGTTTAAGTCTTATATAAAATATTATAAGATATTCTTATCTAGTCTTTATATAAAAGTTATTAAATACTAATATAATATTAACTCTTATAAAGAATTTTATTCTTTTTAGATTATTTAGAGTTTTTTTTATTAAGGATAGTAAGTAGTAGTCTTTAACTATAATTATATTTAAGGTATAGTAATCTATATAGAATTATAGACTACTACTAGATTTATAAATAAATAGTATAGATAAGGTAGTAAAAGATAAACTTAGATAAATAAATCCTTTCTTTAGGTTCTCTATAATCTAGTTCTTTAGGATAGTAAACTCTATATAAGATATAATATAAAGAGGCCTAAATAGTAATATCTTATCTTCTATTAGCTATATATTATAGTTATATAAATAATATAAAAGTAGTTTATTAGCTTCTTTTAGAGAGAATATATTAATATAGTCTTAAAATTTAGTAAATAGATAATTAGTAAGATTCTTTTCTTTAGATTTCTTATTTAAAGTAGCTTTAATATCTTTAATTATTATAGTAAAGAGTTAATAGTCCTTTTAGCTTCTAGTATATATTATATAGATATTTAAGCTTATAGTTTTAATATCTTAGGATCTTAGGTAGATAAATTAGTCTAGTTAATTATAGAAGTAGACTTTTAGAGGAATTTTATATATAGTATAGATCTTTAGGTTTTATATAGTAATATTATAGTTCTTCTAATAATATATACTATTAAACTTAACTATATAAGTAGTAAATTAGACTCTTAGATTATAGATCTTAAGCTAAGGTAATCTAAGGATAATTAGATAGTATATAAGTTAAATAACTAAGAACTTAGCTTTTTCTTAGTATTTATTAGTAGTTATCTTTATTTATATAAAGTAGATTATCTACTTACTCTTAGATTCTTAGCTATTAAAGCCTTTTAATTAGATTAGATTCTTTAGAGGTTTTTATATAAGACTATATTCTTTAGCCTAGTTAATATTAATAAAATACTTTTCTTTAGTACTACTATTAATTATTATATATATTAGAATTTCTTTCTTATTCTAGTTTAGGATAATTAGTAATATAATTAGATTAGAGTATTAGATTTCTTTATTAATAGTAGTTCCTTAAGTAATAATAGTAAATAGATAGATTATATAGGTTATATTAGTCTAGTTATAGTTTAGATTAGGTTTATTTCTTTTAGTAATTTATTATATAAGAAGTAATTAAATAGTAAGGATTAGGAATATTATTTTAGTAAGATAGTATACTAATATTCTAAAGAAGTAAATCTTTTTATATAGATAGAATATATTTATATAGGGTATTAATTAGAATATAAGTAGTCTTATATAAAATAGTCTTTAACTCTATAATAGAAATATTTACTATAATCTTAATAAGTTAGATAATTTAAAATTAGGTTTATAAGATTAGAAGTAGATATAGATATTAAGATAGAAGAACTATTCTTTACTATAAAGAAGTCTAGATAGTTATTCTAAATAGAGAGTAAATTATAAACTTATATTTATATTAGTATTAGTTATATAATAGAAGATTAGGTTATTCTATTATAGTATATATATTAGTTTTTAAGCTTCTAGAGAAAAGCTATAAACTAGTAGTATTTATAGATTAAGGACTTATTATAGAGAAATATTCTATAGAGTTCTTAGTTAATAGTTTATTCTAATAATATAAATAGGGTTTTCTTAGGTATCTTTTCTTTTAATATAAGATATTAGAATTTAATAAAGAACTAACTAAATTCTTTATTAATCTATTAGAATTAGAAAAGTTTATCTTAGATATTATTTATATAATTAGAGTTACTAAAAGTATTTTTAAGAATACTTAGGATTTCTTTATAGTTAGATAAAATATAACTTCTATTCTAGATATATAATAAGATCTAGATATATAAGATTTCTTTAAGCTAACTTATTATATATAATATTTAGCTTATTAGGATTAGAAATTAATTAAGATTTATAATTAACTTTTCTTAAATCTAAGATATAAATTAGTAGAGATCTTTATAATCTTTATTAAATATATAGAGATCTAAGAGATATTTAGAAAAGATAGAGAAATAAGTAATATAAGAATTAGATAATAAAGATATTCTTAATACTAAAGCTAATAGTCTTTTAGTAAATATTTTAGAAATTAGACTTATATAAGAAGTATTTATAGTAAAGATAATAATTATTAAGATTTAATTATACTTTTAGTAAATAGATTCTAGTTTATAAGTATATTTTAGAAGGTTTTCTTAAGTTTATATTAGTTTTTCTTCTTAATATTTAAAGATACTATTTTTTTTAGATAGTTTATTATAGATTTATATAAGTTCTTCTTTAATCTAGGTAATTTTCTAGATTAGGTAGATAATCTCTTATTAAGTAGTATAGTATTATTAGTAATATAGATAGATTAGTTTTCTAATCTCTTTAAGGTACTTATATATTTATTTATAGTATATAAACTAGGCTTTAGGGTTTATATTATAGTATTTAGTATAGGTTTTAAGATTTTTAAATAGAAATAGTAATAGGGAAGTCTCTATAGGCTCTAATAGCTAGTTTATAATTAATAGATAGTCTAACTTCTAATATAGGGATAAAAACTATATAGTATTAGGGTATAGTAGATAGTTATATATTAGGAGTTAGTAAGCTAATTTATATAATAAGTAGAGAATTAGAAGTAGTTATATTATAAATAGGCTATAGGATAGAAGATTAACTAAGATATAGCTTAAAGAACTACGTCAAATAGGAATAGGAAGTTCTGATAGTCTTAGGGGTTATATAATAACAGGAATAGGGATCCTCTTGTACGAGGATCCACACTGTGATATATATAATATATACTAAGTATAAAGATAAATATAATAAATAGGCTTAATTAGGTTAGATTAAGTAGTATAGATATTATAGTAATAGATATAATAGGGATACTAATATAGTAGGATAATATAAGAAATAATATAGTATAAAAAGATAAAAATTTAATATCCTCCCCTACTTAGACTTAATTATCTATAGTTAATCAAAATAAGTATAAATATATCTAATTATATAGTATTATTATTGGAGTATTATAAATTAGTAATATTATAATAGTAAAATATAGTCTAAATAGTAATATCTCTTTATCTACCTTAGATAGATAGTTCTTTATATATAAATATATAGTTATATTAATATCTATAGACTAAATATATATAGTAGTATTAGATATTCTATATACTAAAATATATAATAGTATTAAATATATTTACTTATTAGCGAAGAGGGTAAATAAGCTAAAGTTATAATATTAAATAGACTATCTAGTTACAATACCTAATTATATCAGACTATATTAAGATAAAAAGAATTAAAGCTATTTATTACTATTAGATTACTAAACCTTTAGTATAGTAAATATCTAATTCTTAGTAAAAGGCTTTTAAGATATAAAAAAATCTAAGATATTATCTAATAACTCCTTCTTTCTTATATATTATATATTCTTATATCTTTATATTAATCATTAACTACTCTTAAACTATAATAAGTTTATTAAATTCTTTATTAAGAAGTAATTATAAAAGATATATTCTTCTAATATCTTAAAAATATTTATTAAAATTAGCTTAGAAATAAGTATATTAGTATAATAGAGGCTAATATATTAATAATTACTATTTTACTTAGGCTTAAATAAGGTTCTATCTTTTTTTACTATATCTAGTCTTTAGGTTAGTATTAAATATATATTCTTTTCTTCTCTTCTATAATTCCTTCTTAGTATATATTATATAGTATTATAGCTTTAAAAAAGGTATATTTATTCTATTTTATTATTATTATTCTAGATATTGTTATATTATATTTAGGGTATTACTCTTAGACTTACTTTTTTATTCTAAGTATTATATCTCTTAGATTATATAACTTCTTTTACTAATATATCTTTTTTTATAATAATTATAATAATAGTACTAAAGGTTTAAAAATATCTTCTTAATAAGATTAAGGATCTTAGGGTTAACTATTTTAGTAACCCTCTAATAATTCTTATAATTACTAATTATAATAAGCTATTTGCTAATCTAATAATAATATATAATATTAATTACTATAATCTTAATTATATAAAGATTATTTCTAAGTAATAAGCTAAAGCTATCTTTAGTAAATATAATAGGATTCTTCTAGATATATTATATAGTTACTATACTTACTAATATAGTCCTTTTATATTTTATATTATTATTATTTTTAATAATAGTAATATTACTTTTAGGGGTTCTTATACTAATTATTTATATAAAGATACTATAAATTATTATTTATTCTAAGAAATATCTTCTCTTAAATTAATTATATATCTTTAAGAGTATTATCTATATTTATTCTATTTAATTAATAATAAGTTAGTTAATACTATATTATCTTCTACTATTTTAACTAAGAAGTATAAGCTTACTTCTTCTAAGGGTTCTTCTATTATTAAATATTCTTTAAATATTTTAAATTAAGTACTTTTAACTATATTTTCAATTCTAAAGAAGGCTATTAGTAAGGAATATCCTACTAATTAGTATATTTCTTTTTTAGAAAGTAAAAAGATATATAATTATATTAAATCAGATAACTTCTTAGAAATAGTTTTTACTCTAAATATTTTATCTTTTATTTATATATATTTAGACAAGAATATAGAAAAGTTAAATAAGATTTTATATAAGAATAAGGCCTATCCTAACTAATAGATTAAGAAAGAGAAGGAGTCTAAGGATAATAATCTATTTATTATAGAAGTAATAGATATAGTTAAAAAGAATATTATTAAAGAGACTAATAATCCTCTTACTATTAATATATTTTTTGTAACTCCTAGTTCTATTTAATTAACTTTAACTCTAACTAAATATAATTATAGTTATTCTTATAAGCAATTATTCTTTTTCCTTTCTTTTTATATAGGGATAACTTAATAATATAATATAATATATTCTAATAATTTCTTTTTCTCTTATTTAGACGTAAAGCTTTTTTAACTAATACTCTAAATAAGCTAAAATATCCTTTTAGAAATAGTATAAAATATATAAGATTTCTAAATACTTTACTCTTCTTCTCTATAGACTTACTTACTTAGAAGTCTTAGAAGGTATTATAATAATAAATAGGCTATTCTTTATTAATATTTATTTATAGATATTAGTTATATAATAAGTTAGTAATCTATAAGTATAAGTTTATTATATATTATTTTTTATACTTCTTTAAATAGATACTTCTAGAGATATTTAAGTATTCTTATTTATCTTTCTTTTATAAGAACCTTATTCTTAGATAGAATTATCTCTTAGAATATCCTTATTAAATAGTATATCTTAGTTATCTAGTATTTATTCTTTAGAGTCTTTATTAATTAACTCTTTATTAGAAGAGAGTTTAAGCTTATCTAGTTTATTTATTATATATTTAGATATAGAATAATATATTCTCTATATAATATATTTAATAATTACTTCTTCCCTTACTAAACCTTATTATACTTTATTATAGTAGAACTCCTTCTATTTCTAATAAATAAATATTAATAATTCTAAATAAATTAGTAATAATATTTTATTCTCTAGGATCCTTTATATCTCTTCTAGTTAATTAAAATAAATACTAGCCTTTTATATAATATCTATAAATTCTTTAGATTATCTATAATTACTTTTAAAAGTCTTAATCTATTTATAAGAGATTAAAGTATATAGCTAGATAGCTCTACTAAAGTATATATTCTAAGAATATAGACTACTAGAACTTAATATAGTCTAAACTACTTATTTTTAAAATTCTTTCTACTTTTATTATATATTAATACCTAGTTATTCTTTTGAAAGCCTATTTTAGTAATCTTACTATTATATATATAATTTATCTAGATAGTATAATTAAGAAGTAATTTGTTTACCTTAGATTATATATTATTTAAATTCTATAAAATATCTAGCTTATCTATAAAAGATAGTACTATAATAATAATATTATTATTACTAGGTATATATAGATATATACTATAAACTAAGTAAAATAAGCTATATCTAGTTATTATATATTTATAAATATATATAATAAAAATAGCTTATATAAGGTAAATATCCTATAACTTTATTAGTTTATTTATTAAATATTTAGTAAGTATTCTATTTAATAAACTATTAAAATTCTTAACTTTTCTATTAGTTTAAGGGTAATATAATATAATAGTATAGTAATAGGTATTAAATAAATTAATATAATATTAAATATCTCTAGTTAAGAGATTCTTACTATTATTAGATATTACTTCTTTTAGTACTTTATAATTTATAAAGATATAATTATATAAGAACTTTCCTAATACTTCTTTAATAATATATAAAATAGCTTCTATAATAACCTAACCTATAATATAATTAATAGTAATAATAATCTATCTATTATTATTTAATATATAAAGAAGATAACTAATTAGGTTAATTCCTTATTATTTAAATAGAAGTATATTACTAGAAACTATATATCTAATAGTCTTTTACTTTAATTCTTTCCTTAGATTTTAGCTTATCTAATATTATAAATACTTCTAAGTAGTTTCTATTATCTCTTTTTTTATATTTAATTATTATATATATAAATAGACTACTCTATTTAATCCTAGCTATTCTAAATAATTAAATTCTTTATATAGATATTATAATAATTCTCTATAAAAGATTAGTTCTAAAAACAAGGTATAAACCTTATCTTTATAAATAAAGACTAATTAATAATATAGTATTATAATAACTTAAGTCTAGAATAAACTTCTCTATAGTATTTATAAGTTTTTTATTAATAAGTAATATATTTATATTAAGATATATTTCTATAACTAATAGTTATTCTTTTTTAAGGACTTTTATGATTATTTATTTAGTAATAATCTATAGAATAATAAGAGTAGTATCCTAAATTAAAGGGAAATCAGATATATTTATAGGACTTTCTCCTAGGAAGTCTAGTCTTCTACTAATAGTATTAGATATAATAGTTTCTTTACCTTTCTAATACTAAATCTTTAGATTATACTCTTAGAATTTAATAACCTATCTAATAATTCTTTTATTATAGATTATAGTTATTTATAAATATTATAAACTTATATAATTAGTAATAATAGATATTTTTATACTATTTTTAATATAATAATCCTAAATATATAGTATTTCTTTAATAATAAGTAGTTCTTTCTCTTAGATAGGATAATTTAATTCTATACTAATAAGCTTCTAACTATTAAATATAATTAGATATATCTTTTCTTATATATTATCTTAGTATAAAACTATTCTAATAGTTTATTCTAATATATCTATCTTAATTATAAAAGGTTTTATAAGGTTTAGTTAAACTAATATAAATATAGTAATTATAAGCTTCTTTATCCTTTAAAAAACCTATTTATAGTTTACTAACTAAGAAATTAGATAGAGTTTATTATAATATAACTCTATATCTAGTTCCTTTAATAATTTATATAATAGTATATAGATTTTAATAAAACTATAAATAAATTATTAGTAATATATTTGTTATAGTGTGGATCCTTGTACGAGAGGATCCCTGTTCCTGTTATTATGTGATTCCTGAGACTATTAGAACTTCCTATCCTTATTTGATATAGCTTTTTAAGCTATATCTTGGTTAATCTTCTATTTTGTAGTCTATCTATAATATAACTACTTCTAATCCCCTATTTACTATATAAGCTAGTCTGCTAGCTCCTGATATATAACTACCTACTATATTCTAATAATATTATAAGACTAAGGAATTATTATACTTTTTATATATTCTTAGATTATAGTTATAATATAATTATATTAATTTTAGTAGATATAGATAAAAGCTTTTTATTTTTAAGATAAAATCTATAGAATTTAATCTTTTTTAATATAATTTGATACTTCTTAAAAGATATATATAATTAATATTTTTGTAAAATATCTAAAACTTCTTTTAAATATTAATAATATTTCTTTATAATATCTAAGAAAATAAGAATATTATTAAAGTAGATAATAACTATTTAACTAAGAAAGGGTTATAAAGTATTATTTATAATTAATTAAAATATTACTAGGATATTATATAATCTAAAAAATATAGTAAGCTATTTATACTTTCCCTAAATAGTATTAAATATAGTTTTTTTAATTAATTCCTTTCCTATATAAACTTACTAGTATCTAGAGATTAAATCTATTTTAGATATAATTTTAATAGTTCCTATATAGTCTAATAAATCTTAAATATATAATAATAGATACTTATTCTTTAATATTAGTTTATTTAATACTTAGTAATCTATATATATCCTCTAGCTACTATTCTTTTTTAGAATAAATAAGATAAAGAAGCCCTAAGGACTAGTAGATAGTTAAATCAGACCCTTTTCTAATAGTTCTTAAACTTACTTTAATTATTCTTATAGCTTTAAGTTAGATAATAAATATAAGTTAATATTAATAAGTATAATATCTCTAGTATAGATATTATAAGAGATAGTTTATTCTAGTAATAACTCTTAAAGTAATACTAACTTATATCTTAATAATTATTTAAAATAGTATAAATCTTTAAATTAGAATAATTTAGTATCTTCTCTTTAGATATAGTATTTTCGGTGGTTAGATAGATTATATATAATATATTCTCTGCTTTATCCTTTAATATATATCTAGTTTATTTTACTAATATTAAATTTAGCTTTAGATTATCTCTTTTAAGTAGATAATAACTTCTTTATTTATTAGTATATATAATATATAAATAACTTTAATTATAAATCTTTATAATAGATATCCTCTAATTAATATTAGGGTTCTAATAATATAAGAAATCCTTCCCTAATATAAGCTTAAACTCTAGAATATTAAGGATCTATATAATAATATTAATATATTAACTTCTAATTATAACTAGTAGTTATATATAAAACTATATTATTAGGTTATTACTATTTAATAGATAAATATATATATTTTTATAGGTTTACTTATAGAGATAGTCTAATCTATTTTAATATAAGAAAGTTATAAAAATAAAGATATATAAAGTACTATAGTCTAATAAAGTATAAATAGTTATATCTTAATTTAGACTATATACTAAAACTATATAGTATAATAGTAAATTATCTATTATATTAAGATATATATTAATATATATAATATTATCCTTTTCCTTCTTTTTTAACTCCTATAAAGCTTCTAGAATAATAGTAACTTCTATAGTTAGATTAAGCTAATTAGGATTATTGTTAATTAGTAATTTCAAAACCTTTCTTAGATAACTAGTAAAAGTTTTATACTTATTAATTATATCTATTTTTTTAAGTCTTAATTCTTCTTTAGATAATTATAATTATAGATAATATAACCTAGTTTATTATAATTATAGTATCTAAATAAGCTATTTCTATAATTAGATTATCTTTAATTATAATTCTAATTAGTATTATTTAATAGTATAGTATCTAAATCTATAGTATTAGGATTATAATTATATTCTTAGTTATTATCCTTCTTCTTAATATAATCTATAATTAAGGCTTCTTATTTATACTATATAAATCTTTTAATAATATTAAGTATAGTATTTAGATAGTTATAGTCTTTAGTCTATTATCTCTAGAGAGATATATTTATACCCTTTTATAAGAATTAAATAGATATTGGCTTAAATATATTAATTCTATATTCTACTATAGTTTCTTATAAGTCTATTATATATTTAATAAAGCTATAGTCTTTCTAATAATACTTCTAGAAACGATCCTATCTTTTCTCTTTACTAAGATATTTAGAAAACTTATATTTAATCTATTTATAGTATATAATAAAGGTATATATAGTATAGATTAGGTTAGATATACTAATATATTTATTATAATATCTCTAAGTATAAGCTATATAATTCTTAAGGACTCTATTAGAATAGATAATCTTATTATAGTCTTCTGGTTTAGATCCAATAAACTAAGTAATTTCATAAAAATAATATTTATAATTATATAGGTACTTTCGTATAGTATTATCTTTAATCTAGTTACTATATTCTTTAATAAGATAGATACCTTTTATTAATATATACTTAGTAGCTAATATATTTTCAGATAGTTAGTTTAGTATAGATATAGGATATCTAGATAGTAGTAGTATAGGTGTTGTAAGTATTAGCTATAATATATAAGCCTATTATTTGTTCTAGAACACTTAGGTAGTATTATATACTAATATTATAATAATTATATAATTTATTAAGTTATTATTCTATAAGATAGTATAATATTCTATAAGATTAGTAGATAATATTTATAATATTTAGAAAGTCTCTTTATTTAATTTAGATACTACTAATTTATCTAGTAATAACTACTATAATTATTATTCTATATTATTAAATACTATCTTTTCTAATAAGATTTAATACTATTTAAATAGCTTTTCTTTAATTTAAAGTTCTTCTAAAGATAACCAGATCTCTAATATTAATTAATATTTTATATTCCTTTAAGTATATTACTATAGTAATACTCTAGACTTATATAGATAAATAACCCTATAATAGTTTAGAGTAGAAACCTTCTATAGTAAATAATATATAATTATATATAATCTTTATAGAAATCCCTTAATTTATATATACTTAATTAATATTAGGTAGTCTTTAATATATAATTATAATAATTACTTCTATATAGTGATTTTTGAGTAGAAATCTTCACGATATAATACTTTTAATATTATTCTATTACTAGTATTATTCTAAGTCCTCTATTTCTTAGTAGATCTCTATACTATTAGATCTTCTATAAATAGATATATATATTCTTAGCTAATATAGTAATCATATCCGAATAGTCTTATAGAAGATACTATTAGAAGGTAATACTACTAGATAAGATCTTTATAGCAAAATTAGTATATTATATAGATATATCTAACTATAATAGGGGAAATAACTATATAATATATACTAAGTATAAAGACAAACATAATAAATAGGCTCAATCAGGTTAGATCAGGTAGTATAGACATTATAGCAGCAGACACAACGAGGATGCCGACATAGTAGGACAATATAGGAAATAATATAGTATAGGAAGGCAAAAATTTAATACTACTATAGATTAAAGTTAAGAATTAAAAATAAGCTTACTTAAGATAAATAACTAGATAATATAAAAGATTATATTACTAAGATTACTAAGATTAATAAATATTAGTATAATTAATAAAAAGAAAAGTAAAAGATAGAATAGTTCCGGAAGAGAGGCTAGAGAAGCTTCTAAAGAAACTACTTTCTCTAGAAGAGGGACTACTATCTAAGATATTTAGATTCTTATAGACTAAAACTAATAGAGTTAGATATTATCTAATTACTAAGATCTAAATAGAAATACTAAAAGAAAGAAAGACTATACTTTAAATATAGAAAGTTAAGATATATAATTAAAGATTATTAAGTATATACTAATAACTTAAAGAAATATTAGTTAAGGACTATAAAAGAGCTATATTAGTTATAAATAATATAAAAGTAAAATAAAAAAAGAGTAACTTAAGATTTTTAATTAGAGGACTAGATCTATTAATTATTAGAAAAAAATAATCTTATAAAAGAAGGGGTTATCCTATAGAATCTATATCTAATCTAGAAAGAACTTATAAATAATAAGATCTTTAATACTATAGATAACTAATTATAGTTTATAATATCTATAAATATAGCTATTAGATAATAAAAGTACTAATTTAATTAAGATAAATAGAGACTAAGGGATAAGAAGATTATTAGTAATTATAAGTATAAATAAAAGATATATTAATAGAGTTACTATAGTTATATATAATCTAATTAAAATAACTACTAAGGATTAAATCTAAAGATCTCTTATTTAATAAACTTATAGAGAAACTATTAAACTAATATAAAAGAGAACCCAACTAAGCTTACTAAAGGAATATAAATACTTTAGAAAAAATCTATAATAAAATTTAAAGATATTAGGAATAAGACTAAAAATCCTAGAACCCTAAGAAAATATAAAGTAAAGAATAGCTATATATCTTATTAATAATTAAAGAACTAACCGAAATATAGAATAAATTAAACTTTATAAAATAATAGATAATCCTAAATTAGAATATATTATTATTTAAGGAACTTCTAAATTAGTAAGAAGAAATATATCTTAAGAAAATAAAATAAGCCTATATAGAAATATAGTCTATAGAAGAGTTTCTAGAAATAGAAACTAAACTAGAGAATTAAGAATAGACTTAGTATAGTTCTTAGAACTAACTAATAGACTTCTAAGAATAGATAGTAATAAATATAGGATTATATAAAGTACTCCTAAGAATTAATATTATCCTAGGAAGCCCTACTAAGATCCTAGAAACTCTATTTATATCCCTAGATATATTTAATAAAGCTTCTAGAACTACTAGTAAATAGATTAGTAATAATACTTAAAGACTATTTCTTAACTAATTTATTATAGTTTATTTAAATAATATTCTTATTTTCTTAAAAACTATAGAAGAATACTATAAATATTTAAAAAAAATAGTAGCTATATTAAGAGAATATTAGCTATATACTATACTAGGAAAATATAAGATTATTACTAAATATATTAAGTTTTATAGATTCTATATTAAAGAAGAATAAGTCTTAGTAGTATTAATAAAGATTAATATAATTATATTATAGCTAAGGCCTAGAAATATATATAAAGTCTAGTAATTCTTAGGACTTATAATATATTACTAATAGTTTATTAAGAATTTTACTAGAATCTATATATCTTTATATAAATTATTAAAAGAGCCTAATAAGTAGCTTTAAAAAGATAAGCTTTATCTAATTTTATAGTTAGTAGTATATAAAAAGGCTTTTAGATAACTAAAGTATCTTATTACTATTACTTCTATATTAATCTAATCTAATCTAATAAAACTATTTATAATTAAGATTAATATATCTAAATAGGCTATTAGGATAGTCCTAAATTAAATAGATAAGAATAGAAAACTCTATCCTATAATCTTTAATAATTATAAGCTTTCTAGTATAGAATTAAATTATTCTATATATAAAAAGAAGTTATCAGTTATTAAAAAGGCCTTATATCTATAGGATTATTATCTAGAAAATAGTATAAAAACAACTATTATAACTAATTACTAGGGTTTATAGTATTTATAAATATTATTAATCTATAGTAAATAATTTGTTTACTAGGTTATAGAGTATTAAGAATATAATCTAAAGATTTAGTATTAGAAAGATAAAGAAACTATTATATCTAATACTATTAATAGAAGACTAGACTTCTAGGAAGAAGATTCTATAAATATATCTAATTTCCTTTTAATTTAGAATACTATTTTTATTACTTTATAGACTATTCTTAAATAAATAGTTATAAAAGTCCCTAAAAAAGAATAGATATTAACTATAGAAATATATTTTAATATAAATATATTACTTAAAGAAATTTATAAATACTATAGAGAAGTTTATTTTAAACTTAAGATATTATAATATTATATTATTAATATACTCTAAGAGTATAGTTTATTATTAGTTGGTCTTTATTTATAAAAATAAGGTTTATATCTTATCTTTAGAACTAATTTTTTATAGAGAATTATTATAATATCTATATAAAGAATTTAGTTATTTAGAATAACTAAGATTAAATAGAGTAGTCTATTTATATATATAGTAATTAAATATAAAGAAAAAGATAATAGAAACTATTTAGAAGTATCTATAATATTAGATAAGTTAAAATCTATGGAAAGGATTAGAGTAAGAGATTACTAGATATATAGTTTCTAATAATATACTTCTATTTAGATAGTAGGGATTAATCTAATTAGTTATCTTCTTTATATACTAAATAATAATAAATAGATTATTACTACTATTAATTATACTATAGGTTAGGTTATTATAGAAGCTATTTTATATATTACTAAAGAAATATTAGGAAAGTTCTTATATAATTATATTTTTATAAATTATAGAGTACTAAAGGAAATAATATCTAATAATAGTAAGAATCTCTTAGCTAAAGGTATTTAATATTATATTAATTTACTTAATACCTACTATTATACTATTATATTATATTACTCTTAAACTAATAGAAAAGTTAAGAATTTTAATAGTTTATTAGATAGAATACTTATTAAATATTTAATAAATAAACTAATAAAGTTATAGGATATTTACTTTATATAAGCTATTTTTACTATATATATTTATAAATATATAATAACTAGATATAACCTATTTTATTTAGTTTATAGTATATATCTATATATATTTAGTAATAATAATAATATTATTATAGTACTACCCTTTATAGATAGACCAGATGTTTTATAGAATTTAAATAATATATAATCTAAGATAAATAAATTGCTTCTTAATCATACTATCTAGATAAATTATATATATAATAGTAAGATTACTAAAATAGGATTTTAAAAGAATAACTAGGTATTAATATATAATAAAAGTAGAAAAAAATTTAAAAGTAAGTAGTTTAGACTATATTAAGTCTTAGTAGTCTATACTCTTAGAATATATATTTTAGTAGAGCTATCTAACTATATACTCTAATCTTTTATAAATAGATTAAGACTCTTAAAAGTAACTGAGATATTTTTACCTAATTCTCCCTATATATTTTATATATTATGATCTATTATATTTATTTATATATAGTAATATCTATATCTATATCTATTGATATCTATTGTAGTTGGCTGATCATATATAATCAGACCCTATCTATTTGTTATGTTTGTTTAATCGGTGTATATATATCAACTGTTGTTTCCCCTAACTTAGTAATATATACCTATTTGTACCCTAAGATCTTATAACTATAGATAATCTAAAGAATTTATAGATATTATAATCTATATACTTTACTATATAAAAAGCTAGTATCTATCTTAACTAACTAGAAGAGATATAAAGAATCCTAGAGAATAAAATACTACTATTGATCTATTTAGAATTATTAATATTTATCTATTAGAAATAGAAGGAGTTCTACTATAATAAAGTATAATAAGGTTTAATAAGGGAGGAAGTAATTACTAAATATATTATATAGAGAATATATTATTCTATATCTAAATATATAATAAATAAACTAAATAAGCTTAAGCTTTCTTCCAATAAGAAGTTAATTAATAAAGACTCTAAAAAATAGATACTAGATAACTAAGATATACTATCTATTAAAGATATCCTAAGAGATATTTCTATCTAAGAATAGGGTTCTTATAAGAAAGAGATAGATAAGAATACTTAAATATCTCTAGAAGTATCTATTTAAAGAAGTATAAAAAGTAATATATAATAAACTTATACTTATAGATTACTAGCTTATTATATAATTAATACCTATAAATAAATACTAATAAAGAATAATCTATTTACTATTATAATATCTTCTAAGGCTTTTAAATAAATAAATCTATAGAGAAGAAGAGTAAAATACCTAGAAATCTTATATATTTTATACTATTTCTAAAAGAATATTTTATTTATCTAAAATACTAGCTAAAGAAGCCTTATTTCTAAGTAAAAGAAAAAGAAATTATTAGAATATATTATATTATATTATTAAGTTATCCTTATATAAAAAAAAAAAAGGAAAAAGAATAACTACTTATAAGAATAATTATAACTATATTTAGTTAGAGTTAAAGTTAATTAAATAGAACTAGAAGTTATAAGAGATATATTAATAGTAAAAAGATTATTAGTCTTTTTAATAATATCCTTTTTAACTATATCTACTATTTCTATAGTAAATAGATTATTATTCTTAGATTTCTTTTCTTTCTTAATCTATTAGTTAAAATAAGTCTTATTCTTATATAAAACCTTATTTAACTTTTCTATATCTTTATCTAAATATATATAAATAAAAGATAAAATATCTAGAGTAGAAACTATTTCTAAGAAATTATCTAATTTAATATAATTATATATCTTCTTACTTTCTAAAGAAGAAATATATTAATTAGTAAGATATTCCCTACTAATAGTTTTTTTTAAAGTTAAAGATATAATTCAAAATATCTAAATTAAAGTATTTAAAGGATATTTAATAATAGAAAAACCTTTAGAAGAAATAAGTTTATATTTCTTAGTTAGAATAGTAAAAGATAATATAGTATTAACTAACTTATTATTAATTAAATAGAATAAATATAGATAACTCTCTTAAAGATATATAATTAATTTAGAAGAAGATATCTCTTAGAATAAATAATAATTTATAATACCTCTATATAAATAATTAATATAAGAACCCCTAAAAGTAATATTACTATTATTAAAAATAATAATAATATAATATATAAAAGGACTATATTAGTAAGTATAGTAGTTATATAATATATCTAGAAGAACCTTATTATATTAACCAAAAATAGCTTTAGCTTATTATTTAAAAGTAATCTTTATATAGTTAAGATTATACTAATTAATATTCTATATTATTATTAGATTAGTAAATAGCTTATTATAATTAGTAGTTATAAGAATTATTAATAAATTACTAGAATAGTTAATCCTAAGATCTTTAATCTTATTAAGAAGGTATTTTTAAATCTTTAGTATTATTATTATAATTACTATAAGAAAAGATATATTAGTAAGAGAAGTTATATAATCTAAGAGATATAATACTTAGAATAAAAGAGTAAGCCTAAGAATAATATCCTAAATATAATATAATAATATCTAGAATAATAATAGTAAAATAGAATAAATATATCTTTCTTAAAGCTATAATACTATATAATATACTAAGAAGGAATTATAAAGAGAAGAAAAGGATATATATTTAATACTAACCTAGAGACTAGATATAATAAGAAAAGGTAGAACTTTATTTAAGCCTAAGTAAAATAATAATAATTAATATATTAGCCTCTATTATACTAGTATACCTATTTCTAGGCTGATTTTAATAAATATTTTTGAGATATTAAGTCTATAGATATTAATATAACTATATATATTTATATATAAAGAACTATCTACTTAAGGTAAATAAAGAGATACTACTATTTAGACTATATCTTACTATTATAATATTACTAATTCATAATACTCTAATAGTAATACTATACGATTAGATATATTTATACTTATTTTAATTAATTGTAGATAATTAAGTCTAAGTAGGGAAGGATATTAAATTTTTATTTTCCTATACTATATTATTTCCTATATTATCCTACTATATTAATATTCCTATTATATCTACTACTATAATATCTATACTACCCGATCTAACCTGATTGAGCCTATTTGTTTTATTTATCTTTATACCTAGTATATATTATATAGTTATTTCCCTTACTATAGTTAGATATACCTGTATAACATACCAATTTCGCCACAAAGATCTCACTATAATAACCTAATATATAGAATATCTACTTAGTAATTCTCTCTTTAAGCTTTTTATATATAGTTCGTGGCCTAGCTTAATTAAATATAAATTTTGCTTTAGCCCTTTATACTATGCTACAATCTATATATAAAAAGCTTAGAGAAGAGAAGGAGTAAAGTAAGCTAGGTAGCTATAAATAGGGTCAGTAGGGTAGTAACAATAGACAATAACGATAGTAGGCGGTAAAGGCTATGTGGTAGGGCTATATAGTAGCCTATAGGTTTAACCTATAATAGATTAGGAGATATTAATAATAGTATAGAAAGTACTATTATTCTTAGGGTTCTATAACTCTTACTAGTGATTTATAGCTAATTATAGTAAGATTATATATTCCTTATATTATTTAATATATAAAGAGATATCTTAATCCTAGATATTAGATTACTAAAAGATACTTAATACTTTAAAAACTATAATAGTAGATATATTAATCCTATAATATTATAATATATCCTTATCTATATAAATAAAAATAAATACCTTAGATAATATAATAGAAAGAGTAATATTATAGTTATATAATAATAACTTCTAGTATCTAATAGCTTTCTTCTTAAAGTCTATATAAGCTATAAAGTAGAATTATAAGATCTATAATAAGGAGCTTCTAGTTATTATCTATATATTATAAGAAAAGAGACCTAAGCTATAAGGTATTAGCTTTAATATTTTCTCTAATTATTAAGTATTATAGTAGTTTACTATAAAGAAGTATCTTAATATATAGTAGATCTACTAAATATAAGAGATAATTAGTTATTAGTTTATAATCTAATATTAATTAGAAAAGACTAATATACTAGTTAATATACTTTCCTAGAAAGAGACTTTTACTAGTATTCTTAAGAAGTAGATATTATTTCTTTTCTAATTTTAGATAAAGCTAATACTTTTTTTAGTCTATATTAATATTAAACTATATAGATAAGAGTCTATAAGAGTTGTATAATTATATAATATCTATAGAGTTAAATAATTAGTTACTTAATAAAGAATTACTATTATCTAATAGAAAGATAGTAATATTTAATAAAGATAATTTATATATAAAGTCATAGATAAAATATATTACTAACTAGGGTTTATCTATCCTAATATAAAGAAAATAAAGCTTCTATTATCTTATTAATACTATTAGTCTAAATAGAATAAGAATATAGAATAATGTTATAATAACTATATAATATATAAGTATATAAAATCTTAGATAGGTTAAACTCTAGGGCTTTTAAACCTTTTATTTATCCTAGAGTAGCTCTAATAAAGTATCTCTATTAATTTTTATATCTTACTAAAAGATAAGATAAATATAATAAAACTATAGTAATAGTAGATAGATTTAGTAAATAAATAGTTAATATTCTATATTATTATAATATTAATACTTATAGTATAATATATCTATTCTATAATTATATCTTCTATTAATCTAGTCTTTCTAATTTAATAATTAGTAATTAAGAACTATAGTTTATAGCTGATTTCTAGGAGAAATTCTACTAAATTCTAGGTATTAGATAGAAGCTTTCTATTATATATTATCTATAGATAGATAGTTAGATAGAAATAGCTAATTACTGTAAAGTAAGGACTATAATTATATATAAACTACTATTAAGATAACTAATTAGAATTACTTTAGTTAATTAACTTTATAGTAGTAAATATACTAAGTACTACTATTAGATATTTATCTTTTTTTATTAAATATAGATATAAGATACTACTGAGATCTTTGGGTGCGAATAGGTATATATTACTAAGTTAGGGGAAACAATAGTTAATATATATATACTAGTTAAATAAATATAGTAAATAGATAGGGCCTGATCATATGTGATCAACTAACTATAGTAGATAGTAATAGATATAGATATAGATATTACCATATATAAACAAATATAATAGGTTGTAATATATAAAATATATAGAGAGAATTAGATAAAAATATCTTATCCTCCCCTACTTAATCAAAGATTATCTCAATCTTAAGTATTTATATAAAGTAGTAGTATATAAAACGCCTATAATATAATTATATATATAAAGGATCATAAATATTTATAATTTATCTTTATAAGAGTACTATATAGCTTGATTTCAGCTAATCCTGAATTATCTTATATAATAGTTTATATTAGTATATCTAATTATATAGTAAATAGTCTAATTATATTATAGATATTATATAAAGGAATACTAGTAATATTAAGAATCATTATATAATTTATAGTAATCTAGGGATATAGAGATAATAAAGCTTTATAAGTTACCTTTCTAGCTTTTAAATTAATAACCTTAGGCTTAATAGTAGTCTATTAGTTATTTCTAGATAGTTCTAGTGATAATATAGTAAATAGTAAGAAGGGAAAGACTATAATAATAATTTGTATAGGGTTTTCCAAATAGTATTATAATTATTACTTCTAGTATTATAAATATCTATATTAGCCTAAGACCTTTTACTTAGCTTTATAGAGCTTCCTATCTATAGGGACCTATATAAAGTATCAACCCCCTCTTTAGTTTAATAGTTAGTATTATCTTATTATTATATTACCTTCTTTCGATAGTATAATTCTATTTATATTCAAAAAAAGCTTATTAATACTACCTTTTAGCTTATTTACTATCCTTCTTATATATTATTATTTTTTATACTCTCTTCCTTTATATAATTCTCTTCTTATACTTCTCTTTCTATATATCTTATGATATCTTTTCTTTTCTAATAAGTATAATTCTAGATTCTTATAGTATTACTTAAGCTAAATATAAACTAATATCTTGTTTCTTATAGAAATATTAAATATTCTACCCCCTAATATAGATATAATTATATTCTAGAACTTTAGTATTAGATCTTAATTTATAGAAGCTATTATATATAGTAAAGGTATTAATATATTTAGCAATACCTTCCTTCTTAACTTATAATCTATTTCTAATCTTATATTTATTGCTATACTAGTTGTATATAATATAGATTAGTATACTATTAATAATATTAAAGTTAATTCAAAAAGGTAAAGATATATATATATATTACCTAATAAATCAGGATAGCTATCTCTCTATTATATATATATTAATTAGTAGGTTATAGGCCTTTTCTTTTATATATAATTATAGTTCTTAATAATAAAGATATTATATTTAATAACTCTTATACTTTATATATATATAGGAATACTATAAGTAGATACTCTTTTTATTAAAATCCTTCTAAAAACCTTATTTACTTTATATAGAATACTTATCTAATCTCCTATTATTATATCTCTTATTATTTAGTTAAAGATCTAGTTATAGAAAAGAATAATTATAATATAGAAGAAGCTTCTTCTCCTATAATTATACTATAAAAATATTATATTATTATCTCTATATCTTCTTCTAAGAAGACTATATCTCTTATCTCTAAAAAGCTATATATAACTATTCCTACTCTAATAACTCTAGAGACTTTAGTTTATACTAAATTAGTCCTTTCTTCTATAAGAAAGACCTAGAAAATCTAATCTCCTTTTCTTATAACTTCCTTTTCCTCTCTTAGTCTAAAAGGACCTATCTATACTATTAATATTAAATATCCTAGTAATCTAGTTTATCTAATAGATTAGTATTTTTCTCTATTAGATAAATATAATATCTACTATTATCTTAAAATTAGTAAGTTTAAACTAATACTAATAGTATATAATTAACTATCTTTAGTAGAGTCTTATTTAATTTATAATTATATATAAATTAAGATAGTTCTAAAAGAGAATAATATTATTAAATATAATAAAAACAAAACTAAATTAAAAGGGAATCCTTTTATACTTAATATAGTTAAGACTATATCTTAAGTAGTTATTCTATCTATAAAGAAGAATAATTATTATAAGAGAAAGTTAGCTCTTAAGAAAGAACTTAAAGAGTTTATAGATATTATTTATAAAAAGCCTAATCCTTTTATTTATAATAATTCTAAACTTTCTATTTATAATACTTCTAATAATAAGCTTTTATTTAGTATCTTATCTAAATCTTCTATAATTTCTTTAAGAAAGATTATTATTAAATAATCTACTTATTATAGTTAGTCTTATAAGGATACCTCTATATAATTTATACTATTTTATACTATTTTATACTATTTTATACTATTTTATAATACTTTATAATATTCCTAGGGATAATTTTTAGTATTTTCTATTTATAATTTAATTATATTTTTCTTCTATATTCTTAGCTAATATTTAATAAGCCTTATATATTTAATATAAATCTTTACTTTATTCCTCTTTCCCTTTTTATAGACTTTATAATTTAGTCTTTAGGATTATAATAGTAAAGGGATTATCTTTTATTAGTATTCTTTTATATACTATTATAATATATAGAATACTTCTTCTTAGAAGAATATCTTCTTCTATATTTATATCTTTATTTTTAGAGATATATCTAACTCTATCTATATTTTTATTTTTAGAGATATACTTAGCTTTATTATTATTACTTAAATCTAAACTTAACTCTTCCTATAACTCTTTAGGATTCTTTTATTTTAGATCTCTCTATATATATTAGTATTTTACTATATATCTATATACTTTCTTAATAATTTATTCTATAATTATATCCTCTCTTACTAAACTTTATTATATATTATTATAATAAAACTTATTCTACTTTTTATAAGTAAAAATTAATAGATCTAAGTAAGTTAGTAGTAAAATATTATTCTCTAGGATCTTCTAGATTTTTTTAGATCTTTTTAGGTTTAAACTAACTTATTATATTATAATTTAAGTAAATTATAATATCTATAGTAACTTTAGGTTATCTACTTTTATTTCTAGAAGTCTTAATCTATTTATAAGATTTCAGAGTATATAGCTAGATAAATCTACTAAAGTATATATTCTAAGGATATAGATTATTAAAATATAATATAGTCTGAACTACTTACTTTTAGATTTATTTTTATTTTTATTATATATTAATATTTAATTATTCTTCTAGAAATTAGTTTTTATAACTTTATTATTATAGATATAATCCTTTTTAATTATATAATTTGTAATAATTTATTTATCTTTATTTATATATTATTTAAATTCTATAGTATATCTAATCTTTCTATAAAAGGTTATACTATTATTATATTATTATTATTACTAGGTATTTATAATTATTTACTATATATTAAATAAAATAGACTAAACCCTATTATATTATATTTATATATATATATAATAAAAATAGTCTATATTAGGTAAAGATCCTATAACTTTATTAGTTTATTTATTAAATACTTTATTAGTATTTAGTCTAATAATCTATTAAAGTTTTCTATCTTTCTATTTATATATAGATAGTATAGAGTAGTTATTTAATATTAGGTACTAAAAAACTAAATATAGTATTTTATTACCCTAGTTAATAGATTCTAGCTATTATTAGTAATTATTTCTTTTAGTATACTATAATTTATAAAGATCTAATTATATATAAATTAACCTAAAGCTTCCTCTATAGCTTCTAGAATAGCTTATATAATAACCTAGCTAGTAGTATAATTAATTATAGTAATAATCTAATAATTACTATTAGATATATAAAGAAGATATCTAATTAGATTAATATCCTACTATTTAAATAGATAGATATTAGTCTCTACTATATATTAAGTTATTTCTTATTCTAATCTTTTTTAAGGGTTCTAGCTAACTTAGTATTTAAAGTATAATTTTATAATATCTTCTATATCCTTTTTTATATTTAATTACTATATTTATAGATAAATAACTCTATTTATATCTAGATATTCTAAATAACTAAATTCCTTATAGAGATATAATAACTATTCTTTATAAAAGAGAGATTCTAGATAAGATATATAAATCTTATCTTTATAGATAAAGACTAATTAACAATAAGCTATATTTATAGACTTTATTAGTAATTTTATATTATAGTATAATAAGTTTAGAGTAAACTTTTCTATAGTTTTTATAAGCTTCTTATCAATAGGGAGTATTCCTAAATCTAAATATTTTTCTATAGCTACTAGTTATTCTCTTTTTAGGACTTTTATAACTATTTATTTTACTATAGTTAAGATTATAGTAAGAGTAATATTCTAAATCAAAGAGAATAATATATTTATAGGGCCTTTACTAATATAATCTAGCCTTTTACTAATAATATTAGGAATAATTACTTCTTTATCTTTTAAATACTAAATCTTTAGATTATACTCTTAATACTTTATAATCTAGTAAGTAAACTATTTATTATAGATTAGTAATATTTATAAATACTATAAATCCTAGTAATTAATTATAATAGTTATTTTTATATTGTTTTCTAGATAATAATCCTATAGATATAAGACCTCTTTAATAACTAATAACTCCTTTTTATATATAAAGTAATTTAATTCTATATTAAAAAGCTTATAATTATTAAAGATTATAGGATAGAGTTTTCTATTCTTATCTACTTAGTTTAGGACTATTCTAATAGTCTATTTAGATATATTAGTCTTAATTATAAATAGTTTTATTAGGTTAGGTTAGATTAATATAGGAATAGTAATAATAAGATACTTTAGTTATCTAAAAGCCTTTTTATATACTACTAACTAAAAAATTAGATAAAGCTTATCTTTTTAGAGCTACTTATTAAGCTTCTTTAATAATTTATATAGAGGTATATAGATTCTGGTAAAATCCTTAATAAACTATTAATAATATATTATAAGTCCTAAGAATTACTAGACTTTATATATATTTATAGGTCTTAGTTATAATATAATTATATTAATCTTTATTAGTATTACTAAGACTTATTCTTCTTTAATATAGAACCTATAGAACTTAATATATTTAGTAATAATCTTATATTTTCCTAGTATAGTATATAGCTAATATTCTTTTAGTATAACTAATATTTTTTTAAGATACTTATAGTATTTTTCTATAATTTTTAAGAAAATAAGAATATTATCTAAGTAAACTATAATAAATTAGTTAAGAAATGTCTTAAAGTATTATTTATAATAGACTAAAAAATAATAAATATATTATATAATCTAAATAGTATTATAATCTACTTATATTTTCTCTATATTATATTAAAAATAGTCTTTTTAATTAATTATACTCTTATTTAAACCTACTAATACTTAGATATTAAATCTATTTTAAATATAATCTTAGTAATATTTATATAATTAAGTAGATCTTAAATTTATAATAATAGATAACTATTCTTTATGATTAGTCTATTTAATATATAATAATCTATATATATCTTTTAACTACTATTTAGTTTTATAATAAATATTATAGGGAATCCCTAAGTACTTATAAATAGTTAAATTAGATCCTTTTCTAATAGTTTAGATATTTATTTCTCTTACTTTTATAGTTTTTACTTAGATAATATATATAAGTTAATATTAATAAGTATAATATCTCTAGTATATATATTATATAAGATAGCCTATTCTAGTAATAACTCTTATAGTAATATTAACTTAAAGATATTCTTATATTCTTTTAAGATAGTATAAATCTTTAGATCTCTATATATAGGAATCCTAGATAACTTAGGTATTCTAAACTCTTCTATTATCTTTAGATATATAATATACTATACTCCTTATATAGACTTATATTTTAGTTCTTTCTATATCTATTTAGTTAATATTAAATTTAATTATAGATTATTATTATTTAAAATATATCTATATTAATTATTAACCTATATAATATATATTTAGCTATAATTATAAATCTTTATAATAGATATTTTCTAATAGATCTTAAGGTTCTAATATTTTAGGAAATCCTACTTAAGAATAAGTTTATATTCTAGTAAATTAAATACCTATACTAAAATTATTATATACTAGCTTCTAAAAACTATTAGAAGATAAATCTTTAATCTTATAATAAGTCTCTCTCTATTAGATATTTAAATATATATATCTAAGTTTATTTTGTAGTAGTTAGAATATAAATAATTTTTCTTAAGGAAGTTAATAAAAATAAAGATATAGGAAGTACTATAATTAAATAAAGTATAAATAGTTATATTTCTATCTTAGTTATATACTAAAATTTTATAGTATAATAAGGAATCTTCTATAGTATAGAGATCTATCTTAATATTAGTAAGTTTAGCTTTCTTCTTATATTTTTCTATATTCTCTAGTTTCTATAAAATAACTAGAATAATAAGAACTACTAATACTAGATCTAATAGATCTAAATCTATATATACTAATAATTTTAAAATCTTTTTATATAACTAATAAGAACTTTAATTATTTTAATTATCTTTAGTTTTTTAATTTCTTAGTATACTTAGAATCCCTATTCTAACTCTTTTTAGATAATTAGTAATTCTATTTAATATACCCTTTTTTATTATAATTAAAATATATCTAAGTTTCTTTCTATTAATTATCCTTTAATTTATTTATAGATTTAAGAATATCTAAGTCTATTATATTAAGATTATATTAATTACTATATAGATTATTACTTCTATTCTTCTTTTTTAGATAACTAGTAATTATAACTTTTTATTTAAACTATATAAAATACTTAATTATCTCTATAAGTCTTATTAAATAATTTTAGTCTTCTATCTAATATTTTTATAACTATATTTTTATATCTTTCTATAGGAATTAAATCAGAATAGTCTCTAATATCTTAATTCTATATTTAGCTATAGTCTCTTAGAGATCTATTATATATTTAATAAAGATATAATCTCTTTAATAATTCTTCTAGAAGTAGTCCTATTATTTTTTATTACTAAGATATTCTAAGAATTTATATTTAATCTATACTTTATATACTATAAATATATAAACTTCTTAGCTTAGATCTATAACTATAATATATTACTTATAATATTTCTAAAACTAAGCTACTCTTCCTTTAAAAGCTCTATTAGCTTAAATTATCTTATTGTATTCTTCTAGTTATACTCTAGTAAACTATATAATCTTATAAAAGTAATATTTATAGTTATAGAGATACTTATATATAGTATTATACTAAATTTAGCTATTATATTTATTAATTATATAGATACTCTTTATTAATATATATTTAGTAGTTAATATACTTAACTATATATAAATAATATTAAATATAATATTATTATACTAGATAGCTTATAGTACTCTTTACTCTATATATTCCTATTTAAATATAGTAGTAATCTAGATAATAATTTTAGATATAACTATTAGATTACTATTAATACTCTATATATTTATATAAGTCTCTATAAGTACTAGTAATAGGATAGAAAGTATATATATAGTTTACTTATTTATAAGTAGAGCTTACTAATAATCTTCTAGTCTATTATTAATAGCTTTATATAAATAATAATTATCTATTATAATTAATATATTCTAGTCTTTTCTTTAGTAAAATTAAATATATTAACTCTTCTTTTTCTTTATAATAAAGTTCTTCTAAAGATATTAAGTCCTTACTATATTTCTCTTTTTACTTCTCTTAGAGGTAGCTATATTATAGTTCTTAATTACTAGTCTCCGGTTTTATTTAGAAGAATACCCTAAAATAGTATAGTTAATATAATATAATATAATAGCTTAAAAATAAAGTACTAATATATATAGATCTATAGGATTTACTATATCTTACCTATACTTAAAGTCTTAACTATCTAATTATAGTAGTTTATACTTATTCTATAAACTTTAGCTTCTAAATTCCTTTAGATAAAAGCTATATATATAGTATTAAGCTTCTATATACTATTACTATATTAAGACCCTTTTAGTAGATTTTATTACCTTTCGAATTGTTTTTTCTAGGGTTGTATAGACATTTATATTATACCCCTAGTAGCCCCTAATAGGCTATAAAAGGTACTATCTTTAAGATAATACTACTATATAAGATCTTAGAGTATAAACAAGTATATATTACTAAGTTAGGGGAAACAATAGTTAATATATATATACTAATTAAATAAATATAGCAAATAGATAGGGCCTGATCATATATAATCAGCCAACTATAGTAGATAGTAATAAACCTAGATATAGATATTACTATATATAAACGAATGTAATAGATTATAATATATAAAATATATAGGGAGAATTAGATAAAAATATCTTAATAGTTATAGTCTTCAGCCTATTATCTTTGAAAAGATATATATTTATACCCTTTTATAGGAATTGAATAAGTATTGGCTTAGATATATTAATTCTATATTTTATTATAACTTCTTATAAGTCTTTTATATATTTAATAAAGCTATAGTCTTTCTAACAGTACTTCTAGAAATAATCTTATTTTTTCTCTTTACTAAAATATTTAGAAAACTTATATTTAATCTATTTATAATATATAGTAAAGATATATATAGTATAGATTAGGTTAGATATATTAATATACTTATTATAGTATCTCTAAGTATAAGCTATATAATTCTTAAAAGCTCTATTAGAATAAATAATCTTATTATACTCTTCCGGTTTAAATCTAATAAACTAAGTAATTTTATAAAAATAATATTTATGATTATATAGGTACTTTTATATAGTATTATCTTTAATCTAGTTACTTTAATAGGATAGATATCTTTTATTAATATATACTTAATAGCTAATATATTTTTAGATAGTTAGTTTAATATAGATATAGAATATTTAAATAATAATAATATAAGTACTATAGGTACTAACTATAATATATAAGCCTATTATTTATTTTAGAATACTTAGAGAGTCTTTTATCTAGTTTGAATACTATTAATCTATCTAATAGTAACTACTATAACTACTATTCTATATTATTAAATACTAGCCTTTCTAGTAAGATTTAATACTATTTAAATAGCTTTTCTTTAATTTAAAGTTCTTCTAAAGATAACTAGATCTTTAATATTAATTAATATTTTATATCTCTCTAAATATACTACTATAGTAATACTCTAGTCTTATATAAATAAATAACCCTATAATAGTTTAGAGTAGAAATCTTCTATAGTAAATAATATATAATTATATATAATCTTTATAGAAATCCCTTAATTTATATATACTTATTTAATATTAAGTAGTCTTTAGTATATAATTATAGTAATTATTTTTATATAGTGATTTTTAAGTAGAAATCTTCATAATATAACACTTTTAGTATTATTCTATTACTAATATTATTCTAGGTCCTCTATCCCTTAGTAGATCTCTATACTATTAGATCTTCTATAAACGGATATATATATTCTTAGCTAATATAGTAATTATATCCGAATAGCCTTATAGAAGATACTATTAGAAGGTAATACTACTAGATAAGATCTTTATGGCGAAATTAGTATATTATATAGGTATATCTAACTATAGTAGGGGAAACAACTATATAATATATACCAGGTATAAAGACAAATAAAACAAACAGACTTAATCAGGTTAGATCAGGCGGTATAGACATTATAGCAGCAGACACAACGGGGATGCCGACATAGTAGGACAACATAGGAAATAATATAATATAGGAAGGCAAAAATTTAACACTATAAAGTAAAATAATATTGATTATATAGATAATAATAGAGCTAGTTAATAATTTTTTTCCTGTATTTAGTTGATATTTTAAAAATTAATACAATTAAGGGACTATCTATATTTTAGGCGGGAGTAATATAATATAACTATATAGAGAAGACTCAGGATGGGTATATTTGTACTATCTGCACGTTTATAAGGTTTGACCTACTCTCGGATACAGACCAATCAGATAATTGGCCTAGAGAGTAGCGTCCGCCTATATATATAATATAGCTCTCTCTCTTCTTTCCCTTTCCTCAACGTTGTTATTCGTTATTCTTCGCACCTTCTCCATTCTGGTAGATCGTAGGCACCTCATCACATAAGATAGTTATTTTTTTATGTAGCCAGCGAAGTAACTAAGAATTTGAACTAAGTCTTAGGTTCCTAGGACCTCTGGTTATCGAGTTATTCTAAGAATTAGATTCGACGAGAGATAGTTGTTTTTGGGAAAGAAGCTATAGGTAGCTACTATTCAGATATGAGTATATATGGGCCGGCGGCTATTATACCGCAGCCCTCCGCCCTAGCTAGTACTATAACCTCACCGCCCGCACCTCAACCTGCAGGGCTTATAACAGTACTGTGCCTATAGGGTATACTGATCCTAGATAAGCCGGATCACTAACATACTTAGATAAAGTCTTAGCTGTATCTATTTTTCTCTTCTGTATGGTTATAGCCTCCGAGACTTAGTTAATTATGGTTAGTGCTGCTGTAGTCTATTTATGTATATTGAGGAGGCATAGGAAAACCTTACGTGGCCTTTCTTCAACCCGGGGAAGCTTATCTAGTTCGGGCGGCGATAACCATAGGTTCCCTCCTTAACTCCCCTTCTACTCAACCTAAACCTTTATACTTCACTACTTATAACATTGGAAGATACTCACGCGACAATCATGGTACATACCCGCCCTCCCTAATCCTATGACAGTTAAAAATGCTGTTTATTAACACAAAACAATATCACTAGGCGCAAACACCCCAACAACGGCGCGCAAACGATCGATTCGCCAAGAGCGAAGCTGCAAAGCGAGGGAAAGCACCAGTCGCTAACAAACCCAAGCAAACCCCCAAGGCTTCCCTTTCGGCGGGCTGGGTTGGTATGTGCTCACTCTAATGGAGATATCGAGCTGCAAACTGATGGATTCTAGTGGTTCTGGCCTTTGTGGTCTGCGGTGGACTTCTCTTGGAGCTCCTCAAGATCGTTCCTGACCTTTGGTCAACTGTGGCCTCAATGATTTCCCGCGTGACCGGATGATAGATACTACATTGGGGCACTCTCCCCGTGATGATTCAAGATACCCCAAACTGAGACTGGCGTTCAATTTCAACCGCTTTGCACCCATTCGAGAGACAAACATCAGTACACCACTACGCCTAGCCATCCCCAGTCAACCGTTATACGTATGGATAGGCTTCGGAGTCATTCACCTTTAGACGGACGCATATTACAACCCCTGGAAAGCTTTCTCTTCCTCTTCCTCTCCCACTCTTCCTCTTCTTGTACTATATCAAAAGGGTTCAACTTATTTGGAGTTCTTTTTTATTCGAGTGAAGCTAGGCGGATGAGACCGCTCTCTATCTAGAATCTTTCTTTTCTTTTCTTTTCTTAGGCTTAGCAGTATCATTGTCCTCTCCCACCATCTTCTTCTTCTTCTTCTTCTTTCTCACGAGAGTTCCCTCGGAGGGCCCCCCCCTCCAGTTGGATTCGCTCTGATGCTCGTTGCATACGAAGACGCACCTGCTCCACATTTTGCATTGCTTTCATCATCTCGGCATCACCGCTATCCCCAGCCAGCGAAGGGTCTTGGCCAGTTTGACCATCTTGTGCATCCAATGTGAAATTCCCAAGCCCACTAGAATCCACCTGGAGTAGGGACCGCTTGGGGCCTGACTCTCCCAGAACCCTGGCTAAAGGCGCATGGGACACCAGCCCCTCGGGTCCAAAATTTTCATCTGTAGCAACCTCCATCCTTGATATAGCATGAGCTCGGTAATTCTCCTGGACGCCTAGAGCCTTTACTCCGGAAGGCGCACCGTCCAGCTTCAAATCGACGATGGGAATTGAGTCGATGTCCAATGTATCACCCCCCGCGGAGGGAGGAAGACCTCGACGAGGCGAGGATGTGATAGACGATGCGTCCACTGGTGCAATGTAGAATGGATCATCTCGATAGCGTTCTCTTCTGTCTGCTCTTTTCCTATCTAGACTATTCAAGTAGTCGGTTTCGCCACCATAGGAACTTTGATAGGAAGTGTCAAGCTGTAGCTCAGTAGGGGTCGCCTGTATATGAGGCATCTTTTGGGTCGCCGGAGTAGGGTCCGAAACATAATAGAACTGCTGAATGGTATCATAATGCTCAGTGCCCATCGAGGAGCTGTCAATGTCTTGGAAAAGATCTGGAAGATTATCATTGAAGGCTTTATCCAGGCATAAGTCCGAAGGCAAGACAACCCTTTTCTGGGCACTAGCCGCAACTGGGTTGAGATCCAACCCTGTGAATAAGTTAGGAATGATGGAAGTCAGAAGAAACGGCATTCCCTCTGATTCCGATTGCAGCGATTCAGCTGCCAGACGAAGGACCTCCAAGAACTCAATGGCTCGCTCTTGCACGTCCAAGTCCGGATGGGCTGCTAAAGTCTCCATGAAATGTATGACCCTCGCTAGGAGGAGAGATATTTCGCCTTTCCATGTCTCCTGCACCTCGCAAGATCGAATCACTCGAATGAGCACCTTTGGAATAGCTTGTAAAAATAGTTGGAGGGTTTCGGATGGCAAAGAGACGGTGGACGAGTCAATCAGGGACTGCAGGGTGCGGCTTGGCGACTTAAGATAATCTGCATATTCTCCTGAAACCCACGCAACATGGCCCAAGACACCGTTACTAGCACTTGTTGCAGGGAATAGTATCGACTTATTGTCGATGAGCAGAAGTGACTCAGCTGCTCGGGTAGCCTCTTGTCGTACTCCTTTCACACGAACGGCAACATTGCGAAGTTCCGACCCGATTCGAAATCCGACGGTAGTTTTCAAGCCGCTCAAGTCATCTTGGTCGCTCACAGGGGGTTCAGACCAATATTCATCTGTGTCTGCAGGTGGAAGAAGTTTAACTAGTTGAATCAAGATACTAACATACCACTCAAAATCAACGAGTTCAGAATAATTGTTCTGGGAACACATATCGACAATTCGATGAATGACTTCCGAGCGATAGGTGTTAGGCATACTAAGCGTATCCACCAAATTGCTTGAAATTGAGTCTCTGTGGGCTTCGGGTCCATCACTAGTGCGTTCTCCCAGTGCTGCCTCGATATTGGTCGTGTCTCGCGAAGAAGCTAGGCGAAGCTGGTCAACGAGACGATTCACAACAATCTGAATATTATCACTAGTAACCATTCCGGCTGCAAGGTCTAGTGCCTGCAGCCGAATAGAGACATCAAGATCGTCCAGGCAGTCCATGATAACATGCTGTTGCATGGACACTAACATGGGATGTGTCGTCACAATGCGGTTCAATGCCAGGAGTGCTACATATTTCACTGGGGTTTTATAAGTCAGCGAACCACTAAATATGTCAATGAAGACTCACAGTTGGGATCGGAGTCCATAACGATCATCCCTCGTAGTTTTCCAACACAGAGGGCCGCAATTTCATCAGTTTCTTGTAAGTTGTCCTCGATGTCTAAAATGCCTCCTTGAATGATGCCATTTATACACTCATAGAGTAAGGACATTGCTGTCGTAGTTTGTATGATATTTGTCAATGGACGCAGCAGCTTTCGAGTCAGGCGAGGCTCTAAAGGGGTTAAGGTGGCAAACTGTATTGGTTAATTTAAAACTTTCTCTGGGTTGAGATGAGATTGACAAACTAGTTTGATGATCTTGATCGCCATCCAATTGTTGCCACTGTCCACCAACAGCTCGAAAAGCCTCGGGGCCAGAGGTAGGAAATCATGGGGCCTCCTCCAACCGAGCTCACAGACGACATTGATAGCAGCCGTAGTCACACTACTATCTTCCTGGTCATCCATGAGGTGGTCTTGGATCTTTGGCCATGCCAGCTTCAATGCATCCGGGTATACTAGAGCAAGTCTATAAAGGCACACTATGGTTTTCTTGCGAACCACTGCACTTGAATGCGAGAGTCGAGACAGAATATCGGGTAATAAGGACATGGCAAGCGAAGGCGTAATGATATGCGGCAGTGTGGCTAATGGAAGGGACAGGGCAGGTATGTTGGGAGATACGATGTCCTAAGGCCGAGGTATTAGCATATTCCGCGATCGAGACCAAGGGGATTTGATGGAGAGTGAGGTGACAGAGCGACAGTATCTACCTTTTTCAACATATTAGTAGCCAGCATCAGGACCTCGGTATCTGGTCGGAAGCTTTGAACGGCACCGAGATATCCCACTCGCTTTTGGAGGTACTTCGCAGATGACATGACTTCCAGCACATGGAAAGATGCCCATGACATATCGTACCCGAACATTTCAAGGTATATAAGCTTCAAGAGTGCAGTTGCCTTCTTGTCTGTCCAATTTTAGGAAATCAACCTCAACACAGCCATGGATGAATAGGAGCGGTAAACCTACCTATATCCTGCGACTTAATCTCGGCCTTGCATTCACGCAGGCTACCTTGAATGTACTCATCTTCACTGCCTTTATGATTTCGAAGACCTTTTATCAGGTCGTACAATGATTTCTCAAACCTAATAAATATGAGTTAGCTCCGCAGTTCAGTCGGCTTCATGAATACTCGAGGTGATCACCGACATTGTGCCGGCCGCTCGCTCCGAAAGCGAGAACTAAACTCAAGGGAAACACTAATCGCAGTCCTATTTTCCCCCTTCCAGCATTATCCCTTTTACCGGAGCCCCGGAATTGGCTTGAAATTTCGAGCTGAAGATCAACGGGGGAGTTTGTTGTCACGGTTTGATATGTAGCTGAATTGACGTGGGGGAGTTGGATCGATAAGCATCACGGGATCATGTGCCCGAACCGCCAATTGTACACACACCCGCGCCCGGTTCCACCGTCCTCAAAGTGAACACCACCGCGACCTTCAATTGTTGTCCTCCGTCTACCTTGATTTACATTTTATTACTTGTTGCTTTATTATATCCTGCTTTTGATTTCTTGGTCCGTTCGAAATCTTGGACTTCCTCCGTGTTTGTTTCAACAATGGGTGCTCTCGTTGATGCTAGAGAGATCAATGGATCCGACCTGATCGCTGCCCTCCGCCTTTCTCAGCAGGCGCCTGGGCTCCTAGGCAATGGTTCTAAGAAAAACACAACCCCTTCATCGTCATCGACAGGGACCGCAGAGGAATATGGACAGATCGAACAACTGTTCCTTGCCTGTCTACGGACTGGCGATGATCAATCTGCTCAGGCTTGTCTCGATCGTTTAAGTCTCCGGTTTGGTCCGTCCAATGAGAGGGTGATGGGACTCCAGGGTTTATATCAGGAGGCGACGGCCAAGGATCGCTCTGCACTGGAGAAATGCTTGAAAGGATACGAGAATATTCTTAGCGAGAACCCGGTTAATGTGGTCAGTTTGTGGCGCTTTCTTGGACCTTAAATCATTGGTGAAATACTAACTATCCTAGCCCATTCTTAAACGTCGTGTCGCTTTATTACGCTCCCTGAACCGAACCTCTGATGCGATCGCCGCCCTCATCCAATTTCTTGATGCCATACCCACCGATGCTGAGGCATGGTGTGAGCTAGCAGACCTCTACCAGGCTGAGGGACTTGGCGCCCAGGCCATCTTCAGTCTTGAGGAGGCACTCTTGATTGCTCCCAATGCATGGAATGTGCGAATCTCTTAAGTTCCATCGGTCACACAACCCGGACCCTTGCTGATCCTGGTATAGATTCATGCCCGACTCGGGGAAATACTCTACGTCGGTGCCTCGGCTCCTGATGGAGCTCGGCTTGCAGGCAAGTCGGTTCAACATTTTTGTCGAAGCATCGAACTCTGTGATGATTATTTGCGAGGTTTCTACGGCCTGGCATTGGTATGTCCATCGCTGTGTTGAGTCTGATTGAATCCGCTCATCTAATTGCAACCTGATAGGCCTCCTCCCGCTTGTTAAACACTGGCTATGAGAGTCCGTCGGACTCGACGGCACCTTCGAAACAGACCGCTGAGCGGCTGTACCGCTTCGCCCTCCAAAGATTGCGGGACATTGTCCAGTCCCGGGCTGTTGACGATCAACATTGGGCATCTAGCCGCAGTGAACTCATTGCGGCCCAGGCGTTACTAAATCGGTTTGAGCAAACCCCATGATTTTCAGACGGTGATCATTTTACTGTTGTCTAATTCAGATATACCCCCTTGTCTCTTTCCCTCTTTCCTCTTTCCCTCTTTCACCCTTCCCCCCTTTCCCCTCTCTGACTTTAATCTCTCAATAATTCGATAAAAATGTATTCCTTCCAATGGGGTTGTAAACGATTATACTGCTATCATATATCACGTATTTAGTATACACATGGAGGTGGGGATGAGGATAGGATATTACTAACACCATGTGCTTATATATGTATAGATCGATCCATGGACCCATGGATCATCCATCGATGTATAGATCTGTGCATATGTATTGATACTTCCAAGGTTTTCTTCCCTGCTGATCTCTAGTATCCACAACTGCAGAACAGGGATAACTTTGTAGTATGTTCTAGAGTGTTCGATCGACGGATTTTGGGTAGGCCACCGCTTGGGCTTCCTCCCCCCCCTAAACCCTGAAGGTTGAGCTAGTTTAGCTACAATACGGTATATAATTCGATAATTTAGATGTACTCCTTATATTAGGCAACACTTAAAGTCCAAAAAAAACCCCCAAAACAAAACCCAATGGGTACCCATCAGACCTATCTCACCATCCAGACATCAATAGCATCGAGTCGATAGATCTTAGCGATGGTTGAGGGTTCCACCAGGGAGACATGCCCAACCGCAGTCTCGGCCCAATGGGAGTCAAAATGATCAGGCAAATTCTTCTTTGTTATCGTTTTTCTTTATTCTTCCTATTCTTCCTCCGACAATCATTGGTGGCCGTTTTCTTCCTCTACTTCTTTCCCCTCTCATCTGAATCCGTTTGTTGGAGTGTGATAAGTATATCTATATCTAGAATCTTATATACTCACTGCCTATCTTCAATATATTCCTACCTATTTCCAGGGTTGTCTCGACAACAGGGTATGTATATTTATATCCATGTCATTTCTATATATATAAGCACACATATAGATACTAAGTTGTACAGATCCCTATCCCTGACGCCCATTCGATTACTGCAAGGGATTCCCATCTAGCGGGGTTTTGTGTCTATGCGCCCAATTCCCCCACTAGATCCTTGATCAACCCGAAGAAGGAGGGAAAAAAGAAGAAAATACAGCCTCTTTTTTTTTTTAAAAAAAAAAAAGGAAGAAAAAAAATAACAATTCTTGAAGAAGAGAAATCAAGAGAAAGACAATTAGGTGGGGAGAAGGAAAGAAAGAAAAAAAGAGTAAAAAAAAAACAGAATTGGGTGACTCTTGTTAACCTTCCCCAAGTTTGTTTTGTTTACTCTCCACTCCCACACACACACTTCATCCTCCTCCTTCACCTCATCTTCCTCTCTTCCTGATACTTTTATATACTTTTCTTTCTTTTCTCTCTCGACATCTAACCCAACCCCCCCCCCCTCCTCTAAGGAGGCTCTTGTCTCTATGACGTATGTTTTGTTTCCCTTTGGCCTTTTTTTTATTTCATTTTATACTTTTTTCCCCTGCTCCCTCGAATTCCTCTTCCCCTTCCCCCTCCACCCCTCCCTCTCGCTGTCTCTCCCCTGCTTCCCTTTCCGTCTTGATCTTCCCCCCCCCACCCTCCGCCCATCAGCCCAACCCATCCTACGTGGGAGGAAACCTGGCTTCTTCCTCTTATTCTCCTCTTCCCCCCTCCCACCCCACCTCTTTCCCATGAAAAGAACAATTCAACTTCCTACCTCCGAAAAGCAAAACCAAACAACTTATATATTTTCACCCACAAAGCGATCTACCTGACTGACCATAAAATCTTCCACTTCAGGGTCAGCGTTTCGATTGGTCCCGCTGATCTGCACGATTCGGACTCCTCTTATACAGAGGACGAGGAGGACTCCTCGGTTGTGCAAGTCTCCCACCACCCTTCCGACGGGAGTCATGATTTTCTAGACGATGAAGAGTGGGCAAACCTGTCTTTGTCATATCCAGATGAAGTGAAGTCGGCTGATCCAGCCTCGAGACCAAGGACCTCACACCGCAACCGTTCACTTTACGGTTCCCGTTCGGCCTCAGGCCCTCGCCAACAATCGCGCCGTCAAATGAACACTGAGCGCGACTTCGGTGGCTCTCGAGCCCGGCGCCACTCCCCAGACTCGCCGGGAAGCCCAGACTCGGAGGAGGAAGAACATAACTTCCCCCGCGGCCACGGTGAACGACGATGGCATCCGCAGCATGCCCAGCAATATACACAGAGTGTCTCTTCAGGCCCATCCTATAATAACCAATATCCCCCAGGGCATGCACCCTTTCCTCACCAGGATTCACTCGTTCAAGTTCGACCTGGAAACCACAATGGTCAACCATACCCTTCAGCGGCTTACCCCTACGGACCACCTCATGGCGCTCATCCGATGGGCCCCTACTTTCAAGAGCAAATGCACGGTAGACATCCCCAACAGCCACCCCAGCCACGCATGGACCCGCACAATCACCCACAGCATCTACATCACATGGGAGCCCCTGGGGTACCTTCGCCCTTTGCGGGGACCCCGTTTCATCATGAACTCATGCCTTATGGTCCCAATGGATATTATAACAACTACCGTGATCCGTACAGCATGTTCCCCGGAATGATGCCCCCATCTTACTTCCCATACCCGCAAGTGCCTTCCCCAGCCCAGGCCGAAGCCAAATCCCCACCAACACCAGCTCCCGATGAAGCTCACCCGGAGGCGGCAAAGGACACCACCAAAGACGAAGCCATCGCGCGACTGGAGAAATTGATATTGGATGAACGAACCGAACGTGAAAACAAAGAAGCTGCGCGTCTAGCTGCCATCGAAGCAGCCGCGGCAGAGAAGCTCGCGCGGGAGAAACAGCTTGCGCATGATACAGCGATTGCAGAGGCTGCTGCCAGTTCTGCTGCGACCATGGCTCGCACAGAGGCAGAAAAGAGAGCGGCAGAGGAGGCGGCGAAAGCTAAGGAAGAGGCAGAGAAGGCCGCCGCTGAAGCCGCAGTCAAGGCCAAGGAGGATGCGGAGAAGGCAGCAACAGATGCAGCCACAAAGGCCTTGGAAGCTGCAGGCTTGGCTGCTGCCAAAGCCAAGGAAGAAGAAGAAGCGAAAAACAAGGTCCCCCCACCAGAGAAAAAGAAGCCTATAAAGTTCAAGGATGCCGTGGGAAGAAAATTCAGCTTTCCCTTTGAGCTCTGTGCTACATGGCAGGTAAGTTAGCTTTCTGCTTTCTCTTGGCTTTCGTTTGCTTCTCGCCAGACTAACCGCAATCCGTTGATATAGGGTATGGAGGATCTCATCAAACAAGCTTTTCTGCATATTGAGGTTATTGGGCCCCACGTAGCGGAGGGCCACTATGATTTGGTAGGGCCGAATGGCGATATCATTCTTCCCCAGGTGTGGGAAACAGTAGTGGAGCCTGACTGGCTTATTACCATGCACATGTGGCCCATACCGGAGAAGCCCAAGGAGCCTGATCCTCCTCCAGCCGCCGATCCCCCGGCAGCTGCTCCTGCCAAGTCTGCGGATGGGAAGAAGAAAGACGGTAGGTTAGCGGCTCTTTCTGGAGCTTCAATGCCCCCGCATTTTGTTACGACAGTCAATTAATAGGCCATTATTTTTCTAGGCACCAAGAAAGCGCCCCCTCCGGGCTTCGCTGGGTGGATGATGGGTCGACGTGCGCCTCCTCGACCTAAGAAAGCGCCCAAGGCTGAGAAGAAGGAAGAACCACCAGCCCAGTGAACTGACCGAAGTGCATTCAGAATGAGTGATAATTTAATTATCGCCTATCGTCTGTCTTCCCTACCTTTCCCTCCCCGGAACTATAGCACCCTTCTTCCCCTCTCCTCCCGCATATCTCACTTTCTGTGTGAGATTTCCCACAACCTTTGCAACACTATAGGGACTCCTCGGAGAACTCTAGAAGATTGGAATGCAGAAGAATGGACACTTATGAGGTATCCTATTATTGACAGAATTCCAATAATCAGGCGTCTCCAAAGCCTTTTCCTGCGTTACAAAAGGACGAAGGTATCTTTGAGGGAGCCCTTTGACGAGGGGAGATCTTCTGAGAAGCTTTTTCTTCTCTATGCTAGCACAACGATGTTGCTTTGTGGGAACCCCCTGCTATAGCTTGTCTTGTCATTCTAGCTACGAGACAAAATATCTAAACTTAATGAGATATCTGTGAATATAGTTGTGATAACAATATATATTCCCAGTTCTCCTATTCCATGGGAGTGTTTGCCAGGTAGTGCGGATATGTACCACCGTCTTATTGTAACTTTGCTTTTCTTTGAATGTTTACGATGGGAGCGGATTTGATTTGATTTGACTGTTTCTGCCCAATATGAAGTTGATGATGACAATGATGACAATGTTCTTCTAGTATAGATTACGGGTGTTTGTGTTTTCATTTTTTATACAATGTCCTTGTTGTCATTAGCGGGTTGATCTTTTGTTGGCTTCTATCTGAATTATGTTTTGTGGATTTTGACACGTTTCTCTTGAAAAGAAGCTAAATGAGTATTATTTTTCTATTTATTTATGCGATTCAAATCTACTAAAACTGTAATTCAAGGACAAACCAAACAACTGAAGCTGTACAGTATAGGTAGCATTCATTATATTTCAATGCCCAAGGCCGAGGGCACAAATTCGCCACTCATACAACATATACTTGCTGGTATAAAACACTGGGCTTTATAGGTACAAGCGGCCATCGAACAACACACAAACGAAAAGAGAATTCGTATGTGAGAGCTGTGAGTCATCGCAGACTACGTGTTGGCAAAGTCCTGCAAGAGACCTGCAAGATAGTGGGGTTTCGATGTGGTGGTGGGCAATGAGATGCGGCTCTGCACCGTACCCGCACCCTAATTAATGGACCAACAGCCTGGACAGGGACCTCCAACCTGTGGGCCCAAGAGTCTTTCTGGGCCTAGACAATTGCGTTGTTCAAGCCATGGCCATTGGATCAGGGATGTGGGTTCTGTCAAGCCCAGCCCACTATACTGTACACCTAATATTTTTAGGCCCTCTATATTCAGCCGATTGTGAGCGACTCCACAGATGGCTTTTCTGATCAACGCGAACAGAAGATTGCTTCTTGGTGATCTTTTGGTCTTCTTGATTCTAGTCAATTGAAATTGAAATTCAGTCTTTTATTTTCAAGATGGACTTTGGGTAGGAATTCAGCGGCGTGGTGAAAGAGCCGAAGGGAAACAAACTCTTCTATCGCGCATCTCCATATTGTACACGGGGACGTGATGTACACTTAGCTGTGGGGCTTGAATACGTATTTGGTTCTTCCAGTAGTCACTTTACTATCCCCTACTTTCCTCTTTCGTCTACGTGTATCCTTGATTATCTGCTTAATTGCGCCAAATAATACCCCTGCCTACACATGTGCAACTTTGCCTACACTGTTGGCTACACCTCTGCTTACACTATCGCTCATTCTTTTACCTATATCATTACTTAGAAATTATTTTCACCAGCCTCAGGAAATATGTTCAGTGTCTTTTATTTTCTTCACTATTGCTAAATGGCTAGCAGCTGATACATTTCACGGTCTCAATTGTATCTAGGTACAAGCAACAGGTATGTAGTATATACAAATTTCATCTCATAGGTGCGGCGAGCAGCGTCACTTGATAAGAGTGGCGCGGTTTCTATTGTGGGAGAAGTGGTTTCCATCCAATGTGCTCATCTGTGGAATCCCCAAGGAGATCGGGGGCGCCAGCTCCACCATCATCCCCCGGGAAAGCACCCGGTACGTGTTGGGAGACTGGGCTGATTTGCAAGGCTCGGCCATGGGCTTGATGACCATAGCCGTCACCGTGCGATGCTGTTTGAGAGCTGAGCGAGATAGGCTTTCGAGGGACTGCCGGAGGCCCCTTCTCCAGGGATTTCCTACCCAGAGATGACGGAGATTCTTTCTCATCCAGAGTCCTACCCCGTCGTGGAGGAGGCGGGGCTGGCTTTCTGTCGATGGTGTTTTTTCTCGTCAAGTTTGAATCTGGCACCCATTCAGGCTCCAGATCTGCCGAAAACGGGTTGGACTTGCGGTGAATGTTGGCGACAAGTCCGTCTTGGGGCGGCCGAATTGTTGTCTTGCCAGGAGCACCTATTCTATGGGTCAGCTTTCGCCCTCTAGGAGCTAGAAGTTACCGATAGAGACCAACTTACCATTATCTAACCACCATCTACTCCTATCAGAGCTAGCAGGCGGTAACCCGGGTGCGATTGACCCCTGCGGTGTGCTGTCATCATCATCATCGAAGTCCAAAAGGTTGACAGAATCAGAAAGAGAATCACGCTGTTTCTCTCCATAAAGCATCCGGCGCAGATCGTCTTTGACCCCCTGATCAATCACCTCAATAACGCCATCGAAAGTTGCCCACACCGGACGGTGATCAGACACCAAGAGATTTGCTACTTGGTAGTGCGTTTGACGTAGGTTTCCTCCTCTCCATAATACTCGATCACACCACGCAGGGATGCGGGCTTTCTCCCTGTTGAGCTGATTAGCAGATATATCGAGAAACGTAGCGGTGTAGGAAGATCTAACGAAGTGTCATAGTTTTCTGTCCCAATATCATATTTGTAAGTCGGGGGAAACCTAATGGGTCCCTCTGAGTAGAACTGGAAAGCTCTCCCAGCGGTCATTTGAAGATTCAACTGTTGATCTTGTCAGTGGAAATGCCAAGAGAAAAAGCATGAATAGACATAGGGCAGTGTACCTGATCATTTTCATAGAGTTTTTGATAATCACGCTGCGAGAGAAGATCCCTCACAATCTGATTTCCTAACCCAATGCGGTAATTGAAGTCTCCAAGCCAAATCACCGCGTCGTGATCTGCAATTGTTCGATTTTTTTGGAATCGCAAACCTCGATCGATTGTTTCGTAGTCCCTATTTCGCTCGTCGTAGTTGGCAAACCCCGCTGCTAGATGTGCAGTTACCAAGCAAATACTGGTATTGGAGAAATCAAATCGGATGGCGCAGCCACCTTTATTGCCAGCAATTCCTGAAAGTCCTGTCTATTTTGAAGTCAATTCTATTGTCCAAAGTACAAGAGGGAAACAGAGGAAGAAGAGTATATTGACCTTTTTAACAGCTCCTTCGACATTTTTGATATCCTTCAATACCTCTGATTTTACATAAATCATCAAGGCAGCACCCACAAGCTGTCCAGTTCTCAGGAGCACATACTTGCCAGTGCCTCTAGCCTTAGTATGTCTGTTCAAACAATCTTGCACAGCTCTTTCCCAAACTTTACGAGTTCCTGGGTCGGTTGACATGATTTGTTGAGGACTCAGATCAACAATCTCCTGAAACGCAACGGCAAAAATTGCCGGATCTTCATTTGATTGGTCTGCCTCAGGAAAGAGCCAGGGTGTTAGATCCGTCCCAGGGCCTTCATCACGACCATTCACATTGAACGTACCAACCCAAAGTCGAACGTGTTTGGTGGAGGAATATTCTGAGGCACGACGGTTGAGTTCCTCCGTGACCAGATCATTCATTGGGTCATACAGATGAACTGGGGTTTGATTAGCCAATCGACCTAGAAGTAGATCGATCGTCCTCTGCCGAGATTTGTCGGTGAAGTTATTAACATAGAGCCGCGTGGCGCTTTTTCGGGCGTCGGCAAGAGCCCCAGCGAGCGACATTTTGCCAGTCCGGGTGAAAGAAGACTTCAGAGCACCGGTACCCGCGTAGATCTTCGAGAGTGCATCACCATTATCAGCCCACAGAGTGGAATGGCGCATTTGCATATCTGAACCAAATCGCCCGCCCTGTTGTGACAGAAATGACCCCAATGCCATTGAGCTGATGATGGTTTGTACGAGATTTGTTCGGTCAAGGCAGTCTAAACAATTAGTTCGAAATACCCCTTCTTGTTGCAGGATAACCGAGGAGATATTGACTGTGTCTTCTTTTTCATATAGTGATGTAGCAGATCGAGTAGTGTCCTCAGACAGAAAATATGCAAACCCGTCAAGGGAACCCTCTAGCTCATGCTTTATTTGATTACTAGCTTCGTATCCAGCCGGACCACGAGTTTCTGCAAGGAAATCATATTCTGTCAGCCGCAGAAGACTATGATGCGCAGCTTTGTCGGTATCCTCCTTTTCTCGCAAAGAGCTGCGGGCGATATGTTGTCGGTACTTTTTTGATAGCTCCGCTTCGCCAGATCTCAGTTCGCTTAGTAAATTAACGACATGCACAGCTCCATACTCGAGTTCAAGGGTTTCAAAGTGTTGATTGAATGCATGCTGTGTTGCCTCGCTTGATCGGGTAATTTCGATCTTTTGTTGGCCTGGTATCAATCCAGGTGTTTGTTCCCAGAATATTGGTATAGAGCCTCGAACTTGGACGTATGAGAAGGCAATACTCGGAGAGACCCAGAGAACAACTTCAGTTTCAACGAAATTGGCAACGTTGCCGTCGTCGTCGATTCCCCTTGAATTGAATCTCGTGCCAGCACGCCGGGACGATTGGCGCGAAATGATCGTCAAGAGGGAGGGAAAGTTTGTCCGGACCTGCGGCAATATCGAAACAGTGGCAGGAACTTTCAAGGTACCAGCATAGCCTCGGATAACACACGTTAGGAGCTGAGAAGCATCTAGCTTCGCCTTATCTGCAGGTGGTAAGTGACTTCGGAAGAGGAGAAGGGGGTTTATCATATAAGAATTCCAAAGCATGTCCTGATCCAGGGAGTCAATGTCGAATGCTGCAGATTTATCCGAACTGCGTTTGTGTTAGTAGTAAAATGATTGGATGAATCCGTTTAACATACCGATCTTGTAAGCGATCCGTTAGATTAAAGTCCAGACTGTAGTAAAAGCTTCCATCGCCGAGGAGCTTTTTCAGAGCGAGGAAAGGATGTTCGGTCACTACATCTCGACTATCTTGACCGTTGCGTTCCTCTGCGGCAAATTGAGCACCGGATTCATACTCTAGACCATATTCATATTCTGCACGGTTGAGGCAATCTGTGATTGTTAGGTATATAGACCAAGAAGACAAGATGGATGTATTTCCTGTTTCAAAACGTACAGAAATCCACGGAGTCAATTCGAGAAACAGTTTCTCCAGGTCTCACAGTGGCAGCTTGGGATGACGTAGTGATCACACAGACGAATAGATCTTCATTCAACGTCGCCAAGCCCAAAGTACCATGACCGGCACCTAGAGGGCGATAAGCTCCAAGGTCTGCAGATGCAATATCCAAGAACTCTACTTGGCAACGTGGGGTGGTCGAAGATCCGGTGTTGGTTGCATTATAGTGGAAGATCAGGACATGATTCGACGTCGCAAGTGCAATTGTCCGCTGAGGCTGGTCTCGACAGAGGACCCGAAGGTTGAACATAGTCCGAAAGCTTAGTGAAATTCAACCCCCAATATTTTTGCATCGAATTGCTATTTCGTCGGGCTTTCTCACGCACAGCAAGGGAAAGTGTCCTGGTGCCACTGGTATTTGAGACAAGATACGGGGAAACCAGAGGCGGGGACGAAGCCCAGGAAGTTCAACACTTCTCCTTTAAGAGATACAGATATAAATCTATCTCTTTACAACCTTCATTTATCTGGAAAATATAAGATAAAGAGAAGAAAGGATGAAATGGTTGTAAGTAAGGTGAAGTATTACCAGTATAGCATTTGACCCAACTTCGCCAGTTCCGATGTGGTTCGTCGCGGGGATCTTATCGCCCCGCTGACTCATCACCGATAACGATCCCGAAATTCAAACTTTTCTTCTTTTTTTCTTTTTTTCTTCGATGTTCAGACTTTCAGGTTGTTGTCTTTCCAGCAACAATCCATAAAGTTAGGGGGGAAGCCTCTGGGTAATTTCCGTACTTTCTTTTCTACGAGCTCAAGTTTGAAAGACCAGTGTCTTGTTTATATCCGCAATCATGGGCTTAGCTGCTCCCCGAAAGTATGCGGGTCGCCCTTTCTTCTCGGACTCTTTTTTTCGTTTTTTTCGCAGGCTAAACCAGTTGCAGGAACACCAAGATCTCCCATGACCCCAACAATACGAAATGGGCTCGATCCACATCCGGATTCGGCCATAAAATTATGAGCGCCCAGGGCTGGACCCCGGGTGGTCGATTGGGAGCCCGAGATGCTGCGCACGCCGATATGTTGACCGCCGCCAGTCACTCTCACATCAAAGTGACGATTAAGGATGATACTCTGGGTCTGGGGGCCCGCTTGGGGCGGGAGAACGAACAGACCGGGCTTGATGCTTTCAAAGGGCTTCTCGGTCGGTTGAATGGCAAATCAGATGTGGAGTTGAAGAAAGATCAGCGCAAGAGGGATGATGTGAAACTGGCTCGATATGTCGCCTTGAAATTCCCCGAAGTTCGTTTCGTTCGTGGAGGGCTTCTTGCCCAAGAGAAAATTGAAAGGTTACCCGTGGAAAAGCCCCAAGATAACCAAAAGGACAATAAGTCGGATAGCAATGATTCAGAATCCGATGAAGACGTCACTTCCAGCGACTCGTCTACATCAGCCCAGAAATCCACTAAGCGCAAGTCCAAGTCCAAGTCTAAGACCGAGTCGAAATCCAAGTCGAAATCCTCAAAGAAATCCAAATCCTCAAAGAAATCTCGCTCGCGTGCGGATAGCGATGAGGATGGCGACTCGTCTTCACTTGCCGAGTCCAAGACGAAACAGATATCTAAGAAGAGGAAGGCGGACACAGATGTACCAGCTACCCCATCGGAGACCCAGACTACTGCTATTGTCTCAAGGGAGCGAAGGCCGATGGGCCGACAACTTTTTCGAAGCCGCCACATTGCACAGAAGAAAAGAGCACTTATGGATGATAAATCTCTTAATGAGGTAAGCTTTCTCGTCAGTTTTCGTCTCATAGTCGCATACTAAACAAGAACAGATTTTCATGGTGAAAGCAAAAGCGTAATTTAATTGTTGAAGCAAGAAAGCGGCCATTTGCATTTTATATAGAGACATATGGAATGGGCGTTCTGGGAGCAGTATACATTCCCCCTTTTTGGAATCCAAATCAAATCAAAGATTCTTATTATTCATCTTTTCCTGTCGCCCCTAATGACGAGCAAGTAAACTTGGAAGGGCACATACAAGGTTGTCTAACAACTTGAAGGTTTAAACAACATGACTCCATAGATTGTGCCGCTGGCCGAGAATATAGATTTTTAGTGTTGCGACTCCTATATCTTGTTCAGCCTGATCAAGTGACTTGGGACTTAAAGCTACTGAGAATTATTCTATACTCTTTTAATTACCCCAGGAAAATTGTATCTGGATATGCCTTTGTATGTAACTACATAGTACAATGCGGTGTACAGGCACGCATGGACATTCAATGTTTGATCTGTTTGATCTGTTTGAAGTGGATATGGCTGTATTACCTAATCCATACCATAACGTCATCAATCTATCTTGCTCTTGAGTCCTGGTTGAAACGCGGGGAGGTTGGACCTTTCTTCCCTCAATACACTGTTTTTATACACACGATGAATGGGGACGCTCAGTCTGGTCATAGGCCGAGACCGTCGGGAAGAAACGAAAATGTCGACAAAAAACGGTATGTACGTATCCATATTCTATCAGGAATCCGTTGACTGACAGCTGATTAGCATTCATTGGGCTCCATGGAATATTGGCCTCGAACGGCGCCTGCAGACCTTAATCGTCCTATGTCATACCCTCACAATCGCCATTTTCGTGACGACCTTCTTCTTTACCTGTGCCATCCCTTTGTTCTGGCCCCTTCTCCTTCCATATCTGGTCTACATTTCTTTGTTCTCCACCGCACCGATGTCAGGTGAACTAAAAAGCCGTAGCTCCTTCTTACGGTCGCTTCCCATCTGGTCAATGTATGCGTCTTATTTCCCAGCCAAACTTCATCGCGAGGAACAATTACCCCCAACCAAGAAATATATCTTCGGCTATCACCCACATGGGATTATTTCACATGGTGCCTTTGCTGCCTTTGGCACCGAAGCCCTGGGGTTCTCGAAACTATTCCCCGGCATCACAAACACCTTGTTGACCTTGGACTCGAACTTTCGCATCCCATTTTATCGAGAGTACGCGCTTGCAATGGGTCTAGCTAGTGTGTCTCGCGAATCTTGTGAAAGTATCCTGACCAAAGGCGGTGTAAATAATGAGGGAATGGGTCGGGCAATTACCATTGTAATTGGCGGAGCCCGAGAATCTCTCAATGCACAACCTCACAGCTTGCGATTGGTATTGAAGCGTCGGAAAGGTTTCGTCAAATTGGCTATTCGCACTGGAGCCGATCTGGTCCCTGTTTTAGCCTTTGGGGAGAATGATCTGTACGAACAGGTACATTCGGATGAACATCCCCTCATTCATAAACTTCAAATGCTTATCAAGCGGACCATGGGATTTACGATTCCTCTTTTTCACGCACGTGGTGTGTTCAACTACGATGTTGGACTCATGCCTTACCGCCGTCCACTGAACATCGTGGTGGGTCGTTCAATTCCTGTGATGCAACAACAAAATCGGGATAAAATTGATGACAAGTATATCGATGAACTGCACACCAAATACGTCCAGGAGCTTCAGCGACTATGGGACCAGTGGAAGGATGTTTATGCCAAGGATAGAACCAGTGAAATGGAGATCACCGCGTAATGTCAGCTTTTGAATCGATCTGATAATGGGTCTGCGCTTCCTAAGGTGACATTTTTCCGTGTGCCACATTTTGCGTGACTTGACTTTATTCATCCCATATGCTGACTGTCTGCGTTTTAAATAATCGCTCTATCTGATTATATACATAATCGAATTTGAATATGTATATAGCATATGGATATGATATTGGTGGATACACGATACAGCAGAGACGAAATCCAATATACAATATAAGCATTCATCCATATTCATGGATGTCTTTTTGACTGTTAATCCAACTCTTCTAGACAACCTAAAACAATAACCACATAAACGCAAAAAAATATACAAATGAAGGGGGTATCAGATCAACAGGAAGCGTCAACAAAAATTACAAGAATAAGGCAAACCATAGCCTGGCGTATTAACTCAGCGGAGAGCCTGAAGAAGTCACCTTTACTGGAGCAGGTCCAGCAGCATTCAAGCCAGGCACTTCGGCCGACATTGAGACTCGGCGGCTACCATCAGAATCTCTCTTCATTTTTTCCATGGGGCTTCTCTCCAGATGGCCACTGTCAACTCGACCCTGGATCATTTCGTCCAACATTCTAGACACCTCATCCATGTTTTTCCTCCGGTCGTCATCCTTGTCTTCTCCCCTCCCTTGTAGGTCAGGGGCCGGTGGATCGAGGGGCTTATCAGTCATACTGTGCGCGCGGGATGGACTGTTGGTATCCGATGTTGTAGATTCTCCATTCTCCTTGAGCTCTGGGGATTGCGCATCATTCGTGACAGCAGCCAGATCACGATGGCGTGCAGCAGAACGAAGAGCGGCGAGCATTCTATCTTTATCGTCCAATTGGATGCGCAGTTCATTAATCTCCATGTCCTTCTCACGAAGCAAGGTCATCATATCGGGATGCTCTGCAATGGTCGAGCTAGTTGATTTGACCCCAACAGACATGCGGGAATGACTAGAACGACGCGCTTGAAGTAGCCTTCGCTCTAATGTAGAAATATAACGGTTTTTGTCACCCAGGTCAGCTTGTAATGCGGTAACCTGCCGTTGCAGACTGGCTTTGCCGTCACCGAATTCACCCATGTCATCTTCATCTTCGTTTCCAAACGAGGTGTTGGAAAACGGCATGACCCCGGAAGGTTCATTGCTGTTGATCGACATAAAAGATATCGGTCTCATAGATGAATGACCGGCACCTAGTGTAGATTGACTAGCAGACGAGCGCAGCGAGCGGGTCCCAGAATCCGTGGCGGACATTCGCGACAATCGGCCAAACGCAGAAGACAAGCTACTATGGTTGTTTACACCAGTAGACTTGGAACTCAGGATCAAGCGATTGAGATGTTCAATTCGTTCCTTGAGCGCAGTTCGCGCTAGCTGCATCTCCAAGACCTGCTCTTCATGACGTGCCTGAGCTTCCTTTTCATACTGTTGTTCATCCCACTTGAGTTCTTTCTCTTGTTGAGCCTTGGCTTGCGTGTCAAGCTGACCACGAAGGGTTTGAATTTCCACGCGATATCGCTCAAGTAACACTCGGCTGCCAGAATCAGCTCCGCCCGCGCCATAGGCCTCTTCTGCCTTCTGTGCATGGCTGACAATGTTGTTCTTCGCTCGAGCCGCAAACTTCAGAGTGTTCAATGTTTCTCCAGAATGCGCATTCACGCCCGAAACAAGTTGAATTGTGCAAAGAATACTCACAAGGGAGTTACCCGATAGAGCACCCTGTAGCAATCGCGTTAATTTGCTGTCTCTGTAAGGCAAGTGACGACCTTCTTTATCCATGGGATTTCCCTGCTTGTCCTTGGCGTCGGAGAGCTTGGAGATGATGTTTCCTAGCGTGAGTAGACTCTTGTTGATATGGGCACCCTCAGTTCGGCGCTCTTTGTCATCGGCTGCTCGTTCAGAGCCCGCCAGATCAATTAAACTGAGTGTTGACACTCGGACACCGCCAGGAGCGATTCCAGCGCGTTTATCCTGAGCGTTGTTTGTCGGTACTCGTTCACGGCTCTCGACGACAATCTGGACAACAGCATGACTTCGTGAACTGCGCGCATTGAATTGGGTACTGCTGGTCCGTCTAGCGTGGTCTCCTCTTGCGATTACTCGAAGAAGCTGCGTTGGACTTTGGACGATTTCCTCCTTCAGAGGCGTTGCGTATACTCCTCGCTTGCTATCTTCCCGCAATTTGATTTCTTCTTGCTGGGTCGCGGCCGGACCAGTGGCGAGTGAGGCGGAAAGCAGATCATGAATTTTTTCGTTGTATATCTCCAGGTAGCTTACCCGAAGAAGAAATTCTCGATGAGGGGTTTCTCTAATGAAAGAAAAGATATCTGTAATGGCGAGCGGAATGACACCAGGAGAGGTGGCAGTACCTTGCATGGAGAATGTTTTTCCGGTGCCTGTCATACCATAAGCAAATACGGTTCCGTGGTAGCCCTCCATGACTCGCCGAACCAGTCGTTTGGCAGCGGAGTCATACACCTTGGCGTTATTTTCTTGAGCCGTGAAGACATTATCTATCTTCCTGTTAGCGCCGATTCATGAGAGTCAAGAGTGGACATCATGAGACAAAACCCCATGGCTGACATACCATAATAGTAATCTCCGCCATCTTTTCCTCTGTGAGAGATCAAGCTTTGACGTCCATCTACCCCCCACTCGCCATGATTTCTCGGGGTTTCTCCTTGGTTTATATCTGGTCGAACACGCACACTGACAATGACATTGCCCTTGCTTTCCTTTGGTTTGGAAGCCGACTTTCCCGTCATCGCTGAATCCTCTCCATCTTCGAATGTCGTTGCGCTCGTCGAACAGGACCCCTGAGCGGACGAGCTTCTGCTATGCGCCGGCGAACCCTCTGGATCCCGCGGATCTGCAGCAATGGACCGCCCATCCCCGCTTCCATTCAATAAAGACGGTGTTTTAGAGCTGCGATAGCTGCTGGTGGTTCCCGTGCTCAGTCGTGAGCTGCGTTTGGGTTTCACAGTCCCAGTAGGGTTTGCTGGGATGGCGGACACGGATGATGCGGTTGAAGGGCGACTTCCTCCTGCCTTGGGCGGTTGTGGAAAGGAGGCAATGCTGATAGTGCGACGTAATGTTTTGTCCGGGCTCCCGGGGGCCCGGCCACTGGATGCTGATCGAATGGCGCTCAGATTGGAGGTTGAATTTGAATTGGATAAAGGAGATCTTGCTAAAGATGGCTTGGGGCTCGATGGAGTGCGCAATTTCGACAGTTGTTGGTATGGAGAAGCCGGTCGTGATGTATCAGCTGGGCCTGAAGTACTTTTTCTCGGTTTGGGGTTGGGGAGAGGGGGTAATGCCCCGGTCGGGGGGTCGGCGGCTGGCCGTGACGGTTGGGGCAGGGCTGACATTGAGGCCATAGTTCTTTAAGGAACCCCTATAGTTAATTTGGTCCGTGAATATGTGGAGATCGAACGGCCATGCGGAGTGAATGGACTGATGGCGGATTGTAGTCAAGTTGGGGATCGAATAGGAATCGTATTCAGTAGTCGGCAATCGTCTGTGTGGCTTGAGGGAACTAGTCAGAATGAAGACTCCTAAGATTGGAATCTTGATGGTGACAAGGAATAGCCTGGACAAAGGGCGCAACAGCCATTAAGAGAATTCGTGCTTTTCCTGTCTTCCTCACTGTTGACCTATTTCCGGAGTGGGAGAGAGGGAAATTGTGTGAGGGACTGCATCTCGGATACTTACCGATTCAAACGACCATGCGTTGCGATCGCAACGGGGGGCGCGAAACTCAGAAAACACAGATCGCGTGTGTATGTGGGGAAGGCTTCAAGGAGGAGAGAGAGAATGGGAGAGGGAGAGCGAGAAAAAAGATGTCGCAGAGAGGAAGCTTTGAAGAGTGGGGAGGGAAGATCAGAGGATCAGAAGGGAAAGATGAAGTTCGGAGACGGCAGTTTTGTTATGTATTTCTCAGGTGGATTTGTTTGTATAGAAACCTCCGATCTCCGCAAATAAAATAAGCAATAAAGTAATGAAATTAAGAAAAAAGGCACAAACAATCCAAAGAGAACGGGAAAGAGAAAAAGGCTATTGTTGACGGATTTGGGGGAAATTATAGTTATTATAGCGATTATGCTTATTATGCTTATATGCCGACTCTTTCGTACACTATGTACACTATGTACTATGTACTAAATGCCCACAGGTGTGATGGTTATCTCCTTTAAAGACCAACCCTTTGATCCTGGACAAACCCAAGCTTCACTCTTCTTTGCACCCCTTGGACTTCCGTATCTACTGGGAGGGGGAGGTGGGGAGAAAGTTGCAACATGTATACTTCCGTACATGCCACACTTCACGTCAGTACGGAGTAAATGGAGGAATTTGGGGTACAGACAGGAGTTAGTCTCCTTCAACCAATCCTATCTCCTTCTCATACCTTGTTCTATCCTATCTGTGCCTTTAGGGGCCTCGATAGGGTGGGTGCTTTTTTTTCTTTGCTACTATGGAGCCCGAAAAAGAAACAAACATACCTAGTTTTGATCCAGGAAGGAGAAAAAAAGGGGGCAAGATCCAAACAAAACGACCTTAAGGGGATCACGAAGGAGTTGACGCCCCTCTTTCCCTCGAAGCTTAGACCAATGGCTGATCTTAGAGTGGAGATGGGAAAGTGATGCGGGACCCAGATGGCGCAGTTGGACCAGTAAGGAAAGATAATCCCAGATAAACGCCAGGAAAGAAAGAAAAAAAAAGAGAGTGAGATAAAAAAAAAAGGGGGGGCGAGAGTTCATTCTGATTATTGAGCAGTTCAAGTCTGTCCCCATCCGTTAACGGTTCGTTGATCCTTATATAAAAAGAGGATCTTCAAGACCCACCAGTGTTCTCGAATTGGTGTACTGTATGTAATCAATGGGATCCAATGGTCCTCGATATACAGCATACGATAGAAGAGAGAACAATCTTTTGCCAGAGTCCGTTAGTAACGCAATGCAAGATTGGGTTCATAATACCCAATAGTACGACGTGACAGGTTCGGCAGTAAGGACGCGGGTGGGATCGTGCGGATGGGATGACATCCCGATGTTCCCTTTCTAGGCCCAGTAAGACCCCTTTTCCCAGCAGGGAATAGATCAAGTTGCCATAGCCAGGCAGGTTGGGCATACAAATTACAACAATAGTCGCGACCACTTGCATGCAGGATGCAGATATCGTCTGTGTCGGAAATGAGTGGCGAGAGTTACTACTGTATGCAGGTTTGCCTACAGAGTAATAGGTACTACCTAATGTTTATACCGAAGTAGGTATGCCTAGGTGTATATGCATGTACAACAAATACGCCTTACAAGTACATGCAAAAATAAAAGAGAAATATGGAGAGAGAGAAAAACATGTACTTAGACATTTCAATCATTATTTCATGGCCCCAAAATCTAACTGTCGGGCTGCATTTTTGAAAGGCCCATCATCAATCTCGCCGCCGCGTCGACTCAAATCCTCGCCCATCTTTTTCGTCCCTGTCTTTCGCGGGAGATCTTCATTTCGAGTCGGCTGGGGGTCCATTGTCCACCAGTTGTGGCGGAGTACCTGGACCGCCGTGCTTCGTTTACGAGGATCCAATGCGCACATCGACATTAAAAGATCGGCACCCACCGGTCCCGCGGTAGGGAACTGCCGAAGGAAAAAGTCCCGGCCCTGCAGAGGCACCCGATGAGCGGGATCCGTAGGAATGTAATTGGGTAATTGGGTGACGTCTGGCCAGTTCTCTTCGGTGGGCGTCCCAAACGCGTCACAGATCTTAGAGATTTGATCCAGGTCGGTGTTGCCAGCAACGAAGGGGACCCGGAGCAATAATTCGGCAAACACCATGCCCATGGACCACACGTCCACTGCCCCGGAATACTGTCGGGCCCCGTAGAGCAACTCGGGGGGTCGATACCAGCGAGTGATGACTTGATGGGTCATGTTGAGATAAGGATCAGCAAACGATCGGGCCAGGCCAAAATCAGCCAATTTAACTTCTCCATCCGAGGCGACCAACAAATTGTTGGGTTTGATATCTCGATGGAGCACAAAGTTTTCATGACAGAACCATACACCTCTAGCCAACATCCCCATCCAGGCTTTAATATCTGCCGCTCCGTATTGGATGTCCCCATCCTTGATAAGCATTTCCAAGTCACCTCGCGGCAGGAATTCTAGCACTAGGCTGAGATTTTGATCTTTGGACGAGAACACGTCATGAAGCGCAATGACGTTAGGATGTGAGAGTTCTTGTAGATATTTGACCTCCCGGATCGCATCCATAGTCAATCCATCTTTGTATTCAGCGTTGACTTTGATCTTTTTGATGGCGACAAAGGATGATGGATCTTCTCGTAGGTGCCCCAGATACACGACGGCATATGTACCTTCTCCTAATTTCTTATCTGATATATCATTAGCTTCTGCCTTGCGATTTTATGCTGTCAAAGCCATTGAACTTACCTTTTACGTATTTCTGCCGCACTTCGGCATTGAGTTGCTCAGTGAGCTCTTGATCTGGCATAGGCGTAGGCTTAGAGGCAGTTCCTCCACTGGCCTTCAGCCTCAGAGCATTTGGTGAAGCCACTGCCACCGAGGGAGACCGGGAGGTGAACGGTGAGGCGGCCATGATGCGCGTCGCGGTAGGCGGGGAGGTTGGCGGAGTAGTAGATCGTCAAAGTAAAATGTTAAAATGAGAAAGAAGAAAGACCTTTGGTTGTTGTAGTCAGACAGCATGAGGAGCTGTTACCACATAGTCAATATATTCATCTCCAGGTCTGCATCACTTAAACCAAAATTCGAGAACAAGCTTGGTCTGCAAGAGTGATGTATCAAGCTCCAAGGGTGGTAGAATGCGCATTGGCCGGAGTATCATTGATCCCGTGACCGCCCGAAATTTCTCAAGGAACAAACAACCGCAACGTCCAAGAGTCGCATCCGAAGCTTCAATTGGTTCCCAGTCTCAGTTTTCCAGCCACCGGGGTTTGTTTTGGTTCTATTCTTTCATTATTTATCTCCAGATCCCGACATTCAAGCTCTAGTGCCGACGGGTCGAATCCCCTGAGCACCCAAGCCATCATGGCAATGCGCACGCAACAACTCCGCAACTTCCCATCACGGCTCTTTCAGACCGTCAGCCTGTCGAAACAATGCATTCGGTCTTTGCATGGGAAAACACCATTACCGGTACCTGCGCCAACCCCCTTTGTTCCCGACGTTCAAACATTCTTCACCTTGATCGGCCGAGAAATGTCGAAGCACGCCAGCAAGATCCCCTCATGGGAGCAACTCTTCACCCTCAGTTCCAACGAACTTCGAGAACTGGGCATTGAACCCGCCCGTCAGCGCAAATATTTACTTCGCAAGCGCGAAAAGTTCCGCAATGGATTGCATGGGCCAGGAGGTGACTTGGAACAGGTCGTGGACGGAGTCGCCCAGTTGCGAGTCGTGGAAATCCCAGATGAGACTCAGTCGTCCGCCTCTGCTACATTGACACCCGGCATGAAAAAGACTATCGTGAACATGCTTCCCGGTGTTACGGAATACAAGCACGACCCGTCCGCTCAGATCAAGAAGTTTGCGCATATGAAAATCTACCGAGGCTCTAAGATCATGGGCCCTTTCCTCCAGCCCCTCAAGGGAAGCAATGGTACAGCAGCCACAATTACAGTCTCCGCAGGTATGTGGGAAGACAAGCGTGGGCAGAAGGTGGATGGTGGTGAACGACGCCGGGTTGAGGTGCGGGCGAAGAAGCGACTCGAGGAAAGGAGACAAGCGTAATTGGTAGGGTAGTGGAGTGGTGTTTCTTGCATATTTCTTGAGCCCTGATGATCTGTGTTCCTATTATCTCTCTACATTGTACTATACTATATATACACATCATATTGAAGACACCTCAGTGCCTTTTTATTCGATCTATGGACATGGGTAGTTCGACTCCCAAAATGATATTGTCTCCATATTTCAACTTTCGCCGTTATCAATTGCAAGGGAATCGAATGTATTATTTTTCGAGTCGTGTTCGATTAAAAAGATATTGTAGAGGTATCAACACAAACGGCAGAAGTGACTCAAGCCACAAAAGAATAGGGAAGTAAAAGAATAATGTACAATAGCAAGAGTTCATTCAAAGACGTCAAAGCATGACACGAAGCCGTATGTATGCTGTAAACCGGTTTTCTGAAGTTCCAGCCGCCCAAGCGCGTCAAAGAAGGTAATTATAATGAAGGCAATAGGGAGCCGGATTCAAACTCATTTCATGCGTTCCTGGTTGGCTGTTTTTCTTTTGAAAAGCTAGTGAAATGCGCATCCATCTACTCTTTCACGCCACGCTTTTCGTATTGTACAAATGACTTGCCCAGAGGCTTGGAGAACAATGACTGAGAAGGAAGTTAGCATTCTTGCGAGCACTGGAACAAATTATGGTTTGGGATCAAATAAAACTTACTGAGTAGTCAGTCTCAGGAACGCCGGTGCGGTCATGGGGGTTTGAGAACTTGAAGTGGCGCACCAGCGCAGCCAGAATAGCGCCTAATTGCACGTAGGCAAACTGTTCACCAATGCAACGATGACGACCAGCTCCGAACGGCAGGTAAGGGCTGTTAGTACCCTTGCTGACGAGACCGTAGCCGTAATCAATCTTCTCCTCATCCTCGTCCTCCTTGGGCTCAGGAGTTTCGTCCCAACGGTGGGGTTTCCAGGTCAAGGGCTCTGGGAAGAATTCCTCTGATCTGGCAGTTACACCAGGGGAGGAGAGCACATTGTGAGTGGTAGGAATGACATAGGGGGTTCCATCGACGGGCATGGGGTTCTTGACGGCACGAATGATAGAGTGAATTGGGGCGTGGATACGAAGGGTTTCCTTGATAACCTTGGCGTGGAGGTCCAACTTCTGGAGGTTTTCAAAAGTGACAGGGGGCATATCCTCTCCCAGAACGCGAAGTTGTTCCTGATAGAGCTCATCCATGATTCCAGGGCGAGTCGCCATACGCAGAACGATCCAAGCAGCGGTAGAAGAGGAAGAATGTTGACCAGCCATCAGAAGCGCGATCATCATATGAGCGACTTCTTCATCAGGGACGGGGGTACCATTCTTGTAGGCACATGACATGAGGTTCCAAACCATGTCCTCTTCCTCATTTTTCTTGCCACCAGTCTCACGGCGCTCGCGGATAATGTCCATGTAGGTTTGGGTCATCTTCTTCTGAGCTGCGTCACGCTTGCGGTTGTGGGGGAGAGGAGCCCAAGGGAGCATGAAGTTAATTGGCGCAAATCCCTTATCCAGATCATGGTACATCTCCGCAAAAGTCGAATCGAAGCGAGCCCGTACCTCCTTGCCCTGAAGCGAGCGTGAGGCAGTGTAGATGGTGATTTCGGCGATGGTCTTGGAGACATCAAAGGTGCCCTTGGTATCTTGGAACGCGGGAGAGTTCTTAACGAAGAGGTCGACTTCATCGGTGATCAGGCGAACGTAGGAACGGAGGGCTTCTGAGGTAAGGCCAAATTTGACGAACTTTGAGGAAGCCAGTCAGTGAGTTTCATTCGATTTCCAGGTGATACATTGCCTTACCTTCTTTTGTTCCATCAGCTTAGAGTTGGGGCAATCGTAAACAACATGGCGACCAAAGACCGGGGTTGTCAGTGGCGAATAGACCTCTTCGGCACAAACGTCGCGCAATTTACCATTCAGGATGAATTCATTGCCCTTGGTGCCCAAGTAGACCGTGGTTTTCTTTCCAAGAAGGATGAAAGTAAAAATATCACCGTACTGTCAAAAGTAGAAGAAGTGAGTTTGATGATCTTATCATCCCAAAGAGGTTTTTCTTTTCCTTAGGGAAAAAAAAATCCACCCTTGAACCATAACCGCAAGAAATGTTTCTCACGGGGGGATCTCTAGCAGGATGAACACACCTTTGCGCGAGTAACATTGAAGAACTTGTAGGGGTCAATTCCATAGCTGATTGTGCTTCCAACAAAAGGGAACCAATGGAAGACTACAGGGGGCTCATGAGGGTTCTTGAAGAGCAACTGGCGCAAGACATTGACGACGACGGACAGGGCGATAAAGGATAAACCACCAACCAGAGCCAAGGTGTAGATGGACTGGGTGGAGCAATGCTCGCAGAACGTGTCGAGAAAACTGCTGAAAATACCCATGACGACGTACAGGAAGAAAAAAGGGCCAGGGGGACACAAGGTGAAGGAAGAAGCCTTGGAAGGGGGGGAGAAGATGTAAAATAATAATCTCCGTTGTCATTCGATGAGGCCACGCCGAAGGGACCCGCTTGCTTGGCTTTCCCCTGTTTTTCTGGACTTCGATCTTGCAAAGGATTTGACTCGATTTGTTTCTTTCTACCATATATATATATCTTGCTAACAATTCGAAACCATATATTGTACAAATATATTTATTTTTCCTGAATCATTGTCCTCCGTAAAAGATCCTGGTCCCAATATAAGGGGGAAAAACCGTCCAACGCGGCAGTTCTCATCACGCCACGTCGGCGGGGGCGACATCCGCTAGTACCTGACGATCGTCTGATATACACACTATGTACAACACATCTGCACTTTGATAGACGGAAATACGTAGAATTTTTCTTATGATATTATAAACACTTCAGATGTCGAGTAAATAGAATCTTTTATTAAATTCTACACTATACATTAAGTTCGGTATTGCTTTTTTTTGGCTGCCCTTTGATCCCAATCACCTTGATAACCCCAACCAGTAACAGATAAATACACCAGAGAACGCGGGATATTACCAAACAAAGCCCACCAAAAGGAGAGAGAGAGAGAGAGAGAGAGAGAGAGAGAGAGAGAGAGAGAGAGAAAAGTAAGGATACAAAAGCACATCCACAAAATCTAAACCAAACGCCATGTCTTATTTGGCCCGACCCGCAGGTTTGTCATCGTATAATGTGGGATCACCACCTTGGCCGAGGTTCACGAAATTATCGGCACCACCGTTATTGCCGGGAGATTCTTCACGGCGCTTGACTTTAGCAGGCCGATTGTGAACCCGCTTGCCAGCATCATTCTTGTGAATGACTTTAACTGGAGTGCCACTGCCTTCCACATGCTCACTGAATCCACCGTCATTGACACTGCTCAGCAGAGTTCGCTCTCGCTCAATCTTGCGCTTGGAGAAATCCAACTTGCCCAGGGCACCTGTCAGCCCATCGGTGCTGTCTGTAACACTGGGGTACTTCTGGGTCATCCAGGGGTGTTCAAGACACTCGTCTACCGTGATTCGTTTGTCCACATCCACGGTGAGCATTCGGTCGATCAGGTCCAGGGCAGGGTCGCCCACCGAGTCCCAATATGGCGAGGGATAGTCAAATTTGCCCATCTTGATTTGCTGGGCCAAAGTATATGGATTGTCTCGGGTGTACAACTCATCAGAAAATGGGGGGAATCCGCAGAGACAAATGTAGAGAACTACCCCGAGGGACCAGACGTCCACTGCTTTAGTGTACCGTCGACGGCGAGTATCTTGTAAAATTTCGGGCGCAACATCTGCAAAAAGGCAAAAACGAAAAGTGAAGAGCCGCAAATCAGTCTCATACCCTTCACTAGAATATTACGTTCGATCAACTTACAACTGGGTGTACCACACCTGTTTGGGATATGACATTAGTAACAATATGTAGTAGGGATTTGGTTTTGCGCTTACAAAGTGGTGGTAAAAGAGTCCTCGCCAATGATCTTGGCAAGACCGAAATCACCGAGCTTGACTGTCAACTTTTTGTCGGCAAGTAAAATATTCTCGGGCTTGATGTCTCGATGGACAATTCCTCTTTCGTGCTGAAAAATTCCCATGTGGTTAGACTTTCCTGCTCACACTTTCTAGAGACAAAGAAGGGGCCGGTTTACCAAATACTTTAGCCCATCCAGGAGCTGTCGGAATAGATGACGAGTTTCCGACTCACTGAGCTTCTGCTTGCTGACAATTAGATTGAAAAGTTCGCCTTCTGGGGCCAGCTCAAGGATCAGATAAGCCCCATCGGTTTCATAAAATGTGTCCTTCAGGCAAAGGAGGTTGGGGTGATTGACTCCTTTCAGAAGAGCAATCTCTTGCTGCAAAGTCTCTGACTGGGACTGGGACTTTTGTGAATCACCTGGGCGCTTCTCAAAGACCTTGACCGCAAATTGTTTGCCAGTAGACCCTTCTACGCATAAATACACCGCTGCAAAATGGCCTTTTCCTAGTTGGCGGTGCATTTGATACTGTTGGCGGAACCGATTGGTGTCTCGAGTTCTGGGGTAGCGAAAGACAAACCGGGCATCGTCCAAAATGGATACCTCATCGCCATTTTCAAGTTCACGAGATTTGTTTCGTCCCACAATGGCGTCATTCACGAAAGTTCCATTAGTAGAAAGGTCCTCCAGCATGGCGACAACGTCACCTTTTCTCTTCTCCTCAAATAGAAGAAAATGACGATTTGATATCGTGGGAATCTCGATCATCAAGTCTGAGGAGAAGAGATCAGTTCAAGTCATCATAGACAAGGGACCAAGGGTTTTCACTAACCGCACTCAGGATGACGACCAACTAGGTAACCGCCAGGTGCTCGAGCACTGCCTTGTTTGCGAGATTGAGACTTCTTCCCAGTCTTATCTTTGGTCGCATCTTCCCGGTTCTCACAAGTATCACGCTTCTTCAAGACGAATGTGCCACCAACTTTGTCACTGAGCGGGATCAGGTATCCCCAAACGCCCTCTGCGTCTTCATCTTCCACCTCGTCCGCGAAAGCTCTTGGCGGGTAGACAAATTGCGAGAGGGCCTGCGTATCCCCCGGTGGAGATGATGGGAGCTGAGACAACTCGACATTAGGGGGGGATTGTACACGGCCTCGACTCGGACTGTCCGGCGGAGTGGCAGTCACTTCATTACGGAGATCCGTGGCAGTCGAACGGCCATGCGTTAGCGGAGTCGGTAGATAATCGTAATCGATCGGTGTCTCTTGTGGCTGATGTTGGCTGGATATTCTCTGGGACCGACGTGGCTTTTTCAAATCTTGTGCATCGGCATCCACGCTGAGCTAGAAGGGGTCGGTAGGTGGTCAGCAAATCGTCACACATGGGGGAAAGGTCACCACGCACTCTACCCCGCTTGAGAGCGCTTTGTTCTCGAGGTGCCATAGTTTCAATTTCAGTTGAGATTATACAAACACACGCCCCGACACTTTGTCCACAGACCAATGAACGTCGTAGGCTGCAGGCAAGCTTACTGTGACATGAATGGCAGAAGCGCGGCAATCCAAGTAAGCAGGTCCAAATAAGGACGTAGGGATTGATAAGCTTGTGTCTCTCAGCTTCACAAAAGAGAAGGTCAGACGAATGACGGGGAGGAAGGGAACTAGAGCTGGGGAGTGGTGGGGAGAATAGAAGCTTGTAGTTTCTCGAAATCTACAGAGGAATCGGCGGGTCTGGAGGCTCTTGGGGGAAAGCGCGCTCTCCGCCACCCGCCCCCATCAAAAAAACCCAGACTAAACGCTACAAGAGGGATGTACTAGTAAATAGTACTCTGGACATAATCTAAGCTAAGATTGAGAATGAGAATGAGAATGAGAAAAAAAAGCAGCAAAATGATGTCTACTTAGTCTATAATAATATTATTAATAACCTATAAAGGGAGAATTGTTTACTCATACATACCAAGTATGTCCAGTAATGTAAACCTAGGTTCGCGTTAATCTGGGACACGTGAACTCCGAGTTCCTGGAATTCATGGATTCAATGATCCATCTCGGCCTTTCTGGCTCTGCCCCCCTTTTCTTCTCCCACCCTTTTTCTTTTGACAGGTCGATCTATAAGGGGAGAGTTTATTTCGCTTTTGTTTCTTTAACAAAAAAAAATGGATGGGTAGGACTCTGCTTCATTCCATTGAGTAGTACCATGGCTAACGTTCGCTGTAGCCTCTCGGTCGGCGTGCGACGCTCGGCTTTCGAGAAGCTTGCGGCTTTAGCTGTCAAGTCGCCCGCCCAAGATGGATCCAACCTTGATCGGCTGGCTCAACAGTCTCGGCCAGCACGTCCTAATGATGGAGCATTAAATGGGATTCTCAAAAACCAGGCCCCTACATCTCGGGTGCCAATGGTGAGTTCAACCTTCCCCAGAATATACCGAGACCCTCTCGTGGGTGACGTAAACTGACTTCGGGCAGGGAATCCGTGAACTTGATGTCCTGCTAGCCCTATGCACCGCCGCTCTAGCTGTCGATCAACAAGACCATGCGCAAAGACTAGTCACCCAATTGATCCAATACCTGCCCGAGTCCCCGAGTCAGTTGTTTCGACCGTCGCCCTTCCTACAAAGCATTACTCCGTCACCATGGGAAAATCTGGCGCACAGCCTAACGCTAGCGTTACTCTCCATGGGTATGAAGTACCCGGCCCTGCGCAAAGAAGCCATCGGTGGTATCACGGGGTATTTGAATAATTGTGCAGAGGCGATTAGCTCAGTCACACCGTTTCATTATTCTACATCGGATGCAAGTGGCCGGGGCGTGGTGCATGAATCTATTGCGATTTTGTCTATTGCGGTATCACTCGTGGGATTCTTGGAGGCCTCGGCGAAGAATACAGTCTTCTGGACAGCGCGGGAGAAGCTCCAAATTATCGATCACTTGCGAGCCATGCTCTCAGAGTCCTTTCTGATCGCAGTCGAAACAGCCTCATCTACAATCCGCAATGCCATGGGCACAGAAAGCGTCGTGAAAGACTGGAGAAAGTACACCAGGAGATATGCAGCGCATGGGCGCCCAATGGGTGCCATGCTACTGCAGGATGGCTTCATGCGCTTCGTCAAATCATGCGCGGCATCTTTAATCGGCTCGCAGAATTTGTCCGATGATCAACTATTGGATGACTATATGGCGGGTGTAGGTATCGCCAAGAGCTATGATGAGTCTGACATTGCCTTGATTGAGCGTATCACAGATCTCATTAGCGAGGAAATCCACCTTCTAGAGGATGGCTCGGATTATTTGCAAGTCGGCTCTCCTTCTCAACAGTCATTGGCTTTCTCTGTGAAAGGAAATGCTCTCGTTGGCTTCCTTAATTGTGTTGTTCTGGGCGAGGATGCGGCTAATAATGATGTCCTCCTCTCTTGGCTCGAGGACACACTGATCGACACTCAACAAATGGCTTCGCCGCAACTAGCGGTGACAGCCTTGAAATGCACAGCCATTCTCGCGAGAATGTCTCCCAATGGCGCTTCGATTGCAAGGAGATGTCTGCTGAGGTTTTTGACCCAAGGAGGCGCATCGGTAGGCTCTGTTGTTGCTGTGGCTGCCCGATGCCTCGCCCAAGTCCTTAGTATTCTGTCCGAAGATGCTGTCATCACTACCCTTTACTCTCTAGGGAATGCCTTGAGCCCGAGCCCCAGCTCTGACCAATCCGAATCAGTGCAGGAACCCTTTGCTGGCGATGCCACCGGCTCTGCAAGTTTCGCGCAGCCAGGAAATAGTAGCCAGACATCTATCCCCACCGTCAATGAGCAAGAGAAGCTGATATATCGGAATGTTGTTCATGCTATTGTTATCATAGCAACGAGCTGCAGCGACGACAAAATCAGCGCTTTGGCGCAATCTATGCTATTGCAAAAGGTTGGTAAGATGAATGTTGCAGTGGATGCCTATATCATTCAAGAAACCGCCGTTCTTGCCCTAAGCAGCGGAAAGGCCGAGTTCCAGCTGTTGCTCAAGTTTTATGCGCGCATCTATCTCGACGGGGCCCACAAAGGAGTGGCGATGATTTCTGACGCAGTTCAATCCGCTATGGCATATCTCTCTGTGACATTGGACCAACACTCTGCGCTCCATGGAATTTACTTGACGCATCTACTAGAAAGCATTGTCAATAAGGGTGATGTTCCAGATACAGAAACCGAACGCCATGCAGAGATGGTTTTTGCCCCTACCGATATTACCCCTCTATTGAGGCCTTTGGCACTTCTCGTATCTTCTGTGAAACGTTCACCAGCTACCCCAGACCCAATACTCGACTATGACGATGCTACCTTATCATTGTTCCGTGATGCCTGGTTCAACATTGCCATCCACGGCATTACACTTAATTCAGCCGTCTTCCAGCAATACTTCAAGGAGCTTCGCTTGCTTGCGAGCCACTCCCCACCCCTTGTGGCCGAGGATCGTATGGAATCGCTTGAGAGTGACGTGGAACTCAATACAGTGCTCAGGAGAGGCGCAGGTCCACAGCGAGTATTGGAGCAAAAGCGAGTTTTGATCACTGAGCTGGCTGGTCGTGAGTCTGACATCAAGCGGTTGGATTACCCACGATCAGTCTTCCTTAACGCTGTCTTACTGGTCGAAAATCTCCGTGCATCTTCTGGAGATTGTACTAAGATCCTTCGGTACTTCCGCGATCCATCCCTGGCCACCCCCGAGATGGTTGTCTGCATGAATTCTGTCGCAGAGAAGACTGTGACCAGCTATCTTTCACGCACTTTGTCAGAAGAATATGATGACTTTTCGGCACCCTACTTGTCGAAGCAACTCGCTGCCTACCTGGTAGCTTGTTGCCATCGTATCGAGCGTGTACAGAGCATTGCGATAACCTGCACAGACAAAATTATACGGCAATGTCCTTCTGCACTTTGCGAGAAGCACTCTCTTTTCGCTTTGCTGGAAATTTTGACTGTCATGTGGGAGTCTTGTCTTCAAGGAGAGCTAGATGAGTTCGAGTGGAAACCCACACTGGTCTCACCCATGGGCATTGTGAAAGTCGACCTTCCCGATAATTATGCTCTGAGGAAGGTGACATTAGATCGATTCCTTGTGCGAGCACGAACATGGGTGACTGCTGTCTTGAACATTGCCCCACTGGATGTCAAGGGACTTCTTCAAACATACCTTTCTGAATATGACGATGATGGAGGCTATGGTCACATTGCCCTCGGTCGTTCATTTGCCCTTGAAATGGGTTCTCTTATACCGCAAAGCGATCCTCGCCTTGGATCAATCGAGGGCTATAATGCGAGCGATGTCAACATCGCATCTGACTTCATGGCTTTATACACGACCCGCCAAAAGTATCGCCGACCTGAAGTATCTTCTTCTAAGGCTCCGAGCAACGAATTCTATCTCACCGATAGTCCAAAGATAGAACCTTCCACGAAGGTCGAGTCTGGTGATGACATTGACCAATCTCTTTCTGCCCTATACCGGCGCAGCATGGATGGAGAGGATCTTCCTCTTCTCGAGGTCAGGGATGTTTTGCGACGAGCTGCAGCTTTGATTTGTAGCAGCAGTACGCCTCGCCTGTCTGTGGTTCATTATTTGGTTGCTCTACCTTTCCAGATTTTCACCAAGGAAATAATCAAACTGGGTGTCTCTCTTTGGCTTGGTGTCATACACGAAAACCCCAACATTGAACCGCGGGTTCTAGCAGAGGTCGTGGAGGCATGGGAAGGGAGTATCCAACGCCGGAAAGGGTTATTTGATACTTCTTTCAACTACTCCGATCCGTTACACACCAAGATCGAGTTGTTGCCTACAGACAAGGCGTTGATGCTTCGGGAGCAGGAGAGTGCACAGAACACACTTTCGCCACACTTGCGCGTTCTCCAGTTTTTTGAGAGTCATTTCAATGCAATCCGCCTCGGCAATCTGCAGGACCAACAGCTGTTCTGTCGCTTAATTAGCAGCACGGTAGTTGCTCTTGCAAATACGGGCTGTCATCCTCTGGCTCGAGAAATTCACTTCCGCATCGTACTTTTTGGTTTGAATATCCTGAAACACTTCAGCCCACGCAACAAGGCTGCGTCTTGGAGACTTAAAGATCAGATTCTATCTGCTGCCCTAAGCTGGTTCAAGCACCCTCCCAGGTTCGTAAATGGTATCTGCCCATCTAAAGAAAAATGATGTCCGTACTGATAGCTCTCATAAGATGGTCTTTTGGCGGTAATCGACTGCAGATCAAGGCCGAAGACAAGATCCTGGAAGATGTCCTTTCCACACTAAGTAGTGTTGCGGATATTGCTGTCCAGTCCTTCGGCGCATACAAATCACTTCAACCCAAGCAGGAACTAACCCAATTATTGATCGAGAATGAAAAGTCTCGACTTCGAGTCTGGCTATTTCCTCTAGATCCCGAGCGAAAACACCATATGCCATCGCTAGGAGGCAAGCCTGCCACAGATGTCTGTTCCCACGGTCCTTTTCCTATCCAGGCATATAATGTTGCCAACATGGAATTAACATTGTATTATTTAGGGCGTTGCGTCATTCCTTCGACTTGCTTGGTCTGAGAGTCCCGGATTGGCTATCCAGCTTGCCTCTCGCTTTCCATCACCTAAGATGCAAAACGATGTTCGATGGTTAATCTTGAACCACCCCGAGAAGGCTGTTCCGGAGGCGAGTGCCCTGGACATCATGTTTGAGTCCTCTCTGCCATCGGATGTCAATTTCCAACTCAAAGTAGGTGTTATTCGTGCCCTTTGCGCCTGAATTATGCTGACTATTTCCAAAGTATCTGCTATACTGGGCGCCTGTGAACCCTACAGAGGCATTGACCTACTTCTTGCCTGCCTATGGCAACCACCCATTCATCTTGCAATATGCAATGCGGGCTTTGGAGAGTCACTCTATTGATGTTCGCTTTTATTTCGTACCCCAGCTGGTGCAGGCATTGCGATACGATGCGTTAGGATACGTGGAGCGCTATATCCTAGAAACAGCAAAGTTATCACAACTTTTTGCACACCAAGTTATTTGGAATATGAAGGCCAATTCTTACAAAGATGAAGAATCTCAAATTGTAAGTGCATCCAGCTTCCCGGGGTCTCCTGTTTGGACATTCTAACATAGAATCGCGACTTTGCAGCCGGATCCCCTGAAGCCAACACTTGATCGATTCATTGAGTCATTGATCTCAAGCTTCTCTGATGAAGAGCGCAACTTCTACGAACGGGAATTCTCATTCTTCAACGAAATCACCGATGTCTCCGGAAAACTTCGACCGTACATCAAGAAGAGCAAACCTGAGAAGAAGGAGAAGATCGAGGAAGAGCTACGTAAAATCAAAGTGGAAGTCGGGGTGTATCTCCCTAGTAACCCTGATGGCGTGGTCGTAGGTATTGATCGAAAATCTGGCAAGCCTCTGCAGAGTCATGCAAAGGCGCCATACATGGCTACTTTCCGAATCCAAAAGACTCGGCCTCTATTGGAGACCAAGACGAACAATACCGAGGCAGCTCAGGTGGCTAAGAGAGCCTCATACGCCCAACAGCAGACGTACGAGGTTTGGCAATCGGCAATTTTCAAAGTCGGCGATGACTGTCGTCAAGACATGCTCGCACTGCAAATGATTGCAGCCTTCCGCAGCATTTTCACCAACGTGGGACTCGATGTTTGGGTATTCCCATATAGAGTCACCTCCACTGCCCCCGGATGTGGTGTTATTGATGTTCTGCCTAATTCAATCTCTCGAGACATGCTAGGCCGTGAGGCAGTCAATGGCTTATACGACTACTTTGTCTCCAAATACGGAGGTGAAGACTCCATCCGATTCCAGGAGGCACGCACAAACTTTGTCAAGAGTATGGCAGCTTATTCCGTTATCTCATACTTGCTCCAATTCAAAGACCGACACAACGGCAACATCATGATTGACGACGCGGGACATATCATTCACATCGACTTCGGGTTCTGTTTCGATATTGCACCCGGTGGTGTGCGATTTGAGCGTGCTCCATTCAAGTTGACCTCGGAGATGGTTGCTGTGATCAGTGGTACCCATGATCCAGCCCATCATCCCAGCAACAACCCTGGAATCAGTCTGCCGGGAACTAACTCATTCAACCCTACCGCCACTCAGCCTTATCGTTGGTTTGAGTCGTTAGTTGTGAAGGCCTTCTTAGCTTCGCGTCCCTATTGCTCGAAGCTGTCGCACATTGTGTCCTTAATGCTGGATAGTGGTCTGCCGTGTTTCAAGCCGGAGACGCTCAAAAACTTCCGTGATCGCTTTGTTCTGGATAAGAGCGAGAGGGATGCTGCTGAATTTATGCGTGACTTGGTGCGCAAGTCATACATGAGTCGATCTACAAAGGGATACGATCAGTTCCAGCTGATGACCAACGGTATTCCCTACTGATTGAATATTCATTGAAATCTGATCGTCAAATTTCTGTCTGTTTTATTTCTTGGTCTTACCCTTTTGTGATCTACTTAAATTACTTGAAATTCTTATTTAATTCAACTTAACTTTATCATTTACCTTGCTTGTTGTGAAACTTTGTGTCGTGTAGCTATATATGGCGGCCGAGTTTGCCCCAGTCCAAGCTCAAAATTGTCGACTACCTCTGTAAAAGTTTAAAAAGAAACCGGGAGTTTAAAATATAGCGTCCAGAGAATGAATGTATTACACTCCTCAGGATAATATACTTAATATATCTCGACCCTCTCCATTCTCAGCTAATCTAAAGTGCTGTCGGCTGAGACTGACAATGAGTGTAAACCCCATCTCGATTTGCCTCCAACCAACTACATGTATACACCCTTCGTCGCCTCGCCAGTCGCCCCCAAGACATTAATTAGCCAAGAAAGTTCTATAACCGCGGCTGACTCCGCATTCCAGAAGCAGTTTTGCTTTGGGTATAGAACCTAAATGGTTGATTGACGTCACGACTTCGTGCCCGCCACCAATTCCCCAATGAAAGCCCTCGTGCAGAATGGGAACATGACGAAATTGGCTTGGTGGCACATCAGCCTCCCGCTGATGGCGAACAGGGGTTCAAGCTGTAGAATAGTATTAGAATTCAAAGGAAGCCAAGGTTAAATCTAACAGGTGTAACGAGGCATTGCGAAGGGGTATATGTATGTGTATACCTCGACAAAGTACTTTTCAAGCTTGGCTTATTGTTGAAATCTCACATCAACAACATCAGATAGCTAAATACACAAATACTCAAATAGCTATAGCTAGCTCCATCCATGACGGGTTCATCCAGTTCATGGAATGGCCCGGGAGTGGCAACTTGAATCATCGAGCCACCTTGTAAAAAGCAGGCCTTTAAAAAGGTTCGAATGACTTAGTTGTATGCCTAGTTCTTTCTCTTCCTCAGTCCAAATTTCCTTTCTTTGTCTCTTCGCCCGTTATTCCATACATGCGTCTACTCCTCGCCTGAACGCATTAATCAATTCTTTGTCCACAGGATGAAGCTCCCATTCTTCAACAAGCAGGAAGGTGAAGGGGGTGGCACCCCTCCCTTGACGGATATATCCGCGGCGTCCATCGATAACGAGAAGCGACGAAGTAGCTCATTCGATGAATCCCGCGTACCCTGGGTGACATGGAGATCATTGACCCTCGGAGCCTTCGTATCCATCGGTGGTATCATTTTTGGATATGACACTGGACAGATCTCGGGGTTTCTCGAAATGAAGAACTATAAGCAACGCTATGGGCAACAGAAGAGTGATGGAACTTTGTATTTCAGTAATGTTCGATCTGGATTGATTGTTTCTATGGTAAGTTGGTGATCATATCGAAATGGAACCCTTCCAATCCATTCTTCCAATTTTCATGTTTAGTTGTCTAACTCTGGCACTTTGAATCAATTAGCTGTCTATTGGTACCTTGATAGGTGCTCTTATAGCTGGCCCACTGGCAGATCGTATTGGGCGTAAATGGTCGATATTCGCATGGTGTATTATTCTACACGTCGGTCTAATCATTCAGATATCATCACCCGCCGGGAAATGGTATCAAATGATGATGGGCCGATTTGTCACTGGATTTGGTGTTGGATCATTATCATTGCTAGTACCAATGTACCAGGGTGAAATTGCACCGAGACATATTCGAGGTGCCATGGTCTGGTAAGCTTTTAATCGTTCTTGTTTTGTGAATTGTTGCTCGAGGGTGAGACAGGACACCTGACACGATGATAGTTCATACCAATTGTTCGTCACACTGGGTATTTTCGTTGCATACTGTATCAATTTTGGCACAGAGACAATTTCAGACACCGCTTCATGGAGAATCCCTTTGGGAATCACCTTCTTGTGGGGCCTTATTCTCGGATTTGGAATTCTCTTGTTCCCCGAAAGCCCACGTTATGATTATCGTCATGGGCAAGTGGCGACAGCCAAAAAGACGATGGCTAAGTTATATGGTGTGCCTGAAAACCACCGAGTCATTGTTCATGAGATCTTGGAGATCCAGGAGCAACAGGAAGCCGAGAAGGGCTCTGCCGGTGGCTTCCATGGCTGGATTGAAATGATGCAGGCTCCACGAATGCCATATCGAATCGCCTTGGGTATGACGCTTCAAGCATTGCAGCAACTGACAGGTGCCAATTACTTCTTCTACTATGTAAGTGACCTCCCGGGGGGGGATTGTTAGAGATATAGATGTTCAAAAGCTGATATTTATGAAATTCATTTAGGGAACGACCATTTTCAATGGAGCTGGAATCTCGAACACATACGTTACACAGATGATTCTAGGTGGTGTGAACTTCGGTACTACCTTTGGAGGTCTCTATGTCATTGAGCACTATGGTCGCCGCAAGTCACTTATTGCTGGCGGTATTTGGATGTTCATCTGTTTCATAGTATTTGCATCAGTGGGACATTTCTCTCTCGACGTGAAAACTCCTGCCAACACGCCCGGGGCTGGCAAAGCAATGGTGGTGTTTGCATGTCTCTTTATCACCGGGTTTGCAATGACCTGGGGTCCCATGGTGTGGGCCATTGTGGCAGAGCTGTACCCATCGCGATATCGGGCCCGAGCTATGGCATTGGCAACTGCGTCCAATTGGCTGTGGAATTTCCTGATTGGATTTTTCACCCCCTTCATTACTGGAGATATTGACTTCGCGTACGGATACGTATTCGCAGGGTGCCTCTTCTTTGCAGTGTTAGTAGTGTATTTCTTTGTCATTGAGGGCAAGGATAAGACACTGGAGGAGATGGACATGATGTATGTTATGCGTGTGCCACCATGGAAGAGCAGCAAGTGGACCCCACCGGCGCCAGAGCACCAACTCACGACGAGCCAGCTTATGGATCGAAATGTGGCTGAGAATTACGATCGAGAGGAAGAGCCGGAATCCAGCCAGAAACAGGCAGATATGCCGGCTCATGTACATGCAGAGGATTCCACCATTGCTGGTTCTTCTGCGGCGTAGATTAGTCTTGATGATGGGCGCACGGCCAAATAAATTTTTGGGAGGATAATGCAGTGTGAAGGCAATGAGCCAAGCTTTATGTGGAGACGTGTATAGAAAGGTTAAACTAGGTAGAAATACCATCTCAAGTTGTTAAAGACAACAGACCCTAGCAGTGGTCACGTCCACATCCATCCAATACACATCGTATGAAGAGTTCCTATTCATTTCTCAATTATCTATTTATCCAACCTTCAAACCCACTCTCCTATCGACTCGCATTTGAAAATTAGATTCCTATAAACTCGACCATAATCTATCCAGTGGTAATGCACTGATATAGAACCCAATCATTTATGAGTCCCACACTAAGTTGTAGCAGCCTTAATGCCCAGGTAGCTCAATCAATATTTATAATAGGGAAAAAATCATTGTATGGGCTTTCCATCTCGTCAAAGATGGAATATTTCGAATTTGCATTGAATCATTCAAATATCATATCAATTTGGGTTTCATATACCAGCGTCATTCCTCAGCACCAGGATGAGGTAAGAATAAAAATAGCTCCGATACTCAAAACAACATAAACAACCTTGGAATGGCAAAGAATAATGTTCAAGGTGTGCATGAGAAGAAAAGATAAGAAAGGAGAAACATTGCTTTCCAATCCCGCTACCAAGTGACATAAGAAGAGAAGAATATGGACGAGTTTTTTTTTAAACAACTCTTTGAGCAGCAAATTTAAGAACACAGGGTCTGAAAGGTAGTCGGGACGTTTCCCATGCATCGAAAAATAACAGTCGACAGACTTTGAAAGTCAGAAGAGAGAGAAGAAGAAAAAGAGAATATCATCGTCTTGCAAGTAGAATGTCAGGGTTCATTTAACCATCTACGAGCCTAGTCCATGAAATCACCTCGTAAGATCTTCTCCTGGAAGAAGTCGGGCTTCTTCTGCTTAGGCTGTCTGGGCATCTCTCGAACGGGTTGTTCCATGGTGGCAATGGATGCTGCACGCTGGTGAGTTGGATGACGGGCCGACTGGGCAGGGGAAACGGGGCCACCGATTGAAGGGGCACGCTCAGCACGGGTGCGGAGGGCCTCAGACCAGTTGAAGCCTTCGCCTAATCGGCGCGATGCGTTAGATCTCTCATCCTTGGGAGAAGTGGCGGTACTTGCAGGAGAGCGAGCAGAGGGAGGAGCCCCTGCGGGTAATGATGCGGGGGGTACTCTACCATTGCTTATGCTGCCGGCCCTGGCCTCTCGCAGAGCCTGAGCTCCGAAGGAGACCCGTCGGGCGAACGGCGAATTTGGGGAGTTTCCATCTGCATCTTCAGTCACAGCATCCTCATTGGGGACACTCGAGCTCCAAGAGCTGGACAGGCTGCCACGACGGAGGGAACGGTTTCCGAAGGCAGATGTCTGCGTGGGAGATCCGGACAATCCCAGTGTAGTGATCGACAGTCGCCGTTGGTTGGCCTGGGTAGAGGCAGCTTCCTTAGCGGACTGATTGTTCTGCTTCGAGAAGAGATCGGTGAAGGGGAGGCCGGACGCGATGGATCCCCGGCGGGGGCGCGCTTGGGACTCGGGGACGTTGATGGGAGAGGTTGAACGATCGTTGGACATGGCGTATAGGGTACAAAGAGGATGAGATCCAGCGGGATCGGAGTATCACAAAAGATAATGAAAAAGGAGACAAGGAACAAAGAAGTAGTAGAAGAAGGAGAAAGCGTTTCACAGATGAGAAGGGTGACTATTGGACGGACCTGCCGCCCTTCTCATTAAAGTAAGTCGGATTGGAGAGAGCGGAGATCTGGCAGCAGGGAAAATCAAACCCGGTGCAGCAGAGAGATGTGGAAGATTCACAAGGATGAAACTTCGAGACACACAAGGGAGGTTGATAGAATACAAACGACGTCAGGGAGGGGAAAGTCAACAGAGAGATGATGAAGTGATGAAGTGATGAGATAGAGGAGGTGGGGGGTGGATGGATGGGAATGTCAGATGTAATGAGAGTAGGGAGAGGATGGATGGAGGGGGGCGAAGGGGAGTTACTCAGTAGTGGGAAAGTAGGGAAGGGAAGGATCATAAGATGTTCAAAGAGGGGGAAAAAGAGGGAATGTGTTGTGGCAGCTAAGCTTAAGCAACGAACAGCCAATATCCGGGGTAGGAGAGAGTCGCGCCACCTATAAGAGACTAAGAAAGTGCTAATACTATGGGGACCTATATGTGGACACTCTGCTTCAGGCCATGGTCGCACTCTAAGTGGGGAAAATGATGATGTTGATGATGTCCAGATACACCAATTTGACGTTTCATTGGTTGATTGCATTTCCACTCTGGGGCCACTCTGGACCACTTTGAAGCACTTGGGGGGAGGCGAGACACAGTTGATTGGTCAGCGGAATGTGGTTGACCGTGGACCGCATTCGGCAGGATTAGCTCATCCAGAATTGAGGGGTTTGATTGGTCGAGAGCCGAATTCAGTTCAGGATTATGTCAGCATAGATGTGCAGGGGATCACGTGTCATAGTCTACTATTACTAAGACACTAAACATCAATCAATTGCTCTAGAGAAGGAAGTTGATCTAGAGAATGCCCTAAATACAAACATTGGATTATCAATTACCACGGAAATATACATCAGACTCATAATAATCACCATATCTACATCACAGGCAAACCCCTCATTCCTACAGAACGCCTCCCCCCATACCGCAACCCCAAAGGTAACACAGACAAACAATACGCCAACCCAAAAGTATAAAAAAAGATGGGGAAAGAAAAGACACGCAAAGAAATAAGGTCACGATCATAAGTAAAGAGAAGATCATGAGGGTAAAATAAAATAAAACTTATAACAATAAGAAAATTCGTATGCCTTGGGGATTACAAAAAAGAAAGGGCAAAGAAAACAAAGCAGAATAGGAAGCTGGCGACTTTCGTCCATGTATGAAGACATCCCAAAAGAATAGGAGGTTCACGATGCGAGTGCGTGAGGGAAGAGGATAAAGAGAGAGGAGAGAAAAAAAATACCGTATACATCATATATTGCTCGTTTCCCATATATATTTTTAAAAATCTAATTTCCCTCCAGTTTCACAATGTACTCCAATAGATATTAAAAACATGTCAAGGTCAGAGAAGAGAGAAGAGAAACGTGCGGAAAAGGAAGAGAAAGGGCTCAACGACAAAGGGGACGAGGGGAGAAGGTAGCAGTAGCATTCTCTCCACAATATTATGCCCTTCAAGCCAGTCCCAGTCATACAAAGCCATCCTCTTTCTTTCCTTGAAGATCCCAAACTTAGAGTTCGAGGATGGAGTCCGAATAGTTCGGAGTCTATCAGACCTGGTGGAACAGCTGGAGTAATTTTCGGCCGACGGTCGTCTCGATTTCTGTGCCGTCTCGGGCAATTTTCACTTCACGATTGGCGTTCCACGGGTTACGGAGTCCACGCGTACGATGGAAGGGTAATCGTGCAGTCGAGAGCCACTGGATACGAAAAGGTTTGCCAAAAGCTTGACCTTCTGCGTCAACCTCCTCGGGGGGTACCTCGCTTTTCTCGCTGAGGGCATCGTCATGTTCGTCTTCCAATGACTCAACTTCCCAAAAGATCGTACCCCGAGCCGAGTCATCGATGATCCGACCTTTCGGGGCCGTCGACGTAGCTGATGTTTGAATCACATCTAATTCCTCCACACTGTTGGGAAGAGGTTCCGGTCGGGTAGGCATCTCCAATGCAAGTTCTTCATCGTCACTAATCGGTGATAACATGCGAGCATATCCAAAATACTCCCCAGACTTGTTGGCCGAGAAGATCAGATATACATGGTCCGTAGTCTAACAAGAAAGGGGAAGATTAGACATCGAACTGAAAAGCTCCAAGAATCAAGAAAAGAATACTTACCTCAAAAGCCTGGTTCAGATTGGTTTCGTTGTGTGTTTGGGTGGCCCATATTCCACTCTGCTTGCTTAATTCAAGGTCTTCAACCGTGAGACTTTTGACAATGAAATACCGATCTAATGATCGCGTATTATCTTCTGGAAGCGGTAAGATTTTAGCATCAGAGGCGGGTTGCATCTCGTCGGTCGGAGCTAAATCAGTGTTTTCCTCTGGCCGTCTGGAGTTCGGTGCCATAGACCCAGATCCAGGAACCGTCAAGCCTTTGCGTAGTCGACATACAAGGCGAACACCTTGAAATCGTGAGTCGTGGAATCTCCCCAGTGCCATTGCACAGGCAGAAGCAGATTTGTAGTTCACAAATGCGCAATTACTCTTAGAGATAAGAAACACGCTCTCAATATCGTTAGTCGCCTCCTGTGAGAAGTGGTCTTTAAGATCCATAACATTGGTGCCAGGGGGAAGGTTTCCGACCCAAAGAGCATGACCTGACTGCTTTGGTTTCCGTGGTGGGCCTCGGGGTGTGCTGGGAGTCGAAATTGTGTTGGCAAGAGAAACCGGGTCTGCGAAGCACACACACGCAACAACGAATCAGCGATCAGGAAGGATCCTTTGGCAAAGTTCAGCAGGTGAACATACCAGCGATTAAAGTAGTTTGAATTAGCTTTGAAGGGTTCGAGCCGTCCACAATCGTCTTCGAAACATCATAAATCAAATCAGAAGCTCGTCTATCCTCCATTGGTCTCGCGTTCGTGAGTGGCGGGCCCGTCGGGGCTCGATGGGGCTGGGCTTGCGCCTGTACTTGACCAGTCAGAGGTGTTGCATGTCCAAAGGCTGTAGCATAAGGGTGAGTATAGTAGCCGTTTCCATAAACTTGAGGTTGTCCTGCGCCAATGCTTTGTACCGCTCGATTGGCAAGGTATGGTTGATAATGGCCCCCACCATGTTGCGCTGTCCCTGGATGTTGTGGCAGATAGGGTGAGTATGCTGGCGTATATGACATTCCATATGGCATACCAGAAGCCTGTCCAGGATAATGACCCACTGATTGCATGGGGTAAACCATGCCTTGGGTAGGTACGTGAGGATATGGGTTGACAAGATGTGGCTCAAATGGCGATGGCTGCGAATGAGGATTCGGCAGTGAATAAGCCATATGATTCATATTCATAGGCGATGCTGGTCCATATCGTCCATGCCCCATTTGTTGATAGTCTTGTGCTGGTTTCGTTGACTGAGTGGCGACACTGGTACCTAGATTATCGGAGGACAACAGTCAGCACATTTACTCCCCCTTTGCTTGGTGACTTTATCAAAATTTATTTCGCTGGAAAAATTTACCAGATCCTGGAGTTGGAGTTGAGGCATTCGTATCTGATGCCAGGGTAGTCCCTTCTGCCCCTCGGGGTGAGTTATCCTTGTCTGAAGGAACATCACCCATGGGGCCCGGTCGTTTAACACAAGGACTGGAGATAAAGAACAAGAGGAATCCCTAAATGAAGTGATAGTCAGAAAGTATTCTCTGGAAATTTCCAAAATAGCGTTGCATCCCACTAACCTCTTAAAGTCCCCCCGGATTGCCCAGAATGTAAAACCACTTGGGTCTAAGCTCCCTCTACAGAAGCTTGTCCAACGAATCGGTATACCAAGGTATGCAATATTTGATAAATAACAGCCGAAAGTCCGCGATGGTGACAATTCTGCTCTACATGCATTCAGTTGTTAACAATCAAGCCGTATAGCCAAAAGGTGACGTGGGTAATGTAAATCATCCAGAAAGGCAATGAAGATAGCGCGTTAGATAAATCACCCAAACAAAAAGAAAAGTTAAAAAGGTGGATAGAGAATAAAGAAGAAGAAAAAAAAAGGAAAAAAAGATACAAAGGCGGGGGTAGGAGTGGATGCAAATGGAGGAGAAAAAACAGTGCGGACGGCGTGTATTATTCGCGCTTAAGAAAGTGGCTAGCCAACCGACTTTCCAAAAGGGAAACCAAACTGGGGCTCATTCATGCCAGGTCAAGCGGAAGGGGGAAGGACGGTGAAAACAAGGAATATAAACAAAAAAAGGTAGTATAACTTTAAGGGGCCAAGGCAAATCCGGGTGGGTACATGGCCAAGTCCTCTTTCAACATGGTGAAGGGGCGGGAAAAGAAAACATCTTGGGAAGCGATTTTCATAATCATCCCCTCGCAGAGTACTTCGAATAAGGTATAGGGGAAAGAGAAGATCAGAACATAGAGAGAAAAGATCATTTAGGGCTCGGCGGGCATAGAAATCCAGAAAGGAAAAGCAACTCCGCCAATGAATGATTGGCTTATACCAGGGGAGAACAAGATATTTCGGAGTTGCAGATTGCGGAAAATGAAGAACAAACGAGGCAAAATATGAAAAAAACGTACCTTGATATCGAATTTGATCTTTGGATTATTTAGCCGAGGAGGAAGAGTCAAGTCGACTAAGCTAGTCAACTAAGAGATTGGGGAAGAAACACCAAGCGCAATACGGCAACAAAATCAGCACCTTGAACAAATAGTCCAGTCCAGACCTACATACAGCTAGTTAGCGATCAATGCACACGGGGAGGGGATTATGGAGGATGGGAGGATGGGAAGATCGCACAATTTGGCACCTCAGGAAACTCGGAATAATGCAAGAGAGCTGGGCTAAGTGTGGCTTGAAGAAGCTAATTAGCTTGCGCACACAGGCACCTTAGGAGCTAAAATAGGATCCGACGAGGACGGGTGCACGACCAGCGGGGCTTTGCAAACCCAGATATACCTCTTGTGGGGGGAAGGGGGGCAGAGACACGATAGGAAAGAGATGGGAAAGGAACAGAAGAAATAAGTGCAAAAAGACAAAATTAAAAAGAAATTAAAAAAGAGACTGTATCAGCAATAGATGTCTGGCCGACGAACGCCCAACGCCCTAGGGTTCTCGTGGAGTCAAAACAGTGGCGGATGGAGTCGAAAGAGGCTTGCAGGTTTGGGATGTGGCTGATATGACAAATGGGTCAGGCAATGGATCAGGAAATTGCACCAAAAAAAAGGGCTGTTACAGAGGACAAGTGACCATGTGGACAGACAGCTGTGGGGGTGATCGGAGCAGGGACGAGTTCGAGGGGAGGTATACCTGGGTGGGCCGGAACTATGGTGAGTTGTGCGTTTGAGTCTGTGGCGGGACCCCGTTAACATACCGAGTCGGATGTCAAGACTGGGCTGGAATATTTTTCTAATGGGGCTAATCGTCTAAACGACGATCTTTCGCGTCTCATACGGTATGCCCCTGCAGTGACAAATGCTTGTCATCTAGTGGAGTCCGGGAAGGGCCAATTCTCAAATCCAGGCTCGTGGATCAGAAACCACTAGCTTAAAAGGAAGAGAGGGAGAGAAGAGGGGGGAGAAATGGGGCTTGGCCGGCCCACGGATCTGTTCAAGACACTGAAGATTCCAGCGGGGGCCAGCTATGTGTATGCCCAGTAAAAAGTCGTAGCCAAGATTGGTCAAAGGGATATCTTTTGGTAGGGCTGTGGCGAACCGGACCAGACGGATGTGTATTTACGAAGCAATTATACCAGACTAAATCTCGGCAGTCTGCGATAGGCAATAAGTTTATTCGGTGAATGATGAATCGGCGGATTTACAAAATGATGGCCCGCATCAATGCCATGGTTGATGCAGGCCCGATTTGCCACTGTCAGGGGTTTGTGGGTTAAGAAGGGGGAAAAGTGGAGGGAAGTGGAGGGTAGGACCGAGAGCGAGGAAGGGAAAGAAGGATTAAAATGGTAAAAAGAAAAATAAATATCGGATATAAATATAAATAATATCAAAAAGGGACAAAGAAAGGAATATGATACCAATACAATACCTGGAAGAAGCCACATGAGAGGACCGGACCATGATGCACGAAGATAAGACCTGCATTCCATGTCAAAAGACCTCATTGTAATCAATATACATGTAATTACAATGAGTGCGCATTCCGAGCGGGTACTGAGCCTATCATTGACCAAAGATGTCTCTTGACGGGCGGCGCCGAGGCCGCAAGGAGAAGGCGTGGACTGGAGTCTGAGCTGGCTACACTCCCACTAGGCTCGATCATGATCCCACCAATGATGAAGCAGCCACTGGGGTCCATCCGAATCCCGTGGAAACCTAACGGAAATGTGGCGTTTCTCTCGGCTGGGACCGGTTGGGGAGAAGAAGTGGAAGCCCATCAACGCGAGGCTTATGCTCAGACTTTCGAGCAACTGCCCTGGCCCCCTACAGCGGAATATTAGGCAGGAATCAAGTAAGAATTCGTTGGAATCAAGTTCTGCTGTTGATATTTAAAGTTGATTCCCGTGGTACAACGTTTGGACTCCCGGGGGTGACCCAAGGCACCTAGTCGATCAGACCATACTGTCGGTAACGGGAAACCCGCTGCATGGGTTGTATTTTGACCTCTGCGTCTCCGTACTCCGTAGGGATTAATGGAACTTGGATCATTTGACGGGGAACAAGTGGCGTGGTCTCCACTGTATGTATCTAATTACATATAACGCCATTAGATGAGAATTGGCCGATGAGAACATTTTGAAGGAACGAAGAGGGGGCACAAGGAGTTGACGAGCATGAAAAGGACTCAAAACAAGGAAACATAAAGAGACAAAGAAAAAAAATTTATTGAGGAAATATTGGACTTCGGAGTGACTCCACCATGATCCATACATTACATACATGACGACCCCCACTCTCACTCAACACTGATCGGCATGTCGGGCCAGCCAATCAGAGCTCAGATCCCGGAGAGGGCTTCCATTTCTTACTGTACATTACCATACGCCGTGCACATGTGCGCACATGTGTATATGTATGCTGTACAACCTTTTCTTTTGGCACCAGACCCAACTTTGTATATATGGAGGGGTTTTCCCTTTCGCTTTTGATTTGACCCTTCCTCCTCCCTCTTGTTTTTTTCTCCTTTTGTTTGTGGTGGCAATCACATGGAATTGCAAGTGAAGATGTTGATGACAGCACTTGAGTTATTTCCACAGTTTAACAGTGCTTAGCCGAGATCAATGCTGTTCCCAACCACCTACAATTGACATAGATTGATACTACACATGGTCCATGAAAAAAGTTCATTGTGTATTATTAAAGCTTCGAGTAGAAACTCATGTAGATGTGAATATCTTTAGGCCCTACTATGCCTGGTCAAATGGCCAACCTACACATCTATGACCGTCGTGGAAGTAAACATTCCCCGTAACTTTTGCAAGTTTTGCAATGTTTGCAATATTTGCAAGTATATCTGCCCGGAAGATTTATCCAAAGGTCAGGTGACCCCCTATTCATACATACAGCAGAAGTTATGGTGCCCAGGCAAGTTTTGAATTTTGAATTTTCAAAGCCACATGTAACTGTATTTAGGATATGTAGGTACTTTTTACAGCAGGGGATGCAATATGCAGAGTGATACGTCCTATGCCGATCAGGGACTCTGCAAGGCATGTACCAGCAAGTAATGTATACATACGTACGTACAATCATGCAGTCCACTTGGGCACCTGTCTTCGATTGTGGCTATTATTATACCATTTGGGCAACATACGGTGTAATGTACACTATATAGCCTTTGAAATCGTGGTTCGTATATACAGGTATACTATTCTGGCTTAATCCCCCTGATTAGGAAAAGGGCGGCTTATACCGAGGGCGCACACCCCTAACCCCTGCAAATGTATGTACAGTATGAGAGTGTGTACGTGTACCGCCCATATACAATCCCACAATTTGGAGAAAGGATCCCCAGTACTCAAGACGATCAGCCCATGATAACTGGACGTCCCCTTCCTTCGAGAACCATCAACCTCATTTTACGCCTCAGGCGCCACATGTGGTGCATTGTGATGCACCATGACGTCACTGGATGATGCACATCAATCTTCTTTTCTCCACGTTCCTAGCTCCAACGTCCAACCATTATCCATCATTGATCTGCTCGGTCGCAATCGGCAAGACCTAAGATTTCCGCTTTCCAATTGTTCAAGTGAGAATTACACCAGGACCCACCATTGGTTCCTTTCCAACGCCGCTGATGTCTATTATTCTCGCACAACCCTCGACCTGCACCAGATGTTGCTGCAAGAGGCTCGAAATAATTAGCGGTCTCGAAAAGAGGCACCTGAGAACCCCACTGACATAACTTGGATTTCGATCAGTTACCTCATCCTGAACACATGAATTTATCACCTGCATATGTAGTACTTGCTGGCCTTGTTCTAGGGTCAAAAGGCAGGATCCTAACCAACGTACAATGATTTAGTAAGATTTACCATACTGTGAAATAGTTATACGGTACGCTAATACCCCTAGACAAGGAGACAATTGTTTCAAGTCCATACCTAAGGCTAGATCAGCGGCTATATTACCCAAAAAAGGACTAGACTGAGCGGAGCTACATCCATAACATGTGTACAACTGTAGCTCCATGGGGCGGGGTTAGATGAACGCGGCGCTGCTTAAGTGGTTCATGCATCACATGGCGCTGTGGCTGTGAAACGCCAGGTGGATTTACATCCCTCCCAAAACAGAAATGAGCTGGTTTTTCAATGGGGATCTACAAAGAGTCGGGGAAGAGAAATGGCTCAACTTCGCCTCATCAAGGGCCAAGCCCACACACCGCACGGTACTGTAAGCATACAGCCCTGGAGTAGTACATATAAACCCGTTACAACCGCTGGTTCCGGCAATTCCACAGGTATCAGACCTCGATGCTGATCTAGAGTCACCGAAAATACTACTTTCGGTGATTTCGGGGCCTCCGTTCCAACTTTCGACCGTTTCTAAACGCCACAGACCCACGGCCCTTCTACAAAGATAGTCATCGTCAGGTGCTGAGCTCCATGGTACAGTATTATGAGTCAAAATGAGTGGGCATTGCCACATCCAGGCAACGACATATTCATGTCTGTACGTAGTAGCATTTGGAAGGGTTGTTTGGATTCCGGTTTACGCAGGCGTGATCAGGGAACGGAGAGGAGGACCTCAGAAGGGGGGAGGGGGGTGCAGTTGACCTATTGAATATGGCATGAGAGAAATTAGTCGTTCTGCTCAAGCTTATACGGTTGGGATGCTGCTTGGGTAGAACGAAGGAAGAAATACAGTATTCATTATCAAAAATGAAGCCTAGCATTTGCCATACTTGGTGATTTCATATTTAAATTGAATTAGAAACCTGAAGACCTCGATTTGAAAAGAACGTTGGTACAGAGCATTAGAACAGTGCCAAATTGTTCTGATCAAATGAAGACACTCATAGTTCAGACTCTGGCTTCAGGAAGGTACAAGGAAAGTGAGGTATCAGAGATGCATTCGTAAACACGCATCTATACAAGAAGGCATTCTCTCCTTTTTGATGGGGGGCAAGGCGAAAAGAAAAAGCCAGGTTCATGATGGCAGCAAATAACATATTTCAAGAGCAAAAATAAAGGACCCCGTTCTGTTCAGAGTCAAAGAAGAGAAAGAAAAGACCAGCTAGAATACCAATTAGAGAGCAATTGGAAGATGCCAAGTCATACACAGAAGGGTCATCAGAGAAGGAAATTTTCATGCGCGTCTCATTAGGATGGGTATAATTAGTAATTACTGGGTACGACAGCTCAGGAAACCCAAAAGGATTATCGGTCAATCCCGAGAGATGCCACTTTCCCTGCGAATCGAGCGCCGGCGCTTCCTCGCTTAGAAAGCTTATCTTTTTCCTTGGAGTCGACTTGGTTAGGAGCCTGGGACCCGGATGAGGCAGAGCTATCCCTGCTTGACCCCCGAATAGTGGGGAGCGACCCAAGAGTATCACTAGGAGCAGCCTTTCCAGAAAAGGCGGGAGGTGCGGGCGAACTGAAAGCAGTGTTCCTCGCAGTTCGCTGGCTGAGGTAAAGTTGGGCGGCAGGAGAGAGAGGAATAGAAGGGGGTTGTGGGGGGATCTCCGTGCCGTTCTGAACCAGCAGTTCGGCAACAGGGAATGGTATCGCTTTTGCGTTAGATCGAGCAGAGAGACCGGTGGAAGTGGAGCCCGGAGAAGCAGGATCGGCCGCAGCAAGAGCCAAAAACACAGCATGTGTGTTACGAGAGCGGTCTGGAACATTGACATTGGCCCGCAGTGCAATTCCATATAGGACACCTTGAATGTCATTCCGTTTGATAGAGGCAAGAAGAGTTTCATCAGGAGTCGCAAACCGAGATCGGGGAGATGGTAACGGTTCAACATAGAGTCGATCGACATATTTAGCCGTTATAAACTTCAGCCTCTGCTCTCTTGTGGAACCTGCACTCGGTTTGAGTGATTGGTCCAGTGTCGCCTCCCAAATTATGTTGCTCACCCGATTTCCAATCTGCAAAAGAATTTCAACAATGTCATTTGAGAATGAGTGCACGTCAAGCGTTAATGACCGAATCTTCGAAATATGTGTTCCCAAAGAACGGTGGATACCGCTGCACTCAATGCAGAGAACAATTCCGAGGTTTATCGACACCCATTCAACCTTCGAGGAAGACCCACAGTCGGCACACCAATTGTTTCCTTCATCTGCATCACGCACGGCTTGTAGAAGTTGTGAAGGGTTATCTTCGTAGCTGTTGCTATCATGGCGCACGTAGCTGGGTCGTGCTCCAACGGTAGTGCGGCGAGTTACTCCGGCACCACTGGAACCACTAGAATATGAATGGTGACCAGACACTGACGAGCTTTTCCCTGTTAAGACAGAACCGATATCACGACCTGTCGATGACTCATTCTTAGATGATGCAGGAGGAGCATGCGGGATACCTCGACCTTCCACTGCACTCTGTAAAGCATTGTTAATGGAGCGAATCCAATTCCCCATGTCCTCCTCAGATGTGGCCTGATAGACTCGTTTGAACTGAGGTGTTATCACTTCAAAGCAGAATCGTCGCTCAGCATTTCGAGCTTCGCGAACGGATGCCATACGAAGGTCGATGGGATCCATATGGAGGTCCAACTTCTGTTTCCAGTTGCTATATTCCGAAAGTTTCCCCTGGTCCAACACGATCCAGAACCTAAAGATGAGGGTGACGATGTGAGTATGCTGCGAATGAGAAGCTGTAGGGAGCTAAGGGAAACCACTTACTTGTGCCAAGCTTGCTTGTTGATGCCCTTTGGATCAATATGGGATCCAGGGCGTGAAAGAGCCCATAGAAGGCCTTCCTTTCGTTGTTGGCCATCAGTACGATCAGACCCAACAGATTCTCGCTCCTCGAGGTCGCGAATTCCCTTAAAGCGATTCTGGTTTGATGTGCCCGCAGGCCCTGCGTTGGCTACAGTTGCAGAGCCGTTGCCGCCGCCCCCGCCACTGCCACTACCAACGCCAGCTGTCGATGTGACCGACCCAGCGTTTGCCTGAGACGAGATTGATGAACTATTACTGATAACACCACGGATCTGAGAGCTCGTGCTATCGGCCCGGCCCAACTCGACTTCCGTAGAGCCGCCTCCATTGGCAGGCCCGGTAGGACTTGAAATACCTGCAGTAGCCAGGGCATCAGGCTCAAGGTATGTGTTGCTGTTCTTTTCCAAAGCCCGCCGTTTCTCTTCTCGCTCAGTTCGCTTGAACTGAAACTCTTTGTCAACCTCATTTACCTCATGTATGAGGGCGTCCAGCTGAGGGACCATCTCTTCGATCTTCTTGGCGACTGCCAAGAAATTCTTGGCCTGAAAATCGGCGTACTTGGTAAGGTGGGAGAGCACTTCTTGTTCCTTGCGCCCGCCATGAAGGTCTTGCATGAAAGAGGAATAGTCAAATCGTTTCAGCTCGAAGTTGCGGCGCTTAGCCTGGTATTTCGAGTCGCTTTCGACCCGCTTCTTCTCCTTCAGTGAGTCTTGCCGCTGGCCAAGATACCGGCTGACATAGGCATAATAGTCACGACTCTCTTCATCGAATTCCTTCTTCTTTGATTCAGCTTGTTTGATATCATTTTGATAGAGTTTTATGAGTGGTTCGATGACTAGCTTCTGCAATTGCAGAGTATTCAACTGCTCATAGGTCAGGATTTGGCGAGCGATTTTCTCAAAGTAATGGTCCAATGCAGGCTGAATGGCATTGCCGTTGGATGTCGAAGCATCACTCAAAGAGCTCAAGAAAGCCTCCATAGACTCATTGCAAGACGATTGGGTCTGCTGAGCAGCCTCGGCTTTCTTCAAGAGTTTCTTAATTTTTGTCCGCATGTTGCCCGTTTTTTGCTCCAGAGCTTTCATGGTAGCTCGGAAGAGTGGCCCATCGTCTACCCCATTCATATCATCGCCAGGCCGGGAGTGTGGCAAGTCGACTTTGACGGGAGGCGGCGGCGGGGGTTGTGTTGGGGGAGGAGGAGCTCCATCAGCTGTATCAGGTGGCGTGGTAGAATGTGATATTTTCTGTGTACTCTCGGAGTCGCTGAAATGAGAAACGGTGGACTGAGCAGAAGGAACGCGACTGCGAGGAGGAACGGGTAACTCGAGATTGGGTGACGACATCTGCGGGCTTAGTATAAGGCGCACTGAGTTATGAACCCAGAAAGAAAAGTGCGCGAGGGTGTTCAAGCGATTAGTTCTTTGGTCATAGTCCAGCAAGCTACAGCTGTTTCGCCAACCGCCGCCTTTGTCTTCGATTCCCTTGGGAGGCTTCCATCTCCAAGACCACTCGAATGACACTGACGGTGTGCCATCTGTAGAGAAGTCGCCGATAAGCTGAACGTTGGAGTTATTTTGAAGGTTTGGGTTCGCGTGGAATTCTCTTGTAATGAGGTTGTCAAGTTCTTTGGAGTTTGACGCATGCGCGAACGTAAGCCCATTCAGAACAGTGTCGGTCACCTCTGGCAGAGAGGTTGCGACGCCGTTCACAGTAGAGCCCGTAGCGTTGCCTGTTTGTGTTTGACGGAGGATGAATGTGAAGTTGAAAATTAGTTCATCGTCGTTTGCTAGGCGTAGCAAGAAAGTCGGTGCTGGAGCGGTAGGGGGGACGTCGGGGTCCTGTATTTTGGACGCCTGAATTAGCCCGAGTGTTTGCGGGGAGAGGAGGGAACTTGGGGCGGCACCACGATACCTGGATATATTCGATTGGAGCATCATCCCCTGTATCTCGTTTGGCTATGTATCTCACGGCGGGAAATGCGTTAGGGGAAAGGGTGAGGAGACGACGCCTGGAGTTGCTTATAGTGATGGAGGCGATCGAGACTAAGATCTGATCAGCATCGCGACGACGCCACGAGAAGACGGAGATATTTCCACCTACATCTGTTCTGATCCTTGAAGAACAAGCTTCCGGCTTCATCGAGACGGCTGGCAATATTGCCCATGATGGCGCAGGTACAGGAGGATTATCAAGTCACAGCGCGAAAAGGAATATAGGCAAGCACCGAACCAATCGGCCATCGACAGGGTGCGCGGCAGTCAGATGGCCTGTAAAAGAGAAGAATCGAATGAGTCGAAGAATCCGTCATTCAGCTCAGAATTTCACCCAAAAGAGAATAGAGAAAAAAGCGAAGAGGGGGGGGGGGGGGGGTGGAGTCGAAGCTTAGGATCGGGTAGTTGATCGCGTTGGAATTGAAGGAGAGGGGGGTAATGTACTCCGGAGATCGAATCACAAACAGTGGAGACTTGGACAGAACGCCCCCTTTTTTAAGTCTCTGCAGATGAGAATTCCCAAATATATAATTCAATAATATTTGGGGTATTTGATCTTGCGTCGATATAGTAAGATTTCCCTTTTCATTCAAGCCTTCTTTACCTATGTTAGGTGGGCAGTACATGTCTTGGCCCCCTTTGAAGAGGGGCCAGGGCAGCTTTTGACTTCAGCCCCACGAGAGGGGCGACTTTCAGGGACCAGGAGGCCTTTCAAGTTTGGAGAAGCTTATGTCTTGAGATTTGTATTCATATGGGGTGTTTAGCACGTAGTAACACACACGTTGAGTTGTCATTGGGTAGGCTTGAGTGGCACTACATGTGGGTGATTCAGGCATATACATCACCATCATCATTTAGTATACTGTATCTAGATATTATATAAAAAGAACTCACATGGACATGCTACGACACTTTTAACGATAAAAGGGTTTGATTTATAATAATTAAAGCCCACTGGATAGTCAATAGTATAAAATCACCTCGAATTAATGTACATCGTTCCCAACAGGTGCATTTTGACCGTGGTATTCAATCTCATCATTAACGTCGTGACGCTCGGTTTCCGGCCCGAGGAAAGTAAGTCAAAGCAGAGGCAAAAAAAAAAGAAGAAAGAAGAATATTATAAAAAGCAACGAAGTTAACCGTGTCGCATTTCAAGTTGCAGCATCAGCTTTGGATGGAGCCGTAGACGATCGAATCTCCCCAGCCGACGCTGCTCGTTCCCGAGTAACAAGGCGGTGTTTAGACCGATTAGCATGTCCATCAGCCTCGACCCATTTCATCATTTGACCCTTCACGTCGCGCATCTCGTGGACTTTCCGATGTAGATCCCCTCGCGGTGCTTTCTGCCCGCTACGTTCATTGAGCTCGTCTTCATCCGAGCTGGAGATGGAAAGGGAGGAGACACTGCTCTGCTGAAGGTATGTGATAAGCTGGCCCTGTGACTGTTTTACCTCCCGCTGCTCGTTTTTTAACTGGCCCATACGCTCAGCGTCTGCCTGACAATCTAATGTCGTGACATTGAGACCCGGGAAATTTGACGCGATGAACTCCTTCAAAAGGTGCAACTTCTCCGCGTTGGGACGATAGGTCCCGCTATCGTTGTCGATGAAAAGTTCATAGTCGGATGGTTCGGTGGAGATCTGTTGAACTTCTTCCAAAGGCTCATCGTCCTCTTCTACCGGGAAGCTATCAGTCTCGTTATCCCCAGTTCGCGATGAAGGAGAGGAACGTCGTTGACGATGAATGCGCCGGCGGACGAAAAATTCTCCCGAGTAAGCAATATAAATCGACACATCACTATGCATTGTATGTTTGCTCAATAGATCAACTCCGAATTCCTTGCCAGTCTCTGTGAATCGCAACTGTCCGTCCAAGGTGATCACATAGGTGAAAATTCGTCCGTTCTGTCCCCAATTAGTAAACTCGAGGAATTTCTGGGCAAATTCTCGACAGGGCTCGGGAAAGGTTCCATCGATGGTACTGCGATCGAAGTTGTAAATTCGCTGGTGTTGATGATGAAGTGCCTTGTGTAGGATTCGCCCCCTTAGGCTTTGCGCTTGAAACATGCCAGCCACAAATGGTCTGAATTCCACATATCGATGATAAAGGTCAGAAGGAACAGGACCAGTGAGTTGCATTTGAATGGCTTGAAAACTATTGAGAAAAAAAAGAATTAGCCTGAGTCAACGAAGATCATACAACCTTTGGAATTTTCTATGGGTTAAAACATACTTATATCGACTGACTGGCTTGCCATTCGTATCGTGGTTTTGGATTTGATCCTTCACTCCCGCTAATCTTCCGATGAGGGGGGAGAAGTGTTTAAACCAGTGGTTCGGACCAAGAGTATACAATTGGCCGCCGTCAGTCCCGGGTGTTTTCCCTAGACATTCAATACTCATGATCAAGAAAGACTCCTTGTGGTGACCCGTGGCGAAGGCCGAGACGTTGGTAAAGACATAGACTCGCTTGCTTCCAAAACGCTTCTTGATCTTGAACGACTGTTCCTTGAACCCGGCCCACCCTTCCGACAATGAAGGTACTTCGATGAATGCGATTCCCAGTTTATCATCATGATCCGCGGGATCTTCGTCCATCACGTACGCCTTGAGGAGAAATCCTGACGCAGGTACATTTGCGACCACCCATTCACAATTCCATATTGGGTTCATGTTTTTGCGCACAGTCGGGGTTCGGAAGGTCATGATAGGATCTTGTTTATGGCGTCGCGGAAGGTCCACCTGAAGTTGCGCATGGACATAAGGGTCCGAGGAGAAACTACCGAAATCTGCGACAGGGAGATCATGGCCGCGGTGGAAGGTAAACTTGACGGTATAACCCGGCGGGGCTTTGGGGATGGGAGTCGCATCGAATCCTCCGGCGGGCTTCGAGTGATCTTCATTCGTCGCCATTCGAGATTGGATCTTGTCGGCTTTTTCGACCAACTTAGGGCCGAACTTGTCCACTGGTTTCGTGGCCATGATGAAGGGGAATAAGAATGATTTAAGTCAGGTTAAAACGTAGGTGGGGCAATGTCATAATTCGACGATAAGGATAAGTAATAAGGATAAACGGCAGAGAGGGAGAGGGGGGAAGAACAATTAATGGATCATGAAGAGTGGGAGAAGGAGGATCTTTGCTTGATATGTTCCTTTTTATTGTCGTTTCCCAGTTGGGTTCCAGGGCTGAGATGTTCTTCGAGGGGGAAGTGGATACAAGGGAAGAGAGAAAGCGCAAAGCCGAGGAAAATGGTCAAGAGCCAAGGAAAATCAGCCTTACCAGGCAACCGCCAATCCTACTAGTATAGACTTTGCATATAATGTGGATGCAGTCCCGATCACTTGAGTATAAATATGAGATGATCTCATAAGGCTATTTCTTGGATTTTGTACATCTGATCCACTAAATCGGTTCCTGTTGACTCTAGATAGTACCTGTACCTAGTACAGTATTATTCTCCAACCTTGGAAGTACACTCACTATCTTAAAGTGTTTGCGCAGACTCTGAAAAATATAATACAATCTATTCTCTTCCAAGTACAAAAGGATGGCAGCTAATTCTGAAGGAATATGATAAAAGAGGTTCGTGAGGTCATTTCGGTAAGGTGGTGGGTGGGTCGCCAATGCGTGTCCCTCGCTCGGTGACGTCGGGTCCAAATATCTGGAGATTTGACGATGGTGGCGGATCGGGTAATTTCGCTCTCTTTCTAGGTGCCACGGAACAGAAACTGCATATCTTCAGGGGTTAATTTTTCCAGGGCTTGATCTTGATCCTTATTGATGGTTCCTCGGATAAGATTCGCTTTCTTCTCTTGCAGTTGGACAATTCGGGACTCGACCGAATCTTCAATGCTAAGACGAGTGACCACACAGGGTCGTTGCTGACCAATGCGATGACTCCGATCGGCACTTTGCCATTCTGCTGCCGGGTTCCACCATCTATGAAAAGAGAAAAAGTTAGTAGAAGATCGGCAGGAAATGGGGTTACGTAGGAAAGGAGGGGAAGGCAAGACTATCAAAAGAGAGATACCGAGAGGGAGAGATACTTACGGGTCAATGATAAATACCCGGGAGGCTTCAGTCAAGTTGAGGGCCACGCCGCCAGCTTTGAGAGAGACCAAAAAAATCTCCACTTCAGCGTGGATCATGAAATGCTCAATAGATTTCTGTCGCTGCGCAGGGGTCATAGTTCCATCGAGCATGACTGTGTTGAAACCTGCATGACGTAGACGCCACTCCACGAGTTGCAGCATCGAAGTAAACTGCGAGAAGATAATGGACTTGGGTGTGTGGCTCTTCTTTCGCTGCAGGTAGAGCTCATAGATAAGTGTTTCTATCTTGGTCGATGAAGTCCAGTCTTCCATGTGAATTCGATTGATGATCGAATTCTTCTTGACAGAATCCTCCGTTTGTTCGATTGTGGGCTGCTCGAGATCGATCGAAAGGGAAATATGACACTGTGGGCAATCCACAAGAGATGGATCATCGAAAGACTCAATGTAATCCTTGGCGCATTTACGACAGAACTCGTGGCGACAGCGAGACCGAATAGCGTCCTCCGCAGGTTCATCACAGACTCGGCACACCAAAACGTTGAACCCAGGCTGTACATGCTTTTTAAGAAGCAGATCTGGGTGGTTAGCCACTTGGCGCATCTGCATAATCAAGCCGAAGATGTTCGCATAGTTGTTCAGCATAACACCTTGACTAACGTATGTATCGAATTTTCGCGATGAGTTGCTCATAATGCTGCGTGAGAAATCATGCTCGATCTCCCCAAAAAATTCATTATGCAGAACAACCCTGGATTTTCAAGTTAGTTACCAAGCTAGGATAAAGAGATAGGACTCCTTTTTACTGACCGCTTAGGCGGGAGCTCCATCGATGAGGTATGCTCGTGTTTCATGCGGCGAAGCATAATATGATCGGTGATAAGACGAAGCTTGTTCAAGCCTTTCTTGCGCTCCTCTTGTGTTCTTCCCTCCGTGACTAGATTCGTTCAAGTTAGTTTTGGCTAGAAGGAAAGATAGAATCCCAAAGCCGGAAACTTACTTGGATTGAGAATTTCTTTGTTAAAAATTGAAATGTGATTGAATCCCCTAGATATTGTCAGCAGTGATATTGACATGGTCCAGACTGGAAGACATACGTATGCTCGCATTCCGTGCAGCGGCCTTGCTTGTCTGCGGTCCATTGCAACTGCTCACAATCGCACTGCTTACAAAAATAACACGAAAACGGGCGGACTTGCAGAAATCGAAGCAGGGAGAAGAATTCACCAATTCGATTTTGAACAGGGGTTCCGGACAGGCACCACTTATAAGTGGCCTTAAGGGCAAAACAGGCTTTGGCAACGCCAGTAGTACGTTGCTAATCGGAAGAAGTTAGATATATATATTTTCTTCAGGGTTGAAATGGTAGACTGACCTTGATGCTGTGTGCTTCGTCAAGAACAAGTCGATGATAGTGAATGGAGTGTATGACGCCTTTGATCATAAGAATATGCACTATAGAATAAAGATACTCTGGTAGACAACTCACTGTCTGCTTTGACAACCCCACCATCGCGTGCCCAGCCTTTCTCTTGCTTTCGGTAGATGGATTCTAGACTCGAATCTGAGTGAGATGTCAGACACAGTGCCTAAATAAAATATAATAAGTCAAAAGGGGAAAACATACAAGATATCATGATTACATTGTACTGCATCAAATCTGCCGCCGTAAGCTTTTTGACTTTGGAGTCAGCATTGTGGTAAACAAGAACTTTCAATTTGCCATCGGTGTATTCCTATTCTCATTGGTGAGTTGACGTACTAAAGAAAGCGGGAGGATATATCAAACCTTGATTTCAGAGACCCATTGCATCAACGCGACTGGCGGTACAAGTACGAGGGTTGGATTAGGCTGGGGGAAGTCCGACATGATCAGGGAGACTGCCTGGATGGTCTTTCCCATACCCATCTCGTCACCTAATAGACCACCTTGGTACGAGGACTTCTCCTGCTCCATCATCCAGTTCAGTCCTTCCAATTGGAATGGTTTCAAAGTGCGAGTAATAGACTGGGGCTGGGAGGCTTGCTTTGGAACAATCAGAGGCTGAGCTTTCAGATCATCCCACATAGTACTGATGACTGGATGTTTCTTCTCCAATTTCTTCCGATCTGCTTCTTTCTGTATAGCTGTTAGTGAGACGCACTCAAAGGAAGATAAAACAACGCATTATTGGGGACGTACACGGCGTATCTTTTTTTGCTCCTCCCATGTAGGTGGAAGCTCATCGTATTGATCCCCATCAGCATCGAGGCGTGGTGCTCTTGGTGCCCTACCTCTGCGTTGTCGTTGTGGTTCCAAGGCTAGCCTATTGAAAAATGAAGTTCGGTTTCCCGGGTTTTCATCAACATCACTTTCAATTGCCTCTGATTCAGTATCACTTAAGCTGTAAGGATCTTCCTCTGAGGATCGAGACGGAGAAAGACGAGGAGATCCAGTAAGATTTGAAAGACTTTCAGAGTCCGATGTGTCAAACCCTGCTTGGCCTAGAAGTAAGTCTTTCGCTGTTTGTTTGCTTTGCCGTATACCCCTTTGTGATTTCTTCTGCTTCTTATTAGGATGAGGCTGGTCGTATTCCTCCATCTGAAGCGCACGGGCTATTGCCGCATCCAGGTCGGAACGGTCAACTGTCTCCGAAGACATATCACCCGCGGATCTTTTGGTTCCCCTAGGGATTTGCTGAGACATTCGACTCATGCGCATTTGCTGAGCTCTAGCAGATGCGTTGACTCTGCGAGGTTTATTGGAGTCTCCCTCCGCGGGTACACCCACACTAGTAGCAGGCGTGTTAACACCTGAGACACCATCAGCTGATGGGACTCCCAAGGAGCTGCGGGATGAGTCTGTCGGTGATACATGGTTCGCAGAAATCACCACTTTCACACTATCTGAATTTGTTTTGTTCGCCGCGATCGAATCGGGCAGATCGAAGGCATCGGAACTTTCGTCTTCGGAGTCTTTGACGACGCGAGTGCGTGATTTGGAATGAGACCCGCTCTCTGGCAGGCTCTCCGGCAAGGGTTCCGGGTTCTGGGCTTGCGAGGAATTCGGCAATGACGTATCCGCAAAGGATACATCATCCTGAGAATCTGGAATAATGCTTCTGCGAGTGCGCATGATGGCAAAGTGAACGAATATGTGTGTATGTACGCGATAAAAAGTAACAGGGTCGACGATGTGAGAACCTAGAAGGGTCCGATCTAAGTCAACACAAAAGCCAGTTAGTTCATCCGTGGTTTAACAAATGACGACAAGCCAATTTTAGGCCTATATGTGAAGGGGATGACGATACTGTAAATTGAAGTGGGAACCTGGGCTTATCACCGAGCCGGACTCCTGCTGTTTCGCGAGCGCCGCAGAGAAGGTACAGCGAGTAGAAGTCAAAGTATTCCGGAGCGAATGAGGGAAAGAGCAGATCAATAAACACTTTAGAGCGAACGTAGAAAGAAAAACAGGAGTGATGAGGGGGAAGGGGTCAAGAGAAGAGAAAGGATGAGATCGGAGGCAGAAGTTGATCGATCGAGCCTGGAGGTGCCTGAACCAGGAAAACTTTTTATCTGGTTGGATGGACTTATTTGCCATTCCATTCCCAAACTTTGCCTTGGTCAGATAGAAATTTCCACCGCGAGTCCCTGATTATCGTATTATCTCTTGGGCGCATTACTCTTCTCCATTCCTTGACATCCGATGTGATTGTCGCTCCATGCCACTTATCGCAACGCCCCGATAAGGTTCTCGCGTTAAGTGGCAGGCCAAAAGTCTGAAACACGCATCCAGGCCATTTAATGCTTACCGCCTTCATTATACTATGCCCAAGTTTATGTAGATGTTTTTCAACGTAGCTCTGAAACGGCATAATATTATATAATCAAGAGAGCGTAACGCAAACTTTTGGACCCGCCACTGGAAGTGCAACGCGAAACTTCCGCGAAACCTGTGACTTGCATATACCGTCCATCTCTTTCTTTTGCCACCTCCTCGAGCTACAACATTTCGATCTTTACATTCATCATGTGAGTCCCAATTTCCTCGACACTTACTTATTTAAACAGCGCTAAGAACATTTTGCAGGACCGGTAGACGGGCAAGAGGCAATGCCAATATTCGGGGCCCGTATGACTTCATCCCCTTCTAACTCCACGTCTCACATCACTAATAAAACATGCTCTCTTAGACGTTCTGCTTTGACCGATTTCCTTGCTGTATGTGACCTTATCAATTTATGTCGAGTTGTATCGAAAAGGTAGACTGATTCTGCGATATACTACAGGCTAATAACATTTCTGCTGCGCAAATTCGCGATGACCACGACCGTCGGGTTGCAGAGGCTGGGCAGGCAAATAACGAGGAGGAAGGACAGGCTGCAGATGAAGATTACCAAGATGAGGCCTCGTCTGAACCCCAACCAGAATCCCCCGAGGAAAAATCCCGAAAACGCAAGCGACAGCAAGCCATAGAGAAGATCAAGAAAAGCAAGGAGTTTGCTCGCAGGAAGGCTCGGCGCACCGGAGAGCCTGATGATGACGATGAAGCGTTGGCAAATGAAATGGCGAATGAAAAAGAACGGCCCAATCCAGGCCAACTGGCAAATTGCGAGGTCTGTGGCAAGCGTTTCACCGTTACGCCCTACAGCAAGACAGGCCTAGATGGTGGTCTTCTTTGTCCTGCTTGCTCTAAAAAACATACTGGAAAGGATAAAAAAGACAAACCTAAGAAGATAGGTCCCGAGCGCCGCAAGATACAAGCCAGCCTGATGGACGGAATCGCTCTGGTTGGTTCTCGAAGCTTGTTGGAGACATGCATTAAAGTAGGTTTTTTTGTTCATTGCAGAGACTGAGCCTAGCATTACTGACAATTTATTTCAGAAAGTTGCCGACAATATTAATGATGTGGAAGAGTTTGGTGACCTTCCTCCCCCAGTGATGCATCGCTTAAGCCAAATTTTGTCTCGCAATCGCGCTGTCACACCAAGGACTCTGGATCTTTTTTTGCGACCGCTCCACAAGGAATTGAATGTTTATGACTGCGCTAGTAGGTGCTCCCATTTGTTCCTCAGACATTTCCCCAGGGACACTGCTTTTTAAGTAAAGGTTTCTGACATCCTGCGCAGAGTTAGGAACCAATGATTTCCATAAAATACTGGCCACTATGCCGGCCTTGACTCGTCTGAACCTGAGATTCGTGAGTCAAATGAAAAACCCAGTTTTTGAATACATGATTGCCCGAGAAATGAAGATTCAAGATCTTCATCTAGACTCGCCAAATCTTGTGACAGATGACATATGGCGGCAACTATGGATGAACATGGGCTCTCATCTTCAGAGCCTGAAATTATGGAATCTTGATAGCGCTTTTGATGATGAGACTCTCGAAATAATGAGCAAGCACTGCACCAACTTACGGCGCTTGAAGCTGAAACATCTCGCACGGCTTGGAGACGGGGCCTTAGAGGCAATCTCAACAATGCAGTCCCTGGAGCACCTGTCTCTTGATTTTGATAAAGAAACAGACCCAGATATTCTTCTCAAAATGATTTCTCAAACAGGGCCCAGCCTTCGCTCTCTTTCCCTCGAAGGGTTTGATCATGCAGATGATAGGTTGCCTCAACACATCCATGATAATTGCCGTGCGTTATTCAAGCTTCGAATTTCTAGAAATTCCGATATCACCGACAAGGCAATAGCTGAGCTTTTCAATGATTGGTCAAACCCCCCTTTGAAACGTGTGGATTTCAGCTTTCTTCGAGATGTTGATATGTCTAACCCCGAAGGCCCACCTGAGCCCGTGGGCCTTGCATCGGATGGGTTTATTGCCTTGATGAAACATTCAGGCTCTAAACTCACGAAGTTGAAAACGGCTTCGTGTCGTCATATTTCGTACGCCGCCTATGAGGAAGTATTTGCTGAGAATAAGCAATATCCCGAGCTCAAGTTCATGGATATTTCTTTCAATGGAGCCGTTGATGACTATATCGCGCAAAGTATTTTCCGTTGTTGTCCTGCTCTCACGAGGCTGGTTGTTTTCGGCTGTTTCAAGATTCGTGACCTTACCGTGCCAGTAGGCGTGGCCGTTATTGGCACCGTGGGTGCAAAATTAACAGTCCGTGGGATTGCGCAGAAGGAGCTTGTCTAGCGGCTCCACTGAAAATCAGTTTAATGACTTGTACATTACCATCCAGAGACACTGCATGCGAATACGATTTCTTAACATAGTTCTTTGTATCCCTTCAGGGTTTGTCTATTTCCAAGGTGCCTATATGTGCATATGACCGCACTTGGCGTCTATATTCCCGGCCGCCGAGATCACTTCGTTAAAAACCCCGTGAACTGGACAATGAAGGTTGGACTCGCCCATAGATCTCCCTGGTCAGCCTTACAATCATTGCAACCTTGCAAATACTATTGACAAACCGCCGGCAGTGCTTCTAGAACCACCGCACTGTAGGGATCTTCCAGGTTCACGAGTATCGAGCAAAAGGGAATTTCAACAGAAGCTTTAGAAACTTTGTTATTTATATTTCGTTACCTTCCCTAAGCCATGATTGCATCAAGAAATCAAATGTCTGTGTGGCTGTCAAAGCAAAAGCTTTCAAACTAGTATGATTCCATGCCACCATTAATAAACTAGCAATCCTGATATTGTCATGAGTGCGCTATTTAATGATTTATACCTCCTTAAGAAGAACCTTCGCTGTATTTTATCTGATTAACCATAAATTTATCCATTTTGACAATATTAAAGGCTGATTACTTTACAAGCATATGACGAACCCGCACTGGCAATATATTTTTATGTACTTTGTCGGTGATTTGACTAACAATCCACGTCATGCAGCCGATAATGCCGGTGTCCTTCGTGGCATTATGTCTGCCGGCGAAGCTGTTACTTTTGCAATTAACAGCCGTGGCACTTCTTTCGTCGTCAAGGCAGGCGCAATTGGCGACTTTTATGCCACTAGTGTTATCTGCATGGGATATATGGCACTATTTATCATCGAAGAAACAAACTACTTTGCCAAGAATGAAGAAGAAGTCACGTTGCCAAAACACATCAAATTCGCAAGTGAACGCGGCACCAAGATCGAGGCCTGTGATGAGGCGCATCTCGAACAATCCTGCGGAAAAAATGCGAAGTTGGAAGGTAAATCGGTTCATTTAGAACGACTATAAGGCCAAAGAGAAATTTGGAAGGCAGGACGACAGGTATATCCATTATTTTTGTGACCATAAAGATCGAATTAGGGCCCGAGTAATCATAAATTAGTCATGGAAGTGTAACTGTCCTTCTGTATCCACAATCTTAATCCATCCCAATCGAAATCAAAACTTTCGGAGGAGCTTTGGAAAGAGGTGGATGCAATTATTGCCCCTGTTGCCGCGACAGCCGCGAGTCGTCACAACCAATTCCGATATCATGGCTATTCATCGGTGATCAATCTGCTTGACCTAACGAGTGTTGCGGTTCCAGTCGAAGCTCCGAATATGCATATCGATGTGAAGAAGGATACTTATGGGCCACTAGATCAGCTGGATCCTGATGTTCAGGCTGAGTACGATCCTGAGGCATATCATGGTGCTCCTATTGCGGTTCAGATCATTGGACGTAGGCTGACTGAAGAGAAGACCTTGACTCTTGCGTAGAAGATCGGACTTCTGTTTGGTGAATAGATAAAACCATAGGTTGAAATATGGGTAGACAGCTGGTTCAAATTTTGTAAAATGCAGTTGATTTCAAACATTGAATGTTCACACCGTTCGAATGAATGCTTCCAAGGTTCTGTTAGTACCCCGGGCTAGATACAGTGTACACAGTATTCGATGCTTCAAGGCATAAGTTCATTGATTCATGTATATTTTTCTCGTCTTGCAGGTAAATAATGCGTAACGTAATCATCATTCCTTGGAATTAAATAAAGCCTATCTTAAACGCCTGAATTTATCAAGTACATTAAACAATCCATAGTAAAAGCAACCTTGCGACCTCTAGTAAGATCCCATCCGCTTGCCAATTTCACTCTCCCAACCACGCGACTTTTCGAATCCATTTGAGGCAGTTTGGTAATCAAGCATTGCTTGGTAGACATCTTCCTGACTACTCAAGACAAACGGGCCATATTGGACAACCTTTTGATCTAATGGCTGACCGGAAACGATCAAGAAGCGAGCCTCCTCCTCGGAATTGTCTGGAACAGATGCCTCAATCAAGTCTCCGGCCTGCTCAAACACCACGTTGTGGAACTCTTTCACCACCTTGGTGGAATCATTAGAGCCAAAAATAGTGCTTCCAGACAAGGTATAAGCGAAAGTGTTCCAGCCCTGGGGCAGAGTCTGAGAAATGCGACCACCAGGACGAATTGTAACATCCAAAATCCAGACTGGGGTATAAGCCAAGTCCCGAACAGAGTCGACACCATGCGACTGGCCTGAAATAACCTTGACTGTGACGCGGCCATCATCAGCTTGGGCAACGGGGATCTCGCTGGAGCGTAAGTCCCGGTAGCGAGGCTCGCACATCTTCAGCTTTTCGGGCAAATCAACCCAGAGCTGCATGCCGACGTTGGGACTGCCGTCAGGGTTCTCGTGGGGCATTTCAGCATGCATAATACCGCGGCCGGCGGTCATAAATTGAAGATCACCAGGTCCGATGGTGCCCTTGTTACCGGCGAAGTCTTCGTGGTCGACTCCGCCTGAGAGCAGATATGTGATGGTCTCTTGACCACGGTGCGGGTGGTCAGGGAAACCAGCGCCCTTACCGATAGTGAAGTGATCGAGCATGAGGAAAGGACTGAAATTGCGAAGCTTAGCTGTGCCGATGGAGCGACGGACACGTGCACCAGCTCCCTCTGCCTGCTCAATGGCTAGGAAAACTTGACGAATTGCACGAGGGACAGACATCTCGTTGACTGGGATGACGATTGGATGGGGAAAATCCAAAGAAGAAGAAGAAGAAGAATGTTCTGAAGGATTAAATATGTCGCTGCTGGTATTTATCAAGAAGCGCGATAGACTTGTTGGTAGCTTTTGACTTAAGAATGCGATAGTATAGTCTTGAATTGAGGGACAATATGCAAGGAAAACTGCAGTGATGCAAATTAGAAGAGGCAGAATCAACCTCATGGATGTTAAGAAGGGCTTTAGTAGTTTTTCGGGGGTAGGTAAATCGAAGTTTCGAGTCGACTATTGCTGTTAAGGACTGGTAATATTCAAGTCAGCGTTAGTCAATGGCTCATAAGTACTCTTCAAAGCGGCTTAACCAGTGCTTTGCAAGACATCAGTCAGCGGCTGCAGCGACTGCCACCACTGCCACCTCTATGCAGCCCACCAATCAAAGGCTGCCATGCTTATTACAAAGACCCCGGTAAGCAGCCTCTAATCGAGCTAATATATTATGGGACTAGCGTTGACACCTGATATAACAGGCAGTAATATATCACATGACATGCACATGACAAAGGATTAGCTAAAGGTTGCCAAGACTTTAATTATGCGGTGGCCGAGCCAGACTCTAGATGCCTCCAGACTCCAACAGTACTATGTATATCGGAATTCTAGAGATATGTCCCTTTCACATAGTACTCAAACTTGTAGATCGCGTTATTCCGTTCTCAGAATTGAAATATTGAATTGAATTTCAGAGACATATAAGGGCAACATCTTTGGAGGTTTTGCTCCTCAAAAAATATACTAGTAGTTTGAACAGCTGGAGGGTCTGTATAAGCGCTCATATAAACTAGAAATTCAGCTACTTAGAAACACCTCTCACATTTCAACTACCAGTACGAAATTTGAATAATATGGATACCCTCATCGAATGATTTTGAATTTAGTTTATAGAAGTATTAAGTGCGGCGGGTAATGTGGCCCTGCGGAGCCGGCAATAATCGTCACTATCAGATAAGGCCACGGAGCAGCTCCCGCTCTCCGCCCCGATTCCTCAACGAGCTGGACCTCAACGATCATGAACGCCTTTCTTCCATTTATTGCCGTCTCTTTCTAGAAGCGCGGGTTAAACGAATCATATCGTATCTATTCGTTCGTACTGACGTTCGAATCCGACTGCCAAGGCTCAAGCACGCAGGGGCAAGCAGACTAAGCTTGCCCACCTATGCGATCACGGAGCATCCATTACAAGATGCGACAATCAACACTGAACCTGGCCCCATGGCTTGCGCTAGCTTGGATGGGATCAGGAGCTCTAGCAGATAAGAGACCGTTTAATATCAATGATGATATTCTGGCCTACCCACAGGTGAGTTGAAGACAACTCCGCGCTGGTCTAGCTCGATCTAACTTCTTGCTCTCGCACAGTTCCAAGTGAAATTCCCAGACGAATACATCCTCGATTCCCATGCAGAAGAGCTCTTACAAGCACAATCTGATTTAAATTACGAAGGGACATACCAAGACCAGAAAGACCCCCAAATATATACCGGCAATGTCCATGCCAACGACGCAACACAAGACAGCAAATATGTCGACGGACCGAAATTTGCCTACGAAGAAATGATCTTGGATGACCGAAGACTTCTTTGTCAGATCCCTCAAGTTCATAATGACGAAACAAATACGACGGCTGGCAACAAACCGACCGAGGCGGATGAACAAAAGGAGCTGGCTCGCGCAACCGACCGTGGTCTGGAGCTTTTACGGGAACTAGAGGGTAAATGCATGTACTACTTCTCTGGGTGGTGGTCGTATTCATTCTGCTATCGACAGCAGGTTAAGCAGTTCCATGCACTACCTGCCGGGCGTGGAGGCCCCCACTACCCTCCAGCTGAAGACCCCCACACCCACTCTTTTATCTTGGGACAGTTCCCTGCCGATAGCAAAGACCAGGATAAAGAAGGAGCGGAGGCAAAAAAGTCACACGATTCCGAATTGGCTGAATTGCATACCAAAGGTGGCTCGCGGTATCTCGTACAACACTTAAGCGGTGGCACCAAATGTGATCTTACTGGCCGTGAACGCCGAATTGAGGTGCAGTTTCACTGCCACCCGCAGTCTACAGACCAAATCGGCTGGATCAAAGAGCTTACTACTTGTTCTTATCTAATGGTCATCTACACACCTCGTCTCTGTGACGATGCTGCCTTCATGCCGCCGCGACAGGATGAAGTCAACGAGATTGAATGTCGTGAGATCCTTATGCCCGATGAAGTTACTGAGTGGCAGGATATTAAAGAATGGTATCTGGCCCAGCGACTAGTTGATGAGGCCAGAACCCTTTCAGATGTGCAAACTGTGGGCGGCATTGAAGTCGGTGCTCGCAAACTAGTGGGAATGGAAGGCAAGCAGATTGAAAAGGGTCGAGTGGCTTCGATTGGCGAAGAACACGTAGACATCCTTGCAACGCGCGAGAATGGCGAGGTGAAGCAAATGTCCAAACAAGCCTTGAAGAAATATGATCTCGACCCTGAAAAACTCGAGAACTTGAAAAAGCAAGTTGAGAGGATGGCTGGGGATGATGACTGGGTTCTCGAAGTTGTGGAGCTCAATGGCGGGTACACCTTCAGAGGTGGCCGCCCCGACGAAGACACGGAGGAGACAAAGAAGAAAAAGGAGCAGAAAAAGGCCGAGTCGGACTCAGAGCCTGTGCAACAGCAGTATGGGGGCAACGAGGACGACAACCCGATCGCGAAAGAGAAAGAACCTGAAGCCCAGAAAGCCGCAGCTCAAAAGGGATCATCTAACAATGAGCAGAAACCCGAAAGTCTGCCCAATTCCGAAAAAGAGCCCGAGCATACAGAAGGCAGTGAGGAAACCTTCAAAGACGAGTTATGAAAACCCCTTGGAGAGAGAATACCTAGCTTTGTATAGTTGATTTGGAGCCCTCAGCAGTACAACTTCTCAGTGAGGGCTTGATGTATTTGGCGTTTCACATTTAAACAAAACATTAGCATTTTCAATACCCGATTTACACATATTACCAGCTTGACTTGTTCACTATCTGTACGTACCTATATATTGTGTAGTATATATATTAGCCATTGATTAGATCAGGTTCAGGAACAACTAGTTTCATGCCCAAAGACGTCAGATAGCCCCAGTTGCCGGGTCTCCGAGTGGGGGTCTCTCTCTCTCTCTATGATTAGGGGGGGGGGGAAACTATGCAGTCAGGCACACGGCACGAGTGGTCCAGTATAGTAATGATTAGTTGTAGGGGAAATATATGTTGAAAATTTTAGAACTTTATGAATAATATTAATCTCAAATAGCATCTACATAAAAAGGAATATATGTATGTGTTTTGTAGTGTCAAGATCCCCGTCAACGTTACCTGCGTAAGGAACGTGACCGTGAACTCCTAGCGATCGTCTAGGCCCACCTTTCTCTCCCTCCCTGATCCAACCTCTCAACCTACTCACGCTTCCCTTGAGTTGGCTCAGTCCAATTCTCACTCGTCATATCTCTGGACTAAATTGTCTCTGAAACCTACGCGCACTGGGACAAGCTTGCCAAGGCACACCCGATAACGGCCACCGTCATCGCCCCGACCTCCCCGGTTCTCCGACAACACCCCACGGGACACACCATCCTAGTCGGCACCAGACCCTTCATACTGCCACTCGTGGCGCCTGGACTCTGCGTCAATTCCAGTTTCTGCTCAGCTGAGTCCAACGATCGCCCGCGACAATGGGATTCCTCGGCGTTTACTCTGCCGTGTATGATTACCAGCCTCAGGGAGAGGGTGAACTTGAGATTCGAGAGGGCGACCTTCTCTACGTATTAGAGAAGAGCAAAGAAGATGACTGGTGGAAAGCAAAGAAGAAAGCAGACGAAGACGACGAGGATGAGCCGGAAGGTTTAGTCCCAAATAACTATGTCCAAGAGGTAAGCACAACTCCTGTCAATTGCATGTAATAGACATCTCTTTTACGCGGATCATGGTCGGCGCCACCGAATGCGTTCGATCTTTCACAATCCGAGAAAACATTTGATCATGATATTTACCTCCATATATTGAATAGGCGCAACCTGTACACCATGCCAAGGCCCTTTTCGACTACACCCGGCAAACAGACGAAGAGGTCTCATTTTCGGAAGACGCAGCACTAGAGGTGTATGATATTTCAGATCCTGACTGGACATTGGTCGGAATCAATGGAGACTTCGGATTTGCGCCGGCAAATTATATCGAAGTTCTTGAAGATATCGCTCCAACTTCGGCTGCTATTCCTCCTCCGCCTCCACCCCAAGCCCATCATGATGAAGAACAAGCACCTTCTCTTCCACAACGGCCGACACAGCCCGCTCATGAAGACTACGAAGAAACTTACCCTTCTCATTCTCCCATCGATACAGTACAAAACCCAGCGGCCGCGGCAATCGCAAGCATTATACACTCACAGCATGCCCCCGCCAACATCCACCGAGAGCCATCAAGAGAAGAGTCGCCTCCACCCCCTCAGCTCCCAACTAGGCCCTCCCAGGACTACGAGGTCGAGGAAGAAGAACCGCCCGCGCCTGCTTTACCTCGACGACCTCCATCGGAACAGATTACTCCACCAATGAATACCTACTCCCCCGAGCCATCCCCAGCTCCCCCGCGCCCCAAGGCTGCAGCCCCGCCAATGGGACGCGACAGAACTCACGTCAAAGAATCACCCCCGTACAATCGAGCTGGTGAGCTGACTCCTCGATCGCCCTCTGGATATCATATTTACAACATCAACGAGATGGTGGAGGTCATGGGAAAGAGGAAGAAGATGCCAACAACGTTGGGTATTAACATGGTCACTGGTATCATCTTTATCTCGCCGGAAGGTGACGACCGCCAACAAGATTGGACTGCGGAAAAGCTCACGCACTATTCAATCGAAGGCAAGCATGTATTTGTTGACCTTGTCCGGCCAAGCAAGAGCGTTGATTTCCATGCTGGAGCCAAAGACACTGCTCAAGAGATTGTGGCTGCGCTGGGAGAAATCGCAGGGGCTTATCGTGCCGAAGGCTTGCGAGAGGTGATCGCAGCCAGCGAAGGGGGTGGAGGCCAGAAGAAAGGAACGATTTTGTATGACTTTATGGCGCAAGGAGATGATGAGGTTACCGTGGCCGTGGATGATGAAGTCGTCGTTATTGATGATATGAAGTCAGAAGAATGGTGGATGGTGAAGCGGCTCAAGAACGGCAAAGAGGGAGTGGTTCCTAGCAGCTATGTTGAGATTACCGGCTTCGTGACTAAGGACATCCCCCCCGAGCCCGGCGTGTCAACAGTGGAGAAAAATCGAAAGGAAGAGGCCAGGTTGGCTAAAGCCTCTGCTGGGAAGTCTAGGGCAGACTCGATGGAATCAGGAGAGGTATGTTTGCGAAGGAAAACCTCAAATATTGCATTTTGAATATCCCAGCTGATAAGCTATACACAGCGTCATAAGCGTGAGAGTAAATCCAAGGCCAGTGAGTAGCCCATTTCAATTACCGCACTCTCTAGTCATAAGGTTGCTAATCAGATAATCCTCCAGAGCCGGATTCGAGCAAGGTCAGAAAATGGACAGACCGTAGTAAGGCTTTCACTGTTGAGGCGCAATTCATTGGGTTGCAGGATGGCAAGATTCATCTTCACAAAGTCAACGGCATCAAGATCGCTGTTCCTGTTGCGAAGATGTCTGTCGAGGACCTTGAGTACGTGGAGAAGGCAGCGGGTGTTTCGCTGGATGAAGACAAGCCCCTTTCAAGTATTCGAAAGCGTGCCACTTCTGAAGCCAAGGGAACTGGTAACGCGGGTGCTTCGGTGGCACGCCCCGAGTACGATTGGTTTGACTTTTTCTTGAAATCTGGCGTTGGGCCCCATCAATGTGAACGATATGCGCAGAACTTCATCAAAGACTCCATGGACGAGTCTATTCTGCCTGATATTTCTCCCGAAACTCTTCGTTCTCTAGGTTTGAAAGAAGGTGACATCCTGCGGGTCATGCGTTATCTGGATAGCACCCTTGGCCGCACAGGCAACAAGTCTAAGCTCCGAAATGTCAGCTTTGGTGGCGAGGAAGTCATTGGTAATGGCGAGGATGGCGGTCAAGGGGGACTGTTTTCTGGTCTAGGCGGTTCTTTGCGCAATAATACTCGCAAGGGAAGACCGGCACCCTCCGTTCAGGCCGGTGATATTGTGGATCCCAAGGCTTTTGAGCAAGCTGATGACTCCAAGCCGAAGGAAGAGCGAGTTGCAACTCCTCCAGCTCCCTCTCCTGCACCACCCGAGAAAGAGCAACCAGTTTCACGTGGGTTTGACGATGATGCTTGGGAGGTAAAGCAGCCCAAGCAGGTTACTACCGCTCCGGTCGCATCAAGTCCACCTCCAAGTACATCGCCCACCGCGCCTCAACCTCAAATTCAGAAGCAAATAACAGGCGCCATGGCAGATTTGTCTATTCTTCAAGCTCCTCTACAGCCTACTCCAGCCTTACCGGCTCCTGTGTCGCAGAATGTATCAAGCATTCCTGCTTTGCAGCCTCAACAAACTGCGGTACAGGCCCCTCCTGCGCCACAGCAATCTCAGCATACCGGTGCCACGCCTGGATTTTTCAATCAAATAGCCCAAATGGGACAACAGGCTAGACAGCGTCCGCAGCCTCCCGCGCACAACGCAAACCAAAATTCGCTACTGCCTCCTCCCCCACAGCGCCCTCTTTCAGCACCACAAAACTTTTCGCAAGATCAGAACGCATTTGCGCCTCCTCCATTACAGGCTCAGCTGACTGGACTTCCCCTAGCTGGTCCTCAAGTTGCTCCTCCGGGACAAAGTCTGTCGGACTTGAACCAACAGCGCTTTCAGCCGCAAATGCAGCAGATGCAGCCGCAAGCGACGGGTTTCATGGGGCAGAATCAATTTCAGAACGGTCTGATGCCCCAGCCAACCGGCTTCTCCCCTCAATCGCAATTCGGTATCCAGCAGCAACAGCAAATGACTGGCCAACCCATGCCAACAGGCCAACCAGGCTTCCAGGGGATGGCCCCACAGCCTACTGGCTTCGCCGGATTTGCGCAGCCCCAACAGCCGATGCAAACTGGCATTAATTCCGTGCTTCCCCCGGCTTTGCAACCCCAACCAACTGGTGCCAATGGTTTTGGCAATACATCTTTCAATCAGCCTCCACCTCCTGTGCCACCAATTCCGCAACAGCCGACAGCGGCCCCCCTATCTCCTCAAAAGACAGGCCCTCCGCCCTCTATCAGGTTCGGTGTGAAACCAGATGCCCCAAAGAAACTTGCACCCCAGCCAACCGGGCTCAGGGCGAATCTTTCCCAAGCCAGTGAGTACCGTCATTACTATAATAGATAAAAATGCTCAGATCACTAACCTCAATAATTTCACAGCGCCCAACAACCCCTTTGGTTTCTAATGTGGCTATGTATCTTGCATCCTAGGTTGGCATATATAACTTTATCCATGCTGGCAATTGATGCAAGGGACTTTCTCTGGCTATTACCGACCTTTCAATGCTCGCTCAAGCCAGAACATCACACCCCTCAGCTTGTCAGATTCGAAACTGCTCTTTTCACATTGACATAGCGTACATATCATGGTCTCCGGCTCGATCTGTTTCTAATGCAGCGCGCAATCAAATACCATGAAGCTTGGTTTCCTTGCAAAACTCCTTACTTAGCGAGCCATCGTTGATTCCCATGTTCCCCTTGCGCCACCTAACACCTCGGCATTCTCATATCACATCATGTTTCCCCTCTTTTCCCATATCGTCATATAATTCCACCGACTGATGGTAATGCTTATTGTCTTTTAACGTTCCCATCCCATTTTCCTTTTTCTTTTGTGACTCGGACGCCTCTTCGCTTCCCCCCTGCCTCTTTATGCTTTGCTGTCCCATGCTGAAGTAATGTATTCAGCAGCATTCCTCATGCCTTTCTTAGCTACAATTTTCACTGAACAATTTCATGGTACATACAGAATATTAAGTGGAGTACACTCGTATGCATACCTATTTTAGAGTCCATTGAGACAGTATACACGCACGACATTATTTACTGCAGCGGTGCTGTGCTGCAACATGTCGTTTCAAGAGCTCAAAATCTACAGATCACTTGTATCAGTGGATTGGAATAGTGTTTAAATTGGCGCCCGGTGGGGTATATAATAATTGTGAAAGCATAAGAAGAGCTTACCCAACCCTAAAAATCTAGTAGAAGTGCGAAAGCCGCCAAATCAACCGTAGTCATGCGATCATGTATCGTTTGCTTCCTCGAAGACAGCCCAGCCAGAAGGTAGGCGTTGGTCACCCAATTGAGAATTCCAATAGGAGAAGATATTGCGACAGAGTGAGGATTATATCAAGGCTCTTCCCAAAGGCCGAATACAGGCAGGTCTTCCGCCATATATAACAGCCCGTTTTCAGGAAAAATGACATCAGAGAGCGGTGATGGACCGCCAGAAAGCGCGGGCTGCCCGGTAGGTATTGTCCCACCAGGGGAACAACCAACAGGGATACCAGAGGTAGTTAAAGCAGAGATAGCGGCATCGTAAGAAAGGGCCGATGCGTCCGTCCCGCTATAGAGTGAGTCCCACATATCGCCTCCCAGTTGATGGGCATTGGTGGGGTCTGGCGGGGGCTGTTGAGTGAGGAAGGAGGAAGGAGTTGTTCCAGCAAGTTTGCCGGGGGATATTGGAGAAACCACAACGGGGGGTTGTTGGGTCTCATCTGAGCGAATTGGTGGAGGGAGGTCTTGGCCAGGGGTCGGTGTGAAAGCAGGGGAGTGATGATTCCCATTGGCGGGAATTCCGCCAACCTGGCCGAAGAGTTGATCGACTTGCCTACTTCTTCGATCCATCCATTGTCGATTTCGCCGTTGAATATACTCGGCCACGGCACCACGCAGATACTTTATAATCTGATAGAAGCGACAAGCATGGGGATCATGAGGAACAAATAGTTCGAGGAAATTTTCTGCTTTGTTCAATCCTTCTTCAAGGGGTAATAGGTTGTCATAGTCCGCGAAGAACGCAGCTCCAATAACAACAGCAGAGTTGAAGACAGAATTGATCAAGAAGGGAAGGCGGCGTGGTAGAGATGCGAACCGGCCGAGGCCATCCACAACATCCAAGCCTCGAAGCGCAGAATAGACGCATGCATCTGCAAACAGTGAAATGCGAGAGCTACCAGTTTGGCTAGCTGGGGCAGATGGGTTTGCCTTATTTTTCACGTACTGAGCCACCCTGTAGACTAGGAATGGCCGAGTGAGGAGAATAATAGACCAGTAATATGAGCCGAACACATGAGCTGCTGCCAAGTTGTCCTCCATAGGCTTATTATTAATCTGTTCTGTTTGTTCCTTAAGAAACGCTGGTAGTGTTTTGACCCAAGCACGGTGTTGATTTGAGATGGACTCTGCAACATTAATTGAAATGACTTGTTTCATGTAAACATCGGTAAGGATTCGCTCGAAAATTCGACATAGCGAAGTCACCGCAAGTGAAAGTTGCTTATCAGGAGTTAGGTTCCTCTGTTGCTCGCTGGATGGAAAAGCATCCTCCCGAATGTCATAATCATAATCTGATGTCGCAGGGGGTCGGCCTAATGAGGCGCTAAGGAATAAATCCATCATACGAAGACTCTTCCATACTCGCTCTCTGGCTCGACGTTCGCGTCCACAAAAGAGCGCATTTGCATCCTTTCGATGAATTCCTACTGCATAGGCAGCTCTTAAGGCGATTCCCAAATTCATAAATGCGCCGTTGCGTCTGCATGCACCGAGCATGTACATTGACACCAGAATATACGACTGGATGGTATGAATACTTGGCGTTTCCTGGAAAGCAGCAAACGCCAATTGACGACCACTGCTAAAGTATTGCTCGGCCAAGGTTTGGTTGACGTCCGAGACTTGAGCACCAATGGCAAGCACAAGGTAGAAAATGGAACTGACAGTATCTTCATCGCCCGAAGGGTTCTCTACCCAGTTAGCGAGTCGTGGGTGGAATTCCTCAAGATCAACCAAATCAAGCAAGGGACTTGTCGCGAGGACATATTGTCGTGCGAGGCTCTGAGCCTCTTCGTTGCTGGGCGGCGGGATGAGGGGACCTGGCTGAGTGCTTGGGTTGTTTTGGAAAGCTTCCAGCATGGAGTGTCGAGAATTGTCCTCTGTAAATTCACACCGGCCGATTGATGAAGAAACAACACGTCGGACACTTTGCAAGAATGACAAGCTCGCAGAATCTCCGATGTACATGAATTTGCCCTGGCCGTCGCGAAGAAGCCGCGCTACCTTGGGAACCGGGGCCATTCCCTCTTTCTCGTCGGTATCCTGCTGCTCTAAATTTGTGTCCTTGTCTTCCAGCGAATTCAATAAGCGATCCATTGCCGTTTTTCGTTGAGGGGAAGGTACTGTTCGTTCGCTAAGCAGCATGGTCGAGTCTTTGGCGTCTGGCTTGAGGAGACGTGCGGGGCGGTCCGAAAAATGGCATTCTGACTCCTTGTGTCGCTGGACACAAATTGTGCAGGGTTGCTCGCCATTGCATTTCTGTTTGCGCCGCTTACAGCTGTCGCATGCCCGGCGACACCGGAGTCGAGCCCCTGGTGCTGTACTTGCTCGAGGCATACCGATCACACCTTTGCGGCTTGTCCGGTTAGAGGGGCGTCCGACAGCGGCGGGTAGAAGACATCGAAGCGCAGCTTCTTATATGGGCGATTGTCGGGGCGATTGTCGGATATCGAAGAATAGATGCACTTGAGATGTCTCACGGCATAGCGAATGCACAGTCCAGGGGAGTTCAATGAGTCTATTCGAAGGTTGAGTTGAGTGAGTTGCTTGGTCGATCAATTACTTTCCCCGGACTCTTGGCGGGTACAAATATTACTAATCATCGCGTTTCCTCCCCTCAGCTTCTACATGAACATGCTTCTAAAGCTATCACGATCACATCTACTTAATATTATAGAACATCATTTGCGAGTAGTTACAGGAAACTTCAATCTAGGTTCCTTTAGATCATGATTCTCTGATCATTCTGGGCGAAAAGATACCACTTTGCCCCAAGTGTCCGCAGTACCCCAAATCCCAGCTCGAAGGCATTCCAACTGCACAATCTGGCTGTGATCGACAAACAGGTTGGCATCGATGCCAAATTCCCGGATGTACCAATTGAAAACCTTAGGATCGGCAGCTTCAAACATCACCTTCTCAGGGGGAAGCTGCTTCATGATCTGAGAAACCACATCAGTCCGCCATGTCTCCACGTTCTCGGTGATGCCCTCCGACTCGATCATCAGACGCTCCACACCAGCACTAAGGAACTTATGACCCATATTGACAAGCTTTCCGGGGTCAGAAGTCCCCACGCTAAATCCAGGAGTATCCCCCCGGCGCCAAACTGAATTCCCAATTCCGGCTTTGCCTTGAGCTTGTACGAATGGACTTTGTCGACGAGACGAAGCCAATCGTCGTCTGGAATGGACAGGAAGCCGGCGGATAACTCGATAACATCGAACCTGGGATCAATTCAATCAATTCATATTAATGAGAAGATCTGTATCTCTAGGTAGTATTCTGGGCTTACCCTAGATCCTTGCATTTCTTCAGGTAACGGTCGAATGCACTGTTTACCTCAGGGTGTGTCAGAATATGCTCGGCCCAGCCGCCCTGTTGAAAGATCCTTAAGTCAGCCTTGTTAGACTAATGGGATGATATGTAGGTATCGTCTGTTGGGGGTATATACTGTTGAGACATAAACATCATTCTCATGTGCCAGATCAATCAATTCGCGCAACGGCTTCTCTTCGAATAGCGAGAAAGATCCTGGATAAAATATCAGTCATCGCTTCCAAAATAGATGTACAACTACAATTTAAGTGATTTCAGCTGACCTCCAGCAAACTTTAGCCCATCGACATGATTGCCCATTCTGTATGCTTATGTCAGAGTGATAGCCCTTGGCGAGTAGTGCGTGAAATGAAAAGAATGACGTTACGTTTCAAGCACGTCTGCTAGATAACGCTTTCCCATTGCCTTTTTTGTACAGTTAGTATACAGCGCTGGCGCTGATCTCATTGATAGAGTCTTCATACTGAGTAATAGGGACCTCGAATCTCGGTGACACCCTTGGATCTAGGTTTGGCCGGTCTTGGATTGGATCTTGCGAAGCCAAATCCATTTTGTTTGTCTTGTAGGAGAGTGACTCCGTGTGAAGTTCGCTTGGTTGACAGGCATTGAGACTGTCCAATCGCTATCTTAGCGGCCCCTGTTGTGTAACTCGGGAGCCTTCTAGAGGGGTTTAGGATCAAAGAGGTAGTTCCAAGCATTGTGCAAAAGAAGGCGTAAATGGCGGTATGGTAGTTCGATAGACCAGTGTAGAGTATGCCAAGTGTCAAATAAAGAAGATAAGATGGTGGAAATATCTAGGTTGTATTCATTGTATGAGAATATTCAAAAGAAATAGAATTACGTGATAACCGGTTTGAAAACTAGTCATAGGTAGAAAAGGATGAGTGGAATGTAGTTTGGATTTGACGTCAAGAATACTTCACTCTTCTCAAGGCGTGAAAGAAACAAGGGCCTATGTATGCTTTGGGTGAGCCATTAGGTGCCTTAAATCAGAATGACATCAGATCTGCCGTGAATCTCAGGCACCAAATGGGGACTTTGTAACGTTAGTTAACTATAACTAACTAACTAACTAGAACCTGGTAACTTACACCCTTATATTCGTATGCAATAATTTCTCGCTCCTCTGGATTATTCTCAGGGGATCAACTAGGGATTTTTCACTACTATGTACTTGGGGAATAAATGATTAAGTCTCGGCATGATCCATCTCGAAACCTTGGGAATAATCCATGTTCATTATTGAACGCTCAAATATGCAGTTGGTAGATCGATTGATACTTTCAGCTCCACTAAGCGTCTTGGATTGACGAGCGCAATTTTATTCACTACCAAACAAACGGACTCGGAGGGTGTGAACCTCGGCCTGATAGGGTGGAGATGTTAACATCAATCAGCCTTTGCTCCTCTTTCCTGTGCTTAGCCGTCCAAGGCTACTTGGGATATGCATCACCCACACACAAACAAGCCAGTAATCACCGGGATTCGGAATGAGCCTATCGCCGAGAGTTAGGCGCTTGGCACCTACCTGTGCACAATCTAGTCTCCACTCCACTCGGTCCCGACTAGGCATCGATCAACGCGGCACTTGTATGGAGCACTACAGGGCTGATAGGGACCTTGTCAAGATTCAATTAAAAGTTGGTGCCTGCTCCTTGTCTTTCGTGCGCATCGGATGACTATAATTGGGCCAACACATATTTCTTCACTCCCATGATGGGCTCGAACAAAGAAAAATTCTTCCAGCATACGAAAACGAGTAGGGCACGCGACACTATTCGGGCCTCGATGTATACAAAGGAAGCCACGGGACCACTAGGGTTTGGTACCTTCTTGTTTTGGTTCGGGAGACAGTGGAGAATCTTTTCGAACCTATGCAGCTTCTACCGAATCAGGCTGTGCTCTAAGCCAGTCAATGGGATCCTTTCATGCTTTCATGCTTTGACGCTTCCATGAGTTCCGGAACTGACGGGCTTTCAGACATCCGTACTTTCTCTATATGGATGTGCGTATTGTACACAATAATAAAGAATGCAGACATCAATCACTATAATCTCGGCCAAATCTCTCCTCCGATGCTTCCCCCTCTCTCAAGGGTGTTTTCTTAGATCCAGTCCAGAACGTTATTTCTTCCCTTCTACACCAGCATTTTTATGATCCGGATGACCCTCTGTATTATATTCTCTTTGCATCTTCATTTCTCTTATTCCTTTGTCTTTGCGGATTCTCCTATACATACTCGTTCCGGACACCTACCGAACACCCCAAGTTCCTAGTGGTGGCTGCCCGACCAAGTTCCACCATGGGGGCTGGTGTCATTCTTGAGCCGCTGGTAGTCGTCGTTCTACTCTTTGGAGGGAGCTGGATCAATCGACGTACATCTGCCTTCACATCCCAAAATCACTTCCGGTGGACATCCGACGAGACTATGCGCTCGGAATCTCCTGATTCCCTGCAATCAAAATATGCTAGTCCAACACCCAAGGATGGACTATTGAGCCCGCGCGCAGTTTCCCCAGTTTCCTCGATTGGCATCTTCGGCCTGTCATTTCTTGTGACATCTCCCAATACAATTGTCTTTGAAGATCGATTACTGAGCAGGCTACTTCGAAAGCTGCCGTTTCTGGTAGAGAATTGGTATTGGGCTTTAGTATATTGGGTAATATGAACTATGCGACAATACAGCTCGATTTGAGTATATTTACTGACATCCCTACAGACTTACCAGCTTGGTCGAGCCTTTACTGCTGTTACACTACAAGAAGGCACCGTCGATGTAGCCCGTCGCCATGCCCTACAGCTCGTCAAACTCGAAGAGAAGCTTGGGATGTTTTGGGAGCTTCCGATTCAGCGATATTTCCTCCGCCATCCTTTAGCAATGACCTGGATCAACTGGATCTACTCCTTTATTCATATTCCCGGCACGATCGCTTTTCTCGTCTGGCTCTACTACTATACTATCACCCGAAACCGAGTGGATGAGCATCAACTGGGGAAAACTGCAGGTACTGTAAGTGGGTCACCAGCTGGTCCTCTCCTGTATCAAGCCCGACGACGAACATTGGCCGTATGCAACCTTTTGGCGTTTGTTGTTTTCACCCTGTGGCCGTGTATGCCTCCACGACTGCTCAGTGATCCGGCTGCGGAAGGAATCGAGGCAGAACTGGGTCGAAGTTATGGGTTCGTGGATACTGTTCATGGAACTAAGGGAGCGGGAAGTGTATGGACTGAGAACCGCTTTTGTAATCAATATGGTGGGTGATGCTCCTTTAAATACTCTTCAGTGCACGAGATTGCCATTCTAATATTCATTCAGCTGCGATGCCATCCTTGCATTTCGGGTATTCCCTTATGATCGGTCTTACGATAATGACTATCCCGCTTCCTTCGCTTCATCAACGAGCGGTTCGCTTTCGCTTCAGCCACGGCATCGGCCTCTGGTTACCATCCTGGTACCACCTAGTCTGTTTAGTGCTCGGTTTCTTATACCCCTTTGTCATTTTGATTGCTATCGTGGCTACTGCGAATCATTTCATCCTCGATGCAGTTGCGGGTGCTTTGGTTTGCGCGTTGGGATGGCGGTTCAATGGGGTTTTGTTAAATCTGCTTCCCCTAGAGGGTTATTTTCTCTGTCTTGTCCGTATCCACAAGCCGGAGCCCTCCGAGAACAACATGCGCTATAGCTCAAGGGACTGGGACAGTGACAATTCTGACGAGAGAAACAATGCGTTGTCTGCATGAGTATGGACATAATGCTGTTTTGCTGTTTTGCTGTTTTTGGATTGGAATACCGTGATACCCCTATCCCTATTGAGCTCCTCATGAAGTTCCTTCTTATATTATCTTCTCTTTCTCGGTGTCTGGCTCCTAGTGAATTGGCAATGTACATAAAACCTAGGTACCTTTATCCTTAATTAGGCTCCGTATATACTTGCGCCATCCAAAGTGAAAGTGGCGTGTTTTTTACTCTTGAATGGTGGAATTGTAGAATAAATGTAACTTTTACGGCGTTCCAGTTTAAATAAAAGAGAGTCATGGAATAATCCCAAATCTTCCAAAGGAGTCTGCGGAAAAGGGGCTTTTTTTTTAAGAAGAAAAAAGTACACTCCAACTGGTAAGAATAACGCACAACTAACTCAATAGGCATCTGATTGTTTCAGTATATCTGATTAGTTCGGTATCTACATAGTAACTGCTATAAGTTGGCTATGTATCCCCATGTTAACTACCTAGCATACCTTTTTTGTTAAAATGACATTGAAATATATCGATATCTGTAAGAAACCGGTCTGATCCTATGGTAGGCTACTTGAAAAAAATAAGCGGGCACGACCACAAATAAGGGGCTAAAGCTCTCTGTAGTCCAATAGAATTGGCCTGTTCCCCTATCACCAATTATTTTCTGCAGGTATTCCTGTAGTGAAACTGTGTTAGGAAGATTTGGTCGTCGTGGCATTCAACTTGAAGATCGTGGGTCGATGGGGATAGTTTAACAAAGAGTACGTACGGAGTGGAGGGTCCGACTAAGTTAAGTACATATTTTAGCCTTCACTTGTCATCATTTTCTTAACATTTCAACCTTCGCGACCCGGAGAATATAATGTTCAAGTTCAGAACAGAGCCAGAAACTTCCAAGTGATTGAATAACAGAAAAGCGCACAAACTACATATATAAGGCTCCTTGGAGATATAGTCAGCTGTTTCCTTAGCAAACGTTGACACTATGAAGCAACTGTCGATTCGAGCTTGACGTCGCTGATTCGAACAAAGATCTGGCATCTATTGAAGCACTATCTATCGCATAAGAAACACGATCTACGGACTATTCCAGAATGCCCCTCAAAGAATCTCAATTTTAGTATCTCTGCGAGCAAGTTATTAAGGACCACCAGAAGTGCCAGGAAGGGGATGAATACTACAATTCCAAGCAGACTACTCAGTCTGGCTGGCAAAGGCTTCGTAGCCTTATGAAGGGAAACAGTGGTAGTGGTTGGCTTCATCTATGACCATTGGAGACCAAGCTTTGAACTATATACCATATTCTTTTCCAAATGAGCCATATTCGTTGCTGATGAACTCCCCAGCGCCGTGAATATTCCCCAATTGGGATACAATGATATCCTCCAAAAAGTTGCCAGCAATTGAGAAGAACTTGATTGCAACTTAAATATTATCAAGCGAATAGCAGATTGATGCAACGTCAATCAGTCATCGTCTTGCATTGTGCTCCTCCTCCTTCTCTACTGGCAAAGCTCCCCATCAGCTTGAAAACGACTGGCTATCCCTGAAAATTGGTCTTGATTACATCTCGTCCCTGGTGAGACATCCCTAGACATCTAGGTTATCAAGAGATGAAGTTGGGGAGTTGTGGCGTCATTGGTGATTTTCTTCCCGTTCTTAGACCCAACCCAAACTTGAACCAACGCGTCGCTCTCTTCCCGCGCTCCCTGCGCGACTCTTCCTTCTCCACATCTTCCTCTCCCACATCTTCCCCTTCCAAGCCATTCCCCCTCTCCCAAGACGTTCCCCCCTTTCCCCAACTTTGGATTCATTTTCAACAACCTGATACTGCCCGCCATTATGGCCGAAGAGAACCCCATCACAGCGCCTGAGGCTGCTGAACAGCCTGAACAAACGATCGCTGAGAGCAAGCCCGCCGACAACCAGTCGGAGAACACCGCTGCCCCAGAAAACACCTCTACCGGTAAGTTTGGTTTGGATATACCCCTCTCGATCTATCGTGCAGCTTCTACTGGAGGCTGTTAATGATGGGGAGGTGCATTCTGCTCTTTCTAGGCTTGTGCGACCAAGGTCCGCTGATCCACTTGTTCTTTCCTTAGAGAATGCCGATGCGACCGACGACAAGAAGGAGCCTGAACCTGAGAAAGACAAGGCTGATGCGACTGGCGAATCGGCCTCCGCTGATGCCGAGACCGCAGCTCCGGAATCCAACGGAGCCCCTGCGTCAGCGAAGAAGTCATCCAAGGACCGCCGTCGCTCCAGTGCTGTCGGCGAAAAGAAGCTGAATCGCAAGAAGTCGCAGTCTCGCATCACCAACCTGGATGTGAAGCCTGGCGAGTATTACCTGGCGCGTCTTCGCAGCTATGCGCCATGGCCCTCCATCATCTGTGACGACGAGATCCTACCCAATTCGCTTCTTGAAAGCCGTCCCGTTACAGCGATTCAAGAAGATGGAACATACCGCGCCGAGTATGCCGACGATGGCAAGAGAGCTCATGAGCGGACGTATCCTGTGATGTTCTTCGAGACCAATGAATTGTAAGTCATTGCAGCTCAGCCCGCCTTACATTGTTATTACGTTGGATTTCTCTCGGCGGGGGATACTGATTTTGCTAAATAGTGCCTGGATCCCGAACACCAACCTGACTCCGCTTGACCCGGCTGCGTGCAAGGACGTATCCGAGAAGAACAAGGCCAAGTCGCTCATCTCAGCTTACAAGATTGCTGCGGAGGGCCATGATCTACAATATTTCAAGTCCCTTCTGTCAGACCACGAAGCTGCCCTAGAGCAGGAGAGGGAAGAAGCCGAGCGCGAAGAGGAGGAGAAAGAGAAGGCAAAGGCCGAAAAGGCGGCTAAGAAGAACAAGCGCAAGAGCAAAGGACCTGAGACTGATGTGGAAATGGAGGACGAAGAGGACACCAAGAAGTCTAAAGCTACCAAGAAGAGAAAGAAGGACGAGACAGATGCTGAGACAGAGAAGGTAATCCCCCGGAAACGCATCTCTAATATAAGCAGTCTTTGGTTAACTAATAGCTCTTTCTAGCCTGCTAAAACCCCAAAGACTCCAAAGACTGCGACGAAGCTTAAATTGACGACCCCGAAGGCTCCTGCTGAAGAGAAGAAAAAGACACCTGCCTCCAAGGCCAAGAAGGCTGCGCCAAAGAAGGGCAAGGCTGTCGCCGCCGCTAGCGATGAGGAGGCTGCTGCTGCTACAGAGACAAAGCAGCCAGAGAAGCAAGTCGATCCCGAGGAGCTCAAAAAGAAGAAAGAAAAAGAAAGTATGTGTTCTATGGCATTCCGTTATCACGGTCCACAGAAATGTTTTCGATACTAACTTGTTTGTCCTCCAGTTCTGTTCTTACGCCACAAGCTGCAGAAGGGGTTCATTTCCCGCGACCAGCCACCGAAGGAGGATGAGATGGCCACCATGGCCACTTACTTCGACAAGTTGGAGAAGCACGCCGATCTGGAAGTCGCCATAATTCGCTCAACCAAGATCAACAAGGTTCTAAAGATGATTGTCAAGCTCAATTCGATCCCTCGCGATGAAGAGTTCAACTTCCGTTCCCGTTCAATGGGTATCCTGTCAAGCTGGAAGAACGTGCTGGATGGAGATGCTCCAGCTGCCTCAACTGACAAAGAGGACAAGCCCGCCGCTAACGGTGCTCTGAAGGATGGGGACTCTCCCGAGGAACCTAAGATTGAGACCGAAGAGGAGAAAGAATCTGAGAACAAGCCAACCGATGATACCCCTATGCCTGATGCTGATTCTGAGAAACCAGAAGCGCCTGATACTGAAGAGGCTCCCAAGGAGGAAAATGAGGATGAGAAGGCTACTGAAGAGAAGTCCGAGGAATAAATGTGCCTCAAGGCTAGTAGTTTGTTCCATGTTCCATGTTCTTCTACTTTGTTTTTCTTTGTCGTGTTTTTATTACTATTTCCTCCCTGGACAGGTTTGGGTGCCCTGATTCTCTAACCCATTGTTTTCCCCTCTTTGTCTGCTGTGTTCTTTTGCCCTTGATAATCCAACCATTGTTCACTTATGTAGTATTCAGGAATCAGGGGCTGGACTCGTTCAGCGACCGTGTTTGTGCTTTTATTACGATCTCAACCAGAGGACCAAAACTGTGCTTCAGTTTGACTTTTTCCTGACTGTTTTCCCGTTCTTATGATCTTTCTTTCGTCTGTTTTATATGATATGGAAACCTTGAAAGTAATCCGGTCACCCGTGGGCCACGGGGATCTTGGCTCCTGGATTGTCAAGGTTCAAATTACCTTGGAATATCTCTTCCTAGGTATATGCAGTGCAGAATAAGAGGTGTTGCAGTCAGCTTCATCAACAGTAGCCTAATTTCATGTAGATTCGACAAGAGAATTGTGTTCAAGTAAGTCCTTTTTGAGTACATGTCTTTAATCCTGCTAGGACGTTGCCCAGGTCAACTAGTCGTAGACTAATATACTAGATACAGGTAGCCCCGAGTGGGTAACAATATGAGCCAGCAGCTGAGCTCACCTCGATTCTCTATATGGATGTCTCATCGTTTCAGTTTTACTGTCAGGGACCGCTCGATGTGTATATTTGTTGCCAAAGTTTGAAGCCGAAGATCCGTCTCGCAACGGCATCAGCATAAGTCTATTGATTACTATAAAATATCAAGTCCAGGCCCAGAAACACAAAACTCATATGTAAATGGCACGTACTGCCACCCAAAAGAAAAAACCACAGCGCCCCAGAATGCACAGTAATGAAAGTATATAAAAAAAAGCCTCTCCTGCGTCCTACCTAGAACGATTATGAACCACCATTGACATCTCTATACATTAAGAATAGGCCATTGAAAGTTATCTAAGAACCATCGCCATTTGCGGCAATACTCTCGTCGATAGCGATAACGACAATGGTGCAAATATCATCGACTTTTCCTCCGCGGTAATAGTCACCGGGATAGTAACGCTGGGCCTCTTTGGCAAAAGGGCCATCGCGGCGCATATCGACACTAGCAATCTTAGCCTCACCAGAGATGGATGCTGCAACAAGAGACTGAAGCGTCAGTTCAGATTCCATTCGAACGAGTTCCTTCCTCTCCTTCGCGTCCATGCCTGAGGGGGGAGGGAACGCGGAGGCGAGTCCGCCTGGGACTGTGAGCTCGCGAAGGCTATCTGAGACGCCAACACCGTGGTCTGGTGTAGCATTCCAGGCGCCTGTCACGAGCATTCGGCTAGACACAATCTTGAGTAGATCCTGGTTGTTGAGGTTGTCGAACACGCCATCGGTAGCAAGCATGAGTACATCACCATGCTGCATCTGTAAATTGGTAACGGCCGCATCACGGGGGAAATCTTCAAGGTACCCGCCTCCGAACACGGAAGCCTGTTGGCGCATACGGGGAGGAATAACGCTGAGTTGGTAAGGGGTGTTGAAGCCATGTGTCTGAGGGGTAGAGTAGTGATGCACTGCAGCGAGACGAAGCAAAACGGAACCCGAATCACCCAAATTCGCCAGCTCGACACGACCATCCGGAAGCGCAATTCCAACAGAAGCAGTGCTACCTCCGGCTTTGACGCTTGGATCAGATTTGACGCGGTCATATCCAGACTGCAGGAGCTGCTTCGGACGCAGCTTCTCAGAAGACTCGTCCCATGCCAGCGCTGTATCAGCCATGTGGCCACATATCCCGTGTGAGAAGTCCGCTGGGTCAACTCGAGATTCAGTCCAGCCCCCGACACCATCAGCGACAGCGAATGCGACCGCCTCCGCACCTTCCGTGTATTGTTCGGCTTGCCGATGAGAGCCCACGCGGCTCACAAAGAAAGCATCTTCGCCACTATCTGGACGGGATCGTCGTCGAACAGCCGGGCTCTTATCGCTGGATACGCCTATAGCGTCTGACACGCTCGGATCGAAATTATATGCATTTTTGAGGGGGTGAAATCGACGGCCTTTACCGGTTGAGGACACGGCAACCCGATAGGAGATGCGCGAAGGTGGGGAGTTTGAGGAAAGACGGGGAGTCGAGTGGAAGGCTTTGCGAGATTCACGGTTCAAAGTGTACTGCGAGGCGACTTTCCATGAAGGGCGACCCGAGTATAAAGAAGTAAAAAGAGGCGTAGTGGATCGGACGGAAATGGGGCTAAGCCCGGCACGAACAAGAGTTTGTAGGCTGCAGGTGGGACTGCAGGCTCTACAGGACAGACTTGGCGAGACCATTGCCGGGAGACCTTGAACTTCCCGCAGGAATCGAGCTCACGGGAGCATTTGAAGGGGGGAAGAGCTTGAAAGAGAAGAACGGGCGTGAATAAAAAGGAGAAGTAAATGAGATCAATGAGAATGAACCACGATTAAAAATCATGGCCGGATAAGAAACCGAGTGATCTTATCATATTGACCGCCTAGGTCATTGCTCTACATTCGGGACAACTTGTATACATGGGCTGTTACTGTACAACGGGATTTTATATGTATTTTATATGTATTTTGATAGATATTATGAGTAAATGAAATATGTAACAAGACATTTGGTACTGATGTCTAAATCACATTTAGATAATGGGTTTTCTACACTGTTTTTGAGCACAACTACTAGTAGAGCTGTGGTTGCAAGTATAGATGCTCAGGTGGATATAAAGTATTGGACAGCTGCCAATAGTCCGAGTAAAATTAAATGGTTCCAACTGATATTAAAATAAATTCAAGAAATAGACCACAAACTGTTCATCAACTTCCTCTCATATTATCAATCCTTGACGCATCGTATACTCCATATTTGTGCATAGTGCTTTGGCGGAGAAGAAGCACGGATAAATCTCTATCGCGGGCTTATCAGTTCTGCCATCGGCAACTTCTTCCCTCCCAACTTCTTGCTCCCCTTCAGCGGCCATCACATCCTTGTGCGCCTCCTCTCTCTACGGCCCTATTCCCCAGAAGCGTCGTCTTCTGAACCACAAATATGATGCACCCCTCTCGACAAGCTTACGTTGAGGAGGCGGAGGTGAGCAATCTACTCCCCAATGGACATTCCTGAAACTGTTCAAGCTCCTACAATCGCTCCCCCGCGAGCTCTATGATCTTGAATCATTATGGCGCGTTCTTATACATTATATAAATTTCTACTGGATAGCTAGCTGACCTGCACTGCTGTATTACAGGACACAGATATGGGAATCGATCTGGCCAATATTCGTTAGTTTACCTCCCCAGTTATGTCTCTCTTACTTCTACTGACTGCGCAATGACAGCCACCGACCAAGACTATGAGATCCCGGCTTCTGCAGCGGGGATTCCCGCAGAACGAGCCTCCGCCATATATTCCCAATTCGAGCGCAAACGTAGAGCAGCTGCCATGGCAGTGCCGACGGACGATACCAGGGTACGCGCACGGTTAAGAGAACTCGGTGAACCCATTACATTATTCGCAGAAGGACCAGGGGACCGTCGAGATCGATTGCGCGAGCTTTTAACGGATCTATCAGAACGACAAACTGGCGAGGGAGATGTTGAGATGGAAGAAGTCGAGGAAGAGGAGGTAGAACAACAAGAGGAATTTTACACCGAAGGAACAAATGATTTACTGGAAGCGCGCAAAGACATAGCTCGATTTTCTTTACCGAGAGCCAAGTCCCGCGTGGCGCGACTCAAGGACGAATCAACAATTCCACTCCGAACACATGTGAAGCATCGCAAAGCAATCAAAGAAAAGCTTCAAGGGTTCGACCTTTATGGTTCTCAAATTGCGGGAGATCGCCCCGTTAGTGTTTGTCGATTCGCACCAGATGGACAGACTATTGCAGCTGGAAACTGGAGCGGAGGTATCAAGCTGCTGTCAGTTCCCAATCTGGAGGAGAAGGCAAGTTTTAAGGGACATACAGACAGAATTGGTGGACTTTCATGGTTTCCGGGTGCTACGCTTGGTCACTCCAACGTCTCACCCTCATCGGTCAATCTCATGTCCGGTGGAGGCGAAGGAAACATTAATCTATGGGCGCTTGATCAAGACAAGCCGTTGGCAACGCTGTCCGGTCACTCCGGCCGTGTTTGCCGAACAGAATTTCACCCCTCAGGGAAATATGCGGCATCCGCATCTTTCGATACTACTTGGCGCTTATGGGATGTGGAAACAACGACAGAGCTACTTCTGCAAGAAGGCCATTCTCGCGAGGTATATGCGGTAGCATTCAACAACGATGGATCTCTTGTTGCTAGCGGCGGTCTGGACAGTATTGGTCGTATCTGGGATTTGCGAACAGGGCGAGCAGTTATGGTTCTTGAAGGACATATCCGCGAGATCTATGGGATGGATTGGGGTGTGGACGGCTATCGGGTGCTTTCAGGTTCTGGAGATGGATGGGTCAAATGCTGGGACCTGCGACAAGTGCGCAGCACCGGTGGAATTGGTGCACACAAGAGTTTAGTATCTGACTTGCGATGGTACAAGGGTTCAGATGCAGCCTCTTATCTGCCCTCTGCAGATGTTTCAAACGGCCAAATGGATGTTGATGGCGACTCGCCAGCGACAAGTGATACCGTGACAAATGTGCCAGTTGAACCGAAGAAGGCTGGCACCTTTTTTGTGTCCAGTGGGTTTGACAGGAACGTGAATGTCTTCAGTGCCGATGACTGGTCTCTACTCAAGACATTGAGTGGGCATTCTGGCAATGTTCTCAGTACAGATATCAGTGATGATGCCAGGTGGATTGCCAGCTGTGGCCATGACCGAACAGTAAAGCTCTGGGGCATTGAGTAAGTTCAAGTCGAATATTCATTGCTTGATAATCGACAGGCTTTTTTTTGTCACTGAATATTTCCCACACATTGACCTGTGAAACTAAAAAAACTTGCATTTAACATACCTGCCATGTACCCTAAAATTAGCCAGACTCTTATAATTCAATCAAAAGCTATCAAACCAACCATGAATCTATAGTATACGCGAGTATCCAAAGCCTGGAATCAATGTATAAAAGTCACGTGCACCAAATGCGGGGATGACGTAAGGCCTTCTTTTCCGCGGCCGCAATCTGTATCGCTCTTCTAAACTTTGACTCCTCACGACTAGATCCTGCGTCCTAGATTTCATTATGGCAGGAAGACCACAGAGCTTGGTCCGGCAAATACGCTGCCCAGCAACAACCCGGTCCTTTACATCATATTCCCGCCCCAGCTTGAGTTTGAGTCCCAAAAACCCTCGCAGTGCATGTGCGCCTTATCAATATCGCATGCGGCCCACTCAAACCTCAACATTCGCTCCAAAAACCCCAGAGCTTTCTATAAACTCCATATTTAACCGTCGCCGTGCATCCACAAACACCTCATCAGAACCCTCCGACTCTGCCGAAACAAGCGTCACAGGAGCGCCCGATATCACAAATTATTACACAATCTTCACCCGGACAATCCCCACCGGGCCCCCACCAGCTTCAAGCTTCGATATTTCAGCCAGCGATCTTCGTCGCGAATTTCTTCAATTGCAAGGTCTAGTGCACCCAGACAAATACCCCGCCGGTGAAATAAAGCAACACGCCGAGGCGCTATCAGCCCGCATCAACGAGGCTTACCGCACTCTTCTAGACCCGCTCCAGCGGGCACAATATCTCCTGCGAGAATGGCATGGAATTGATGTTACTGCCGAAGATGCATCAACTAAGCACGCACTTGATGCCGAGACCCTGATGGAGGTTATGGAGGTACAAGAAACAATTGAGGAAGTCGGCGCTTCGCCGGAAGCTGAAGAGGAAATTAATTCATTGAAGCAGGAGAACAAGGCGCGCATTCAGGCGTGTGTAAAGTCTTTGGGTGCCGCTATTGATCGCGGGGATATCGAGAAGGCAAGACAGGAGTGTGTGCGTTTGCGCTTTTGGTACAGTGTTGGCGAGGGCCTTCACGAGTGGCAGCCTGGCCATACGGAGATTCGTCTTGTTCACGGCCACTAATTCTCAGGAATTAACATGATCTCTTGTATAATGAGCTGCTAGACATAAATTCTGGATATATGTACCATAGAATTGAAATACTATCCTCCCCATTCTCACTATATTACATGTTTCCTACCACTAAACTGCGAACTGTAGTGGATAGAGAAGTCCATTTTTCTATTGGCAGATATAAAACCAAGATATTTGCTAGTAATACATAATTTCACGTCACCTCAGCCGGCTTTCGCCTACGAAAATATTTTCAAAGCTGCAATAATTGATGGCCCATACTCGTAGGAGCTCCAGCCCAAAGCACCTACAGTTGCGAGAGCTGTTATGCTGAATCTAATGACCGCGGACTTGACTTTTGGACCCAAGAATCCCTGGACTAGAGCTTGAAACTTCTCAGGCTCATTTCGTCCAGGGTATTTTTCCTTGGGAACGGGGACTTCCAAGAAGGGGCAAATTGCTTCCCAGTCAAGATTGTCTTTCTCGAGATCAATGAGGCACAGGCGATCAGCTGGAATGGTGGCCTTTGCCCTTTTAATGCTGTTTGATATTTCATATTAGTACAGAGAGTTTGGCTGAAAGGTGAAGCTCTAAAACTTACTAGTCCTCATAGTACTTGCATAGCATCTTTTCGTTATCCTCGTCACCAATTTTCGTGCCCCCAGCAACAGATTTGTAGACCACGACATTCAAATCAAGGAAGTGATAAAGGACAGGCTCGAAGTACTTCAGAATATTGAATGGAAAGCGGAATCCCATGTTGGCGACTTGACCCGCTGTATTATTGACGGATTTGGCCCACTTCTCAGGGCTTCTCTCGGTAAGAATGAATTTCACATTGGGATCGTCCGCATAGGCTTCAATGAAGTCCATTCCCATATAGCTGGGGATTTCAACCAGGCACTGACATGCGTGAGAACGGAGCACCAGTGACATGAAAATTGGAATGAACTCACATCATAGTTAGCCAACCACTTTTCACAGTCCTTTCGATCGAAGCGTCTAACCCCAGAGAGCTGATTACACTGAGCAATGATTGCTTCCTTAAACACCTTGATGTGAGTTAAACCATTGACAGCAACACACTCGTAAATGTGGTATGTATTGTACCCTAGGATCTTCATTGCCATGTAGAGTCCAAGGGTTCCCGATCTGCAGACAGGGACAATTGGACCAATATTAGTTCATGAATCTTTGAGAATCATCTTAGACTTAAGTAAATTGGATATCTTACCGACTGGGACTGGCAACTATCACTTTGACCTTCCGTTGTGCCCCGGAGGGCATGGGCATTTGATCTACTTCTCGAGACATGTTGTTTAAACTTCACGAAATCAACAATAGAATTAGATAACAGGATATATCATAGAAAAGCTCTAATTGAAGAGAAATTTAAGAAAAAGACTTTCTATTTATAGCACTTGGTCGGATTTTAAAATGACATAGGACCCGATGCCTACATACACTCAGCCCTTTAGCTCAGCCGCCATCTGTCCTTGCCTGAACGTTTAAACTTTATATTCTAAGCGTTAGCGACGAGACTCTCACTAAGGTAATCAATCCAAGATATTGCTGTTCATATCGAGACTTAGCTCTTATGTTATACCCTGCTCTATGGTTGAAAGGAGTCGGACCCCACATGGAAGTAAGCTCTAGCAGCAATTTCGGGTTAAATGAGCCAATTGAACAGCATCGGCCTGAATAGCGGCGGGTCCGTGTATACGAGATGTCTTAACTTTCTCAGCCGCACATGGGTCAGGGCTCATTTTCTGGGGATATTGAGCTGGTCATTGCGCTTTTGGGATAAAGGGGTCCAGTGTCATCGTTCATCTGGCTGGTGATATTGACAAGGATAATTTAGCCTAAGCCGACGGGAGATATTACACATTTCAGCCTTCCTGAATCGTGACCTTGGTACGTTGGTCAGATTATGTTTAGTCGTAGCCCTATTCTCATATATGGGAAACCTGCTTTTTGGAATTGCAGCGAAGTGGAAGATGTCTCTTGGTCCAACTTGAAGAAGAATTATATTTCTCCACAGATCGCTATCATTATAGAGACCGATGAAATCAAAAGGCTGCTTCTAGCAAGCTCTAGTATGTACTTTTCAAGTTCAAGTTATTGCTCCACTCTCTCTATTCAGCAGTCCCCGCCAAAGACTAACCTGTATACAAACATACAAACATACAACGGAGAAGCAATACTGAAGGACTGTCTTTTTAAATATTGGAATTGACATATAGTCGTATAGAGCCAGTCTACATAGTAGTCAATTTTGAATATTTAGAGTCTTATAATATCTCCATAGCGTTACCTGTTCGTCTACAATGCATGGCCAGAGAATGCTTCTTCTATGAAGGGGCGGGTTCAACCCAGCTGTCTACATCCCTTCAAATGTGTAGTATCCGTTTTCATCAATAATTTCTACGAAATGATAAATTCTTCTTAGTCATTTCTATCATGATGATAGTTCGATATAACTAACGGTGCAATTTAGCTCATCCTCCACCTTACCTTGTTGGTTTTTAAGTTGATTCGCCATTGTTTCTCCACTATGACGAATCCTATCTTATCTCAGGGTTTCAATAGCTTCCAGCATAGTTTTTATCACCACTCTCTATATTTGGCAATGAAAATCCGAAATAAATAAAACTGAAATAAAGAAAGCCAATGAAATATCACTCAAGGCTGAAACAGTATCTTGGGTGGAGTTGCGATCCATACAGGGAAATTGGTGGATTCCCGAACACCATGAACATCCACGCATCATAGGGACAGACCGCCTCAAAATTTGAATTTATCAAGCAAAGGAAAGCGAAAGAAAAAAGTGAAGCTACGGGCATACATGACGAATACCGACCTGTGGACAAATCAACTAGTGAGGCCCGCAGTTGGGTTTCTCTGAAGGCTGGGATTGGGCACGAACGGCGGATGCCCATCCATTCAAGTGCAGCGACCCCGAGAAAACCGAACGCTTTTGGACCACGATGGTTTGCCCTGAAACAAAAACTGCAGCCATGCTGCGGCATGCATCTAAGAAGAAGCGGACATGGGTGTTCACGGAGTTCTATGATGTTCTTTTGCATATGTTCGTAAAGGGTTCAATACACACAGAAGACTTGCAAGGTTGTAGAATATGTTTCGACCCCCAGGATGGCGCCTTTGAAGCTCCAATAGGTACCTAATCTATTCAAAGTAAGTAGTAGTTTGAGGGATTCAAGTCGGTCTGCTGGCATGCTGGCGTCGGTGATATTCCACCCCCACACACCCATCAGGACTGCACACGTAGCAGACTAAAAGGACTATCTGGGTCGCTTAAGGCGCGTGAGCAACCTTGGTGATTTAGCCCAAAGCTCCCTACAAACATTTAAAGCAGAATTAGTATCCCATAGCTGTAGAGTACAATATTTCCTCAGTAACATATAGCCATTTCAGCCTGTAGTACATACCTAACTGACCGCAACTTGGTGCATCAGCTCCTCATGGACTCCACTCCGGACTATACTAGGTGTGTATCGACAAAGGCCCCAGCTAAAACCCGCATTGTCTTGGAAAAAGAATTTGGCTAACTCACACAATTTCAATCATGATCACAGTATAATTCTTTCGCCTTCCTTTACCTTCCTCGTTGGCCCGAAACACACGAAGTTGACAATCCAGTCGGCTTTGGCCCAGCATGTCTCCAAACCATTGCATAATCTCATGAACAATGGATATACTCGAGAGTCAAAACATCGCATCGCAGTATTAGAGGAAGAGGACGTCGAAACATTTGTCGCTTTCTGTGAATATGCATACACAGGTGATTATAATGTGCCTCAACTACCAGCTCATAGAGAGGAAGAAAGGATAAGAGTTGCCATTGCCGAAACTGCAACAAGCCCTGCAAAGTCCTGGAGAGGACTTCATCGCTCTGACTCTATGTCCTCGGGTGTACCCCCTCCGGCGCCATCTCCACCTCCCGAGTCTGTCGCATCCGTTAGCCAGACTGTGAAACCACAGAATGAACCCGAGCCTGTAATCGAAGAGGAGCCAACGGCAGATGCAACGGCCGTAAAAGAGGAAGAAACTGTCTCTCAGGAAAAAGAGGAAACCCAAGTCGAGCATGAGTCACAAAATACGCCAGAAGAACCGGTCGCATCTCTCCAGACTGAAATAGAGCTGGAGGACGCTGCGCAGGAGCCTGGTATGAATGCAGGTCCAGTTAATGAAGCCGACGAACTGGAAGATCAGAGTCCTGCGGAGAAAAAGAAGACAAAAAAGCTTTCAAAGAAAAAGAAGAAGCATGCTTCCAAACCATCGACAGAGGAGGCAGTTGTGAATTTGACACCGCCATCGACACCGCCCCCCGAGGCCCCAATGGAAGTGAATGAAGCTCCTGGGGAAGCATCGACCCCCGAGCAAGCCTTTGAGGAGCCAGTTGGAAGTGGGGAGGCGAGTTGGTGGGAAGAGCCTACAGCAGCAGAGCCAGAGACGACCGAAACCCACGAGCCATATGAAGCCGAAGCTCAAACCGAAACCGGGCCTGAACCAGCGCCTGATTCCGAGCAGGTGAGAAAAGCTGAGATCTCCGTGGAGGAGTGGACAGAGCCAGCAGAAGATCAACCAGCGGAGGATACTCTTCAACAAGATCAATGGCACGAGAGTAATGGCGAAACGGAAACGGAAAAAGAACCGAAACAAGCCCCTCCGACACCATTCATTGATATGTCTTTCGCCAAACAATCCCAGTCCGACTCCTCGCCTCGCACCCCCGGCTTGAGTCTATGGGATGAATTTGCTGGACTCCAATACGAAGACGAAAAGCAAGACTCAAACCAAAACACCCCCAGTTCCTCAACCTCAGACCTTCCCTATCTCACCTTCCATGCCAAAGTGTACGTGTTTGCTACACGTTACCTCATCCCAGCACTGGCACAGCTTTGTCTAAGAAAGCTCCACCGGGATCTTCTGAGTCTTGCATTAGAGGATGCGGATACCATGAACTCAATGATGGATTCCCAAGTATTCGACAACATGACTGCACTTCAGATCCCGATGGTTCTGGATTTGTTGCGGTACGCCTACACAAAGACAACAAGATTAGAACCGATCTCACCTACCTCTGCCACACAGCTTCGGGAGAATGAGCTTCGACGATTGATCGCTCATTATGCCGCCTGCAAGGTGAAGGAGTTGGCGCGTTATCACTTGCCTGGAGACAGTGGAGCAGCCACTCCCGCCGTTCGACCGACAGCTGCCAAAGGACATCGGATTGAGGCTACACCCCCTAAAAGCCTTCGATCATTACTAGACATGACCCCAGAGCTGGCCTCTGATCTTGTCTACCGAATGATGTAAACGCAATTGAACGGAAACGTTGGGTTGGGGATGATAGAGTGGGGTTCCAGAGATTACCCACTATGCCGAGTATGACGGTCTTGGTATTGCGCAATTCTGACCATTCTATTTCCTTTGTTATGTGTTACTGTTTTGCATCATTCCGGTTTGTTACTTAAGGGGGCGCTTGAGTTGTTTCAATGACGCGGAGTATCTTGGCTGTTGTTTAGAGTTTGTCCATTATCTATGTGATTTATGATACATTTATGAACTTGGCATTGCTGCATGAATTGAAAGATAAGGAACTAATCCAGTGTTTGAATAATGGAATCTGATAATTCAATAGAATGAGGCTTTGTAATTGAAAATTGTAGACTGGGGGGCACTTGATTGATTGATTGTCTCGATCTCGATCCACTTTCCTCCGTATGGCATGGCGACTCTGGGCATTCTTGGCTGCCTAATGTAGTCGTCAATTCTGATTCTCAAAATTAAGCATGAACCTGGGCTCTGAATCCTCTGAGCCTGATTGCCGCGTCAGTATAGGTGCCGAGTTAGTTCTTGGCGTAACTTTGCGATCAATAGTGCTGGCTGGCGCGGGGGCTGTGTAGATAAGAGCCCTGGAGATGTTCAGGGGCATAAAATCTACAGGGTTAAGAAATGCCCAATTATGCCCACTCAATCCCCGCAAAGATCATGCTATATACAAATATTGATACACTGTACTAAACTTGATAACATTAATATACTCTATTCAATTATATGATGACTTATGAGGAGAGGCGGTGTTGTGTTTTCAATTTCAAAGTTTGGGTTAAACAACATCATGATTGAAGTATATATTATATCTCATAATAGTAACTGTAGATAGTAGTTCATTGCCTTATCGATTGATATAATCGAGCGATTTTTAAATCGAATTATATCCTCGAATTCCAAATTAATGCATCATTTTCGTTGCCATCGCCCCTTTCATTCACTTTTCTTCACTGCCACGGTGAAGCTTGGCAGCGGTCCGTCTAACGATGCACCGTCGATCATAACTGTCTTGGCTCTTGGCTATGACATTTTAAGTCGATAAGTCAGTTTTTGAGTGAATCCACATTATCGCCCGTCAGTTCCCATTGAGGTCGACACGACCGTAAGAGGTAATCCAAAAATAACCTTGCATCAACTCTGTAAGGATATGGAGTACTGCCAATTAGTGGCCACTCTCTAGGCACTGTTTCACAAAACCTGACATGTTACAGGCAACATATTCTCAAGAACAGGGAAATTCTTGGCTACAGCTGCAAAACGTTTTCCCGTCTAGGCGTCAAAGTTTCTTTAGACCTAGTCCGCTCTATCTATACTGCCAAGGCCTTTGTTGTTTAACCACCCTCCCGTTTCTGGCTACCTCGGGCATTGGCACGTCTCCATATGCCACAACAGGCATTCCAATTTACCCGCCAGTATAGTCTTTGCCGAGACTGATGATCCAAGCCGATCTACTATTGATATCTTGGCGACTACGCTCATTCGCTCGGAAGACCACGTTCATGCTTGGAGCCTTGTTCGATTTCCAGGAGGCGAACTCCCTTCTATACTCTGCAGGCTGTGCATGGTTCTTGGTGTTTTCGTGGCTGTAGAATACTAGCAAATTCTTGGTGAACAGCCTTTGTGCTTTTGGGTGTGTAGATCTCATTTGGTTTTAGACTTTAAATTGGAAGCTCGCCGCCCTTCTCGAAATCAATATCAACTTCAAGACTCCATTCACAGCATCAATCATTTTCAGCATTGCGATTTATTTCTCGTCTTTCATATAGACTTATACTTCATACACTCATTCTTTACTCTAAAAAGCACTCTACCACGATCTATTTCTGCTTTCGTCTCTCCATCTCACTCTCACAATGTCCAGTCCAAGTCTCCTAGGAGCAGAATGCTACGAACTACCTCCCCACTCCTCCCACTCAGATACTCCATTCATGGACGCGGAAAAGAACCACAAACAATTACGGCTCGGCTTCGGCCATCGACTACGGCATTTCACATGGGCATGGTATACATTGACCATGAGTACGGGCGGATTGGCTCTTTTGATAGCCAGCCAACCTAATCGGTTCAAAGGCCTAGATGAGATGGGTCTCGCAATCTATATATTGAACTTGGTCATGTTTGCTCTTGTCTGTTCATTGATGGCAGCAAGATTTATTATTCATGGTGGATTAGTCCAGTCACTCAAGCATGACCGCGAAGGACTCTTCTTCCCAACATTTTGGCTTTCAATCGCAACCATGATTACCGGTCTGGAACGATACTTCGGCGATAACCCTGCAAAGTCTTTCTCAACTACCCTCGAGGTTTTATTCTGGCTATATTGCGTTTGTACCTTTGCCGTTTCCGTCCTCCAATATTCCTACCTCTTTACCTCGGTCGAATACCGCCTGCAAACCATGATGCCTTCTTGGATCTTGCCAGCCTTTCCCGTTATGCTCAGTGGTACAATCGCCTCCGTCATCGCTGAGAGACAACCTGACCGGTCAGCCATCCCTATCGTCACAGCTGGAATGACCTTCCAAGGTCTGGGATTCTGCATTAGCTTTATGATGTACTCACACTATATTGGCCGGCTGATGGAGTCTGGCCTCCCCAACCGTGAGCATAGACCCGGTATGTTCATTTGTGTCGGCCCGCCGGCATTCACAGCATTGGCGCTTATTGGCATGGCCCGTGGCCTACCGGAGACCTTCAAGGTGATGGGCAGTGAGGACACAGCGGCTGATGGCCGAATGATCGAGATCTTGGCCCTGGCAGCAGGCGCCTTCTTGTGGGCCCTCAGCCTATGGTTCTTCTGTATTGCATTAATTGCGGTCATTCGGTCGCCACCTACAAGCTTCCATCTGAGCTGGTGGGCAATGGTCTTCCCAAATACTGGATTCACTATTGCCACTATTACCCTTGGCAACTCGTTTGAGAATGCGGGTATCAAAGGATTTGGCTCAGCGTTATCTGTGTGCATAGTTTGCATGTGGCTGTTCGTCTTGGTCAACCTTATTCTCGCTATTATTAGACAAGATATCATGTATCCTGGCAAGGATGAAGATATCTCGGAATAGTTCAGAGCGTTTCATTATTTTTGTTGACTTTTTCATTCCTTCTCCAACGTTGATATACTATTAGATTCCCTCACTGTATATATATATATAGAAAACTCTCTGATATTTACCAATCTCAGTACTTATTCCCTCAGGCTCCCCGCGGGTATAAAAGATGATCAATCTTCCATTTACACTCCAAAATTCATATCACTCTTTTGCAAAGCGTCGCTCAACTCAAAGGCTCTCTATAAATTGCCAAATCTATCCGTCATAATATACCGACTATCCATCCATCATGTCTATCACATCGGCTGTGGCCATTCCAACCATCACATGCAAGGCAACCGATGATAGATATTTCACATATGACGAATCCAACAATAGCTATAATAGCGAAGCCAGTCAACAACGTACGAGTCTTTCCAAAGCCATTGGCCAAGACGAAGTCACAAGAGAAAAGTTGCTACATGCCCTCGACTTCTCAGGAGGGGACTGGTTCCAGAAGCCTGCGCCGAAGAAACTGAATCCCACCACTTGGGTCTCTGACGTGAGCAATGATCACTCGCCTTGAATACTCTATTGCGTTATCCCAGCACAGTGGGGAATGCGAGTTACGGTTTTTGATCCAGGCCCAACCCGACGGTGAGGAAAACAGTCGAACCGCTGTTCAAAATACTACCTCCCGTTTGACTGCGGATATAGAGATGAAGTATGGTCCTAGAAAATTCTGCCTCGAACATATGAAGCTTATTGGAGATTTTTTCTTTCCTTCTGATCCACAAGGCAACCTAGCGTCGTGGCACAGCTTTGCTACCTCAAAGACTATGGAAAAGTGGAAGATCTACTTGAACCCACGGGCCTCTGGCATGGAAAACACTTTCAATACCACGCAACAAGCTCTGGAGCGTCTAGGGTTAACCGAACCATAGAAGTTATTAGAAAACATAATGACATGCGGCGATTACCCTATATACTTTGCACTCGGTTTATCTCCAGATCCTGAAGATGCCGAGGTTACGGTATTGGGAAGATAAGGATTTGGGGTTGATATCGTACATTCTTCCTCCAGATCATTTATACACAATAGAACTCTTTTCTACACTTCGAACATAAAATTTCAATGAGTATAGTATAAAAGCCGTAAGTGTGCTATCCATATGGATATTCGTCCATTCATAGTGATTCATCGTGGTTAATTCACTATTTCCAGTTGTTCCAATATCATATCATTCCCATTGTACTTCAATCGGAATAATAGCTCCAGCGATACTAGTCCCAATTAAACCAAAATGATCAAACTCATTCAACTTGAGGCTACCGTTCAACCCATCAGGTCGGTTCTCACCTCACCTCACGGTATAAATACCTCGATTTTGTCTCCTTCTTTTCCTTTCTTCCCAACTACCCAACCTCTCCTCCCACATTCCCTCGCCCCCCTCCAATATGAAAGCACTTCTTGCTCCTGTTTTCTTGGGGTGGATGTCCTACAAGACGTTCCTATTCGTCTTCACGCACTTCACGCGTGTCATACAAAGGGGCCCATCTCTGACCTGTTGAGTTGGGCCTTCGATCAGGTAAGATCTCTGATGTCTCTAGTTGAACCGACCATCCTACTTTCTCCCAACTCCTTCTTCCCCTTTCTCCTCTAGAGTTCATCACCTGTTCCCTGGACATGCTTCACCTCCTAGAAAAGCTTGCCAACTTCGAGATCTTACCAGCATTTTGCTCACTGGCGGGGGCCCGGTTTTCTTTCTCTCTAGGAATTTACTTGACCTTCGATGCTTCAGATGACAATGTCTCGCTGATGCTCTTCCGATAGGCGAATGAAGCTCTTCTAGACTAGGTAAGATCCCTGGTGTCTCTAGTCGAACGGATCCTGTTTTATTCCACCTTCTATGTCCCCCTTCTCCTCTAGAGCTCATCACTTGTTCCCTAGATAGGATACGAGTGTCAATGACGAGATCTTACCAGCAATTTGCTGACGCGGTAGATTCGCGCTTCTCTTCTTCTGGGATTCGGAATGCGCTCCTCATCGTCCTCGGGTCTGTCTCAATCATCGAGAAGCACATCAAGCTCTATGGTTATTTGAATGGAACTCATGGCATAGCAGGATCAACATATTGTTGTGGATGTGGGGTTGAGGCTGAGTGAGCTCTGGATTTTACCGCACGTGCGCCTCCCAGTGTACAATGTGGTAGTTTATTGGATAAATTTGATCGAGTCTTTTCATTATCCTTGTTTCTTCCTCTCTTGATTCCAACTTTCTATATGATATTGTTTGGATCTTCATGCACTTCACAATTGGTATGATACGAGGAAGAAGAAACAGAAGGAAAAGGAGGAAAAACAAACAGTGAAATTGCAACAAATTAGCCGTGGGGAAATGATAAAAAAGCTGATCTCCCGTATCCACCAATACAATCTCACCATATCGTTGGTCAACAGCTGTACGTCCTCAACCACAGCCTCGTCCCTGTGGGGCTCTCTTCCACATCATTTTCACAAGCTTTCTCAACAGCTCGAGGAAGATATTCGTGGATCGGCAAACGCTCGCCGGTCGCCAACCTCAATACCCAAATCGCTGCACTTTGAAGCTTTCCTTTTATCCTCCACGTGAGAATATTCTCTATCAAAACAAAGGTAGATAGACCGCTAATAATATGACAGCCCCAAGCACGAAAATCAACTAAACATGGACATCAGCCATGACCTGTCCCGCCTCAAAGGGAGAACATTATTGATAACAGGCGGCGCATCCGGCTTTGGCGCTGCCTTCAGTGCTCGTTGGGCATCCGCTGGTGCCACTGTGATAATCGGCGATATCAATCCATCCGGAGAAGAAGTTGCCGCGCGAATCCGACAGGAAACCCAAAACTCCAATGTTCATTTTATCCAGCTCGATGTCACATCTTGGACATCACAGGTGAACTTCTTCCGTGAATCTGTTCGGTTAAGCCCCCACGGTGGAATCGATGCGGTCGTCGCAAACGCGGGGATCAACGATGCTCGGGAATCTAAAGCTTTCGAAAAGCCTGATGCTGATTACTTGAATGATCCCAACCCGCCGGCGCCGACTTTTAATACGCTTGATATAAATATCACTGGCGTTATGTACACGGTGCATCTAGCGCTGTTCTTCTTACCGAAGAATCCCGGTTCGGAGCACTGCGAGAGTGAATCTGTCAATGAGTCAGGAAGAGACAGACATATACTGCTGCTGGGCTCCGTTGCAAGTTTACATCCGCTCATGACACAGATTCCATATACCGTGTCGAAGCACGGCGTGCTTGGATTGTTTCGGTGCTTGCGAATCTCTGCAGCGGTCGAGGCGGGTATCCGGGTGAATATTATCTGTCCATACTATACCGATACCCCGTTTATGCAAGCGCCTGTTCGGGGATTTTTGGCTGGAGTTCCGCTTGGGAAGATTGAGGATGTTGTGGATGCTGCTTCGTATTTGGTTGCAGATACCTCATGTATAGGTCGCTCGTTGGTTACGGGGCCAAAGCTGCCATCCACTGAATTGACTGGTGCCAATGAACAGGAGGGTCCAATTTGGGAGTGCTATCTACATGATTGGGAACCGGCAGATGTGTTTACTCGACGGATGCTGACAGCTGTCAATGCGGGCATTAAGGCAAGGGGATGGGCTGGCTGGGCGTATGATATGGCTGGTGCATTGACTTGGCCAGTCCGCCGATGGTGGAATTCTAAACCTCAGGAGAAGCCTCGACGTGATTGATTTGATGTGCCGGAGGCGCGATAAGGTCAATTGGTTTATAAGTTAACAGTAACATTCAGATTGACCAGCGTCAACGTGACAAGATTAATATTGGAAATTTCTTTTATTTTTTTTATAACACAGTATATACAGAAAACCCAACCCAACTGGAAGCGCCGTAAAATGCGATGCAAAGACAAAGATGTTGACTTTTAGTGGTGAATAGTAAGAGACATCGGGTATCATGATATTCAGATCGAGAGAGAAGCAATTGATGACACGGTAGTGCTAGATTCCACCGTACTGCAACTCAGAATTCAAGCTCGCTATCCCAAAAAGAGCTTTGAAAGCCTCGTGGATCCACACGCGTCTGAATTGCACGTGTAAGAGTTTGACTTCGAAGTCCGTACATCCAACGACTTCGAGGCCATCACGGAGCCAGCAATCGTCTGCAGATGTGCCCACCCAGCAAAGACCGGGGGATAGAAAGCCAGTCCGAGGTGCTTCAAGTGCAACAAGACAAGCGCTAGTAATGGAATATCACCACTAGTAATTTAAGCAACCTTTCTGCCGACATTGCCAATACCACGTCCAACTACACTAATAATCACGTCACCGGTATCATTCTCACTGGAGGCATCACGAATACCCCAACCAGGTGCACCGAACTTCGACAGATCACGCGCAAGCTGGATCACATTAGGATCAGCGATCACTTCCCTGCCCACCTGCAAGCGGCCCACATCTTCGGAGCCCATAGTCATGAGAGTAAACATAGTTGTCGCAGCAGCAGGTGCCACACAGCCGCCCTTGGAGACAGTCTCTAGCAGCTGGTACGCACACTTCCTACCAATATCCTCAGGAGCCTCACCACCTGATGGCGGGGAAGCGACATCAGCCGAGAAGAGACAGCCAGTCGAAGACTCAGCGACTAGGGACAGACCGAAGCCGAGTCCAATCTTCTTCTTGGCATTAAGGTTGTTTCGGTCGTTGGCGGATATGAGAGGAGCAGATGAGACGTCAGAGAAAATGTAGGTATCGGGACTGAGCGGGTTGAGAACACCACGGCAAACGTCAATCATGCGGGCGTTATTCGAAGCTGACACACCGACGGAGTATGCGACACCACGGATGCGCTTTATGCGACCAGGGTTCATCAGATGTAATGTCTTCGGAACACGGATCTGATGACCAAAGGTGAATGACACTTCACCACCACCGCCACGACCGTTGGGGCCCGGGTTCGAGCGTCGGAGAATGCGGATTTCGACATTGTTGAACATGCCGAATTGGTTATAAAGCGGGAGGATGGCTGTGCGGACGCTGTCGACGGACATATCGCCGGTCGGAGTAGATGAAGTGATGACACCAGGACCGGTAAAGAGGACCTTCATGGGAGCTTTAGAGAAGGGAGCCAAGAGGCAGAGGGGAATCAAGTAGTAGCTGAGGCCGCGGTTGCAGCCCGAGGGCAATTCGTGTGTAATGACACCTCCACTAGCGCCAACACCTGTGCCACTACCAGTGATCAGACCGGGCTTGAAGACAACAATTGTACCGGTGTATGATATTTCCATTTGAGAGCCGTTGGTGACAGCCTCCAAGAGGCGGAGGAAAGAAATCTCATGAGGAGCTAAACCTGGGTTGGTTGGCGAGTTTGGACGAATTTGTGAGATATGCACGGTACGGCCGGTGAGGGTCGAGAGAACGAGGCGATAGAGCAGATTATGGTGTGAGGTAAACCTCAACGGAGGTTGTTGAGTGGCCATGATGTTGCTGTCTAGATATCACCTCTTCAACATCGAGACCGTTCAAGCTTCAGAAAAAAGAAAAATCGGGCGGAACGACGGGTTATTCCGTTCCGGTGCATCGGTTTAACTCCGACCTCTTATCACCGATCAGATAGCGGGATTGATGAACAATCAATGAGAAAGACCCTGAACTCACGCGACTCTGCTTCTTTTAAACTTACACATACACCTTTGCAACTCGCTAATCGACGGGTGCTATCTTCAAAATGCTGCCCCCTGCACTAAATATTCCCAAATGGTACGATATTCCCGATCTCGATCCCCATATAGTATGTGACAGACCAATTCACTCATCAACCCAATTCTACCCGGTGAATCAATGTGGGGTGATCGCAACGAACATCGTAGGAATTGAAGCGCAACGAACAAAACTTTCCATAAAGATAACTAACCATAAAAACGCTACTCCATCTAGGCTAGAAGCTAATTCTCATCTCCTTCAACCACCAGTCAACAACTACTGCGTGTATCACCCCTCATCTCCGGCAACCGCCGGTTATACTGTGATGATCGTCGGCGGGCCCAACGCGCGAACAGACTATCATATCAATACGACACCGGAGTTCTTCTATCAGTACCGAGGATCTTTACTTTTAAAAACAGTCGATACATCCACTACCCCACCTACATTTCAAGATATCCCTGTGCATGAGGGGTCTATCTACCTCTTACCGGCGAACACCCCACATTGCCCTGTGCGATTTAAGGATACAGTTGGTGTAGTAATGGAACAGCCGCGAGTACCAGGTGCAGAAGACATCATGCGATGGTATTGCCAGAAGTGTAGCGGAGTGGTGTGGGAAAAGCATTTTGTCTGCACAGATTTGGGAACACAGGTGAAGGCCGTTGTGGAAGAGTTTGGAGCAGACGAGCAGAAAAGACGGTGCAAGAGCTGTGGAGAGATAGCGGCGACGCGATACCAGGAAGGAGAATTGGTGCAGCCGCCCACGCATCCTGAATAAAGGGAATTTCCAATCCTTGTCTATAAAATACAGCGGAGTAAGGAGGGTGTATTCTATACGAAGAACTGGTAGTCAAGCCCAAGATGTATTATGAGAGATGAGCATGCCAATCCTACGAAGGGATGTTTGAATTGAACCGGTATAAGCCGGGTGCATATCTATTACTGCAGCCTATACGCCCTTGCTCGAAGTAGAAGTTTAAAGATTTGGAATCATGAAGATGATGTGAGTATGATAAATTATATTTATATTGCCTTCTAGAATCTAGCCAGAGTCTAGAGGAAGTATGGCACGGTGCAGAGATCTAAAGTATGATCTAGGTCGGGGGAATAGTGTCAATCCACATAATTTTGGACACTGGGATAAAAATGTGGTGAAAAAAGAAAAATGTAAAGAATAGAAAAGAGTTCGGGGATCAAAATGAACAAGGTGTATATCAACAAGCACCAAGGAATAGAAGAAAGAATGGGCAAGATCCGAAATGATAGAAGGGAATAATACATGGTGGAAACGAAGGTAGAAGGCATCGACACTCAGATCTCGTGCAACGCAGAATCGAAAAAAAAATAAAATAAAATGATGGGAAGAATTTGGCGAGAAGGAGAATGAGAAGGGATAAAAAGAAAACATGTACTAGAAAAGAGTCAAAATGCAACCAATATCATCCCCGGATAGGTTGCTAACTGATGCAATTCGCTCCAAAAAAGCCCCCAACAGAATCCATACAAATAATTTCAACCATGGGACATTATTCATCAAATGGACAATCGATACTCTCATGGCCATCTCGCTCACAGAGAGCACACCACTTGGACTCGTCAATGACTCCAGAGGACATGCCAGCCACAGGGGCCATAGAGTTCCCTAGGCCGCCAATGCCTTTCAGTCCCTCAAGGACAACATCCCGACCAGTCTTAGGGGATGGAGAGGGGTCTGCGTAGCTCTCGTTGCTTCCATTTTGGTTCGAATCGGCATGATCATCGGGCTTATTAGCTGAGCTATCGTTCGAGGCCTCTGTTGCTTTTGGATTGGCGGTGTGATCACCCGAACCAAACATGCTTGTACAGTTGAGAATATCATGGCCACCAGTCTCACATATCTCACACCACAAAGCATCATCATCAGAAGATCGTTCAGACTCAGGCATGGGCTCAAGTCGTGGCTGGGACGAGTTGGATATACCGCGATTATGCTGGCGGGGTTCTGAAGGAGCATCGTGCCACTCAGGAGGGACCACTGTGCGGTCAGAGAGACGGTGTGAATTATTAGCGTTGTTTCCCATGGGCATGTTGCCTTGGGAGTTCGATGGCTTATGCTGCTTTGGCGGGGAAAGGGTGACAGTTGAACTGCGATTGCGACCCCCTTCACTGGAGCTGACTCGTAGCTCTTGTAGCTCACGCTCAAGCTCTTCAATACGGGTGTCTTTAAACCCAGTGTTGCCTTCGGCTTCTTGTAGACGTTGCTCCAGTTCAGAGATCCGCTCCGTTTGTTCATTGTGAGCATCTGCACCATTTTCATTCGGGTTCGCAGCATTGGGGTTCCCGCGACTAAGAGAGTGGATGATGGCCTTGAGGCCGCGGATTTCGTCGTCTTTCTGCTCCAGATCATTTGAATGCCGGGGACCGTCTGCTGCAGCCTGTGCATCCTTCAGTGCTGCCGCAGAATGATCCCGTTCCTTTTTCAGTTCTAGTTTGGTCCTTTCGACTTCACCACGAAGGAATTCAACCTCGCCTCTAGCTTCTGCTTCACCTCGACGGGCATCTTCAAGCCCCTCTTCAAGTTCAGAGACCAGCTCCTCCAATTGCTTCAATTGCTGGGCAACAATCTCGACATCCTCGCCGCGGTCCTGCAACTCCTTGTTCTGGTGCATGAGCTCATCAAGACGCTGTTCGTAGACACGCTCGGTTTCAGACGCAGCAATCTCCAATGTATCAAGCGTACTCCGGAAATCCGCGCGGTGTCCATCAAACTCCGCGGTCAACTGGTTAATGCGTTCGTTCCTCTCACGAAGCTGAACACGGATCGAAAGAGCATCTGATCCTTCCATCTCCTCCATTGCCTTTTGAAAATCGCCCAAAATCTTTGACTGTTCTTCCAATTGCTTGTCCCGGTCAAGCAACTGCTTTTCCAGCCCTTTGACCTGGTCCCTCAACTGTTGTGTCTCGGCGGACGAAGGTCGTGGGAAGTCGGAAGGTCTCCCGTACGACGAACCACCATCATCATCCACGCTCAGTCGGGACGGTGGTCGATCTGACAGTCGCGAAGGTGCCTTGGTAGGGCTCCGTTGGTAGCCATTGGATGTCTTCGACGCGGCGGAGGGAGTGCGCAAACCACTTAAGCTCAGTTTGGGAGCAGGAACGCGTGGTGATTCGGGACGAGGAAGTGATGGACGACGGATCTTAGGACGAGGAGTGGACAGGCTTGGGCCAACTGACTTGCTGAAGTTGGCAGGCGGGGCACGCGCAGGAGTTGTAGGCACGGCGAAATTGCTGGAGGTAGATCGACGAGTAACATATTTGCTATTGTTCATGGGTACAAAGATTCCAGAACCTGGAACCGATGTTGCAAAGTATTTCCGACCCTCCACATCACCACTATTTTTACCTCGTGAAGAATACTCGCTGCTCAACTCGATGCCCGCAAATTTACCGGGCTTCCCTGCCACGGACCCCAAATATTTCACAGTGCCAAACATACCCCCAGGCACATTGACGACGTCACCCACTTGGACATCGTCGAGGGCCGCCATGGCTTCGGGGGACTTATTTGGAAAAGACGTATGGGTTGTGTGGTTGTTGTTAAGAGTGAAGTTTGAACCAGCGAGTGCGGAGCGACTTTAGTGAGTTGTTTGTTTTGTCAGGAGAAATGTTAGGCTCTTAGCCCAACCTCGAACCATAGGGACCCGACAGAATATTAAAGAGGGTAAAAACAGAGAGAAATGTACCATAGAATAGAATTAAATTCTTCCAAATGACTCTCCTATACAAAAGTTCCCTTCAAGAAAGGGGGAAACAACAAACCCATGGATACAGCACTTCTCTTGCTTGTGCTCCACTTGGCGTAATCCAATCTCCATTCTCCATCCGCTCGTCCTCTTACCTCTTGCATCTCCCCCCCCAATCTCCCCTTACCTCTTTCAAACTGGATCTTCCCCTTGTCATTTCTGTGTATTTTACTTAAAATCCTGCAGCATATTACAGGAAAACAAGACATAATCACCAGACGCATCTATTTGCACCCATCCAATCATTCCGCCACTCAAGCCGATCTGTCAGATCGGGGCCTATACTAGCCATGGCGCAGTACTTCTTCGACCTCCTCTACAATTTCACTGATTGCATGTGCTGTTTCCCCAGCTCGCCGCAATTGAAGATCAATAATCGAAGCTTTAAATTACTCCGGCTCCTAGGCGAGGTATGAAACAGCCCCCAAGGCGACGCGACGAAAGGTTGCGTGGCTTGTATACTGACAGATTTATTTCCAATCGAATAGGGCGGTTTCTCCTACGTCTACCTCGTCCAAGACAAATCCTCCTCCGAACTCTTCGCCTTGAAAAAAATCCGTTGTCCCTTCGGTCAAGAATCGGTGTCGCAAGCTCTGAAAGAAGTCGAAGCATACAACCTATTCACCTCGCAAGCCAATATCATCCATTCAATCGATCATTGCGTTTCCACAGAGTCAGGCTCTACATTCCGATCCGACGGCGGCGATGCTGGCTCCAAGACCGTCTATATTCTACTACCATACTATCAACGAGGAAACCTCCAAGATGCTATCAACGCGAACTTGGTCAACCACACCCGCTTTCCAGAGAAGCGGTTGATGATGCTGATTCTCGGGGTAGCCAATGCGCTTCGATCAATGCACCAGTATCGTGTCAAAAGCGGTGCGGAATCCACCCGCAAGGCGAGAGGCGTTCGCGCGGAAGGCGAGGAGGCGGATTCGGAGAGGACCATGCAAATGAAACCGAAACGGCGATCGACTAATCGTCCGCAAGAGGATGACGACGATGAGGAGAATGAACCCTTGATGGACGATGAAGTGACACAAAGCCAGGAAGGTGTTCAGGATGGTGACTTGCGTCCCTATGCGCATCGCGATATCAAGCCTGGTGAGCTACATGTCGAGGTAATTTCAAGATGTATTCGCATTTACTAATTTTTGGTCCTGCAGGTAACATTATGATCGACGACGACGGCCAATCTCCTATTCTCATGGATCTTGGTTCCTTGGCACCCAGCCCCATTGCCATTACCTCCCGGTCTCTAGCGTTAGCTGTTCAAGATACAGCCGCAGAGCACAGTACCATGCCCTACCGTGCACCCGAACTATTTGATGTGAAGACCGGATCAATTATTGATACCAAGGTTGATGTTTGGTCGCTAGGCTGCACGCTGTATGCATGCCTGGTCGGGAAAAGCCCCTTCGAGGCCCGCAGCGAGGAAACCGGTGGTAGTCTGAGTATGTGTGTTCTCGGTGGTGACTGGCGATTCCCAGATGAGAAGTCCAATGCTACCAAGGGCAAAGGAAAGGCCGGAGGTGACAGCGATGATGCGTCAAAGAGTAGCGGAAGCACCACAATCAGCGCCCCGGTCAAGGAACTCGTTCGCAAGTGCCTCCAGGTCGAACCCTCCGAACGCCCCGATATTGATGAATTAATCACCCTCATCAAGGAAGTGGTCACTCAATTGGCAGACGACGACGGAGCCAGTGCATCTCATTAGATCCATCCGCTCCTTCCACCAACTCTCTTCCCCGCCCTTTTCTACTCTCTTTGATTCTTCTCTATTCAATTTCGAATACCCGGCAGGCTCTGCTCAACCACCTTGTGCGCGATTTGTATTCTTTGGCGACCTGTACAGTATAGGCCGGACTCCGGTTATTTGGCATCACGGTAATTTGGCGATACGTATCCTGTTTGATTGTCATTGCATATTCTCATGGTATAAAATATATGCAATCTCAGTTTTATCTTCTTACAGACAGTAGCCAACAAGTACTTCACCAGTTCCCACAGAAGTAGATGATATTAGAGTAATCAGTTAAGATCTCTTTAATCTATGCCATCGAAAACAAAACCATCAGCAATCATATGACCTTTATAAGCATCTGTTTACAATTTACGGTAGTTATTCCCCTTTGTACGAAGTGGTCCATGTTTACGCATCTCGGGAAAGGCTTGCTCTCATCATGACGAAACATGTAACATGATGTTTTGGTTGTGTTCCCAGGAACATCTGCCCCTCTCCAAACCATCCCAATTCCCATTCATTACGCTTGATACTAATGCATCATGGCGCATCTAAGATGTGATACACAAGGGGCTCAGGTGGCAGAAATGTTCCCAGAACAAGTGAAGAACAAGACTTGTAAGCGACTGAAATACCATACCATCAAAAAAGGACAGAATATTGATATCAACCCGAACCAGTTGTACTCTCAGGTCTTATTCAAGGTGGCCTCGCTGCAACAACGGGTGACAATCTCGCCCACGGCGGTGCTGCTACGATCATCTTTACCGGACGCTCCCAGCCAGAGGGACAAGCAGTGATCGGGCACATCACCCGAAAGCACCCACAAACCAAGATGATCTTTATCCTGGCAGATACGAATAGTCTGTCCTCGGTATATGAAGCAGCGAAAGCGATCAAGGCGCTGGACGTGTCCATAGATGGGTTTATAGGATTCCCATCGGCGATGGCTGCACCTTGGGAGATCACGTTGGACGGAATAGAAAGTCATTTCCAGAGGAACTATCTATGTTTCTTCTTGTTAGTGACACAGTTGAAGATTCTTTTGCTCTCGGCTCCCGGGTCGTGTCGATGACAACCAGCATAAGGCGAGATGCGCCTGCACCGAAATGGGATAATGTGAATTTTTCAGTTAGTCTCTTCTCCTCGATTGATCTTACGATGTATCCTTGCTGAGCTGTGCTGTTGTTCAGGATGGAGAAAGTTATCATCCCCTCGATGCGTATACACAGTCCGCGTTTGCGAATATACTGTTTGCAAAATCTCTTGCACAAGCATATCCTTCCCATGCAGCCTTCTCTGCAAATCCAGGCAGTGAGTATATCATATCGGAGCGTTACTGTATTCCGAATTCTCATCAATACAGATACGAAGGCCAATTTCCAAACATATGTATCATCCGACGAAGTCTGCGAGTGTTTACAACGCAAAAAAGATGGTATGTAAACCTTGGAATCCAGCCAATACGGTTCTCCTTGCGTCATCCTGATAATCTGCTCTATTCCAGAGGGACAAGAGTTGCCAATTCTTCTCCAACAAGCCCCAATATCCCTAGCTCAAGCTAGTGCCACCGTTCTCCGCGGATTGCTGGATCCCACTCTAAGCGGCAAGTAAACCCCCAAGGGCCCCAAACCCCACAGCTGTCAAGTGGAGCCACTAAGACGAGCCGAGGTAGAACAATCCGGAGCTTTCCTCGATAATAGCGAAGTTCTAGGCTTACCTGGTATGGATTTTCCTGCGGGTGAAGATAGTGCAACGGCGCTGTGGAGATTGAGCGAACAGTTGATTGCAGGAGTTGAGCTTGAAAAATGTCAATGTTAGGGGACTAGATAGATAGATATGCAAGGCTTTCGGCTTCTGGGGGCCGTGTCTATGCGGGAGGCAACTATGTCAGAGACTCAGACTCAAGTGCTAAATCATAGATAAATTAGTGTGAAATGATTGGGTCCGTTACTCTTGATAAGCGTTGGGGTACTCCCTAGCGGTCTCCAGTCCGCCGAGTCCACATTTCTTCTACTTGGATAGCTTTGATAAGTATACAGATGAAAAGAATTAAAAATAAAACAAAATGTATTTCTGATTGATTTATTGATTTTGTTTGGCATTAAGATAAATAGATAAGAATGGACAATTGGTGCTCTAGATTAGTTCCCCATGATAGTATGAAGCTACACATGTCAGATCAGAAACCCTTGAAGTAAGTTGCCCAATCTAGCAAGTAATCTACCCCCATTATCTGCCAAGTTAATTAGCTTTTTTTTCTTATACGTAGCTTGAACACAAGATAGTAACGGATTAGGTAACAAAAGTGCGGGGAAGCGGTTCCTAAGGTTTAATCGGGATCCAGTTTAAAGCGCCGCAGCTTATCGTCAGGTCTGCATTCCACGCTGCAATTGGTGTCATAGCTCGTACTGATTAGACGGAACTCTTCCGCAAACTTTTAACTTGTCTGTTTGTATTCTTTATTCTTTCTTGTCTCCTAATCTATCATCCTTTGCCGATTTCCCCTCTGATCGGCAAAATACCTAGTTCTTATCATGCTGTGAAACTACTTGGTCTTTACTCAAATACATCCTTTGCTGCAGGGTCGTATCCGCCATCGCCCTGTATTCCTTCTCCCTTTCCAGCCCCTCATATACCGAATATTTGCCCTTTGATGGCTCCGGTAGTCGATAGCTCGGCAATTCCGGGCACAGTAACGCTGGTTGATGTGCAGCATGTTCTACATACGCGACATTTAGATCATGGTGATGGAGATATTGTTCTTATCCCTACGCCCTCTGGCGATCCAGATGACCCCCTCAATTGGAGTCCCAGTAGGAAACTGCTGTCTACGATTTCCGTGAGCGTGTACGTATATATACAGGTCTATGTATTAGTTTGAGCAATTTCGCTAATAGAAGTCTACTTAGATATACATTATTTTCGGGAATCGCTTGCTCGGTCGTCTACTCGGTTCTTACAGAGCTGTCGGAGGAGACCGGTCTTTCAGTCGATACATTGAATCAAGGAACGGGTTATTTGTTTTTATTGGCAGGATGGGGACTCTTGTTTTGGCAGCCTTTTGCCATGCAGTATGGAAAACGAATGACATATATTCTTTCATTGGCGGGGATCTTGGTAAGTCTACAAACCGGATCTGGTAATCAAGCGATACACATGCTCATAAGTTCTTATATAGGGTACTACCATGTGGGGGTAAGTTACGAGCTTAGAAGCACTGTTCATTCGCCACGAGAGACCATATATTGACCCCAACTTAGACCTTACGCGAAAACCCAAGGCCAATGGATCGCTAGATGCGTTCTTCAAGGTTTCTTTACTGCTCCCATCGAAGCACTCCCAGAGATAACAGTCACGGATGTCGTAGGATACTCTCATCTACCACTGAAATTACACCTGAATTTGACTACTAACACAGACAGTATTTTACCCACGAGCGTGGGACCTATATGGGCTTATATGCCTTTTTCCTGGCTGGTAGCAATTACTTCGCCCCAGTCATCTGTGGCTTCATTGCCCAATATCAGGGCTGGAGATGGGTCTTTTACTGGCCTAGCGTTTTCTGTGGAATTGCTATGATCTTCCTCTTCTTTTTCATGGAAGAAACAAATTACGTTCGCGAAGATAATATCCAAGATGCCACCGTTGCTAATGTTCGACTGGCGCCCTCTCAAAGCGCTAATAGTAGCGAGGCGGATCCTGAAAAGGTTCTTTCCTCCGATGAGCCCTCCCCGACTGCAGAAGTTGGCGCGGTATATACAAAGAAACCATACTGGAAGAAACTCTCAATTTTGGGTCCTCGACAAAAACAAAATACCATGTTTCGGAGAGCTTGGCAAAGTTTATATTACTTGTCCTGGCCCGTCATCTTCTATGCTGGGTAAGTTGCTCTCTGACTTGATGGAAATGACATTGCTGACCATTGGATTAGATTCTCTTACGGCTCATATTTGGTCCTTTTTAATATCCTGAACGGAACTGCATCGATAATCTTGGGGGGAGCTCCATACAAATTTGGGTATGTCCTTTGTCATATCACTTTGCACGGAATGTTTAATTAACCAAAAAAAAACCAGATCCTCCATGGTTGGTCTCAGCTACCTAGCATGTTGCCTCGGAGTTGGCATAGGGTGAGTGTCTTAGACATCCGATATTCTTGCCTTCAATACTGATATTGCATACGTAGATCAATATTCACTGGACGATTTAGTGATTGGTTGACAGTCAAGCTTGCTCGCCGCAACAATGGAATTATGGAGGCTGAGCATCGTCTCTGGCCATTCATTGCCTGCCTCTTTCTAGTACCGGGCTCCCTCCTCCTTTGGGGAGTCGGTGCTGCTCATGAAGTTCACTGGTTTGGTCTTCTTGTCGCCATGTGCATGCTCGCATTTACCAACACCTGTGGCATTACACTCAGCGTCAATTACTTGGTTGATAGCTATCGAGAGCTGAGCGGAGTGGCAATGGCAACTGTGATTTTGGTGCGAAATACGATGTCATTCGCTATCGGTTACGGGTAAGTCAAGGATCTCCCCCTATCCAAGACAGTATCACTAACATAAATGACCACAGTATTACCCCATGGGTTGATAACCTCGGATACCAGAATTGCTTTGTATCCGCTGCTTTTGTCGGAATGGCCTGTGCGGCTGTTTTCCTGGTGATGATTAAGTATGGAAAGTCTTATCGTATTCGCAGCCGGGAGAGATACTGGAAGATTGTACAAGAGAACTGGGAGAAGGGAATGGGACACTAAATGCTTGAATCCTATAATAGCAGAAATTCACAATACAGAATTATTCCTTCTCAAATATCCAACTTCAATCTTTCTTCGGATATTCATTGATCTACCAAGATAATCTAGACATATCTCCAAGTCATCTACCTTACAAATATCTCCTATTCTTCCAAAGTTGAAGCCAAACTAATCTTCCCCTCTTCATCATGAACAATCTCTCTCATCTTAACAGATCTCAAATGATCCACCCCATCAGACAACTCACAATCATGATAAAACAAATACCACTTCTCTCGAAACTCGACAATAGAATGATGCGTCGTCCACCCAAGCACAGGCTCAAGAATACGTCCTTGATACGTAAACGGACCCAAAGGCGAAGACCCAATAGCATAAACCAAACAATGCGTATCACCAGTCGAATAAGAGAAATAGTAGGTCCCATTATGCTTATGCATCCACGCCGCCTCAAAGAATCGTCTCTCATGATCATCCGCCGCAACAGGCTTTCCCGACTCAGGCGCCAAAATCTGCAGATCCACAGGCGGCGCAACGAACGAAAGCATATCATCCGATAACTGCCCAACGCGTGGTGAAAGAGCAACCACACCTTCACCCTTTGGTTCCTGCGGTCCAGACTTCGACTCATCGAATATCAACCCGTTGACATCGTGCTCTGAGCTTTCTGCAGTACCAGCTGACCAGCACTGCAATTGGCCACCCCAGATTCCTCCGAAATATAGATATGCCTTGCCGTCTGTGTCTACAAATGATGCGGGATCGATACTGTAGCTGCCGGGGATATATGAAGGCTCGGGAACAAATGGTCCTTCCGGGGTAGAAGAAACAGCCACGCCGATACGGAAGATGCCCTTTGTGTCGCGGGCAGGGAAATACATGTAGTATTTACCGTTTTTCTCAGCTGCGTCTGGGGCCCACATTTGCTTGGAGACCCATGGCACATCTTTGGCTGTGAGGACAACGCCGTGGTCTGTTACGGGTCCGTCGGGGAAGTCCATTGAGAAGACGTGGTAGTCTGTCATGTCGTATTGATCGCCATTGTCGTTGAATTTGATGTCCGTCTCACGGTCGTGGGAGGGATAGATGTAGATTTTGTTATTGAAGACATGGGCAGATGGATCTGCAGTGTACATGTGCGTAACTAGGGGCTTGGGAGACATGGTGAATAGTTTGTGTTCTATGACTGGTCGATAGAAAAGAAAGAAATATAGTTGAAGGCACAAGAATAGATTTAAAAGGGGGAAAACCAGAAAAATTGCAACTATTTGAATAGCTGGCAAATCTTCCATTACTGCCGAGTATACCTAGCCACGTTTGCTTTTATCCGTAGCGGCTAAACAGTGACATTGCGGGGGAAGCCCCGCGTCAAAGGAATCGAGACTCGATCCATAATAGAGAAAGATATACCAGAGCAAAAGAAGTATTTTTCGAGAGTCATTCAAAGGCATATTTGAGCGTGCTGGAACTTAGCCTTTTGATCAAGCTCTCAATGATGCATATGCCAATATTTGACCCTATTACTCTGACCTTTCAAGGTTGTTCTGTCAACAGCCCGCTCTAGAAATGTCTAAAAATGCATAAACAAAGAGAGATGCTATTGTTTCAGTAAAAAGATCAAACAAAGAATATTTTGAAACAATCGACGAAAGAATGAAACACAGATCCGCCGAGAGGAACATAATGATTATTATGATGATGACAGAAAGAGACGCTAACCAATAAAAACCCAGTCTATAAAAGCACACCTCTAACAAAGGTCCAAGCCGCCAGCGCCTCGCGAACAGCCTAATTTGCCTTCTTTTATTTCCACCCGTACGAATGACAGTGATCAGCCTGCGCCTGCGCCAAAGCAGCCTGTCACTTGTACTCCATATACTCCATAATGTGGACCGACCTCTCACTATCTACCCGGATGCCTTTGATAATGTTTGCCATGGCGCTCTCATCCAGCTCCATTAGTGGCGACAAAGCTTCCAAATTGATCTGCAGTGGCTCTGACTGTGGTCTTGGCTCTTCAAAGAAGAGTCCGTGCTCTTTAGTAGGTGATTCACAGCCTTGGAGCCCAATAAAGCGCCCAAAGCGGCGACGCTTGGTCTCGATAGAAACGCCTTGTTCGGCTCTGGCACCGATCCAGGGTTTGTTCATAGGGCGCGGGTAGTGTGAGGTCTCTGGTATCGCGGGGGATATCTGGTGAAAAAACCAGGCGAGATCATCGAGTTGCTCATGAGTGAGGAGCTTATATGCAAGTAATGTATCGGGGAAATCTGCGGGAGCTTCACCTGACATGCAGCCAACAAGAGGCACCAGACTTTGTCCGAGGAACTGGACGAAAGCTTGGAAGTCTGGGTGAGATAGTTGTCGAGGCGGAGGAAGCTGTGAGGAGGCAGCAACTTTTCGTCCAGCCACTGGGAAGGACATGGTATTTTGACGGCTGGGTGAAATCGGAGTGGAAACCATAATGAATATAGAAGTAAGATTGAATCCGATATCCGAAATAAGAATAAATAGAGACACGCTCAAGTATATAAACGGAGATGAGAGTATATTCGCTAGGTAAATCGTGAGAAAATGAATGAACAATCGGTCCAAAGGCGCCGCTCTTATATACCGCCCCAGACACCGAATTGTTATAATATAGTTATAATAATGCCAATGACTTAAACAATCATATGAAACGTCCCGAAATAGCGCTTTGTTGTTTCCAGACACTAAAGCCAACCGCGCTTGTTGTAAAGATTCAAAATAAATTATCCCAAACACCTGGATTCCCCGGTGCTTTGTTTACAAAAGGCAGATATGACACGAGCCACAGTTCTGTGGCCAAACTGCGGCCGAAATGTCTCATACCTGTTGCATCATCGCAAAGCCACAGGGCTGAATCAGAGAGCAAGGGTGTTCATGCCCGATGAAAGATCCGGTTCGTCAGCGGCCGGCGGCAAGCCAACGTACTTATTGATCCAATTCAACACAGTCTTGTGCCACAAAAGGGAGTTTTCGGGATTTATAACCCAATGGTTCTCATCCGGGAATGTGAGAAAGGCGCTGTCGATGCCACGCATTTGTAACACGTTGAATGCGGCTAACCCCTCAGAGATGGGTAGTCGGTAGTCGAGCTCATTGTGAATGATGAGATGTGGTGTCTGCCAGTTTTGCAAAAATCGTGCCGGGTTCCATTGGGCCCAGTTCTCCGGCTTTTTCCACATCGGCCCCTGCAGATCGTGGAGAGGGAAATACAACTCCTCGCTTGACAGAAGCGACTCGACATTGAAAACGCCATCGTGGGTGACCAAAGCCTTGAATTTGCGACCTAGGGGATGACCCTGGATCCAGTTCATCATGTATCCACCATACGAGGCACCCAGCGCGACAGCCCGAGAGGTGTCAACATAAGCTAGGTTTTGCTCGATAAATTCAAAGCCTCTTACGAGATCTTCATAAGGTCGGCCACCCCATTGACCAATGATACCGTCGGTGAACGACTGGCCATAACCAGTGCTACCAGTTGGGTTAGGTGTGATGACAACATAGCCTTGCTCTGCAAACACCGCAGGATTCCAGCGAGTGCTCCACTGGTCGTTCCATGCACCCTGAGGGCCACCATGAATCAGATATGCTAGAGGGTACTTCTCGCCGGGTTTGAAGTCAGAAGGCTTCACAACCCAGGCATGTACTTGGTGGCCTTCTGCTCCTGGGAACCAGATTTCATCTACCTGGGACGCTGAAAGGCCAAACGCCGACCCGCCGCGTCCACTGGAAGAAACCATCTGATGTTCTTCAGGGCTTGATGGGTCAAGGATAGACCAGACGCTATTATCGATGAGACTACTACTAGAGAGGAACAGTTTCGAAGACCCTAAAGCTGCAGGAACCGCATCGTTCACGTATCCCGACCGAGTAAGTCTCTTCAAGGAATCAGGCTTAGACTGCCTGATGTTATCCAGAGAAAGCTGATAGAGAACACCGCGCCCGATTTCTTCAGTTTGGATGAATAACGACTTGTCGTCATGCGAAAACGAAAGGGCAGAAGGACTCAACTCCCAAAATCCCTTGCCGTCTGGAGACTCAAAGACTTCAATCATCTCCCCATTCCAGGGATTTGGAACATACAGAATTCTGTTCTTATCAGATTCATAACCATCCTCTCCCATTGCCAGGAGAGCGATAGAACCTCCATCCGAAGACAGAACAGGGGAAGACATAGCTCCTCGAAGCGCAGCGACTTTGCAAGGTTTGATTTCAGGGGTACCCACACCAGCAATGCTAGTCCATGAGAACATAGGGGCATAATAACAGGAACAGGAGGTATGAGTAGCAGGGTTTAAGCTAGGGTCCTTGCCAACAAAAACAATTGCAGATGGACTAATGTCAAAGTCACCAGTGCCCCCGAAGGGTGGCATTGGGGACTCAACAGCTCCCAATCCAGACACTGCAATCAAATTTGTAAGGCCCGACACAGAATACTTGCCTGCCTGCCTTCGGGCAGGCGTCAAGGCAGCTTGCTCCAGAAGCCCATACCAAATCGAGTTCTTCTGAGGCTCTACATAGGCATCCCAATGTCGTACAAAAAGTGACGTGTATATGCGACCCGTTGTGTGTGATTTCTTGGCATCGTGAGGATTGTAGAGAGACCCATCTGGATTGGCTTTACCACTGACAGCAAAGCCGATCTTGCCTGGCTCGATGATGGTTACTTTCAAGTCCGATACAGGACCCGGAACAGTACCCGCAGTGTAGGTTTTATCAGCTTCGCGCGCATCGCCAACGATAAAGCTAGTGTTCCCATTGGTCTTGGTCTTTAGCCAGACCAATTGATCTTCAGTTCCTAGCCACTGCGGGTTACTCGCACCAGGGTCATTTGTGATTAGGGCAGATCGACCAGTCTCAATTTCGATGACTCGAATTTCATTTGTTTTGGAATGCGATTCGAAAGAGTATGAAGTTTGGGTATAGACTGCAAGGGTACCGGCTGCGTTTGGAATGGCTGATGACCGCCTAGGAGCACCGAGGAGGACCCTGTGCGCAAGAAATGGTTCGTTAGAACTATCACACAAAGCCAGCCGTCGCGTGGAACATCGATTTAGGCTGTTAATGGTTCAGGGATCACTTACTCGGGTGTTAACTTCATGGAGCGGATGGTCATATCACCTTCTTTTCTTTCGGTCCGAGATGATCGCCAGAAAGATAAGATAAGTATTGGATCAGAAATAGCTTGCTAAGCGGAGCTCTTTTAAGCTTCGGCAGGAATTGAATAAGCGAGTTCAAGGGAAACTCTGACAGATACAATGGACCAAAGGAATGGGGAATAGGAGAAAAGAGAAACTGATGGAAGGGGGAATATTGAAATTGAGTCAGCAATAAGTACACGGTGAGATGAAAAGGAAAGAGGGGGTGCACATGTGGAAAAGAGCTTCCCAAGGGGGCTACGCTTGGTTACGTTGGGGTCCACTTGAGGGTCTTCTCAGTTGGGGAAGGTTTGGGGGGCGTCAACGTGACCTACTCCATTTTGCGGGGTCAATCATGATCATCGGGGGGGCCATTTTTACACTATATAGGGGGACAAGATTAAAACCAAGAAATGGTAAAACTCCTTTTATATCCTGATAAGATCGTAACAACAAGATAGTGGAACTATTATTACACAAAAATGAAAATTTTAAATCAAAAATTGAGGCCATGGCCCTTTCCTGTTTATTCCTCCTCCTCTTCCTCGCTCTCGTCCTCGTCCATTCCTTCAGCTGCAGTCACGGAGAATGTGGGGGCCTGATCCACACCGACATAACTATCACTCATCAGGTAAAGCGTTAGATCATGCGTGCCAGGTGTGGGCACAACATATTCCAGACGAAGCTCGAGCTTACGACCAATGGTAACACGCTTGATCGCCAGCAAGTTCTTGGTCTTCTCATCGCCAACCACAAGCCACCAGTTCTCCATCTTCTGGCTAGGGTAGAAGGGCGAGTGGACGACAGTGTCGGGCTCTTCATCTTCCTCAACCTCCCGTTCAATCTTCACCTTCAGGTAGGCAGGATCACCAGATGTAATGCTCTCGGGGTCCTCAACCTCGAAGTCCAGTTCAATGTTGGGGTATTTCTCGTTGGTGAAAGCAGCCGCCTGGGCCAATTGCTTGTTGTTCATTCCCAAACGCTTGACAAGAGTACCGTAGTCCTTGTTTTCCGAGGGGTCCATAGCTTCCATGAATTCAAAGATATCATTGATACTGCGTAGACAAGAAACGTTAGTAAGTGCGTGGGTAGTCAAAACATTTGGATAAACATACTTGTATTCCTTAGCCACCTCAATAGCCTCGGGCGAGAAATGAGGAATCTGCTTGAGTGGACTATCACGGTCCCACATGGCTTGGACAACCATCTGTGACAATTCCATGGCGTTCATAGCATTGATATGGCCTTCAGAGGAAAGGACATCCACACATGCACTGAGCAAGTTGAGAACCTTGCGAATAATGTCCTCCTGGTCCTTGGCAAGATCAATTGGCAACTGCATGCGGGAGAAGTGAGCCTGGAGCAGGACAAATGCCTTGAAGTGAGGGGAGTCAAAAGCGGCCTGCGACATCTTGACTGGCACACGATCGTAGACACGGCGGAGAATGTGGTCCTCGTGGCGACGCATCTGGATAGACTCAAACTCGGTGGCTGATGTAACAATCTCCAGAATACCCTTTAGCTTGGTACGGGCCGAAAGCGACAGCAAGAAAGTCTGCATGGTGATGAAGGAGATGTTGTAGTAAGCGCTGATCATCGCGGCGTTCAGGGGAGACACTGTATCATCTTCTTCGTCCAGGTCAATGATCTTGGCCTCGGACAGCTCCTTTAGTGTGTTCTCAACCAATTCAGACAAGAAAGTGCTGAGTCCTTCGTGGCTAACATCACTGAGGCCATAGAAGCTGGGGTTTGCAAGCAGACGGCGGTAGAAATAAGTGTAGGTCATCCAATCCACAGCATCCTGGGTCGAGGCGACGGTCTTGGTGCTGGCCTCGGTGACAAAGGCATCGTGCAGATAGACCTGGAGATGACTTTCCACTGGCAGAGCCTCACTAAGGAACTTCTTGTAGTAGTCACGTTTGACAGCAGGCACCATCAAGACACCACGTCCGATCTTATCCTGTCCTGGCCGAGAGGCCTTGCCAAACATCTGGAGAATGTCACTGATGGGGTAATCAATGTAACGATGTTCACGTCCATCAAAGAATTGTGTGTTCATAACAATAACCAGATGGGCAGTCAGGTCCAACTCCCAGCAAACTTCACGCGAGGCCAATAGAACCTGGATAGCACCAATGCTGAATAGATGCGAGACGATGCGCTTATCAGTGGGGCTCAATGCCTCGTGGTAATACCCAATACCGTGAGATAGGGATGTAGCAAGAGTCTGCTCTTGGACCCGGCTAAGGAGGGGTGCTAACTCTTCAACATCGGCGTTCAGGAAGCGGTCCTCATCACCATCGATACCGCAAGCCGCTAGCAGATCTATGGCAGTGGATCGAGTCTGCTTGCGACTAGGCACAAAAACTAAAGCGGGCTTGTCAGGAGACAGCTGAAGGATGGACTGATAAGCTGGGCGTGACATCGCAAGCATCAGGGACGGGAAATGAGGGATGGTGAATGACTGGATGTGAAGCTCCAGGGGAACTGGCCGAGCATTCGGGCTGAAGTTGTAGATAGTGTGCTTATTGGCTCCGATCCACTCTCCAATATCACGAGCATTGGCAAGCGGCACACTCAATCCAACAATGCGCATGTCGTTTTCAGTCTGTAGAGCGACGTAGTGCATACGAGAAACAACAACTTCATAGACGTAGCCACCATAGCCACCGAGCATGTGAAGTTCATCAGCAATGAACAACTGCACAGTCTGAACATTCTTGCGTCTCTGCCATTGGCGAGAAAGCACGTCCCACTGGACAGGGGTAGCAAGAACCAGGTCAGCGCGCTCAAGAAGTTTGAGATCAGCAGTCGTCTCGCCAGTAAGCTTGACAATTGTTTTGCCACTAGCAAGGCCACCCAATCGCTTCTCCCAGTCAGCGAGGCGTAAATCTACGAGCTCTTGGAAAGGAGCTACATAGACTGCCCTACCACTGTTTTCGGTTGACCAATGGCGAAGTAGGGCTAACTCGGCACAGACGGTCTTTCCACTGCCCGTTGGAGCACCAATGAAGACATTGTCGTCTGAATCAAAGACGGACTTGAAAACCTGTGTTTGGATCTTGTTGAAGTGTTCCCAGTTGGGATAAAGCTTCTGGTACTCCTCGCGCTTCAGAGCTTTGACAGGCGCACGCTGCATATCAAGCAAAGGTGTGTGAGGGGGGAAACGCTCTGGCAGGACAAGCTTCTGGAAAGACACGGCAATCTTCGTCTCAGAATGCATCCAACGATCAGAGACCAGAGAGATAAAGTAGTTGGGAGGCATCGGCTCAGTAATCGGGACGGTGAACTCAATAAGATGCTCATTCATCTCAGCTTGAGCAAATTCACGTCGAAGCAGGAAGCGATCATGGTATAAAATTTCTTCGCCATCGCAGTCTTCGACCAGGATCCAAAAGTCTTGAGCGTTGCCATGGATGGCATCATCCCAAACAAAGTTAGGGGAAAGGGTCAGCTCGACGCGAAGCAATGAGCGAGTGATAGGTTGCACCTGAGCTTGAACTTCAAGCCGAGGAAATTTGGAAACAAGATCGCAAACAACACGGCCAGCCTTGGGCATACCAAGAAGCTCACCCATGCGTGGCGGATCCAAGTCAAAATACCTGGGCCACGGCACGTCAATACGCTCAGCCTTTTGCAGGATGTCCCTTGGACAACCAGGGAACTGACGCAGAGGAGACATTGTTGGCCACATTCGCTTCTCGGCCATTTTGCAAAGGTCAAGTGCGGTCTTCGCTACGCCAGACCAACCCTTTTTCAGGCAAATCTCGAAGATGGCACGAATGATACGACCAGCGGATTGGGTGACGTAAACCATGTCAGCCATCAAGGCCAACCCATCGAGCTTCAGTCGGGAGATGTAAGCCTGAAGCAGGACATTGATCTTTGCGTGGGGTTCATCAATCGTCTCTTTGACAGGCACGGGGACTCGCCCCAAAAGCTTGCCAAGCTCCAGCTTCTCATCTTGACGTACCGGAATATACTTGAATTCATCGCTCAGTGCGAAAATACGGAAGAGCTCAATCGTGGTGATAGATGGTTGAAGATGCTGAGAATAGGTGAGCATGGAATTGTGGCCAATATAGTAATGAGAAGAAATCCGGCCCAGTTCAGTTGATTGGAGTCGCCCAGTTTTCTTCTCATACTTGACCAATCCAGCTCGCTCGAGCACGGCGGCAGCGGAATGAATGAGGTCGACACGCTTCTGCTCCAGAGCGTCGTCATTTTCGTAATCCGCACCGACGCTATACAGGCCTGGGGATCGCAGCATCCTGACGTAAAGATAACTGTAGCCTAGCCATTCCACACCTTCATCGCGGGTACGAACATTTCCCAGGACAATTTCTGCGTTCAGATTGTCCGCAAGCTTGCTGACAAGCTGAGACTCGATCGGCAATTGCATGTTCAACAGGGATAGGTAATACTGGATTTCTGCTTGTGAGGTAATGATAATACCCTCGCCAAAAGTATCATACTGAGGTCGGCCAGCACGTCCGAGCATCTGAAGAACGTCTTGAGGGCTCAACTCGACCCAGCTACCCTTTTCAGGCGAGTAGACCTGAGTTCCCTTGATGATGACAGTGTGCGCTGGCAAGTTGACACCCCAAGCAAGGGTTGCAGTACAAACGAGAACTTGGATACTGCCATCAGCAAAAAGCGCCTGGACAGAGTCACGATCGGCAAGACTCAAACCAGCATGGTGGATACCCAGACCGTATGGCAAAAGGTCCTTTAGGGAAGCGTCATCAACAGACTCGGCCTCTTCAGACAGAATAGCACGGCTTGCGGCGTCGCTTCGGAGGATTTGGCCAATGGTTTCCATTTCAACGGCCTTGTCTCTGATATATTTGGCCGTTTTTGCTGTTTCTTTTCTTGAGTGGACGAAAATAAGCATCTGGTTTCGATTCTGACCAACTTGTTCCAAGACCTTGTTGTAACAAATGTCATTCATAGTCTTGAGTTGCTTAATGGCCTTCTTATCTGTAACACCAATGAACTCTTGCTTGAGAGGGCAAGGACGGTAGGAACCATCGAAATGGAATACACTCTTCTCTGGATCAGCCCGAAGGAAGTTTCCAACATCGCGGTAATTTGGAAGGGTAGCACTGAGACCAACAATTCGCACGGGGTCACCAGTCTGCTCAACACGGCGAATAGTGCGACTGACAATGCTCTCGAGCACAGGTCCACGATCATCATGGAGGAGATGGATTTCGTCGATAACTATCAGTCGAACAAGGTTGGTGTAACTAGTTTCCGATGCTTTTCTGGTGATTACATCGAACTTCTCAGGAGTAGTGACAATAATCTGAGTGTCGGCAATCTGCTGCTTGGTGAGTTGACGATCACCAGTAAGCTCAGAAACCCGAATTCCGTAGGGCTCAAGACGCTTGCCAAGATTTCCAACTTGCTCTTGAACCAAGGCCTTAAGAGGAGAGATGTATACAATCTTAAAATCGTCGAGCATGATTTCGCCGGTTTCAGGATTGCGGTGTTTGCCGATTTCTCGTAGGATGGTGAGCATAGCAACGTTGGTTTTTCCAGAACCGGTAGGAGCACAGACAAGCATGTTGCCATCATCGTGGAAAGCTGAGGGGTAACATTTGGTCTGCACCCGGTTAAGCTCCTTGGAGCTTCCAAATCCAACACGAGCCCAATCAGGGAGCTCTGTAGTGGGGATGTTCTTCTCTCCCGGCTCTCTCTTGGCTTTGGGTGGGGGTACATGGATCTCCTCATATCCCTTGAAGGTGCGCTTTGTGGAGCCTTGGGGAAGCTTAACATTAGGGTTGGTCATAAGGTGATTTCCTTGGTGGAAAACAAGATTCTCGAGGTTAATGAGCTTCTTGGGCTGCAGACCACCAATTAATCCGCCTTCCGTTGTAGGCTTCTCGTCTTGCTGTGGGGCTGAAGGTACATCAACATCCATCAAATCCAGCTTCATCTTCTTCTCCGGGCGATCGGCAAGCTCATCACCAGCGGTCTTTCCGCGAATTTCGTCCAAGATAGAGCGATGACCAGCCTCAACCATTTGACTTTCCACGAGGTTACGAGCATCAGCATCTTCAGCAACCTGCTTCCAGCGCGTAACCCAATTGACCTTATCACGATTTGTCACTAGCTTTGCAACAATATCGGCATGCTCGTAGTCGAAAAGCTCCATCAGGTCATTCTCAACATCACGGAGAGGCCGTTCAGAGCCATCTTCTGTTTGGCCACCAAGAATATCGAGGGCTTCTTGTGTCTTTTCTTGTTGGATATGGGCATCTGAGTACAACGCACCGATTTGCCGTTGCAACCAGTAAGCGTCGATCTCGTGAGCAGGAATCTTGAGTCCGGCTTTATCGCCAGCTTTATTATCGCGATCGAGGCCGCCGTCGATGACCATTTCATCTCCATCCGCTTGTTGAACAGCTGAATCATCGGCATCGGGTTGATCTTGCTCATCTGCTTCATCTTCGTCGCTGTCCTCGTCTCGGATTTCGTCCATAGTGCCCATTCGCTCGTCATCTTCATCTTCCTCGTCAAAAACAACAGCAACACCTTGGCGTTCATCAAGTTCAGCGTCGGCATCATCGAAACCACCATCCATATCCTCGTCCTCGTCTTGTGCGTCGTAGTCTGTGATTTTCTTGCCGAGATTCACCAGCTCATTGAACTCTTTGGGGTTCATCGAGCTTCCCAGAAGGTCGTCAACTTCTTTTTTCTTATCGAAATCCTTCATATCTTCGTCTTTAAGGTATTCCAAAACGGCGTCGGCGGCACTTCGAACGACTTCGTGGGGCACATCACCCAAATGGCTTCCGGTAATTGTCAAAATAAGATCGTAGGTCGCCCGAGTCGCGGGTGTTCGAGGGCGGTATTTCAAGCCTTCAACGAGGGCATCGGCGGCTGAGAGGATACCTTGGCCACGGAATTGTGCTGGTTGACCACGGCGCTTTTTCTGTTCACGAGATAAGACATCTTCACCCTCATCAATTGCACCCCGCTCAATATCTGTAGAGACGGTTTTCTTTTTCGACTTGGGCGCATCTTCGCGTGCTATGCGTGAGCCCATTTCTCGAATACCAATGCGACCTGCCAGAGACTCAGGGTCTCCGGTGGCCTCATCATTGGTTCGGCTGATAAAACGACGGTCCGCCTGGAGAACCAGGTTGGACATCGCCGAGTACTTATACTGAGAAATATTTTGGTCCGCCATCGTGGTCGTGGAGCGAGTGACTCGCGAAAGAGATTAGGAATAAAAAAGAGAAAAAGAGTGTCTCGCGCGACTTGGCTCGGCTTGAATGCGCCGATCTTAAACCACGCCGCCGCGAGAAAAATCAAGAATGAAGGGTATTCAAACGTTTAAACAGTTGCACAAACCTGACTCATCCTCCGGCCGCAAGTAGAATGACTTGATTGCAAGGGAGAAATGAGGGCCAGGATTGGGTTGGGAGGTTAATACCTTTGGTGAGAAGAAGCTCGGGAAGATTTCGGTGGCGAAGGCGGAAGGATGGGGAGCTTTCTGGTTCTGCCGCTTCACATACCAAGTTCCTCTTGCTTGCGACGCAACAATGCACATAAATGGTATAAACGGTGGGCTAACCTTGCTGCGGACTCGTTTGAAAGTTTCGCCATGTCCTAAAACCAGGAAGACACTCGTTCCGGCTTACAGATGCCAAATCCATCGAACTATATGCCATCATGCGCGTCGAGCTGTACCCCTACGCGTCGCCGCCAGCGCGCCGTCAGATGGAAGTCGAAGAGGCGCCAAATCACAAGCTACAGTTCAATCGAAGGATCTTCCACAGGGTGTGGTGAAACTGGAGACATATGATAATGGAGCTGATGATGCCCCTCGATATCCTACTGTGGTTCAAGGGCATCGCAATAATATGCAAAAGTTTAAGAACTGCGTTATATTGACTCGAGTTGGAGGATTTTATGAGGTACAGATCAACCACAACTTAGTGCATGGCATGATAACTTACACGACATATAGTTGTACTTCGAACAAGCTGAAGAATTTGCACCATTGCTCAGCTTGAAGCTAGCGTTCAAGAAAACCACCGCCGGGCCAGTTCCCATGGCGGGTTTCCCCTTTTTCCAATTAGATCGCTTCCTCAAAATTCTTGTTCAAGACCTCAACAAATATGTGGCTATTAGTGAAGAGTTTGCCCATGAGGTAGAGGACAAAGCTCGATCCGGGGGTTTGATGTTCGATCGCAAAGTGGCCAGGGTCATCACCCCGGGCACTTTGATTGATGAAAAGTTCCTTGACCCATCTGAGAACAATTTCCTGTTGGCTATATACCTGGATGTCCCTGCGCTAGAAGTTGAATCAAGGCAGAATGTTGACCCGCAGGCCTCACAGCATGTGTTGTCCTCCGTACCTCAGCGTGTAGGACTATCGTGGTTAGACCTGTCAACTGGAGACTTCTTTACGCAACTAACAACGGCTCAAATGTTACCGTCGGCAATTGCCAGAATCGGAGCACGCGAGATTCTGGTAGATCAAAATGTTCAGGAAAGTATTGGACAAGAGTTGCAACAGCTGTTTGGGCATGAGCATCGCCTTGTCTCGTTCTTCCAATTCCCGAAAGAATTCGAGCCAATGTCAAAATGGGACACAATGCTAGAAGCGCCAATTCCGGTAAACACACATGCATCCTTCACCCCGGAAGAAGTAGCTGCCGGCTACAGTCTATTAGAATATATCCGAGTGCAATTGCAGGGATCAAATCTCAAACTCCAGCCTCCGCGCCGGAGGCATCTCGACGAGTCGATGAGTATTGATCGCAGTAGTCTTAGGGGACTCGAAATACTCGAAACTTCAAGAGACGGGTTTGGGAAGGGAAGTTTGCTCCATGCCGTCCGTAGGACTTCCACAAAGAGCGGTGCCCGTCTTCTACGCGATCGACTCAGTAAGCCAATTCAGATCGATTTACATATGTCACTGCTAACATAACCTCAAAGCATCTCCGTCCACGTCTCTTCTAGTTCTCAACGAAAGGCTTGACCTAGTTTCGATATTCATCGAAAACGAAAACCTTCGCGATAGCGTGATTCGATTACTTAAACGAAGTTATGACTCTCAACGATTGGTTCAGAAATTCGCCATGGGAAAGGGAGATCCAGATGACTTAATTTGTCTTTCTCGAGCGATTGAAGCCTCCAAGGGAGTTAAGCAGGTTCTTTCTGAGCACGAACGATTGCTGGAATTTGATACTACTTCCGGTGTCAAAAACAGTCTCAATTCCATGATTTCACGACTTTATTTGCAAGGGCCGGCCGCTCTCGCTGATCAAATTCTGTCAGCTATCGACGAAGAAGGGGTGCTCCAGCAGCAACGCATTCAAGACAATACCGCCGCTGAAGCAGCCAGCCTAGCACAAGAGGTTGCTGTGAACGAAGGCACATCGAGCGAATTGCAGTCGTTGCCCAAAAAAGTCAGGACGAAAAGTGGTGACCAGACAGTAGCTGAGTCTGAAAATGGAGAAATGGAGACATGGATCATGAGACGCAACGCCAGTGACATCTTGAACACTCTCCATACGGAGTTGGAAGGTCTGTTGGATGACAAAATCGCATTGATCAAACAACTACGGGACTATGTTGGGTCGTCTGCCCTCAATCTGAAGTGGACGCCCGGTCTGGGACACATCTGCCATGTGAAGGGTGCAAAAATTTCCCAGCAATCGCTTGAAGAACTAGGAGTCACCCGAAATGTCTCGTCGACTAAATCAACGCGATCTTTTTATCTCCCAGCATGGACAGAGTTAGGAAACAAGATGGATCGCGTGAAAACACAAATACGGCAAGAGGAACAAGCAATATTTGAGCGTCTTCGTCGTGAGGTGATCTTGAATTTGGTGAAGATTCGCCGCAATGCGGCAGTCATGGATGAGTTGGATGTTGCTTGTTCTTTCGCAACACTGGCTCAGGAGCAGCAAATGATACGACCTATTCTCAACGAAGGGACTACCCACAAGATCGCGGGTGGGAGACATCCAACAGTCAAACTCGGACTTGAAGAGCAAGGTAGATCCTTTGTGAGCAATGACTGCTTTCTCGGCGGTCAGGAACGAATCTGGCTGATCACAGGGCCAAACATGGCAGGCAAAAGTACATTTTTGCGCCAGAACGCTTTAATCACCATCCTTGCACAGGTAGGTTCATATGTGCCTGCGGCGTATGCCGAAATTGGCATTGTGGATCAGATATTCAGTCGAATCGGCGCAGCCGATGATCTGTTTCGTGATCAGTCTACGTTTATGGTAGAGATGCTTGAAACTGCTGCCATTCTGAAGCAAGCTACCCCGCGATCCTTTGTTATCATGGATGAAGTTGGTAGAGGGACCACTCCCGAGGATGGTACAGCTGTTAGCTTTGCCTGTCTTCATCACTTGCATTATCACAATCAGTCTCGCACTCTTTTCGCTACTCATTTCCACGGCCTTGCAGACATGACGCAGAAGTTTCAAAATCTTGAAAGATACTGCACTGACATTAAAGAAACAGCGACAGGCTCTTTCTCATTCGTTCATCGTCTTCGGAGAGGCGTCAACCGTGAATCACATGCGTTGAAAGTCGCACAGTTGGCTGGTCTTCCCCAAGAAACCATTGAACTGGCTACTAGTGTGCGGGACGAACTGATGAATGAGAAGCATTCATTGCCAGCTAACAAACCATAACATTGCTTATATCAGGGGTATTCCAGTGTGTGTCCAAACCACTGGATAGTGAACACCCTTTTTGTTATGCTGCTCTATATCCTCGACCTCACCACGAACCACATAAAGTGTCTCTTAAGTATAGTAGCCCCGACATTTTTGTACAATCCTCAGAATTCTATGTATAAATAAAATTACTAAATATCAATCGTCCCTAATTTCCAGATTTATGAGATCCTTTGAATTATACTATCACCGACACATTCATCAGACCTTCAAGTTGGACCCGGAGCCCTAGTAATAGGGATCCTTTTCTTCAGGATTGTGACTCGTGAGTCACTGGTCTGCGTTTCTATGTGGGTTGAAGAGGTAGATATCATGAAGAAAAGTGTACCAAATCCATCTCCAAAGCTTCATGGCTAAACATATGGAGCAAAATGAATTGGTGAGTTGCCTTGTATCTATTAATATGAGACAATGTAATAAACGTACATCATGGCATTATCGTCGAAAAGTTCCAAATAATGCATCAGGGAGAACTTGATCAAATGTCAGAAAGTTCATATTGATGTTGTTTGTTAATCATCTGGAATCAATCATTTGTCTTCCTTGGCAGGAACAAAAATGGCGTATATGCGAAGGTCAGAATATATAACCACAGCATATACTCTCCTCAGTTGGGCTGAGCAGTAGTTGGGTTGGCATTTATGAGCCCAGCGCTCAAGTCATTGATCTGACCGGGAATTCTCCGTGGCAGATGCATCGAAGAGTTTGTACGAGAACAGCCAGTGGCCACCAGTACCTTTCAACTAGACCCAAGTAAGATGGTTCATTTAAAAGATAGTGGCCATTGGTAAGTGTTCATTTCGGGACGCTCAAATATGAATGGAAAAGGCAGTGCGCAAGAAACGCTCTCAGCTTGCATCCGCTTCGCCCGCTTCCAGGCGAGCTTTTTTCGCACGCCGCTTCAATTCCCGCTTCGATAATGGCTTCTCAGCTTCCTCATTGACTGCCTCGGAACCGATAGAAGCTTTTCTTTTCAAGTTATCGGCGCCTTTGTCCACCTCAGATGACACCTTCGCATTGGGACCACTTTTTTTTGTTGGCGCGGGTTTCTCGACGTTGACCTTCTCTCCACCGTGTACGATATCAACGATTCCCCGCCAGCTAGTTCGCTTCAGCTTGGCTAACGCGGTCACTTTCCGCGCCTCTTCACATATTGCCTCCTTGCCGCGTTCTTGTGACAGACCCCAGACGCAAGTCAGATTGATCACATCCCAGGGAGCTCGTAAGCCCAATGTCTTCCGGGCTTCACTTGACACTATGATGCCGCGGCCGCGTGTTGCCCGAACCAACGACATAGCATTCCCAATAAGGTTTCGACGAGCATCAACCCCGCTTCCAGTAACTCCAGGGCCATAGCAGATCTCGAGACGAACTCCACGTGACACTGCAGCAGATAGCATCTTGAATTTGAAGTGGTATGGAAGCCGAACGGAGAGGTCAAGTGAGATAATATCACATTCTAAATTTGTGCAAGCGTTAAGGAGGGCCTTTTCGTTGGTGGGTCGCAGAGCAATCAAATCGTAGGACTGGGTCAGATTATTAAGACGCTGGTTCTGAGCCGGGTCGGCGAGGATCAAGTTCAATCGGGTTAAGAGTTGTAGAGTTTTAGGTGGATTTGGCGGGCTTGATGGGGGCGCAAGGACCGCAGGAATTTTTCCATTGATTGTTTGGGAGAGTGCAATAGTGGTGTAGCCCACTGGAAGAAGTCAGGTCAATACATCATGCGCACAGGTACTAGCCATGTGCTAGGAAGGTCGGTAAGATGACTTACGTTCAGCCAGGAAATTCAGGGTGTGCGGCACCTCTGGATCATCCGGGCTATATGGGACATTGAGGTCATAAAACATGACTTTTTGTGGCCTCTGAAAGAAATAAAGAGGCAGCTTAGGCCGGGTCAAGACTCGAAGATTTATCGCAGACGCGAGCTTCAAAAAGTCACGATACTGTCCGAAAGAGGAAATTCAAATCATCGGGAAATCGATATTCCGACAGGCCACACTCTAACTGTATTCGGACTGCTCTCCACACAGCGATCCCGTGACATAGCGGAACAGCAGATCTCGCTCTCATAATAATATCTCCCCCTCCATTACCCATTGCTTTCAGGACCGATCGATCGAACCGCTGAGTTCGGGCTGGTCAGTTGCTGGGCCTTCAAATTACACTAGTCATCCTTTTCCTTCTTCCCCCGATCACTTTCGCATCCGTCCTTGGTCGTGACCCCGCTTAAAACCCCGCCGCATCTGATTTCGATTGTGGGCAGACTCGGAAGCCGTCTGCGATCATTATGGCGCGCGTCTATGCTGATGTCAACGAGCATATGCCTCGTTCCTACTGGGACTATGACAGTGTGAACATTTCTTGGGGTGTCTTGGAAAACTACGAGATTGTGCGCAAGATAGGTACGGTGCCTCTGATTGGAGCCATCCATCCCGGAGAATAGCGGTATCACCTGCGTCTATACCTCTGGCGTGTGGGGTCACTGCCTGATCGACCTTTCACTGACTATATTTCTCATAGGCCGAGGGAAATACTCCGAGGTATTCGAGGGCATCAATGTCGTCAACTACCAAAAATGTGTCATCAAGGTTCTCAAGCCCGTCAAGAAGAAGAAGATTAAGCGTGAGATCAAGATTCTTCAGAATCTTGCTGGCGGCCCGAATGTTGTCGCTCTGCTGGATGTAGTACGGGACAACCAAAGCAAGACCCCCAGCTTGGTCTTTGAGGCGGTCAACAATACCGATTTCCGGACCCTCTACCCCCGCTTCACGGACTATGACGTGCGTTTCTACGTATTTGAGCTACTGAAGGCGCTTGATTTCTGTCACAGCAAGGGTATTATGCATCGAGATGTGAAGCCTCACAACGTTATGATCGACCATGAGAAGCGCAAGGTTCGTCAATCCATCTAGATATATATATATATATATATATATTTACATATATAGCCTTGATCTCCTGGTAATTTTGGTGAACTGACATCTTTCCAGTTGCGATTGATCGATTGGGGTCTGGCAGAATTTTACCACAAGGGCACAGAATACAACGTCCGTGTGGCCTCCCGATACTTCAAAGGACCCGAGCTGCTTGTTGATTTCCAAGAGTACGACTACTCTTTGGACATGTGGTCCCTCGGAGCAATGTTTGCGTCCATGATTTTCCGCAAGGAGCCTTTCTTCCATGGTAACAGCAACTCAGACCAATTGGTGAAGATTGCCAAAGTTCTTGGCACTGAGGAGTTGTTTGAGTACCTGGACAAGTATGATATTGAGCTGGACCCACAGTATGATGAGATTCTCTCGCGCTTCCCTCGCAAGCCGTGGCACTCGTTTGTCACTGCTGAAAACCAGCGCTTCGTTAGCGATGAGGCTATCGATTTTCTCGACAAGCTCCTGCGCTATGACCATGCTGTATGTTGCATCAATATCCGCTTTCCGTATTTTTCACTAACCATGAGTCCTAGGAACGTCTGACCGCCCAAGAAGCCATGGCACACCCATACTTCGAGCCAGTTCGTGCTGATGCTCGCAACAATGCTTCTCAATCTTGAATGCCTTTTACGTGCTGATGATGGCTTCCTTATATTATCTCTGTGGTTTTTCGATTTCCTCTAATGCCCAACTTTTTCTCTATCTATACCTCACACTGCCATCAGAATAAGCATCTGGTTTTCTGAAATTCCCCCCTCCCTTTGTCTGAATTTAAACCATACCGCTGCGAACGGTGCATGATCGCGAAAGCCGAGGGAGAACGTTTGATGCAATGACCTAAGTATCTCTTCACTGGGTCTGCTCACCTCTCACTGAATGAAGAGTGTCTCCAGTGGATGACCGACTCCCGAACGGAGACGACGTTGACGACAAGACATGACCTCTAATTTCCTTGGACCCATTAGGTCTATACCGCCCCGGTCCTATGGGCGTGATAGTGAGCGCAATAAATCAGTTGATGTTTTAGAGCGGGAATGATTTCTCTCCCATATCTGTCTAATTGTACAGCGCTGCTTTCCCTGTCTTCGCCATTTCTCTTATATCTCTCGTCGCTGGTACGGTGTTCTGGCTATCTCTCTCTGTTCATTAGTTCTGTTTGTTTGTCCTCGTCCTTCGTATTTTACATCCATGGTTTTCGTGGCTCTTTTACTACTTCCTGCACAGTTTTTCCTGGAGTGTCGGGCTTAGGAAGGGTACGTATGTTATATGTATGCTGTGACCTTGTCCACGAGAGAGGATTTGAAGAGATAAATGCAATTTCAAATTTCCGGAAACGTCAAAGACTTACCCCATGCTTTGAGTGTATTAATTGGTCTAAGTGTTCTAGGACTGGCTAGGCTATACTAGTACATACATACTTACTCCGTAGTAAAGCCCCAGCGTAGATCAGATCGCGTGTTGGCACCAGCGCCATCACGTGAGCTCAATTTGAAATTAGTCGCAGGAATAGTCGATCTTCAAATTGTTGATGCAAAAGATTATGCGACAACAAGGAAATATCCGATAAGCACATGCAGACTTCAATGTTGAAATTCTTGTGTCCTTATACTCTTTGAGTCATAGTCCTGCAAGTATTGCAAGCGTCCCCACCGATCCTCAGTTGAGCCCCGCCTTCTCATTCGTTGCTTCTGGGTGGAAATTTAATTTGCCCGCGTCTCGCACAACCAACCCCTCCTTCGAACGTCCTTTTTGTCCGCAACTCCCTCAAGATACTTATTCGGCGATTCGTGGCGCGATCGGCGCCTTGGAGATTCACTCCGCAATATCGATCATTTTCCAGGATGGCTCAGAACTCTGCCTCCCAACTCCCCAGTGCGTTCTACCCTCTCAAGAAAGACTGACGCCGCGACAGCTCATTGACATCATGAAATAGCTGGGGAATCCAATGCCCCCGCCCAGCAACCTCAACAGGCTGGCCAGGACGCTTTGGCCGCCCCTAAAGTGAAGACCGAAAAGGAGCGTACGTCAACCCCGCGCAATACACGATTCATTCCAATTCTACGCCGATCCAGATAACAACCATGAGACAATTTCGCTGACTTCGGAATTATTTAGTCGAGCGCGAGCGCAAGAAGGCTGAAAAGGCCAAGAAGTTTGCTGAGAAGAAGGCTAAGGCTTCCACCGCTCAGCCTGCTGCCCCCAAGGCCGAGAAGAAACCCAAGGTTGAGAAGGAGAAGACCACCGACGCATATGACCCCGCGACTATCGAGGAGGGACGTCTCGACTGGTGGGAAAAGCAGGATCTCTTCAAGCCCGAATGGGGTCCTGATGGCAAAGTTAAGCCCGAGGGATCCTTCGTCATCCCCATTCCTCCACCCAACGTTACCGGTTCCCTACACATGGGTCACGCCTTGACCAATGCTCTTCAAGACACCATGATCCGCTGGCAGCGTATGAAGGGTAAGACCACTTTGTGGCTACCTGGTATGGATCATGCCGGTATTTCAACACAGAGCGTTGTGGAGAAGATGCTGTGGAAGAAAGAGCAGAAGACCCGTCATGATCTTGGACGTGAGGCCATGACCAACTTGATCTGGGACTGGAAGGATCAATACCACAGCAACATCAAGAATGCCCTGCGAAGATTGGGTGGTTCGTTCGACTGGTCTCGTGAGGCCTTCACCATGGATCCTAACCTGTCCGCCGCTGTCACCGAGACCTTTGTTCGTCTTCACGAAGAAGGTATCATTTACCGTGCCAACCGTCTCGTCAACTGGTGTGTTGCCTTGAACACATCACTCTCCAACCTCGAGGTTGACAACAAGGAGATCGAGGGCCGCACTCTTCTAGATGTGCCTGGCTACGAGAAGAAGGTTGAGTTTGGTGTTTTGACCCACTTCTGCTATGAGATGGATGGCAGCAAGGAGCGTATCGAAATTGCTACTACCCGCCCTGAGACCATGGTGGGAGATACTGGTATTGCTGTTCACCCTAATGATAAGCGTTACGCGCATCTTATTGGTAAGAACGCTCGCCACCCGTTCATTGACCGTCTCCTGCCCATCGTGGCCGATGACGGTGTCGACCCTGAATTCGGTACCGGTGCCGTGAAAATCACACCGGCTCATGACTTCAACGATTTCAACCGTGGAAAGCAGCACAACCTGGAATTTATTTCCGTCATGAACGACGACGGAACCTTCAATAAGAACGCCGGTCCTTATGCTGGTATGAAGCGATTCGATGCTCGTTACCAGGTCATCAATGACCTTAAAGAGAAGGATCTCTATGTCAAGTGGGAGCATAATCCCATGAAGGTGCCTCGTTGCGCTAAGTCCAACGATGTGATCGAGCCTATCCTCAAGCCACAATGGTGGATGAAGATGGAGAGTCTCGTTGGCCCTGCCATCAAGGCTGTCCGGGATGGCGAGATTATTATTCGCCCCGAGAGCGCAGAGAAGAGCTATTTCCGCTGGATGGAAAACCTCAATGACTGGTGTCTATCCCGTCAGCTCTGGTGGGGTCACCAGGCCCCCGCCTACTTCGTGAAGGTTGAGGGCGAAGAGAATTCCGACAGTGACGGTAACTTCTGGGTCACCGGGCGAACCGAGGATGATGCCCGTAAGAAGGCTGAGGCTAAGTTCCCTGGTAAGAAGTTTGAGCTGGTGCGCGATCCTGATGTTTTGGACACCTGGTTCTCGTCTGGTCTCTGGCCCTTCTCAACCCTGGGATGGCCTAACAAAACCCACGACTTTGAGAACCTCTACCCTACCTCTGTTTTGGAGACCGGTTGGGACATTCTCTTCTTCTGGGTCGCCCGTATGATTATGCTTGGTATCAAGTTGACTGGGAAGGTGCCCTTTAAGGAGGTGTACTGCCATTCCCTCATTCGAGACTCTGAAGGTCGCAAGATGTCCAAATCCCTCGGTAATGTTGTCGACCCTCTGGACGTCATGGAAGGCATTCAGCTGCAGACTCTTCATGACAAACTGCTGGTTGGTAACCTCGCTGATAAGGAGGTCGCCGCTGCTACTAAGTATCAGAAGAAGGCATTCCCCAAGGGAATCCCCGAGTGTGGTGCCGATGCATTGCGCTTCGCCCTTGTCTCCTACACTACTGGTGGTATGTATTGTCTACCCTTTTTAATTTCCTTATTACATAAATCTAATTATCTCTTTCCAGGTGGTGATATTGCTTTTGATATTCAGGTTATCTTCGGATACCGCCGTTTCTGTAACAAGATTTACCAAGCTACTAAGTTTATTCTTGGTAAGCTCGGAGATGACTTTAAGCCTCAGGCCAAGGTCGCCAAGACTGGCCATGAGTCTCTGTCTGAACGCTGGATTCTTCACCAGTTCAACGCTGCTGCTAAGGAAGTGAACGAGTCATTAGAGAAGCGTGAATTCTCCAACGCCGCCAACGTCAGCTACCAGTATTGGTATGGCCAGCTTTGTGATGTGTTCATTGAGAACTCCAAGTATCTCTTGGCTGAGGATGCTTCGGCCGAGACCCAGGAATCTGCCAAACAGACTCTTTACACCGCGCTTGAGGGTGCACTGGCTTTGATTCATCCTATGATGCCCTTCGTAACTGAACATCTCTGGCAGCGTCTGCCCCGCCGACCTGAAGACAAGACAATCTCCATTATGAAGGCCAAGTTCCCCGAGTACCAGGTCGAGTTTGACGATCCCGCTGCCGCAGCTGCGTATGAGCTTATCCTGAACACATCCAAGGGCATTCGCTCCATCTTGGCTCAATACGATGTCAAGACCCAGGGCGATATTATTATCAAATCTGCCAACTCTACCAGCCAACAAACTATCTCCGAGCAGATGACCAGTATCAAATCCCTGGGTGGCAAGACTTTGGGTGAACTCACTCACGTTGGCCCTGATGCCCCGACACCCTCTGGTTGCGTTGTGGTTCCCGTCGGTTCCGATGCTGCTGTCTACCTTCGTGTTTCCAAGGAGGTTGCCTTGGACCAGGAAGAGAAGGCCAAAGCTGCCCTTAACAGGGCTCTTGAGACTGTGCGCAGATCTCAGAAGGTCATGAGTGCTCCTTTGTATCAGGAGAAGGTCAAGGCCGAGGTTCGCGAGCAGGAGGAGAAGCGCTTGCGGGATGCCGAGAGTGAGGCTGCTCGATTGGAAGAGCAGATCAAAGAGTTTGAGAAGCTTCGCTTGGAATAATTTTCCAGCCAAAGAAATACATAAAAAGAAATTCAAGATGTCAAATATAAGAATTCAATTCAATCTTTATCTATTTTAATAATATGGCCAAAGTTGTGTACGTGGATCGGGTGAGAAAAAACCTGTTGTTTCGAGCATGAATGCCATATACTAGTTCAAACTCATTCAAAGTATTCAATTATTCCAATTATTCTATTTCCCGCCCCCATTATTCCCATTATTTCTGATAGTACTGGTGCCAACACGACATTTCAATAGTTTGACCGTCTCAAGGTTCTAAGCTTATCGGCTTTGCGGCCGACAGTAGGCTCTTATCGATAAGCGTGCCAAGCCTTCCCCCCAAAACTTTTCTGCGTTTTTTACTCCGAATCTTCTTCCAAGAAAAAAAAAGGAAAAAGTCACAGCCACCATTATGTTGCGCGAAGTGTACGTATCCGGATTGATCGAATTTCTTACTCGTCTGACTTATAACATTCTAGTAAACCCAAGAACCCGCGCACTGCGCGTATTCTTAAGGCGCGGGAGCCTCAACTCATTGAGGGTCCCAAGAAGACTCTATTGCTGCACGGCACCAAATGCCCCCAAGCTCTCGACACCGTTCTCAAGACCTTTAACTCCCTCACAAAGCCAAACTCCGTACTATTCCACAAGAAGAATGCGAATGTCCACCCCTTTGAGAACACCGAGAGCCTTGAATTCATGGCCAACAAGAACGACTGTGGATTGGTAGTCTACGGAAGTAGCAACAAGAAGCGACCCAACTGCGTTACACTGGCCCGAATTTTCGACTCACAACTCTTGGATCTGTGCGAGCTGCTTCTCCTGCCACCAGCAGACGGTAGTTCCATTCCCCCTATCAACGAACTCGTCATGCACGTTGGCCAAGGACTGCGCCCAATGATGCTCTTCGCTGGAAGCCCATGGGACGACCCGACATCCTCTGCGCACGTTATGCTGAAGAGCTTCTTCCTGGATTTGTTCAAGGGCGAAGAAACCGACCGTATCGACGTTGAGGGTCTCCAGTATGTCATGATGGTTGGAGCGGAGGAGGCCCGCGAGGGTCTGTCACCTATTGTGCACCTGCGCTGGTACAAGGTGGTTACCAAGCGTAGTGGACACAAGCTTCCGCGTGTTGAGTTGGACGGAATCGGTCCCAAATTCGATTTCAAGATTGGACGCACACGTCCTGCTGCGGCCGATCTGATGAAGCAGGCCCTGAAGCAGGGCAAGCGACCCAACGAGGAGGGCAGGACGAAGAAGAACATCACTATGGATTCTATGGGTGACAAGGTTGGCCGTGTTCACTTGACCAAGCAGGATCTGAGCGACCTCCAGACCCGTAAGATGAAGGGTTTGAAGCGTCGGGCTGATGGGGAGTCCGATGAGGGCGAGGATATGATGGATGTGGATGATGATGATGATGATGAGATCTCCGAGGATGAGGGCCACAAGCGGGCTCGCACAAACTAGACTTGATCTTCTTGCATTGTTGTAACTTCTTGTCCAGGCGTTCTCTTTGGGCCGGTTTAGGGTTTGTGCTTTTTTAATGTCCGCCATTCTTTGCAGGTGGAATATCAGGTACCGACATGGAAAAGTATGTTCTATATTGGACTATGATCACAAAATACAGCCATATACTTAAATGTTCTCGTTCTTCACCATTTAGATATAGAATACCAAAACTAAACCATTGATTATTGATGCTTTCTATGTTATATTAATGCTGCGTACTCTATATACTAAGAACACACGTGACCATGACGTCGGCCTGCTCGGCATCCTCTCACATGCCGAGGCCCTTTTCACTCGCGCTGGTCCGAACCCAAGTGCCGTCATTCCCTATTCTTCTTCCCCATATTCTTCTTCTTTCTGTCTTTCACCTAATGACCTGGATCGAGCTCAAGACTTATCACTGTGGTGGAAATCCAAAGTAGTCCTCTTCATCCAAGTCCGACCTCCCGCTGAGGTCTTGCGACGCCATGGATACACTTTTAGTGAGTAATTGTCCCCCCGCCTCAAGCACGTGTCAATCAGGTCGACTAACTAAAGAACCTTACAAGACACAACTAGATGCCCTCGTCCTCAAGCCTGAGCTTGCTCCATTCTTATCGCTACTCAAGGGCGCTCGTAATGGCATCGTCTATGGATCGAAGGTGCGGTTTCCGCATGCGCTGGTGTACGTCCGACTTCCGAAGCTTTTAAACCGAGCAGAAAGCTCGGGAAAACAATCGTGGGAACTGACGATGGTATCAATAGCATGATCTTTCTTTTTCGATCGGGAACGTATGTACTCAAGTCTTTCAAGTTGTTGCGGCAAATGTCAAGTTTCCCGTCGGGCTAACGATTCAACGTATAGATTCCGGGAAAAGGCCAAGCTCGTCCTCAACGCAACGCGCCAGCATGCGCGCAATCTTTCCACATTTGCAATCGTTTACAAAGCCTCGATGATCATTCTCAGGAATATCAATCCATCAGGCGTCGGGAAAGAGGGACGGTACGATAGCTTTGTTGCTGGTTTGCTGGGTGGATATACAGTCTTCGGACGCCAACCGGGGAGTGTCAGCCAGCAGGTATGAGTCCAGAACGATCGTCCGGTTCCAATTTGAGGGAATCTTTGCACTTCAAGCAAGCTAATTGAGGTTTAGATTGTCATCTACGTTTTCGCCCGTGTGATGCTCTCTCTAGCCAAGCTCGCCGTCGAGCCTAACATGCACCCCCTCTCCCCTCTTGTTACTCCTGAGGCACGCGCCAAAATCTACGAATATGCCTGGCCTGCATTCGCCAGTTTCACTTGGGCGTTCGTCATGTACATCTTTCGATGGTACCCGGATACCCTGGTGTCCAGTTTGCGTAGTAGCATGGTCTATATGTACGTCACCATGTTCTACTTGCATCTTCATCTTACTCTTTGCACACTCATATGGCATACTCATAGCCATTTACACCTACACTATCTGTTTTTAGTAATTCTGACGCTAACAACCTCGCCATCTTTACAGCTACGCGGACTCGGACCATTGGGACTCGTTCCGAAATTTGTTCATACACAACAAATAAGTCTACAACGGTGCCTCGCCGTTATTGGCTGCTATCAAATAGCAACACCTTGTTTAGACTGATTCCCATTCTTATCATTCTTATTTTTATTTTTATTCTCCAGCTGGTTTTGGATACTGAATGAAGAACGGCGCATAGAGGGAGTTATATATTTTGACGGGATTTGCGGTCTTGAACACGAGGCAGTCATGCATTTTTATACGAGAATAAGGTTGTGGTTTAACAATCAATATAACAGTCGGATCTGACATTTACTATGCGCGCGTATACTAACATCAATTGCCACGCCTAGTAAAGGGCAAGATACGCTAATCTGATGAAATTTTATTCTCATTATATCTCGAAACTCGAAACTGGGCCATAGCTTCCGAGCCTTTAAATAGTATGATTTGACTTTGCAACTTTAGCGAGGGTGAGATAATGGAAAGCTGAAGATAGTTCTCCCGGTCATATCCAGTATGATGGAGATTCTTGGGAAGAGACTTGCGAAACCATTGCCTTCTAAACAGTTTGATATATCTATCATAAGAAAAAGATATGGTTTATTATATATTTTTGTATTTCATTTCAGAACGACTAGTAACACAAGAGGGTATGAAAGAAACAAAGCTGAACTGAAAAAGCCTTGAGAACAACGCGCCACCAATGCCAAAACAAAAATCCGAATAAGACATCAATCATACATCGATCCCCCACGGCAGGAGCCACGAGAGAAGTAAGCCGAGGGTAAGATCAGTTCCGAAGAGAAGCGCAACTCCATCTACTGAATATATTTTAGGTGTCAATCAATGTCCACCAAGACCTTCAGTTCCCCGTCCATCCAGTCTACTGTTTCTGCAGACAGAAGGGCAAAGGTCCATTCCTTTTCACTGTGAATAGGAATGAGACCATCAGGAAGCCAAGCAGTGACTTTCCAGGTGGCAGTAACGGCATCTCGTGTTTGTTGAGCGACCGAATCTAGATTCTCAGTATCCGCGAGAAAATTCAGACCAGGGATTTGGGTTGGGTAGCGCCGTATTATAGACTGCTTCATCGAGTCAGCGCTGGTGCACTGAACAGCCGGGATATCCAGTCGAGGAAGAATGCGTTTTCCTTGCTGGAGAAGGTTGATTCGGAGATATGTCTCATTTGACGAAGGGGGATTAGATGGAGCGTTCGAGGACGAAATGGGAACAAAGGGTTGATGATTATGGAGTTGGTGGCCTGCATTTGGCGCGTGGTTGTTGACTGCCGCATGATCGCCCTGTCTTGTAGCGATGTTCTCGCGAATAATTCGCGAGACGTCTCGAGTGATACTACTAGCACTGTTGAGGGAGTTAGCATGTCTTGATATTGAGTTTAGTTCATACAATTGACGAAAGACTTACAAATCATCGCGCGCTGGGGTATTGCGTTCACCTCCAATACGCCAAGACAGGCCCATAGTGGAATCGGCATGAATAATACGATCAACGTTGGCGTCCTCACAAGGACTTGGACACTCGTAATCGCCGTTGTGGACAATACGATAATGGCTATCAACGGCTGCGACTAAACCACGCCATTCGGGTTGTTCAAGACCAGACAAAGACCACAAATTATCCAATTCGTACCCTTGATTATACGTATCATAAGACTTGGCAAAATCGTTCCATTCCATCGAATATCCATCAAGGAGAAGGTCAGTCAAAGCAAGGTCCATGGCTTGGTTTGTGTCCATGGTGTCTTGATGGATCTGAACGGAGGGTGGTTGCATGGGTTGCTGCACGTCATCCGGTCGGTGTCCCTGGTTATGCAGCTGGAGTTGTTGAATGGGTGAGAAGCGAGAGCCATTGAAGTCGTCTTGGAAGCCTTCGTTTGTCTGACGGCGACGACGCTCATCCCCAGGACCGCCTTTGCGGGTTTCAATCGCATATTGACGTTGACGTTCGTTGGTAACCATTCGACGTAATAGCGGAATGACTAAAGAGATTATCTTCTGCTGATCGCGGGGCCAGATATAAGTCCTTGTGCCCATGCCTTCGTTCAACACATCTTCTCCGAAGAATCGCTCGCCATTTCCCTCCGCTTCGAGGAAGTGCCGAACACAGTTCCACAGCCGTAACTTGACCATCTCAGTGTCGCCTTTACCTCGTTGGCCCACACAGTCCCGTCGCTCAGGATGATCATCATCGAGCATAAATCCTTTCGCCGCGGCCTGTAGGTGGAGGAAATTTTCAGGCGAGAGTTCAAGTGACGCAAACAGCTTCGACATAGGGGGACGAGTATACTTCTTGTTGCTAGATGGCTGTCTAAACAGCGCTGCGGCTGAATGTACACCGACAGCGCGAGCTTCAGACAAAGACTGAGGGGGTACGGGCCGAATATCCATATTATCTCCAGAGTATCCATGCGGAGCTTGTTGAGACGATTGCGAATGTTGCTGCTGGTGAAGACCGGTTCCAGCTAGTGCAGGGTCGAGGTTATCATCATTTCGCTTTCGCTTTTTGGAAACAGTGCGAGACAAGCCGGGGCTCTGGCCATGGTCATTTGGGACTCTCAAATGTCTACTATTTCCCATGCCAGAACCAAAGTTCGCATCGCTGAAGCTGTCTTCTCCGATATGAATATCCTGACCATAGCTATCTAGTTGCTGGCTATTTACCGCAGCCGCGGCCGCCGCCCAGTGCGATAAATCTTGGTCTTGGTCTGCAGCCGCGGTGGCAGCTTCCACTAAGCCCGCAAGCTGATTGTCATTCGCTGTATAGCTATTGTTCGCATCGAGGTGGGTGTTTGAATTCGATTGGGATGCATGGTCGTTCAGAGAAGTCGAAGGATGCTGGTTAGTCGAATTGGAGGACATATTCACTTCGGCGCAATATGCGATATTTTTGTTGAGCTAGTGCGGTCACTTGAGGGAAACCGGATGACCTGGGCGCGTCCTGAGAAAATCAGTCCGGCGTGTGCAGAACACCTCTGCTTCCTAGTGTGATCTACTTTGTCCCAATGCGATTTCGATTTGTGGTGGAGTCGCGGGCAATAAGCTTTATCGCAATGCGATAACTAGCATTCGCGAGTAGCCGATGTTGTAGTACAAGCAGCTAATGGCTTCAGCAAATGTCTGACGCGGCCACACCCCAGGAAGGGGTGAAAAGCGCGTAAAATATTAATTTCAAAGCCAGTGGCCCTAGAAAAGAGCTTTGGACGCACTTCGAGCGTAAAGCTGATAAGAGCACAACGCGACAGGCGATGATGGATGTTTGCGTGGTTTGAAGGAAGGACAGACAGTGCAAACCTCTAGGGTGGTGGGTTCTGTGATCACGTGCAAATCGACTCATCCAATTACGTCGAGTGTCATGGATGCATTCGATAAGGTTGCAGCACACACAGATGGTTACAGAGAGACACAAGATCTATGAAACATACGATTTCAGTGAAAATAGGAGAGTATGTATCGGTTTCGAGAAGATGATATTACAATCCTCCGTTCGTGCTATTTAGTATTGACAATTACGAGTAGAGGTCATAGCGTGACTACAAATGTCGTAGCTATCCGTGAAAAACGAGTAAGTATGAAAATTGAGGGGAAATACAGTGCATTCGCAAATTTCCTAATAGTATGTATTATAATCAAGTAAAAACTCGGAGCTAAATTGCATGATTCAAGTCGAGCCCATGTACAACTCTACTAGCTTCAGTAATGAAGACTTCATCCACCATGCAAGTTTTGGCTCTTGAATCTCGTATGATTAGCTTTTTGGTGCAACGATGAAATACTTGAGCTCATATATGACCATGGTTGGTTAATAGCAATATTGTTACATCTGATAATACTATATAACATTGCAGAGAGTCTGTAAGTTCGCCCCGCTCCATTAAAAACGAGTAGACGACGGGCAGACCTCCAGATGTCGTATATACAAATTATTCCAGCCACTGCAAGGAAATTGCACAAAGAAAATGACTCAAAATATGCACGCAAGTAATGAAAGAATCAAACATAATCTTTCAACGGTTCGCAGATCGATATTGCGTCACCAAGTTGAAATCAACAGATCAACAGCAAAGCCCGAGCAAACAATATCGAAAATACTTCGACATGCATTGTATATTGCTTGAGATGGGCAGTTTGGATAACACAGACACATCATCTTCAAGCAAGTAGACCCACCAATATGAAGGGTTTTCCAAAATTGGCGGCCCGAAAAGGATACAGTTGACATTTATGAATCGTTGACTCCATAATGTGATATATCAAGTCCACGGATCCGTTCCGGAATCTTTCCCGAAAACCCCCCCATATCGACACCCCAGAAAATCTTCCGAATAGTTCCATTGATCCCTTGCATGTTCTTATCATCAATAGCAATTGACTTTCCATTGTCAATGTTATTGTCTGGTTGAAATTTAATTGTTTGCTTTCTAGAAATTTAACGGGGGGGATCTCATGTTGGCTGCCAGTGGCGGGTTGGCACAAAACCCCTCTTGGTGGATCACGAAAAGCAAAACGATACTGCAGATAATACATCAAGTCCAAGAAATGCATGTCAATCAGCTGTCCGAAATTTCTGACATATCAAGATCAATCTTGTTTGTATGACGGCAAGGGATGATATATCCTAAAAGCTTCTTTTCTTCAATATTGTGAGACACGGAATTGCCGTCAATGCACTCCGAACCATGATTTCTGGGGCATGACAGGCAGTTGATCGGCAGCTCGTATACATCCCTTGAGATGAAATCCGGGCACTATCAATTTCTCTCGCTTTTATTGCTATCCAACCGTCATCTTGGCGAGGTATATTTTCTGTCCCATGCAGCCGCAGCATGTATGATTGGTGCATAACCCCACTATGATACTTTCTATGATCTGTCAACAAAGTTCGATAGATATGACATGTCTAGGTGGAGATCGCGGTTGCCCTATCCCTATCCAAAAGTCCTGGATCCTGGTATAATAACAACCGTGGCCCCGCTGTGATTCCAAATCATCAAAGTTTCTTCAAGAGATCTTGCTGCTTCCTTCAAGCCTAACACACTTGGGTTTTACCCGTCATGTCTTCCACTGGCAAACAGACTTCTGCGGGGATGAGTGCAGATATCTACCAGCCCAATGAATCATTGCGAACATCTGTCAAAGTCTCGCTTGCTTTTGCTTTCACTATATCTACAGTTGCTGTAGCTTTGCGGATCTGGGCGCGCAAGTTGACCGGCTGCAAATTGTTTCTGGATGACTATTTGATCTTGATAGCTTTGGTATGAACATTTCAAAACAGTGGATCTGCCGTTAGTGGAGAACTGACTTAATATTCGATTTACTAGCTTTTTAAATATGGCTGCTCCATCGGCGTCACAATGCGTAAGTGATTTGGAATTACCTGCAGCCCTATGCAAGCCATACTGACGCAAGGATTAGTATTGTTCAACGGCCTGGGCTACCACATGGACATTGTTCCAGAGGAACAAATCGTGGCCTACTTCAAGGTATGCTCTTTCTAACATCTAATCATTTGTTCAACACCCAAACTAATTGATTTGTATAGATCGGATGGGCAAATCCATTTGTCTACACTCCGTGTGTAGCATTTATCAAGTTGTCTGTTCTGGCGCTCTACAAGCGTCTCTTTGCAGTTAGATACATGGTATTAGCTTGCAATATAATGGCCTCGGTTGTTATATTGTGGACTGTCAGTATTCTGGTCGCGAATACATTGAGTTGTATCCCGATCAAGAAGTCCTGGGATATGTCGATCGATGGATCCTGTATCGACATGGCCAGCTTCTACTACGGCATGCAGATCCCAAATATTGTCTCCGATCTCATCATATTGGTGATGCCTATCAAGGTTGTTGTTGGCCTGCCGATCGCAAAAACACAAAAACTGCTCTTATCTTGTGTCTTCCTCGTGGGTGGCTTGTATGTTCAAATCCATGATGAATCATACTTGACAGAAAGATACTGACTTAGACCTCCAGAACCTTTATTTTTGACTGTGTCCGTTTGTGGGTTGCTATCCAGCTAACTAAATCAGGACCTGATATTACTTGTGAGTCCTCTAAGGCTATCTATATCCTTGCTTTCTTTTTCGTCTCCTAGTACGAACCTTTTCTTACCATTTACAGACAACCAAGCTCCAACTGCCATGTGGACCTGCACTGAATCCGCAGTCGGTATCGTCGGCGCTTGTCTTCCCAATCTCAGGCCACTGTTCAAGATTGGCTCTGGTAACTTCTGGTCTCAACTTCGATCTAGCCGTGGATCATCAAAGAAGGGCCTTATGAATTCCAACACTACGAACACCACCAGCACATCAGAGTCTTCAACTATTGCAAAGCCGCACATGATTGATCATATAAGTGAGCAAGGAACTCAAGGGATTGAAGTTCACCGATACAGCAGATATGCCGAAGGTGAAAAACATTAATAAGCTTGGTCATACCCATTTGATTGCATTTGGGAGCCTGGTTTTTGGGAAACTTGTAAGACAAAAAGTTAACGAGGAAATGTCGGGCATGGGTTGGATTGAGATACCTAGGTAGCTAGCTTAGTTTCATTTCGTCAATACTTTTTTCTCAATAAAGGATTTAATATTTTCACGGTTTTATTTTCGAGAATCGTACATACTACCAAATATATATCCGCAACATGATGCTAAGCCAGTGGTTGTATTTGTATGTATACCCACTGGCATGTATATAGGTAAAATGGATAAACGCATATGTGGAAATAGTATAGATATATTGAGAGATGATGTCTTAAAATAAAATACGAGTTACAAATATATCAGTTTTAAATGGACAATCTTCATTTAAACCTGACTGGAATCATCCCAAGGTTCATTCACCGTATACTTAGGAGCAGTAGGACTAGACCACGGCTATCTCCGCTAACTGTGGCGGTGGCGCCTATCAGGGACCGGCGATTTGTTATCTCACGTGACCACGTGAAAACTTGCGGCCGACGCATCCCAGAAGGGAAAAAGTTGCCAGTCTTCAACCTTTTCAATCCAGCCCAAAAGCATGTTCTGGCAAGATGCAAGCCTCCAAGATACATGGTGATCCCGATGAGACAGTCGTCATGTCACGGCTCCCTCCTCCAAGCTCCAATCCATCCAAAAAATCCCTCGACCCATTAATTCACCTCCTAGCCGGCGCGTAAGTTCATCGTCAACTCCGATTTCGCGCGGCGAATTTCATTGAAACAAACCCCTAATTAAACTTCCTTCAACAGGAGCGGTGGCTTTGCAACAGCAATTGTAACATCACCACTTGATGTCCTCCGAACACGTCTCCAATCCGACTTCTATCAACCTATCTCTCAACCCGGCGCCTCCGCAACTCCTCTTCCCCCGAAAACAAGCCATAAGACCCTCCACATAATTTCAAATATCCACAAAGCTGAAGGATGGCGCGCCTTCTTCCGCGGTCTAGGCCCAAGTCTTGCTGGCGTGGTCCCAGCAACAGCTATTAAATTCTATGTCTACGGAAACTGCAAGCGCATCGGAGCTCAACTCCTCGGTCACGGCGAAGACTCTACCATTGTCCACGCACAAGCTGCTATCTCCGCTGGTATTGCAACAGCAACTGCTACCAATCCGATATGGCTAATAAAGACTCGACTGCAACTTGATCGAGCCCAAACAACTACCGGCACCCGGCGATACAAAAATAGTATCGACTGTGCCAAACAAGTTTTTCGACAGGAGGGAATCCGAGGCATGTACAAGGGTCTCAGCGCTAGTTATCTAGGATCCGTTGAGACAGCGCTGCACCTGGTTCTCTATGAGCGATTGAAGGGTATGATGGCTAAGTCGCTTGGATCTCCTGATGGTAAGGAAACTGCGATGCAGAAGGAAATTACCAGCTGGATTAGTACAACTGGTGCTGCGGGTTCGGCCAAGTTTGCTGCTGCTTTGATTGCCTATCCACACGAGGTAAGCAGACTCACGCACCATACGCGATTTGTCTTTTTATTAACTTGCCCTTTTCTTTACAGGTTATCCGAACACGACTTCGTCAAGCACCCCTCGAGAACGGCATGCCCAAATACACTGGTCTACTGCAATGCTTTAGACTAATTGCCAAGGAAGAAGGTATGGCTGGTCTATACGGTGGTCTGATGCCACATATGGTCCGCTCGATTCCCTCTGCCATCATCACACTTGGAGTTTATGAGTTTGTACTCAGACTCGCGGACTCTTCATAAACACGTTTCACTAGCCGTTTTACGCCACTCTGTACACTATCATCCCTGAATTTGCTATTACCGGTAGACAGGGCAGCTATCGTGACTTTTCTCAATTTTGCATGTATTTTATTGGGCGTTGGGGGATGGGAACTTTCACTTTGGCTGTTTACAGAATCTCCTGTCCTGGGACTTGTATCATATCAACTACTCTTTTCACTTGTATCACTTTGTATCAAAATATTACATACACTCTTCAATAAGATTATTGAAAGGATTATAGATCCATATGTAAGAAGCATTCAATTGATTCTACTGAACCACTAGGTCCAATTCGTAAAATAGATATATCTAGTACATCATTCAATACATGGGTTCTGAGTGTTCACCTTTAAAAAAAGCATCCGAAAACTTGAAACTCATGATAACATAAGGGCAAAGACTAAATAGCCTGGGTATGATATTTTGCTGGAAAAGAAAACGCCATGCAACGCTGATTTGAATGGGGATATATGACCTGGGGGGATAAAGAACAACAGAAAGGCCGAACCCATTCAAAAAGGAGGTTAAACAAACAGAAAAAGTACATGGGAGAGGGGAAGAGTAGTTTCATCCTCATCTTCAAGATGCCTCTTCGTCGGCTGCCTCCTCGACAGTAGCAGCACGACCTTTGCCCTTGGAAGTGTCTTCGGATTGCGTATGTTCTGCATTCAAAGAATTATCCGTGGCATGGCTCGTGCTCCATGTAGCTCCTGTGGAAGAAGTAGCATCGGCTGCTTGATCGTTTTGCACGTCTGTCCATTCTTGGGACAATGAGTCGGATCCATTTGATGAGCCCCAGTTGGGCACTGTGTGGGATGTACCAGTCGATAAACCATTGCTTGATTCCACCGTAGGAGTTGAGACAGGAGCAGTTTCATTAACGGCATCTTCACCACCAACACTGGCTTTTGGTAAGACCGGTGTTTGAGGCTGGGCCGATTCACTTGGAGTGGGGATGGTTGGCGGTTGAGCCGAGACCGTCGGGGTTGGTGTGAGCCCTTGTGAAGAGGCTGGGTTGTTGAGGTTGGTCGACTGGAGAGGAATTAAACTCCAGCCTTGGGGAAGAGTCATTCCGTCAGGTAGGCGGGCGTCTCCCGCGTTAAGCGGTGCTGCTCCCGGACTCGGAACAAATTGATGGCGCGTAATAGTAGATGTACCAGGTAGCACTGGTGAAGTGCTAGTAGAGGCAGTGGGTTGGGCGATATTGTTCGCAAGGTTGTTCGCATGGTCGAGGCGCATCCGCTCAAGTGGTACTTGCATGGCACGTACACGCTGGAGTTGCTCTGTAGCAGCACGCCAGGCGTTAATCTCTTGTGCCAGTTGCTGCTCAACTTGCTGTAATCGAGCTTGAATATCGGTAAGAGTGGAGAGTGTTGGTGTGTGTTGGTTTTGTGTGGCATCTGCAGCGGGCGTGGCGGGTGCACCGGGTGGACGACGGCCAAATCCAAAACCAAAGCCGATTTGGCGCGCACCTTGTGGGTTTGCATTAGCGGCTGGCTGGAGGGGAACGTTGCCTTGATGAATCTGGTTATGCAAGTTGTGAAATAGATCGCCTCGAACGGCACCGAAGCCAATTCGGAAGGGACCAAACTGGTATACTCGAGCTCGAGGGAGTCCTTCTCCTTGATCACCAGGCTGACCGGGAGCTTGATTTCCACCGACACCATTCTGTTGCTGACCTCCGGCGTTGCCATTTGCATTTGCGTTAGCATTGCCGTTGGCAGCTCCCTGTGTACTTCCCGCGCCAACCACAGGACGTCGACATGTTGGGCAGTTCTGTTGTCGTTCCAACCAGCTTCGGAGACATGCGAAATGAAGAATATGGCCACAGGGTAGCTTCTTTGGGCGTAATCTATCGGGCACACGCTGGGCATTCGCAGCTGGCTGTTCGTTACCCTCGCCATCACCAGCGGCTGGCTCTACTGAAACCATGTCCTCGCGACAAATGATACAGACTTCCTCTCTGGCAACCTCTTCAGCTGTCGCATCCGGATATCTTTCATTCATGTCACGGGTTGCATTGCGATACCGCAGGAAGTCCAGGATCCGACGGCCAAACGAACGAATAGTAACCACAACGTCGCGCAGAATATGGATGGGCAAACCGTAAAAGGTGAGCAAGATTGCGAAGAACACGAGGTAAACAATAAGCTTCACAAAGTCGGTTAAAAGATCAAGGTAGAAAACCCATCGTCCCTTCTCCTCCCATCCAGGAACATCGATCTCGAGTTCATTGACATCGTTTTCATCGGGCAAGTCGGTGGGAGGGGAAGTTTCCCCAGCTCGCGCATGGGCCTGGATAGCCTCCGTACGAGCTTGTCGAATCTCCGCACGACGTTCCTCCATCTTCGCCTTGACCTGCTGGCGAGTAATGTAGATCTCCGTCAAGGCGACAACGTACCGAGCGGCGGTAGAAGAGGAAAGAATGGTCAAAATTGCGAATTCGAATCCAAACATAACCATCATATCTGGCTTTGGTTGAGCCCATACCGTATCAATGCAGTAACGCAGCATCGAGGCATTGAAAAGGACCGTTAATACTAACGACACTGCCAGACGAGTATGGAAAAGCCGTGGGTTTGCAGGGGGCTGCTGCTCCAAATATTCAACGCGGCCCTCTCCAATCCAACCCCACACTTTACCAACGAGAAGGGAGATGAACATGACCAAGAACCAGCCCCCAAGTTCGCCTCGAAAGATGGTCATAGCGAGACATGTCTCTGTTACCGCGAACCATGCTCGCTCGTAGAGTTGTTCGGTTTCGATAGGACGTAAAGGGCCGTAGAGAAGACGCTGCAACCAAAACAACACAAAACCCGTAAAAAGTAGGCAGAGATTCGTGAGGATCTAACGGAGCGGATTGTCTGTTAGCGATATGACGCGGGGGCTAATATGACAAGAACACCACGAGTTCCGCAGGCTAGAAGTTAACAAGACTCACCATAACGTTGGCACTACTCTGCGAGAGATAGACACAAGCCGCATAGAAGTTCGATCTCTGATGCAGAGCTTTTATAAACACACCAGTGGCTAGGACCACGGAGGCCTGGGGGGGAGGTCAGCAGATGTCTCTTCGAGTTGATGAATTGAGGGATAGGTAACTCACCCCAGCATAGGCTGCCAGTCTCATGGCGAAGGAGGAACTGAGACACCCGAATCGAGGGTCATCAGATGGGAAGGTATAGAGGGAAAAGAAGCTCGGGGGTGAATCGACGAAGGAGTATACTATGATCTGGACAGCTTTCCAGAACAACGGCTCGCCTCCGCATATTACGTCAGCGTGGTTATCCCGCACGTGCCTCCGCGTTGGCGAGGAAAAAGGTGGATTAAGTAGATTATTGACGAATCTATTCCATATGGACTTGTGAGCTGGCTGTATAATGAAGTGCCTATTTATAAAATAGGGTCAAAGGTAATGAATGAAAGTTTGGCTGTTGTTCAAAGTATATGCACGCTAGAATTAGCGTAACAAGTACATGTATATGTATGTAAAGAATATAGTAAACACGGCATGTATTTGGTCAGAAGAACTTGAAAAAGAAATATATCAGTCTCTACTATGATCTTCGCACATGTAATCACTTAGTAGTTATGACGGGGATGGCTAAGAATAAAATTGTGAACATAACTTAACACATTAGTCAATTTCATTCCCCTTTCTAGAACCTATAACAAAAGAAGCTCTGTTATCGAAATTTTAGGCGTCAAGCCTATAACTATTCCGGTATATTCTACATATGTAGTCACTGGCGTTTTATCCATTTGTTGGAACTATCTGAACAGTCACAAGGGGGATCACATTACTATTCTTTGTTTCATTCTCGACCTTTGTTACGATTTTATTCTTTGAATGCTTTCAAGGCTATAGGGGTTGTTGAAGAACATTACAGTTGATCAAAGCTTTGGGATTTCACAGATATCTGTTTATATAATATCAGAAATTACATGTCAACCTAGCCTAGGTCAATGCAGTCAAGCCGCTGATCTCTCAAGCTTTTCTCTAGTTTACGAATTTCAGCTTGTTTTCAGTGTGATGACTTCCATTACGTGCAATGCTACAGTATAGAGGTGGGGCCCCGCCCGGAGCAAAAGCCTCCCGAGTGGCACTCCAGGCCACCAAACCTATATAGCTGTGCAAGGAGTAGATCGAAATGTATTTTCTATCCCACAAAACATACATGTACTATATATATTAAAAGGCAAATTGAAACATTACAGGCAATTGAAGATCACCTAATTTCTCCATCTTCATTTAACCCATTTTGCCACATAACACTGGTAAAAACAAAGCGTCATAGTTGATCGTGATCCCTGTTTATCTGATCGCACGTGACACCCCACCGAATCGGCCTCGGGCGACACAAGCTGAGAGAAGTGGCCGATCATTCTTGATCTTCTTTCCTTTCTCCTGGAAACCCCGCAGACAATGTCCTGTTCTCGGTGATGGCTGAATCTCCGGCATTGTTTACAGCTTCGAGGGGCCAGACCCTCACTTATTTGCTGGGAGTCTGTCCTTTCTCAATTGCCTTTTTAGTATTCATCAACTCATCCGTCTCCTTCGTGGTAACGGATCTGATCGGTCTACATGATGGAGAAGGTGACGCGGTGGGAACGCTAGGATTTGCAGACGAATTGCTTGCTCTCGTAGCTTGCCCATTGTGGGGGGTACTTTCAGATCGTATCGGTGTACGACATGTAAGTGCGGCTTCTTCTTCATATTTATCTACTTGAGATCTCGATCTTCTAGATAAACAAGCTGCAGAGTGCTAATGGAATGTTCAAAATAGGTTTGTACCATTGGCTACGCTATCATTGCTCTTTCATTAGTTCTATTCGTGCAGGCCACGAATGTTTATCCCCAACTTTTGTTGGGTCGATTGCTTTTTAGTCTTGGTGGCTCTGCTGTATCAACAATGGTCACCGCAGTCTTGCCTACTGTGACAGGCAAGGCACTTCGCAACCAGGTTTATCGCGCTTCTGTTTCTTCAGACCTGACTATTACACCTGAGCGTATCCATGGCCTGTCAAACAATAACTCAGAAACCTCGGCACCTGCTGCTTCACCATCTGCGCGATTATCAGGATTTGTTGGACTTTTTGCCGGTTGTGGTGCACTTGTCTCCCTCGGAGTCTTCCTTCCCCTCCCTGCCCGGTTTGAGAAGCTGGGTCTGTCACCAACCGAGGCCCTTCAGCGCAGCTACTACCTAGTGGCTATTACCGCCATCATCATCAGCGTTGTTAGTTTCGTGGGTCTTCGCAATTTGCCAGGGAAGAAGGGAAAAGTTGGAGCTCTTTATGGACCGCTAATTCGCACCGCATGGATGATTCTCCGGCGAAACTTCCATACTGGAAACAATTGACTACTGCTATGCTTCTCGGATTCCAGAATCGCAGTATCGGTCTGGGTTACATTGGAGGCTTTGTTGCTCGGGCATCTTCCGTGGGAATCTCCCTCTTTATCCCTCTGGCCGTCAACCACTACTTTCGTGTATCCGGTCTCTGCGACGAGGATCGTGACCCCGACCCCGGCTCTGGACTGGGGGCCATTAAGAAAGCATGCCCAAATGCATATATCCTTGCATCGATCCTGACGGGTGTTTCTCAACTCATTGCTTTGATAGCAGCGCCGGCATTTGGATACCTGACGGATAAATCGCGACGGTACAATGTCCCCTTGCTGGTGGCCGCTTTTGTGGGCGTGATTGGGTATATCGCCTTTGCCCAGTTGCCCAACCCAGAATTTAGGGCCCCCGAGGGCAATGCCGGGGTGTTTGTTGCGATGGGTCTCATTGGGATTAGCCAGATTGGTGCCATTGTCTGCAGTCTCGCAGTACTCAGCAATGGAATTTTGCGTGTGAGCTTGGACGAGGATACGCTGCGTAAGATTTATGATGATCCGGGACAGGTTCCAGGTGATCGTCGTGATGGATACGAGTCCAGTGAAGAAGATCGGCCTCTCCTGGTGGGGTCAGTGAACCGGCGACTGGAGCACCTGTCGCACCTCAAAGGATCTATTGCCGGGGTGTATTCATTGTATGGCGGGGCCGGTATTCTGCTACTCACCAAGGTTGGGGGGCTCTTGTTCGACCAAGTGTCATCGGGTACACCATTTTACATCATGGCGGTGTTTAACGGGATTTTGCTGATTGCGGGAATTCTGTGTGGGATTTTAAACCAGGTGGCACCGGTAGTGGAGATATCAGTGTAGGAAAGTTATTAGCTTCTTGCTTTAGAATCCGAGATTTACCACTACAATGTGAGGACCTGTGGGATTGACCCCCAAAATGACTGCCTTTGAGGCCAGAAATGACTGCCTTTCCACTCGTAAGCCCATTGCCACAGCGGCCGATAGCGTTCACTGGGAAAAACTCCTTGACCCTATACTACTAGATAGAAAAACAAGTAGAAAGATGATTGGAAAGACGAATAAGAAGATAAGTAGAGATGTATTTTAAGATAGTAGCAGGATTGAAGCTTAACTACATACCTGGGCATAGAACTTGGCGGTACTTACAGTACGAGAGTTATTTCTTTGATGCGGGCAAGTCTCCGAAATTGGCGCTCTCCCGCTTCGTGCGTGCTTGATAGCACCTGAGCACAGCTCTTGGAGAATTGGTGATGGTGTATTGGCCAATCTAAAAGGAGGCCAGACTAACCAGATACAGTAATTCTCAGTAATTCCCAGTCGCGTCCCGAGATGGGTCATGGGGAGGAATCTAGACTTGATAAGCGTAGTAGTGCCTTATAAGGGTAGAAATAAATAAGATTAAATGAAAATAAATATAAAAATCAGTCAAAGCAGGAAATTGAATCCAGAAATTGGGTTATTAAATATTTAACGCTGGGGGTGGGTTAAATTGCGATGATCGAATTGCTGCACTGTTAGCCCTGTTTAGACCCGCTGAGGCGTTTTCCTCCACCACAAAGAAAGAGGGAGGAAAAAGGGGTCTCAGGGTCCAGGGACACGAGGGGAGATACTATTTTCTACTCTTCTTGAAATCCGTCTGGGGGGGTTTTTTTTAACTTATTAGTTATTCCCGAGGTCAACTGTGGTGTAATTGAGCTGATCATCTTTTATAAGGAGCGACCATCCACTTACCATATACAGCGGGAACATCGGGACAAACCCAAGGCTCGGTCAAGGAACATGGCCTCAATCACAAACTATCCCAACTGTAGTCTAGTGCCTTTGAATAAATGGAGCACGAACCCCCTGATACCCACTTTTCTGACCCTTTCGAACTGCTGGCGCGGGTTCCTGAACCAAACAACCCGACTACTCCGTATATGGCGTAGATGGAAGTCATTCTCTGTGCCCCCAAATCCCAAAGATCCATAATTCATCCTGTACGGGCCCTATCACAGGCGCTCTTATGGCCCCCCCTTTTATGATTTATGGTCCTTGTAGGGTACATAGGAACGTATCGCCCACTATGGGCTCCGCTCCTTCTCTTTCCCCGACATCTCTGCTTTCCCTTCACACACAGTCTGGGCTCGACCCTTGCCATTCATTCTTTTTACCAGTCTTTCGTTAATCCCCAACCAGTCACTCTTTATTTCTTGGTAGTTGACCCTACTTGTTTCAAGTACTGTGTACCTCTTCATTCACTTCTTTCCACACAATTCAATTCGATTTGTCCACTATACCACAATGCGTTTCTCTACCGTGGTTCTTCTGACTGGCGCTACTGCTGCCTCTGCGACCAGCACCGCGACTCTGCTGCTCCCTGGTTTTGAGGGTCATGATCTGCAGGCTAGTGTTCTGAACAAGGTATGTAAATGATATACTTGATATCAATCTATGTGATATCGCGCATTGTGATGTGTCGCGCTCCGCCTGCCCTAATCGGGCGGGTTCATGGGGCCACCACAACAATCAAATCAACAAACACCCAAACTAACAATTCTACAGGATGCCGATGCCACCACCTACCTGGTGAGCTGCCCTACCAGCGTCGCCTCCTCCGCCTGTGGAATCCCCGGTAACGGTCTCACCGCGATCTCGGCCTCCACCTCGGCCCAGCTGCTCCAAGTTGCCGACGGCAAGTAAGTAGTCCGATATATCCTCACCTGATACATAATACACAAAGTACAAAGTACAAAGACAAAAGAAAACAACATCTAACATTCACAAGGACTGCCTCCGTCTCTTGCAACGTCGCCGGTACCACCTACGCCTCCTGCTCCGTCGGGTATGGCACCGCCCACGCTCACCAGACCCTGACTGGCACCGACCTCAACTGGATGCCCGTGACAATCTCCACGAGCACAACTCCCACTTCAACTTCTACTTCAACCTCTACTCCATCCCCAACCTCGACATCTACCACCGTCGCCCCAACCTCAACCCGCACCCCGACTCACTCGTCGACCCCATCGTCAAGCCCTAAGAAGTCCCCTACCAAGTCTTCTTCACGCGCTACCTCCACTCCAATGGTTACCAGTGCCCCTACCGGTTCTTCTGGTGGCTCTCCCGCCCCAACCACTGGTGGTGCGCCTGCTGCTTCTTCCACACCTGCTCATGCTGGTGCTGGCTCTGTGGCTCGCAACGGATGGGTCCTTGGTGGTGCCCTGGCTTTCGCGTATGCTCTTGTTTAAACGCAAGCAAGCCCAAACCAAACCAAACCAAACTAAACCTTTACTTCAATATGTTTATTTTTCTTTCTGGTTTCAGTGGGTTTCTCGAGACTCACTGTTGTGGATAATTTCTGGATTGTAACGTTCGCGTTACTAATATGGATGTAATCATGTATTCCGCGTGAACATATTGTACATCTAATCACTTCTTTTCTCTTTTCTTTTCATAATGATTGATACCTTTCTCTACGACAGCATGATCAGCGCAGCATCGGCTCCTGTATATTGTCATTTTTTTTTCTTTTCAATTTATCAATTACAGGGTACATACCACATATATTAATCCACGGCCTATACATATAGAGCCAATCTTAATTTCATCTTTGTCAATGCATGGGAATCTATTCCTCGATAAGATATGTAGAACGTTAATTACGAGTTCAAGTCCAAGACAAGAACAAGAACTCAGACCAAACACGAATGCGAATGAGGGTCATGATGTAATCCTCCCAATACTGCAGTCGAAACGGATGTGAGTTACCCGCCATAAAATGAACGATGTCGTAATCATGGTCGTAAGAGAAAGAAAGAAAGAAAAAGACAGTCCGCCTCCTCAACATGAATGTCCTCTATTACAGTACAGGACCAAAGGGAAGGAATGAAATCTATTCTTCATTCCAGCCCACAACTAGGTCTCCTTCTGTTCCGGCACACATGGCTGTAGTGTAACCATGAGCGCAGGCTTATCCCATAAGAAATATGCCTTTTGATTAGCCCAGTTGGAACTCTCAGGACATAACACAACATCAAAGTTGTACAGCAGCTTGCAAAGGATAAGGCGTATTTCACAGTATGCCAAACTTCAGAAAATACAGTCAGCAAGAAGCCAAGAACGAAAAGGATAGGACATGGTATCCAGGATTCAACTTACTTTTTACCGAGACAGTTTCGTGGACCTAGACTGAATGGTTGGAGAACGTCTCTTTTATCTTCGACGAAACGAGGGTCTTGGCCAAGCCATCGCTCTGGGAGGAAGCTGTGGGGGAAAGTAAAGTTTGAGGCTGAGTGGTATGATGCATAATGGTGACATGCGACGGCCGTCTAGGTATTTGGTGTTAATAGAGGAAGAGGAAGAGGAAGAGGAAGAGGAAGAGGAAGGAGAAGGACAAGCTGAAACGCGGAGTAGAATAGAGTAACAAGGATGGCAATACGTACTCCCTCTGCGATTACTTCGCCGTCAACAATCGATCCTCCTTTTGGTACGATTCTCGAAAGGCTAGTTACGAATGGCGGGTACATGCGTAGGGACTCTTCGATGACGGCGGCTAGATATTTCAGGCTTGCGATTGTGCGAAAGGTTATATCTTTATCATTGGCAAAGGCTGATCGGATCTCCGCGGTGAGTCGACGCATAGCGTGTGGATTGATACATAAGTAGAATATGCAACCCGATAAAAGAGTTGCAGATGTCTCACTGCCAGCCACGATGAGACTAGTCAAGTATCAATCAGTATTCGCGTTAGCCTCATGCCAATACCGAAGCAGTGAAGGAAAGAAGATCCTCACATAAAGGCATTAGAATGGATCTCAGCCCTACTCATGATTCTCTTGCCATCCATATACGCTCCCTTAGCCTCACTCAGCCCATTCTGCAGAATAGCAGATATAAAGTCCGGACGGGAGATATTCGCGTCCAATCGACGATCCACTCTCTGAGCAGCAAGGTTGAAATGTTCTTTTGCTGTTCGTGCGACTTTTTTTGGAATCATGGCATCAAGAATTAATCGTAAAAGCGGGAACTGCTGTGCCACACTAGCGAAAGAGATCGCTTTGATAGAGCTGAATATCAAGCGGATCCATGGATGCAACTGGCTATCCTTGAGACAATCAAAGGACTCACCAAACATCAGATCCCCTGTTATATCGAAGGTGGTGTAGTTCATCCAGTTCTTGATATCCAGACTTGCATCGATACCCTTCTTCTCCACCTCTGTTCGCAATTTGCTTATTAATGTATCCACATAGCCTCTAATCAGTCCCTCCTGATCCCTCAATGCATGATCGGAGAAAGCATGAGATAGCAGTCGCCGCTGACGTGCATGCGCGGCATTATCTACAGCGGAGACAAGATGATCAACCCCATTGGCAGGTGTGATGTAGCGACTACGATCCTTGGGGAAACAACCACCAGATCTATAGCCATAGATATCACGGAAGGCTTGCGGTGTATTAAACGCCATTTCTGTCGGGCTGATACGTACGACAGGGCCGTAACGATCATGCAGAGCGGTAACATCCAGATGGTTCTGACCACGGAGCACTGACAGTTGCAAGGGGATGTAAGAGAAGGCCCAGAGCCTTGGGCCCGGGAAGCTGGACAAGGGCGAGAAGTAAAGGTGGTAGATGCTAGAGCCAATGAGCCAGAGGACGAGCTAAAGGTTCCGGCGGAAGGAGAGGATGTCAGTGTCAGCCGAGCATAGATCAGAAGGGCTGGAGGAGAATAAAATCATTTCAAGGGCGAGAGGGTGATTCGATTGGACGAGGTAAAATCTTGCTGCCGTAGGGGGTCCTGCAGAGCTACATAGTGAGGGCGTACGGGAAGATGCAACTTACCAGGCTCCCTGCAGATAGTATCCAGAGCAGAATACTGGATGTTGTTGCAGTGCAGAGCATTGTGAACACAAAATGAGGTAAGAGGATAGTATCAGGAGTGTTGCAGAGTGCGCAGTTCATATTCTTTACTGTAAACTTGGAGATATCAACAGACTCTCTGGTTGGTGACGATACAGGTCGGGGCTTCCCTGTTAGACGGAAAGACCCAGAAGCAGAAAGTGAAGCCGAAGTTGCACCAAACAAAAATAAATCAAAGAAAAGAAAATTGCGTATTCAAGAAATGGAAGGGGATCCTGGGGCCCACAAGCCCCGAACAAAGAAATGAACAAAGAAAGAAACGTGATAGCGCTAAAGTGTGATCTAGTGCCATGTTTGCCTCTACTAGTGTGGGTGGCTTGAAGCCCGAGAGAGAAAGCAGATTCCTCTCTAAATTGAATAAGAAGAGGGGAGAATTTGAGAGGAAAAGAAGGTAAATCGTAATGGATTGAAAATCAATGAGGCCACCCAACAAAAGTATGAAGTCAAAAAGTCAAGACGCCTGGATATTCCTAAACTGACCGCGATAATTAATCTACACCTCCGACGACCAATAATTTTCAGGCCGATTCAGTACCCAGCTTAGCTAGGCCCCGATAATTATGTTCCGGCTTCCGGCCATAGACGACATGTAGGTTGCAATACGCATGGACTTTCGGATTTTTGAGGTCTTTACGGACACCCGTTAGGAAAACCTGGGTTTCGAGATTTGTCCATCCCAGAACTCGAGTAAATAAGGCCAGAGAGTACGACTCAACGGCCATCAACAAAGAAGCTAAGTTGAATTTACCAATCTGTTTCTGGGTGGGGTCCTTGGGCCAAGTGCTGCACGGAACCTATTATCTCTTATGTCAGTATACATCAAGTGTCGTCATCGCATCAACAACAAAAATGGAGAAGGCCTAGAGATCCCTGTATGTATGGCCGTATGCCAAGATACAAACGACAAAATGGGAATGGGCATGAAGGGGGAACCCAGAGAGAAAAAAGAGAGGGGGTTTTAGAAAGAAAAAAAACAGGCAAGTCGAATACAATGTCTAGGTCGTACCTTGTACATCTCATCTCTGACATCTTCAAAACCAGCCTCTACAAGCCGCTGCCGGTGCCCTTCGGCGATATTCATCGGTCGGTGAAACTTTGCGCTGGCCTCATGCAGGTGGCCGATAAATTGGCACAACGTCGGTGCCAAGCGCATTGAGTCGTCGTCCGACTTCAGCGTGACTTCAAATTCCTGTAATTCGATCCAACCACCCGGTTTGAGATGTGCGTTGGCCTGTTGCAGAAGTTGTGTCCAGTCGGCGATGGAGCCTCCCAGATCCCGCATGTGGATAAAGTCAAAGGGTTGATCTCGTTTGAACAACCACGGCGACTCCGCGTCGTCGACTAGGAATCGTAGGTTCGGCGGGACCCAAGAGGGCTGAATCGGACTGAGATCGGTACCTACCACTTCAGTGCCGGGGTAGTTGTCGGCAAAATCAATCGCCCATATGCCCGTCCCGGTGCCTACATCGAGAGCGCGCTGGAGGTTTTTGTCTACAGGCGCGCGGAAGAGAGCACCGTTTAGAACGAGACTGCGGACGTGGTGGAGTAAATCTTGTCGGTCTTGTTCGAGGTCGTCATTGGGCAGGACGTAGTGGCCTTCTCGATAGGAATGGTACCGTCGCCCATTTTCGTATGTGTAGTCTTTCACGTCAGAGAGTAAGGAGGCGGTGTAGGTGGTACTGTCGGAAAAGTAGTCGTCGTCATCAAATACCGATCCACTATCGCCAGTAGTAGAAGCAGCGTCTGATGAGTCTGTATTATCCTCAGTGATGCCTATTGCCACGGTACTTTGGCGAAGCGGGGGCGGGATGAAAGACCCCTGTAACCGGCTTGACGAGGTCCCGCGCGAAGTTGGTTGTGGCGTCAAGGTGAAAGACCCGGCTCTAGATGCGTAGGAACTAGCTGGAATGACCTTCAGCTCTGCTGGCATTGTCCACATCGTTTGTTCCTCCGCAGCATAGTCTCCTGTCGGGGGTACAGGGGTTGTAGTCGTCGAGGTTGACGTAGGGTGAAGGATTGAAGGATTTAGCGTTGCCCCACTTCCGGTATTATTATTGCCAGTGCTTTCCTCATGTATAGACGCAAGGGGAGGCGGGAGCGCTAGTGTATTAGTCTCTGGAATATCTTCATAGATCTTTTGAGATTGCAAATTTAATTCAGGACTAAAAAGTGATCGAGAGCGACCGGTGACATTCCTGTCCCCGTATAATGCATCTGTAGTAGTGGTAGTAGTATGCGAACTTGGCACTGGACGGAAAAGAAAAGGCGGTAATCTTGTAGTCTCCGTAGCATTGACCCCGGACTCAACATCTAGTTCATGTAAAGGCGGAAGAAGTAAAGGTGACGGAGATGAGGGAACTTGCTTGACCTCAGGGACGGAATTCTTCACCTTCCGGTCATCCGAATCCATAGACGTAGACTGTGGAGATGAATACGTCGAGCCTCCCTCCCCAGCCGCATATGGTAAGAGAGAACCCGGAGATGATGATGAAGAGGGCTTCATAGTCTCTAGATATGAGCGACACTGAGGGGACTCCGTAGAATTTTGTTCAGAGTACTCGGTAGAATTGTGGATCACAGAAAAGGTTAACAAGTCCACCAACTTTTGAACAGCGGCGGGTCAAGTCATGACTCTGTTGCACAGTGACGTTCCCTCTGATCAGTTGAATATGCGGCGGCACAATAGCCAATGTAGCACACACAAGTTGAATAGTTAATGTATATAGCAGGGTAGAACTGGGCCATCCAGAAACACCGATATCCTTTTCGAGGAGAACGTGGCGTCGAATTGGGGATTGAGATATGATCATAGAGATGTAGGAAATATAGGACAGAAGAGGAGAAAAAAGAGGGAAAGTACCGAACTTGTATGTCCATTGTGTCGGTAGCGAAGTTGTTCATCTGACTGAAAATACCGAGAGAATGGTTGACCCGACCAGAGAGCAATGGAAACCGAACGAGAAGTGGACGCGACTTCCCAGATGGTTTCCCAGTCATGCAGCTTAGAGAGAGATTCACCCGTTGGGCGTAATCCAGTCCGTCCCCGTTGAAATACAAATAAACTACTCTCCGAAATTGATTAGCTTTTTTTCTTTCTTGTTCGTCATAGAGCGGAATTAGCGAGGAAACCATGTATGATGAGCCAAAGTCAAAGGAAAACGTGGCAAAGTCCATGCTGCAGGTTTCTTTCTTTCCATCTGTCTTGACCACCATGCTGGGTCCTATGAAAAACGTCAGACGTTGAAGATGTGGGAATTTACAGCATGACCCTTGCAGCGGAGTCATGAGACTACTTGTTACTGTCCTGCCTGAAAGAACAGAATAGGATTAAAAATTTAGAAAAGAAGAGAGGGCGAAGAAAAAGCGCTGAACGTGCTGAGCCATTGCATAGTATTTCTTTGAACCGAGGTGATTTTTTCTCACGACGTACTGCTAGTCTAAAGATAAGGTCCACAGGTCATCTCGGTAGCTTGGGTATTATCTCATTTCTCATTTACATGGGTGGGTCCAGCGTTATCATTGATCATATTCAATCCTTGCATTTATGCAGTGCTGCTGAGCGAAGCAAATGCATCATCACCGCTCATTCCTAGCCCGACATCTGGACCTCGTCGCTGACGTCGATCCGCAGCAGTAGGTGGCGCTTGCGGTCCAGCGTTGATCACGGAATTACGTAGAAGACGCCAGTGGACCTCTCGATTGAAATCTTTCAAGCTTTCTAGTGCCTGGGATTGGACATCAGCTCTCAGGTTGGCTTGATTAGAAACGAGTAAGCCCTTCTCAAGGTCAATGCGAGCTTGAAGAATGTCATCTTTGATAAGGCGAATGAGCTCCTGAACAAAAGGAGACTTGAGGCCGATCGGCTGGGCTTGACCACCCACCACGCCAGGGGCAAAGATGGTCGCCATAGATTCAAGCGTGACATTGCTGAAGGGCACAAGATACTGTTGAATAGATTTTGTACGAATGCGGCTGTATAGATCGTTAACATGAGGCTGGAGATGAAGATCGAGTAAATAATCGGCGCGGTAGGCCTCCAGGATGTCAAGACAGAGACGGAATTTGGAGTTGCAGAAAAAGGTAATTGCACGCCGGATATGTGGCTCAAGCTCTAGGAAGTTTCGGAAGGAATTGTTGTCCAAGACACGTTGCTGCAATTCGTTGCGGTCCATGGAAGCCAGAGCACAAAGACCACCATACACAGCTACGTCGTTGGGGTTAATCACGTCCTGATAGGTCTCGCCCAAGCTAACATCAATAGATAGGAAAGTATTGGCAGCCTCCAGATATGAGCGCTGATGCATCTGTGCTAAAGCCAGGGCAACACCTGTCTTAGGGAGATATTTGAATAAGTCCTCCGGCTTGGATGAAGAGTTTCGCAGACGGTGCACATAGGATTGCACGCCAAGCCAGTCATTACGCTCCATTGAGACGCTAATAAGTTTGAAGAGCATAGATGCAACGTGGTTCGGGGTAGTACAGTAATCACGCATTCGAGAGTAGGCTTTAGAAGCAGAGATAAGGTCACCTGTTTCGTAGTAGTGGTTACCTAGATCTTCATTGCCCATCTGTTCACGAGTCAGCAAACACTCCCATTCATTTATTCAACAAAGGAAAGGGCCATACGCACTCGAATACTTTCTTTAATCAAGTTGTTCTTGTAGCCTCGAAGTTCACCTTCCAGACGATCCGTTTGGGCCCTCACGCTACGCTGGATGTCTTGAACCCAAACAGAATCGAGAGAAGCTTCCTTTTCAGACGGCGCGACTTCGGCAAGGGCCCGGACCGATCTGTCATATCGCCCAACATCCTTCCCAGATTGAGCCTCAGCTATCGCGAGCTTGAGAGCATCGGTGGCAAGTACAGTCGAGGTGATACCGATCAGATAAAGTCGGTTGAAACGTGTGCGTCCTAGATCCCCCACTGATTAGACTCCCAGAAGTAAACCCCGATATCATGGTTCACTAACCCTTATAATTGGAAATATAGGATTCAAGCTCAAACTTGGGGGGTTCTATTCAGATAGCCAGTTAGTACCTGCGCGTAAAGACCCATAGCTCTTATCAGCGGGCTGTCTCATCTGTTGCCCCGCAGCTGGTTCCACGTACCGGTGACTTTGATCTTAGAAGCGCTATCCTCTGTGCCCGTGGCACCGGCCAGAGCAGCATTTGAGCTGAAAAAATTCGCTGAATTCGCAGGAGCCGGAGCAGAAGCGTCTGGGAGTGTGGTGTCCATATTGGCTGTAGTGTCTCGGTGACGCCCACTGGCCCGGGACTAGAGAGGGGTAGCGTTCGAAGCAAGGAAAATGGATCAATAGGGTGATCGGATGGTAAGGTTTTCGATCTCGAAATTCGGGATAAGGAGGAAAAAGGAGAGAAGAGAGCTTGTCGTGAGATAGTACAGGTGTTGGGTTGAGACCATCACAAAGTGACGGTTGTTCACTTGTTGCTTCTACGCATAGGCATTATGTCACCGCCTGCCTTACCGCCATAGCAGCTCCTGTGGGCCTTGTTATACAGGCATTCAACGGTAGCTCCAATAACTTAGTTAGTTAGTTATAATTTACTCTATTACTCAAGAAGGAGCGAAAATGAATCTATCGCTCAATTTAAGTCAAATAGTTTGAAGTCATTTATTAAACCTACCCATTGACTGTGGTAGTTCCAGTTGTCCCCATTGCGGCTCCCCAACCTCGGGAGTGTATACTACGTAACTAGAGCCTCGGGAAGTGAGTAATCAAGAAATCATCGTCTCCTAGTATTGTCTTTCCCGACAAATGAGACTTTAAGAGATAATCATTTAAATATTTCCTGCTACACCTCTTCTGCCGAGCGCCGAAAACATTACCAAAGGCCTATTTTTTGATTTGAAGATATCCGAACACCACTTAAGCATCTATTTGAATATAAATTGAGCCGTTGTCACCAATCCCCTCCATTAATATTCCAACCCATCATTTCCGAGTCGACTCTGATATCTGGCCCCAACCGCTCATCTGAGATCTGATATCCTTAATAATGTCGACCACACAATCCGTCGCCCTTGTTATGGGTGCATCCCGCGGCATTGGCCGCCAAGTAGCCATCGATCTATCCAAGAATGGCTACGCAGGTATGAGCCCTGAACGAGCCAACAATAATTTTTTCTATAAGACTAATATCAATGTAGTGATGCTGGCGGCAAAGACAACATCAGACGCGACAAAGACAGTGCCATTCCCGCCTGATCCAAACTCATCACAGTCTACCATTAACACAGTAGAGCGGGAGATCCTCGAAGCAGGAGGCCAAGCTGCATCTATAGCGGTAGATGTACGTGATGCAGAACAGATAGAGCATGCAGTTGATGAGACAGTTGGAAGGTTTGGCAAATTGGATGTTCTTGTCTATAACTCTGGAGCGATCTGGTGGTCATCTGTTGAGAATACACCATTGAAACGCTTTAAATTGATGCAGCAGATCAATCCAGAGGGGCTATATGCCACTGTTCAAGCTGTGCTGCCGCATTTTGAAAAGAATAATTGGAAAGGTCGGATTGTGGTGGTGTCCCCTCCTATTTATTCCAGGTTCTTTCGGGGGAGACAGCTTATGCTATGGGTAAGTTGACCCCAGGCATAACGAAACACACTTGATCTAGTGTCTGACTAAATATAATACGAATAGGCAAGGTTGGAATGAGCGTTTTGGTTAAAGGCCTCGCTATGGACTTTGTGCGACAGGATCGGAAAGATATGGCTATTACAAGCATTTGGCCAGCATCGGTATGGAGTCTCTTCCTAGGTTGATATAAACATGCTAACTGAAAAGCTAGTCCATCGAGTCAGCCGCAACAGAGCATAATAAAGCATCTGACAAAGCCCACAAGAAAGACCTCCGAAAGCCGGTATGTGTATTCTGATAGTTATGTTGTGCCTTACTCACACCACTGCAGACTATTTTCTCGGATGCTATCCTGGAGATGCTCCGTGCTCCAACGGGTACCGTGAATGGGCTCCTAGATACAGACGAGGACTTTCTTCGGGAGAAGTGTGGCGTCACCGACTTTTCAAAGTATTCGGTGTTTCCAGGTTCCACGCCGCGCCGAATAATGCCTGCCAAATTTCCAGTTCTAGAGGTTGCGGAACAGGATGACGAAGGACAAAGAATGGATAGTACTAAGCTCAGAGCAAAGATGTAAGATGGAAAGAAGGTCAATTAATGCAAGATATTAGTGAATACATGTTGATGCTCTCGTCATGATTAAACTGTAAAGCCGGATGCCTAGCTTGTAGAGGCATCGGAAAGGGAACAATGAGCAAAGAGTTTATCGCTAATGGGAACAGATAAAAAAGACAATAAGAGTCATCACACAGTTGGAAACCGTATAACAACGTGTAGAACTGATATCCTTCCATACTTCATAAACCGCGCCTCAGAGGGTTTGCATACTTACATCAGAACAGCGAAACCTGCAGTAAATCCTCCAATCAAAGCACAAAGACCATAGAAGTGACCTATATCCATAGCCATTACCCGAGATGCATCGCCCGTCGCATGGCTACCGAGAGCATTGGTAATATTGGCGGTGGCCGTAGAAGTAGCAGAGGTAGTAGTAGTTGTGGTAGAAACATTGACACGCTTGGGAGCTTGGGCACCACATGGGTGATCAGAGCGACAAGAAGCTTGACACAGTGAGTCGGTGCACTTAGCAACACACTGATTGTTGGCCTCGGTGCAGACATAGTATGGAATGGTTTGGGAGTATTCGGTGCCATTGGGGGAAAGACCGTTGCTACATTGGCATAGGTAGTTGAGGCTAACCTGATTATTTGAAAGTAGGAATTAGTATCATGACCATTTATTCGAGTCGCAGATCTAGAACCCGAGAGTACTGTACTTACGGGTGAGCAGGTGTTGATGTATGCCCCCGTAGTGTTGGGCATTTGCATACAAAGAATAGGACAGGCATATTTCTGAGATAAGCACCAGTTTTCTGGAAGAAATTTATGTCAGTACTAGAGTCAAAATGCATTTAAGCATGTCTTTCTCACCTCGGGTGGCCAAAGGAACAGAGCTTGGGTCAATGTAAGGTGTGTATTGGCTGTTCGCCATACTGACAACCGAGGCGATAACTAAAACGAGTTTGGACAGCATTGCGTGACGTTGAATGAAAGTCCCAATTCTCCCTTCAAAATATTTGAAGATCGAAATAAATGAAAGTACTGAGAAATAAATTGGTTGGGAAATCTATAAGCAATCCCACAAAAGTCAAAATGAGCCACATGAGTCTATGGAATGAAGGGGCAGATAATGTATCCACAATATGATCTTTCGAGACTTACTCTAGAACCGTAAATTCTTGGACCAATTCCAGACTCAAGGGTGAAAGTAGAGAGTACGCGGTCACAGATTTCCCAGATGATATAGAGAATAAATGAGAAACGAAGGACTGGGAATAGCTCAAAAGTGGCAGATAAAGGAAACCAGGTAGAAAGGAACAATCGCCACTAATTGATCACACGCCATCGGACAATAGTCGATGGAATCTCAGCTCTGGTAAATAGGTACCTGTGTATCCATAGATTGAGCCCGAGGATCTCAATGGTCTGAAGTTCTGAAGGTGATACTGCATCCTTACCCGCGGGAGAATCGTCTATCGATGTCGAGATGGTAAGACAAGATTAATGCCACTTATCGCAGGTGATCAAGTTTGATCAAGTTGATTTATCAAAAATTTGTTGACAGTTTCTTAAAATAATAAATAGCCTACTTTTATCACCTAAAGACCTACATGATCATTTCCCAGTGTCCTTTTATGGCTACCGATTTGTCCTCATCTCCCTCCACATATATGATAATTTAAGAAAACAGCCGACTAGAGTATGGAAACTCATCAAGGAAAAAAAGTGGGAAAACCAACTGATGACAATTTATGATCGCCTAAAACTAACAATGCTCTGACAATGGGGGAGGATCCTAGGTGTTGTGGCCTACCACAAATCCTAACTGTAAGTCCTATGATCATCGCTACAGTCCAAATCGAAAGCCCCGATAAGCATGAAGTGTACATTTAAATTCCTAACAGACATATTGAAATGCTCAAATAGTGACCATCGAAGTTTTGTGATTTAAATCGTAAAATATAGATCTATATTCCGTTTACTTCTCTTTATTCTTCTCATTTACTATCTACCTAAATCTAGAATTATAGTAGGTATAAATACTTTGTTATGACTCATGGCCGGGAGTATCATTCATGTATGATTTCCATTAGGACCAGCCCTCACTGCAACGAGAATGAGACGATATAGATCAATGTCTCAGTCTTGATGCCCAACATGATCGGCCAATGATTGCCCGGTCGGGATTAGCGTGACAGATGTCAGTGTCGTGAATCCCCAAAGAACAATGCAAACAACTCGATATACATCAAAAAAGAAAAAAGAAAAAAGCAAAAATTCGAGTCGCTAAAAAAATGCCATCATCTCTCGCCATCTGAACATAACCATAGGTAGTATGTTGTTAGCTACATTCTTCTCATCTTCTCCATACCGGAATGCAGGCTTACTAACTTCTCCGCAGACATCCCGAACCTCCTCAATTAACTCTCCCAGCTCATTTTTGCTCTGCCCGCTTGGACTCGGTCCGTCAAGGTCAGTGCCCTGTAATACATCCAGCTCCTCGAGAGAAAACATCATCCCAGAACAAACTTTCCATCCGAACCCATTAACACACCAGCATTAGCCCCAGCCCCAGCCCCAGCCCCAGCCAACCCCTTCCCCAACTCCTTTCTCCCCGCACGGGGCCTGCACTAGCTCCATTATCACGAAAAAGCCAAAGTCAAAGCCAAATTTACTATGCATACATACAAACATCATACATCAACATCACCAATCCAACCAATCACTAAAATGATTCACAGCTTACAATATCCACACCCCATCCAATATCTAATGGATGGAGTCGTCACCTGAGGAGGCCAGACCGGCAGCGACGTCGACGTCGCCTCTCCATACCCACCTTGAACCAGAACCAGAACGAGAACCGGAACCAGCACCAAACACACAAAATCTCCCACCATATACCATCGAACAAGATGCAGAATGTACCTCCCCACCGCTTAGTACCTCTCCAAAATCCCGACCTGTCTCCGGCGTCGTCCCACCATACTGGCAACGACATACCCGCAATGCATCGCGCGCATCACAAAGCTCTCTCCGCTCAACACTCATAACACTAGAAGATCATACCGCGGATCCAGAATCAGAAACAACTCGCGGTCTCTGGGCCCAAAGCGTCCTGATAGAAGACCATGTTGTTGTTCAAGGGAAAACAGGCGTAGGGGCATATGTTGTCTGGAATTGTCGGATACAAACGCTTGATGTAAGTTAGCTTGACTCTGATCTAATATGATCTGATATTCAAGTCAATCAAGTCAAGTTGAAGTTTTACGAGGGTTCTTTTCTAATTCTAATTCTGATCTGATCTAGGGTGGTCCGATGGTTGTTCGAATGAGATATTCTGAGTTCGATGAGTTGAGACAACGACTCGTTTCTTCTTTTCCGCATGCGAAGAGTGCGTTACCTGCTCTGCCGCCGAAGAGTGTATTTTGTATGTCTGTGCTATGATATAGCTACGGCTATGTATGATTGGAGAAGAAAGCTAATGAGGATATAGACAAATTTCGACCGAATTTCCTGGAGCATAGGCGGGTTGGGTTGGAATATTTTCTCAAGTGAGTCTTTGTCTGATGATGCGATGAGATGATTTGGCTTGCTGCATGGATCTGCTGACTTCGTTCTAGTTGTGTTCTTTTGAACCCGGAATTCTCGAGTTCACCTGTTGTCAAGGACTTTCTCTTTGGTCGACTTTCATAATGTCTATGTGTATACCAGAATAATTTAGAGTGCACAGCTATCGTGGAGCTAATGGGTGATATATGCTTGTATAAGAAAATTGCAAATCTGATTTGGAATTTCAAACGCCGAGCTACTGCTCCCTTTCACCGTCCTATTCTAGGTAATTAACAAAGCATATGGAACATAAAAGTTTGGTGATGGAAGGCACGAAAAGAAATCAGAGCACAGTCAATTATTAGTCTGAGAAGGAATAGAACGCTATCGGTCTGGTGGGTAGATGCGACGTGACAGAAAGAAGGAAGAAATTAGAGAATGGAAGAGACGTGCTTCACGACGTCTGTGGAAGTCGGACCCAGTCCTTGAGCAGCGAAAAGGCAGAAAAAACAAAATAAAACAAAAAATACTGCCACAGGCAAACTCCATTGCTATGATACAAGACTCCGCATCTGCATATGATACAACAAGTCGAAGCTGAGCGACGATCCTCCGCCCTACCCCACCCCGAGCAAACCTTGCAATGCTTTAGCTATCAAGAATCCGGAAGAAGCAAGCCTACCCGTTTGCAAGCACAGGGGAGGGAATCGTTTGTTCAGACGGATCAGAAGCCGCGTCCTTGGGTGAAGAATTGGAGTTGGACTTTCGAGAGGGTAGACAGGTTCGCAGATCGGCCCAAAGCATCTTTCGAAGACTAATATTAGCCATGTGCATCATGGCCATCAAATGCCGAGGTCCTGGAACGCCACTCGGGAATACAAGATACAGCCCTGATTCCTGGGGTGCATCGGGCCGAAACTTGTCATAATAGGCTTTTTTGCCATGGATTGGAAGACGGAGAAATGTATGACTGTATAAATCACGCGTGAGGCTAGCCAATGGAGTAGACATGCCACTGATATCTTCAGGCAAAAGAGTATGGGTCGGCTCGAAACCAAAACCAAGATATGACACTTCAGCACGGTTTAATAAAGCCATCGCTGCAACGATGAGCAAGTCACTGATTCCTTTGGGGCTATTTGGAGCGGCAATACAAGGATCGATATGATAACCACCACAACCAAGGCGACGTAGAGCAGCAAATCCATTAATTTGGCCATCGGGACCGCGACTGTATACAAAAGTCATGAGTGCTGGAAGAGCAAAAGGATCGTACACAGTGATGAAAGCTTGTGGCCCTGTGGCATTGTTACGCTCTGCACGCCAAGCGTCATAGATCGCAACCAGATCTGCTTCGAGCGCAGTGTCAGCCCCATGCATGGCTGGCACGTACAGACCAAGGGTAATGCCGCCTTTGCTGGGATTCAACAATTGTCTGCTCTGGACAGCGATGCGCTTTCCACTTTTTTCAAGCAAAACATCATTTGTCCGAGGGTTCAGGACTCTTTCAGTGCCAAAACGAATGACGGTCCACCCAGATGGTTGAGATTGGGCATAATCCTGCACAAATGTTTCACTTGCACCCATAAAGGCGATTCCCCAGCGATGTCGGCGTCGGTATCTTGCGAATTCGTCTAATAATGCTGTGATGGTGGCTGGGTCTGGTTCACAGAGCGGATCACCTCCCACGATTGCCACTTTATTTTGAACCTTGAACGACAAGGCACCTGTTCGAGCCTTATTCACGAAGAATCGGTAGCTGTGATCGAGAATACCCATGTGTGCCACGCGACCATATTCAGCCGTGAGACGCTGGATGGCAGTCATGGTAGAGAAGTCATTTAGTGAAAAGACCTCCCCTTGATGGTTGCCTTTTGTATGATGAGAGTCGGTGCCTGGATCGGATTGATTTAGTACGGATAATGACTTGGAGGAATGAAGGTCGCGGGGGAAATCGAGGTCGTTGTGGCCATCGACGCTGGTAGCCGGTGTATAGTCATGATAGTGATAGCTTTCAGTTGTGGTCAATGTGCGGCTGCTACCACTTATAGAGCTGGCATTTGATGAAATGAGAGGTGTCTTGAGGGTGGTGCGTAGATGATCAACAACGGATGGACTGGATGAGTTTAACGGAATGCCCAGTTTGGAAATGTAAAACGGATCAATCAGCGCGTCATCCAACTCATCGAGAAGGAGGGTCTTCTTGGGTTTTGAGCTGGCATCGACGACCTTGGGCTTGCGAACTTTTCGCGCGCGCTTCTTTTTCTCGGGGGGAGAGGTGTTGGTATCGAGACGGCGGGTTGCACAGAGCCAGTCGCTGGGATGATCAGGATGGGCGGCACGGCATTTCCAGGCCATGCCATTTGCATTGATTGTTGTGAGAGCATCATGATAAACCAAGTCACCGTACAAAGCCAATGGTATGTGTATGGGGAGATGGAAAGAAGCACTTGAGAACGAGAGGGGAGAGAGAGATGGCGAGAGGAAGTTTGGCACGAGGCCAGTCAATGAATCGAGAATAGGCGTTGACGGGTCCCAAAGCAAAGGGAGTAAAAGAGAAAGAGACAGAGACACAGATTCGATGTTGCCGGAGTGTTAAAGAATAAAAGAATAAGCTTAGAGAGTGTTGAACACAAGAAGTTAGGGAAACTGTCACCAGATGACAATGACACCTCCAGCGAATCTTCCGGTTTTACGTTCCATGTCCTACGGTTCGTAGTTCAGCTCGTAAAGGAGAGGGTTAGGCAGAGTAATAAAAATTGACTGTTTGTGTCTTTTTTTGACTTTTGACTTCCGATTGCTTGTTTTTACTTGGGATACTTTTGCACAGCCTGCAATTTGACAACATTCATACATCAGCATCTTTGCCCTTAACCGCCGGGCTCCCCGAGGCTGTAACCCTTGGAAGTATAAAAAAAGGGCTGTCACGCTAGTACGCACTAAGGGAACTAGGTTCAAAGGGACTTACGCACCTGCACTTGGGCAGATGTCAAATAATATGGAAGAACAGGGCTGAAGTGGGGCTATGGACCAACACACCCGTGGAATCAGTCGAACCAGACCCAAGTAACCCATGAGATGGATGGAAGGATAAACCCTAGTCTAGTGTCATGGGTTAAGAGAGTATTCGATTTATATACATTGCATGTATAATTGACGAGTATACTAGAGAGTATACTAGACTCACTTCTTCGTATCTTCTTTCTTTTGCGTGTACTTTGTTTGTGTACAGTAAACAAAACAAAGCAAAGCGAGAAAGAAAAAAAAACAAAATAAAACGCTGGTGCCTGAGCAAGAATGACGGTATCCGCAGAATTCACCAAAGATGGGAATATTAACGTTAGAACCAAGCCTCGAGTGGGGCCATCTTAGCACTCATTCCTAGTTTCAAGCCATTGACTCCTCATAGATCCTTCCGCTCAGAATCCACGATCTGGATGCCTCGATGGATTTAGCGCCCACTGCCACCCGACCCCCATTCCCCACAAGGGCCCGAATTGGTCCCCTCGTATAATATAGCTCTGCAGACTATTAAGGGATACGTCCAGGGTTCATCACATTTTCACTGCTGCCTGAAACGTGGCTGCTTAAGGCTAGAGCCGTGAAGGTTGTCGGGATGTATCCCATGTCGCCACCCGCGGAGCCCGAGATACTTACTTCCTTTGGTTTCTTTCCCTTTCAAAATCTATTCTCGGTGGAGATCAGTTTCAGGTCTCAGTATTCGGAAATATACGAGGATTCCGGGCTTGAGTGGGCGTTCTCGGTTATTTCTAGCTTGTGATGGCAGGACATCATCTGCGCTGTCCTAAAATCGTACTAGTATGCGAATGGATTAAACAGGTAGAATATGTAGGGATCTGACATGTATCCTTGATAACCTGAGAATATTTGAGAAATACCCGTGCACTTACATGTACCTAATCTATAGACCTCGATGTACCCTGATGCTCCTCGAACAATCAAGTCCAAGTCGCACAAGACAGAAAGACGCAGAGACGCAAAGAAGCAAGAATTCTTACCAATCGTGTACTACTAGTAGAAATAATTGGAAGATTGGAAAGTGGGAATCTTCGGAACTACTGAGTTACGAAAAAGAAAGAAAGAAAGAAAGAAAGAAAATGTCTGGCAAATCCCTACTGCATCCCGAGGTCCCCACTCCGTATTGGACTTACATCCTGTGCACGAAAGTCTTACCAGTTTGAGGTCGTTACAATGAGCCGCATCAATCAAGCAACAGTATAACAGCTCAATGTAAGATCGACATAGGAAAATAGATTAATATTAATATTCTGGTTAGTCAAGATCGCTCCCGCGACACGATGAGGGAAGATCTCAAATCCAAGCTCTACTAATCTTTACGAATGCCCAGAGATAATTCAGTTCATCGCATTTAACCAGCATCTCCCCGGAAGTGGTCAATACCTTGAATTGCCCGCTCGACGACTTGATAACGTATTGTGTTGGAGGCTCAACTGAACTCGTTTCATGAAGATTTCCCCCAGATACCTGTTGAAATCCACAGCTGGAAGAGCGATCATATGATAACCACTATATCAATATACCCCTGATCCCGTTGACATCTCTGATTCCCCCATAATCAGGTATCTCTTAAGTACCCCCTCCTTCATACTTGTTACTTACCTATTCGCCTCATCGCAGCATTTCACTATCTATTCTTTGCCTGGCTTCAAACGAGTCAGACTCTTCCGATCGCCTCTGACTAAGCCAATCTCTGCTTGAAACCCCCAATCTTGCAATTGATAGCGGCCAGCACGTGGTAAACAAGCATGGGCATAACAAGTACTTTAATTGGCCAATGGATCATCGAGCTAAAAGCGCTTGCCGGATGGTCAATCCTATGATTGGCGGGTATGACTCGAAAGACCCACATCTGTCCAGGTACGGAGGGGGAATGTTAAGCTCCACGGGTTCAAGCTGCACGAATCTGCGTTGGATGATTCAAGAATCATAACATATCTATTCCCGATAGAGCTCTTGCCGAGCTCCGAGTTCAACAGGCACATTAATCTCCCCACTTATCACCGACTGTCCGGTTTTGTCGAATCGATGAGGGGCAGCATGTAGCCTATGACAATTGATCATGGGCACATGTGAAGTCAATGCGTACCACCTATTTGTCTTATCATGAAATGAACATCATTTAAATCGCGCGGACACTTACCGGTGCTCACCCTGTAGGTACTGGTCTACACGCGACTGGCGGCTTACTCTTGCGCCCGGAATAAAGGTATAAAAGTAGCAGCGCAGTCGTCTAGGGAAGAATTGATTTTTGTTCCTCCCCAGACCAACATCCCCCTTCTCCTTGAAGTTGCAGATCCAGTCCCGCAATGAAGGCAAACACTTTAATCCCTTTGATTGGTCTGTCGGGTAGTGCCCTGGGTGCTGCTGTGGCCCGGAGTACCCAAGAGCCATGGGGATACAAGTCCGGCTCTAAGGAGTCCATTGCCAACCTGAAGGACAAAATCGAGAATGTTGTCTGGGTTATGCTGGAGAACCGCGCCTATGACAACATCTTGGGTGGTGTGCATAGGGCTGGTCTGGACAATGTTGTCAACAATGGTCCTTTCTGGAATCCCCAGCTAGTGAACGACACTAAGAGCCGCAAATGGTCTAACCATTTCAAGGACTACGACTCTGTGCAGCATGATCCTGATCACTCTGTGACTGGTAATAACTTTGAGTTCTTTGGCACCTATACCCCGGATAACGAGGCCATTGCCAACGGAACCCTGAAGCCTAACCTGAAGGGATTCGTTGAGCGCCAAATGACTTCCTATCCCGATATCTCTGCTCAACGGGCTGCCGATGAGGTTCTCGGTTACTACTCCGAGAGTGAGATCCCCACCCTTGTGGATCTGGTGGATGAATTCACCACTTTCAACTACTGGCACTCCTGTGTCCCTGGGGTAAGCTTTATATCCCACCAAAAGCTCCCCTGATCCTCCATACTAACAATTATTAGCCTACCAACCCCAACCGTCTCTGTGCAGTTTCAGGTACAGCCGACGGCCACGGTGAGAATGACGACAGCTTCCTTGACTCTGGAGTCAACATCCCAAGCATCTTCCAAGTGGCCTCCGAGAAGGGCATCTCATGGCACAACTACGACGGCACCAACGGAGCTTTCCTGCCAGACTCCCTCTTCTTCAACTGGACCGCCGCCAATGCCAAGAGCAACGTCGTCCCTCTGGAGAACTTCTACCAAGATGCTTACTTGGGTCTTCTCCCTCAGCTTTCCTACGTCAACCCCTCCTGCTGTGACCTGAACACCAACTCGATGCACCCCAACGGCAACGTCTCATTCGGTCAAGTCCTCGTTAAGCAGGTCTATGATGCCGTCCGCGCGGGCCCCCAATGGGACAAGACCCTTATTCTCTTGACCTTCGACGAGACGGGTGGTTTCTTCGACCACGTTGCTCCCCCTCTTGCTATCCGTCCTGATGAAAAGACCTACGTTGAGACTGCTCCTAACGGAGAGGAGTATACATTGAACTTTGACCGCCTCGGTGGACGTTTACCTACTTGGTTGATCTCTCCTTATGCCCCTCGTGGTCACATTGAGAACTACGGTACCAACCCTAGCACAGGTAAAAGCGAGTCTTACAGTGCTACGTCTGTGCTGAAGACGCTGGGATACCTGTGGGATTTGGAGGATTTCACTCCTCGTGTGTCTAACTCTCCTGCTTTTGACCACTTGATTGGTCCTAAGGCTCGTGAGTCTGCTGTTGAGACTTTGGCAAATCCTCACACTTTTGCCGATGCTATTTAATTAGCGCAAAGCTATTAGTTATGTTTATGAATATGTAATATCGGGAAGGCTAGACTGTCAAAATATTTCGAGTATAGATTACTTTATGAATTGAGGATAGATATGTCTTCTGAAGGATCATCTATTCCAGTACTACTTAGTAAATACTTGTCCCAAAGTTATCCTAAAAGTGTAGGCCAAACTTAAACTTGCGAAGGCTCAAAGCACATTCGTGATTGCCACTCCATCCTACACAGAAGAATAAAGTTAGCAAGCAACCCGACCCAGTGTTTAACTTGAGGGACATCCTTACCGTTCTCCCACTATTTCCCCGGAACTCATGCAGCTTCGTCTCATAAACATAACTCGGAACACCGGGCACATTACCCAAATCAATACCAGAATCCCTAACCCCCTTCTCCTTAATAGTCTTAACCAAATCAACATTCTCAAAATCAGCACCAAACGAATACTTCCTCAAGATACCCTCCTTCTCACTCTGACTAGCATTCAACCAGTCGACATACTCAGTTCCCCTCTCCGCCTCAGGCGAGATATTATCAGCCACAATAACAGACTCCCCCTTCTTCAGCAGACCAAGTCTCTCAACAAGCCACAGATCATAAATATACCGATCCTTCCAATGATCCACGAACAAAATTTCAATAGACTCAATCAATGAATCCTTCACTACATTCGCAAGCGACTCATGACTAGGCGCCACGATAACGCTTACCACGTCTTGGAGCCCGGAGAGCTCAATAAGCAACTTAGCTACAGAGGCGTTGATCGGGTCAATTTCGAAGCTGTAGTATTTCTTTCCACCGGCACGTTTCAGTGCATCTCCGAATCGAATAGCGGAGTATCCGACGTATCCGCCGAGTTCAATCATGATGGATGGTTTCTTCTCTGAGATTAAGGTGTCTATTAGGACGCCCTTTTTGGGACCGATGTTTATGAGCCGCTTTTCTTCGGTGTTGAATTTGTCTATTGCGTCTAGGACTTTCTGGGGATTGTTTTGCAGCACGTGGAAGTTGGGGAGATTCCAGATATATGTGAGGAGGTCTGGCTCGCGGCCGGTCTATTCAATGTTAGTATTGTAATCTAGAATTTGGCGATTGGAAATTGGAGTTTGAAAATTCAATTGCTGATGGATGGGTGCTGATGGATGGGATAGATCAATTACCTCTACACGGGGACGGGGTTCAGAGGCAGACATTCTGCGAGTCTTGGATCAATGTTCAAATGTTGTAGGTATGATTTTAGTTCAAGTTCAATCCAAAGATTCCAGATGAACCCCTCTACTTATATCACCCAGGTCCCTTATTTATGTCCCCTCCTTGTTCGTACGTAACTCGGTGATAAGATGTATCCGATTCCATTTGGGCAATTACCGCCGAGACTTGTACACCCGAAGACAAGCTTCCGAGACGACCGTGCTCACACCATTCATTAACGAAATAAGCTAGTACCCATGCAAACGGAGTAATGATAGACCCAAATTGATTCAGAAACTATGCAGTTCATATTGTGTCCGTTTACTATGTAGAAGCCGGCATTAAATAGTTTAGCCCCCGTTAAAATTTGCCAAGCCCGCACACATTCAAGTTACCCTTCACCGTTTCCCGATTGTAACCTCGGGCTTAACAGCATCAAATCAATCAAGCTTATGATCAAGCAGACTACGATGATAACATACCGTCAAGCCCAGCTATCAGATCTGGATCAAATCCTCGCCATAAATGCACACTACATTCTCCACACCTCGCTTACGTTTATGAGAACCTCACCTCATATAGGAACATATGTCGATAAATGGCGTGATCTCCAAGCCCGAGGCTTACCGTACCTTGTTGCTGTAGAGGATACGAACACGAAAGAATTAGATGTGGTGCTTGGATATGCGTCTTTTTCACCATTTCGAGGACATCTTCTTTCCTATGCACCGACTGTGGAACTGAGTCTGTTTGTGCATCCGGATTATCAGTCACGTTCTATTGGGTCTGGGTTATTAAATGAATTATTTAATCTTGTACGAAATGGGAAGGTGCATCATGTTGTTGAGGAAAGTGGTCCTCGTGATATGATTGGATATGACGACTCAGAGTCGACTGGAGATAATATTCAAGTTCGAAATATTATTGCTGTTATGGCTGTTGATCCTGAGGGTAAAGATGGAGGGGAAGAATTGAGAAAATGGTATACTCGGCGAGGGTTTGTGGAGAAAGGAAGATTGGAGAAAGTTGGATTTAAAAGAGGTCATTGGTAGGTGATGTGTGGCAATTGTTTACTCTGACTGGTACTGATATCGTCATTTTGATAGGATTGATACGGTTTACTTGCAGTATTCTACATCCTAGATGAGATACGACGAATGCAAGATATAACTTAAGATTGATCATGAGGTGTCATGCTATGTACTGGGGATAATATCGATCATCGGGGAAAAACCCCTTGGCCATAGATGATCTTACCTATACTGTAAGCTCTACATAGATAGAAAGACAGGAGAAAGGCAGATGGAAAGGTAGATGGAAAGGCAGATGGAAAGACAAGTAGAAAGGCAAGTAGAAGGATGTCCTTTTTCCAAATACTTTAGATTATGATATATGACTATTCTTCCTAAACTTGAAAGATATCACGCCTTTTGCTCTCTATTATCCACAATCATGGCATCATGTTCCTCACGGGCTCGTTGGACTGTTTGCGAGTACTTCTTGCCAGCAATAAGCCACCAGACAAGCTCTATAATTAAGAACCCACCCACTACAACACATGTGTAGTTCATATTAGAGACTAGAGAAACGTTAGAAATTGAGGAAATCATCCGCGATCCATTGTCACTGCCTCATTAGACAAGAATCGGTACTTACCAGTTGCAGGCATCTCAAAGGGGAAAGAGAAAAAGATAATGGCAAAGGTTAACCAACAGACCGAGATAATATTCACTGTCATTCCCCAGAACTGGTTCATTGCAAATGGACCACGATGCATCGTCCGGCGGAAGAGGAGCACATTAGTAAGGATTGGAACGATATAAGCGAGGTTATTGATTGTTCTAGTATTCGTGTGTTAGCCTGGTGAAAGATTTCATATCTCGCACTTCTAACTCACACTGCCGAGCTCATCATTGAATTAAAAGCTGTGCTCGATCCCAAGTAAATGCAACCAAGCAAAGCAATAATAACACCTACACATAGCTGTGCGTTAAAGGGAGAACCAAGTTTAGGGTTCACACGCGCCCATCTAGAATAAAGACGTTAGCGAGGGGTTTATTCTATGAATTAAAATTGAGAAACCATACATTCTGGAAAGCGGGAGACCATCATCTCTAGCAAAAGCCCAGAAAACACGTCCAGTGCCTATACCTAATTAGAAAATGCGCGGTCCGGTGGAAACAACAATTCTTACTCAATTGAGAGCCGATCACACAAGGACCCAGTGCTATCCAAACCATGAAAACTAGGCCAAAAGCACCACCACGGGTTGAAGTCGCCTGGTAGAAGATCTCGGCTAGTGGGAGACCCGTGTTCGTGTCTGCTAGGGAAGTATAGTTCTGTGTTGAGAACATCAAACTAAGCAAGTAGGAGACTCCAGTAACGAATGCGATAGAGAGGGTGATTGCTAGATCAATGAGCTTTTATTCTGTTCCATGATTCAATATGAACTTACCAAGGCCAAGAGGAGCGTTTCTACCGGGCTGAAAAATATTAGTATACATAGAGCAAAATGGACCGTATACCTCGGAACTCACATTTGGCATTTCCTCGGTGATATGCTGGATTGATGTTAGGAGTTTTCTATCTCTGTGTCCATAGATATGAGAAACTTACTGAAATTCCATCTAATCCACCCAATGAGTACAGCGGGTTGACCAAGCCGGTGATAAAACACATGACATCGTTATTCCAGCCTGTCTTGTTCATCCAAGTTGCAAATACAAACTTGCTATCATTATGAACCGGTGCAGATGAAGCTACAACGACCATAGTGACAAACCAAGCCAATTGCAAGTAAATCACTGACACCAATTTGTAAGAATGAGAATACTGTAAACGAACGCGGAAGAGAATACTCACGGGAGAACTTATTAATCATTGGAATAAACCTGTTTCCGAACATGACAATCCCCGAGGTAATAATATTAAGAACCTGATATACGACGAATGTCATCCAAGGCTGAACAACCAAGTCATCATGATACAAAGCAATCAGAGCCATGAGAACCGTGGCATAAATGAGGTTGGTTGATGCAGTTGTGAAGATCCCTTAAGCTTGTCAGTCTCCAGAACACCCACTTAGTATGTCATTGTCCTTACAGCCAAAAACTGTGCACCACCCAGTTGCGAAGCTCAGGAGACTATTATATCGTTTTGGAGCAATTGCCGCGATCCAATGATACATACCCCCTTCAGTGGGATAAGCAGACACAAATTCCGCTAGAGATAAACCGACAAAAGACTGTAGAATGAAGACCAGAATGAAGCCGTAGATAACTAATATTGATCAGCTCGAATCGCTAGATGTGAGGATATAGGATCGGGATCGGGATCGGGATCGGGACCAGAACGTACGAGCACCAGGACCCCCGGAGTTCAGCGCTGTGATTAAACCTGTACCAAGACCTTCAAGTTCATAAAAGAATTAGAACCAGTCATTTATTTTGGAGATGGAGCACACAAACCAGTCCATGAAATGGTACAATTAGCCGCAAGACCAATCAAGCTCCAAACTGAGAAATGACGCTTTAATTCCTGTTTATGGCCTTCGCACGGCAATCACAATCAGTAAGACATCCTCAACATCAACATGAATGCTCATCCCATGATAATACCCACCCATCTGAGCCAGACGCAACTCATCTTCATCCCGAACCTTAATAACCTCCACACTTTGCCCGGTAGCCATCCCTTCTTTCGGCGATGTGGATTCAATCTCAGGGACACCCATTTTTGATTAAACTGCAGTGCCGCGATTCAAGGGAGCGGATACAAGAAACTTGAGGAATTAAAGATGCAGCAGGTTGGAGTATTTTCAAGTCGCATGCCACATTTTTTGGTTATCTTTCTGCAGCTCTTATCGCTGTCCACCGGTTATCAGGTGCATTTCGCCGATTTCACCGGACTGATCGCCGGGAGGGGGAAAAGCGGGGGCGAATCATAGTGTACAGGGGGCGGGGGGGTGAGAGTTATCAGTTGTGATTTCCGGTGATGAATGTTTTGTTTTGCCGGTGAGTGTGAAGGTGGCGGTGGATTTATAGGGAGACCTCGTATCTGAATGTCACGGTGTAGTTGGGATATGAGTTTGTTCAAGGTTAACTTGAAAGTCGAATATAATGTTGAATATAGGTGTTGTATGCCTCATGCGGGGTTGTCTTGGCGGATATCTTGGCTCTGTGATGCGGGAAAGAACACTCGGTTTGATGTGATGTGATTTACAATACAATGTGGCTTATCTGGAGATGGGCTCTTGAAATGAAGGAGTGAAGATTTGGTGATACTTATCGTCAAGAGATGAGGAGCGTGGAGGTGAGGTCTACTACGGAAAGACGGCTAGACCTCTACTGGTTATCAGGATCCGTGGAACGTGTTTGAGATTTGATTTCCCCGGAAGCCGCAGATTGATTTGATGTGTATATAGATCCAGAGAAGAGTTGAAGGTGTTGGGTACTGCGAAATAATTGTTCACCAGTATCAAAAACCCGAGCCTGCTAGTCCCAATGCTGATACTCTACACTGCAGAGATGATCGCACTGAAATCACCGCACCAGACACACCTAGATAATAGGTACAAACTTAATAACTATATCATATACTCTCCAAGGAAACCGTACACGCAGTGTTCACTAAATTCCTGACCCTCTGCTTTCCATTTTTAGATACAAATTACTCCAGCAATGCCCCATGAAATCATAACGACGAGGACCCTGATCCTTCTTCAACCTACGCATGCACATGGCCTTGGCAAGCTGGCTGTACACTCTAAAGTTTAGCCAGTCCGAGTCCAAGTCCACGTCGGATTATTAGAATTTTGGACCATTCTCTCCAACAGAAATCACCCCAATTATACTTTAAGTTGCCGGAATAGATTTATACATATCCGGGTCTCCATCTGAATAGGGGCTAACGAGGCTTCCAATACAGAGTACGGAGTAATTTACTGATGTATTCAAGCAATTTAATTAAAATGCTATACATGAATAGCGAATGAACGCAAAGTAGACGAAGATTGCATAAATGACACCATAATGGCAAATTCTCCGTATGAGCCGGACAAACCGAAAGTTTGAATCGAGACATGAGAAATGAAAAGGCGCCATTCGTCAAATGTAGCAGAAAGACCAGGCAACAACAAAAAAAAAAATCCAAGACTCTAAGTTAGTGAGAGGCAGGACTAGACTAACGGCCCCCGTTGAGACATTTGATGATCAGGGTCCAAGGTTAGTCATAATAGCCTTGGCAGAGGCGAAGATCTTAACTTTATACATAAATTTGGCTGTGCATGTTCAGTGTCCCGCGTGTTGCTCGATGCGGTGAAATCTGCGCGAGCGAGCCCGGGGGCAGTATTTAGTATTTGGGGCTGGGCGGGCTGGTTACTGGGGCTGGCTATTGGGGCTTCTGGGGGCCTTCCCTCAAAACCGTAAATTGAGAACAATGTTGATGGAGTGAACGGGCTGTACACTATGTAGTGACTAGTGACAAGTTACGGGGTGCGACCGAGGTCCAATCTCCACCAAGCAGTTCATCGGATACCAAGCTTAGACAAGCATTAAGACGTGATCGCGTGCGGTATCGCGTGATTCTGATTGCGGCTGTTTATCGAGATCAGTCGAGTCAGCCTTATGAAGACCCTGAAGTCTAATCTATATACAGTAGGTAGTCAGGGTAGTTATTAGAAATGTCTCGGATTGAATTTGCTTTCTTTTTGGGGTTACTTGACATTGTGAAATTGGCGGCATGGTGCCGTGATACATGATTGTTGGGACTTGCATTAGTCATGATGGTGATAGCCCCCTTTTCCAAGGTTGTTTGTTGTACAGCCATGCAAACCATCATTATTGATCTAGGAGCATATTATACTGTGGACATGTAGTTATTTTATGAATCCCCACACTTTCGCAGGGTTCATTTATCAGATGATCCAGTTCTCGGTTATTTTCCTTCCGTACCACAGACAATGATAGTATGGCACGGAGCCCTTCGTACGAACAGCTCTAGCTCACCATGATGATGGCAGATGGCACGGAACGGACAACAGAGAGTCCGGTCAGGGGCAAAAGGGGGGCCTCATTCCGTAGCGGGGAACGAAAAAAAATGCGCTAATGCAGGAAGAAACGAAGCTGTATCCCGAGACAAGTGGTTGGGATGGGATCAAATTAGAAGAACGGAAAGGACGGAGCCCATGGAACACCCAGCGGAGTCCATTAGTCCCTTCTGGAAGCCCACTTAGTTGTGGTTAGGGTTGAGAAAGGTCGGCTTGGCTGATTCTCCATGAGACCGAGGAGGCTGATGATGAGTATCTGGTTCTGGAGGCAAACTTGAACATGTTGTGATTTGTGCAATTGGAATGTGCTCTCAGATCGCACTGTTAATGCTACATAGTCATCATATTGTCAAGGCTAAAATTCTTTCACCAGTAATAATGATGATAAAATACCAGTAAATTATAATCTTGGTTCTTTTTCCCGAATCCACTTGTCTGGTCCACCAGTCAGAATTGGCCCCCAATGGGTGAAATTTAGCGAAGTGAAGGAGAGTCAATGTGGCAGCCTGGCAACCTTGTGAGGAGTTTGCAGTGATTGTGTGTGTTCTGAATCTTCAGACAGTATACGATATACGATAAACTGGACAAGGTAATTATCTCAGTGTGATATTCCGGTATATTCCTTCTCCCACTCTAATTTACCCTTGCCAAGACCAGGGAATCAGACCCTGTGAGCCTCGTTGGAATCCTCTTAGTCATGGCTGTGAAGGTGAATCACTTGAGGACTCGGAGGCTGAAGCGAAAGCGATGATTGGTTGATCAGGGAGATGACCCCAATTTCTCCACTGTAAATGAACAAAACAGAGAATAGAAAATAGAAAAAAAGGGGCCAGAAAAAAGACAAAAAAAAAGAAGAGCCAAGACACATCTGAGCCGCAATTTCTTTTTTTTTCTTTTTTCTTTTTTCTTTTTCCTTTTTCCTTTTCTTAGTCTCAGTAAGTGCTCTCGTGCTGGGCATTCAAATTCGACCTAAACTATCGAGTTCAGGCATCCGACTAACGTCCCCTGAATACACCTGAGCTGAATAAAATTGAACAAATAAGGCTAGTCCAGAAGTCTCCTCCGTACCGGGATGGATTCCTCAAACCTGGCCAAAGTAAACCTTGGGGAGGAATAAGCTGTATAAACGGTATTTTCTGTACAACGTTAAGCTCTGGGTGGTCTGTTCGCCCCTTTTTTTATTATTATTCCAGATTACTATTATTACCAGCTTTCATCATATTTAATGTACCTATCAGCCATAGCCACGATGTAAGAGCCAAGTGAGACCATGTGGGGATCGCAGTCTCGTACGGAAGCACCGGAGAGATGGCATTTTCCGACCAAAACTGGAGTCAGAGAGCAGTCAGGTACAGTTTTACCTACTTCAAGCCAATCAGAACCGCATCATAACAGTGCGGATGGACCCTGACTGGGATCCACTCGCTTCTAAATGGGGCAAAACACCGCATGACCCTAGGAAAGGCTAATACGGGAATTGAATGAAACCTTGGTCTGTCAAGTCTGTTAAGTCTGTAGACTGGCTTATTGGTGATCCCGTTTCCCCATATTCTATTCGATTTATTATTTGATCGGCCTTTGCCCAAGGCTGCGAGATTCTCTTTTAAAACCTTTTGCGATCTTCGTTGTTCATCTTTTTCCGTGTTGATTTTCCTCTTTATTTTATTTTTTTTTCCTTTTTTTGTTTTTTTATTCTTTCCCCATCGTTCATCACTCTCTACATACGCGTTGCATCGAACATCACATCTAATTCGACTGTTCGCTTCCATGATACCTTCAATGCTCGCGTGATCGATCTCTTTGTGCCTTTTTTTTTCTGCAAAAAAAAAAGAAGAGCTTGGAGTCAACAGTACTCTTCAACTCGACTAATTTGACATCTAATCTCGATTTCGCCGCTCAGCACCGTTGCTGAGTGAAGATCAGCACAACATGAACGCGGGACGGGTTGGTGATTGCCTCAGCCATGTCTGTTGCACACTCCCCGCTCGCGCTGTGAAAAGTACTTTGGATTGGGATATTGCGAGGAAATTTTGGTTCTCATTTTTATTTTTGACCGTGCTTTGCGCCAAGCTTCTACACATCTACGCTCACTGGGACTCGGTGCCCATGAAAAAGTTGTTGTTGTGGGGATCTACATTCTTTCTACAAGATTTCATCTTTCTCGCTATCGGATATGCATTGACTCAAAATTTCCTTTCGAGGGCGGTGCGCGTGGTGGCAGGTCTGGTGGTGGTGGTAACCACGTAAGTTGACTGCTCTGAAAGAAAAGATTCGATATGTACGTGGGGATCTGTTGCTAACATGGGGGTTTCCCTTGAATTAGTCTAGTCCTATCCGTCATGGCCTCGGCCAATACCTCCTTCTTTTTCCTTACCGGTGCCGAAATTCACTGGCGTCAAGCGGGCTCATTCGAAAAAGATCCAGCATCAGTCAACACCCTCCTCACAGGTCTGACCGGTCTGGTCATCGTGGAAGTCGTCCTTCTCATTATCGCCATTTTCGCTTCACCATACCCATACATGGCCGTGGAGGCTGTCGTTGATGTCTGGTCTAAGCTGCTGAGTGCCGTTTTCAAGCCTGCTTGGCGCGCGTCCAAGCCAGGAAGAGAAGCCTTGCTGCTTCGATCCAAGCCTTATGTCGAACGGTTCCTGAGCCGATCTGCGTACGGACGAGCGATTTACCAGAACCTCAAGATCTACGAACCCGTCGCTCTTAACGACTATGACGAGGATGATAAGGAGATGTCCGGCTCTGCTCCGCTGCTTGAGGGTCAGAATGCCGAGCCCGCTGATGACACAGAAGCTGCGGGCTGGAACCATGCTCGTTGGAATTCTTCTCGCCGTTTTGATATTAGGAACTGGGATTGGAAGTACATCGCTCGAGGTGCTGCCATTATTGCCCTCACCCTCTTTGTCATAATTATGCGTTGCGTCCGCCCCAACGATGAGTCTTATTCATTCCTCTCTCAAACCATCGTTATGTCTCCTTTCGCTGGTGTCGATTCTCAGACTAAGCTTGCTGGTATTACCGGAGATCATGAAATTGATGGTAAACTCACTGCATTGACTCAGCCACCACGCTTTGACTGGCTTCCTCAGGGTGACTGGCCTGGTTTCCGTGACTGGAAGAAGTCCATTACTGGCGTCTACGACAACCTGCACTACAACTCGACTGAAGATCCTCTGCACATCTCGAACTTGCACCTGGACATCCTCGAGCCCCTCCGGAAGGCCGTCAAGAGTGATGATTTCAAGATCAAGCACGTTCTCGTTTTCAAGATGGAAAGTACTCGCTTTGATGTTTTCCCCCTGCGCAAGGGTGGCTACATGCACGACCGCATCCTGGATTCCTACAAGAATAAGAAGGTTCCCAAGGATGTCAAGGCCCGCTTGGCCAACCTCACCCATACCGCTGAGCGTCTCACGGGTACTGAGTCTGGACTTCATAAAGAGGGAATGGTGAAGCCTTACGGTGGTATCTACGCCACAAACTCGTACACCTCGGGTACATTCACCTTGAAGAGTATTACAGGAACCACCTGCGGTGTCTCCCCACTGGTTATGGACTTCAACCATGAATACGAGTACCACCTTTACAATCCCTGCATGCCTCATGTTCTCGATATCATCAGCGCCGAAGGAAAGGATAACACGAGCGAGGACTTCACCAACTGGCCTTGGCGCCCACGCTTCATGCAGTCTATTACCGATACCTACGACCACCAGAACCGACTTACCCCTGCTCTTGGTTTCAAGCCCGAGAACATTTTGACCGTTGAGTCGATCGATAAGGAGCACGCGAACGATACCTCTTTCCACGGCGAGAAGTTCAACTTCTGGGGTTATCCTGACCACGACCTTGCCAGCTACTTCCGGGAGGCCATTAAGAGCGCCGAGAAGAACCATGAGCGTCTGTTCATCGAGCATTTGACTGGTTTGACTCACCACCCCTGGGATACGCCTGGCAAGAAGTACAAGGAGCTTCTCGGATCCTCCTGGGGCGGTAACAACGACGATGTCAACCGTTACCTGAACACAATCGGTATCAACGACAAATGGTTCGGTACTGTTCTGGACATTCTTGAGGAGACCGGTGTTGCCGATGAGACCCTCGTTATCATGACAGGTGACCAGTAAGTTTCTCATTACCAAAGTCCCTTCCACATTACTTCAATACTAACCCTTCCTTCTAGCGGTCTCTCTGTTCTCGAGGACAACAGTATCACTCCTTATGATAACCCTCACGTCGCCAACTTCCACGTTCCCCTCGTCATCTCCAACCCCCGTCTCCCTCCCATCCAAGTGAACTCATCTGTCACCTCGATCCAGATCGTTCCCACCATCCTCGATATCCTCAAGGAATCCGGCTCCCTCGACAAGTACAGCGAGCGTGCCATCAAAGACATCCTCCCCATGTACGAGGGTCAATCCATCATCCGTCCCATCATCGACAAGACCGAACAGACCCGCAACTGGCAGTTCACCGTCATGAACACCGGAGGATCCATGGTCGCGATGCGCTCCGCAGCAATGCCCTACCGACTGGTCATTCCCCTCGTCCCCGAAGTCGAGTGGCGATTCACCAACCTCGAAAAAGACCCTCATGAGAAGAACCCGATCAAATCATTTGGTCTTGAACCTCTCACATCTGCCATTGCTATGAAGCATGGCGCTGAGGCTGTCGCGTGGACTGAAGAAGCTGCTAAGGCAGGTCAGTGGTGGGTTGCTGATAATTGGCGCCGCTACGAGTACAGTCCTGCGTGATTGAAGAGATTTCACGTCACATTAAAAAAAAAAAATCTTTTCCTATCCATGAACAGCAAAAGAAAAGAAAAAAAAAGAAACAAACAAACACAAACACAAACGTCACCTAAAAACAAAACGATCTACACATTTTTCACCACACATTTATATATTTCTTACGTGTGTATTATTACGGTCAGTCAAGAGTTTCTGATGACTCCGATCAGCATGGCGCATGGTATTATTCCCCGGTTTTTCCTGACTTGTACATATTTTTGATACTTGGTATCATTGCATTGGGCGGTTTCATATCTTGATGTACAGTTGAATCACATACTCATTCTAATTTCAATCTATTGTGATCAAATTCACTTATCTCTATCCTTACTAAAACTAAATATAGCTGAATATGTGTATACCGTAATAAAGTCATGCATCTCGTAGGACATAGGTGGGTTGCCCGAAGCTTGAACGTGTTGGAATCCGGGACACTAATTCGGTCGCCACAAATCACATACAGTATGTAGACTAAGCTACTTTCTGCACATGTAGTAGCACAGTAGACTATAGCACGGGTCCAATTAGTAAAAGAAACCTACATTTCGCAATGAATCGACAGATCACATTACTAAATAATGAACTTGCAGAAAATATGCCAATATTATGCAGCCCACCCACAGCCTATCAAGTAAGGTGGCGCCGATCTGCGATCGGATCAGCGCACACCCAAGGTTCCCGAGTGCGGACGAACCACTTCAAATCCCACAACCTACGTCAACTCTTTTTCTTCACATATTCTAACTTCCAGGACATATCGTCATGATGCCAGATCATGGAGAAAAGCCGTGGCTTTTTGATTTTCGTTCCTCGGAGAGATTCCTGGTTGTAGTTGTGTCTATTGCGATTTTCACTGTGAGATTTCGTTTCCGTTTCCGTTTCCGCGGAGTTGGAGTCGGTCGCTGTGCTAATGTATTCTTTATCTGTATAGGATTCTTTTATATATGGAATGGTGAGTCGATATTACCTTATTATAGATACTTCTTTCCTTTTGCTCAAACTAATTCTATCTTTTAAAGATTGTTCCTATCATTCCAATCGCTTTGGTTGATCGACTAGGCGAACGGCCTGAAGATGGTATTATTCTCGATTCCTCATATAATCCATTCATTCCAGAACAGAGATTAACCATCATAAACGTTGAACAGCACAATATCTAGTCTCAGTACTACTAGCAGTCTACGGCGCAACACTACTAATTGGATCCCGTGAGTAAAAAATCTTCTTCAACAGCATCTCGATTACAAATTCAACCCAACTAACTACCAAAGCCCTGTTCGGATATTTCGCGGATCAATCCAAACTTCGCAGAATCCCATTTATCCTCGGCCTCATTGCACTAGGAACATCCACACTCCTCTTTACTTTTGCGCGAACTTTCCCCGCTCTCGTCATTGCTCGCGGTCTCCAGGGGCTATCCGCCGCAGCGGTGTGGGTCGTCGGCCTCGCCATCGTAGCGGATAGTGTACCGAGTGAGCGTGTCGGCGCGGCTATGGGACAAACCACTATTGGACTAACGTGGGGGTTTGTACTTGGTCCTATGGTGGGAGGGTATATTTATGAGCATTTAGGATGGTATGGGACGTTTACGGTGCCGGCCGCTTTGGTAGTTGTTGATATTGCATTGCGGTTTGTTATGATTGAAGCTCCGAAAAGTAAGTCACGATAACTTGAACACTTCACTGTGTTTTGTTTTGTTGTTTTTGTTGGAAGGTTATGGACTTACATGTTTTCTCTCAGATAACCAGCCTGATAAGGCAGAGCAGAACTTGCATTCAGAGCATTCGCCGCCTGGATTCAATTCATATGACACTTTCAACGACGAAGGCATTCATGCTCCCGCCTATTCTACTTCAACTTCATCTCGGAACCAAGAAAATGAAGCCGCTCCTCTTTTACATCCCTCTCCTTTCCCCGAACATGACCAAGACCCGGATCGCAAAGTGCAAAGGGCTACAATCTTCCATCTTTTACTCTCTTTCCGCATGCCATTCGCACTACTAGCAACATTAACCATGGCAACTATCTTCTCATCCCTAGAAACAGTGAGTAAAAGTACCAACTTGAACCACCAACCAACAAAATCTAACTCATCAGACCCTCCCCCTATTCACAATGCAAACATTCAACTGGGGCTCCACCGGCGCAGGCCTAATCTTCCTCGCCGTCTCAATCCCAACATTCGGCGGCGTATTCATCGGCGACGCAATCCATCGCATCGGCGTCCGTATCCTAGGCTCAACAGCCTTCGCAACAGGATGCATTTCCTGGATCCTAATGCGATTTGTAACGACCAACAGCATAGAACATATAGTTCTCCTCATCATCCTGTTACTTTTCCTCGGATTGGCCATTGCAACGATCGAAATTGCTGCAATGACAGAGGTAGCAGGGATTATTGATGATTATGAAGCTGCGCACCCTGGTGCGTTTGGGGGTAAGAGTCCCGTTGCGCAGGGCTATGCTATGTTTAATATGGCGTTCGCGGGTGGTCAACTTATTGGGCCGCTTATAGCTGCTGCTCTGAGGGTTAATGCGGGGTGGGGTACTATGACTTTGGTACTTGGGGTTATTTGTGGTGTTGTTGCTATTCCTGTTGGGCTTTTTATTGGGCCACGGCCGGCTCGGGAAGGCGAGTCTGAAGTGAGTGATAGTGTTTGAGATGGTCGTACATATTGAGGACTGTTTATTGAAGACCATATATATGTGCTCGCTTTTGGGTGGGTGGTAGACGTGATTAGAAAAAAGATGATCCAGTCGGTGCTGTATAGAAGCTTAAAGAAGTCGACATGGATATTGAAGCCGTATCAACTTAAATTATAATCGTTTCGCATTCCAATGGAAGATACATCTCAAGGTTTGTATACCACATGCCATACCTTGATCTTGTACAAATTACCTTTTTAAGGATGTCGCTTGGGGAATTTCCTAGCCTTTATATTTCATACATCCGGCCATAAGTAAAATTTACCTTTGTTGCGTTCAGATCCTTCGCAAGGGGTATCGCACTTGAACAAAAGAAACAAAGTCAAGCTAATTTGGAAGCTTGTTTGTTGGATCGCGCTCGGGAAAGGGCAGCATGGGCAAAGCGACCATACAGGATAACAGCTCTGTTCCACGGGTGGATAATCGGTAATCGGGCCTAGAAGAAGTTGTCGAAGTGAAAATAGCATGATCTCATCATGCTCGTCGTAGTGTCATAAGTCCTAGCAATGTCGACAATTACTCAACCTCTTCAAGCTCGGGTGAATTTCTATCTAAGCTTCAAGTGCAGAGTAGATACTGGCATTCCAAGCCAAGCACAAGAAACGGTATGCTTGAGCGAGCGCACACATATAAAGAGAAAATGAAAATGAAAATGAAGATGAAAATAAAAAATAATAACTCCGGGGATTACTAGCCCCAATGCACTCGGTTGATCATCGTATAGTCGTAGATTGTAGACCGACGCCATGACTTGGCGGATCTCGTTTAGATTGAACTGTCTGGATAGCATCTGATCCGATCAGTTTCTTGCTAACAAGATGACGAATGTACTCCATCGTCCATTCCTGACATCGTTTATTCGTAATCTGACAATATCAGCAAGCGCTACATGTAGTGCATGGCGGTAGTGATAGTGATAGTGATACTGGTCACTTACATCGTTCACAGGAGCAAGAAAGTTCTCACTAATTCCCGGTGTAGGAATCTCGGTCGCAGCAACCTCTATAATCCCGATAGGATCTGAGTCACTTGTTTTCAACCCAGGTGTCGGATCAACTATACTGCCTGAATCTATCTCACCGATCGGAAAGACGGTGTATTTCTCAATCGAATCAGCGGGGGAATAATTCCGCTTGAATTCTAGGAAGTACCCCACCATCGGTGCACCGACGGCTTGAATCAATGTTCCATTTTCGTGGTCTTGAGCGGTAGGGACAAAGATTGCAAAGTGCGCTCTTTGAGTTTCGCTATTTCGAGATGTGATGAGTGAAATGGTTCTGGTTGTCATTGTGGGAACCTGGTGAGGTCACGGTTATGAGAGTAGATAGAATCTGGGGTATATTGAATTCAACCGTGACGTCAGGTGAACGAGAACTGGGATATTGAATGCGGGGTTAAGCGAGCTTGGTGTTGGGGCTTTTATTTCTTTTGTGAGATGTCTTTTAGGTACATGGTAATTGTGACGTTTATTTTGGGGTATCTTAATATTTATTGAAAAGTTGAAGGGGAATAAGAGGGCTGGAAATGGATGATGGGGTCGTAGGGAAGCTTCAAGATTACCCACCATGGCCATAGATCTTGATATTATCTTCAACCAAAAGCTTCCTATTTAACTTGAGACCCCTACATCTTCAAGAAATTCTAGTAACTGTGCCGTATCATCAAACTCACCCTCTAATGCAACCGAAGGTCCAAGTCGTTTGTAAAAAGACGCCTCAAAGAATTGTGGAATGAACCCTGCATACTCCCAATCTATAATACCATTGATCTTCAATGTCACAGGATCCACGATAATATTGCATTGGTGAAGATCGTTGTGACAGAAAACGAATTTCTCACTCTTAGATATCTTCTGGGTCCAATCATCTCTTTCATTACACGCCATAACTCGATATGGAGGAATCACAATCTCAGATGATGGACCGCCGATTTTATTCGATGTAAGACTGTGAAGAGTGGCAAGATGCTGATCAATTTCAGGCCACACCAGCTTTTTCTGATCTTCTGAAAGCTCGGACATGCCAACGCCTTCAATATATTCCGTGATAAGAAAGTGACTGTCATCGACATCGAATGAACCGTAGACCTTCGGAACGGGGATATTGGTTTTTTGACTGACAAAATGTAGAGATTCCCCTTCGTTTTGAAGTCTTTCCTTTCCTAGTCGTTGGATATAAATCGTTCCTTTGTAGGTGGTAATATACTCGCTAGGACGTAGGCTTCTTTTGGTGAACAAGCACCCGTGGCGATAGTATTGTCTTTCAGCTGTTTTACCAAAAGAATCGGCTTCTTCTGGCAAGGTAACCGAATCGTGCGCGGATAAAGAATCTTCTTGGGCAGGATTGGGCATCCTGTGTGGATAATCAAGAGCGAGAACAGAAGTTGGCGCGGGAATCATGATGGGAATCGATGGGAATTTAAGCGGTGTAAGCCTGAGATATTTCGAGATGAGCTGTTTCTAGTTTCGCCCATATCCAATTATCATAGTCCAAGCTGGGCATCATTCATTGGTCTTAAAGAAACGCCCCCCTTGCGTGGGAGGCTCTTAACCAATCATCCTTGGTGTCCATGTACCTTGCGCATGACGGTAGACATGACTGGATTGTATCTCAGGTGAAGAATTGAGTCTTGACCAGATGACCTATGTACATGCATATACCACTAGTACCTGTAGTATCTCTATATAAATCCCCATTAAATACCCGACTCTGGTGGGCATCATCCTCACATGAATGTCAGGGCGACCACAAGACATATTCCAAAGTTTCATCACGATATATCCTTTCGCATGAAAACAGTTTTCGTATCCCAATATTTGCCATTTTTATCCGCAATATTGTAATAGTTTTGGACAGTCTTGATAAGACGATATCCTCGCCGGGCATACCAGACTTCATTCGCAACCTGCAAAAAGTTAGTGGTGGGTTGGAATCTTCATGAGCAGATGATCTTACCTTAGGAATGCCCCCAAAGCTTATTATTGCAAACTCCTCACGTAGCTGGTCGTCCTTTTCGACAGTATCAAGCAATAGAGTTTTGGCATTCAGAGGCTCTCGAACCGCCATGTCTTCGACTTCATCCATTGCTGCTCGGCCAACGCCCTGACTCTGTAAGGACTGTGTGACGTAGAAAGTTTTGATCCAGAATGAATCAACCTTTGGAATATCGAGCTCATTATCTTTGGCATCTGGATTTACCGAGTCTAAGGAGATATGGCCAATGGGAATGAAGGTCTTATGCGATGGCTGTCGAGAAACAGCATTTATGGATGTAGCTGTATCCTGAAGTTCCTCGTTGGACTAGCGAGTCATCATTAATTTAAATATTTGCAGATATTCATGATTATTCATCATCTTACCTTTGGATCAAGAAGAGACTTCATCTGCGCAGTTGCCCCTGAGTCATCAAATGGTAGAACCTATGTATGTGCGGCGATAGTTAGAGAACCAATCAAATTTGAATAGGTAGAGCCTCAGTATGAATACTACGACACTTTAGATCAACTTACAATCCAGTAGATACACTTTGTACCCTTTGCTTGCGACTCTCTCCATTCTTTTTCGACCTTGTCTTGGTGCCAGGTACATTCTTCTCGTTGTTGAAAAAGGACCCGCCGATGGGCAAGTGACTCGGAGTCCCACGGAGTCAATACAACTGTCGCTCTAGAGGACATGGTTTCAAATCTGCGAACTTCCAAGAGTATTGAAGAACTGTCATCTTCTTTATAGTGGGGACTAGTGCACAGCCGAATTACTAAACAGCGGCTTATCGTGGGCGGAATTATCAGTCGACTCGGAGTTCCGTGTTGATTTTAAGTTTTACCCCATTTGACTCATAATGTAATGCCAAGACTTTTATACAAATGCAATTTTCTTGTTGAAACATTGATGTTGCTAATATTCTTGAAGCTCTGGATTAGACTGTATATATGGATCCCTGCAACTTCTATCCTTTAATAGATTCGACTTCTTCAGACCAGTGTGCAAATGCTCTTGTCGATAGACTTGCTTCGAACATTGTATCAATCTCCAATGTTGTCCGGCCTTTCATTTCTGGTACAATGAGCCATGTGACAGCACAAGCAATAAAGCACAGACCGGCATATACAAAGCCCGTCTTTCCTTTCAGATCTCCTTCATCTGTGTTATAAATATACGGTAGAACGAGGTTGAAAACGACGTTTGACAGCATGTAGGCAAGGACTCCAAGCCCCTGTGTCTTTGCGCGAAGGCGAAGGGAAGAGGCCTCTCCAGATACTGCGTATGATGCAGGCCAAGCACCCATTCCACAAACAATGACAACGGCCATCATACAAGCAGCAGTATACCTAGGTCGAAGATGTTAGAACCTTGCTTCAAGTAATTATTCATTGCGTTGACCAGGAAGCTGCTTACCAGATCACAATATTCCCAGACCAACAACCTGCGATTCCCATGCTCAGCCAAATGACCGTAGCAACCGCCAATGTCCCCAACATCAAGCGTCTGCGCCCAAATATACTCATTAACCAGATACCGACACCGTTGGCTAGGAGGCCCAGAACGATCCCGACAATCAGCACAATAATACTCAGGCCCGATGACATGCCAACAACCTGCATAAAGTAGCTGGCACTTGCCAATAGTGGAACCCCAAACAAACTAGGGACCATGAAAGAGAAAGCGACAATGATTGTTCGACGACGATTGATACTTTTGAAGCAGTCAACATATGATAGCTCTGCCGAAAGCTGCTCCTCGTGAATGATTGATAATCGCATTTGTTCCAAGATGGGTGCAGTTTCAACACTAGCAATATGAAGAGACTTCATCGCCGCGTGGGCTTCCTCATACTTCTCCCGGCGAAGCAAGTACGCCGGGCTTTCCGGCAAGACAATAGCCAGAACAAAAGGTAAGAGGGTAGTGATCCACTGAGTGCCGAATGGGATAAGATACGCAGCCGATGAGTTTTTGTGCTCACAGGCGAAGATCACTGCAGCACCAATAAGCTCTCCTAGAAGCATAAAGGTAGGGGAGAGAGCCATAGCAGATCCTCTTAAGGTGGTAGGCACAGTTTCAGACAGATATGTCTGGGCACCAGTCATCGCACCACCAACTCCCACCCCCTGGATGGCTCTTCCTACTAGGAAGGTTCCACGTCGTGAGCCCATCTCACTTGGAAGATTTGAACAGAATGCGATGGCGATACCGACTGAGCAAATCACGCAGCTGAGAGCGAGTGACCATCGGCGACCAATGCGATCTTGTAACCATCCAGCAACAGGAGCACCCACCATTGATCCGATCGGACTGATTGCACTCCAAACAGATAGCCATGCCGAGGGAATAATATAAGAGCCATCGTATAGTTCGCCAAATTGTCGTTTGAAATAGGGGACGGCGGTAATCGTTCCAAGGATCACAGTATCGTAGCCAGTTAGGAGGAAGGCAAGAGCTAAGCCAAGCGAATATGCAGATATCTTGGGATATTTGCGAATTTCCCGAGACAAGGTCGTATTATCTGGATTTGGGGGGTACGAAGTGGATGAAACCACAGTCTGATCCTTATTGTCTTCTGGCGTTGGGCAACCCGTTGCCTCTGGTGCTATATTAGAGGACATTTCCGGAGGTATGAGGACAGAAACACAGCTCTTGAGTAGATGAATAAGATTGATTTCTCCAGAGTTTACAATGCAATGTCCACTTATATATGAAATCTGTGGGTCCTTGACAAAATCTGGGCAGTTAATCAGGAGGCAATGTTGAAAGATAGTACGCCGTGCGGGGGAAAACACGCGTGATAAATTTCCAATCAGATCACTAGTTTTAGGATGAAATCTATCATCACTATCTTTCTCAATTGATAATACCCCAGCCATGCTATCTTTTCCATCCCAATTCTCCTCGCTAAGAACGCGGGGATTGTTTTCGCGATCTATGGAGGAAGCCGATGCAGCCAATCAAAGCCCACTACTTGCCGACCCCACGAATCACAGCGCAACAACGAGAGGCTCCGTTCAACAACACTCTAGCGGCCTCTCCACCAGGCAACGTACAGCAACTCAATTTTACTTCGGCTGGAGAAGTTTGCATAAATTGGCGAGAGAATATGGTTACGCTCGCAAGATGATGGAAGCGAGTTTGCCGAGGTCTAAAATTGGACCAGTTTGCAAGACAAGCTGACAACCCGCAGTTTAATAGAGGGGTCTATATAACCACGCTCAGCTCTTTAGACAACTTGAAGTCAGTTGTACTATATTCCAACAAAATTTTTAACCTATTTTTGCTTCCACTCGAGCACCGAAAGACAAGATGGATATGTCTCGCATTATCAAACCTTGGAAGCGCCAGCCGCACAAGACCTACGTATTCACAAATGCCACTATCATCGACCCCGTCAAGGGCGAATTGGTTCCCAATGCGACTGTTCGGATATCTGATGGCAAAATTGTTCATCTAGACGTGACCGGCTCGGCTCCTGCGACCGAAGATATTCCTGAAGATAATATCATCGACCTGAGTGGAAAGTATTTATGCCCAGGTCTGATTGATTGTCATGTTCATATCGCAGTTGTTCCTGGCGAAATTGATCTGCGAGCCTACTTGGACATGTCCGAGCGCATCAGTCTCCTTCGTCAACCGCATGTCCTCAAAACTATGATCGAGCGTGGTTTTACTTCTATCAGAGATTGTGGCGGTGCCAGTTTGGCCATGAAGGAAGCTGTCGAAGAAGGAGTTCTTCCCGGCCCCCGCCTATTTATTGCCGGACGTGCACTTTCGCAGACCGGTGGACATGGGGATATGCGTGGTCCCCATAGTGAACAACTGTGCTGTGGGGGTTCGCTGTCCGGAATCAGTCGCATTGTTGACGGGCCAGCGGAATGCTATAGATATGCACGAGATGAGCTTCGTCAGGGAGCAGACTTCATTAAGATTATGGGAGGAGGTGGTGTGGTTAGTTTGATCTTGAGGACCACAAAGAAACGTCATACAGTGCTTTTTTTCTGACCACAGAAATCTCGTTATAGGCAAGCCCCACAGATCGGATCGAGCACGTTCAATTTTCCGACGAGGAGATCAAGGCTATCGTCACCGTCGCGAAGAATGCCGGTACATATGTGACGAGTCATAGCTACACACCCCAAGCGATCAAACAAGCGATCAACCTTGGTGTCCGAGGAATCGAGCACGGTAATCTGATTGATCTGGAGACAGCTCAGCTGATGGCTGAGAAAGGCACGTTCTTGACGCCCACTTTGATTGCGCATGTCATGTCCAAACAGATGAATTTCCTACCAGCTGAAAGTGCCGCAAAGAATGCCGAAGTGCTTGAAAAAGGTCTGCGGGCAATGAAAATGGCCGTGGATGCCGGCGTGACTGTCTGTTTTGGCACTGATCTTCTTGGCCCCATGCATTTTGCTCAGAGCAAAGAGTTCTCCGTTCGCAGCCAGGTTCTTTCTCCTATTGAGATCCTGCGTAGTGCTACAATTAATGCGGCTCGCCTTGTCATGCGAGAGGACCAGCTGGGTCAAGTCCAGGAAGGATTCGCTGCCGACATGTTGATTCTCAATAGTAATCCCTTGGAGGACATCACCGTTCTAGACAGGGCCGAACAAAGCATCGTTAGTGTCATCAAGGATGGAAGAGTGGTGACATCCCGCTGGGAAAAGTTGACAGCGGAAGCTTGATTTGGATGAAGGAGACGTTGCTCATTGAGAAAAAAAGAATTGATTTGAATATGCATGATAATACAATTAGTTGAACATTTGGTTTTGGATAAGTACATATGTGCAGGACAAGAATAATGATGCGAATAGTGGACCGTTGCGGTCAAGACACGCCATGATAAGGTATCGTCAATGGCAGTATGATGTTCTAATTACAACAAATATGAAAGGCGTATAGACAATAATGCATAAATGCGCAACGATTAGTCACAGCGCCATGGAGGGACGAGTGGTCCTTCCAGGAGAAAATGTTTTTGATGCTTCGGCACGAAAAGATTCCACGAAGAAAAAAATGAAATGCAGGTTAGTGGTTCTTGAAGTCATTTTCATCCTCTTCCTCAGCCTGGGCATTGCCCATGGAGTTCAAAGGCAAGCCGGCTTCGCCGAAGTCGCGGTAGACTCTATCACGAGCGGCAGATCGGTCTTTGCGAATGGTAAGGCAGTTAATGCCGAGGAAAGTGGTGATACGGTTGATGACCAAGACAGCCCAGTGCATGTAAATCACAAAGGCGAAAACCAAGTACAAGCGCAGGTACCAGATTTCAACCCAGGCAGCAACCATTGGGAGACCGACACGAGGCAAGTTGGCGAGGATAACACCACCGATGAGAGGAGCTTGCAGAATGGTCCAGAGTGGGAACTCTTGGCGCAACAAGTGAGCCAGGATGATCATGGTGGTCATGCGACCAAACACAAATGCGATGACCCAGCAGTAGAGAACCAGGTGGTTGTCAGTAAGAAGATGCGAGTAAGGAGAGAAGAGCCAGGCAATGTTGCATAGGGTGAAAATGATCATGGGCACCCACTCCTTCATGACAGGAGTGAATGGCAGACCGTGCGCCTTCCGGGCGGAATACACATTCAGCACACACCCTGGTAGATGACCGAGGAAAAATCCGACAGAAAGAATTGGCACCCAGAGATCCTTAACGGAGTTCTCGCCGAAGATTTGGGGGATATTGATGAGATCAGTGATAGGCTGAGACCAGATTCCGGGTCCCCAAATTCCAGAGGCGATCATAAGAGAGATAGCAATAAGAAGCCCTTCAGTGGGTCCATTGAAGTATCCCAAGTACAGGGTGTGGGTGTGGAAAGTCTCCCAAGTCGAAAAGTACATCGCCAGGCAAGGTACAAGTGCGGTGTATGCACCGAGCTGGGAAGCACCGAATCCCATAGCAGCAGTCTCCAAAAGACTGGCCAGAGTACAGTTCAGAGAATCAATTCCGTGACTAGTATTTGGTCAGCAACATATCCATGGCTAGCACAGGGACGGTACGAACTCAAAAAGTTCACCCAACCCGCTCGAGGTTCCTGTCCTGCGAGCTTGTTTTCCATCCACATTATCCAAAGTAGAGTACCTGTTAAATATTAGCCAGGTGCAGGTAAAGCGCCAGGAGGGTATGTATACTTACATCCACATGCCAAGGGCGAAACTAAAGTAAAGCCACCCGGGAGCCTAAAAAAGGGGATTTAGTAATGCAATTGGCGGTACATTGTGGTTCCAAGATCTTCTTACCGGCCCCGTAAGATCAGGCACGAGCAGAACAATCAAAAAGACGTTGGCCACAATCCACATGAAACCAAGTAGAGTGACCATATTAGGGGCCATCCACATGGGCACAAGCTCAACGAAGGCATTCCACTGCATAAATGAATTGTTAACGACATGGTTGGGTCTCATACCATACGGGTTTATTTTTGGGTCACCGTACGTAGTGCTTGAGAATGTAATTGGAGATCGGGGATTTGTCCACGCTGGAGTATTTGTAGGACTTCAACGGAAGGAGGGCCTCGTCGGATAGGGAGTCTTGGGTCTCTGTAATAAAGAACCAATATGATTAGCATTCACATTCCTGAGAGATCCAATTGTTCTTCCAGAAAGGTATGAGTAGCCTTACCTTGGACCATCCGCTTGATAAAGTCCATCTTGGCGAGAGGAGGGTGGGGAGAAATGTGAGAGCCGCGTCGCGTGCACGTTCAGGCAGCGGATAAGCAAGACTATATAACAAACTTTGGGTAGGCAACAGGGCTCAGGGGAGGAAGAAAAAAACGTAAAAAGAAGACGGAAAAGGTAAAAGATGAGCGCCTGTGGTCCAAGCACGTTAAGAAACGGAGCTGACTTGGAGTTATAAAAATAGCCGAGCAATTCAGGGTCTTTTTAATCTTAAGTTGTCTCACTCAGGGATTTTCTAGGCAGCGGTCACGTGCTAGGGGGGACTCCGCAGCGGAACGCGCGATCGATCCACTTCCGCAAAGGTTAGGCTGAGTGCTGACTTGAATCTGTTGCTTGCTTCCTTGGGTCTCACCATCCTTCGTGGAGACTTCTGTCGATCTTGATTTTGCTGGTTCTGATTCACTTCACCTCACGGCCCCAGTTTTACGCCCGACAGCCTTGCTAGTGGCCCACCCTCCAAGACGTCCTCTCCTTCTCACTACCACGCCCCAATCGCGCGCATCGAATCTTGCGCCCTCACTTCGTTCCGTGACTGTCCCTGCCTCGTATCCCACGCTAGTCATGTGTTAAGAGTGGATGGGCATGACGGTTGATGGTCATACAAGCGCCCGTCGCGCAGCTTGTCATTAAGGATTATACGCGATGCCGGGCGTCATCGAGACGCCCGTTGCTGGCGGTTTGATGCCGAGTCTGGATTTTAGTGTCGCGCATCAAAAAGTCGAGCTGGAAATTGACTTCATCAACAAAACTCTGAAAGGAAACACGGAGATTACGATTCATCCGCTACGTCAGGACCTGAAAAACATTCGTTTGAATTTTCGCCAGGGCGAGATCAAACGATTCAGCGTGAATGGCAGAGCTGTCCCCAGCTGGGAATATGCTGACCCCTACGAAAATATTCAACTTTATGGAGCGCAGTATTACCAGCGACTGACTCCAAAGATCGACTCCCTCCTCAAATCCCCGCGCGAACCCGAATTAAAGGCAACCATCCCGAAGAGTGTGAGAATCGAGGAGCTGGACCCGACTTCTGCAGAAGCGCAAGATCAGATTGCACTGCAAGGTGCTGGAGATGGCGTTGATGGGCCAGCGGGTGGTCGAGGGCCAGAAGCGAATCTCCCACGCTTCAAGGCTGTGGTTTTGAACATCGAATTTGTAACGGACCGCGTTCGCGATGGATTGCAATTTGTCGGAGTGGACAGCGGCGACCGTCGTTACCCGCATGCATATACCACCAATTCTCTCTATTCTGGCGTTGGGTGTCCATTATTTCCCTGTGTTGATGATGTGGCATCACGTTGTACCTGGGACATCTCAATAACTTGTCCTTCCACACTGGGAGACATGTTTGATCGAAAGGCTCGCGATGCTTCCGGGTCTCGGTCACGAGCTCCAACCAGGCACATCTCCGTCGACGACGAGGGTTTGGATCTCTCGGTGGTTTGCTCTGGTGAGCTGACGGATGATATTGTTGACCCCAAAGATCCTAGTCGGAAAACGGTCTCATTTGGTTGTTACTCGCCTCTCTCGGCTCGACAAATTGGATTCGCCGTTGGTCCCTTCGAGTACGTGAATCTGGCAGATTTCCGTGAGAGCGATCAGGACGAACAGCTGGGTCAAAATGCCATTCCTTTGCACGCATTTTGCTTACCAGGCCGGGGTGATGAAGTTCAGAACACCAGCTTTCCCATGGCACAAGCGATCGATTTCTTTTCATTATCTTATGGCTCTTATCCTTTCTCCAGTTACAAAATTTGCTTCGTCGATGATGTGCCATCAGATACATTACCGACAGCATGCATGTCGATCTGCAGCAGTCACCTCCTCTTCCCTGCTGAGATCATAGATCCCATGTATGATTCAACTCGAGCTTTGGTCCATGCTTTAGCATGCCAGTGGAGTGGTATAAATATCATTCCAAACGAACCCGCAGATACATGGGTCACTGTAGGTGTTGCATGGTACATCACTGACACATTCATGAAAAAGCTTTGCGGCAACAACGAATATCGATTTCGTCTCAAGCAAATGTCGGATCGTGTCTGTGAGGTCGACTATGAACGCCCTTCAATTTATGACATGGGAAATTTCTTGAAGATCGACCCGTCTGAATATCAATTCATAGCATTGAAGGCACCTCTGGTCTTGTTTATTCTTGACCGGCGCCTCACAAAAGCCAGTGGAAAAGCAACTATGTCCCGCATTATCTCCCGTCTCTTTTTAAATTCCCGCATGGGTGATATTCCCAACGGAGCTGTGACTTCTTCGCTGTTTCAAAGAGTCTGTGAGCGGCTTGGTCACGCAAAGCTTGATGTTTACTTTCAACAGTGGGTATACGGGGCTGGATGCCCCCGCTTTCAGGCTACTCAGCGATTCAATAAAAAAAAGCTTGTGGTTGAAATGATGATCAGACAAGTTCAATCTGAGCAACAACCTCCAAGGGATCTTGATAAGAATGCCTTCCTGCGAGACGTGAAGGAAGAGGTTCGCCATGTCTACGCCGGTGCTATTCAGCCTGTGTTCACCGGGTCAATGACTCTTCGTATTCACGAAGCTGACGGTACCCCGTATGAACATATTGTCGAAATCAAGGAGGGTGTCACCAAGTTCGATATCCCATATAATACGAAATACAAACGGCTCAAACGAAACAAGAAGCAACGGGAGCGGACTGTCGTCAATGGTGACTCAGAGGCCCAAGAAGACGTACTTCTTTACTGCCTGGGGGATGTTCTTCAGACAGAAGAAGAAACCCAGCAGTGGAAGTTAGCTGATTGGACCAAGGAAGACGAAGAGCGTATGGGCCAGGAGTCCTACGAGTGGATCCGAATGGATGCAGATTTTGAATGGGTATGCAAACTATCCCTGGGCATGCCTGGTTACATGTATCTGTCGCAGCTCCAGCAAGATCGAGATGTTGTTGCCCAGTTGGAGGTAAGTCGTTTCGTCCTAGATGCTAAGACCACTGCTCCAAACTAATTCAATACAGTCACTTCAATATATGGCCGCGCAACGCGAGCATCCTCTCATCTCCACCATCTTTGCACGAACGCTCATGGACAGTAGGTACTTCCATGGCGTCCGCGTCACAGCTGCTCGCGCGTTAGTCAAGCATGCCAAGGATGAAGTGGATTGGATTGGATTATTCCATTTAGAGAGAGCTTTTCAAGAGTTGTTCTGTCTTCCAGGCTCTCCCATGACTCGCTCAAATGATTTCTCAGACAGAGCTGCGTACATCCTTCAGCAAGAGATCCCAGAGGCGATCTCAAAGGTTCGGGACAACAGCGGCAAGACTCCTCTCCGGGTGAAGCGGTTCCTCTTTGACAAGCTGAAATTTAACGACAACTCTAATAATGAGTACTCGGATAATTATTATGTAGCGTCCCTAATGCGCTCACTTTGCCACGCCTTACTTGGCCGCAATGAGTCGCGGCAAGACGACGAACTGGCTCATTTTGATATGGAGCGTGTCTTGGAATCTCAGGCAGAGGAACAGCTCGAGAAAGATGCACTAGCAGAGTTTGACAGATACCGGAGAATGGATGAATGGTCAGGCTCCTATCAGAATCTTTACGCCCGAGCAGCATTGCAATGTCAAATGCAAATGATGCAGGCCAATATTCAAGACCTCGATCTTATGCGGTTCATTCCGTATACAAGAGCTGGAACTTACGATCTTCTGCGATTGCAAGCGTTCGAATGTCTTGTGGACCTTGATATCTCCCAAATCCCCGATCTTACTCGATGGCTCATTTACACCATGACCAGTGACCCGTCGGCGTATGTGCGCCATCACGCTCTGCGATTGTTTGGCCGAGCCTTGGCCATGATTGCCTTTGGCCGCCCTTTACAGCCAGAGAACAATCAGGCTGATGGCTTGATTATCGAACAAGAGTCCTCTACCGATATCCGACAGGCAGATCTTGCACGACGCCAGACTGTTCCCGGTGCGATTGAAGCCCTCAAGCGGGAACTCGCTGGTGATGGGTCAATGAAGGAATATCTCTGGGCTGCGGCCAACTCGTTTCCCATCGGAATCCTTGAGATATCTGAAATCGGCGACCTTTGCAACGTGATGTTTGAGCCCGTAACATCAAAAGTTGCCAAACTCCGTCTCCCCAGATTCTGGAATGTTCAAAATATGGGCCAAGGAAAGGTGCGGTTCTATCGATCAAAAAATGTGCGAACCAGTCTGGCCCCCTCGAAGGAGGCTGTCAAGCGCAAGCGTGAGGAACAGGCCATGCCGGCACCTGCCCCTCGTATTACCTTCAAACAATCCAAGACGAGCTCCACGCCCAGTGCACCATCCACTCCTAGCCTTCCTAAGCTTCACATTCCCAAGCCGTCCCCTGCCCCTGCAGCAGCAGCTGCAGTTGCCAACACCCCTACCGCTTCCACACCATCTACGCCTGGCACGCTGAAGCTGAAGCTCAAATTTGGGCAGAAAACAAAATAAACTTTTGATACCTACATTCATCCTCTCTTCATGTATTCTACCACTACTTTTTTACACTTACGTTGGCCTTGCTAGCTTTGGCATTTTGTTAAACACGGTGATGAGGATCAAGCATGGCTTTTGGCGCAAAGGACACTGGTCCATTGATTTAAAGCTAATATCAAAAAATTCATAAATCTTCATCTGTATATTCAGCAGCCACGTTGCTTTCTCTCAGTAAAGGTTGATCGTCTCGATAAGATAGCAGCGGGCAAGCGCAAAAGACCGTGGTAATATATCGATCAATACCTTCTATTGGTCTCCGCATAAGTAACAAAGTTCCCAACTGCTCCTCTCCTGCTAGTTATAGTTAGCTACTATCCCATCACCATGGTGTCTACTTTACTCGCTGCAAACATCATTGCCTCTCCTAATATAAAGTCACCAAGTTCTATGGAGTAATACGGTCAAGAATAAATTTTGTAGGCTTGTTCATTCAGAGATACCTCGCGCAAAACTGCGGGGCCAGATTTATTTAGGTAGCATAAATTCACCAGATTGAAAAAAAAGTGCAGGCGTAGAAACAGAAAAAAGGTTTTGATGGTTCCCAGATGAGCAACCAACCCATAAACTCCCTGTACCATTATGATCATCCCCAGCCGCCGGTTTAGCCGCGTACTTTCGTTTACCCCTTCAAAGAAAATGTCATCGATCGTGTGGTGCGCATGCGCTTATTTGTCGTTTATCCGTTCAAGGGCCTCGATCATGACAACCGAGTTACCGCGAATGACCTAGGCACGTCAGTTAGTATGAGGCTTGCGGAACGGGATCAGACGAAAACGTACGACCATGCCAATGGCAACCTTCTCACCACCTGCTTTCTCTTCGAAGGCTTCATCAAGGACAATGTTCATGAACACCTAGAAGAATTGAAGATCAGTGCTCGTTCTTCAAGTGGGAAGACATGCCCCAGGTTCCAATGTCGAGTGGCGCAAATCCGAGGACGAGATAGCTGGACAAGCTCGACCAGTGCAATCTATTTGGACAACTTGAAACGGAAGTAAAGATTGAACGTACATCGTAGCCTCGGAGTAGACCAATCACTTTGCGGTTGCCGTTGAGTTGGCAGAAGACCCGCTTCTCCATGTACTGCGCAAAAAAAAGATCAGCATGGTCCTATGAATCAAATATGCGAAGGATCGAGGTGAAACCATACCTTCTTCAATTCCGGCTGAGCTTGAGGCATTTTGGGCAAGCTGGAAAAGACGATTGGGGATTGACAAGAATCGAGTTGAACTTATCGCGCCGCGTGCTTTGGTATCGGTGGTGGCGGAACAACTATCTTCCAGGCTCCGGATAGGCGATAAGAAGAATAGCTCTCTCATGAGCTCGTCGCATTCTTCACACCCACCATTCCAAGCACGCGCATTATGAGTTCTGCTTTTTCAAATCGCCGGAAACCTCGGAAGATTGGGGGAGATGAGGAGGAGGAAAATAATGGAGCAGCGGCAAATGGTCAGTCACTAAAACTAAATTCAGTCTACTGTTATCAACATCTAACCATCCGACTTATAGAACCTGTTGTCAAAAGACCAACAAAATCGAAACCCAAGTCAAAACTACGCATGTCGTTCAATCCAGGCGGCACTTCAATGGCCGAGGAGGAGGAAGAACTAAACGAAGTCGTTATCCCGAAGCGACATGGACTAGGGCGAAAAGCGATGGAACGAAATACGTCACATCGTAACATCCTCCCTTCATCTGCGGCTGAACAGCTCTCTGCACGATTCGGCCATGATCAAGATCGACCCAGCTATAGTAATGATCATTTGAAAGAGTTGAAGGATTCCACACCCTCTACACCAAAAAGCACAGAGGACGAGGCGAAAGCAGTCGATGTCGCAGCCAAATTTGGCGAAGTTATGACTGTGTCTGCCCCCTCCGCCATCCCGAGCGAAGCGGAGATTCGAGAGAAGAAAGCTAGGCGAGCACGTTTGGCCCTGGAACACAATGCGACCTCAACGGAGGAAGACTTCATGGCGCTGGATGACGGTGCCGTAAGCGACGATGATTGGGATGCCATAGCTCGTGGCGAAAAGACGGCTGAATCCGCCAAGGATACACGACTTGTACCCGACGACGAAGATTTTGCCGAAGGTTTTGATGAATATGTGGAGGATGGAAAGGTCTCACTTGGAAAGACAGCGGAACGTGAGCAGAAGCGCAAGCAGCGTGAAGCTATGCGTGACCTGATCAATGACGCGGAGGGGCTTTCTGATGAGGAAGATTCTGATGTTGAAGAGAAAGCTGCGTACGAAGCCACTCAAACCAAGGCCGCGATGGGGCAGAAGCCAAATGGCACTGATCGTTCCCGTACGCCTCCGAAGGTGACATCCTTGCCCCGATTGTCACATAGCCTTGAAAGACTACGGACAACTTTAGCCTCGATGCAAACTTCCAAGACCCAAATGATCAGTCGTATGGAAGATCTCCGAAATGAAAAGGAAGATATTGCTGTTCGTGAAGTCGAAATTCAGGCTATGATAAAAGAGGCGGGAGATAATTATGAGCGTTTGAAAAAGGAGGCTGGCGTGGATCCATCCACCACCGAGCAGACGTCGGCAGGTGCGTTGGAGAAGACTCGAGGTCTGGAAAGCATTGGCGCGCCGTTGCCAATGTCCGATTCAAGCGCGGAAGAATCTTGAGTCTCGCCTTCCTCATCTACACTTGCCTAGCGACCCCCAGATCGATTTATGTATAATGTCCAACCCAGAAATCTTAGATTGCAGCCAGTTCACTTTTATTTGATACCCCATGTTTTTAATCTTGAATGAAATATACCATGTCCCCACCAAGATTTCTTTCTTTGTTGCGCCAGCCTCCACACCCAGCCTCTGATGTAGCAGGTCCTTTTTCGTGAGTTCTTCTGAAATCAAGTGGCAAGTCTCTCGTTCCTGACACAGAGATAGCCCATATCATCGCCCACTGCCATGGATCGCCAGCCCAATTGAAAACGCCGATACCAGTCCTCGTCTCTACCGCCATTTAGACGCAACACCCATCGAACTTTTCTTCGACCTATTTTTCGTTGCAAATCTTTCCACTTTCACCGCCACTCATGAAATCAACAAGGTGACCGGTAAGTTACTGTCGTATGGACTGAGTACTTGGATAAATTTGCTCTAACTCATTCTCAGCACTTGGTGCTTACGTCGGATTTCTTGGGGTGATATGGTTCACATGGTTACAAGTAACTTTGTTTGATATACGATTCGCCCGTGACTCTGTTTTCGAAAGAATATGCAAAGCACTTCAACTTGCAGCGATGGTCGGCTTTGCGTCTGCTGGTACTCGATTCACCACCCACGTACGCGACGACAATATCTGGGCGTTTCAATCGCTCAGCTTAATGCTGACAGGGAGTCGAATACTACTAGCCATTCAATACACAACTAGCATAACCTTCATGAAGTCCCGCATGAAAGCAGCCGCCAAGGGGGCTTGGTACACCGCGATAGTGTTTTGGATAACCACTGCCCTTCACTTTGCAGTAGGCTTTTCAAAGACTCTGTGGACTACTTTGATCAATGAATAACCCTCTCCTAGATGTACCTTGCGTTTACTCAACCCCGTGGGCTCCCACCTCGGATTTGGGTTATTTGGTTCGTCTTGTTCGTCTTAGAAATGGGGGCAGTAATGCGTATTTCTTGTTCTTTCCCGGAGATTGGGTTTCAAGAAACTCACCTCAATGTTCGATTGAGTCTCCTCACACTGATAATCATTGGCGAGGGTGTCATTGCGGTGACTAGAATCGTGAACAAAACGGTAGGGCCCGGGGGTTGGACTAAGTGGTCATTTGTACATATCGTGGGAGTGACTACCAATGTGGTACGTTAGCGAACACCGCAAAAACCTTGGTCGTTCTTCATTGCTCCGAGCAGGGAGAATATCACTGATTGTTTGCTTGCAGTACCTGTTATGGCAGGTTTATTTCGATTTTTCTCCACCTCACCGACTCGGAAAATTGGCTCAACAAATATGGACAATGTTTCATTTTCCATTTCATATTGCCCTTATTCTTCTGCTGGAAGGGTCTCAAATCCTAGCCTTGACTCTGGATGTCACGTTGAAATTAAAGTACTTGGCTCAGACATTCTCCTTCGTGTGCGAAGAAAATCGACCCAGTCAGGAGAGAGCGATTGCACTCATCAGAAGCACAATAGCAGACATGGAGATCCCGTTCAGTCGAGGTGCAACACAGGAATGGAACGCTATATCAAAGCTATTGGAAGACCTTGCCAAACAACCACTCTGTCCAGACAGTGTAGGTCGGGTGCAAAAACAGCCCCTGATGCCGCCTCGTCTTCTCTACACCGAAGATATTTTCAGTGATCTTATGGGTAATGTCACAGCGGCACTTTTTTCAAGCATGGACATTACCCCACCAGTTAAAGTGGACATCAGCCTACTCGACAGTCAACAATTGCTACATATGTACATGAAAGTCTTGGCTTTTGTTTATATATACTTTTTCACCGTTGCAAGTTTGTCGATGGGTCTTTTCGGTCTCTTCTCAAGTCTATCTCGTCGACATGAGCGGAGCCTATACTCAGGGATTTCAACCGCCGTGCGCGTTTTGCTTGCAATTTCCTTGGCTAGCCTTGTGTCGTTTGCTGGCAACTTCGCGCTAGCATATTCATTTATGACCTCACCTATCATCCTGTATGCCTTCACTTTGACTCTTCTGACTGGTCAGTATATTCTATTTTCCCGTGCGGAGCTACTGATTCTAATTGGCTATAGTCCTTTTGGTTGACCGACTTTTGGACGGTCTAGCATCCGGAAGAGACGCAGCTCGCCGACGGAAGCGGGAAAAAGGCAGAGGGCTCAAGGTTTCCACCCCTGCCGGTATGACTATGGGGGATCGCCCAGCTCTCATCACAGAGCCTAATTCTGATGAAAGTCCCTCTTTGTCAACGTCCCCCTGTGGGGAAGAGAGGCTCGTTCCCGGATATCTGAATCCTAGGCAATGATTATACCCACTACAGCCGCGGTCATTGAGTTCAAGCAACCAGAGCTGTTAAAATCATAGCCTCAGCTTGCTACTAGCCAGGGAGCAATGCCGTGCTCTGCATGGGTACCCAGAAATCTGTCCTCCCTCGTTCCCTCGAATCAGTGCCTCAGTCATAGAGTATTCATCTCCTTTTTTCTTGACCGCCGCTTCTGATAAAAATGCACACTGTAGAGTATGGATCTCTCATAGATTGAAGAAACCTGAATGGCATGATTCATAAACTTTGAGCGGTAAAGGTCTTTCACTTCTACTGACACAGGGTAGCTATCATGTAGCTGCTTCTCAGGCCTAGCCTGATCCCCTTTCGCCATAGTCAACAGGCATCATAAAACTGACACTCTCTTGTCCATGCACGCAATATTTTTACGCAACTTGATTTGCCACTAAGAATGGAACCTCTGCCACACTGCCAGCAGCAGTTCAAAATAATCAGAAATAGCGGGGAAAAGATTTGATGCATCATAGAGATAATTAGCGCAATATCCGCGACAGCGCATACCTACATGTCCTTGGCAGCACCATGACGGAAGGAATGACCTGCAGCAAGCCATGCCAGCTTTCAGAAAGGGTATTCCTCCTCTCCCCTGCTTTGAGCCGTTGGCTTTATTGTTGATTATGACTTACACGGGGCCATTCTGGGGATTTGATTACCTGAAGCGCAGTGAATAATCTTGAACATTGGTAGCGGAGTTGACTCTGTATGAAAGGTGCAGCCCCAGGACTGGTACTAAAACCTTTTCCTCTCTTGATATTCCCTTGATTTTACATGCGCCGGTCTATCTAGTATTACTAATTCTCTTTTCATAGCTCGATAAACATGCCTCATATAGGTTTTGAATTTCAAGCTTAATGCCTGTTCCGCGGATATGCCTTGAGTGTGCTCTACTATCAGGCCACACAAATCTACATGACCCCCGAGTAAACACAAAGAACCTGAATGAGCCAACTAGCGTCCCCAAATGTGACATGCATATGCAGTTAACACTCCCATCCCGACGATCTCAATCCCCACGCTATTAAAAAATGTTAAGACAGGAAATTATTTATCCTCCTATCAGAAGCTGAATAATGAATAGTCTTTTTTTTTCTTTCTCTTTTCTTTTTCAGAGGAGAAACAGTGACATGTACAGCTGTGCTAGGTAAGTGGGCCCGGGATGGCTTCCGAATGGTCAGTAGAAATATACTAATATACCCTTAACTGAATGCAGAGCACAACCGTTGCTCGTTCGCATTTTCTGCAGGCGAATTCTTTATCTTACTGGTTTCAACGCCACCCAGCCCATCCCATAGAGCTCATCCGATGGGAGGGAAAGAAGCTTGTTTGAAAGATCTTTAGGTCAAGGGAAAAGTGGGAAAATCGGTAGGCCCAGACTACAGTCCGGGCTGGAAACATGACTATTTACTTGACATATAATTTATTGATATGCGATCTGCTTGTAGTCGTATACTACTACCAAGTGTGACGGGGTGGCTTGGATGGCAACTTGAGCAGTGGTAGCCGTGGGATACTATGCATACATTTATTATTTTTCCTTTCTTGGGATACTCAAAACAATGACTTCAGCTCTTCGGATTTTATCCTCTCATTTTTAGCTCGCGCTTTTTGCAATGTAAATAGCCAGTCTTGTGTCGTCCTCGGCAGATCGCATCCCCCGGATTAGATAGGTCCAATCCCCGGCACTTCCTATGATTTAGCTCAATTCTCCACCGCGAGTATATTGCTTTTTATGAACTGGTTGGACCAGTCCGTTCTCTTTGATTGGAGCGGATGATTGAGCACTCTCCAATTAATCCTATGTGGTTACCCGTTCAGGATGGAAAATTACCAAAGTGCCCATGCCAAAGTCAAAATATGGGGCGAAGGATCAGTCCCCAATTATTAAATATTTGTTTAATTTCCTAATTTCCCACTGGGGCTCGGGGATGATCTGGTTTAGGGCTGTGTATACAGAAGTGTGGGTTGGGGTTGCTTTGGTTCTACTCATGATATAACAGACCGCTCCGTCCTAAACGACATAACTAGTAGATAGGCCTGGAATGGATTCGAATATATACTATATGATAGCCTACTGTTGAGTGAAACTAGATCAGAATACCGGTCAAAAGTCGAATTGGTGTTTTCAGCGAACATGCTGGACCTTCAACTCGACCCAGTCCTATCCGTGTACCTTGTCTCACAGCCCTCTTGCCTAGATCGAGGATCAGCCAAGACATCGCACTATACAAGATCGTAATGGGGAAATTATCTGAAACGGCCGGCAAGTGGATCATGGTGACAGTTGTCAACGTCCCGGTCATTTTTGGTTTGGCTAGGGTTGAACGGTCATTTCGGCCACTAATCCATGTCTCCCTTCTATCTTGATCTCTTCTTGCCCCCTTGGTGAGCACAAAAGTGGATAAATGGAAAAATATAACGGCTGTCTAAGTCTTTCGCAATTTAAAAAGGAGAATAATATTAGAAATAATAAGTCTGGAGTTTCTTGTCAAAGCATTCATCAAAGACTCCCCAGCTCTGAGGTGACGAAGTGTCTTTTGCCCTCACTTTTCCGCGCACCCCTTCTCTTTTCCCAATTCATAGTCTAATTTCAAGTCGACGGAAGATAATTTAAGACAGAGAGGCTCAATTCGCTCTTCGAATTGCTTGACCGCAAGATTTATGCCAGATCCGAAACCGCATTGCATCCAACGGTCTACCTGCACTGCGCATCTGGCACGCCAGTCCTATCATTTGAACTCGAATCCAACAGATATTCAGATACACGAACTTCAATATTCTCTTTCAAAGCACTGTCTATTGATACAAATATTGCCCTTAATAGGGCTAAAGTTCATTACCCAAAAGTCTCTGTCCAATATCATAAGGTGAGTGGAAAAAAAACAAAAAAAGATTTCCCCCAAAGCCTGCAAGTGAAACCTCTCCATCCACAAGACATCAGAGCCTAATAGGAAATTTAGCGCTGCAGCTGTCACCTGTCATCTAGCCGCCCAACGGTTGCGCATTGACAAGTCTTCTCTGAGCACCAAAGAGACTTCAGTTTCGACGGTAGTCCACACGCCGCGACAACCCGTGTACAACCAGACCACCAGCTAGCAATTGCAAGTGTAATTGCGGTGAATCCAGATCTACGGGAATTGTTATCTCACTTTGCTGCTTGTTTCTTTCTATTCTGGACCGTTACTATGGTAGATGTGCTGGTCAGCCCTGAGAGCCCGAAGCCATGCTTGTTTTATCCGACGGAACTTGCCGTATTGTCCCCAAGATTTATTGCTGGGGATATTTCTTCTTTCAAGCAAGATCTCTCCTCTCCTGAATCAACAAGAGATACACTTCGTCACTGTGATTCTTTTATGAACTATCCCCAATCACGCTCTTCTTTGAAAAGACTTCGGAGTCAGTCATTCTCTTCAGTATATACTGAAAGCGATATTCCAATGGAGAATCCTTATCCCACCAAAAATATGATAATATCTTATCTTTCAAACCCCCAATCACGGCATCAAGCTATAATGTCTTCATGTACAGAGTATATTGCTCCATCTATGAAGACTACACATTCCAGCAATGGGAGCTTCTATGATAAAGTTGGAACAGCTGACCAACCTAGCTTTTCCTTCACGGCTACTACTCCAGAGCCATATATGGGGATAACCGAGTCAATGCCTGTTCCTGACTGGATTTCCAAGAATTTGTCTTTCATCACGGAGACAGAAGATACTCCGTCCCTATCATCATCATCATCATTTGACTTCACGAATGCCCTAATGGACGAATTCCCCAGCTGGGAAGACATATCCTACCACCCATCGAACTATGTGTGTTCTACCAATAGAAAAGACTTTTCTGAGTCCTTCGAGCCTCATCACTTGGCCGACATCTCCTCTGTGCCATGGCCTCCTTGGCCTTCTTGGCCGCCCAACAACTTAGATCAGCTGCTCCCTACTACAGAAACTCCTCTTGAGGCCCGCATTCCAATATTTCCGGAATACCAAACAAGCGATTGGCAAGAGAAAGTGAATAATCAAACGAGGAAACCCGTGAAACCATCCTCTGTGCCTTTCGATCATCTCCAACCCCTCACAAATGAGATGATCCATTCAATGCCCATGACCAGCAGCACACCCTGCTTTGCGACAGCGACATCCCCGATCGCCATATCAGTACCGGTCTATCAAGCCTCTGGAATGCCCTTTGAGACCTATGATATCCAGCCAAGCACAAGCCTAGAATCAAGCAATACACTTACCTCTCTGCACCTAAAGACCGAACCCGCACTCACCAGAAACGTCGACTCCCGAGTTCCAATCGTGGAAACGCGATTCCCAACCAATCAGCATCAGCATCAGAATCAGCATCAATATCAACATCAAAACTCCCAAACCCAAACTCATTCTCATTTTAATACTCATGCTCAGCCCCAACCCCAACTCCGATTCACTCCTCCCAAACGTCTAGAAGCAAGCCTCCACCCCATAGACAGAAGCAATGCCTTCCTGATAGATTGCAAACGCCGCGGCCTATCCTACAAAGATATTAAGCGCATCGGCAACTTCAAAGAAGCAGAGTCCACACTTCGAGGCCGCTTCCGGACTCTAACAAAATCCAAAGACCAGAGAGTCCGAAAGCCAATTTGGTTAGAGAAAGACGTAAGTCCTTCCCGTTTCTGTTTCCTTTTTCTTGTGCCAGAAGAAAAGAACCCAGCTGATATAGTATTGATACAGATTCAACTTCTCTGTAAGGCTGTTGGTATTTGCGAGAAGGCAGGATCGGAGTCATTGGATGAAGACGATATGGGATGGTCTTCTGATATACTCGAGGGGCATCGTCAATACCCACGTCTGAATAAAAGCCAGCCCCCGAAGGTGTCGTGGAAGAAGGTTGCGGGGTATATTTCGAAACATGGGGGATCGTATCAGTTTGGGAATGCGACATGCAAGAAGAAGTGGTGTGAGATTCATGATATCCCTATTTGAGGGAGTTCGAATTGTTGCTTTCAAGTTGGACTCTGGTTTTCATTGGCGTGCAATGGGTGGTTATGGTGCCATCGGTGTTGGATTCCAAGGTTTCTTAAAGTGTGGGAAATTATCTAGTTTTGTTTGGGTGGGATTTTCATTTAGTTGACTTTATGTTTTCTTTCTATTAATGATATTGCAGCTGGCCTGAACACTCCTTTCTACATACTATCTTCCAATTACATGCTATATATTATGATAATATCAGCTACTATATACTAGTATACTCCATATCATATAGCTGAGACCTATTTGAATGGATTCAACTTTGCTAGGAACTCTTAGGTCTTCAACTACTAGGTGGCTATTACAACTTACCACTTGTCAAAGCTCTTATCTTCCTATCAATGGTTCTTCTTCGGTGTCACCGCTACTGTTTTTTGAGTTTTATATCAAAGGTTTGACTCGTCAAAGCTTTTTTTTTGGCTGTCGGTGCTTTTATCTACTATAGTATATGTAATTGCTAGTTCACATTTTGACTTTTATATCATAGCTTTAAATCTACTGCCAATACTTCCTCCTCCTAAATAGTACCTTCAAAACAATATATATAGCTAATGAAGTGATCTATCACCGTCTTTTAATCAGCCATTGGTCATTATATTTCCTAGCATAGAAGTATTTTTATGAAAAAATACTATTTTGTAGAAGCGATAAACGCATCCAGCTTATTGATAGGGAACAGTGTTAGATTTTGAAGTAATGCTCCCACATAACGCGTTGGGTATATTGATATTGATATTGAGTTAAAAGACCCAAAAGCTCTAGGTAGCTACTGACGTGTATATACAGCAAAGCCATACCAATGAACAGTACTCCATTTAACTCACAATGAGCCCTTACCATAAGAATCGACCCTTGGAAATCCCACGTCCCTCAAGGCACGATTCAAGTACTCCGGATTCGATCGAAGCGTATCCCACTCCCCCTCAGCTTTAACCATCAACGTTCCGGCAAGAATTGTTCCATTGAGTGAGATAACGCCCGGATCCGCAATATCACCCGCCGCAACAAGGTCAACCGGCACCCTTGCCGTCTCCTGTCTGCGCGGACAAATCATCATCGTTGACAATGTCATTGCGAGATTATAGCTTATCGCCGCGGGACCTTCGGTGGGTAGAGAGGATCTAGGTCCTTGTTGGGGGTCGCGACCTTCTGTTGCGGCGACGGCGGCGCGGTAAAGAGAGATGTAGATTGAATGAAGAGTTTCCGGCGATGGGTTTTGAGGGATCGGAAGAGCGAAATGAGTGAATGGGAGGTGAGGGAGGTATTGGAATGTAGAGGGGGATTGGGATTGCGAGTGAGCGGTTAAGAGTTCGATGAGAGGGTGCCAGCCCTCTGCTTCGGGTTGTCGCATTGCTTCCACGGGGAGGAATTGGAGGTGGCGATGAGGTTGGCTTGCACCGCTGTCTTCGCCGGAGTTGAAGAAGGCGAAGAGACGCTTAGGCGCCCGTCCGGTTGTGGACTGGTCGGGGTTAGCATTGGTATCGTCGTGGCCCCATGTTCGGAGGCATTCGTATGTAGCTTCTAGGTCTGCCAATTCGAGAATATCTGTTTGGGCTCTCCATTCTTTCGTCGAGAGGATAAAGTGGTTCGGGATGACGGGGAATTTATTGAGAACGAGGGCATGAGATGGGTTCCCTGGGGGGAAGTGGGCGATGAGGAGCTCTGGAGATGGGTCTTGGAATGGATCTGGTTTCGGTGGTTTGGGGCCTGGGCCTGTCTCAGGTTTGAGGTTTGATGGCTTCTTTGCAAGGGCGGGACAATAGCGAAGTTGGTACTGGGAATGGGAGAGAAGGATGCTGTTAGATCTCTTGTATTGTGTTTGGTGACGCAACACGGAAGTCTTCTCACCGGTATCCCTGCAGCTGTTACTAGGGACAGGTGTGTTTGCGAGAAGACAAGGTTGTTTCCTGCTTTCGCAGAAGCGAAACGTCGCGCAACTAGTGCGGACAGATTTTCCGAAATGCCAAGTTGCATTGCAGCAGCTGTTGTTTGTGTAGGAGTCTTGGAACTTGAGACGTGGAGAACGAACTGATCAATGGGCGCGGGGAAGATCGCGATAAGGCGGTAGAGCCGAGATCGGGCCAATAATTAATTGTTCACGGAAGAAGACACTGCTCAATATCTACTTTAATACCAGGAATTTAAGTTTTACTCAAGAATGACTAGTTGTTATAAATAGACACAATGTTCTGATGCAGAGATTGGAGATGTGATCTCATTAAATTTGAATATTCTCCTTGCCAACAACACCGCCCGATCAGATCACCCGAGCCAGCAGGGTCAGGTATATAGGTGCACGGCATCACTATATAAGAAATCTTTCCTCATGGAAATCAAGATAACATAGAAAAATCGTAACCAACATTTGAGCCCAAGGTATCATATCAGTCGTCCGTATTCAGGAAAATTGCTCGTCAAGACGCCGTTCGCTGCTATACGGAAACATGAGATGACCAAAAAAAACAACAAAAGGAAAATAATAAATCAATAAGGAAGAATACAAGAGGTCTCATGCCAAGGCCCTCGCAGAAGAGAAGATGAAGATCAAAAACAATATCAGAAGAAAATGGTATCTCTCGTTTAAGCCATGAGTTCGTGGATCGACATCTCGTCGTCCTGTGTTTGGCACAGCTCTGGGAGAAGCATAGCCGGGTGGCCCATGAGGTGAGGACTGGGGCCCTGGAGCCAGGCACCACGCTCTTCTTCGGTGGCGCTGAGGACACCCTCAGCCCGCTTCATGGTCTCGATGTCCAGATCAGTGACATAGGCATCACGGTTGGTACCGTCACCCGCACCACCTGGAAGACGCAGACGAACTTCGAACTCATTGTTCAACATCATCTCGTCCTTCCAGAGGCGCCGCTGACCATCAAAGACACAGAGGACACGCTTCTTGGTCTTCATGTTGCTGTTTGGGCAGCCCCAGGAATTGGGGTAGTTGCCCCGGTTGTTGCGGCGGCGAGTAGCCACAGCACGGGGACCTTTGCCCACTGTACCAGAGGAAGTACTCTTAGTGACAGCATTGCCGTTCCCAATGATGGGACGGGAACCAGCGGCTCCCTTGGTGGCCTTGGCGGCTCGACGGCCGGCGCGCCAACTAGCGAGATCGTGAGAATCATCATCATCGTGAGAGTCATTATCATCGTATTGTTCCGCGGAACCAGCCGTGTCCAGTAATTGATGCTTCTCCATCGTCTTCTTTACTTCCTCGTCGCAGGCAACCTCAGCGAGATGCTGCTGGTTAATCGCCTCAGAAGGCTCTTCCTGCTGCACCACGCGAAGAACACAGTCATCCAAATGCTCGTAGAAGTCCTGGGCATTGTTGAATGTGGCGGAACAAGTCGAACACTTGCCGGTAGCATCGCTGCCGTAGTTGGTACCTCTCTTCGTGGATGATGTGGGACTGCGTTTGCGGCAGTTTGGTGGTGTCTGCTCCACGCCATGGACGGAGGTAAGGTGACGCTTGAATACATCCGCGCGGTTGAAGCTTTTTTCAGCGGGAGATCCAGATCCCGGGCAGAAACCGCACACCATGGTTCCCTTGTAGTGGGTCAGAGTGTGTCGGTTCTTGTCGTATTTACGGGCAAAGCCCTTGATGTGGTATTCGCAGTTCACAATGGGGCACTTCTCTGGCCTCTCGGACTGGTGGGTAAGCAAGTGGGCTTTCAAATCCTTGACGGGTCGGCCACACTCAGGGTGAGGGCAGCGTCCCTTCTCTTTCACATCCTCGTCTCCTTCGATGCTGCGCAAGGAAGGGCTCCCATGTTGCGAGCGACGAGAGTTAATGGAGGAAACAGAGGACCTTCGGTCATAAACTGAAGCTGGTCGAGAGTTGTAGCCAGAATTCATCATTGGGGGTGATGGTTGGGGAGCAGGGTGGAGTCCCGGTGAAGGTCGCTCTGTGCTGCTACTGTATGGAACGGGGGATGGGATAGGAGAGTGAGGCAGGAAGTTAGAGGGGATTGTTGAGTAGATTGAGTTGGTTTTTTGATCGGGGAAAGAGATGGTAGGAGCGTAGTTAGGAGCTCCTGATACTGGTTGAATCAGGTGAGGATCTGGATATGACGAGTCAGTGCCCAATACGAAATTCTGTTTAGAAAAATGGATCTATGAGAAACATACCAACAAATGGGTCAGGAAGCTTCTCGCGATAGAAGCCATCCATGTCCACTGAATTTCCCATATAGTCATTGGCGAAAAGATCAGGCATGACAGCAGCCGGGAGGCCCAAGCCATGGTTGGTGTTCACCCAGTTATCCTGGAACATCTGTGTGGGTCCCGAGTATGGAGATCCAATTGATGAGGAAGGTGCGCTCGCGATAGAATGACCTGACGCAGCAGATCCCGTGGGAATGTATTGTTCTGTGGGGTGGGATATAGAGCCCGGAGGAGGTGTGGCAGGCATAGAAGGGAAATTGGAGGACTTGTGCATCTCTGAGGACTCGGTGTACTGGGGCTGGGCATCGAAGTATGACTGAGCCATTCTTGAGAAGTCGGTGGAGTGCGCATATTGCGGCATGCCGTCGGCGGGAAAAGAGAACATATCCACCATGTTGGGATCCATCATGGGTTGGAAGTATGAGTGTTGCTTAGATCTAGCGGATTCGACGGCCAGCATCTTGGATCGGAGGGTGATATTCGAAGGGTAAAGTACAAAATCCGGGTGGTCCAAATTCGACATACCCTTGCTGCGATAAAAGCAAGTAGGATAAAGAATATGTGGGGAAGAGGAGGAAGAATCTAGGGACTCTATAGAATGACGGTTAGCTACTGTTCACTTTATTGACATCGGGGGGGGGGCTTTAAGGACTCGGAAGAATCTTGGAACATACCAATAATGTTCGGGTTGCGGCCCGGTCAAATGCGAACCTCGGAATGGTGAAGAAGGCAACGTGTGGAATTGACACCCGGGTAAAGATGGGGCACCACGCTGAACACTGCAAGGGATTGAAGAAAAGGTAGACACAGATGGTCGCATTCAGATCGTTGCCCGTTTAGAACTTTTTTTGTGTTTTATTTCTGACTTGTCAAATGATCCTTGCGTCCAAGAGGAAGAGGAAGAGGAAGAGGAAGAGATTTGGGCAGTTCGGGAAGCACACAAGGCGACAAGGTCTTAAATAGTAGCCAAGGTGAAGGTGACGGTAGAACCCAGTGGTTGACAGACCGCAGATAAAGAACAAGAGAAGAAGAAAAGCGAATGGGAAGTGAGTATCATGCGGTCAGAAGAAGAAGGGGGTGGGGGAGGAGAGGAATATTATAGCAGAAGCATTGTTGGATGCAATAGTTTATACTACAGTAGTTCGGGGAAAGAGGAATCAAATAAATAATATTATAATAATAATCTAATTATGATGAATAAATCAAAACGGAAAATTAAAATAAAAATAAAATAGTATTTACTTTTTTGTACGGAATGACGATTTTGATTTTGGGGAATTAAAAAAAGAAAAATGAGTAAATAAAGGATATTTTAAATAATATTATTAGAATTTATGAATGGTATTATTCGATTATTACTAGGTACTATTAGATTACAGCAATTACTCCAGATCAAATCAAATCGACCCACTCCACGGCTAATCCAATCGTAAATTACCATACCCATACACACCAGGCTCAGACAGCCACATGCCTGGACTCGCTCGAACTGGTCTCAACTAGTCTCCGTGGCTGTGCGAAGCGAGTGGATCATGGCTGGTTCGCACACCTGCAGCTCCCGTATGGATGGATGTATGAATGTAATCTGATTACACCTAGGAATGTACTGTGTGCTTTTTTCCCTGTCAATCCGAGGATCTGAGGATCTTTTCCACGAGCATGAAATGTGTTCATCTTGGCCCAGATGGCCCAGATGGCCCATTCCGGTTTCTCATTAGCTACATATCGCTCATCCTGGATCTCCCTCTTCTGATTCGATATCCCGATACCAAAGCCATGACATGTTAAGACTCAGCCTTCCTGTCAGGCGTCCCGTCTCCCGTACTCTCTTTTGACAGCCATACCATTGACCATTTACCCACTTCACCCTTTTATTAAGGGGGAAAAAAACCAACCCATAAAAATTAAAACCATAATACATAATGAAAAGTCCGACAAATCCAAAATGGTTAATTTTATTTTCTCTGCCCTACAAGGTTCCCAATCCCACGGACCTTGCTCGCGGGATTTCTCCGGCCTGGTAGAATTCCTTCAGACCTGCAGTCTCTCCAATAGTGCGGGCGGGAATGAATCCACAGCCCCGATAGATTGGTTGAGGTTGGTCTATCTGTGTGCAGAGTGCAGACCTGTACCCAGTTTATCAATTGTCACGGACACTGCCATCACTAGTCGATTCCTGCAACTATGGATGTGCTATAGGTACAGATTCCCAAGCACATTACACTATGGAGAAGGACAACCGAGACAAAAAGCGGAGCGTCATGCTTGAGAAAGTGGAAATCTAGTGCATTGATCGTCCTCCAGTCCACTAATACGATTTTTTCCTCTCAAAAGGTGGGAATAGCCCTACGGGGACGGTCTACTCCGACCTGTCAGTTGATCGGTCCATATTCCGGACGAAATACATTAAATCACTGTGGAAAAATCAAATAGAGGACCCATTGATCCATATTATACGGAATCCTGTTGTTGATCTCCCCTATTTTATTATTTTCTACCACATCTTTCCCTAATTTTTAGGCATCGGCAGGTCCGTGAGTTACTCGACCAAACCTCCGGATCTCAATTTGTCACCCTCTTAATGGGGAATCTTGATTCGAGATTAGTACGGGACTGACATCCCTGCCCGTTGTAGATCTGCGTTGTTGACGTTACATATGCTTACTGGTGATTTGCAGCCTCAGGGTATAGACGAGGCCAATTGATCCCGGGGGTCTGGGTCGAATTCTTGGTATCAGCATCGAGAAAAAGGAGCGAATCGTCTCGACAACAAATCAGATAGGAGAGTAGGGGGATACAAGCAAAATGGGCCAGAAGTCAAAGTCATGGTGGATCCCAGGGTCATCATCCACTTGGAAGACAGAAGTGACCGATCTTGACGACGGGCAGGTCCGTTTTGCGTTTTCCACGAGAAAGAAAGTAACAAATAGTACCTTCGTATTCTGGTACCGTCGATTTGGATGTGATCCTTGTCGGGTCCAGTGGAGCTTGGGTTTTTCTTTTCAATTTTTAATAAATTTTTTAAATGATTTATTTTCCACTTTTCCACTTTTCCCCACAGGGATCAGCCCTTTTGGCAAGCGTGGATAGCCCCGTTGTGGGCCATGATTGGATGACAGCAAATCAATCGTGAAATGAGGTTCCAACTTGCTTGTCCCAATCGAGGGCACCAGATGGCCTCCGAAGAAAAGACGGGCCTTAGGGTGTCGGATACTGGGTTCATACAGTGACTCGTCTCCCCCTGGGTCTACACTAGCCTACTTTGGAGATGGTTCTGGGCGATGATCAATGGGCGAGTCATGTCCATCTGGACTCCGGAGTTCCAACTTGGGGCCCCTTCTGTAGCGCCCGTAGAGCCGCATATGATTCCATTTATTGTAATCTGGCCTGGGGCACCCTTGTTGTTTCTCTTCGTGTGGCGTCATCATTTTGTTGGTAGTATTTCTTGTCTTCATTGGTTGTTATTATAACCCATTTGAAGTACATATAACATAAAAGGCAAAACCACCGAGGCTCACATGGACATCGCTCAAAATGCAAGAAGATAATAATCCTACCGTACATAGAAAACCAAAAATTTAAATTTAAATTTAAAAATCTCTTCTGACATTTTGACGCGACGTTCGATCTGGGTCTGGAAACGCCAAGCATCATCAGTGGGGTCAATCCGACCATGAGATACAAAAGAAGGGACAAAAAGAAAGAAAGACGGGTATGTCAGATAATAGTGTCAAAAAACTACTCGGAGTTCCCGCTGAAGTTTTGATTAAAGTCCCTTAATTCCGGGACTGACAGCAAAACTATCCCCCGTCAGACTGAAAAACAAGGCTAAAAGCAAATGTCCACAGGCCAAGCCTTAGTGCAGAGTGTAGTGTATCCATACAGGGAACTAAATATATGGACTCTACTGTATACGGATACAGACTAGACCCATCCGGAGTGACCGTCAAGGGTCGGTGAGAGACTACACCAAAGATGAACTAGCGCCACAGCCCAAAGCCTTAGCCACACTCGGTCTTCTCCTAGAGCCCAATCATGACGGAGAAACCCCATGCTTGGCGGGGCCATGCACGACCAGTCGCTGGTCTGAGGCGCAGCATGACCTCTTTTTCACCGCTGTGGGCTTGTCAAGGGCTCGTAGGGCCTGTCGGCGATCCCGGCGCCAACACTTTTAGAGACCATGACAGCATGGAAAATGGGGAAATCGTCCATGCGACTATGACTCTGGTCGGAAACACATACCTCGTATTGATCCATGTTCTGACCCACGCTTCCCGCTCTGACTCTGGGGGAAGAAGAAGTACGGAGTATCAAGGTTGTTTTTTCTTCCCACTTCTAGGCTTGGAAGAGTCTCGGCAAGAGAGAACTTGCATGGGCACTCGACTCCGTATACGGCCGGGCATCGCCTGCCCTACGGTATCTTGCAGATTACTCTAACCCAGTTGAGTTACTATGAACCTATGATTCGGCGGACTTGGGAAGAACACGAACATGCATGTCAAAAGTTTCATGATCGCCAGGTGGCAGTGCCAGCACGAATACCACCCCAAAAATGACCGATTGCTATCGAATCTCCATTCACCCTCTAATAAACCAGCTTTCTTTGCCTCTTCTCCATCCCCATCCCAACGGTTGGGCCGTTCACTCCCGTATGTGTCACCTTGAAACACAGGGCTGAACGATAGAGTAAGCCAGTCAGCACCAAGAACAGGGTTGTCGGGTCCGGCAGCCCCTGCACACACGTGTGATGGAGAATCATCCACAGATCCAATCTGAGTTGCCAGCCTTGTCGTCTCTTCCTCTGGCCCCCAACAAAGCTTCCCCACTGTAATTCCAAAACAGTACACTCATACTTAATTCCAATAGGCTTGAAACAGTCCAGACACTCCCGAAAAAGGATGATTATACATACTTACATAGGTTTCCATTAATCCCACTCCACTCCCCCTGCCGTCGCCGTGGTCTCGGGAATGTCAGATGTACATACAAGCTGGACTGTGGAAAACGTTGAACATATTGACAGAGTACTCTGTATATTGCTTTAAATTGTCTAAGAGCTGGCGACCCCGACACCAGTTTTCCCAGGCCCGCAATTGTGGAACTAGCACATTATGGTATACGGAGTAATCTTGTAATCGTATTGTATACGGATCTATCCACGTGCTCGGGTAGAAGCTCCAGAAGCTTAGACCGATGAGAGGCCAAGGAGTTGACTCCGTTCTCCGAACAGATCAATATCCCAAATCATAGAACCTTCCAGGAGTTGAGCACATAATAGGGTAAAGAAATATGACAAAGACGATTATCCTCCCGGGTCCTCGGCTATCTTGGATATTACCGATCGGAAATTGCAAGAAGCCGTTCATATCCATGTGCCCCTTTTCGTTTTGTGGCCGACAGAGACATTTTCCGGTGTCTCCATTCCATCTTTTTTTTTCCCCGTGGATTCCATACTGCACGGGCCAAACACATTACCCAAACCGATACTTTCTTTGTTCTCGACCCAATGGATAGTCCGTGTATTTCCCACGGATCAGATTCCCCACATGGCCACGCCCCGACCGTGTATACCTTGCACTACTAATCCCGGAATCAGCACGAGATAACATAAAAAGATAAAATAAAGACAAAGAAGCAATGACCAACACCCACTTGCATGGCGATTTGTTCTCGGAGCCGCAGGTTCCTGCATAGAACAATTCTAAGAATATCTCGGGGGCCAAATAGATGCATTGTACCTACAACATAGTGCATACAGAGATATGTACAATGACAACGGCGCCTACGTGCATACACAACCGGACCAAACATAGATATGTCGGTGATTCTCACTGGCGCTGGACAACGGGCAACGGGCGAAAACAAAAATAAACATCATGATGCTACTAATATCACGCACGTTATAAAAATAAACCAGAAACGTTAACAAAAACCACCATGATTCCAAGAATAGGCTCAAGGCTGTTGCATATCATCAAGAACCTGTTTGATGGGAAGTCGACATTAACCCTTCGCATTTCATGGCAGTACATAATAATCGTCGATTCCTAGATTCCTCGATTCCTCGATTCCATTGGTGCATTAAGCTTGTCTTCCATGTGGCTGCGGCAGAACAGGATACGCCGGTTGCTAAAAACAGAACTGACAAGGATGTGTATTTACCCTGACGGGAAGCGATCGTCCCTGTATCGTCTAGACTGGGGTTCCTGCGGGAGTTGGAGGGCGATCCTAGTTCTTCGCGTCACGAGTTATCGTTTAGTGTTTTCAAGTCTTTGGAATTCTTCGACTGGCAGCATTGATTTTTAATCATGTATGAAGTCGTACCGGTCGGACCCCGGTAATTTCGGTGCTAAAGGTTGCACAGCACTAGAATCTTCATTCGGTCTTTACCATTTCTATTTCGAGAATTCTGTACTTCATATCTCCAACATTTGTTTTCCTGTAATTGCCTTACATTATACTAACTCAGCCAATGAGATTAGTCCCCTCACCTTCCATGCAATGAATATCTTCTGGTCTATCTGTCCCAATGCATCCAATGCATTCCCGAGATCTTCCAGGGCGTCCTACTGCACCATCCATGCAATGCTGAAACGACCTCCTGCATCTGTTTCAGACCCTAATAAAGCCATGTGGCTATATATACAATGTAAGGGGACACTCCACCGAATGAAGCACATCGCATATGAGTGGCTTACCCGCATAAATTGGGAGATGAAATGATAATAACGAGTCATTCGAGATTAATTTCCCCAAGCCACTAAACAAAAGAATACAACATCCCTGGCCTCATTCCAGCCGTGTCTCGTGGCAAATTCCTGAATCTGACCGAAAACGTGGGACCAGACTCACTGTGCACTCTCCTTATTAGACTAGCGGGGATTGTGGTAAGCATTAAACTAATGACTCGTACCTACTATATGGGGAACTTAATTTAATGTACCTTGGAAATGCGGCGTAGCTAGACCCTCTAGACTTGGCATCAATGGTGTATGGGTTGGTAAGATTTTGGAACCTTGGAAGGATTCACACACCATCCGCTAATTCTGCGAAGCATATGGAGTACATGCACATTTATCGTTTTTTGCTCCCTGTAAGCAGCCGCATTCAACTGCTTCTTTCAGCGTGCAAATAACAGACCGAATTTTCTCACAACCTTAGTACGCTCAAGGTAAATGCTAACATTTCAAAAAGCGATCCTTTTCGTGTTGCTTGCACGCCAAAAGTACCTCACGGTACGGCACGAGCAGGGATATCCCTTACATGATATTTACTAGAGTTTCAAGAAATGAAATTTCTCCTCCTCATCCGTCCCTCACTCCAAGACACAACTTTGGTAGATGGTAAGGTCCTGTTAGGATCGCAAATAGTACTGTATGTAGTGGGACAGGTACGACCACCAAAAAACCAACCAATAGATCCATTTCTTAACCCCCTATTCTTCCCAAACTCCACTAGGGCCCCCGCCATTTGGCCCCAACCGAGATACCCCGGGACAGGAGTACAACACCAACCTTACGTTTGCGCCAATGGCAGCCCTCCATTTTGTTCAAGCTTTAGCCCAAAAAGTGGACAGGTCATAGTTATGCCGGTCGTCGATCTAGATTGTTCACTTGGACCATAAAAATGCTCTACTCACAATTGTCATACCTGACTAAACGGGTCAGTGATAAGTATTTCAACCCTCTGTATCGCCAAGAATAATGCAGCACGGAAACTTGAATCATTCAGCGAAATACGGTTAACGAGTCATTTGAATTGCCGTAGCAATGCCGTTCCCCCGTGCGATAGAGGCTTTTCCCCTGGCGCCATTTACCCTTTCTTTGTTGTCGATCGCTTGGCTTCGGCTCCTTTTGAGCGTCTAGCCGGTTTAGGACGTGATTGACGAATCCCATTCCTTATGTCTCAGTTCTACCTTACTTTGGTCTTTATGAGCCCTGGAACTTGGGCACCTAGCTTGAAGGAGAGGGGAAATAGGAGATAATCCCTGGGGTACAATACATACTACTAGGGCTCGGACTGCCAGTGGAGGTAGATCATTCCCGAGATCGGACTGTACTATTCAAGTTGTACCCATAATTTAGCTTTGTGACAAGTTATAAATTTCAAACCTGTCGGAAATGTATTTCCAGTCTATCTCTTTTCAGAATTTCAGTATTTCAGTATTATAGTTTTGCTAATCTACAGTATTTGTATCTGTTACTTCTTCACGGTTGGCTAGGACGGACCCGTTACTAGTACTGTTGCATGGGTCTAGGCAGTCTCTCAGGGGGAAGTGACAGCGCCCCATGAAGCATGGAGCCCCAACATCATCCGCCGTCTCCACCACGACAAATCTTCTCCGCGAAACAACACGGGGGTTGTGACCACGCGCACAATCTCAACCAATAGCGCTGCATTAACACATCGACAAATTTACCGCATTAAGCAGGGCAAAACTTCAAATCATTTGAATTGTGTGGGGCTTGTCGCCCATCTTCAAAATGGGAGATGTCAACCCTTTCCCAGGGCACGGAGTATACCTGACTCATGACGGAATATGCACGGATACATCCGTGACATCCTAGCAATATTGCCCGGGCAAAGATGAAGTGGCAGGCACTTTGTACAAATACTGTATTCGGACGCCGAGATCCAATTTCAGGTTCGAAGTGTCGATCCCCAAGAGCCTCGTAATCCTCCAATCAATACCCTGGTCTATGTTCGCACTGATCTCCAACAATTGGTAGTCACATAATTTAGTTCACAGGGGGCCAGGAGAAAAAAAGAAAAAGAAAAACCCAACCCCTGCATACTTGGTCGGGCGTTGTACACGTCAATGTGTGATGGTAAGTGGTGAATTTGAATGGCTCATTATTAACAAGGCGTACAGGGTTCATCCCTGTGTCGAACAAGGCGAACAGAAAAAGAATGATTGGTGAGAATTCTGGGCGGAATGCCGTGGATTACGGTCCGATCCTTGAGTCCACGGCAACCATGTGGCTCGGAAGACTGTTCTGGGCTCCATGTGGAGACGGGAGTTTCTTAGGATTGCAGGATGTAAGACTTGGAATCTAGTGTTGCACAATTCAATAGTATCGATATCCTTGTCCGAGAGTGTTCCTGTGATGAGGTTTACCCGGGGTAATTCGTGCCCAGGTGGATTGTGCTTGTTAGACTCGGCGTACGGAGATGATCGGTCGGCAATTAGATATTAATTAAATGGTGTAACCAATTACCGAAAAGTATATCATTTTGTTTTCTCCATGTAGATTGTGGTATTTGAATAGTCTTCAATTAAAGTACATATACGGTAGATCAAAGTGTCTCAACCATGGACCTGTTCATCGGTCCCACGGCTCAATGTGATGCAAATTACAACCTCAGAGTAACAAAGCTCGCATTTTACACTATACAAACACTCGGCTACATTCCCGAATCCTTCTGTATCCCCGTACCTACATATTCTGCATTCGCTCCCGATCTCCAACTTGCAAGGAATACAAGAATTTTGCTTCATCTCAGCGGTTACGGTCGGATTGAGAGCACCGTGCCCAGGTGCCTGGGCGTCACCCGGGTGCCAAAACAAACCCTAACCACCCACCAGGCAAGACACAGCCAATTAAAACCGTATGATTGTAGACTATTGATGCAAGATAAGGTTTGAAGGAGGGGAAAAAGGAGCCTGTTTACCTTTTCCAAGCGACGAGGATAAAGGATCTACACGTAAATCCTTGGCTCGAGCATGAGTCTCTTTCCTAAAGGAGTTCTCTACCTTGGCGTATTGTTGAGGCGTGAAGAAAGGATGATAGCGATTGTTGGCGCATGAACTAGTCCCAGATAAGTTGTTGAACAGCTTGTAATCTGTTATTGGATGACATCATGGGCTTGATCGACGAACGTGATCGGCCCCCGGGTTTGAGGGCTGTTCTGGTTATGCGTGGCTTGTTGGTTACAAGCGCTGTTACCTAGGTACCTATGGGCAAAGCTAGATATTTGTGACGGTTGCCTTATGCAAAATACCAATCGCCCAGGGGTGTAACATACGACCGAAGAAGGAATGTCGTGGGTATTGTCACACATCCGTGACACGAGTTCGCAAAGCATGAAATTTAATCGAGCGGTTCAAACACTGACAGCACATGCCCTGGCATCTGTACAAAATGCATATATGTCAATGTCAATGTCATGTATTATTTATTTATGCAGCTAGCGCTTTCCAATCACAAAAAATCCCATGTCCAAGCGCAAAGGGATTTTTCAAGGATATGCATGGATCCAGTGTGGCGCAAGTGCCCCGCGATACAGATGATAGTACATCACTGGAGGCAAAAACAAAACAAGATTGACATCGAGACGTGGCAGATCTACACTATTCTGCATAGTCAAATAAACTAGTGACATTTTTCAGCGTTGTCACATTGATCTACGATCCTTGGTAATGACATTGAACTGGATCTCCTAATTAAACATCGCGGGATCTCGGGAGTCAGATTGCATAAGCGCGGAAACGATCGACAAAGAGAAAACTTGTTAATGCAAGTCTTCTTTTTCTTTTCTCGCTTCAATTTTGGATCCATCATATCCCAAGGGTTTTTTTTCCTGCTCTTCACCGCAAGTCAAATCCGAATTGAATCCCGTGCAGAACGCATGCCACCAGTAATAGTCCTCGTTCCCGCGTGGATACACAGAAAAAGTTAATCATGGACAATAAATGAGATCCGGAGAAAGAGAAGAAAGAAAACGAAAAATAAACAGAAACTGGGGCTTTAACAGACCCACTCAAAGCTTTCAAGCTCCCCAACTCCCGGATTTATTTCCCGTTTGACACGAATTAGATCCCAAAATTCTGGAAACAGTGGTTCATTGCGGATATGCGGAGTCAACTCAATTCACTAGAACCACTGTAGATAATTCAATCTCTCCACCGATCATACGAACTTACTTCTACATTCAGACTTGGATGTCGGAAGTGAATACATAATGAATACCAGCACTGTGGCGCAGTCTCAAAAGAAGACAAAAGACGCCGACCATGTCTCTGTCTCCGTCCCCGTCCCTGTCCCCACCATAACTATCGTTACCACAGCCCAGTTTGACCTATGGGGGAGCCCTATCGCCGTCTCCGAGATGCCGTCAGATCGTTCCTCCGATCGAGTGACTTCGCCCCACCAAATGAGGCGGTGTCACAGATCCACACCGCGGTAATCTACTGTATCCTTTTCGCTTTTTTTTCCCACACTGATTCATTCCCCACCTATCTTCCAATTCAGGAACTGAGGGACAAGACGTCATTTCTTTTTCATACCGCGCGGAGGCGTATGACGGCATGCATTTACTGACTTTGTTTGTTTCTGTGGGTCTTTCGGACACCCCGGCACATTGGGCTTGAGAATATGAAATATGAAATGTGGAATGCGACCGGGCTCCTCGCTTACCGTCGCCGTGGAGCTAGGTCCCCGGGGACCAGGATGGAGGGTAGATAAATGGATGGTGAATGGTGAATGGTGAGTGGGTAGTTGGGTGGTGGGACAAGTTTTCCCTAAGTATACAGGACACAAACTCTAGTTTTATGTATAGTGCAATTAGCGAACGAATACAATTCCATTATGAGGGGGGGGATTAAAAAGGAAAAGAATCTGCGGTATGAATTGCTGGAATCTTATGGCTCATACACAGTAATCCAACGTATTTACGATTGACGTACATGTACAGTATCTAGTTTGAGTTCTATAGTGTCGGTGATCGCATGTGTTGTCTGCAGGTCAGTGTGTCAATCGCCCAGTACCAGTGATCGTTACCCTGTCCGGCCTTGAGAAATCCGGGCCACCCGGGTGATGATCATGTCAAACTCTGCCGCGCATCTCGTTTAAGGCTGTTGAGTCTTTTTTTCCCTTGTATTTTTCTCCGTTGGTTGTCGATCAATGTGCAGAAAGAGTTGAGGGTATTATTAAGTGCTTACCGTGGATATTCGGGGTTGAATATCTGCCTGTCTACACTGATGTCGCAATTGGGCATCCACCTGCAGCATGTCGTTGATGCAGTCAGAAGTTTTACCTAAGGTGAGAGCATGGAATGGCTTGTTTCATTTCATTCTACTGGCACGTCAGACATGGGAGTTTGTCTAGACTCGCTGTCTCAAGCGAATGTTCATGAGCCCGAGGTTTAATTGGCTACAGCTTGTCCAATCAATCGTGGACTACGAATGGGATGCCCAATGCAGAAAATGCTAGCGCTTAGTTGGCAACCTTGGAGTCAGTATAGGGTGCTGCACTTCGCACCTGAGAAACGAGCTACTCCTTGGTGGTAAACTTTGTTACTTGAGACATGTTAGCACTAGATGGTTCATGGGCAGAAGTATCTCGACATGCCTTGACAAAAGTCTCGTAAATACCCATACTAATAAAACCAAACTACTTCCGGCGCATACGACCCCAAATTATGAATATTTCCAATTCCGGCGACTCAAGTCTATGTACCTATGTGACTTAATTCCAATAAACATATTTCACGTGTATATTACATATACTTCAGGTTGACCAATTCCTTGCTCCGAAGGAGCACACAGATTCCCCACATCTTACAACAAAAAGTCTCGTGGACAAAATCTTCAACAAAACCAATATCAGTTCTGAGTTCAATTCAGTCACGGCCTAGGGATCAGACACGCTTTGGCCCTACTTCCAGGGGTAAGCGTAGTGTAACACTCTCAAGAGCTTTGTCCTGATCAATAATCATCACAAATCACTCAATAACAGAAACCCGCAATGCTACCATGAAAATATAAATGAACAAGGGAGGAAGGGAGGACACGGGCATTACCGAGCGGATCAAGATCAAGGTCTTGAATCCATGAAAGGGGAGAACAGAGTAATCTCTCCGCACTGCATACAAAGCTAAATCTTCAATTGTGCAGACTCAGGTCATAAATAAGCGGGCAAGCCAAACTTGAACTTGAACTCAATAATGAAATTCATGTTGAGACAAACTGAAACAGTAGATATAAACCATGAGAATTCCGACCTTTCAACCCCTCATGACCGAAATGAACCACTACGGAAGCTATACAAAGCACAGACGAACATAGTCAGTCCCCAATCACAATGAGCATCTAAAGAAGCCTGCAATAAGTTGAAACTTACAATCTACGTTTCTTACCCTCCTTCAGCCAGTTCCAATCTGATACGTGAAGCCAACCCACGTAGTTCTGTTTCTACGGTTCACCAAACACCCGAGCATAAAATGTTACGCGAACTCACCCACCTGGGCACCTCGTGTCCAACGTCGCACACCCAGAAACACACGATGAGATCCCGATCCACCGGCGAGCATAATTGAGTGGTACCCGATCATCACCGAAGAATACCCTGCATGCGTACGACGGGGATGCGAACCTGACGGGGCGGATGAAACAGATGGGACAAACGAGACACTGCATTGGAAGATTTACTTCTGTGTTATATTGTATTTTTTAATAGTCTTGTAAAACTTGAACCAGACCTGTGGATATGTTCTAGAAGGTTAAGTCGGACAATATAATATCATGATGACAAGGGTAAATGGATGAAATAGGCAAAAAGAAACGAATGCCAAATTAGGGTTAGGTAGGTCTTTCAAATCGGTGACAGTGCCGCAGTACATCATGCTGGATTATGAGATTGAATTGGATAAGATGCTATGATACTACTAGTAAACTATGTAGGCTGGGTTTGGAATTATGTTGTGTTACGGAATAGATGGGTTGTAAAGAGATAGAAACTTGAACTTTAAGGTATCATGGCAAGCCTGATTACTATTGAGCGCATGTATATTATAGCGAGTGAATGGGAGGTCATGTTTTGAATAGTACCTATTCTCCATATACATCTTTACTTTGCCCTTGACAGGTGGGCTCCTAAAGTAGAAACCTCTTTTCGTGCGGGTAGCAAGTCGTACAATGTACTGTCAGAGCAGTATAGCCAACCGGGGACTCCTTTACGCCTTTGCCTCATTGTGTTGCACGACATTGTGGCTGGTACGGAGTATGGTTGGTTGACCTGAACTGGGCTGGGCTGGGCGAATTCTGAAACGATGGAGTTTGGATGCTTGCGTCGCGTGATCTTGTGGTGGTACCTCGCGCCGAGAGACGTGGATGACCAGTTGGGAATGGAACAAAGCCGAATATGGGGAATTGATTAGGTTACGTAGGTTGGTGTCTTCGTGCGTTGAAAGAAATGTGCAGAAGTCAAGGCGCATGACATAGAAAAATAAATGATCTTAAAAGTTAAGGCAATAGTATCAACCTGAAAGTCCATGTTTTGCACGAAGAAAGTATCATTTGAATTGGGTATTCAAGTTCAAAAAGGCCCCGAGAGGTATGCAAGTATGTACATGAGTGAAAGAAAAACCTCAAGGCTGAGTAATTAAAACCAATTCGTGCTTTCAGTCATCATTTAGACGATAGCGGTTTGGTTGTAGTAAAGATCGCAAGCATGCGGATGTTGCAGGCAGTACTTAGGCTGCAATGCACTGGCCATAACGCCGTTCGCAACGAGGTACTCACGGAAGTTCAGGAGACGCTGGGTGAGCTCGGTAGTGCGCTTGCGGCCAGCAGAGTCACGGTTACCAGACCAGACGAGTTCACCCAAAGCTGCAGCACGGGGCCACATCTCGCTAGAGATGGTGACATCGTCGACTTGTTCAGACCAGAGAGGAGCCTCGGCACCTAGGATATGCTTGGCTTGGGTAGCGGTGAGGTTTGTAGTGAAGTCATAGTCATAGATACGTTGCCAGGTCTTGTACGGGGCGCACCAGGAGCCACCGTTACCGCCGTAGTTGAAGTTTACGCTGCCGTCGGGGTTGGACATGACATCGTAGCGAGGGTCGTTGCCGAGGAAGCCTCCACGACCGCAGTCAAGGTAAAAGAAGTCGGAGGACGAGACGATAACGTCGTAACCTCTGGCAGTGAGGTTCTGGATGTTGGTCAACCCGTTGTTCCAGGACTGCAGGACAATGTCCTTGGGAACATCGTGGGCGGCCTCAGTGGACAGAGCAATGTCCTCCCACATCATGATACGACGGTTCTCACCGGCATCACGGAAGATGGGCACGGCGTGGTCTACCCAGTACTGGGCCAAGTCATTGTAAGTACGCGATGGATCCTCGAGGAACCACTCAGTGACATGGGTGCTGAAGTTGTAACAACCAGGCTGCAGCTCATCGGCACCGGTGTGGAACCAGTTATCAGTGAAGATATCGGAGAGGTCGTTGTAGACATTGCGGACAACTTCATAGGTCCCGTTATAGATAATGTCCAGCTGGCCTGGGTTAGGCTCCACGGCGGTGTGATACTCATAGACATCGTTTGACCACCAGGAATTTGTGCAAGCGACAATGTTGGGGTCGACCTGTTGCCAGCCAGAGGCGGAGTGGCCAGGCATGTCAACCTCAGGGATGACACGAATGCCACGTGTGCGAGCGTAGGCAATCACCCCACGCATATCATCGGCAGAGTAAGTCTCACGGGGCGAGAACGCGTCCTTTGTCATTTGAGGGTAGGTTTTCATGTGCATGGGCCATGATTGAGCATCATCCAGGTGCCAGTGTAGAACATTGAGCTTAGAAAGAGCCATACCATCGATCTGTTCGAGGATCTTGGGGACGGTAATAAAGTTGCGGCCAGTGTCAATCATGATACCTCGGTAAGGGTAGAGAGGCGCATCTTGGATATGGACGGGTTGCTCAATCATAAGGCCACCCTTGCCGTCTGAGATAACGATTTGCTGCAGAGTGGTGAACGCGTGTATCGCACCCCAAATAGTCTGTGCATGGATTTTGACGCTTCCAGCAGTTGCCGTCACCTCCAGTGTGTATGACTCGTCGACACCATGTTGCAGATCGGCATTGGGATCGACCACGTTAAGCTGAACGGACCGAATGGCCTTGGCACCGCGCTTTGTCAAGCCTGCGCCAGTTGGGAAAGGGGGGTACGTTGCGATTGGGGCTTCGGTGGCGGCGGGAACCCATTGGAGAGTGGTGATGGTGCTCCAGGCGCGTTCCCAGGCGTCGATAAGCACGCCACGAGTGTGATCACTGCTCTCACTGGTGCGGAAGGAGAGTTCCTTCACTGCGATTGGGCCGGACGAACCCCAAGTAATATTGCGGGGCGCGGGAAGTGGGTTCACTTTGACGGCTGAGACGGTCGCAGCCAATGTGCCCAAGGTACCGAGGACCATGGAGAACTTCATAGTGATGAGGTGGGTGGAAAGGAGAAGAATCAACTGAGTGGGAAGAAGGAAATGGGGTTTATTTATGTTGAGGAAAAACATGCATGCCGATCACGCTGATCACTTCTCTCTGGTATGTGCATAAGCAAAGTGGGAATAATGAGAGGGTTCAACTGCGGAGCTTCGATAGCGGAGCTCGCCAACTAGAAGCGAAGCACTAGTATAGATCCAATAAACAAATCCCTTGATGTTTCAGCTTATAGATTTGAAGTAAGGTTACATCTCATTTGCAGCTCCACGCGATTAGACCCTCGGGAGTTCAACAGTCAAGTGCGACCTCCACATACTACATCTTCACACTACGACTCTACAGACACGCAACTAGTTATGGCAGTGATAAACAGTGATGGTATGAATTATTATGAATGAAATAGATAAACAAACAATATTCAAGTGATCACTTCCCACGAAAAGAGCTCGGTAACTCTCTCTGTTTATCACGCGTAAATGAATCTCCATGAATTTGGGGGCTGGGAAGACTAAGACTAAGAAGGCTGGAGCATGACTGGCTCATTTTCAAGAATGCCACTGTCACATCTAAAACACATATCTTTTAATACTTTATCTGGTGGCTTTAATTGACTTTTCAAGCTTTATCCCAGTACTTTAATGTCCACCGAACGAGATTGTGTGGGGTATTTGTATACGTCAACTGACCTGGGTAGTATATGGTGATGATAACGGGGTAAAGAGTGAAGAAAAGAGGAAAAATGTAATATGCAGAAAGTATCAAGAATGAAAGATACCATTATAATTTCCAAAAAAAGACTTATGTTTATGCCTTCTCAAATGATTTCTCAGTCTCCATACTCTCACGGAACTCTTCATGGATCGCGGCAATACTCTTCTCAGAAGGTACAACACATGGTCGTCGAGGAAGTCCTCCGTATCCATGATATGACTGTAAAGCACTCTTGACTGCGACAAACCCACCATGGATGGCACCCCAGTCAGCCCGCGCAACAATCGCCTGCAACTTCTGCGCCTCCGCAACCTTCCCGCTCTCATACAGCTCCATCAACCGCACACAAGACCGAGGAATGAGATTAGCCGTGCCACCAATGATACCGTCACCACCGGCAACCAAAGTCTGAAGTGTAAAGTCGGCCGATCCACCAAAAGTCAAGAATTCAGGCTTAGTGGAAGCCGCAACACGAGCCAACTTGCCCGTATTACCGCAGGTGAGTTTACATCCGATAATTTTGGGGTGCTTGGACAGCGAAAGGATATCGTCAGATGACAAGTCTAGTCCGGATGAGGCACCGGGGAAATTATAGATAAACAGTGGGATAGGTGAGGCATCAGCTACAGCCTGGAAGTGTGCGTGGAGGGCCTCATTACTGACGAGGGCCTTATAGTAGCTGGGGGGAAGGACCAGCACTGCATCTGCACCGGCTTCACCGGAGTCCTTGCAAAGCTGGATTGTCTCGCGTGTGGATGCAGCACCACAGCCAGCGATGACTGGCATTGTTGGGTATCCCGCGGCATCGACAGCACGACGTGTTGCGGCGGTGATGGCCTTGCGCTCCTCGCGATCCAGATGCACGGCTTCACCATTGCTACCCTGGGTGACTAGACCAGTCACTCCACTGCGGGCAAGGTATGCAGCATGCTTCTCTGTGGCCGCCAGATCAATCTCTTCGTCCGGCTTGAAGAATGCCACGGTAGGCACATATACTCCTCTAAGGAGAGGGTTCCGCTTGATTGTGCCGTTGGCTGTCATCGTGGATATGGATTTTAGGAACTATAGCGCGGAGAACCGTTAGTACCTAACATTAAGGCAGGAAGATGGGAGGAAATATGGAGAGAATCAACTAACATTTCACGGGTCAAAAAAGAGATTGAAATACGCAAAAGAAAAAGAGAAAGAAAGCATTATTGTCCGGGGGGCAATGGGGGGGGGGGGGAGGGATCAGTTAAATAAACCTTTTACGGAAGTCTTGATCGTCAACCCCCACGTCCCCCACTGCGTCTGATCGAATTAGCCGTTCAGGTTTCTCCGATTTCCATCCAGTACCACAATTTGCCCCGCGTGGGAGGTGGAGAGGGGAGGGGATATCCCATTGATTCTTCATTCTCTGATGTTCTCTCCTCCCCCACGTCTTATGCGGGGTTAACAGGTCGGATTGGACTCGACCAATTCAATCCAGGTTATATTCGGAGGAATTTCCGTGTATACATAGTGTGGTACGGATGTGCTGAGGAGGAGAGGACAACAACAGCGACAACCTTCTCTGGAAGAGAGATAAGTGGTTTTCAGGATTATTTGAAACCACTGCTTGCGAGTTTGGAAATATACTAATATAGCACTTTCCACAAAGCCTTACACTGCCAGTGGTTCAAGAGGTTCAAGTGGTGTTGGATAGTACATCCCCCACATTACGACGTGGGGGTGAGGGTCCATCGGGGATGAAATCCTAGAATCAACAAAGAATTGAACATTCTTGCTGAGAGATCCCGAGGCTATGACTCTCTGAACAATTTGGATTGGTAGCCTAAGATTCGATATCCATTTGAAATACTACCTAACCTGTGGGCTTCATTGTCTAGTAGTATGTCTTATTAGTTGAAGATACATATACTAGTATAGACAAACACAAAGTATTTGTTTCGAATTTAGGAGATGCAAAACTGAAAATCATTCAATCTAAAGGTATGAATTGATCTTAACAATACCTATACTTCTAAAATAGCATCAATGTAGAACGTTCTGCTTCATCCTATCGCCATTAATACGATCGTGGTTGTTACTGCCAAGAACCTCTCTACCTAGCATCAAACGCCCTCAACCACCGCGATCCCGACCCGTGGACTTCATTCCGGTGATCATTTTGCCGAACTCCCCAAATAGCAAGGACTGATAACTCATCTTCACCAATAGAACCCGACCTTCGACCACCGATCGGTACTATATACACACTATGACCGGCGACTGAAACCCTCTCCGCATTTGCCCCCTCTCCCATCGAGCAATGGCCCTCTTGTCGCGGCTGCCGTCGCTCCGCGCTCCTGTGCGACGGCCTGCCCAAGACCACACAAGGAACGATGGCCGGCCGCCGATGAAGAAACAGCGCACCCTGGAAGATTATGGCGTGCGCCGTCGCCGGAGTTCTCCAGATTGCTTGGGAACCACCGCCACCGCCACTACCACCACCACCACCACCCAGGAGATGCACCCGGTCGGCAACCCTCGACCCGTGAAGCCTCCCTTGAAGGCTGCGCACTCGCGGACCTCGACAAGACGCGCTCGTCGCAACTCCTCCTCATCCATCGACTCGTTGGCATCCAATGCTCAATTGAAAACTCCGAGTCAACTTCATATCAATGGTAATGGCTCTACTAGGAATATTCGTGTACCCGACCGTACCCCCTCCGCTGTACAAAATCTACGCGATGAATCTCCCGACCCATTGGACACGATCTCTCCAGTCGTAGCGGCCACTCCTACGCGACCGCAACCTACAACTTCCACCCACGCGCCCGAGCCCGAGAATAGTCTCCCAAATGTCTCTCCTATGACAACTCGGACAACCCGACAAAATGACTTCGAGCCCAACGCACAAGTGGCCGAAGTGGTCGAGAAGGACGAAACACAGCCAAAGCCGGAACAGCCGAGTATAGCGAGCCCGAACGCTGCGACAAGATCTCAGCAGAAGCGCAAGAGTGATATTCTCTCGAGAGAGCTTCTTGTGACCACCCCCGCAGCGGCCCCAGCAGCGACGGAGAGACGGTCGTTGCGGTCTGCAGATACTGGTGCTCGCTGCAAGAGCGAGCTGGCCCAGTATTTCTATAATTACGAGCAAATTATCAGCCTCGAGAGTCCTAAGCCTGGTAGGGTCCCACTCCACGCTTCTTTGTCTTTCGTGACAATCTTTGTGACTGACAACCATGTGCAGTAGTGGAAACACTCGCGGCCAATACCATTATCGCTCTGGTAGATGACCTCTCTGAGGCACTTCCCTTCACTTCCTCACCAGATCCTACACCATTTGGTAACCCGCTACAAAAACTTTACGATTGCGAGAGTATAACACTTCCTATGCCTATAAAACAGCCACCCGAGGACCCTCTCAACGAGGAATTTTTCTTTAAGTCCCATCGCCGATTTGAACGGCAGGAGAAGCAACTGCGAAATATCGAGCGCGACCGTGCACAACATGAAAAGCAGCAATTAGATCGGCTTCTCGAAGAGCTACGTAGCCAGGATTGGTTGCGGGTGATGGGATTACCTAGCGTTCACGAGAGCGAGAAGAAGCTCTATGAGCCAAAACGAGAGATCCTGATCCAAGAACTTGTTGCTCTGCTAAATAAGTTCCAAGTCTGGAAAGACGAGGAGAGGAAGCGCAAACTGATCAAAGAGAAATCCGTTCCACCTGCAGAAGCGGAAATCGAGTCTCGACGCTCACGAAAACGCTCGCGACCCGTCGAAGAAACCGAGGGGCAGGAAAGCTCACTTACCCCCGGGCCTGAAACACCAAGTACCCCCGACTCCAATGATGTAGACGCATTGGCTGCACGACAGCTTCACCAAGAAGCCCGTTCGGCTTCAGATTCAGCAGCCAAAAATCGCAAATCAACATCAAACTCACGTAAACCGAAGCCCAATTCTGCAGACGCAGATAGGGAGAAAACAAACAATACCGATAAAAAAGGCTCACAAAAACAACCTCAACCTCAAAGTCTCGACCCCTCTCCTTCCTCTCCTCCTCTAGCTCCTGTTCCATTCTTTCTCCCTCAACCCGATGACAAACCCTTCATCTCGTTCTTTTCCGACGACAAAGAGCGCGAAATCGCCTTATCTGCAATACCAGGGAACAGGGAGGAGCGGACTCATCACGTCCTTGCGTTTGGTCAACCAATCCCAGAGGTAGAGGAGCAAGAGTTTCAACCACCAGAAGATCTGATCACCGAAGAAGCTCTTCAGGCCTCACAGCGCCAGCGTCGTCTATTAAAGAGACGAAGCCATGGAAAAGCGGATTGAGAGTGACTTTGCTTACGTGCGGAGCGCAGTGTTATTTTCTATATTGTGTTTTTATCAAACTTCTGTTTTCTGTATGATCTTGTGTATGATAGCATAGAGGCGTTCTGGCATGGCATGTCTGATTTGAGGTGGGTTTTAATCGGCGTTGATATTGTGAGGAGTATTCTGTCTGTTTACTTCGTACAGCTAGTGAAATGGAAATTGGATGGATTCAGATCAAGCCATAGTGCAAATCTGATTTCCATCTTATCATAATATTCAGATTTTGCTTACGAGCGTAAAGCTGAGGATGATTTTCATCTTCTTTCTTGTCAGGCCATGGATGCCTCCGGATTCTAGGATATCGGGACCGCCCATAGCGACTCGGAGTTTCCATAACTGCTCTACTTTGCAGATTCGAGTATACGCATCATCTTTGAAGGATGGTTTCATTCTGGCGAAGTCTTTAAACTCCATTCCCGATATACTTCTCGCACCATCGGCCAACTCTTAACACCGTATCAACCCAATATTTCTGGTCCTCAAAGCTATGCCCCTGACCAGGGTAAATGACCAACTCAAAAGGCAAGCCATAACTCTGCAACGCCCGTCGCAATCCCCAAGCCTGCGAGACATGACATCGCGCATCTGCATCCCCATGCAAAATGAGCATGGGAGGAATCACAGGCATCCCTTCAACCTTAGCCCTAGCCATAGCATCCTTGAATCCCCAAAGAGCACTAGCAGATCGATTGCGAGTATCATTCAAATCCATATTCCACACCACACCACCACAAGATAACTCAGGCTCAAACGAGCTTCCAAAATCAGAAGTCAACGCCATGGAATCGATATCGCAGATACTGGCTCCTGATATCGCTGCCTTGAACCTCCATCCTCCGTTATGTGAGCCATTACGCACACTGCAGAGATTAGTTAGGAAGCCGCCTTGGCTCCAACCGCCCACTAGGAGCCGGTCTTTATCTGCGTATCCTTGATCTATTGCATACTGGGTAAGTGTGATGATGTCTGCGTAGTCGTGTATACCGAGTCCGCCGGTGGAATAAGAAGTGAACTGTTGTCCGCGCCCGCTACTTCCGCGGTAGTTTGGTAGTAGGATACCGAAGCCGAGAGAGAGGAGATATGGTGCGAGCATGTAGTAATATGTGTTGAAAGCATTTGTGAGACGGGTGTTTGGTCCGCCGTGAATTAGCACTGCGGTTGGCAGGGGCCGCTTGTTTGTATTTGTGGATGCAGATGATACTGGGGTGAGATATAAGGCATCCAACTCGACATCTCCATCTGATGATATCTGAGTTAAGAATGTGCAAGTGCCAAACTGACGATCGGCGAGAGACTTTCCATGATTTGAGAGTTGAGTCATGGGTCCATCTGAAGAAGTTGTAATGAAGACCTCGACAGGTTGAGTGATGTTTGAGGTTGCCACGGCGAGGACAAAGCTTCCATCAATATCGGTTCCTGCGTCGAAAGCTTCAAGTTCCTCCTTTTTACTATATACTACCGTTCCATCAAGGAGACACACACGAGACTCAAGTCGATGTTGTACCTTGATATAAAGAGTCCCATCTCTATCACACGTGATACCCATAGAATCATCCTCGATCCCATGCGATACATATTCATAAGAACTGGAATCTCCACCAAACCCAGCACGATAAACGCCAAATCCACCAAACATCTTACCCGCAGGGACACCAGCACAAAAGTAAAGATTGTCTCCAGCAGCCCATTCGAGATCAACAATCATTCCAGGGAAATGACATAGATCTTCCACCGAGACAAGATCAGCATCAACGACAGATATCCTCGTCCCAGTAAGATGACATTCCTCATTATCAGGCGTCAGACAACTCGAAAAGCCAATACGAGCTCCATCCAGGCTCCAGCAAAAGTCTCTAACGTCTCTCTGAAGCTTGAGACTTCGCACCTGCTTCGTAGATAAATTGACAATTCTCAATCGGGTAAACTGCCAGGCTTCGCCCCAGGCCCGCAATCCCCCACCATAATCCTCATCAGCGGAAAGGAACGCGATTTTCGTTCCATCAGGCGAGAACACAAGCGTTTTGATGAAACTTGCATTTTCAATTGGTGTGATTGGATATGCATCACCATTTTCTAGTGTCTGAACGTACAGAGCCCATTTAGTACCCGCCTCAGCGCGGTCTGAGACGAAGGCGATCGTCTTTCCATCCGGGCTCCATGCGGGGGCTTGATCGCGGAAAAGACCCTGGGTAAGTTTGGTGGAAGAATTTGCGCAGTGGGCTGTGGCGAGCCAAAGGGTTGATACTGCGGATTTGCCCTTTTTATGACACCATGTGAGTTCGCTTGAGTAAAGGACTTTTTTTCGATCGGGGGAAAGATGGATGGTTTTTGGAATTTCAAGGTCGCAGAGGGATTGTATTAGTTGTTCGTTGGAATTAGCCATTGTGACTGGGAGAGTTGAGTGGTGTTGAATAGTATTCAGATTTGGATGTTGGTCATCGAGCTTGGTTCAATACACAGTTTGGCTAAGGGCCACGTATTTAAACACTAGTAAATAGAAATTGTGAATTTGGAAGATGCCTATTTTCATAGCGCTTCTTAGCAGCTAGTCGGCTAGCGGGTAAAAAAATTGGATTTCAATCATTTGGCCCCCAAAAGCTTGTTGTATTGATTATGGGTATGTGATCATTTTTTAAATTCGCAAATTTGATCATGCACATTGAATCTAGTTCTAAAGTTCCTGTTGAGTCCCCTCGGCTATCATTAGTATCCAGGGCCTGGGCCCCGAGACTCAGGACTAGGACAATGCCAGCTCCCCACCAGAAATATGAGGCCGCAGCACAGCCAAAATCTCCTTCCAAACTTCCTTCTGAAAGGCTTTCCCTCGAGTACTCGTCACAGGCTCGCCCTTACTATAAAATTTTAGTGAATTATTGGGGTATAGGTTCAACCCGGCCCAGAGCTTACTTGAAGAACATATCGCCACTCCATAGCTGACCGTGTGCTTCTTCCCCTTGAAGAACTCCACTAACATAGCTTCTGGCACCCTGTTCAGCCGAGCGAGCAAAGACAGAATGAAACAGGGCCATCGGGGCTTTCATGAGAGCTGGAAAGTCTCGACCTAGTGTTGAGCGACATAGTCCAGGACAAACAGCGTTGATGATAACATCCGTAGCGCATTTATCTGGGTCTGACGGAGATAAAGCTTCTACTAAGCCTTGCATGACGTAGAACTCAAATAGCTTGGAAACACCGTACTGTTTCTGTGCCGTGAAAAAGGATGCTTGATTGGCTTGCTCCAATATCCCGATCTCATTCGAAAACTCATTGATGTTGACTCCACGCCCTGCAATGCTACCCACTATCTCGAGGTGAGTAGAGTTGCCAGCCAGACCGGCCGACCTTTTCAGTTGAGGGAGAAGTAGGATTCCCAGAAGCGCAGTCGAGAGAACGTTGACTTGTAAGGACATCTCATAACCTTCGGGGCTGAGATTCCACGACGGCGCAGCAATACCAGCATTGAGTATAGCAATGTCCACATCCTGTTTCTTCGAAATATTATTTGCGAATGACTTTACAGAAGCGAAAGTGCTCATGTCGAGGTCATAAAGCTTCACGTTCTCTGCACTGCAGCCTGTCTGTTGACATATCCGGGACCGAGCCTCTTCGCCTCGCTTGAGAGATCGCACAGCAAGTAAAAGACGCGAGGCACCTAGAGATGCAAACTTTAAAGCAGCTTCAAAGCCTAGACCGGTATTTGCTCCTGTGATTAACACCGTTTTCCCAGCGAAGGACACTGTTGGATTTGCTGGAGGGTGACGGACGCCCCACCAAATCATGGAAAATCCTTGATTATCAGGAGGGTTTGACGCCATATTGAGAGGCTATTGACTTGAATAAGTGGAAGGATTCCTGATCAAGGGGTTTCGACAGATGTATTGTTCTCTTTATAGCAAGGTTGTCAATACTCCGAATAACGTTCCGATAGTTCGGATGGTTGGTCATCGCCGATATCAGGTTCCATGATTGGGATTCTTGAGTAAAGACATAATTTCTTTAAGCGACCTGCAATGTCCACGAGGTTCATATAATGGTGGTTGTTCTGCTGCTTCCTCATCCAACATAAGGCGTAGCATCTGGATTGTTTTCGGGTTCCCCGAAGGAGCATCTATAGTACCTTCGTTGTCGGTGATACCAAATTTAGTCTCAATTTTGCAGATCATGTCCTCGCTGATTTGAACTAATATTTGTATTTGAAGGTCCACTCTACCTTCAAGCTTGAATCCTCCGAGATGCATACCCGGAAATATTTGTGGCGTTGTATTTTGGATGCCTGATAAACTAGGCATAGAATCTAAAAGACATGCAAAGATAGTTCGATAAATGCGAGTAAGGCTCACGTAGCATGACATAAGAGCTAATAAAGTAGGAGTGTCGCAGTTCATATTTGATGACTTTGTTCCCGGTATAGTCGGCAGGAGGTAGTTCAGAAGATCAAATAGAGTTGTTGAATGTTCTAATGTTTGCCCGACTAAGATGTTTTGAGGCGAGATAGAACTGAAGGATTCCATGGCTTCCGGACACTTGTCGGCTGTCTTGCATGCTTTGACTGTCTCAAGATCCATGAGAATGCTTGCCTGTAAACCAGCCAGCTTTTTGAGGTTATTTTGTCGTATATCTGCGTGTGAAGTAACTGGCGTGACTTCATCCATAAAATCGATGGGATCATATTGTTCAAGAATGGATGGCCAGTCAAGTTCTTCAAAATTGGATGGCTCTATGAACGGCCGGGGTGCCGAGCCATCCTCGTAGGATACGAGGTTGAGCGTGTCAAGAGGAGAAGCTCTTGAGACCTCTGGCATTGGATTTTCGAGGTCGGAGCTCGGTGTACTCTGAGATGGGATAGTAGACTGGTGTTGCTCTTGAGGACTATCTGGCTGTATAGGACGGCCAGATCTGAGCGCCGGACCTGTCGTGCATGCTGCGTTAGCTTTCTCGCATCGGTAACATGCTCGTGATGCTGTTCCACGTTGACACCGAAGTTTATGTCGACGGCAGCGGTCGCATGCTGAGCGTTTATTGCCTAGACTTTCTGGATGCATAAACAGGAATGTATGTTTTTTGATTTTGTATTTATTGTGGGTAAGAAAGGGGTATTGAAATGGAGATGCTGCGGCCAATTGGTGAGACTAGATTGATGCCTTGAAATTGAGGGGCGTCATGGGACAACATCAATTGATGAGATCCGATTATATTGGGCCTAGGGCTAATACTAGTCTAGTATTAGCTTAGTACTAGACAAATATTAGCTCCACAGTAGTTTCGGATTAGAGTAAAGCCGAAAGTATCAAACTGATGAGGGCAATAGTGGAGTTTATCCGAAAACAAAGCCTAGATGGTCCAGTGGTAAGACACCTGCTCCATATGGCCCTTGGCGCCCTTGGTATTTCTGGCATATTGGTAGAAAAATCCAAGGCAACTCCAGGTGGAATTGTAGGAGACGGGGGTTCAAATCCCCCTCTGGGCGTTTCTTTTTTTCTTTCTTTCCCCCTCCCCCCCCCCTCATGAGCAGAATAGATCAGATACTTAAGCAGGCCGAAAAGTAAGGACCCAGTCTACAGAATGGCGAGGTAGTATTGCATGAGTCTGAGCCGGGAATATCTTCGATTTCCGATTCTACTACGTAAATTGCCGGAGCATGAGGAGCCCGAGCAAACTTAGTTTGAATCTGAGAAATCTCACCTGGAAAAGGATAATTATTGATTTGACGAGATGATACCAAGAAAGTCGAGATCTATACCTAAGTGATTAATATGAAAAGGGATCTATGGATCGGTTCCAAAGTGAGAAGTGGTGATCTCTAGAGCCAACCAGAAGCTTCGGATATCAACGCTAGCCATGTGCAAAAGAACAAGCTGCTTGAATTGGACCCATAAAAATCCCATGTAGTGATTCAAACCATGCAGCCTTTTAGCGCGTGGATCCTTTAACTCGGTGACAAACCGATTTTGGCCACCGAGGCATCCGATCTTCCATAGGGGCAAATACTCAGATCCCTCAATGGATGTATAGCTGCTATAATCACCAGGAACAGTATAATTCAGCACCAATTCATATGTAGTGACTCGTGAGGCAAATAATGAATCTGGGTGGCTGAGCTATAATTTTCAAGTGGCTTCACCCTGCAGAAAGATCGACATACCTTAAAGACCCGCCATGTGGAAGAATTCTATCAAGTATTCCAGCGACCATAGTATAGAGCAACCCATGAAAAAAAAGCTATTTGGCCACGCCGGCATCGGCGCAGAACTTTTTTTTTGCTGTTTTCCCCAGTTTTTCCAGGACCTTCAGGCTCCAGTGCAGAGCCAATTTTGATGGTTTTCATTACGTCTCGGCGCCGTGATTCGTCTTGTCGGGCCGATGACCGGTTCAGACCCACTATTCAAGCCGCGCCGTTCTTGGACGGGCGAGAACTTTAGCAGAAGAACTTTTGACTCAGAAGATCTTTTCTCTTTTCTATTTATTGTTTTGTTTGAAGTTGCCTTTGCACTTATTTTACTCGGTTGTCGATACTAAAAGCTTGTTGCTTTGTGGTTTCCTTCGCTTTTGTTCTGTGCCGGATTTGCCAGAGCTATTCCTCGACTACTTCCGATTGAACATACAGCTTCGAATAAAGTTATTAGGAATGGGTGTATCGATGGAAACGCCAGCTGCAGCGGGGGAGTTGGATGTGCGAAATCAACCGAAGAATGACGAGCTCGATCAGATGAATTCGGAGGTCGATGAGAAGCAGGATTTCACTCCGGCATACCAGCAAGATGCCTTTGGCAATGAGGAGTTCGCGGAGGTAAAATATAAGGTGTTGAGATGGTGGCAATGTGGTCTGCTCATGGTAGCTGAGACTGTATCACTCGGTGTTCTTTCTCTTCCCGCAGCTATCGCAGCCATGGGTTTCGTTCCATCTGTCATTGTCCTCATCGGCCTCGGTATTATCACAACCTACACCGGATTCATCATGGGTCAGATGAAATTGCGATATCCTCAAATCACAACAATGGCCGATGCGGGTGAAGTTATCGCAGGAAAGTTTGGACGCGAATTTATCGGAGCTGCTTGGAGTATCTTTTTCGTCTTCATTATGGCTAGTCACTTGTTGACCTTCACTGTCGCCATGAACACCATCACAAACCACGGAACCTGCACCGTTGTGTTCGGAATTGTGGGAATGATCCTTTCGTTCATTTGTACCCTCCCCCGAACATTGGAGAAGATGTCATGGCTCTCTATCGTGTCCTTTGTCTCTATCCTGTCAGCTGTTCTGATCACCATGATCGCTCTGGGCATTGATAAGCCCGGAGCTGGCCTAATCGCTGTCGCCAACACCAACTTGTACCATGGCTTCACAGCTGTCACCAACATTGTATTCGCATTCTGCAGCCACGGCGCATTCTTCGGTTTGATGGCTGAGCTCCGCAACCCTCGTGACTTCACAAAGTCCCTTTGCCTGCTTCAGGGCATCGACATCTCGCTGTACTTGATTACAGCTGTCGTGATTTACCGCTACGCTGGAGATGGTGTTACTTCACCTGCTCTGGGATCTGCCTCGCCTCTTATCTCTAAGATTGCTTATGGTATTGCGCTTCCAACGGTATGTTTTAGGCTTCTCCGAACTGCTTCTTAGGAGCACAGTTAATTCTAACATGGATATAGATTGTTATTGCTGGTGTTATCAACGGTCACGTTGCAGTCAAATACATCTACGTCCGAATCTTCCGTGGTACAGACCGCATGCACAAGCGCGATGCTATTGCCATCGGTTCTTGGATCGGAATTGCCTTGACCATGTGGATCCTTGCTTGGATTATCGCCTCTGCGATTCCAGTTTTCAGCAACTTGCTGAGTTTGATTGTACGTTTAAAACCCCAGAAATTCAAAGTGCTTCGTTTCAAATTACTAACTTGAATTTAGACTGCTCTTTTCGCTAGCTGGTTCTCTTTTGGATTCCCTTCCATTCTCTGGATGCACATGAACAAGGGCGTGTACTTCTCATCACCTCGCAAGATCACCTTGACAGTGATCAACCTGATCATTATTGGAATTGCATTCGCGCTCTGTGGAATGGGTCTTTGGGTCTCTGGCAAAGCCATCCATGATGATCCCAGCAGCGCAAGCTTCTCATGCGCGAATAATGCTTAAGGGCCCAAAAATTGCATACTCTTCCGGGGAAAACGGCGTTCTGGCTTTTACAATGGGAAAATTGCATTTGCATTTCTTGTTCATAGACCATGTCATCTTTTCGACCAGCCTTGTTTAATTATGTTACTTGCATCCAGCATATTGTATATAATATTTTCATCAAAACGATGCTTTGCATATATGATCACATTACTGCTTTCTAATCCAACGTCCCATCGCTTCGTTGGAATCTCGTTAGCCAGCGCCGTTGGCGGAAGGATCCACTGTATCTCACATAATACTGGCGAGGCTTAAAGCCGAGCGGCCCCCAAATCTTACCCCGGCTATTAATTCTCCATTGTTGCCATTCAAGTTCATCTCACCTGTGCCATTAACCTCAACCCCTTTCATCCGCTTATCCCAATTCTCACCCGCAAAATGGCTTCGATAATGCCCCCAATTCCACGAGCATTCTTCCTCTACGGAGAGCCATGTCTAGTGTAGGCCCACCAACACAAACGCCCTAATATCTCCTCCCGCACAGCTAGAGAACATAGCTCTAATCTCCCAACAGCTTCTTCGGCGGTTTTCTCAACCCAGTCCTCAATCCAACCGCCATTACCTCCTTACTCCCACCCCACCTAGCCGGCCGAGGCACATCAGACCCCTACCCAACCCCAATGGAACACCTCCTAGGCCTCCAAACAGCCACAATGATGTTCATGACAGTCCTCCTCAACATCACGATAATGCTTTACGCCAAGAATCCGAAAGTAGTCCATGGGTTCGTCCTTAGCTCTGCTATAACTGATATCCCGCATTGGGGATCTTTGATCTACGTGCTAGGCTGGGAGGGACTATCGCAATGGCGAACATGGGATTCCTCGCTGTGGGCGCAGTTTGCTGTCCCGGCGTTTACTATGTGTTTCAAGCTTGGGTATTTGACTGGTGCATTTGGGCCTGATAGATTGGAGAGCGAGGATACTAGCAAGAAGCAAGGAAAGAAGTCGAATTGAGTTTGAACAATCGAGGTCTTTGTTTTGATGCTCTGTTGGCAGGACAATCAGCATTGTGTTTGTCAATGAAGTCTATCTTGGAGACATGCTTATAGTTTGCCTGGCCTTGCGTTGGACACGAGGGGTTTCTGGGGTTAGTTTTTTATGTCGGGATTTGTCGCTGTATAAAAATAGCGCGATGAGGTTGTGGTGCAGATCTCGCGACGCTCGGGATGGCGTGGGGATTGGTGGATGTGAGGGCGTGGAGTTCCACGGTAGGACGTGGGATCGTCTTGGCCTCGAGGGTCTCTGTATGTAGGTGATTGTCACTCTTGGCCCTTGCAGGAACCGGCTGAACTATTGGTGGGAACCAGAGTCGTTTACCCCTTGAGAGATTATTTTATTCTATTTCTTTTTCAATTTCTTTTTCGTAGACTGTTCACGTTTTTGATTAATTATTTGATTTAGAGGAGATCAGACATGCAGTGCTACATGCATTTCCTGGGCGTGGTAGACGCGGCCCTGTCGCTCCCTGACCGGATGAGAATAGCGTATGTCAGCGATGAGATTTCGCTACTGGAACAAATATGATGATAAGCAGACTTATTGCATTCCAATTAGTAACTCTACTTTATCCTCGGTGAATGAAGGATTGAATAGAAGGGCAATGATTTCCGGCAGGGTGCCATCATGCCGGGTATTCCGTCATAGTATCCACTCTGCATCTCCACCCCGGATATCGCGGAGGGCGAAGAGAAGCATTCAAGATAGATGTCATCATCGTGGGGTCGCAGTTGATTCTACCGGTAGATCTATACAGACTATAATTTACGACAGATGTAGTATCTACGGAGTTTAAGCAAGCCGTCTGAATCATAACGCACGCTGACTCAGAAGTGGCAGGAATGTTCACGATTGGAGCGATCGCCCGTTCCTTGCCAACCCGACCGGGTATCCGGGATCAAGTTTTTTTTGCTCTGACTTGAAGACAAGGAATATGGGACAAACTGAGCCCATTTGGTGTAGCACCTATGGTAAGCCGATAGGAACTAGATGTTCAGGGCACGGTGTTCAGGGCTGATGGTTGGCATCGAGTCATCTGCGGCTATCCCTTTGTAGATCACATGTACAGAGTGTGTCACCAATTAAGCATTGACCTACCAGCTTTGTGATCTGCTGCAAGGGCTAGACCAGATCATTGCGATAGCCCGGAATCTAGACCATCCCCAACCTCAATCGTGAATGTCATGATCTAGATCGATAATTGATGTTCAGCGCATAACGGCGCTACTGGGCTAGCGGATAAGCTTAATCGATAGTGCACGGGTCATCAAGCCTCAACCAGGAACGAGAACCGGGCTGTTTTTTTTTTTTTTTTTTTTTCAGAAGAATTTTATCTGGAAATAATGAGAAGTGGGGAGTCAAGGGTCATTGAACGGGATCTCCGCGGAAACCACTCTGCGTCATCGTTGTGGAGGAAGAGAAGGAGAATTGGACTTGAACATGTGGGCTCGATGCAACTGTGAAGGGGGTGACTAATCAATCACTGGGCCGCGGGAGATTCGGGTCAAACAAGATATAGTGAGAGAGCTAAAAGTAGTTTATTTGTGACTCATTACTTCAGAGAGAGAGGGAAATAGAGATAGACTTGATTGTTAGTGTCCGCAAACTATTTAGAGTAGCCGACTATAGAAACAGACGGAGTGGAGTCTGGACAGGGTCAAATTTGCCTTCTAATGATATCACCTGTACTGTCTGTACAGGACGATCCATGGAACTAAACTTGTTCAAGTAATTTACAGTGGGGCTAAACTGTCTACTTAACTATGTAGTTCTATGTAGAAAGTTAGGTACCAGCATTAACTTCGAGTCCGATCCAAATTCTTATGCCCACTCTTATTCTAGTGCCGATCCATTCGGAAGCATACGCAAGTACTCACGTCAGAGCTCCCCAATGCTTTCCCTTAAAAGCCCCGAACAGACCTCGTCGCTCCTTCCCTCCCTCGCTTCTCTTGACTCGAAAATATCCACGTCTGACCACCTGCAGCTGATCCCCCTCTAGCGATCCGCTCTGCAGCTTCTAGTGCCGCCCCACCCGATCTGTGCCTACTCATCCTATATAACTATACCCGCGTGATCCTTGAGCGCTGATCCCCCTCATCTCTCACTTAAATCCACAAAGATATCCCCTCCCTTCAACCCGTTCTGGACTCGAAAACCACACCAGAGACTACAAGCGCCCAGTGGGGATTTCATCAAATGGCCGCCGTGGACTGCATCTCCATGGCCTCGCGCCATCACCCCCACCATCCCTACAACCAACATACCAGTATGGCACGATCCGCCAGTACGGGCAGCAGCAATAACCCATACGCGAGATACATGTCCCCCACTTCATCTCTCCTCTCTCGACGATCATCCATATCCGAATACTCTTATTCACCTGCACCAGCCTGGTGGACCGGAAGACCAGAGCACCATCCACCTGAGCCAAAGCGACGTCGCGACAGCACCAGTCCCAACGCACACCCCAGACGCAGTCGCTCTCAGAAATATTCGCGCAACTCGCTCCTCGTCAACCCTGATATTATCGACGAGCTTGACGATGTCTCCTTCTACTCATACCACCACGAGGGTCCATATGATGCAGTCTGTCCTGAGCGAAACCGCCTGACTCAACATAGTCCGTTAGAGGCTGTACGAGAGTCCAACGAAGAGGCTCTGCGCGCAACACCACGACACAAAATTATCGATTCACTGAACAGCCACCGACCACTTGATGGAACTGCATTCTTCCCACCGGGAACAACTGATCGAAACGGACAGTCATATGACTACGAAGAGGGCTCAAATATGATGAATGAATTTGGAAACTTCATGCGACTTCCGGGAAAGGTAAGAAATTCCTCACGTGGATCTGTCAAAACTGTTTTTATCTGACTCTTTCATTCCAGAAATTCACCGATGAGGACTTCAAGAATGACCCCTTCTACAACCGACCACTTTCGAATCCATTCACATCACTACGGAAGAAGCTCAGTCTGCGACGTAACAAGAAGCGCCGAAGTACCGCGTGATTCAACATCTCGGAATGTTTTATGCGACACTTTTACTCATGACTTGACGACATGACGGTCTCGGATTTTTACGACTTGGGTTATTATTGACTATGGGACTCGAATGACCCTGCTTTGTATCAAATATTTTTTGTTCGTGGGATTGCGGCTTTTTTATCTTTGTACTCTGGGTTCAATGTTGTTTGGTCCTTTGGTGTTTTATAAGAACGGCATGGCGTTCTGTGGAAGGGACTACTTTGTATTTATGATTACCCTCTAATGAAATGACTTTCACTTTTCAATATTTGACTTAGCTGAATTGTAGATTTGGAAGCATTGCTGTAAGCTTCGTGTGAAGTATACCATCTCACATCCCGAGGTTATCATAGCATAGTATTCGTAATACTGTAGCGTTTTGTAGCTAAATAGCTGACAGTGGACGCCCTCTCGTTGCATGCTTCAATCCATGCTCCGAGCCCACCAAGTTCATGGTCGATTAAAGAACTAGAGTTCATGTATTCTGGGGTTGCTGTGAGTCATCGAGTTTTGTTAGCCAGATAAAGGGTCTCAATTTTCTACCAGGTCGTCGGGGCGCGCCGTGAGTGTAGAAGTTGAGCTCCGATTCATACTCGTCTTACATATTGACTTTTCCAATTCCTGCAGTTGCCTTCCAAGGTTAGTAGGTACCCAATTAAATCCCTCGGAAGAATGTGTTAAAGCGCATATCAGAGCGTATTGTTCCACCCCGGAATTCAGCTTCTCAGGTACCCTGAAAACGCACAAAATACAGTTTTCGTCTTACAATACATTTTCTTTAAGTGCCTAGGTAAAATTCAAAGGTCCCACCTTGTGCGACCGTTTTAATTCGTCCTCAAGTACTCTCTTTAACGGCAGAACCTCGGCCCAATGTTCTAGCTACCTGAATTAGTACGCTGACGACCCCGGATAATTATCCCATGTGTGAAATGCGGGGTTTATGTGGAGCTTCGGCATCTGATTCTCCGCATTATGAACAAGCTGCCGATATAATATAGCTAAATGCCGTTTGGAAAAGGGGAACTCGGATATGAAATCGGGATGTATTGATCTGCTTAAATATTTAGGATAGAAATAAAAGGAGATGATATGTCTTAAAATCATACGTGAGAAATCGCCAAGATCTTCAAGTTTGTCGCACAACCAAATCTTTCGAGTACAAACATCACCGGAAAAAGTTGAACAAGTCCAAATAGCATCATGTATCTGAACAAGCTACTTAAAAGCGTTTTGACCATTCTCCCACTATCAACCTTACAAGCTGTCCACGCAGCATCAACGCCCCCCACACCAGACCTAAGTTTCCTCTACACAGCATACGTCCTCTGTTCCCCAAGTATCTACGAAACACAAGGACCCTCTGGAATCCAAAAAGCCATCCCTATCATAGGCGGAAACTTCACTGGGCCCCGTCTCAGTGGGAAAATTCTAGATCTTGGCGCTGACTGGGGTAGCACGGATCCCCAGACTGGTATTTTCTCCGCAAACACGAGATACAATCTGCAAACGCACGATGGAGCCAATCTCTTTTTACAAACTTCTGGTCCGAAGCAGAAGGATGGAAACTTGCATTTGAAAATTGATATCATGACTGGGGATAAGCGATATTACTGGGTGAATAATATTGTTGGTGAGTTTTTTTGCTTTCATTTCTCTTTTGCTTATCTCAGATGGAGATAGACTGGCGAGGGGCTTTAAAATTTCTTGGCTTTTACTAATTGAGGTTTAGCTTTTGGGATATTGCATGGTGTTGGAGAGAGTGATGAGGGGATCTCGACTTTGCGGATTGATGCTTGGCATGTAAGTTGCTGCTCGAGTGGAGGTTATGTTTGTGATTTTCTTTACTGATGGAGGCAGATGACCTCTGAGTGGAATTCAACTACTTTTGTGAACGGATCAACTTATCATTAAGAGAAATGGCATGGAAATGACTGACGGGAGACCTAGTATTATTTACTAGAGAGTCTAAGAGAGAATGGAGAAAAGGGCTTAGAACTGTCTCCAGAGTGGCTAGGACAAACCATGTTTGATAGACAGAGAGGCGCTGCTCGGATTTGAACACCCGAAAAGCATCGATCGTGATAGAAGACCAAAGAAATGCACAACATTGAATATCTATTTGAACGTACAGAGTATAAACTTGACGCAAACCAAAGATAAGTCAACAAGGCAGACCCTGAAACCGCCCCTCAGCCACGCGTGTGATGAACCAAATAACCAGCGCAGAGAAACAGTGGGCCCAGGCTGTTATGCAATCATATATGCTTTCAAGCGGAATAAACTCATGACTAAAAATAACTTAACGCGCCAAAAGAAGTCGAGCAGGGAATGAAATGGCTTATCTCGAAATCGGGCTTCATGCAGACGATGTACGCCATGACAACAAGAAGGAAGAAAAAACATTGAGAGCATTAGCAGATTTTTCACATCGAACTTGAACTCGTGGCATGCACTCAATAGGGGCTCATACCTAGCCAAGAAAGGCCGAGCGACTGAATACGAGTTGAGGCTCTTCCGAGTGACGAGAGCGTTGAGCCCAAATGAAGAAAAGGGTCATTCTAGGCACCAAAGTGCCCTAAGCGCGGGTTTGAAGTTTGGTTCAGGGCTAGTTTGGGGTTTTTTGATGGGGCTATGATCGTATCGAGAGTGGGTTGACTCTGTCGATCGGTGTTGATCCCGTTCTGAGTTTGTGAGGCTGATCGGGTGAAGATCAAAAAGATAAAATAGCCGTCAAATATCTATGGCCCTTTGCTCTAGGCTCTCTAAAAAAGAGCCCAAATCGTCGTTCCAAAGCACTTCAGCGCTATATTCCTGTTAGATGAAAATTCTCGTCGACATTGACATGTGCGCCGCAAAGGGAACAGCCAAGCCACTAAGCATCTTAGATACGAGATGGGTCACTTTCGCGAAGCAGATGAGTTAGCTCCATTTTTAGCCTTGGCAATGGTGGCCTTTGATAGGTTGACAGGACATCTAAAAAGTCAAAGTTTAAATTAGTTCGTATTGACGATATTTTCAGGGTCCGATCATGATGGCAGTGCCTGCCCTGATCCAGTACTTTAAAATTCCTTATTTCCAGTAAAATGATATTGTGACAGCCAAGTTCTCTCTTTTTCAAATTCTCCCTGGCCACAAAAACGATCCCCGGACCCTCCACCACAATATTCATTTCGCAACGATGAAAGCTGGCCCAGTCCAATCGCGCCTCGGAAAGTGGTACCCGATCAGCTTTTTCATAGCCGCCATCGTCTTTTTCATCATCGGTGGTGCGCTCCTCGGTACATACTTTAGCTCTGGCTACTCTTCCTGCGGCAGTTACTATTATTATGGCGACTACTACGACAGTGGAACCTGTTTCGATGGCAATAATGGCGAGTTCTATGGTGGGATCGCCTGTCTTGTCATCGGTGGTGTGCTGAAGCTCACTGCCTGGATCCTTTTCATTATCTGGTGCGTCAAGCGCCAGCGCAACAACCAGACCAATATCACCTATGTCAACAACGCACCCATGGAACCATACCCACAGCAACAGCAAACATATGCTGCTCCCCAGCCTATGTACCCTATGCAACAAGGGGGTGGATTCGCACCTCGCTCTGCTGCTGCCTCCCCAGGCCCAATGTATGCTGAAGCTGGATCTCAGTCAGTTGTCGGTACGCCCCCTCCCAAGGAAGGTGTTGCGTCAGCCACAGCGTACAAATACTGTGGTCAGTGTGGAACAGCTGCAAATGGCCGATTCTGTGGTCAGTGTGGTGCTCCCTGCTGAGTGCACACTTGAGTATACTGGATAGTCGTGATACTTGCTTGAGAACACCCGCAATTTTGAGATTTCGTTTTGCATCTTGAATCGAAACTATTGCGCAAACCTGCGAGCTCGCTCGGCGGTGTTTTAAGTTGAATTAGAGAAATGCGTATTGAAGTTGATGCCGTTTGGCAAATTTTGTTCTATATATCATTTTAATGACCCATATTACTACTTTCGTTTCCGAATGCCCGTTATGACACAACATTCGAGCTTATTTCATAGAAAATATAAATGAGTTGAGCTAATGTTGCTCTTCTTAAACTTGAACTTGATACTTCTGTGTAATGCTACATTTTGATCTATATTTATATAGGCCTTCGTCCATTCTATTGCTTAGCGCAACGCGCGTGAAGCAAAGCCATATAGTGATAGTACAATCTGGACGTTTAAGTCACAGGTCGATCAAAACCTGTGAATATAGAAACCACGTAGGGGCGATTGGGGCTTGATTGAACATATTGGCCGAACTGCCCAGAGCGAGGATAGTAAAACCCGCGTATAAGATGATAGGAAAACTTTGTAAATAGAGCCAGAACAGGGAATTTTGAAGCAATGACCAGAGCATTTTTATATCCAATGCAATTTAAACTCAGTCAATGGTTTTTAAGCCTCATCAATGCTCTCCGCCCCGGTCCAGACTGAACGATTGTTGGTGTAATGTTAGGCAAGTTTAATTTTTTATTACACTTTGGCTATGAAGAGGGAACCACATAGCGGTAAATGCATATGTTTTGTATAGTTGGCAACGGATTATTCCTTCAAAATTAAAGTTTGAAGGTTGAAGCTACAGGAATTTAATCATTGTATCGTCCGTCTTGTGCATCTCTGATCCGAGTTGTAATTTGAACGTAGTAAAGCTGGTGATTTCCGGATGGTATTCCGGTCTTCTTCGAACGACCGAAGTACTACTAGTAGTTGCTTTCTCATTTCCTTAAGCCTTTGCTATAGCCTCATTTTGAGGTTCATTGGCTAAGATATAGACTTTATCGGGGTGTAGTGTGTATTCAGAGAATTCCGGAAACACAAAAGTAAGAAGCATTGAAAGTACTTGTTGCCTTGGAGTTCATATAATTTCGCCCCCATGCGAGTCAGGCTTCACTGTGCCCGACGCCGCTAGGAAATGATCATCAATCTACAGTTGACTAATAATCTGAAATAAGCAATGCTTGACTAGATATTGCGATTAATGGTGAATATATTAACCTGACCATGCCATTTATCTGATTTTTTTTTTTAAAAAAAAAACATTAAATAAATTTGGTATCTGGTTATGGGCAAAAAACTGAAATATGTCGTTGTTTTGGAGACAGCATCGTGGATTGACTGGGCCGGGGGGGGGGGGATTGAACGGGCGGGAAAAGCCGTTCCCCACCTGCTCGAACGTGATGTTGAGCTCGTGAATCAGCGAAGTATTAAATCAATTGTTGAAGCCGCATTCCAAAAAATTGTATGAAGTTCATCTTTCTAGGCGTGAAACGGGAGCAAGAAAGCCCCCCTGAAATTCAAAATGAATCATTGCACGAAATCCCCTTGGCCACGAAAGAACAAAGAGATCAACGCGAATGGGGATCTGGAATGAGCAGCTCAAACTCGAGATTAGACTAGACTGAATGTATCTTAGATAGCAGATCCTAAAACTTGGCACGAGGAACAAGGCATTTGAAAGTATGATCACCCCTGCAAGCTGCAGGGATGTGATTCACTAGTTGAGCGATTGGCAACCCAACGCTATCCGATTGGCCGTATCTAATACATTAATTTGAAATAGTGGGGATAGAAACAAAAAAAGAAGACAAAAAGTTCACCGAGCACAAGCCAGTAAGTGCCCAATAGCTCCATTTAGCTCCCGTGTCGGCGTTCGCATGTACCAATCCACTCGCCCCAAGCCAACACATCATTTGGTTTTAATTCCCGAAGTAACCAGTCCTTGGTCAGAGGCTTATTGCGTAGCCTTGTGACCAAATCCGCTTTCAATGCAATGACTTGAAAAAAGTATCGATGTTCGCCATGGGCTAAGATCGGTCGGGGTCCACTCCAAATGTTCTGGCCCCAGTTAATCCCGTACCGGAATCCGCCCGCTAGATGGGGGGTTTCACCGCAGCCTCGATGACCTTTTGGGATTCGTACCAAGGGGCGAAAGTCTTTCGCAACAAGTTTTGTTTTATGGGGTGAGATGCCGTAGTATAAGCCGAGAACAACAGGCTGAGGCCCTGGTGCGTCGGGATCTTCAATAATTATAACGTAGCTGGAAACCAGCGCCTCTAAGCCGTGAGGAAGCTTCCATGATATTGTTGGGAAGGTATTTTCGCCCAAGGGAGTGTGTTCTGGTGATATTGATGAGCCGGATGGGCCAAGGGAGGAGGTGACGAGGACAATTGATGGTTGACGAGAAACGGATTGTGATGCGCGCGTAAGAAGGAGTGAATCGCGGCCTCGTCTGTGGGCTAGGCAGCGGCCTAGTATAGCCTCAATCGAAGATGGTAGATGATCCATGGTGTTTCAATGCTGTTCAAAGTTTTGATGGAGGGGTATGAGCGCGCATCAAGTACTATAAGTAGCTCTACGTGTTATATGGCAACAGTGTGCCCAACACTCGCGAGATAACCCTTAAAAGAGATATCAATGCCCGCTAGAGTTTCCGGGATTTAGTGAGGGTTTAAATTTCAAATTGTAGTTAATCAGCCAATCGGAACATTCGCTACCCTGCTTGATTTATGATCTATCTCGCCCAAGAGATGACTACAAGGCTGTTGTGACAAATCATCTCGTCGGATAGAGCGAAAAATTCCAGGGCAATGATTTAACATACTTTAGATCAAAGAATTCGGCCCACTTGCAACCCGGCAGCCTGTGTACCAGGATCGCTAGCTTGCTTAGTTCCTTGCACTAATTGTGTAAAAGCAGTCAGTCCCCAGTTGAAATATCACGCGGTTGGAATGTCGGTTCATCCCGGACGAAAATGTCGACATATTATTGACTCGGACATGGGGTTATCCCGATTCTTGGGACAATTAATGCTTACTTTCTGTATTTCCTTTTTGTGCACAGAAAGAAATGCCAAGGGTTTAATCAAGCATGCCGTGTCAATAACTGAGTTGCATTGCATTATCCTTCCTTTGGTTTGAATATGTAGCCAATGCGAATTGAGGGTTAAGAGCACTATCCGCGAGCGGATATTTTGTGGCTTTTATGGCGATCACCTAGCTAATTAGGGAGTAGTCTCATATGCTAAAACTCGGAGTCTATCTGACCCTGCGATCTCCAGCCGGCCGTTATGCATTGGTATTAGACGGCGAAAGAACTCGTGCACGGGCTGCGTATTCCATTTTTCGTCAACGATCTCCCATAGGTGCATGTCCGTTTCGCGAACCTCTGTGAGCTTATAGTTCTGGCCATGGAACACTTTTTGTTTCGTTTGTGGGTCTAAAGCCCAACCGTTTGCGACGCGTGAGTAGAATCCAAACAAGAAGGGGAACTATGACATACCGGAGAAGGAGGATGAGCCTTGAGGTGTATCCTCCTTGTTCTGACCTCCACACTTACTCAAATCAGTGTGCCGGTGGAGTCGCTCGTCCACAAACCACAAGGTCCGTCCCGTCTCATCGTGAAGTACCGAGATCATATCAACGATGCCATTGGGTATAGGATCTATCCATCGAGTAGCAAATTTAATTGCAATATCATATCCTAGGAAACTCGATTGAATAGCAGATTTCTCAACAGGCTTCCGGTCCAGCAGTATCGAGTCTCCAGCATAATGATAAAACCAATCCATTCCAAGGACCGGGTCCAGCCCCACCAAATAAATCAGATCCTTGTCTGGTCGAAACGTGATATAATTTTCCACCTCACCTGTGTCGGTATAAGATGCAGTATGAGATACCCCCGATTGGCTTTCAAAATCTCCCCGGCCCGGTAGCGGCGAAGGCGATTCAGAATTCGATATCTGCGACCACCACTCATTTCTGCGGAAGTATCGCTCCATGGCTTGTCGAGACGCGGAGCAAGCCTGCCATAGCCCGCTATCTAAAAGATATGCCGAATTGTTGGGACCTCGTTGTGGATTCTCGCGAGGTATTGCCAATCCCCAATTCATTTCGCGTGGATGACCGATCGGTTGAAAATGTATGAAGTCCGCCTGGATTTTGTCTCTGCCATTAACCTGATCGAAATAATGATCGACAATGATAAATTCCTGCACGTGGTTATCGCCAGGGAGTGGACGGATGTTTAAATCCCAGATGTAATCCTGGATCTCAACTGGGAGAGCGAGAAACTGAGGGAATTCGTGAAGGCGGCTGAATTCTTGGATTAGGTTGGCCATGTCTAATATGAGATTGGCCTTGTAAAAGCTGTGTAGTTTATTGACGGTCTTTGACAGGTATATCGGCTTGTCGTTGGAGTTGAAGTTAGATAAAAGATGCGTGCATTGCTGTCAGCTGAGATCGGTGCCTGCATCCATCCCCACACCCGAGGGAGGACATAGCCGCCAGAGGGAAAAGACCTACTTTGCCTTACTTTAGACCAGCAGAAAACCGGCAGAAAACCAGAAAACCCCGACACCTGTAATACCTTAACACCCCTAAAGGCCCTGGATATCGCCAGGTTGGGCATCAAATCCACTATCTTAGCATATAATCTTTCTTTTTTTTGAAACATGATTATTAGTATCATTTTAATCTATAACATATAGTTCTCTATTTGTCTTTCCACTTGTTTTTCTAATCCCCCTGCCAATTTTTCACTTGCCCTTTCACTTGTATTATCTATGTATAGCGTACAGTACAGATAGCGGTGTACCAGGCGGTAGCCGTTAACCGGCCCCACAATTTTTCTTTCACAAAAATAATGAACCCTCGCTTACGAGGGTCCGCCACCCATATGGAACAGATCACCCATATGGAACATTTTTTCTAAATCTTACCACAACCACTATTATCATCTACCACACCACCAACAATGCCTAAAACCAATAAAGATATAGAGAACCAGATTCAGCTGGCAATAGAGTCTCTCTCTGAGCAATCTAAGCCTAATATTAGGAAGACTGCGCGAGAATTCGCGGTTCCTGAAGGCCGTCTTCGTCGGCGCTGGCAAGGTGGAAAATCGCTTTTCCAACGACAACCTAATGGCCGGAAGCTTAGTATTGCACAGGAGAAGGCTTTATGTGAATATATTGATTATTTTGATGCGGTCGGAGCATCAATAAATCGCCGTCAAATTGCTATTGCTGCCGATTCAATTCTGGAAGAAGATCATACCGACACCACCACAGATCCCCCACAAATTGGCGACCATTGGCTAAAGCGTTTTCTTAAACGGTATCCTGAGTACTATATACGACGTCGGCGAGCTCTTGATGTTGAAAGAGCTACTGCACTGGATAAATCCGTTATAGAGAGATGGTTTCAAGACTATCAACGTATAGTGGCTAAATATGGCATCTGTCAACAAGATATCTACAATTTTGACGAAACTGGCTTCCAAATTGGCGTCGGTCGCGATCAATTTATTATCACAAGACATCCAAAAAAGAAGCTATTTAATGGCTCAGTTACCAATCGCGAGTCTGTCACTGTTTTAGAGGCTGTTTCGGCTGATGGCTTTACATGCCCACCGCTGATTATTCTAAGCGCTAAACAAGCATTACTACGTTGGTTTGATAAAATTGAAGACGACGAGCATCTTGCTATAACTGATACTGGCTATATCAATGATACATTAGCATATCAATGGATTCAGCTGTTTCATAAATGGACAATTTCTCGTACCATTGGGAAAAAGAGGCTAGTTTTATGCGATCGTTTTGGATCACATTTAACGCGTCAATTTGTTGAATTTTGTGAGAAGAATGATATCATTCTATTCTTCTTACTCTCACATACTAGCCATATACTACAACCTCTCGATGTTGGAGTGTTTAGTGTATATAAACACTGGCATAGTGAGGCAGTTGAGGCGGCTACAATGACTGGATGCCGTAAATTTTCAAAGGATGAATTCCTACATTCAATCAGTGAAATCAGACGCAAAACCTTCCGGCCACATACAATCAAGCTTGGGTTTAGATTAACTGGCCTTTGGCCAATTAATTCTAAGCTTATTACCGATGAATTGGATTCGTACGATCCATATTATGATAATATATCCCGGGAAGATACACCATCAGTTAACTCACAAAATACTGAGTTTAGCACCCCAAAAACCGCTGAGAGAGTTCGAAGAATTAGCGATCGTATTAATCAATATGATCCTACTACTCAACGTTTTAAAGAAGGGCTAGCAAAGCTTGTAAAGGGTGCTGAGACTCAGGCAATGTTGGCTGTCCAACTGCAACGGGAATTCGATTCTACACAAGCTATTATGGGAGCACGTCACGCTAGATATGATGCTTCTCGCCGTTATACGCAAATCACTGGTATTATCAATTCAAGCCAGATCAAAGAAATGAAGCTAAAAGAATATAAATTGACTGAAAAAGCCGATCAAGAAAAGACGAAGCGGAAGTGGAAGAAGATATTGGTTGAAATTAGGAAGCATGGAAGAGCCAAAAAACGCCGGGGAAATTAACTTGATTTTGTATTCTAATATTAAAATGGCTGATTGATTTGTTTATTATTTTTAGTTAATTAATTAACTATATGGTGGTGTGGTAAATAGTAGTTGTAGTACGATTTAGCAAAAATGTTCCATATGGGTGATCTGTTCCATATGGGTGGCGGACCCTCGTAAGCGAGGGTTCATTATTTTTGTGAAAGAAAAATTGTGGGGCCGGTTAGTATCGGGCCAGGGGTTTTTTTTCCCGCTGGCCACTATATTCCCCCGTACATATCGCAGTGCCCCACCTAAGACAATCAATCAATCCCTACAACAATTCTACCAGATAGTCCATACTTATGATCTGTACACAAAACATAAAATGTTTGCATTTTATAGTCTGTCGTTTGTGGTTGTGAGTCTTTTGCATCTTTACCACTTACTTTCCCCCCTCTCTCTCTATCTCCCTCACACCTTCATCATCTCCATCATCTTCCCATCAACACCATCATCATCTTCTTGCCCTTCCTATGATCTTTACATCCTGCTTCCAATCCTTCATTTTTTCTATTCTGTTCAATTCTTTAGTTATTTTACCATGGATGGCTATCTTTCTCACGAAGTGGTGCTTTACATCGCTGACTTCATCTGGGATCCTGATACGTTGGCAGCACTCAGACTTGTCAACCGCTCTTGGTCACAGGCTGCAGCCAAAAGGATGGAAAACATGAAAGAAATTCTGTACATGGACTGGTGTGAGAAAACGCAGAAGACTCCCATGGAAATCCTCTCCCAATACCGAGCAATGGCCCCGGAATGTCGAGGTTTGGTTGTCAAAGCGCCTTATTGTGAATGTCACCACATGCAGGTATGTAAGAATTGCCCATTACCTATGATATGAAACAGACCCAGACACTCACCTCAAAAAAGGAATCTATACTGCTCAGGAGGAACTGCCAATTCTGTAACCACAACATATCGCCGTTGGTTCTTTTTCTTCCTAATTTTGTCAGTGAGATACCCCATCTGCGACATCTTGCCGTCCACTTTCGACCCATGAAAGAGGAATTCAGAACATCCGAGATTTCTCACCTCGAGAGGAAAGCAGGGGCTGACAAGGTGTTGGCGAGTATCAGGCAAACACTGCAGCAAGCTTCAAAACTGGAGCAACTGTCAATCCACAACGTGCCCATTTCCGCAAGGTTTGCATGGACACCTGGGCGTCCCTACAAAAGAACTCAGGATTTCAGTTGGCAGTGGTCTGGATTGGAATCACTAAAGATTGGGTATGTTGATGTGAATATCGGTACGCGTCCAAACCAGAATAAACGACTCGAGGCGAGCGAACAAAAAATACTTTTCGAAAAGCTCACGCCGCCCATTCCAACCCATGCTTTCAGCTTTTACTTGCGACATCTCTCAATTAGCTGTTGGGGTTTTTATGGCCGAAGGAGTTTGATGGATTTTCCACATTTTCGGTCATTGAAATCACTTGAGCTTCGCGGGGTTGCGTTTACCAGCGGCTTTGACCTCGATTGGATAGAAAGACATAGCTCCAATCTACGCTCACTGGTTCTGATCGACTGCGCCATAGTCTACCGCCTTGACCTTAAACGAAAAAGCATAGATGTGTTCCACCCTAAGGTCCATATTGTTCCGAACGGTCGAAAAGGAGTCCAGTACTACAAAGCGCGGTGGCATGACTGGTTCAAGGTTCTTAGAACAAATCTTGCCCTGGAAAACTTCCAGATAGGGAGTAACAGAGTCCGGGCCTCTGGCGAGATGGGCCCAGTCTTTGAATCTGAGACTAGGAAGGGCCCCGGATTTCAAGAAACGCCCCAATTCCTCTTTGGATTGTTTCCAGACCGTTATCTTATGATGAATGAGGGCAATTCCAGAACACCTTGGAAGCTTGAATGTCCTAACGCCCCCCAGAAACCTCCACCAAAGTGTGACTTGAAGGACCTGAGTGCTTTGAGTCAGTTGATGGACAAAATTGGCCAACTTGTGGAAGGAGATACAACATCCAGGCATGCGGGATATGTGAGGAAGTGGATGGGCCATGTCAGACCGAAGGAGTTACTCGAAGATGGGCGGTGCTTAAAGTAGATCTTCGGTGGAATAGCTCAAGCATGGCTAGAAAAGTCGGGGTTAACGGATTATGAAGCAATGAAACCAACTCACATTTGCTAGCTGGGAGCATCTACTGTAAGTTTATCTCGTACCAGGGGCAAAAGTAGCCATGGAAATTTAGATTCATCGCCCCACACGACGAATCAATTTATATGCATTTGCATATCCACCGGAACAACTACAGAATCCACTGTACAATATAGACATGCTGAAAGGTATATCCGAGAAATTATATTGTAACGCATCGTTTTATAAGCCATTTTATATCCAGGTGGCACGTCAACAGACAAATCTAACCAAAAGTTTATACAAGAATACAGGATCCCACCGTGGCAGGAAAAAAATCATTTTCATCGTTCATCGGCCTCCTAAGTGAGCCTGCCACTCCTTCGGGGGCGTTGAGGAGGAATTGCCATGTTCATCATCCAAATTCCAGGGCTCACTTTGGACAATAGTCTCTGAAACAACAGTAATTTCTTTTGAATCTGGTTGAGGATCGGCAGTCAAGTGCTCATCACTGCCCCAAGCAGAAACCTGCAAATGCGAAGGTGCTGCCGAGTTGGCTTTGCTTTTCTTTGTGTCCTTGTCCCCGCGGGAGGTAAGGTTCGTCAGTCCTCGACTGGACAGTGGGTATGTGTTTCCTGATTGTTTGTTGGAGGAGCTCATCATTCGTGACAGGCCGATCTTCTTGAAGCCTCTGCGGATAAACGGTTGGATGATGGGGAGGTTGGATACGATGATGGAGACGAATGTTTCGCGACAAGCCCAGCTAGAGCCAGCTAAAGCGCCGTCGGGGCCGGACTGTGGAGTGAATGTTAGATGGAATTGATTTTTCGGGGTTATTTATTGAAGCACATACCGCCATGATAATAACAGCTCGAACGATTCCTGCTGCTATGACGAATGCAGCACCGGAAAAGAGGGCCATAAGGGGAATCTTTCGTTTCAAGCTGATGTTGACGGTCCAGAGTAGCGGAAGAGGAATTAACAACAAATAAATATCCGTAAGCACGTTGAGCACGACGACGACGAGAACATAGACTGGAGAATTTGTCGGTTGACAGAATCCTGGAGAAATGTGGTTAGATGAAGATGTCCATTGCCTACTTATGGTGGCTATACTCACTTCCGGGATCAGGGCTAATCTGCCAAAAGCCATGGAAAGGCCGACATGAACACAGTATGGTCAATTGCGTTGCCGTCCAAGTCACGGCAAGAATAACATAGGCTAGTCGTACTCGGGTGGGGAGATTCTGGAGACCGGTTCTGCATTGCCATATTAGCACTCCGGTCACTTCCTGTTGAGGTTTTTATGAAAGACGCACGTTAAACGAGAATAGAAGATCGCGAGGCTAATTTTCACGAGCCAGAGAATAGCCACATATAGTGACCATCCAATGACCACAGCCTTGGACCCATCAACACGATAAGACCACTCGGCGGAGTTGGGATCAAGGGCCGCTCGCTCTTCGTCTGACATGTAGCTGTTGGTCAAGCCTTTGTATTTATCACTGACGAACCATGCTGCTATTGTCTCGAGGATGAAAACCACCTATGACGTTTCCCATATTAGCCTGGATCCATACATGGAGAATCTTGTGCGTAAACACTCACCCCTGCTAATGGCATCAGATAATCATCCAGCTGAAACTCGGCCGGTCCAACGAGCTTCCATCGTACAGCAACACGAGCAATGATAATGGCTAAGGCCAAGGATAGTAAGACCCAAGCCTCAACATTATTCGACATCTTGGCAAGTGCTTGGTTGTAGCGGGGAAGCAAACGACAAACCCATTACTCGCGGCCAAGGCTAGACTTAAAAGGAACAATGAACACCATGGTCGGAACAGGAAAACTTCTGTCTAGAACGCACATGCACAGGGGGTTTGAAGGATTCATTGCAACTACCCACATGCTCCACATGAAGCGGTAAGGCCAAATATTTGTCACATAACGACCGCTTTCCACGTATACTAATATTGAAGCTTATTCCTCTACGTTTTGCATAGAGTTCTTCGTGTCAATTACATGACATTGACATTTATCTGGCAGAATCTCCATGTGGGGCGCGTGGATAGTGACAAAAAGTCTTCCCAAATCCTGTAACCGACTATGGGATCATCGGCGTATTATCCACCCTATCCCGCCTGACGGAAACCGATCGGCGGCTTGTGACGCCCTGGGCGTTCTGGTTCGTCTTCTAGACTGCGAGCCCCCATAACAGAGCCGAGTTTACCCCCTCTTCAGCTCCTTGGCAGGCCACTAAGATCTGCAAGCACAACATACTGCCCCACAATATCAGGGGGCCGCTTGGATTGCGCCCGGGCCGCTCTGGGCCATCGTGCCAGTGTTGGACGATGGCGTTGTGGGGTTGTCCGTGTACTAACGTATGCTAAACCAGCTAATGCGTGTCTCGTCTGGAGGTTTTATCCAATGATCGTCTTTTGTGTACGGCGTACTTGCAGTTTTAGGGACAATAGTGATTGGGTGCTGACCGAAATCGGACTTTCTACGGCGAGGCTTCCAGCAATAAGAAAAGAAGCTTCATATAATTCCCCCACATCCTCGATCCTGGTACCCAGAAACCTTAGAACCATTCGAATGTCGTATTTGCGGGATATCGTTACATTTCGCGCGTACGAAAACGAAAATATCGCGTCCATGTCTACTTTTGACTTTATTATTGTCGGTAGTAAGTGATAGTCGCGGGTCAAAGTTTCCATGCTCCATTCTAAAATTCGGGCCGCCCGAATCCTTTGGGGCCAAAACATGCAAAACGAAAAGGGGGGGGAAAGCGGCTAAAAGCAATAGCCCATTCCGCAAAGTTAATGCATCTTTAGGTGGACCTGCTGGTAGGCGCACAATTTGCCAATTCCATTGCAAAGCCGCAAGTTCTTCAACTAGAGGCGGGCACTAGTAAGGAGGATCGTAATCTCCGAGTAGATGGTCAACGATGGTCTAAATTTCAGAACTAGTCTATGAATTGGGGATGCAATAATTCTCCTCAAAAGGACTGTAATGACCGAGAGATCGACTACAGCCGAGGTCATTGCAGGGGTGAATCGAGTGCTATCAACTTCGTTGTGTATAGCGTTGGAGCACGCGACGACTATGAAGAGTGGGCACGTATCGCTGGGGACGACGATTTCTCGTGGAAGAATATTCAAAAAAGACTGAAAGACCTGGAGACTTTTCATGGGGAACTTCCTGAGGGTATGGATGAGAAGTATGCCAATCCACACCTAGAGGATCATGACAATAAGGGCTCGTTGCATGTAGGCTTTGCTCGGGAGTGGGAGAGGGACTTTCCAAAGATGTTAGATATCTTCGAACATGCGGGGTTTCTATTTATCCTATTGGAATGTCTGTGCTGATCAACTCAGCATATAATGAACTTCGCTCGACGGCAGAGGACTTGGTCATTGGCAAGGAGAGAAAGAATTTAACAATCATCACCAATGCGCCGGTTCAGCGCGTGCTCCTGGAAGAAAAAAAGGCCATAGGAGTTGAGTCAAACGGCAAAAAGTGTAAGTTGTTTGAAACCTTAACTTTTGGGTCTGCACTTTAATACACTGACCATATTGATTCGCAGTCTTTGCCACAAAGGAGGTTATCCTCTCTGCTGGGTCACTCAACGATCCCTGAATTCTGATGCATTCAGGCGTTGGACCTGCAGCTCAATTGAAAAGGCATAAGATCGAAGTCGTTCATGACATCCCATCGGTCGGCGAGGGACTTCGCGATCACTGCTTTGTCCCGATGGTTAACACTCGCACAGACACTAGTACCGATCGAAAAGCTTCTCATGGCTCGCAGAAAGCCATGGATGTCGCACAGGAGCAATGGCAGAAAGATAGAACTGGGTCATGGGCAACGTTTCCTGCGAGCTAGACATCGGATGGTTCAAGCCAACTGAGAAGTTGAGGACCTGGCCAGAGTTCCTTGCCCTCCCAGAGTATGAGCAACGGTACCTTCTCCAAGGCACTGTCCCCCATTTCGAGATGATCATACATTCCCCCGTCCACTGGTTTATCCCAGACCTTTTTCAATGCACTGAACTATCATTGTTTCCTCGTTTTCTTGTTCAACGCCCAAACTCGTGGCCAGGTTATGCTGCAATCCTCAGATGCTGATGCTCCGCTCCTCTTCGATGCAAAGTTTCTTGCGCATCCATTTTATCGTCGCCTGGCAGTCGAAGCTCCCCGGGGCTCTTTCCGAGTGGATTAAACACGAATAGTATACCAAGGACAGCGTAGCTAATCTCGCGATGCCTCAAGACGCGTCGGATGAAGAATTACTCGGTTATTGGCTCGCAAACATCTCGTCCAGCTGGAATATGACAGGTACCGTCAAGATGGGCAAGAGTGGCGACTCTGACGCTATTGTGGACGCAGATTTCAAGGTAATTGGTATCGAGAACCTGCGTATTGCGGATATGGGCGTGGTGCCTGTTTTGGTGAATGCTCATATTCAAGTGGTAGCGTATGTCACGGGTGTAACTTGCGCCGAGAAGTTGCAAAGGGACTACCAATTCAACCAAAAAGTTCAAGGACGTAGTGCTCTTTAAATATCATAATTTCATTGTAGCCGTATGTTGAATCTCTAGACACAAGACTCAGAAAGGCTCTCGAATAATATGCTCAACATTCTCAGAGCTTTCCCTAGTTCTTCTCTTTCTTTTCATGCCACCTAAGTGAAATGTCGATCTCCCAGCGCCCACTCTGATAACAGGGGTTGCAAGGGCTCGGGGACCCCATAGGCCATTCTCTCTCCCTGCGAACAATCTCTTTGACGATACCGCAGCTGTTACATTCATCCTTTTCGATTGTTCGTATCGGCTCTTCGTCTTCGTGCCCGCAGACCCAGTGTCTCGTTATGACAAGTAGATAGCACATATTGTTTCTGAGGTGTTTCTGACGTGTCAGTAATAGTAGCATATATTGGTCCTTGTTTCAAACTTACCGAATGGAGATAAACGGTTGAATTCGTTCAAAATAAGCTAGATGGATGAAGTGATGATGATGTTCAAATTCTTGTTTGTTTGTTTTAAGAGCTCGGAGTAGACAGACGGAGGATGGGTGAATTTGAAGTCTACAAATATCGATCTAGCCTAAAGTCTCCTTGCTAATGCCCGATCCCCCATTGTTGCCTGTTTTCGCAGGTTGCAGTGTATTAGGCGGCAGAGATCACGGTTACATAGTATGGCCAAGGGGGCTTTTCAGATGATTCTACTATACTTCATTCGCTTCCACCAGATCACACTATAACTTAAATACTGATAGTACATATCGCTTAATTTTTTTATAAATTCTTTGCCTCTCTAAACATCCCTCCTTTTGCCAACCCCTCAAACTACCGCAGATATTACCTAAGTGAGGTCTCGAGTCTCATTTGACTTCTAATTAACCACTCACGGTGGACTTCATCAAGAGTACTTCCCCCGAATTCGATGCAAACACATATTGCTGTCGCTTACCTATTCAAGTTCGACATAGATACTGATGACCCAAGGTTCCGAGGGAAAGACATGGCCACACAGAGAGTGTTGGGCATTCTCTGGGCGGATAGATGCCATCAAATCTTCATCGCAGACTAGGCTTCCAGCTTGCTCACCGGAATTAGGACAATCAAGGCGACTCCATGGTATCTCTACTGGGCTTGGGATCTTAAAAACGGATAAACATGCAGCGAGTTGAGGCTGTAACTTCATTTTACATTTAGTTTAAAATAAAGTGAAAGAGCGTATACTCCGATATCTAGCCTTCTCGGCAGTTTCCGCACCTGGTGTCTTCATTCATTGGTTAGCGAGTGTGGGTCCGTAGCACTTGAGGGCTCGCTCCATAGGCTCGATCAGATTCACCGCATCCCTGGAGAACTGCGACTACAGAAATTCCTATTCCTGTTCTTTTTCTTGGCCTTGTTGTTTTTAAATTCTCAATAGTGAATAAGCGGTCTATCGTTTCACTAACATCTTGGGTAAGATATTACTCCTTGGGGGGGAGGGGGGGCAGGGTTTCCTTCCTCGTTGCCGAGATAAAATAAGCAGAACTAACTTCAGGGCTTAGTGTAGGCAATATCTTACCCTATTGCCATATCGCAACGGCGCCACGCCCCTCTTTCCGGCACAGGACCCTCTTCAGCCGCTCTTATTTAAAATCACGATGTTTTCAGCTGAGCCGAGAATAAATACACCAGAAGGACCCTTCCTCATAGGAGGGACTTTTGGTTTTTCTTTTTCTTTCTCCTCAAGAGACTACCCCCATTTCGCCAACCGAGTCACGGCTATCCGGTGTCTTATGATTTGACGTTTTAAGACTTTGAATATATTTTTCGTTTATAAAAATGTCCATCACTGAAATTGAGGACGATTATAATATCCAGGAGGCGTGGAATAGGGCATGTGGAGCGTTCGCGCAGACGGCCAAGGTCGATCTCACGACGTCTCCAAAATTCACGGTTGACGAAGTTCTGGATCAAATACGCACAAAGCAGGACGAAGATGATGAGAAACATAACAAATTCAGGGTCGCCAAAGATGTCATTGGCAAGACCCTGAAGTTTATCACTGTGCTGGGTGGCATTGCTGCCCAGGGTGCGAGCATGGTAAGCTCTCTTATTGAGAAACAATTTACCTCTATTGACATATTTCGTTAAGGTCTTTGCTCCTAGTAGTCTCTGCTTCAATGCAATTTCATATCTAATCTCTACCGGTGCCAAATACAAGCGCATCTTCAGCAGTCTAGCTGAGCTTTTCCGGCGCGTCTCCGATGTATTAGAGCGATGCAAAATCTATATGCGTTTGCCGCCTGACGCTGTCGATATATCGCTACGAAAGATTATCAATGAGGAGCTTGTTTGCTTCGTTGAAATCTGCGCGTTATCCATTAGGGTTCTGAAAGGGAACAAAATCCTTACCGCACTTAAGGTCTTTGCCTTCGACAGTGACGAGGGCGTCAATGGCCAATTGGGTCGTCTCGCTCTATTGGCTGAGCGTGAGTCCCAGATGCGAGCGACCTTGGGATTTGAGTCGCAGAAGATCAGCGAGAGGGCAGTTGCCGAGACGAGAGATGGAACGAAGAAGGTTACTGCATCAGTTGATAAACTTCTTACGTTCGAGAAGAAGCGAGATGCCGATAATGCGACGCAGCGACTATTGAACAGCATTGATGCAAATCTCGACATGCCTAGCGAAGCATACAAAGCGGTCCAAGCTGCCTATAAGCGTTACTTGAATGAACAGGTGCCCATGAGTGGAGAATGGCTCAAAGAAGATCCTACATATACTGCTTGGACGAGAACTGAGCAGCAAAGGTGTTCAATTTTGGGCATCTCTGGGGCCGAGGGCTACGGCAAATCATTCCTTTTTGCGGCCATGCTTAAACAACTGCAAGATATGTACTCTGAGAGCAAGGACGATCTTAAATATACTTCGATTTCCTACTTCATCTTTGACCAGGACAAGAAAGCTACATCCCTCATCAAGGCCCTGGAAGTTCTCGCATGGCAGATCGCTAAAGCAGACATGGTGTATCGCAGAGATCTGGGCACCATCAAGACTGCCGGTACAAACCAAATCGAGAGCCTTTGTGAACAATTATTTGGCAAATCTCACAAGAGCGACTCGACGTTCTTCTTGTTGCTTGACGGTATCGATCAGGTAGACAAGCAGCACTTGAAAGAATTCATACAAGTTCTTGGAGCGTGGCAAGCAGCAGCTCCAAGTTGGTCCCAATTTACTCTTCGAGTTTTTCTCGCTGGACGGACCGAAGCGATGAACAAGATCAATACCGAGCTTGGTGATGGTATCTCCGTGATTGATGTAGCATCGAAGAATAAGGATGACATGACCAAGTTCATCAAAAACCGTATAAACAAGATGGAAATTCTTAATGGGGCGTCTGAGCAAATATATGCTCTACGCAGTGAGATCTTGGAAACCCTCACGAAAGAAACAAATGGTGATTTTGTCAACGTTGGCCTACTCTTGGATGAAATCAGCGGTAAACAACGTCCAGGCGAAATTCGCGATATTCTGTCCCGCTCGGGAGAAGACCGATCTGATACTATTGTCAGAAAGATAGAGTACCTCAACGAAACTCTCAGCGATGAAGATATCTCTGATTTGAACGATCTCTTGACATGGGTCGTTCATGCCGCCCGCCCACTGACTCTTGAGGAGCTCGAGGCGGTGCTTTATCTGAAATCCCGGGAGTCATCTCTTCGGCCTTTGGCAGAAAAGATCAGGGATCAGTATTCGTCGCTTCTTCATATCGCCGCAGCACGAGTTTATCTGATTTCCGATTCGATAGCGACATTTTTGCGCGAAAAGTCAGATTCGGAGAACAACAATGATAGCGAAAGTCTTGATGATACCGGTGATATCAGTGAGGGTGAAGTGAGAATTGTACGGCGATTCTTGGAATCCGTCTGTGACCCCAAGTTGTTTAAGAAATTTGGATTTGAAGATTTCTTCGAACGAAAACTCAAGGGGAAGACCGCTCGTATTGGGATAGATAACGAAACGGCAAACTTTAAGATCGTATCGGCTTGCCTAGAGGTTATATGTTCAAAAGACTCTCCCGAGTCGGACAATTTACTCGAATATGCGGTCAGCTTTTTCAGTGAACATCTTAAGTTAGCAGATCCTTCTTTGACACACCCAGGCCTCAAGATGGTCTTGGGTCCACAATTGGTAAATACTTTTGCCGAAGACGAAATTATTGACAGATGGTGGAGTCTGGCTAGCGAATGGTTGCGGTCCGAATGGATTTACCAGGATGAAAATGCAGAAGTGACATTAAAATGGCTACAAGACTCCGCGGTCACTAAGAATATTTCTGAGACGCAGAGAAGATGGGTCAAGAGTTTGAGCTCCAAGTCGGAGTTGGATGCTGATATTCTTGAGCACGTTGGGAAGGCCCTTGCTCGAAGATGGCTTCAATCTGGGCTGTCGGGCGTTGCATTCATGTTTGATGCCGTGTACGGATACGTCACGAAGGTATGCTATGGCTCTTTTCTTAGTGAATATTCGAATATCTAACCATGATATAGATTGAAAATCGCAAAGACCCAAGCATTGAGCGTTCCACGCGCGATTCAGACATGGGTGAGATTCAAGCTGCTCAGATATTCCATGCTGCAGAATGGGCCCAGAAGCAGATCGAATTACAGACTTTAGGCTATGAAGAAAGTCGCAATTTGGCCCGTACTCTACGTGACTACGGCCAGTATGATGAAGCCATTGAACAATTCAAGCACACGGCCACTCTGTCGGCAAATAATTGGTTTTCACAATGGGGACTGGCAGACTGCCATGCTTCTAAGAAAGGGTTCACTGTGGCCATAGAGATTCTGGAAGCCGCAAAAAGAGGAATTGAAGCACGGGAGATTGGAAATCCTGACGAGCTTGAAGAGGAGTTGGTGGAAATGGAGCGCGACCTGGCTGAATGGAATAAGGAGATTGGCCAGAGTGAAAAGGCGCTTGGGATATACCACAAACTTTTACAAGACAAGCCCGAGGACTACGATACGGTCTTGGAGCTCCTGAAGCTACTGCATAAGCAAGGGCATCGCCAGGGTCTGCTTGAATTCTTTGAGTCTCTGAAACATTCCACAGATGCGTGGAGCGGCTTTAGTCGGCGAACCCAGAGCATCCACGCGCATTACTACCGTGATGAGTACCATGATGCCCTTTTTGCATCAGTAGCCAACGAAGAGGAGTTCCAAATTATTTTTGAAGGCTACGAAGAGGCCATCTCCGCTGCTAAAGTAACGCTCGCCAAGGGAAGAAAGGCTGGCAATGCTCAACAGGAGTGGGGTGCACAAATTTGCCAGATTGATCTCATGAATCGCTTGGCTCTTCTTTGCCAGGAAAATAGCGCTCAGAAGCCCGAGCGGACAGCTTACGCAATTGATCAATGGCTGCGTATTTTGGAAATCAATGGAACTGACGACGCCCTTATTGTGGAAAGACAGGCAATGGTCCGAACGAATCTCGCTCTTGTCTGTTTCGAAAACGCGAGCAAGAATCCAGACACCGCGACACATTATTTGAAGCATCTGGAGTCTATCGCTGCCTCAATACATGCGGATGATTTCGGAGAGTGGCTTCATAAAATGTATCCGACACGAATTCTTGCTCGGTACCACGCTCTACAAGGGGAGGATACGAAAGTTAAAGATTTGCTACGCGGTTCTATCAAAATGAATCTCGACTTGCTTTCGGATGATGATCCCTTGAATGATTGGCAAGGGTATCGTCTTCTGGCTATTAATCTTATGTTTGCTGGCCAGGAGGCCGATGCGCTCGCTGCGTGGTCCTTAATCGGCCCAAATGAAGATATCGATGATGAGGGAGCAAAGGACACAGGGAATTCAAATGAGTCCGGAACAGACAGAGCGGAACCTGAAGGGCCTCTCGCAGATTATTGCGACGGTCAATGTGGGACCCAATGGACGTACGCAAATAATTTCCACCTGTGCAGAAACTGTAATTACGTCTCGTTTGATTCCGCTTGTTTAGAGAGCCTGCGAAACCAAACCCTGAAGCCGAAAGTCTGTAACAAAGATCATGAAGTTTTGTTCATTCCAGCCTACGATCCAGTTGAACGCCAGAGGATTGGAGCAGGCAATGTGAAGGTTGGCGAAGAAGTTGTGTCAATCGCGGAGTGGCTCGGGGGCATCCGTAAGGATTGGGGGATTAAGGAACTCTAAACCCAATATGTAGGTTTTTTGTATATATCAATTGATACTATGCGTGTACCTAGTACACCAATGTGCACCACCGTCATTAATTTTGGGACCATATAATTACCTTCAAAGCCGTATCATTGTCTTTAAATCGATGTTATTGCTTTTTATGCCTCGTTATTGCCTCCTGCGTCTGACGTCCTTTGGTCCATGCCATTGCTCAGCTGGCTACTTAACACGTTTACTACCTATATACTGAAATGGCAGGGCTCTAGCGCCCTTTTTCATTGCGAAAGGGATACTGTCTTCGTCTTGGGTATTTCCCAGTCATTGTAGCAAGAGGCCCCGGTAGTTCTGGAATATTCCATGCATCATACCATTCCTCTATCGTACAGAGTACTTGATTTATTCACATCGGACATCCATGGTCCCTTCAAAATACTATCGACGCTGTACCTTAAGAGTATATCGGTCGCGTGTCGGTGGTAGTTAAACCACTGCATAGGAGATTCAAAACATCGAAGTATGTTTCTCAAGTCGAATGGCTTTCTTCATTTCTTTTCGGATCGGGAAACAGTGAAAGTTCATGTCTCAAAGGCTCCATGGCCACTTTTCTACATCATGACGTTAGCTTCTTCATCTAGACAGTAGGGAATGTTCATTCAAGCAGGCTTCTCACTTTGTCATTGTTACTGTCACTGTATGTTGGTGTTGGAGGCACATTCATCGTGTAGAATGATCGCATCTGCCTCCTTCTCCTAGAACGGAGAATGAAGACGAAGAAAAGAATAATCGCAATAATCGAGAGCATCCCTCCCCTGGACCACAGCATTGTTGACGTGGAGGGATGAATGTATAATTTGGAACTTGAAGGATGTGAAGCGCCCGAACGGGGTGAATTTATGAATTCGCCGTACTGAGAGACAGGCAGCGCACTATGATAATTGCCGTAGTCTTCAAAATGTTCTTCGCCATCATTTTTATTTGTGTGTGAGGACGTGCGATCTTTTTCCTTTTGCTCCTGTAGCCATCTTTGGTAATCGGTCTCTGGCTTATCATTGGCATCTTGGATATCTATCCCCATGACAATTTGTGGTATGAACATATTGACGGCGTTTCTTCGCATAGCTGGCCGAGATTCGATAAATGGGTATGTACCGCTGAGCAGTCCAGTCACGGCGATGACTTTCAGAGATGAATAGGTCGAAATGGAGGGTGTCAATGAGCAAAACAGTCACACAAAGTGATTTTCATCAAATTTTGGAGTATTTAATAAACAAGACTTCCAAGACCTGGCGGGGGTGGGCCTTTCCTAAGCTTATGAGATATTTGAGCGCGCCAAGGTCAGTGCACTGGTCCTCCTTACCTTTGGCTTGGTACATGATGTGGCTTCAACGGTGGATTCTCACTTTACGGGGCATCAGGTCATGACAAATGAACATGACAAATGAAGCAAAGGGATCGAAAATGCGAAGGGTTTAGTTGAGCGCACCAATCAAAAACTTCACATCACGACCTCCCCCGTAATGTCCGCCCCATCAATAAGGGTCCATACACGGTATAGTTCGATCATGATTGGCCTATGGAGCAGATCCTGCCAAGCTAACGATTCCTCGATGTTTTGGCGACTGTCTAGTCTGATATTTTTATTCTTTCGAATGCTCCATTTCGCATCATTCCAAGACGTTTGATCGGCACCCGCATGATTCAGACACGCAACCCCATCTGCAACGCGATCATGTTGAGGATTAAGTTGGTAAATGAGTGGACGAAACGCCAAGGTTAAAGTGTTACTAAACTGATCGGCACATCCGGAAATCCGAATTTCAGTCAAGCATGAGAAATTCCACCCGATCTTGATAAGCGCTCCGCTCTCCAATTTACGCACTGGGATTTGGCCCCGACGCTATACAGAAATAGGTGAAAAAAACAGCTCGTATCCAAAGGCTGGCTTCGAATTGTGACATCATGCTCGCGTCTCTTGACGTTCCGATGCTTTCTCGCCGATAGCCAGACCATCGCAGGACAGTCTAGATTCAGAGTTTTCGGGGTAGGCGGCGTAGCCTTGTTGCGCCTTGTTTTAATAATTAGAGGATTCCTCGATCCTTTGTCTTCTTATTTTCTTTACGTGACATATGGGTTTAGGCAACTCAATTTTACCCAAAATGAAACCTCGAGTGAGTCTGTGCCGCAGACCCTGTTTGCTTAGTATTGATTGGCTGGATTACCCACTTGACGTCTTATGACAACCGCAAAACAGGCTCGGCTGTGCTGTGCCGAGTTTGAAGAGCACAGAAATACGGGGAGTGGATCAAGTGGAACTACTGTGCACATATGTATTGTTTCTCTAGGTGGATTTGTACCCTCTTCCGATTGTAGATGAACGTCTAATGATGTTTAAATGTCCCTATTTTTATCGTATAACGCGTCAAAGGTATTTATTTCTAGACTTCAGGTTTCTTGGCGCAGACGTGTCTGGAGATCAAATTCAGATAAGATCATCTCTACCGATTGGGGATGTCTGCTAACTAGAGGATATATATGACTACTAGTATTTTCTACGGCCTTGTTTCTCATATATTTAAAACAGTATGGAGTCGCAACTCTAAGCGCAGGAGATTTTACTTGCGCACTACGTACTTTATTTCGCTCGGAATAAATTGCTACAACTTTGCGCCCGGCTTGCGCCGCACATCGTCCATGCATCTTTCTTCCTACATTTCACGACAATCCCAGTGATAACATTCTGACAATGGATTAAATCTAGCCTCGTCCGGAAGAACGGGGCTGTGTTAAAGGTTGGCGGAAAGAAAGACATCCGGGCAAATTATGAAGTATCAAAATCAGAAATCTTGCGAGGATGAATGGTATGATGAACCACGTATGCCAATAAAGGACAGAAATGATCATCAGGCAGCAATGAATCTATTGGTAAGCATGGGGGTGTCTTACGTGGACATCAAAACTCTGAAATGACAATCTTCTTGGCTGTAAAGAAAGACTTGGGTCAATATGAATTTGGCGGCAATCCAACACGAACATATTCGTCTGCTTCATGTTGGGAATCTTGCGGCAATGGCTTTGTTTTCAAAGCTATATTGCATCCTACTTATGATACTGACATCGAATCTGTCTCCTTGTTGGACCATACTCGCATGCTTTTTATTAGAAGCAATCATCCATTGGCTACTGATTTTGTGGCAAAGATCATGAGTTGAAACGTGTAGAAATTTGCTCTACAATAGTGCCCGGTAACTAGACTTTGTTTGTAAGATTTCCATCCATGGACAAGTCAGTATCTCTGGTGCTATTTAAAGTGAATAATTCCTGCTCCTGAATCTTCCGCTTTGGGCTCTTTTCTTACTTCTTTTGGATGCCGTTGACATTGAAAGAAGCAACCTTCCTCTAATATGATTTTCTCGGGATTGGTAGGCCGGGGAGCAAGGCTGCGTGATTGAATATTGTGCCCCTGCTTTTGTGGGAAATGACTAGGGAAGTCTGGCATCTATGGAAAACTTTGAAGGAAGTAGCTACGCGCTAACTCTTCAAAACGTAGTACCTCCATGAATCACTAAGATTCAATTACCACATGCCAAGTTTACTAGTCTCGCTTGAGATCTAGAGGTCCGCTTCCACGGGTTAGCAGCAGGTATTCCTATTCAAATCATCTTCAATAGCCATACTAGTTGGCCCCGGGGGCCGAAGCCCCGTAGGTAAGCCTACCAGGCTGATTATCAAGTTTTGCGACCGGCCATTATGTATCAGAAGATATAGTCGTCGTTGGGAAATAAAATCACATCGATATATTCCATAATACATGTTTCATTGCCCGGACCTCTATTTATATTGTCGGGATGTGTGCGGACTGGAGCGAGCCTTCAAGTTTATCAAGATGAAGCCAAGCGAATCATGATTATCATGATACTCCGCGGCCCGCATCCTTGCAGAGAAGGCGTCCCTCCGGGGCCGCCTTCTACGCTAAGTGAAAGATATGTTCATCTCAACCCAATCCCTTGAAGTATCTAGTCATATAATTGGTCAATGCACTCATAGCCGCTTCTAATAACATAAACCGACCCTCTGTAGGTATGGAGTCTGATGCAAAGATCATTCACAAACGGGAATACCCCATTTCTCTCCAAACCAAGGCTTGATCTCCCACGACTTTCGATCCCATGACAAACAATCATAATTATCACTCTTGAATACAAGTCCATGCTGAACGTATATATCGAGCTTTAGCTCCCAAAGATCATATACATTCGGCATTGCAAAGCACAAAGTGATAAGCCGGTCGCGTACCAGTGGCAACGGAACTAAATCCAGAGCAGGATGGTGTGGGATAAGCATTTGAGCCATGGTGGGCTGGAGATGAACTGGCGTTAATGGGTTCAGAACCGTTGCAATCAGGTCTTGAGGATTATCCGTTGGTGTGATACGGCGGAAGAATGGCGACAAAGTTCCCTTGCTGCAATTCATCAAACTATCGACATCGAAGCCCAGACATATTGCATTATTTAAGATGGCAAGGAGAGTCCGCGTTTGGGACGTTTGTAGCGTATTCAGCTTCAAGTCCGGCTGTGGAGTTGCTCTTTCCTCGATCTCACTGAATGGACTCGAGCCTGATATTCAATTTTATGTCAAAAAAAGCCTCATCATAGGATCAGCTAGCGAGTTCGATTGACTTACCCTGGCTGGATGATGATAACGGCTCGCATAAGAGATCAGGTGGGGCGAAATGTGGCGAGCCAAGATTGGATTTTATCGATTGGTTGCCAGATTCATCTAAGGGCTTCGCAGATGATATTGTATCCTTTGGCCTCGGGGTCTCCAGGTTCTCATGACGTCCATTCTGGGTGGCATCGAGTTCGATCGCCGAGATGAGAGATCTCGTACATACCGAGCTTGAACGTTCTGCGGTAGTGGCAGGCCTTCTAGTATCAGTATTTATTGTGTCGGCGGTCTCTCTTTGCCTTTGTCCTATAAGTGGTGCTTTAGTTGGAGGAATAAAAGAGGGTGTGGGTCATTTACTCCAGGCGCGTTGTGCAACTTTGTTTTGCTCTCGGCGAGCGGCCGTCACAACACGCTTCTTTGTTTCGCCATTTCGAACCTTGGCGTTTCCGGTTGAGCCTAGCATCTTCATGAATGTTTGTTGAGCCTCACAGCAAGTGGCTTATGGTTTATGGCTTATCCTCAACGGCATTTTGAAGATTGCGGTGTCAGAGATGTTTAACTCCGCTAATGTCCGACATAAGCCATGGCTTACGTTCGGCCAATCATAGTGGCCCCACACTATACCCCGGTCCCACATGGCAGTCAACATTGGAAGTATAAAGCAAGACGAGACAGCGATCAACTTATTACTTTCACTAATCAACCTTCGCTCAATCCAATTGTTACAGTCGGAAGTGATAATTCAAACATGGTCTCGACAAAGAAGACAATCGCCGTCGTCGGCGCCACCGGCACCCAAGGTTCATCAGTCGCCCGGACTTTTCTCTCTCAAACCGGGTGGCATGTTCGCTGCTTGACTCGTTCTACTTCATCCGACAAGGCTCAGTCTCTCGCCAGGGAAGGTGCAGAGCTCGTGGAGGCGAATCTCAGTGATCCTGAGTCATTGCGTCGTGCGTTTGCCGGTGTACATGCAATCTTCCTTAACACAGACTACTGGGAACCATACCGCCAGGCCGTCGTATCTGGCAAAGACGCTGAAACAAGTGGCAAAATCGGATATGACACAGAGACTAGTTTCGGAAAGAATGCAATCAACGCTGCATTGGAGGTCCCGACCTTGGAGCGCTTCGTCTATTCTGCGCTGGGTCCCATGAATGCTGCTTCTGGAGGCAAGTATCCATACTCGTATCACTGGGAGACCAAAGCCCATCTGGTCGACTACATACAAAGCACAGACCTCGGAGAAATAAGCTCCTACATCTATGTTGGTGCTTATCTCACCAATCAGTTTATTTATCCGAAAGCCAGCAAGAGTACTGGGGAATACGCTATCGTTCTTCCAGCAAGCAAGCAAACACGCTTCCCAATTATCGATACTGCTCGCTCAACGGGTCCATTTGTAAAGGCTTTGATCGAAGAAGAAGCCCCTGGAACAAAGCTTCTTGCATACGATGAATTTCTCAGTTTCGAGGAAATCATCAAGGCTTGGTCAAAGGTTACAATGAAGCAAGCTCGTTTTATTGAAATGAGCATGCAAGAGATGTTTGAGAAATATGGTGTCCCAATTGAGGTTCTAGGAGGACCTGCGTTTTTGAATGAGTTTGATTACTGCGCTGGAGTCTCAGGCGTAATTGAACCTGCTCAGTTGAAATCCCGGGTGAACGTCAAAACTTTTGAAGAGTCGCTGAGAGGTCTTAGTGCTGATATTTTACTGGGCACTACTGATTGGGCTTATTGAGGGTGGAAATTTTACCACTATGACTGTTCTGAGGGCAATATATGTAAATAATTTGCCTGGTCGGTGACAGCAGTTACTACCTAGTACCTGAGCAATAGAATATCTGAACCAACATAACCCCCATTCGCAAGTTCCCCTATAGCTGAAGATATCATATACTTAAAACTTGAATACACGTGAAAATCAAGAAGCATTTGAATTAATGTGCATGTATTTGGCCATTCTCTTCAGAGTTCGGGGATATCAAGACCAATTAATTTTCAAGTTCAAGGGCCATTGTTACAAATCCATATTCATAGACAATATTTAATCATAATATTTCGCAGAGACACCCCCAATGATTGGCTGGTTTCCAATTTCACTTCTTGCCAATCCTTTATCAACACCCTTGGCCACTCTAGCCTTGACCCATTCTCCAGCGGTGATGCCGACTGCAGAGTTATCGGTAACTTGATCATATCCTAGCCGACTCAACACTTCACTAGCGATTGGTCGCAGCTCGAGATCATCCTCAGGTCGAACGAAATACAACACACCCAGTCGATCAATATTTCGCTGATCTGGTGGGGGTGCCACGACCCGATGAATGCTGCTTTTGAGGAAGCCATTGGTAAGGAATTGAAGCGAGTCTGCAAGATTCACTGTGATGCTGCCAGGGTGTGGCTTCACCCATTTCCACTCGCCCTCTGGGGTGCGAACTTGTAAAGCAGCTACTGGTTGGCGGAATAAAAGAGTCAGACTTCCGAAGTCGGTGTGGCCTTTGGACCAAATACCAGCAGCCTTCTCATTTTCTTCATCCGAGCGTCGATGATACTTCATGTATCGCAGATGACAGTCGCTTTTCTTTTCGTAACGATGTACCTTTAGGAAGTAGTCCTCGGGGAGCTCCAGGATAATGGCTAGCAGCGTGAGAAGCTTGCGCACAACTTCATCATGAATATGACGCGCAAATCCTTCAATAATAGGCTTGTTATTGTTGACGATTTCCGGCTGAGGACCTTCAAAAGCTGGGATAAATTTTGGGATATTGTATATTTCGGTCTTGTCGAAAATACCCGGGCTTATCTCCTACGCTGCTGTTTTAGCGACCAACATCCAAGTCAAAAATCAATGAACTCAAACTTACACGAAGTCCCATTGGCTTATATCCATTATAACCACCTATCTCAAGTTCGGCACGGTATTTAAGCTTTTCCTCCAAAGGAAGCTCGAACAACTGCTTGCCGATAGAGAATTGCTGATCAACCTCTTGCTGCGAAAGTCCGAAATTAACAATGTAGAAGAATCCTAACAGAAGTCAGCATTGGAGAAATTACAACAAGTATCGTCTGTTGGCTACGAACCTATATTCTCAATTGCGTCGTGAAGTTGTTTGGCGAGGCTTTCTTTGCCACCGGGCTGATCAAACTGTGACAGGTCTAAAGTAGCGAGATTTGCCCAATCCACTATAGAAAACACCGACCATGTTAGCATTAACTCTTTTTCCGCGATGGATTGGAAGGAAAAGTGGCATGAGGCTACTTCGTAAACGACTTACAATCATGTGTAGTTTCTGGAACCTGATGGTACTCAGGTATATCCGAGCCCGTATTGGCAGCGGCTGGATTTTCGATCACATCTGCCATGTTGAAGTAAAAGATGATTATTCAGAAGATTTGATCTGGTATCAACTGTTGAGTTTGCGACAGGGCAAGACAATCTTGTATACAGTAGCGTGTTCCAAGATGCAGGGACACCCGAGGGATTGGGGATTTATCAAGCTTCTATGATCTTAGTTTTGAGGGTAGATTCGCCATAGACAAAGTATCACGTTCGAGAACCATTCCAATCGGCCAGTTTCCCCAAGATATATTCAAAATGCCCGAGCTTTGACATGCAGGGTCGTTTTGGAGGTTTGGTGAGTCTAGAAGGGACTCCGCTTCTTGCTTGCGTGGATCCCACACTTCATCATCTTATCCTCCGTTTGCGTGATCGACGCTCTCGAAGCTCGCCATCCGCCCCGCATAAACCCCCTTTCTGACTCTACGGAATAATAAACGTTCAATTGAAGATCAATTAAAAAGATTATAGATATTTGAGTAGCATTTGATTGACAATATCGGCTTTACCTAAAAGCTTCAAAGCCATTGGATAGCGTAGGATCTGTCGTTGAACATTATGTGGGGTTAATCTCACTTCATACTAGTGCTAGAGCCTATGTAAGGCGAGGTGTCTAATTTCCTGTCAATTATCAATTACCTATCTGTAAAAAGAAATATACATTTGCTCAAACGTTCAGAGACAAGGAAATTGATAAATTCAACAGACCACGAAGAACGTACTACGCCATATATTCGCAATACTTGTGGGCTATGATATGATGCTTATTATACGTTAAATCTTTATATCCTTGAGCGAAACTCGGAGGGTTTCCGAGCTAGCTAGACTAAGATAGAGAGCTCCATATCTAGCAACGTTTCCTACCACTTTTGGTTGAGACAGTGACTTTCTTCATTGTATCTGGTATTCACAGCTACACCACAAATATGACAGCTAAAAATGGCTCTTTGCCAGCATTGAAGGACTTAAATACGTCTACAGCTAGCGATATTGTTTCTGCGCACGAAGTGAGCGCGAACCATGAGTTTCATTTTGCCAAACGTGGCGAGGCTCTTGGAGAAGCATCATCGAGCCAGGAAAGCATCGAGGGTTATGATCCAAGTTTGATGAATGGAAGAGAGCTACTGACGGCCGAGGAAGAGAAAAAGCTGCTCCGAAAAATCGATTGGAGATTGATGGCTCTTTGCTCAATCATCTTCATGTTCAAGAACTTGGACAGCAACAATGTGAGTATAAATATTCATCTAGTACGTACCTAACATATGATGGTATTATAGCTCACACTGCAATATTTCAGTTATCAAACGCTCGAATTATGAATAAAGGAACAGATCAAAACATCATGACCCAGCTTGGGCTTTCGTCAAACCAATATAACCTTGTCACCGCCCTTTACTATGTATGTGGTTGACTGGATAACACCCATGCTGGACTTTGCTGATTTAGACTTGAAGATCCCGTATATCGTGCTGGAAGCTCCGTCAAACTTGCTCATAAAGAGATTCACTCCATCAAAATGGCAATCACGAATTATGGTCAGCTGGGGTATCATTTCGATGTGCGGAGCTGCCGTGAGCAACAAGGCTGGACTATACGCTGTTCGATTCATGCTGGGAGTGGTAAGTTTGCATGCCAATTATCGACGCTGAGAACGTCTTGGGTTCGTTTCAATGTCAAACTAATTATGCTATAGGCTGAGGCTGGTCAATTCCCCGGCGTCATTCTGCAAATGACTTATTGGTATCGTCCTGATGAGATGTCATTGCGACTTCTTTACTTTTGTAAGTTGCGAATCTGATTTATTTTCAACACATTAAGAAACTCTCACTTGTTGATGAAAACTAATTACTGAACTTTTATCAGATATTTGTGGAAATTGTGCGAGCATTTTCAGCGGTCTTCTTGCTTATGCATTTGATACCGTCTCTGGTGCAGGAGGTCTTTCTGGGTGGCAATGGTAATTCATTTTAAAACTTCTCTTCGCTTTTCAGCCGCTGATCAAATTCTAGGCTATTCCTCGTTGAAGGTATCGCGACAGTCATTTACGGCGTCGCCCTCTGGTTCTTGCTCCCGGATTGTGAGTCAATCCCACTACTCCCGAACAACAAACAATCCCGTTACTCCTCGGCAGCTAACCCGGCTTAATAACAACAGTTCCCGAGACGTCAACATGGTTAACAGAGAGGGAGAAGAAATTCATTCAGGCTCGTCTCCCAGCCAATGCTCCACGTGCCAGCGAGGACAACTTCAAGTTCCGCGAAGTCATCGAATCTCTGAAGGACATCAGACTGTGGCTCTTCATGCTCATCTGGGCTACGTTTACTGTGGGCACCAACGGTGTTACTTTCTATCAATCCACCGTAATTGCTGACCTCGGCTTCACGTACGTTCGCACAATCTTGATGCTAAGCATTAGACTAACCCTCCCAGGACGATCGCCGAGGCCCAACTTCTCAACATCCCCATCACAGTTTGTGGTCTTCTTTTCATTGCCATCACCGGAATGATGGCCGATCGCAGCCGAATTCCCCGACCGTTATATCCATTTACGTTTCTTCTCATCATCCTCATCTGTTACGGTGTGTTTGTCGCCTATCCGAGCATCGGTGCAGTATACGCCGTGACTTTGATCGGAAATGCTTTGACTGCAGGGTGGTATCCTGTTATGTGGTAAGTTCGCAATCGGACAGCATTAAACTTATAGCATATGAAACTAACACATCCCTAGGCCATGGCGAGTACAAACTACTTCGCGTGCCACGGGATCTGCCTTCTCAATCGGCTTTGTCAATAGCTACGGTCAAATCGGCGGTGCTATTGGTCCACAACTGTTCAGAAGCGCGTACTCCCCTCGCTATATTGTTCCTTTCTCTGTTGCCATGGGTCTCGTGGGACTTTGCGCGATATTGACGCTGGTAACTTGGTGGGTGACCTGGGATACGGAACGCGACACGAGACGTCTAAAGCTTGCGAAAATCGCCGCGGAAAAACGAGGTGAAACACTTTTGGAAGATGTCGTCGACAAAGACTTGAGAATCCATTGAGGAATGTATCCTTCATTCCGGGTTTCGAGTGCAAAATACCAAGCTGTAGAATTAGAAATCCGCGATTCGCATTGACCTTCTCAATAGGATTCCTCCTTCAACAATAAAATTGCAAGAAACATCCGATTCCCAACATCAACTTATCGTAGTGACTCTGATATCTAATCAGTCCGACCCATACAGAATCGACACTAAGTGTTCCAATGTTGAACTTTTTGACTTCAAAAAGATCCGAAGTAGCCAATCAAAATCTCGCGATCGCCCCACTTCTAAACAAAACCCTCCGACCCCATACAAGCTCTACGCAATTTGTGGAGCTTTTTATGTGATCATTTAGACTTTAGGTTCATCTATGATTTCTTGCAGAAGAACTCGGAATCGCAGAAAGAAACTCTCTTGAGCTTCGTCTTGGTACATACAATGAGCCATGAAACCAAGCCACCCGCCAGGGCGTCAAGCGACCCTTACTTTGACCTGGGAACATTCGGTCGGAAAGTGAGCACGAACTCAGAGGAAGCGCAGAAGTGGTTTGATAGAGCACTGGTTTGGACATACTGCTTTAATCACGATGAGGCGATCGCATGCTACGAGCAGGCAATTGCACATGATGATAATTGCGCGATGGCCTATTGGGGCATATCTTTCTGCGCCGGGTCCAATTACAACAAGACATGGGCTCTATTTGACGAAAACGATCGAATCAATGCTATCAAACGGTGCTATACATTTTCGCAAGAGGCTTTAAAGCGTGTGCACCATGCTTCGGATTGGGAACAGGCGATTATTATTGCGCACAGCAAGCGATATCCCAATGATGACCCGGATCGAGATGTTCTTGCATGTAGCAAAGCTTGGGCGAATGCGATGAGAGAGATTTATTTGACTCGACGTGAAGACTTCGACATTATTACTCTTTTCGCGGATGCATTGATGAACTGTGCTCCGCGCAAGTTGTATGATGCCTCTACTGGATTGCCGATTGCGTCTTCGCCTGTATTCGAGGTAAAAGAGCTTCTCGAGAGCTCTTTGAAAATGCCTGGTGTCGAAAAGCATCCCGGTCCCGCGCACATGTATATTCATCTGATGGAGATGTCGTTGACACCTGAAGCTGCATTGCCTGCAGCAGACATGATCCGCGAGATATTTCCAGATACGGGTCACACTTTTCACATGCCCGCTCATATCGATGTCCTTGTGGGCGACTATCGACGTGCAGTGGAATATAATTACAAAGCGACTGTCGCAGATGACAAATATTTTCAACAAAATGGCGGTTTGACATTCTACAGCTACTATCGCCTTCACGACTACCATTCACTTATCTATGCTGCCATGTTGGGTGGGAAATCAAAGGCTGCATTAGCTGCTACGGAGCGTATGGAAGCGACTATCACGGAAGAGATTCTTCGTGTAGACACACCTGCTTTAGCAAATTGGATGGAGTTCTTCAAGGCTGTTCGGGTTCATGTACTCATTCGCTTTGGGATGTGGGAAGAAATCAAAAGTCTGGATCCCCTTGAAGATAAAGAGCTTTATTGCGTCACCAATGTGATGCGACATTACGGGAAAGGCATCGCATACGCAGCGACAGCCCAGCTGGAAGAAGCCGATAAAGAGAGAGAGTTGTTTAAGGCTGCTTCCAAGCTTGTGCCTCCTACGAGGCTGGACTTTCCTAACAAGATCACTGATATCCTCAAAGTAGCATCCGCTATGCTGGATGGTGAAATTGAATATAGACGAGCAAACTACGAGACGGCTTTCGACAGATTACGAGATGCAATCAAGTTTGAAGATGCGCTCCCTTTTGCGGAGCCATGGGGTTGGATGCTTCCGGCACGGCATGCTTATGCAGCGTTATCGTTAGAGCAAGGCAAGGTCGAACAGGCTGCGTTAGCATATGCTGAAGACCTTGGACTTGTCACGACGCCTAATCGCTCGCACCAACACCCTAATAATGTTTGGGCTCTTCATGGATACCATGAATGTCTTCGTATTTTGGGACGAGACGCGGAGGCGGACATAATTAAGAAACAACTTTCCCTTGCGCTGGCGGAGGCAGATGTTGAGATTACATCTTCGTGCTTTTGCAGGCTTGGGGACCCATCCTGTACCCAGGCTCCAAAGGCCAGAGTAAATGGGCATATCAATGGAGTATCAAAGTGTTGCAGCTAATGTTAAAAGTCAAATTAATATGAAAAGAAAAAAATGATGCATTCGATCATACACAGTCTCTATAACCCATCCCAATGCTTCCGAGAGACCTTAAAACATGCTCATTTGGTAGAGTACAGTAAATTGCTAAATGTGGCATTTCATGTTAGACGATTGTATGTCTGCGTAGTATGAAACAATAAATGGTTCCTCAGACATTGCCATTCCGCAAGCTTCAAAAATAGAGCTTGAAAGAGCGCTGTTAATTGAGCGTATCCGCAACCTGTTGAATCATCTCCCGAACCTCATCAACAATCCGGAAACAGGGTATCAACTTCCGCGCCACAGGGTTATGTGGACAAACATCGAGAGGATCATGATCAATGCCGTACTCTCGCCTGCGACATCGGCCCTCAGCATCGGGACAAGTCGTATGCCCAACCATATGTCGGTGGCGTTGCCGTTCTGCAAACCTTTCTCCCATTCGCAACAGCCGTTGAACATCCATCTGCAGTCCATCCATAACAAGATCTCGAAGCTTCTCGCTGCTAATTTGCAAATTCAGTTCAGAGGGAAACCCAAGTCCAGAGTCCAGGTAGACAGTCTCAGTGTCGTTCCGCGAGTCATCTCCTGTGGCGTTCTTATCTAGCCAGTGTATATACTTTCGGTAGCCTGATGTAACTTCCAGCATAAGGTGACCGATCAGAAGAACATTTTGAACGGTCAGTCGAGGGGGTTTTGAGACGTCGTAGCAGATTGGACATGTCAATAACCTTTCTGACAATGTCACGCCTGTGCGAATTGTCAAGATAACATCGTGGCCCATATTCGCGCCATTCAAGCTTCGTACAATGTTCGAGACGTCTTCATCGCATTTACATGGTCGTGTCTGTGAGGGTGATACTGCGGACGTATACGGTTCAAGTGCCAGCTGCATATCTGGAGTATGCATGTCAAGTTCGGATTGTCTGGATGTCTGCCATAGCTCTAGTGGAAATGAACAAACATTGCTTGTTCCCATCATCTCCCGCGGTAGTGTATCAAATCCGCAATTCTCAGCGAGTCCGCTTGTAAGTGAGTCCGGCTCACTGTTTTCCACGAACATGTTGATAGCGTCTGGCGATATTAAAGCTGTGTCAGGTGCCATAGACGAAAAATGGGACGAGCTGGACGATGTTGTTCGCTCCCGCCTGGTCGTGTTGACACCGGGATACTCTTGTATTAACCGTTTTCTCGGTCTTCCGGGCGCTCCTTTATCTTTGAATTTACATGGCAGTGATAAAGACTTGCAACGAGAGCAACCGCTCTTATCCCCGGAGCATCTGAGCTTCCGTGCCCCTATTCACGATTAGTTGGTATGGGAGTCTGTATGGCTCGCACTAGGATCAGCGTACTGCATGTTTCGCACGACTTGCGCTCCTGTCTAATTTGGCTCATATCTATACTGGAGTGTGAATTGGATTTCCTCGAAGCTGAACGGGAATCGCTTTGGACCCGGGCGATTGGTCATCGTACGCTAACATGGCGTCAACTAGATCCCGAGCGGGGTTGTACAGTTAGCCGGTTCGGCCTTGTGGGCAAATCGTCATGGAAGCTTCCCAAGGTCGGTGATATGGGAGCTATATCAGAGTCCACGCGTTATTCGTACGCAATGATTTGGATACTTTCGAGGATCATAATCGTGGATGCCATGAGGCCCATGACTCCTACTTAAATAATATGTAGGCAACCTTCGAAACTATGTAGAGCCCCATCAAGAGCTCAAAAGGCAGCTACTATCCGATGAGGTTAATTAGTACCAGACTCGCAAAAAGAATTTTGCAAAAACAAAATAGAACAACCTGAAAGTAGTTATTGGAAGCCCTGGGGAATGGCTCAGTCTTGTGTAAATCTCTTGGTAATGGTGTGCTTTGCGGGTCCTCTTATCCACTATGTTTTCAAAAATAAGAAAACATCCGAGTGACTATAGCAGTAATGTACTCGAAATCAGATTAATTTATACTGTAGACTCTTGGATTTTCGCTCCTAATCCTTACAGTCTAGCTTGAAAGACGCCCTTCGGCAGATATATAATTCTTCCAAGAGATATAACTGTATTTTATGTATTTTACATAACGCGCCGAGACCGCCAATGGTGTAATTTACATGAATCTCCTTTACGTGCCAGTCGAGATGCTCCATGGGGTAAAGCGTTTGGTATTTGACATTTAGATCAACTCCAACGTATTTGCGTATGAAACGAAACACATGCGAAGATAAACACGGTTAATCACAGAGTCTTCAATACAGGAAAGCCTATTCCGAGGTTGAAGAATATCCTTGAGCTTGTTGGTAAAGGATACCAAATGGCTGCGCACCTCCGTGCCTTAAAGGGTGCCAACGAGGTGAGTACAAACATCTCAGAATCAGAGGCTAGATGTTTTGTTTGGCGTACTGACAGTTGTAGGATTTTGCCGACATCCCTACCGAAACCCTTGCACCTAGCTGTGGAAGTAGCTTGGCCGATACAATCACCGACCTCAACAAGCTCCTTACTAGCACCAAGAAAGCTTACACCTACGGCTTGCCTTGAGTAGAGTAATCAAGGTTTAACTATATGTTACCATAATGCCCATTTGTTTGAAGCCATAACGATACTATGGAATGAGGGACCTTGGAAGTCGGCAGTCTGATTTCAAAATTAAACACGTTAGTATAAGTTATAACATTGGAATAAATAATGAGATTTCTGCATATAACTCCTAATATTGGAATCTTTGGATCATTCTAAAGCAGTATGTCGTACAGATTATAGAAAGAGACATAATTTAAACCTCAGGACTTCCATTTGCACTTCTCCATTCCAAATTTTCCGATGTATCAAGGTGAACTAAGTAGTTTGGCATCAATCTCGGACTAGGGTAAATCCGAAAATAGTAAACAAATAAGGGGAAAAATTGAGTTTATCCGAAAATAAAGCCTAGATGGTCCATGTGACCTTGGTGCCCTTGGTATTTCTGGCATATTGGTAGAAAGTCCAAGGCAGCTCCGGGTGGAATTGTAGGAGACGGGGGTTTAATTCCCCCTCTGGGCGTTTTCTTTTTTTTTTCACAGAAAAAGTTAAGTTTCCCATATATCTCGATGTCGTCGGGATTTAAACGTTGCTTCAATATTCAATTTCAAGAAAATTACCGTATTGTGACAATGACGAATTTATCGTTACCAGGAGATACTAAGAAGTAACTCTAATTAGACTAGCGTGTTTTGAGCTTGTGTTCGGGAATGAAAGTCTGAGGTAAATCTGATTTCAAAAACTACTGTACAATGATAAAATATCCGAACGCATATAAATCCCCCCGAGAGTATCTTTACTTGCTCAAATAATTAAGAGAACTTCATCGAGCCCAAAAGGTCGCTGTCTACTACGAGATGGTCAAATCAATCACTGCACAAGAGCTACGCCGCCATTGGGTTCTCCGCAAGGAGATAGTCCTTCTCGACGTACGTGAAGAAGGACCATATGCCGAATCACATCCTCTATTTGCAATAAGTGTCCCAGTCTCGGAAATCGAGACAAAGCTGCCCGCACTTGTTCCCCGAATATCAGCACCAATTGTCGTCTATGATGGCGGCGAAAACTATGTTCAACGCGCAGCTGAACGGGTGTCAAAGCTAGGATATACCGACGTTTCCATCCTAGAAGGTGGAATTTCCAGCTATGCTCTGGTAGGCGAGGTCTACCGAGATGTCGGCGTACCTTCCAAAGCATTCGGTGAGCTAGTCGAGTCAATCAATCACACTCCCTCTTTGTCTGCACGGGAAGTCAAAAATGTGCTGGATAGTAATGATGATGTCGTTGTTCTGGATGCACGCCGATTTGAAGAATTCAATACAATGAGCATCCCTCGAGGTCGCAGCTGTCCAGGTGGAGAGTTGGTGTATCGCGTGTTAGAGGCTGCGCCTTCCCCTGAGACGACAGTTATCGTCAACTGTGCCGGTCGGACTCGAAGCATTATCGGGACACAGTCACTGGTCAACTCTCGGATTCCAAATAAAGTGCATGCGCTTCGGAATGGGACTATTGGATGGACACTGGAAGGTTTGCAGGTAGATACGAAGAAGTCGGAGCGTGCGCCACGGCCTTCGCCTGAGACATTAGAGCGAGCACGCAAATCTGCCGAGTCCTGGGCTGAATACGTTGGCGTCCCTTTGATTAACGGCGATCAGATTGTCGAGCTCGTATCCGGACATGAGAGTCGGACCATATATCTGCTAGATGTGAGAGACCCGGAGGAGTATGCTCTCGACCATCCGGCTGGATTCACCAATGCCCCTGGTGGTCAATTGGTACAGGCCACGGAAGAGTGGGTTGGTGTTCGAGGCGCTCAAATAGTTCTGTACGACACAGATGGCGTCAGGGCTCGGATGACAGCGACCTGGCTTTTGCAACTGGGATGGGAAGTCTATGTATTGCACGAACGAGCTACAATCTCACATGATTTGGCCCTTCCAGGACGCGTGACAAAGACGATATTACAGAGCGCGCAGAGCGGGGCTATCACTACTAACCAGCTTCGAGATCTTTCATCGGCGACTGTTGTGGATCTTGCCCGTAGCCCAACCTACAGCAAAGGCCATCTTCCTGGTGCATTGTTCGCGTCTGGGCCTGAACTTGCTCGGGACTTGAGTGCGCTCGACGGTGACGGGCCCATCGTGTTGACGTCTCCTGATGGTGATGTTGCCGCTGTGAATCTGGAATATGCTCGAGAATCAGTCACGCGACAGGTATTTTATCTGAAGGGAGGAACTGCAGCTTGGAAGGAAGCTGGAAATCCACTGGAGACTGAGCTCCATTGGCTTTCCGAGCCGATTGATGTGTACAAAAGGCCGTATGAGGGGACGAATAATGCTCAAAAGGACATGCAGGCCTATCTTGACTGGGAGTATGGGCTCGTTGCGCAGTTGGCTAATGATGGGATTTCCTGCTTTCATGTTGTACGTGATAAGCGTGATTCACCGACGTAAGCCACATGTGCACTGCCATCAGCACTTGAGGCCCAATGGCGTGAAGCCATCATACTGTCGTAAGCTCAGTCTGACTATGCATAATCAATCCGATAGCAAACTGTTTTTTGAGTGCCACTGCAGATAAAAGCTTGATGTTCCTTTTCTTTGAGTAAAACAGAAGCTCTAGTTATATAGGTCTTATGTTTGCAATGGAATTTAGATTTATTCGAATATTTTGTTGTACGATGAGTCAGCATCGTGCCTAAGTGATTGTCGAAGACAATAGAGCGTCGGCACATAATAAAGTTCGTTCTCATCAGCGAGACAAATAAATTTTATACCAACTTTGGAAGGACTGAGTATTGACACCTGAATGATAAGGCATCACATTTGACATGATGTGTCAGCCACATCTATCACGTGCGTGGGAATCCAGGGTTCAAGGGTTCACAGGGTTCACAGGGTCTAAGTACATCAGAGCACGGGGAACAAGGGGCTACCCCTAATGCGGCCGCTGAGGGTCCATCCGCCACTAGCTGCAATTGGTGAAGGCCTCACAGAGATGATCCTCACTTCATGCACATTAATATCTAAGCAACAGCCTCATTACGGGAATTTAAATTACTAGGGCCTATGCCATGCTCATCAATAGCCCAAAAGCCCCGAGTTAAAAGATCTGCTCCTGATGCAGGCAACAAAATAGTCCAATGGCCAAAGCGGGGATTCAGGATGCCACTCAAGAGATTGAGATTACATCAGACTACCCATAACGGGCGATGAGGCGTTCTTAGAGGCCAGAAGCGATGGGGATATGTGGGCATTTCTCTCCTGTTCATGTCAATCATTGATGCTGATTGCTTTGCCAAGACGCCAAGACTGGCTTGGGCCCATGGTACTGTTCCTGGTCCGCTTCGACGTCACCGGTGCATCCGGAGACTGTGTTAGTATCGAAGCGAAGGACGCGGTCAAAGAGTCTGGTCGTATCGTGAGGGAGTCGTGAACATTCAACGCAGATATTTGGACTGTCAATTTGAACTAGAAACCCAACACTTCCCCCTCATTTTGTTGACATTTGGATCTGCGAAACAGGTGCGGGACGCTAAGGAGGCAGTGCAAAGCCTTTGGGGTCTTGTAGGATGGGCAATATCGTGCTTCTGGTCCACCCTTGGTTGAAGTCAGTCAGGACTGTCAGATCATCTAGGCCGGGCTCCCGAGGCCTGCTGTATGGGAGAAACTGGGATGTGAGACAAAAAAAGACACGACTCTTGGCGCCCCCCGGACTATGAGCGTTTTCAGCGATTTTCAGCGACCGTAGGCGTGGAGTCCAGAAGGCCATCAAACGGGTTCCCCAACTAGACTAAATACTTTCTTTTGAGTGATCGAATTGAACTTCACTGAACCATGATGTGTAAAATGATCGGCATCGCCTGTTTCTTAAAATAAAACGATCCAACAGATGATCCAGCGCAAATTCATGAAAGCCAGCCGTGTGTGTGCCTAAGGCGGATACCACTTCATGTTCCAGATTGGCCCCCCGTGCTCCACTTTTGCAGGGTCCATCTTAATTTCTATGGACAAGCCAAGAACTCTCGCGTGAAGCCATGCTGTAACTGGGCGGCTGTAAGGACATGGGGCCGCCTTCTGTGGGCATGGGTTTTCTTCCTCCTTTGCCCCCTCTACACTACTTTCACCTCTAAAACACAAATCGCGCGCGGCTCCGCACCTTATATCGGCATTCTAATGATTGATATTCTCATCGGAGTGCCAAGCCTACAGATAATCAGGCAAGGAGTCTGATTTCTTCGCACATCGCCCGAATTCCCCCAGCGGTCACATTCCACATCTCACATTCCACTCGCGCGTGGTCCTTCTCAGCCATGCGCATAACCCAATTTACGCAGATAGCGACGGCTATCTTGCCAGGTCTGCTCTTTAGCGATTATGTTCAAGCTCTTACGATAGATCTCACGGACAAAGGTAAGATCCACAAGCAATCTTGCTGTTATTCTGGTCTTTTCACTGTATTAATATGTTGCAATGGATAGAAACTCTCGTAGCTGCCGCGAAGGTCAGCGTAGAAGGCGCGTTCGGTTACTATAACGGCAACAACTCTGGAGCAACACCAGGAGCATTCGATTTCAGTTGGTGGGAAGGTGCTGCACTTTGCAATGCGTTTCTCAACTATTGGCACTTCACAGGGGATGATAAATACAACTATGCGCTGAACATGGCGTTATCGCACCAGGCAGGTGATGCTGGTGACTACTTGAACGAAAACTACACCACATATGCCGTGAGTATTACATTCCACGGGAATCATGCTGAGCGCATAGGACTAACAGATTTTTGATGGCAGGGAAACGATGATCAAATGCAATGGGGCAACGCGGCCATGGCTGCAGCCGAATACAATTTATCAGACCCGATAGGAATCAAATACAGCTGGATCTCTCTCGTGCAGGGTGTCTACAACAACCAGAAAGACAACAACGAAGGATGGGATGATACAACATGTGGCGGTGGATTTCGGTGGCAGAAGCTACCCGTTCAGGGCACAGGATACCACATGAAGAACTCTGTGTCAAACGGTGGATTTTTCCAGTTGGCTGCTAGACTTGCACAATATCTACAGAAAGACGAGTATGCTGATTGGGCTGAGAAGACGTGGAACTGGTCCACGTCGGTGGGTTTGGTCAACACCAAGACCTGGGCAGTGGGTGATAGTGTCAGTACCGGTGACAGCTGCAAAACAGTTGATCCGACAAATTGGTCTTACAACTATGGTGTTTACCTGAATGGCTGTGCATACATGTATGCTTACGTGAGTTCTACTCCATCGTGCCCATTGCTGTTACGCGGCCATGCCGTATCTTCCATTTTCGATATTCTTCAGACTAACCTTTGAAAATTGAATAGACCAAAAAGCAGGTCTGGCTCGACAGACTAAACGGCTTGATCGGAAGTACATTTGACGTATTCTTCTTGCCAAAGTATGGCGGTACCATCTCTGAGAAGACATGTGAGGCAGTTGGCAACAACTGTGACCGAAACCAGAAGCTTTTCAAAGGTCTCACCTTGATGTGGATGGCAAACGTCGCACTCGTGGTACCAGCCACATACGACAAGATTCTAAAGGGAATCCAAGACTCAGCCACAGGCGCTGCCATATCCTGCTCGGGTCAAGGCAATAAGACATGCGGTGACAGGTGGTATAGTGGATATGATGGCAAGATTGGAATGGAGGAACAGATCACTGCTACGAATGCTTTCAGTGTGGCTTTGCTTCCTTTCGTTGATAGGAACACCAGTGCGCCATTGTCTACCTTGACAGGAGGAAACAGCACCAGTAACCCCAACGCCGGAACAACTTATGATAACGGTCTTCCCAAATTCGCACCTATCACAACGGCAGACCGAGCAGGTGCTGGCATCATGACCGCCGTGTTCGTCGGTGGTATGGTCGGAATGGCAGTATTCATGCTCATGGGCCCTTGAGCTCTGGATAAAGGATTACTTTTTAACTTCTTTGATTTAACGAGCGTGCTGAGTAGCCGGGCTATGTCATGCGTGTCTCATGATTTTCCCTTCCAAGTCTATGGGTCCTAACCACTCGGAGAGCCCAGTCCTTGGAAGATTGACGTGCGGTATAAATCGCTCCTGGATCAACTCAATCATTTTTGCCGTCATGTACACTATCAACCCAGAGTGCGGGCACATCATGTATCATAATTTTAGCCACTGCACATTTTTATCTTTTAATTGAATCATTCACAGCGTGACATTTTAGCATTATACTTGAAAACAAGATTAGAATAGAATATATCTCTCGCGGAGCTACAAACTATACCAGTTCGACTGGGTTGTACAAGAGGAATTGGATACTGCCGCTTTTCACGAGCTATGCAAAATCCCAGATACGAGTTTGATTAAAGTTCTTTTGGGGGGTAGAACAAGGCCATTTACAAGTCTTGGAAGATTCTTGGAACCAAGCTGCGGAGTATAATAATATCTTGGCATGGCCAATTAAGCTTATGGGGTCGTTGAAAACCGTTCGAAGTATAATAAAGACTCTGCCGGAACAGACTACACTTTTGTACGTGTGTTTCGTCTGCTTAGTCCCTGCCGACTCTCCATAGACAATAATTCCGACCAATGTCATGAGAAATCAGAAGTCATTTAATCGTCTCAATACCACTTACCAGAGCTTCCCACTGTTGGTGACTGGGAAAAGCTTGGAAATGCCCAGGATTTAGTTCTTCAAATAAACAGAAAGCTCAACCCATTGAATGATATTTCAGTACTGCTAGCCGCAACCTAACTAATATCTCACGCCATAACACTAGGCCATTGAGAGATAAGTTTTTTCCATGGTACGTTGCGATGGTAATAACCCGGCTTTCCTAGATGTTTCATATCTGAGCATGGGGAACTTGGGTGGAAAATAGATAGGGTATGACGTATAAAACAGCTAAAGTGAATTGAAGCGTTGGATGATGTAGGCCAATCTCCCAAAACCTGGAAGCAAGTATTATCTGGTGTTGAGTTGTTTTATGTTACGGAGTCCCACAACTTCTGCCACTGACGTCGATTGTTGCGGGTTCCATGTTTCCACCTGCTAATAAGCCGCCAATACCCTGTTCTACCTGGCTTGGCATCCCCTTGTTAATACCCCACCTTTCTCAGGGTCTGCGCCAAAAAAACCACAAGTATACTGTAGATTTGTATTTAAATATTCCTGTTCCTGGTTGCTATTAGTAGACCGCCAATCACTAAATATTTTCAAAAGCTTGTATCCACAGTATTTAACCATCCCCAGGTATATTACGGTACCTATGTCACTGGTTATTTGTGGGTCGCGCAAATGACCTAGCTGGCTGGCCGTCTATTTTGTACCCAATATATTGCTCTGTTGATATTAAAGACGTGCTGTGTGCCGATCGCACCTTGTTCCTCTCTTCGATTTCCATAAAAAAAAAATTTCAATCTCACTCTTCATTCCTCCACATTCCAAAGCAATATCTGATAGCAGTGATCCCAGCTATCACGCATCGATTGCAAGAATGAAGTCAAATATTGTTGCTGGACCTGTCACTTTACAGGCCTTACTTCTGTCGGCTGCCTTTGCTTCCCCAGCTCCAACTGCCTTTGCCAACGCCAATGATGTCGCCCCGAACGAACCAATAATCACAGCTACCCCCGTTCAAAACAATCCCTCCCAAGTCATTCAAAGAGACATTATCAGTGACGTTGAGTCAGGAGTTGACAGCGTTGTTTCTGGGCTCGGATCTGATATCCCAACATGGGTCGCATCCGGAGTTCCCAATTTCTTCCAAGGTTTCCCAACTGGAGATTCAGTTGTGAGCTCTCTAGGATTGAATAGCGCGGAGTTAAAAGCATTGCCAACCAATGTGCTGAATATCGACCCATATGCCAATTGGACCAACTCCGGCTGGAGTGTTCGCTTCCACGGAAATGTTTACAAGCAGCCTAACACATCTGTTCATGACTTGAATAAGCTGGCCGATGTTTTCCTTGTCAACACTAGTATTTCCGATCTCCCCGAGTCCCAGCAAGAACAGGCCCGAAACCTGACTGCCGAGATTTTCGTCGTTCAGCAGCCGAACGTTGCTGTCAACACAATCCACCTTGAGCCTGCAGAAAGTCAAGGTTCTAGTGGACAGCCAGGCGGTGGTGGCTCATCGAATACCACAGGTGGTACACAGGATATTACTTTGCCTTACAACACAACCGTCGAGGGTGATTTCGATACCTTTGTTCCAATCGATAGCAACGGGTTGGACGCAGGAAATGAGACCTCGAAAATCCAGAGACTCAACACATACGTCGAGGGTGCATCGATCGGTAACGGAACAGCCTATCTTGTACCCCCAACAGGTTTGACCATCATTTCCGATATCGATGATATTTTGCGGGTCACCAAGATCTACGAGCCAGAGCAAGGTCTTCTCAATTCTTTCGCCCGCCCCTTTACCGCTTGGGAGAACATGCCCGATATTTATCGCAACTGGTCCACAAGTCTTCCCAACATGCACTTCCATTACCTTGTAAGACATACTTTCATCTCACTCTGTTCTCTCATCATACTAATAACTATCCCAGACCACTACCCCAGAGCAAATCACCCGAAACTACATGCAATTCATCTACACCAACTACCCCGGCGGCTCCTTCGACACCCGCCCTCTCAACTTCAGCGACGTCTCCGCCACTCTATCGATCCGCAAGTTCCTCCTCCAGAAGGTCTTCGAAACATTCCCCGAACGCAAATTTATCCTTATCGCAGATACCAGCAACAGCGATGTCATGAAGGACTACCCCGAAATGGCTACCGATTTCCCTGGCCAAGTGCAATGTATCTTCCTTCGCAATACCTCTGCAACTGATTCTGGTGACAAGTTCCCGTACGATACATCTGGATTCAAAAACTTGAACCAGTCTTCATACATGTTCTTCGTGAATGCGGATGACCTGACAAATCTGGATATTGCCAATGGACAATGCTATAACCAGTCCATTCCCCAGAATTTGACATTTGGATACCAAGGTCTACCTGGAGCTAGCCCGACATCAGTGAATGGATCTGCAACACACACTGCATCTGCGAAAGGAGCTGCTACTGGGGCTTTGTTGAAGGAAGGAAGTTGGCTGTATACTCTTCTTCCTTTGGTTGCCACACTTCTTGCGGGTGTGTTCATGATGTTGTAGACTGTCATGTACTGTACCAGTCATGAAAAGTGAATGATGTGCGTCCTAGAAAATTGTGAATCTTTTCCTTTTCTCTTTGGAAATTGGGGATGGACCGATCAAGCTCGGACTTAATGATTATGTTTCATAGCTACAATAATGTTTTAAATACCCATTGTTGATGAATAAATGTTGGCTTAATTATCCTTTTCCATTTTGAATCTTAACAGTCTAGATCGTAAGCGAAAAGAAGAGAAAAGAAAAACATGATAAAAATAAGATTACAACCCGACTAAGACTGAAATACGAAGGAGTCATCGAACTTCGCGCCCATGGCTTCTCCACAAAAATGGCGATAAGCCCGCAATCCAGCAATGAAATAGAGAAATTCTCTATGCTTCCCAGGAATATTTGCACCCATATACCATGAGTCAGCCTGCGTAACAAGAGTTCTATCTGCAATCGCATGTATCTGAGCGGTCCAAGCCTGAGCAGCCTGAGGACTAGCATCAACAGACTGATGGCCTTCAGTTTCTGTCTTCTTCACCAAATTCCTAATGAATTCCGCCTGCATACGTATGCAGGTTGGGCCATTGCTAAACGCAGTTGGCGCATGAGCGCCAAATGGGAGAAACATGTTTGGAAATCCAGGGACCATCATTCCTAGAAAAGTCGTCACGCCATCCTTCCATCGCTCCCCGATATCCACGCCATTCACGTCTTTAATGCCCATTCGTGCCAAACTTCCGGTTGTAGCATTATACCCGGTAGCTACTGCAATGACATCCACTTCATGCAAGACATTATCATCGGTCATGATACCTGTAGGTGTCAATTCGACAACGGGATGCGCTCTGGTATTGATAAGGTGGACGTTGGACTTATCCATTTGTTCGTAGTAGTCTTGCTCAAGCGATGGACGCTTGACTCCGAGTGGGTGAAGCGGCTCTAGAGGTGCTAGCAGGTCACGCTTGACGGGGTCTTGAATACGCGAACGAGTCTTCATAGCCCAGAAGTCATAGGCCGCACGATTTCCTGTCGGCTCCACCAGTAAACCAGACCATCCGCCAGTCCAATACTTTAAACCTCCTTCGTCATACACACTACTGAGGATTGCCTCGACCTCCTCGGGAGAATAATCCGCAAATGGTTTAGTAGGGCTCTGCCAGGGGAATCCAGTCGCACTAGTCCTGCATATAGCAAAGAGGTTGGCTGTCTCGGCTTTCAATTCGTCCTGTGCCTTCTTATCCAATTTCTTTTGGCGCATAGGAAATGCTATATTTGGAGTTCGCTGGAAGACGAACGTCTCAGCTGCATCCTTTGCCCATTCTTGGATAATTTGAACGCCTGTTGGTCCGGTTCCAATGACTGCGACGCGTTTCCCTTTGACATCGACCTTTTCACGCGGCCAAAACCATGGACGGTAAATATCGCCCTTGAAAGTGTCGATACCTTTCCACTGCGGAGTGTATTCCCCAGCAAACCCGACCGCGGGAATGAGGTATTTGGCTCTGATTGCTTTTCCAGTATTGGTTATGATATTCCATCTTTCGCCATCGAAGCTTGCTCCAGTCACCTCTGTATTAAAAATGCAATCCTTTGAGATCGATAGGACTCGATCGGCGTGCGCGAAATAGGCCCCGAGCTCTTGTTGTGCGGGGTATTTTTCCGACCAGTCCCAGGTTTTCCAAACCTCCTCTATATCGAATCCATAAGTTGGTACAGGGGAGTCTACTCGCGCGCCGGGATAGTTGTTCCAATGCCAAGTTCCTCCTACGCTGGAGCCAGAATCAATTATCTTGACGTTCAAGTTTAACTGGTCACGTAAGTGGTGGAGCATTTGAATACCCGAGAAGCCAGCTCCGACGATAGCAGCGTCCAAATCAAGTTTGTCATTTTGGGGACCGGTCATACTAAAGGACAGTTTCGCTAATCTTTGATTTGCTATGGAAACTGTCGAAAGTTCTCTGCGGTTCATGTTGGACATGATTGTAGGTGTATGTTGGAACCTTGGAGATCTTTCCTAGGTGTGGGGTATATCAATATTGCCTCGGTTCGGCCCCCAAGCTCGTCGAGGACGGTCGTGTTTGTGGACCAATCACGTCTTAAAGGCCGGATTGCATGACTCGAAAGAAGAGGGATGTTTGATATATGAGAATCTGTAACAGCTCCACTCAGGCTGTGGATTTTGGATACAGGTGGCCGGGGAGGAGGCGAGGGATAGACAGAAGAAGGAAGTAGATGCAAACATGGCAGAACAATGATTCTGTCAAAAGTTTTGGGGCTGATTGATCGTTAACCTAGATATAATGCCTATATTTGCGAACAAGTTGGCATATTGGCTTATCCTTATAAAAAATAGTTATAGAGTATCAGTATCAACAAGCAGAGTCCAGCTTTATGCAGAAAGTCGGCAGAGATGATAATTCATGTTTTCTTACTATAGCATAATTGCTCGACGTGAGGCGTAAGGATTTTGTCTCATAGTGGCCCCACCAAGAACTTGAAGTCGTTACAAAGAAACTAGGTAAAACTACAATTGCACGACCAAAGCCACTTGGTGAACAATAAAAAGGGGTGGGAGCTAGAACAGAAATGGAAGCGAAGCTGAGACCTTGTAAATTAAAAAAAGAAGAATCTACTATGCGACTTTTGGCCTTTTCTTTTGGGTGACTCTTCGTGACTCACAAATCTTACTAACCATTCGTATTCAAGCTTTATGCCGCAATCTACTAAGATCCATTGCAACCTCACCATTATATTAAATTTGAGATTATAAATCATCTCGAGAATATCATAGACAAATTTCATGTATAAAATGTGACCTTTAGATTGTATGAAAGATCTCGAATCCAAGAAAATCTTCAAATCTTTCAACCATAACATAATAACACAACAAAATGGCGAGTTTAAACTTCGAGACATATCACAATGTACGTGGGATAACATCGGCTATTCAATTGCGCATACTGACTAGTCCAGGTGATTAATGGTGCATTGAAGAGCGCCAGCAAGCAATATTATGGCATCAACCCTTTTACAGAAGAGAGACTCTGGCCAGTACCAGTAGCTACTGAAGAGGACCTCGAAGAAGCGATTGAAGCAGCCAATATTGCTTTCAAAACATGGAAAAATACAACTTTGGAAGATCGTCTCAGTCGCTTCCAGGCATTTGCCAATGCATTGCTTGCTCAAAAAAGCGAATGGGCGGATCTTGTCTCAAAAGAAGCAGGCCAATCTGTATGCTCAATCTGATTGTTCATGTGATTGGCCTTTTTATTAACATTCATCTTTTTTTCAGATAGAATTTGCAACAGATGAAGTGGAAGTCAGTCAGGAATATTTGACTACTATCCGTACGTATCTCATAGCACTATATCGATTCTCTTCACTAACACCCAGTTAGCAAATATTGACTTGCCCGAATATGTCACTCATGACGATGAAGACGTCAAAGTCACAACAAAATACTATCCTCTAGGCGTTGTAGCTGGTATATGTCCGTGGAACTTCCCAGTTTTACTTGCCGCTGGAAAGATTGCAAGTGCGGTTTCGACAGGAAATACCATTATCATCAAGCCTTCGTGAGTTAATTCGCTGAATTACATTATGGTAAAAGAGGCCAGCGCAATTAACATTACCAGGCCATATACACCTTACAGTGAGCTGAAACTTGCCGAGTTGGCGCAACAATTCTTTCCCCCGGGTGTTATTCAAGCGCTTGGCGGAGATGATAATCTGGGGCCATGGATGACAAAACATCCTGGCATTGCGAAAATATCATTCACGGGCTCTACTGCAACGGGGAAAAAAATCATGGCGGCTGCTGCCTCGACTTTGAAGCGAGTTACTTTGGAGTTGTGGGTATATCCATTAGTATAAAGGAGATGAAATATGCTGACACTTGTTTGCAGAGGTGGTAATGACCCATCGATCGTCTGTCCGGACATTGATCTTGATGCAGTCATTCCAAAGATACTAGAAGATGGTAGGTATTTTAATTACACCATGATCTAGAATGAAAACATACTGATTTATTAAAACAGTCTTCACTCACAGTGGCCAGTCGTGCATAGATACCAAGCGTATTTACGTCCATAAATCTATCTACGACACGTTTCTCTCAAAGTTCACAGCTGCCTCCAAGAAACTGAAACTGGGCCATGGATACTTGAGTCCCCTTCAAAACAAAATGCAGTATGAAAAGGTGGCATCTCTACTGAAAGATTGCCAAGATCAAAAGTACGAGTTTGCTTTGGGTGAACCTCGGGAGAAGAGCCTAAGCTCTCCTGGATACTTTGTATCCCCTGCAATTGTGTCTCGACCTCCAGAGAATTCTCGTCTGGTACAAGAAGAGCCTTTTGGGCCCATAGTTCCCGTATTGGAATGGGACGATGAAGAAGATGTGATCCGGCGTGCAAATGATACTGACCAAGGACTTGGTGCTACGGTTTGGTGCCGGGACCCAGAACGGGCGGAGCGCATTGCCTCACGCTTGGAGGCAGGTAGTGTGTGGGTTAATCGGGGTGCTATCCCATTGCCTACTGCTCTGTTTGGTGGAATCAAGCAGAGTGGAATTGGAGGGGAATGGGGGCCATTGGGTCTGTTGAGTTATTGTGATGCAAGAACTTTTCATTTCTCTAAGAGGCCTTAGGGTTTAAATATTGTTACTATATATGCTAGGCTATAAAACTTCTTTTCACTTTCCAATTCTAAGATAAAATTTAATATTAGCGATTCAATGTTCATCAATACGACCCGGATAGGACCTAAACCCACATTGAAGGTTCTGTCATACCATATGGCGGACACTCCATGTTTTAGCTTCTATGCGCTATTTATAATATAGCTCGACTAGAAGACATCATAATTTATGTGTCCGGTTTCAGACCCTGTATCGATTTAATCATTCATAGCAAGGTAGTAGCAAGTACAAGTACTGGCCAGCACAAAGAGTCCCGCTTTCCTATTAAAACTGTCGTACAAGGACTGGCTGATTGTGAAACCAGACATATCTAAGGGGATAAACCCACGATCGGACTGAGATCCTCCCTAGCACGAATCTATTGATTATTGTCGCACGATAACATCACCTAACATCATCGGTTATTGTCTTTGTATAGTTTCAACCCCATCTGTTAACTCATTCAGGCTATTTATATACTCCAGTGCTAGGGATGGGGGTGGCTCCACCTGGGCCAATCAGCAATAAGCAATCAGACCACGTCTTGGCGTCGATCGGACCGATGATACAGAATTCCCGCCACTGCGTCAAAGGGCCAGATTGTCCTCATTTTCTAGAACTTGCTTATTTATTGACCGTGCTTGAACATTCCTGCCGGGTTATAAATCGCGTTCTTTAAAATTGTCCTCTCCATATACCCGACACATCCGCAACATATCCACCGGATATTCTGCTGTTTTTATCCGTTGCGCCACATTGCGTCTCCGAACTCTCCGCTTTGTTCAAGCTCTGCTTTTCTTCATACATTTTCAACCACGGTGATCATTGATGGTCGACAAGATGCGCTCCGCGGCGAAGCTGTTTTATACAGCTGTCTTCGCCTTTTTGAGTCTGACAGATGCTAGTCATGCCTCACAAGATCTGGACGCCACAAAATGCGCTGTAAGTAAATCTCAGACTCCAATTGGAGGAGGCCAATCTTACGGTCTGTTCCCACATTGCTAACACATTGGGTACGTGCTATAGTTTGCTCCCTCGGCGATGGTCTCAGATGCCTGTGTCTCGTACGGAACAATCAACAAACTCAACGACGAAGTCTACACCCTTCTCCAAAGTATCACTACCGAAACCGATTTCTTCTCATATTACCGATTGAACCTGTTTAACAAAGAATGTCCGTTTTGGAACGATGCCAATAGCATGTGCGGCAACATTGCATGCTCTGTGAATACTATCGAGTCCGAAGAAGATATCCCGCTGATCTGGCGCTCAGAAGAGCTGAGCAAGCTTGAGGGACCCAAAGCCAACCATCCGCCACGAAAAGTACAAGAAACACGTCCGAAGGAGCGACCACTCCAGGGTATGCTCGGCGAGGGCGTTGGCGAGAGTTGTGTACTTGAATACGATGACGAGTGCGACGATCGAGACTACTGTGTTCCCGAGGACGAGGGTTCCGCGGGCAAAGGCGACTACGTGAGTCTGGTGGACAACCCTGAGCGGTTCACAGGATACTCCGGAGAAAGCGCACATCAAGTATGGGACTCTATATACCGGGAAAATTGTTTCATGAAAACAATGGAAGAGGAGTTGCAGGAACAGTCTCTCGACATGCCACTAGGTGGACTCCAGGCTGTATCTGACTTCCGAAATGTGTTACAGAAAGAGTCCCAGCGTCTGGACGGCCTGCCGTTGGATAACGAGTGTTTGGAGAAGCGGGTCTTCCATCGTCTCATCAGTGGCATGCATGCCTCTATCTCCACCCATCTTTGCTGGGATTACTTGAACCAGACAACTGGAAAATGGCAACCGAACATGCAGTGCTACAAGGAGCGCTTGCATGACCACCCCGAGCGTGTTTCAAACATGTACTTCAACTATGCGCTGGTATCGCGTGCAGTGGCAAAACTCCGCAAGCACTTGCAGAGCTACACCTTCTGTACCAGCGATCCTGTCCAAGACTTCGACACTAAGCAGCGAATCAACCAGCTCGCCGATGTTCTGGCACGCCCTCCTCGTATCTTCGACGAAGAAGCCATGTTCCAAGATGCCAGCGCCCATGGCTTAAAGGAAGACTTCCGTAACCGATTCCGCAACGTTAGCCGACTAATGGATTGCGTGGGTTGTGACAAGTGCCGCCTGTGGGGAAAACTGCAGGTCAATGGTTATGGAACAGCATTGAAGGTTCTCTTCGAGTACGACGAGACCAAGAATGGCGAGAACCCACCTTTACGCCGGACAGAGCTCGTCGCCTTGATCAACACACTCGGTCGCATCTCTCACAGTCTGGCCGCCGCGCGCAGTTTCCACGAAGCCTATGAAGCTGGCCAAGAGCACGCGTACCCCCTTCACAACTACGCCCCCTATGTCGCTAAGCATGCAGAGGTCGAAGCGGATAAACAGAATCCCAGGCGGCTTTTCCATGACGGTGCTGGTAACTTATACTATGAAGACGGATCCGCTCCAGGTGATGAATGGTACCAGGGCAGCCAAGAATTTGAGGGCCGCAAGCCATGGGAATACCCTGCCCGGTCAGAAGATGCGACCACAATGGATGAAATAGCAACAGAATGGATGGTTATTCGCGACACAGCCCTGTTTATCCTCAAGAGTTGGATTGGCGCTCCTAAAACGCTGTACGTCTTTCTATCCCCCGCCCTTTTCCCTGTCAATATCTTTTCCAATCCACACTCAAGCAACATCCACTGACTCTATACCTTTTAGTTACTCGATTTGCAAGTTTGAGGCTACGCGCCTTTGGCATTTTTGGCTAGGTCTGCCTGTACCTCCTCGCCAGTGGGGATTAAAACCTCCTGGTGCCGATGATCGCATCGCGCAGTCTGTCCATAATCAAGAACTATGATTTCGTGTAGCATTCGCATCTGTACATAAGCGACTATTGTGTTTTGGCGTTGAGAGGGATTGATTCGATTTTCGGACTTATGAAAGGGAACTTGCATCAGTGATATTTCACTGCTTACTGTTTAACATTTACTGGTTGGGTATTTGATTATTTGTAAACGTTATATATACATGGTTCGGCTACAGTTTCTTGATTGGGATGGCATCCTTGACTTTCTCGCATGTAGCTCGGGTGTACTGCATACAAGGTGCATACATAAGACAATCAAATGAGTTCAGCTACAATTTCTTTACTCTTTACACTGGTATTCAAGTAATTAATAAGCACATACTCTCCTATCTAAGTATCCTTAGTGGCAGAGTTTCCCTCGGGAGACGCCCCGAGGTCCCTTGTACACAGTAGATAACAGTACAGTCAAGACCGCTCGTATTCGCCACCACTGAGATTTCACCGGTCTTTTCATTTACAGTAATAAGGATGACTTAATTGGCAGGTAAATCAAACTGAAGACAAAGTAAAAATTATCTGTCTTCACATTCTCCATCTTAGAATCTCAGAATCTCAGAATCCCTGATCTCTATAATAACATCGTGGTCAGCGTTAACTCGGTCAACGCCGACATCCTCGGCTTCTCCACTCCCGGCCACATGCGACCGGCAACTTTGACTTTTCCCACTTTCCTTCCCCGTCATCGCTCCACCCCCAGTTTCCCTCCCCCATCTTCCTGACCCGATGCGATAGATTTCGGATCAACTCATGGCGTCGGCGTCGCCACCAAAACCGTGGGAGAGAGCAGGTGCTACAGGTGGTAAGTTCTTCGCTTCGCTTCGTTCTATCCCCAACCCCCATGGACCCCAAGTCAAGTCAAAGCGGTGAATCACACGCCCATCGCGACGATCAAGAATAAGGGTCATCGTTACCATCTCAACTTCGAGGAAGTCTCCAAAACAAAATACTCATCGTGTCTATGTACAGGAAACGCGTTATCATCCGTGCCTACTGCTGGTAGTCCTCTTACATCGACTGCTATGACTACTACAACACCCTCTGCGGGCAACCCCGCAACCTCAACAACATCTGCCTCTGCGGCCCCCGACTTGCCCTCTCGCCCCAGCACACTCAACTCCGTCGTGAACAACAACGCCTCAGCCTACTCTCAATACGGTGGCTCGCGCTTTGGTGCTAGTCCCTATGGGGGATACGGTGGTATGGGTGGTATGAGTTCTTACTCTTCTCCATATTCTCGCTTTGGCAGCATGGGCGGAATGGGCTCTATGTACGGCGGCTATGGTGGCATGGGCGGGATGGGAGGCATGTACGGCGGCATGGGCGGTATGGGTGGCATGTATGGAGGAGGCATGCCTGGGCAGGACCCGAATGATCCCAACAGCTTGACCAACTCGTTCGGTCAAAGCACCCAAGCCACTTTCCAAATGATCGAGAGCATCGTTGGTGCATTTGGTGGTCTTGCCCAAATGCTGGAAAGCACATACATGGCCACTCACAGTTCATTCTTCGGTAAGCTCTTCATTCATTCTTATACTTCAAAGAATTGAGCAGCGCGTTCTAATAACCTATGCAGCTATGATTTCGGTCGCTGAGCAATTCGGCAACCTAAGAAACACCATCGGCTCGGCCCTTGGCATCTTCACATTAATTCGATGGTTCCGCACATTGATTGCCAAGCTCACTGGCCGTCCTCCCCCAGCGGATGCCACTTCTCTCACCCCCTCAGCTTTTGCTGCCTTTATGGGTGGTCGGTCTATGCCCGCCACTCTTCCCGATGGCTCTCCCGCTCCTCCCAAGCCATCAAAGAAGCCATTCTTTATGTTCCTCGTCGCCGTGTTCGGTCTTCCATATCTCATGGGCAAGCTCATCAAGGCTCTTGCCCGATCCCAGGAAGCAGAAGCGAAGCGTCGTCAACAACTTGTCGGCCCCAACGGCGAGCCACAGTCTGCATCTCTCGATCCGGCCAAGCTGGACTTCTGCCGTGTCCTGTATGACTACTCGCCAGAGACACAGGAAAGCAACGGCATCGACCTAGCCGTCAAGAAGGGTGACGTCGTTGCCGTTCTCAGCAAGTCCGATCCCATGGGCAACGCCTCGGAATGGTGGCGCTGCCGTGCCCGTGACGGCCGTGTCGGCTACCTCCCCGGTCCTTACCTGGAAACCATCCAGCGCCGACCTGCTCAGCAAGCTATCACCTCTGGTAGCGAACCGGCCTCTCGCACTGGCACCATGGATGGTGCTTCTGCAACCGACCGTACAAAGAGCCTTTCAGCAATCTCTAAGCCGGCCAACAACCAGCCACCCGAGCTTAAGAGCAAGATGGGCGATATCTCCCCAGAGAGCTTCCAGAAGAGCACATTCTATTCTTGAGAAACATAGATTTCGCCCTAGGACGGGCACGCTAGAAATTTCTTTATAACTCGTGACGACAAGCGGCTATTCTTTTTCTTGTCCTTTTCTTGCGGACTAGCCAAAAGCAACCATCCGCCCCATCTCAAACACATACCCCCTACTACATCTCCGCCCCCACCTCTACCTTTCACGAGCGAGCGATATATACCCTGGCATGCCTTGTTCGTTTCAAGTCAATAGTCCTCAGGATTCTGGCCTAATAAGCAGCTAATGGACATGCCTATTACCTACATATTCTCCCCGTGGTACATACATCTTTATCTACATCCACTTCTATCTTGATTCGAACCGGGATTGGGGTTTGATCTTTTCTTGTTTTAGCTTTGGTTTATTTCCCCTTTTCTATTCCAATTATTTCTTATTTTTTCTGGACTGGGACTGGTTTAGCGACGCTGCTTTTTTGGGGTCCTGTATTTTATTGGTCAAATGCATCACATGGGGATTGGTCCATGTTTCCTTTTTGCTCTGTTCTAGTGGTAAAACTGCGTCGTATTCGATACATTGTAGGTACCCGTGGACTCTTGGACCCTTCCTTGGAACAGTTGCCCCGGCTGTCCAAGTGCTCTAGTCTTTCGGTCTAAACATACTTAGCAGTATCCTGAGTCTGTGAATTCAGGGCTAATGAGTATGAAAGCAGAACCTTAGCAGGGACAGAGAGCCTCGCCTGGGCAGAGAGTGTTAGAGTTTATAATGGGATTGGGCATCATAGTATCAAATTCGCGGTACAATATCATTTGAACTTAAGAGACCAAAAAGCCAAGATAAACTTCCATGTAGATATGGCGCGAATGTTGGAATTGAGGCATGAAACACCTACCTAGTATAGTCCAAGTAAAAATGCTTGGGTAAGTACAGTAAGTTAACATTCAAGATTGAAGTCATAGCTGTGACAGTCGGAGTACCGTATGAAGGAGTACCACCAATGAATATCATAGAATACTATGTAGTATCCATTGATATAATTTGCATATACTGAAATTAGCTAGACCTGGAGTAATATCAACTTCTGATTAAGTGGACATTGGTCTGGCATATCATGATAGACCTGTGGAGCAGAGCACTCGAGGTGTCCCTCAGTCCGACCCGAGACCCCTGGGACAACTCATCCCCATGTAGCATAATGATTGGATGAAGAGAGACACTGGCTCGTGATAAAAAGTAACCATACAAGCAGGTATTTGTCATTCACGATGGCTGGCTGCCCCATTTCCCGATTTGCGACGCTGCATAACCCCAAAGGCAGCAGGCGCATTTCTTCCCAGGCCAATAAAAGCGCACGAGTGATGTGATCCACCGTCTTCAAAAATCACTATTCTTCGTATATTCGAAGATCCTTCGTATCATGATGCTGAAGGGATAAGTATTCCACTGGTACTCGATCATATACTCAAATGCAGGAGAAAATTTTCGGAGTACTAGCTGAGAAACAACAAGTGAACACATGTGAATTCAAGCTTGAATCTGCTGCAGGACCTCACTCAGGATACTAAATTTCTCTTAGCTGAAAAGTCGCCGACGAATGTATTTCAGGGGATAAAATGCTTTTCCGTCACTATAGATAAAACAGATAATAGGGGGCTAAGAATTCTGATCGGCAAATAATGGGCCGAATGTCGGCTGTTAGGAATAAAGGTACTTAGAAGCCCTAAAACCCCAACCCCTGATGGAGAACTTCATATGGGATATTGAAAATGCGCCAAAAAAGCAGTTCTATGAACCCAGAATATGATATTTGGTGTGATTCACAAACGTTACTATCCTCAAAAAATATGAGCAGACAATCATGAATTGACTAGTACAGGTAGCGCGCGGAGAAGTTATCTTATGACGTTTCAGGTGGACGACATGATTCGATGGTTCGATGGGCGCCTGCAGAAATCATGCAACTAATGCGAACAACCACATGATGAGCCAAGACCGTTTGCACTTTTGCGACAGTTGGATTCTTTTCCTTTTTCTCCTTCATCGCCGTGTCGCCTCTTTGAGTCGTTCACAATGAGGGTTCCAGATGCATCGGCTTCTTTTCATTCAAGGGAGTCGCTCGCTAGGCTCGCTGGACCGCGAAAGGAGAAGGGGTGAAAGTCAGAGCCATCAAGAACTCCAGGTACGCATTCTCTGAAAAAGACATGTCAGTTACTAACCTCACCACAGTGACTCCTTGCATCCAGTGGCAACATGAGATAGATCGATCTCGCATCCTCGCATCATGAGTTAGGGCTAGACTCACCTGGCTCGAGAAATCTATGCCCTACTCGCATTTCCCACTCCCTCTTGTCTTGCGACATCCTCTCCCGTATCTCATCTATACTCCACTCCCATCCATTTTCCATTCTCAAAAAATTCCAATAGAGACAAACATGTTTTGGCTTTTCTTGCGGAGTGACGACGCCCGTTTCTTCGATGAGCTCATGGATTCGATCCAAGAGTTCTATCTGTTTGGTCGTGGCATGCGCTGTGTTGGCGCCCTGGTTCGAAGATTTGACCATCTCGAGGTACTCTTCGGTATGAGGATCGACTATATTTTGGAGGAAATATTTATCAGTTTGATGTCATGAAGAGGAAGAGAAGAAAAGGTGAGGACAACTACGCACGCCATGGGGTTTCTCGGGTTGTGGGCGAACGAGTATTTTGCTCCTTCTCCATGGTGCCTAAGGGGCTATAAAGGCCGACAAAGCTTGGAGCCTGTTGAGCGTCGAACTTCGATATCCCCTGAGCTCCTGGAGGGAAGATGTTCTTCTAGTGCACATATGGTTGTCTGGGATTGACAGAATTTATACTGTCGGACCCCAGGGACCACAAGCGTGTATTTTTTTTCCCACTCAACCTTGGAAGCTTCAACGGAAATTTTGGGACTTCTGTCCAAAGCCCGGTAAGCAGGGGTACTACTGAGTTCCGGCTTGTCTCTTCTATCTTCCCCGGCGGGCCTGCATCGGTAAACTGCAAGCTAACGGTGGTTCCTGTCGAATGAAAGTTTGTCTGAATAACCCGATTTTCTTCAGGCTTCTTTGTTCCTGTCTCTTTGATTTTCAGTTTTGCAACACAAGGAACATTGTTCTTTTGCCCTTCTGTTCTTAGTGAACTTATCCGCCATTTCTCACGTTTTTGAGGGAAATCTGTCAACCTCGTTTTCTTTTTAGGGAGCTAATGCACTTGATCTATCACTTTTTGCATATGGTGAAGGGCATATGGTGAAGGGTCGAATAGTGCTGCACTGTGGGAGATAACTGCCAATCAGCATTAGGATCGGTAATTATTTGTGTCATCGGGACTTCGCGTTTAGGCAACGAGCTGGGTCTGGCCCCTTTAGCGCCATTGACATGATGCAAAAAAGGAAAATCATTTGAGCTTTACAAACAGGAGCTGACGCGGAGGAAATTTATACGTGTATTTGTTTTTCTCTCTGGGGCTTAGACTCGAACTTAAACAATTTGGCCCCAACATTCAACAATCAACAAACGCGAAAAAGCAAACATCAGAATGAGAGCACAGCTGAAACACAGAAAACCAGAGCAAAATCAACAGTGAATACAAACAGAAAATCAAAGCAAATCGCTAACTTTCGCTAACTTCTAGCTCCTGAGTCACTATATCATCGAATTTCCAATATGTCTTTGGTCCTAAGGGGCGAGGTAACTCGATCACCCTTTTCAGCTCCTGAATGATGCGACCTAAGCGCCCCAGATTATTCAATACATCTTTGAATACTCCCTTTTTAGCCATGAAAAATGCCATCTTAACCAAATCCAGCTCATTCAATTCAAACCAATCCCAGAACCTCTTGAGAATCTCGTCGTCTTCCCTTGGTAATGCTTTGCCAGCCAAGAATTTACGCTGGCGGTATAGGCAGAGCCAATCAAGGTCTTCTTTAATTGTATCTCTTGAGAACTTGAGGAAGCACACTTTCCAGGATTCGAATTCCATAGCAGGAAACATTTCTTCCATCCAGAGAATTGAGCTCATGATTATACGAATCTTCTCTTTATTGGAGCGCATATTGTACGGTGAATCTAGAGGCACCGGATTTCGGACCAGAAACTCTTGGTGAATCAGGAAAAGTACCTGGTTAGTATCGAGGCACCGGTATCGTTTTTCGTATTTCTTGTATGCAGTTTGTTCGCATGGCGTTAAAGGTATCTGAAACAAACCTGAGACCTTCAGGTATTGATCCAATGAGGCTTCAGTGTTCTTGCCGATCGATATAAGAAATTCGTGCAATACTTCTGGCAAGGAATTATTTGCTGGATTCTCACGACTTTGCTTGTATAGTTCGAGTCGTCCTTCAAAGTAACTCATTGCTTGGCTGGGGCTTCCAAATGGCTCATCCTGAGAATGAGATCTAGGTTGTGGAGTTGAGGTCATTTTTATTTCGGTATAATGTCGAAAACAGTCAACGTTGGAAGTAGAAGTGAAGGGCGGGATATATAGTAATAACAGAGCTTTCGAGGGAAGGATCTTCAAAGATAGAGAGTGGCTTTAATGTGTCTATATCAGAACAAAAGAATCTATATTACCCAGGAATTTGCGAGACATTTAAAGAATTTGCCTACGACAAGACTTAGAGCCCAATGTCGGGGAACCAAACTGATACGCCCATTTTTCTCGCAAGCAGACAGTCGGTATAACAAAGTAGTTGTCAAAGACAGGGATTATTCTGATTTTTCACTGATGGTGTGAAGAAAAACAAGGGTTATCAGATAAATCGGTCGACATTCCACGATCACCATTCGCTACTATGATCCTCACCCGGGTTATAGACATGCAAGCCAGAGAATGACATGCTTTGGGCCCCAAGAGCCAACCCCAAGTACAATCAGATTTTGGGAACCGGTTCATGGAAACATGAGGGGGCGTTGCATGTCTAGTGCTGACATTAAGAGTCCTGATTTGCTAATAGAGGCTGCACGGCGTCATTTACGTGCCCAGACCGGCTATTCCCGCTTTTCACTCCAGAGCCCTGTGGATAAGACTGAGGAGATGAGGTATTTTTGCGTAGATGTGATAGATCCATTTATATCTATATACCTTATTTAATAGCTTAATTTGAGGTTGTTTATCAATCAGTACTAGAATGAGTCAGAACATGGTTGAACTTCATCATTCCGAGGCGGGCCAGAAAGATAATGTACTTGAGACTCAAGATCATGGCCCCCTATAGGTAGATCCGATCTCGATCTGCGGAGTGATACTGAAACTTGGAATATGCCGAGCCCGGACCCATTGCGTGTGCCACGCGACTCGTTCTCGCATCGTTATGTCCAATGACTTCGTGCTTGCATGAGGCTAAGGGCTCATGGAGCCCTACAAGACCCTTGTATCTCGTTGGGCGGGCTTCTGGTACCCACGGACGTTTGTAAATGCCTTTTTGCGCCTGAGTGTTGCTTTATAGATGATTCTGATAGGTTGATCATCAGGGTTTGATTTACGGCACTTGCATTCATCTGGCAGCAAGGTGTGTCAAGATCAATCATGAGTGGCTCATGGCGAGATGAAAAATTTTCTCGTGCAGGATAACAAATGCACTATCTATACTATCCTTGGGGCTGGCCTATGAATAGGTACATCCCATGTGAGATGTTGAAATGTTTCATGCAGCTCTTGTCAAAGACAGTGATAATCGTTATGTTGCTCTAGAAGAGCCGCGTACACCGCCCTGTATCATTCTTGGAAAGAGATTGATGATATTTGCTCTTCATATATCATTGGTACATGTGGTCCCAATCACTGTATATTAAGGCTCTTATATCTGGATGGTTGTTGGGCCGCGTACACCGCTCTGTATCATTCTTGGAAAGAGATTGATGATGTTTTCCCTTCATATGTCATTGGTACATGTGGTCCCAATCGCTGTATATGGAGGCTCTTATATTTGGATGGTTGTTGGGCCTAGGTCGCTCCTCGGGCGTTTGGATCATAATCACTTGTTCTAGAAAGCATCGATGAAGATGACATACCTGTCTGGGCTATCTGGACATTCCCTTCTTTTCACCGCTAGATAAAGACATTACTAGAACACGCCTTCAAACCCATATATCTCTCATTCTCTGGAGCTGGCACATTGGGCCTTCATGGGAATTCTTCTCCCTTGCCCCCACCCCAATCAAACCGCACTACAAAAAATTTGAATGGTACTATTAACAGCGGTAACAGGATATGACCATCATTTGATCTGTTTTTATATTTAGATTGAAAGGTTGCTTGTGATCTGATGCCAAGTCATCAACTTGAATCTACTATGTACTATTAGGGTTACAGTTCTGCCCGAGGTGTTGGGCCATGGATCTTTGGTTGGCACTTCACACTACTAGTACTGCAATGATATATTCTAGTAAAACTTTTTATATTGACATCAGTGATGAATTGACGCGAAGGCTTAGGTAGTCTTTGTGATATTATACTCAATCTTAACACTTATAAACTACTACCATATCACATGCGCTGGTAGGTATTACCCGAGAGGAAGTGATATCATATATATTTAGCTTCAATCCTGGGGCTTACAAACCTAGACTGACACCACCTGAGTACTTTCATTGGAGATACTAAAGTAAGAATAAGAATCCTCTTATCCGGCAAGACATGATATTAATCCAATAAATCATCGTTCATTTAAAATGGATTTTCTTTTCTTTGAATTATGGTGCTGAAAGTTTGGTACAAACAAGCCGATGCATTCGGAGTAGTGAAGTAGGGCTACAATGCGGCTCAGCAATAGCCTTACATGATATGCCTAAGGTTCATGTCATCCGACCTTACAGTTTCATACATAATTATACAATTTATGTATGCATATTTTCCTGCCTTTTATCGTCTGTTTGCTCAAGGGATACGAAGTATATTATGTTGCATTCATAGGTAAGCGTACAAAAGTTCAATGAGTAATTTGACTTTTCTTGGCATCACGTTTGATTTCTATTTCAGGGACCGAGCTACGATTGTCTTCCAAATAGTAGCAAGTACATACAAAGAACAAAGTACAAGACAGAGTACACAGCCGAGGGTGATAGCATACTCCACAATAAACATTCGGTGCCCTATAAGAGTTCCCACATCAATGATCTTTCTCATGTAGTATCCATCTCCTCTTATTCCAAATCAGCTACGCCACCTCATACAGTGGCAAGGTGAGACAAAGCGAGGCAACCCAAAAGTACGAGAGTGGGGGGTCTGGTGGCGCAGGAATCTTGATTTCCAGTTCTCTGACCCGGTAACTTGGAGCGATGACAAAGAAACATTTATCAGTTGATAGTATCTGTACCTATCAGTACCAGCGTTAATGATTTGTACGTATCATGTTTGCAGCGGATATATGAGCAGATAGAAATCACGGTCGGTCGGGGGTGATAAGAATCTCATCCGACAGAAAAACGACTGTCATACAAGCCAAGATCACCAGATAGATACAAGTACAATGCTGCGGGTATACCGGTCAGTACGGAGGGCGATTCGTAGATGGAGTAGTATTGAGTAAATAGGCCCTGCCCTTGTATCGCACCGCAATCTGACATTCCGCAAAGGGACCTCTCCGTTTCCTTCATGATCTAGTTGGAGATGAGACAAACAATGAGAACCACCTGGACAGCAGGTACCATGCGGCCAGTAAGGATAAACGCCCGCTATGATATTTTCCTGAATCTCCCTTTGATGCGCATGGAGATGGAGCAAGGATAAAAAGAGACAAATAAATGGAAATGAACAATTTCACAGGAAACATACGCTCCAGATGATAAGAAGAGGATACGGGTCATGTACATAAGTGAAGAAGCAAGGTATGAATGAATGGAAGGGGAGGCATTTAGGAGATAAAGAAAAGGAAAAATCACAGGCCTAATCCTTCGTGATGGTTCATTTCTTGGTTGTTGGGATCTTGATCCCGGGCCCAAGGCGACATAGTCTGATGGAGGGTTTTCTGGAGTCCTTCTAGACGAGTTTGAAATGTGTCGAGGACATCCATACGGCCCCATTCGTCGTTTGGTGTGACGACTTCACCTGGAGCGTCGACGTCTTCTCGGTGAGTTTGAACTGGAGGGGCTGCTGGGGGCGAGTTCGTGACAGCTGGATGATATACAGGTGTGTGGATTGGGTGGATAGATGAGTGAGCAGATTGATGGAGCATAGGGAGAACGGTTGGGTGATGGATTGGATGAGAGAGTTCAGCAGGATGATAGACTGGGCGGACTTGTTGATTGGGATGCGGATGTGGATGCTGGTGCGGGTGCGGGTGCGAGTGCGAGCGTACGCTCATGGGATACTGCTCATCATCCATGACTAGATCAGGGATCGTCGCGATGTTGTTGGGATCTATCAAGATGGTTAGCTGTGTTCTGATGGACTCTCTGGTCTTCTTTGATAAGCCTGAGTTGGGTTGGGACGAGGATAATACCATAATTCAACGGATAGGGAGGAGTCTCCCTCGTCGGCGATTGAATGTCTTGTGGCGAGACAGGCGTTGCTGCTTCTTCCTCGGGCTCTGGTGTATAACACGACATATCTGACGGGGTCTCTATTGCTAGTTGCATGAGTAAGGATGGCTTATGGAGCATAGACGATGCCGTGGGCGCTTCTTTCAACGACCTACTTGGCTCGGGACTTTGCAGTTCAGCATCTTTATCTCGAGGAGTGGCCCAATCACCTGGATGGCGGCGTACAAAGCGAGTGATGCGTTTCTTGTCAACTACCTGACCAGCTCGTCGAAAAGCCGTCGCTTTGCCACGGGCGGCTCGCTTTTGCTTTTTGCGAAGCATGACTTGAATCTCCGCAGCTTTAATATTCTTGCGGACATTCCAGGAAGCCAGTCGATCTTTGTATTGTTTTTCTCTGGAGAGAGTTAGGCGAGTTTGCTTTTGGTTGTGTGGGTTATAGAAACAACAGAAAGCAAGAAAGCAACAACAACAACAACAACAAATTAACAGGAATTCGGGGTTAAAATTAAGGAAATAAGGTGTAATACGAGGCGAAAAATTTATATTCTTTCTCCATGACGTTTTTCACATCTCTCAATTTTAGCTGATCGCTGCGATACAGTTGTTCGATGACCTCGCGATACTGTTGCCAATCATCGGATCGGCGGGGTCGGAACAAGCCGGTCGATGATCCAGTCGAATTCGAGGGCGATTGAGACTGAGATTGAGGTTGGGTTTGGGGTGAAAGAGTCATTGCTGGAGTGGGATATTGTTCCATAACTAGATGAAGAGCGCACGGCTCATCCGAGGCCGTTATAAGAGGGGGAAAATGGAGATAAATAATAGAAGCCAAGGAAGGGAGGGACTATTCTCAAGGCGATGAGGGAGAATAGAACCGGATCTGTAGGTTTTATTATATAGAAAAGAGAAAAATGAAAAATGAAAAAGCAGAAAGAAAAATAAATAGATGAAACAAGCGACGAAAAAAAAAGGGCAGATATAGGAAAGGATAGGAAAGAGGGAAAAAAAGCGAATATCAGAAATATAAAATAAAATCGCATCAAAATGAAGAAGAATGCGATCACCAGGCAACTTCTCAGATCAGGGCCGGGGCCAAGGAATCTCTCGACTACTCTTTGCGGCGCGCCGCATCAGCGCGGACGCACGACCCCCTGCTTCCCCGGCCAAATCAGAATGGGCGCTGGTGCTCTGGCGTGGGGATCCATCCAGGTGCAGGCACTTGTCAGTGTCATGATCGCCAACGGCGACAGGTGCGTTAATCATACTGGTGGGCGATGATCTCCGAGGGTCGGGATTTGGAATGAAGACGGGGATGGAATATCATGGTCTAGATTTTTTAATAGAGGAAACTTTGAAGAAGATGACAGGGTTTAACATTGATAATCCAGTTATAGACCTCAATCATTGGGTGTAAATAATACTCCAAAAACAAGAATTAATTATAATCATAATAATAATAATAATAATAAACAACCGATTTGTCTCCAAGTGGAGCTGAGCATCGCGTACTTTTGCTCGGGGCTACTGTACAGCCTAACCGAACTATTACATGCAGCGCACTGGCCGCAAATTGGATGCATTTTCCGCTGCCTTTTTTACTTTTCTCGCTGGTGGGTTTTATCCATTCGTATGATTGTTATTATTATTCTCTTCTTTTTCTCTAGTTTCTAGCTGAAAAAGGCTCTGCGGCTTACTTTGCAGCCATCCGATTAGCTGTAACAAAAAAAAAAACTGGGGAACTTGCCAGATATACATACGCCATAAATCGACTCGATCATAGATTTTATTTTCTCTCTTATTTTCTTTCTTTCCTTGCTATTCATGCGGTTAGAATCTTATTAGATCGTGGCCACGTAGTAGTTATATCCACTGATTCATGCGGATCCTTCATTATCATCCCAGGTTGTCCCTTTAGTCCTCTAGTCCGTCCTCTAGTCCCTTAATTAGGGGGGGGGGGGGTCCAGCCCGTGCGACCCGGGAACGGGCCGAAACCTCTTTCTTCCCTGACAGCTCTTTCACTCTTTGTTCTGGTTCTGCTTCTTCCAAACACTAGGAGACCCAAGACTATGGTTCTGTAAAAAGCCACTAGAAGAAGGAGAAGAGGAGACAATAAGACGGTGAGGGGGATTGAAATTTTTCATTTTTTCATTTCTTACACCTTTATTCTATTTTTACAAAAGTTTTCTCTTCAAAAAGGCAGCCTGGGAGAAGAAGTTCAATTTTTGTTTCTATCCCTCGTGTGCGCGATGCAAGGGTGGAGAGATGGACCGTTAGAACATGCCTCGCCGTTGAGAGACAAGTGTCATCCCCAGAATGTCACTAAAAAAGAATTTAAAACTTTGAAAATAACTTTCGAACAAAGGGGGCATTTTCTTTTTGCATCTGCATTCGCCCCTGAATGGTATACTGCACCTCCATTATACATTCTACCGCTCTGGGATGCGAACCTAGACGCCATCCCATCACTATGGCATCTTACTAATAATTCTTTGTGTATACTCGATAAATTCTATATTTACCATGTAAATCCCTTTTTGGTTATTCAAACCGCATGCGCTTTGGTCTCTGTTTTTATTTGTGGACTTGGTACTTCTACGGGATACGTACCCAGCGACTAGGGAGCGACTGGGGAGCCCTTAGCCGGCCGAAACTCAGGCCTCTTTGCGGGTCAGCTGCGTATACGCAACATTACTTACGTCAAAGCTTGTAAAAACGCTGGAGAAGAAAGAAGAAGTGCGAAACGAGTACTGTAAAGGAGTTAGAAAAGAAAATAATTATGCAAAAAATTAAAAATTAAAAATTCCGATAAAAGTACTACGTGCGGAGCAAAACAATAATCATCATAGCCACATCACGATTTCATTAATCATAATAATTATTAAAATATTATAGCGATTGAAGTCCACGTAGGGGAAAGTCTAAAGAGCTATCCCGGTTCTGTAACGCCCGCGTGTATGGAGTACATAAGGTGATCCTCCGGGTGGTTCATCATACACCCCAAGCTCCACTTGGGTCGAGGTACTTTTCCTTACAAGGAGCAACATGCACTAGCCCGGATCCCAACGCTCCAGAACGCACGGGGCAAGGGAGAGATCAGTGTGTTAGGTGGCAAGGCATTGAAGCTTGCAGTGATCGACACGCTCGGGGGCTAGCATAGTGGTCCCCGATCACGACTCCGTAAGCAATAAAAGATAAGGTCCAAAGAGAGGGGGTACAATCCTCGTACTTTTCACCTTTTACACCTTTCCCCTTCTAGTGGCAAGAATGAGGCATAAGTACGAAGTACAACACAGGGGGGCTACTGAGATGATCGGGCACCCGTCCCTACTGCGTGCACGCTCCGGAGGCTAGTACTTGAAGCGGTATTGATCGGAGAGTCGGTGCTAAATTGCGGGGCCGCAGTCTTGGGGAATTTGAGTCTGTCCTTTTTTTTTTTCTCTTTTCCTTTTTTCTTTTTTGAGTTTCTGTCGGCTTGCCCTTTAAGGGACTGTACAATGACGCCCCCCTTGTGGAACGACCCTCCTGAGATATGGCAGAAAACGGCAAGAGAAGGGATGTCCCGCGTGGAGTTGGGTCCACATTACACACTGAATCAACTTGCGGAGATATCTACCGTGCTCGACGTTATAGGTCCACAGACCATCGTTCACCGGGTCGGATCGCCTGCAGGTACTAGGATGTAGCGCGTAGAACGGATAGCGAGTGAGTCTGTGGCGGCCAGAAGGACCATCCTCCTACAGAGCAGCGTATCGGAAACATGATCCTTCTTCCCCTTTCCTTTTTTCCTCCGGTGGTTCCAGTCCATATTGAAATGGAAGGGCTTCCGAATTCCACGAATCCAGGTAAGAGGGACGGGCTCAGGCTGCATCCATCCGGGGGGATAGCAGGTGAAAGGAGATTGGTGATTCCTGCCTCGTCGATCGAACTTGGCCCAATAGGATTCGGAAAAGGCTGCGTGAGATGGATGCTGCACAAGGGCGCTCAGCCCAAGCCAAGTTTATTGACAAAAGTACCGCGGTGGCCTCCGTAGTAGGGATCCGTGCATCACAGGGGGGAACATGAGAGCAAAACGGGACAAGGAAAAATGAAATAGAATAGAAGGAAGAAATCAAAATCAAAAGAAACAAAGAACCCCCAGTCGCTTAGCGCCAAGTGAGGCTGTGAGAAAATTTCTCGCTGCATGATCCCTGCGATCTAAAGTTCCAGACTCTAGTAGTTGTTCAGGGTTGATTTTTGGCGGGGGTCTGCCGAGCCTGATCAGCAGCTGCCACAGCTGCAGCTGCCACAGCAGAATTATTGGATCCTGCGCTGGCAACATTGCTTGCATGTGCCAACAAGAACTTGCAGCACGTCAGTGTATATTTGCAGGCACGAGTCCAGGTTTCATCATTCTGATTAAATCCAAGCTTGATACTGGCGTCACCAATACGATCTCGCTGGATTTCATAGGGCAGCCTTAGTCCTGGGGCTGTGGCCCCAGTCTGGCCCCGGCGAGGCGATGCGACTGGAGCAGGGGTTGATTCGACGAACTGCCCCAGCTGGCGCAGACACTCTAAGAACGCCACCATGCCCGAATCAAAGCGACGGTGCAGCCAGGGGAGATTGAGAGGTAGATCTCCAGACGAGAATAGGTCATACTGTTCAATCTTGGGCTGCGCTCGTTCAGTCGGAGCCTGCCTACCTGAATGAACGGGATACTCGATCTTGTCGATCCGAGAGGTGGACCCAAGAGGTTTCAGCCGATAACCCTGAAATTGAAACCCAAGGCGCTCTGCAATCGTAGCTAAGAGTAGACAGGTCTGACCCCAAGCCGCGTTGATTTCGGGCCACTCGACCGAAGGATTAGCTAGACGGCCTAGCCGCAAGCCGTTGATCGTCCCAAAATATCCATCATGGCCGATGCAAAACGCGTCATTGTAGACATTTGTCCGTTGCAGCCGTTCTAGCTGCTGCGAGTCGTGGTCGTAGCGCATATTCAATGCGTCTCGTTCGGTTTGAAATTCTGCTAATGTCAGAGTAAAGCCGTTACGAGCTCTCCAAAACGCTTGTTCTTCCTCGTCAAGTTGTTGTGATTCTTCTTCCAGACCAGCGATTTCTTTGTCTAGATCGGACTTTTCTCGCTCCAAGGCCTCTAGTTCTGCGAATGCCTCTTTTTCAGCTTCAAGGCTTTCTTTCAAACTTTTATCTGCTGCTTCTAGTTCCTCCGTTGTTGGGACTGTCGAATTCAGGCTTCTTAGGAAAGAGATATAGGCATCACGCTCCTTAGTAGCTCCTGCGAGCCGTTTCTGCATCGCTTCTACCAGCATATCCGTACATTCTACACAGATCGGGTGGTCGATATCCGAGCGTGCTGAAACGATTTCAAAAAGCCGAGTAGTTCGTTCGATTTGGCTGGAATATGACCCTTCATCCTGAGTATTCTCCTGACTCTGTCCGGTAATGTTTTGTTTGGGACGAGTCGGTAGGCTCTCCACGGGGGGAGGTACAAATTGCGATTCTGTAAGCATCACGAACGACATATTTCCGCTGTCGCCTCGAGGTAAGCCCGGTGGATGGCCATGGTTCCCCGATCGGGGGCCAGGAATCGACCTCCTATAAACCGGCGTTGTAGCATTCGTGGAGGCGCGATCGTAGAGTTCCCGGCGGTCCGAAGGGTAGGTTATTTTGGTTGCGGGCGATCCAGTGCCATGTCCAGGTAGTGTTCTGCCTGTGGAGTCTATTCGGAGCTTGGATTAGAATCAATATGTAACTTTGCGGGGGGAGGCGGAGCAAGCTTACTGGTGAGTAGCTCAAACGCCGCTGGGTTGAGCTGTTCGAGAGAATTGTCTAGCTTTAACGGTGTCCTGCATTTTTGGCAATACATCGTGTGTGGAGAGGACGATCAGTTCATTCTTGGTGTTGGAGATGGGATGTGGGGGAGGGTGAAGTTGGAGCTGCGGTTGCCGAACGTCATGTTCGTTTGTTTTTGAACTTTCGCGCTCCGCTGTTTGCGCGCTTACACACCAACATTCTCGCCCTCTAAATGACAGACAGCATCACCTTCTCATAAGGCTTGTAATGGGCTCTCCTATTCGCCCCGAGGTCTTCTACTATCCAGACATGCCATCCTAAGCTTGATCCTAAGCTTAAAGGCGTGCATCAAATCCGACCGCGTTGATCCGCGCGCGTTTCCCTCACGTCGGGAAATTCTACGATATCGCCAAAAATAAAGCCCCTTCTATGTACGACACTATGGAACGACCCTTGAAGCGCCCGCGTCTCTCCTTGACACCAGACCCTCTTGAACAAAATGAAGCGGAAGGAAAGCAGGGCGAGGAGGAGATACTGGAGGAGTGGGATCTACAGGCTGCGCGCACTCAAAATGACATGCGACTCAAATCAATATTCGAGGGAATTTTCTCAAAATACGGAAAGGACTTTACGGATATCGGCGATGAGATTGATCTACAAACTGGAAACATTGTGGTTGACAATGGCCACTTATCGGGCATGCGCAAAGAAGACGACGCCGGAGAGACAGCAGACGCATGGTTCCACGAAGCTGCCTTATCAGAGGGAGATACAGATCAGGAGAATGGGACACATGAAGGTCAAGAGACGATCATGAAGCGTGACATACCAGAATACTCATTGGGTCCGGCCACTGAGGATGAGGCAGCCAAGTCACCCTTGAACAACGCATTGGTGGATTATGGCCCTGATTTACAAAAGGACGTCGAAAAACCTGTTGTGAAGTCACAACCCGCTTCAGATCCATTTTACAAAGATACCGGGCCAGCGGACCCTGTTTGGCAAGCCCCTGAATTGCCAGCTATCTTCTCCACACCCACTGCTGAAACAAGACGGAAAGGAGTTTCCCCGAAGCTTCCCAATATCACACGGGAAGCATCTCCACCGGGTTCTGGATCGCTTTGGAGCCTGCCTCGAGTGAGGCGTCCGCGTACCGAAGGCAAAGCGAAAGCCACACCGAGTAAACGCCGGCCCCGGGCGAAGCGAAAGTATCATTCCAGCCCTATGCTGCACGACTGGTCATTTGCAGCCACACCAGATGGAGACGAATCAGACGACCCGCTACAAGAATTCGAACCTTCGCCTTCGCCTTCTTTGCTGAAACGAAAAGGAAGTGCAAAGGTTAAACATGGAAGGAGTATTCTGCCGCCCGCTTGTACAGACTCACCCCTATCTCGCCAACCATTTTTCGATACACAGCCACTCAAGGACCAATCGGCTCCCGAAGCTGAAGCTCATCCAGCAGAAACACAAGAACCGACCGCAGAGCGAGAAGAAACACGTCATTTGGAATTCGAAGACGACTCTAATTTATCTAATTTACACGAAAATGATTCATATGCAACTCCCAACACCCCGCTCATTATCGAATCATCGCCATCGGAAAAGTCACCCGTGAAATCACCTCGAGGCTTGACGCCCGACGAAGCCAAGCTCATAGTTTGCATGAGACACCTGCAAAAGAAAAAATGGCAGGAAATTCATGACCATATACCTACTCGGACTAGAGCGAGTATCTACCAGTGGAATACACACCATTGGGCCGACTGCCGCGAATGTCCACCTCCTCTTTCAGCTCCGTGGAGTCAGGCTGAGTCGGAGATTCTAGAACAGCTAAAAGACGGCACCGATCTTTCATGGCTTGATTTCCAAAAAGAATTCCCCGATCGCACTAAAGCCGAAATAGAGTTTGAATTGCTGCGACTCTGGGTTGGAGATGAGGTTTGGTTTGGCGAAGGGTACCGTGCACCCGAGCAGACCGCCCACCAAGAAGAAGAAGAAGAAGAAGAAGTCAAGAATGAGCCAGCGGCTGGGCCAGAGGATAGCGAGAAGGAAGAAGAGGCTGTATCAGAAGAGAGTGATGCGTCACCTGAACCAGTCCATCCTAAACTCCCCGAAGGAATCAGTACTCCCGTGGGAAGAAAACGTCTTCGAATATTTGAGGATCTCATGGATGATGATGACGATGATGAAGACCCTCTCGCTTCATCGCCCTCCAAGCTGTCTGCCATCTTTCTTGATAGTCCAAATATCAATCGACAGGGATCCAGGACGCCAAGGGGACCATCTCCAGCAAAACGTTTGAAATTCACAACATGATAGGCTCAAATAATAATGGCAACTTGAATCAAAACAACGTTGAACATTTCTCTACATATTGTCGTATAAGTAGCATTTTAAATAGGCTGGTATCGCTGTTATTGAAAATCCTCGTCGCGTGCGTTTAAGACATCGCTCAACTTGGTGTCAACGGCACCTCCAACATCCCCAGCCTTAGCCCAGAATCTAGATAGATGTCGTGACCCCGAGTCTGACAGCATCGTCACAATGCGATGACCAGGACCAAGCTTCTGCGCCGTTTTCACAGCCGCGAAGCAATTGACAGCGCTGCTACTGCCAGCGAAAATTCCATCTTTCTCAACGAGCCAGCGAGCCATCGCCAGTGCTTGAGCATCTGTTACACGGACCGCATCGTCGATAAGTTCTTTGCCAGCTTCAAAATTGGCAGTGACGCGATTGACGCCAATGCCTTCGACAATAGTATCCACCTGACGTCTACGGCGTGTACCCTCTCTCTCCTTCACATCAAACATAACACCGTATCGGACGCGGTTATATAGCCCGCTGCCCTGTGGATCCGCTAGAACGACCGTCAAGTCCGGCAATAAGGGCTTGAGATACCGCGCAACGCCTGAGATAGTTCCGCCTGTACCTGCGCCTGCCACGAATGCATCTATCTTGCCGTTGCATTGAGCGTAGATCTCTGGTCCACTGCCGTCATAGTGAGCACGCCAATTAGCTTCGTTTTCGAATTGGTCCGCGAAAAATCCGCGGCCTCGTGCCATGCGCTCTGATGGCTCGACCTCGCCATCCTCTGTTGCGACTGGAGTTGATCCTGTATGAGCAGCTGCTAGGGCACGAGCACGGTTTATAAAGTTTTCTTTCTCAACTATAGGTGCTGGAGGCACACGATCAACAATTGCGCCTAATTTCAGGAGAAGATTCGACTTCTCAATTGCCTGGTCCGAGGGCAAACAGCTAGTTTCGTTGTAAGTCGGTGTTCACTAATCCTGATAGGAGATTGATATCAGGACACTTACATGTGTGCCAAATATCCTTTTGCCCGCGCCAGGCTTGCTAATGAGATACCTGTTGATCCTGATGTACCTTCATAAATTGTATCGCCAGAATAGGGCGTTAAGATGCCTTCTTCCTCGGCCTATCAAATAATTAGCTTTAATGCCTCTTTATAAGGCACCATCGCATCGCTCAACATACGAGTTCAATCATGCTTAAAGCAACACGATCTTTGGAGCTTTGTCCAGCGCCATTCAGGAACTGTAGAATGCGTTAGTTGGATGGGATCCTTCCATTTCAAAATGGGGCGTAGGGACTCGTGCCTCTGCCTTAGCTAGGATCTCACATCCTGTCTCATCTGATAGAGATTTTATTCTAAAAAGATGCGTGTTTCCAATGCATCCCTCAATTCCCTCCACGATCTCCGGGGGTCCTGAATGAGCAACAAGCGCATCGGATTGTGGCTTTGGCTTCGCTGACTTTTCATTGCGCCGCGAATCCAATATATCTTTGTATGCTATGGTCAAACAGACCCCGGCAACGAATGCCGTGCCAACATAAATAGCCGATCGATCCGGCATCGTTGGCAATGGCCCCGTTGCACTCTCTATTCTGATATCGATGATGGTGGGTTCAACAAACTGGAGAAGCCGTGGAGGCGCTTGGGCCAACTTCTCAGGCAATTTGGGATATCAGAGTCAAGGACAACAATTTGACAGAGGAGGATTGTTCATGGAGTTAATAATCCACAGGTGTTGCGAAATATGAAATCTCATTAAATAATAAATATAGAGGCAGAATATAGACTCAGACCAATGATTGACCTCGTAATCAGTAACTGCATGTATCATGTCGAGCTCGGCACGTGCCTTGATGCCTGAGGCTGAATTACGATATCACCACATCGAACTTGAGCTTTCTCCGCGACATCTCGAGCTCCCCATATTACGCATCATGGACTCCCCTGTCCTCACCCAGCTTTTCCGCCAACTTTTTCGGCACCCAGCCTGTCAACCTATCCGCCGATCACCCACATTACCTCGTGCGCAAATTCGATCATTTCTTACGCGACGGACGCCCACCAAGCGCAAAGCACAAGATGATGGCATGCTCTGGACAAAACGGGGAGACATCTCGAAGAACATTGATGAAGAATACCTCTCATATCCAACAGTGACTGCGCGGGAACTGCGCAGTCGGCGTGAACGGCCTCGGCAGGTGAAAATGTTAACCCGCGAGTTCATTGATGGTAGGTTGCGAACCGCTCAAGCTTGATGGTCTTCATCCTCTAACTTTATGCCTCCAGATAGTTTGTACAACCCCCATTACGGCTACTTCTCGAAGCACGCAACTATTTTCACTCCCGGCGAGCCCTTCGACTTTAGTAGTATTGAGGACGGGCCGGCTTTCCACCGCATGTTAGGCGAACGATATGTTGAATTCGAAGACCGGCTCGACGAAATAAAACCCGACATTGCCCGTCAGCTTTGGCATACACCGACGGAATTATTCAAGCCGTACTATGGAGAGACTATTGCGCGATACCTTGTTTCGAACTACAAGCTCACCCTATACCCCTACCATGACCTGATTATCTACGAGATGGGCGCTGGTAATGGTACAATGATGTTGAACATCTTGGATTTCATCCGTGATACCGACTACGAGGTCTACCAGCGCACCAAGTTCAAAATCATTGAGATCTCGCCCGCTCTAGCAGATCTGCAGTACAAAAATCTCACAGACGCTCTCAACTCCCGAGGCCACCGGGACCGCGTCGAGATTATCAACCGATCAATCTTTGATTGGGACACATACGTTCATTCTCCATGCTTCTTCCTTGGTCTTGAGGTCTTCGACAACTTTGGTCATGACACTATTCGTTATGATAGCCAAACCGAGATGCCCCAGCAAGGTGGTGTTCTAATCGATGGCACTGGTGAATTCCACGAGTTCTACAATAACCAACTGGATCCCGTTGCTGCTCGATTCTTGCGTGTACGCCAGGCCGCTGCCCGTCGTCCCTTCCCCAGTCCCTTAGGCCCTCGATTCCTACGTGGTGTATGCCCTCCACCACCTTTCCGCAAGGCACATTCTCTACCTGAATATATCCCGACGCGACTTATGCAATTTTTCGATGTCCTAAACCAGTACTTCCCCGCGCATCGTCTTGTGGCGAGTGATTTCTCCTCGTTGCCCGATGCGGTACCTGGCTTGAATGCACCAGTCGTGCAGACACGGTACCAAAGGCAAACGGTACCGGTGTCTACACCCTTTGTAAGTACTTGATAGGTGGTTGTTCTTTATCTTTGACTCTTGCTAATCTATAACTCAAAAACAGGTTCACCAAGGCTACTTTGATATCTTCTTTCCCACTGACTTCAATGTCATTGAAGACGTTTATCGTGCCGTGACAGGGAAATTGACCCAGGTCATGAGCCATGAGGATTTTGTCAACCGCTGGGCTTATATCGAAGATACGGAGACAAGGAATGGCGAGAACCCGCTGTTGACCTGGTACAAGAATGCCAGCATGTTGATGACGGTGTAGATAGATACCTTTACAACTGATAATGTACAATATTTGCATAAGATGAACCAATTCCCCCAAAACCCCTCCTACTTAAAGTCTTAGCCATCACCGGTATCAAGTCATAATAACCTCGGAAGCTCAAAATATCTAATCCGGCATTGTTTACCCGTTTTAGTATCACACCCCCTCACTAGATAGCCAATGTCTGGCAACGCTTGGCGGCCTCTTTCCATTCTAGTACTCATCCTCTCGCCGCTTTTCACATTGGGCCCGAGTCCGTGCTGACAACTCCTCCTTAAGGCTGGGCCTGAGCGCCTTCATAAAAGCGGCGGCGGGCGAGACAGGAAGGCCCCACATGGATGCTATACCTATAGGCTATAGCACAGATCTTCGGATTGATAAGAGTGAGGGGAACCTTGAAGTTACATCCAAACTTCTATTGGCGCAGTTATGTTAAATGCCCATCTTGCCCCCGAACGATCTCCTTATCCACATTCAGATATCTCATCTCGACCGTATCCAAATACAATCTTCCAAAAAAACCTAACAATGACGTCTAGTACAGTTCCGCATTGGAAACCCGCCGTTCTAGAGAAAAGAGCAGCACAGCATGCTCTAATTCCGGTAGAATGGCGTCTTTCGGAATCATTTCTCTTGAATCCCCCTCTATCAAGTATTGATGCCATTCGCACTTGTGGAATTCTATCAGCCGACGAAGTAGCATGGACAGATATACCCGATATTCAATATCTAGTCACTCTCATTACCTCGCGCCAGGTGACAAGTCTACAGCTGACAACGGCCTTTTGCAAGCGCGCAGCGATTGCGCAGCAGCTTATTAACTGTCTAACGGAGACATGCTTTGATAAGGCTTTGAAGCGGGCCCAGGAGCTGGATGACCATCTTGCACGAACGGGAAAAACTATTGGACCTTTTCACGGGATTCCGGTTTCTATCAAAGATCGCTTTGATATCGAGGGTCTTGATACTACAGTTGGTATGGTTGCACTTTCACAGAATAACATTAAGTCTTATAGTGAATTCTTAGATCTAATATTTCTCATACTAGGTTGGATTGGTCTGATCAATAAGCCGGCAAAGTCCTCGAGTGAGATTGTACAACTGCTTGAGTCTATGGGAGCAATTCCCTATGTCAAGACGGCCGTTCCACAGGCTCTAATGGTATGATCTCTCAGTCCAAAGTTACTTGGTTACCTCTATAAGCTTCTTGTTAACTGGTTATTTCTTTCCATGTTAGATGGCCGATTCCTATAACAACGTCTTTGGACAGTCTTTCAATGCCTTCAACAACAAGCTCATCTCCGGTGGTAGTAGTGGAGGTGAAGGAGCCCTCGTCGGCTGTGGAGGAAGTGTTCTTGGGGTTGGCACAGACATCGGCGGCTCAATCCGGGTTCCCTCTGCATTGCAAGGCTTATATTCTATTTTCCCAACAACAGGGCGAGTTCCATGGGATTGCTCCTTGTAAGAAGACTACCTTTTTGATGAAAAGATAAGCACTGCATGAACATTTTGATTAACTCTCCTTCCAGTCTGCACCAACACTATCTCGTCCCACCTGTCGCTGGTCCCATGGCATCCTCTATAGCAACAACAGAATATTTCATGGAAAAGCTTCTAGCATCGAACCCATGGAATCTTGATCCATCTGCTATTCCTATTCCATGGAGAAAAGAACTCGCCACTCCGCCTACAGACCGAAAACTGACGCTTGGTGTTGTTTTCGACGATGGAGTTGTTAAACCGCAACCTCCTGTGGCGCGTGCATTGAATGAGACAGTTCGTGCATTGCGCACAGCTGGACACGAAGGTATGTGTTTGCGTATACTTGATCTATTTCTGGGTGGTCTAATAACTTGTTCAGTGGTCGAATGGGATACATCGCTCCATGTGCCGGCAACAGAGATGTGGAATAAGGCCGTGTTAGGCGAGGGAGGTGTCCATTGTCGGAAGCTGTGCGAGATAATCAATGAGCCTCTTATTGAGGGCATGCTCGTGGGAACAGAACAAGATATGCTAGGCTTCGAGGAACGAGAGAAGGTGAGCAAGTCCCCTTTCAGTAATTGTTAACAAGATACTGCATAAAGACGACCATGATGTCCATGACAAACAAACTAACTTTTTCATAGATCGAGGAAAAGAAATACGCCCTCTCAGCTGCCATGCTCAAGCAATGGCTTGATTCTGGCATAGATGCTCTCATCATGCCTGTTATCCCGTGGGTGGGCTATAGACCCAAAGAATGGGTTCAGAGTAATCAATGGGTCGGGTATACCGCGATGTGGAACTTATTCAATTACGCTTCCGCTACTGTGCCAGTTGCTAAAGCTGACCGGGCTCTTGATGGTATTGATGGTGGGAAGAATGACGAGTGGGAAAGTCATCAGGCTCGGAACAAATCCGATGCCTACAACCATTCGCAATGTGAGTATCAACGCAGTGATTTTGGACACCTGATATACTAATAAAGTGGTAACAGATGATATTGAGCTTGTGCATGGAATGCCCGTTTCATTGCAGATTGTTGGTGGGCGATTTGGCGAGGAGAAGGCGATCGCTGCTGCGAAGGTTGTGGATGGGTTGATGAACCCAACACCATTCCACCCGTTCAAATAGGTGCATGTTTTCCTACTAAAATCCCACAGTAAGAAAGTATAATGGTCTTAAATTGCCCATGAATTCTATTCGGGGAAGTTCGGCTTCTCATATAATAAACAAATGCAGCCAGGCCCCGCCGGCAAATAGTCTCTTTCCATTTCCTTTTCCAAAATAAACACAAGAATTCAAAAAGAATAGACATCAATTTTAAGAACATCATGTACCGGGGAATAAAACTATTAAAATTCAAATTCCTTGCGGAAAATGTTCACGTCCATGCCAGCAGTAACCTGGTCAGCCAGGTCACGTCGGCCCATCTGGCTGAAAACGCGACGGAGTGTGTCGTACAAGTTTGTGCTTTGGTTCTGGCTAATGTGTAGCATGCGCTCAAGACGTTCATCATCCAGTCCATCAGGGGCGTCACCACCACCGATAATCTCGCGGGCACGCTCGCGACCTTCTTGCTCGACCACGCGGTGCATAGACAAAGCGCCCAGAAGATGCTGTGCGGCTTCAGGGTAGCAACCGATGTTGATACAAGAGACACCGAGGTTGTAACGGGCACGAACGAAGTTAGGGTTGATGGTGAGAGCCTGCTCATAAGCTTCAATGGCCTCCTCGGAACGGCCAGAGTTGGCGAGAGTGGCACCGAGACGGTTCCAGAGTAGATGCAATTGTTCACGTTGGTTGGTAGTACCGGACTCGGTAGAAGCCAGGGCAGCGGAGAAACAGTCAACTGCCTTCTCGTACTCCTCGGCGCAATAAAACAATACACCCAAGCCGACTTGCACGTCGGGGTCCATCTGCGCACCTGACGGGGAGAGTTGTGCTGCTTGGATAAAAAGCTCTGTAACACGTTCATGCAAAAGCTGTCGATCTGTGAATCCGAGGTCTGCATCGCCAGAGATCTCCTGGGGGTCAATAATTGATGGGTATTTATTAGACAACCAGCGCTCCAGCGTCCGGTAGGCAGTAGAGTCGTAGCCTTCATTGGTGTATGAAACGGCCAGACCCATCAATGCGTCCAGGTTGCCGGGGTCGGTCTTGAGTGTCTGTTCTAGAGCCCGGATTGCAGGCAACTCCTTTTCATTTTGAGCTTGCGCTGAGCCTAACATTGTCCATGCTTGCACATGCTGCGGATCCTTCTGAACAGCAGCCTCAAAGGCAAGGGCCGCCAATGAGAGGTTACCTCCCTCTCGCATAATCTTGACACCCTCTTCGAACGGATTGGTCACTGACTGATACACATTATCTTCTTCAAACATGTAATCGCCCAGCGTGGGATCACGGAATCGTGTGTTCAGACTGTCAAAGCCTTCCCAGTCACCCCCGTCACCCACATGAATACTATCTGTCACCTCAAAATCGTCCGCCAGTTTTCTGCTCGCCGCAGTCTCAGCTTCTGCTCGCTGCCACACGGACTCAAAGGCATCATTGGAGGTGGGGACTGACCTGTCCAACTCATTCAACTCCGCCTCCATAGCTGCATTAGCTTCCTCGTCCGTCTGAGTTTCATTCCCAACCGTATCCATCTCAGCAAACTGTGCCTCCCAGTTCTCGTCATCCAACTCCACCATTCGGCCCTTGCCCTTGTCTTGTGTCGTACCTTCCATGGGCTGCTGCTGCTGCATCGGACCACCCATACCACCCATGGGCCGCATCATTCCCATTCCGCCCATTCCATTGTACATTCCTCCCATTCCCATCGGTTGCTGATACCCCGACATCATGGGTTGCTGCGCTGCGGTAGCGGGACTGGAAGTTTGCGGCATGCCCATGCGATTCTGCTGCTGGAAGCGGGCAAATTCCGCCTGCGAGAACCCAGACCCATTGTTCATTTGTGCACCGGGGAAGGCGGCCTCCATGCGGGCTTGTTCACCGGGGTCGAACTCCGCCGCCCAACCGGGGGAGCCCGTGCGGGGCGAGGCAGTCTGGAAATTCTCGAGCTCGCGGCGCATATGCTCCATGGCGAAGGGTTGTGGGGAAGGTCCATTTAATTGTTCTCCTGGTTGCTGCATAAATTCATTCATCATCTGAAGATCCCCGCAGGGGGGTACATGGTTAGTTGTCTTCGGGGGTTATGATCCCATTTCGGGAAACGGAAATCGACTGTTTCACACACGCACCTGGTCTTGTCCGCCCATCATACCATGAGATCGCATGCCTTCTTGCATTCCCGGTCCGCGGCCGACCAGCCGGTCTCGCTGTAAGGACTTGTCATCCTGGACATGTTTGGTAAACTGCGTGAGAGGGTTTCCCGCCGTGGAGCACTCCGCGCCACCGAGAAAGGACATGGTGATGTGGTGCGGGGTAGGTAGTAGAAGTAACGAGGGGGGGTATGAGAAAAATTAAGTAAAATATCACGAATAGGAAGTATATATTGCAACAATAATTGCAAGCACACGGATGCAATAAGAAAGGAGGGAATGGGGAAGACAATGCCCCAGATGTTGGCGTGGGGTTGATCGCTCACTAATTCAATGCGCTAACTCGCTTTCTCCGTCAGCCGAGGTTCCCCGGAGGTCACGTGGAGGGTGTCTCTATGCAAGTATATCACACTGAATCACCTTCGCATTAATTGGTTATACCCTTGAGAGTGTCAAAATAAGGTCAATATATCGTTTGGATATTTGTTTTCTTGCTGCTTCTTTTCGTTGCAAAGTTACGCCCAAATATGTCATTATTAATCAAGCCCGCTCCAGAACTGATACAGTATGTAGTAACCCCGCCCAAGATTCCTCGGGACTAGATAATTACCGACAGAGCCATGAAGCTAGCAATTCTAGATGAAGCTTATTGGAATACCGAAAGATATAAAAATTTGGTACTTTATACAGGCTGGCGTTTATGTACACACGTACATCACAGTGTTTAAACTTGAGGTCATTTTATTAGGATATCATGTGCTTCAAGTCATAACCAGCATCCGCAGACTTTAGTATTCAATAGTTCCAAGATCGCCAGCATAAGGCTTTCTTTTTACATGGCCAGTATAATTACTAGTAGGATGAGTGCATTCAAACATCCTTCTTAGCAAGCCGATGCATGAGAACAACAGTGACAGGCAAAATACAATCCCTCGCCTTCTCCCACTGCAGCCTCTCACACTCCGAAATATCATCTGGATGCATCAAATCAACATCAACAGTCTTCACCTTCAAAAGCCCATGTCGCTCATAAAATGGCACAGCTGATGGCGCTGCCTCAACCCAAATATCCAATCCCATCTCATCGGCCTTCTTGACACCCCATTCCATAAGTAGATTCCCAAGGCCCTTCCTCCGATACTGCGGTGCCGTGAACAAACTTCCAAGAGACATGTAGCCTTTAGTCCCCGGAAATTGGGCTCTAGCTTCTGCTTCTGCGGTTTTTAGGATGGTGAATGCCTGTTCCGCAAAGATACGGGCGCCTCCTTCCGGATGTCGACTTGCTAGAGATTCGATATCTTCTTCCATGGATTGCGATGTCGTTGTGGTTTCAAGTTCCACATGAAAGATCCATTCTGCGCCAGCGAGTATTTCCTCTTCTTGAAGTTTATTCTTTAGGTCCTCGCTAGTCTGTACGACTTTGAGCCATGTATTTTCGGTTGTAAGCTCTGCCTTGGCAGTTGTGGCTTGCTCGATATAGGCTTCTTGTATCTCTTTTGCTGTGTCTGATATGGCCTTTGCCCTGTTATTGTTTATGATGGGGCAGTAAAGGCGGAATATATTCTGAGGAGGGTTTTCGAAAGCATCCCGCTCTGCTGTGATTATTTTTAGGTATTCAGTCGGCTGCACTGTATCAAGTTTGAATGTCATGTTGAAGATTCAATGTTGTTTTGGAGCGTGATTATGATTCTCAAGGATTTAAATTGAACCTCATTCTGTTGAGGGGAAACTGGATTTATCCAGGCTTATCAAATGGATTATTTCCCCCGCTCATTCACTAATTTGTTGGCGGCAGGCGCGGTTGATGACGAGGATTTGGATCCGAACATCGATCGATCGGTCATGAGGCTGACATCTATTGGGTGCGGGTCTATTGCTTATTCAAACAAACCAGCTCAAGTGAACAGTGTAAGTCCGGAGAATTCCATAACCAATTTCAAAAATATTATACAGTCTATTATATGGTACATTGGGTATTGAGTATCACACTATACAGCCATGAAGGAGTCTGCCAATATGCTCCTCATCTTATTTCTCAAAAGCAAGTTGCCGCGATCTTAGCAGAAAGTCTTTTGTTAAGATCAGCCACCTTTTACCTATCAGCCAACTCTTTTTAATCCATCTCGCCATCCTCCGCTGGTCTCTCAGGGTGTCGTTCTGAATGTAACATGCCCACTTTCTTCAGGTTGGTAAATTCAACCACCATCTTTCGCCCATACGGCGACTTTCTTGCCAATATTTCCTTGCCTATCCGCGCAGCTTCAACGTCGAGGAACTCCACATGGGCAAAGCCGCGCAGCATGCCAGATCGCCTGTCGACGGGTACACGGATATCGAAAACGTTCGTTATGTCCGAGAAGAGGTCTTGTACGTCTCGGTCGGTCAATTCGTAGGGAATGCCCCCAAGGTAGACCGTGTTGGTAGCATCGTGTTCCTCTTGCAATGGCTTGATATTGTTGCGTGCGTATTGTAAGACAACTTGGCGGCCGCCAAGAACTTTCATATGTTGCTTTTCGACTGCTATTTTTGCTTCCTCGACACTTGAGAATTGGACGTATCCAAATCTAAACATGTAAGTCATTAGTATCGTAACGGTACGTAAGCGGAGTATATTCAATGCTGTTACGTACCCTTTACTTATTCCGCGATTGTCATGCACAATAGTCGTGCTGAGCACAGTTCCAAACTGCTCAAAATGGGCCCGTAAGTCCTCCGCAGCAAGATCGAAAAATAAATTCCCAACGTAGATGGTCTCATGAGGTACTTCGGTCCTGGGAGGCAGTAGCTTAGATGGTGTTGAAGGGGGTTTGGCGGAATTGGTCGCAGACTTAGAGTCCGTGGGTGGTGTAGTCGATTTCGACGATGGATCTCCGAAGTCTTTCGACTTTGATTTTAATTGTTCATCCAGAGCCCGAAGCCGTCCTGCCCTCTTGCCCACCGCACCTGACACATCTTTTTGTTGCTCTTCCTCTGCCGCTTTTGACCTTGCATACAGATCAAGGTAATCCACATCATCTTTTTCGGCTTCCGAGTGTATATTCTTATATGCTTCGATTTCCTCGGGCGTGAGCTCGTATTCTGGCTCAATGTACTTGTTGAACTGGGCTTTTGAGGGGATCGAGGAGTTGAAGTCTTGTTGTGGCGTTTTAGAGTGTTGATTCGTGGAGGATTTCCAACGGACGAGACGAGTGGGGATAAAGGGTGTTGGAGTAGAAAGAGTGGAAGCATGAAATCGAGGCGAGACAGTGCATTGTAATCGAGAGATTACAGTTGGATGTGACCCCGCTGACTTCAATAGCCGCGACGAGCTCCGGCGGAGGGAATGCCTGTGAATAAATTAGCTCCGCTGTCAGCGTTGCGATAGAGGATTGATTCCGCTCAACGCGTGGGTTGAACAGAAGTGAAACTACAACAAAGTCAGAGCGTTGTCATCTGTATCTAGCTTACATTTTGAGAATAAAACTTTTAAGCGGGAAGAGCCAGCCCAGCAAGCCCGATTTTCAACTGTATCTAAAGACAGAACCCGCGGAGTTGCGCGCATCGGAAAGTTCTAGGATACGATAAGGTCACGTGGCGATAACAGTACATATGGTAATACCAACTGGAAGCATATGCATGGACCCATGGCCAAAGCCTATATTGAATTACATTTATTTGTTTAGTTTTTACTTTCCTTCTTTTTTAAAAAAAGAAGGAAGTAAAGAGAGGAAGAGAGTTATTGAGGAGAGGAGTCCATTACTACTGAAATTTGATATATAGTACAGAGAATCAGCATTCCACCATTAAGATCTTCCCATGAAAACAGCCAATTGGCAACGAAGCTAGGGTACTTTTCTCAAAAAAAAAAGGCCTTCTGTCAAAGTCAAAAAATGCAAGTGGGGTAATAAGCAGAAAAAATCACCGATTCATTTTCAGGTCATCATAAAATCCGTGTGAGTAGAGAGACGCGATATTAGCAAAGGGCAAATCAGCAGAAACCCAGATCCAATCTCCAACGATCCGACGTAAACTTAAATTGATCCTTGATTTCGACCATTGCTGCTTGATTGTGACATTGGTGTGAATGCTGGCATGGAAGATCCGTTGCTCTCACTATTTGAAGATGGTGAGAACATACTTGGCATTTGCCCAGTACCGGCACCATTCGGCATTGGCGGTACTCCACTTGGTATCCTTGATGTGTCAAGTGGATTAGATGCTGAGGGCTGTGTCAGCCCATTAGGCTGGACAGTTTGACCAGTAGAGTCCATCATCGGCCAGAACTGATTTGAGGTGTCAAAGGTGGGGTTTTGAATGTATGTGTCCCAGGCATCCTAAAATGAGATTTATTAGCATCGAGGACTCTTTACGTATGCAAAACTTTTCTATAGAAGTCACTTACCCAATCAAGGTTAGCCTGCATGTCCGGCATCTGGCCGAACATGCTACTGAATGGCGAAAGAGGGCCGCTTGGCATTTCAGCCGGGGCCCCCGCGCCCATGCCCATACCCATGCCCATGCCCATCGCGCCGGCAGGCATCGGCGAGTCTGTCATCCTCATAGTAGGGTCTGAAAATGGGGATAGACCCGGGTTAATCGGGCTCATCCCGCTGCTCAGTAGACCTAATGTCATGGCAGCGCTCTGCTTCTCATCCTGGGGCTCAAACATGGCGTTCCCAGTGCCGGTTTCAAGGCCTGGAACGGTACTGCGCAATTTGGCAAGCATGACACCAAGAATGCTGGTAGCTTTCCACGCTTCCATGCTCTCGTCACGCATCTCATCCCAGATCTCTTTCGAGTGCTGGAGTGCTGCAGTCATCTCATCGCGACGCTCGCGACCCCAAGTATAGGCGTCATCAGATGGTCGGGACGCAGCTTGGTGCTGATATCCTTGGTACAAATCAAGAGATACGATTGTGGCCGCTAGCAGGAAGTCTGCGGAGCAGAGAGAGGTGACAAGGTTATGCCGGCCAGCAAGACGTCCATTCCGCGTTTCTGCGTGCATGTCCGATTGTGCTTTGAGCATATCCATAGCGGAGTCGATACATGTTCGTCGTGAATAAGTGAACCGTGGGTTCTCTCGTGCACGAACAAGGTATGGCCTATGGAGGACTATCTGCGCTTTGTGATAAACAGTGTAGGCAGAATGACGAGACATGATAAGTTGCACGGGGTCCAATTGACATTCTTCCATTGGGCGAACTCGCAAATGATCGGGGATTGACTCTCTAGCCTGTCGAAGCTCAGCATCAAGCTCCATTGTCTTGTCATATGAGCTATTCGAGGTTGACGAGGCGTGTTCATTGACTCGACCGAATACAAATACCAGGCGAGCTTTGGTAATCAAGTACGAGATCGGCGTTGGTTCGCTTAACTGGCGAGACTGTGGCAATTCCTTGCAATCTTCATCGAAGTCATCATCATAGAGGTTGTGTGGCAATTCCGTGTCAGTATCGGAAGCTCGAAGCATGCTCGGCATGCCGACCTGGAACGAAAACAACACATCTGACACTCGCACGAAAGACCATACACGGCGCCGCATTTCACCCTGAAAGGGGGTGATATTGGGAAAGACCTTCGAATCACGATGATATCCCATTCTCATGGCTAGACGGGCAATTACACCAGTCAAGACCCAAACAGATACGTCCGCTTCGCGGGTCTGTGAAAAGTCACCGTGTAAATGGAAAACAAGACATTCAATTAGATATGGATGTGGCTTTGTGTAGTCCGCTAGGCTGATACAATGCGCGACCGAGTTACGGAATGAACCAGCCATATCCATCGCCTTGCCCCTGAATTCAGGCGGCTCGTCTCGTTCTCGATGAAATGAAAGCATAGCCAATCTCATCATCGCAAATAGCATTGCAATCCAAACAAGCTCGGTTTGAGAGGGGTCCTCCCAATGCCTGTTGTATTGAGATTGGAACGTCGGTCCATGAAGAATATGTGTAGCTGGGTCGTAGCTGTTAAAGTATCGAGCGACCAGGAGATCAGTCGTGTATTTCGAGGGTAAAGAAGCCATGATCTCTGCGCGACTGAGAGGCTTCATCACTCCGAACAGCAAGGTAGACTCAGGAACATCAGTACGTGGGCGAGCTGCCCTTACCTTCTCTGCTTGTTCTTCGAGCTGCTTTTTATGTGTTGCGAAGAAATTCCGCACCTCTGAGATATCATTCAACACGGATGCCCAGTGGGCTTCACTGATGTAATAGGACTTATTATTGTCCACTTTCATCACACCAAAGGACTTTGTGACCTGTTCCGTATCACTCTCTTCCGCACCCTCAGGGATGTCCTCATCAAGATCAAGCTCGTTGGACAGTCCCGTTGAGCCCGCGCTACTCTCTCCAGATATCGCTGCCAAAGCGGCCGCCGGACCGGCAGCCTGGTTCCCATTTGTCATCAACGACAAAACCAGACCTTCTAATCGATCAATCCGATTTTGCATATCATCTGGGGATGTGGGCGTTGTCTGTTGTGGCAGGTTCTTCTTCCGAGCATTAGGTTGCGAATACGAACATGAGCTCGCATCTCCCCGTTTCACGCAGTTATCACATGGGTGTGTGCGATTACATTTCAATCTGAGTGATGGGCTTGCGATTAGCATCTATCATTTCTAAGGGGGTTTGTGAGCGGAGAGGGGTTGGGGGCCAGTATCTAGGCGGCTACTCACTTTCTATGGCGACAAGGAGCACATGATAGCGGAACTCGATTACGTTTGCGAATCACTCTGAATTCCGGCGAGTTCGCGCCTACGCTGGAGGAGGTGGATGGCGGTGTGGGCGTCATATTGTATTCACCAATGACACTGCTGCAAATTATGCCGGTGGAAATTTGGTATTTCGGGTGGGAATCCTTTGAGGCGCAAACAAGTAACCGAGCTGATGCACGGGTTCCCAGTGAGTATAGGGTCCTTTTGATTCTTCTAGGTGGCTTCTCTGCTCGGAAAGCGTCGAATTCTCCAGTATTCCTGAGGGCTTCACACCGGTTGCGTTTTCGAAAAGGAAAGGGAGAGATATAGGAGGAATACGCAGTGTTTCCCTTCACGTCTCGCGGCGAAAGACGGGGGGTCTGTAAGCGCCTTTTCTGTCTGCCTGGTCCCTGGTATTCACGATTCAATAGTCCCGCGCTATTTGTAGGGTGACTTTACTTTGATCGCACGGTGGAAGATGCGCAAAAACACCCAAAGCCCGATTGAGATATGCGCAGTTGGTTGACACGAAATTTGGCTGATCTGGGATGCTGAATGACACCGTCGATTGGGCGAAGTAGGCTAAAAAGGCTGTGGGCGAAGCTCCAGAGTGTCGCAAGAGGGGTTAAAGTGCGATGGATCCTAACTCGGTTTAGACTCTTTGGGTGTGGGGTCCAAAAAGGCTGATATGGCAGCAAAGGGTAGCGACGTCGTTAAATGATGAGATATGACTGTTGTGCCCTCTGAGGGTCTGCGAAAGAGCAGAAAGCAGAAACACGAGAAAGAGCTCTCAAGACCGTAGATTGGGGGGTTGGATGATTAATCGGCCGCTATCTCCGTTTTAGGCTCTTATCACCATGATGACCTCAGCGGGATGATGGGGATCATGCCTGCGGGTGTTAAAGCTTAGGAGGATTTTTGCGATACCTTCTCCTTTGACTGAGAGACCAACATTATGCCCAAATTCCTCCATTGCCCACAAATTAGATTTTTATTTTTTTCTCACCAACTTAAAACCAATCAAAGGAGCCTGATGGGGTTTCGCAGGATCGTGGACACGCAAATTAATCTGATCATTACGGGCATTTTCCTCTGCTAGGTAAGGTTAATATTCTGGATTACGCATTATGATTGGTGCAAGCCGCCATGCTACATATGGTCGTGAGTCATCGCGGCAGCCAGCCCCGTGTCTAGCCTTGGGCTAAACGAACTCCTACAGAACATTATGCACCTTTCACGATATATGTACACCGCATATTTGGCAATGTCTAAATGCTTAAACCGTGGACGACGAGACGGTAAATGCTGTTTAGAAATGGCCCCACAATGAACCATGCGCCTGGTAGGTCCGAATTGAAGATCTACCATGTAGAATAGTAGAAGGCCTTTACAATGAAGTCCGATGTAAGTGGCTCAATCAGAGCCTTACCCTCTATTCATGTATCTAGTATAAGAATGCTCGTTTCTAAAACGCCGTGTCTGTCGAATAAAGACTTGGGTCACTATTTAAACATGGCCATCATCACTGAAAAGGTTTATCCTAGTATATAGGGCAGAATGAAGCCATCGTTTTATGATTGTCATTAATCTTCTGAATCTCGCAGGCTCTTCATAGTACGCAGTAGGAATATATATACAATAATCGGTAAGATTAGAGCGTGGATTCAATTAGTCCATAATAATCTTAATCCGACATATCTGATATCTGGTTGTGATTGGATCTATAAGAAGGGTAGGTATGGCAATGTATACTGGTGCATTTGAATTCGCATTATTTCTTTCTGATATTGAAAACCATGAGAAAGTAGATTCGAGTACCTACTCTGAATATTCGGAAAAATACGCTATCCTCGAGTTGCGCGCTGCGCGCTGCTAATCTACATAGACCAACGTCCACCATATAGGTACTACATTCGTTGCCTCCCTAATGACACCTACTTCGACTGTAGTTACATATAGAACTCAAACTATAGACTTAGAATTATATCCATTAAATATGTCTCAAATTTTCGATTTACTTGCATGCACAAAAGAAGAGCAGCCTCACCTATGGAGTGCGACCATAGTTCTGTCACACGGTAGTACGACAGCACCTATCTTAGTTCAACTTGAAGTTCATTCTCATGGTGCACATAGATACATCTCCGATGTCACTTAGGCAGTCACTGCACAATCTTACTATCGTTGCCATAGAGAGGTAAATAGGTGCAAGTCGAAGTCTTACTGACCAACTTACTCTTCCAAGGTCGTCTCTTGTTTACCAGCAAGTTTCACAGTAAGCATGCATGATCTACAAACTTAGCATAGAGGCGGGTAATCAACAACATCTGTGTAGTATCTCAGACTCTATAAGTACAAATAAACCGTATCGATTTGACTTATTCCCATGACAACATAGTACAGACTTAGTGCCGATCAATATGGGGATGTCCAGCCCCAAGCTCCACTTTTCCGGCGGAAGCGTGATCCGTCCACTCACTCACCCCCTGAAGAGCAACCAAAAAGTCCTGGACCATCCCCAGAAACAAACAGCTCTAATCAAGATGTTTGCTACGATAAATCCAAAACACAGGTTTCTTTGCGTCTCCATAAATCAAAGAGAATTCCCATGGCAACTTTTCATTCGTGGAACGAGATGTTGGACAATCAAACTCAAAATCCCATACCTATGACGTTCCTGTGATTAGGTGTACCAAATGCCTAAGCGGGTATCAATAAGAAACCTGATTATACTGCGGGTGACTGAGCAATGAAGTCAACATACCCAACAAAAGCCCTCGGATCTGCTTACAAAGTATGCCCGGCTAATTCTCTTGAAAAGAATCATTCTGGTTCAGCAAAACTGAGTATCCCTAATTACTCCCATGGTGAATATCATACTTGGACAGAAAAGCAGACAACTCTAATGCTTCACTTCCATCAACCCAATGCAATTCAGGTCTATTTCGCTGATCATAACATTTCCGTTCCTGAGATCTCTGGGTCCCCTTCACCGTCTATCTACCGAGTCGATTAACGTTAATTGTTGAATTTGCCACGCAATAAAATGACAAGCCTATCCTCTCAATCATCCGATATCTCCGGCCTTTCTTCTTCCTCCACATCATCCTCAAACAAAACAAACGCTACAGGCCTCTCAGTAGCAGATCTACTACAATCACCAACTGAGAAACCGCCACCAAGAACCGTATCAAATGCCAAAGTCCAAATACCCCGACAACGAACAACTACCGCACCCCGACATAGCAGACGTGTTCCTCGGGCATGCGAATCATGCAGACTACGAAAAACAAAATGCAGCGGTGATACACCTGTGTGCAAGTTATGTCGGGATTCTAAAACATCATGTGTATACCCGTTAGCTATTCGGGAGAAAACAAATCGGTAAGTTGACCCTGCTTTTTTTATGGGACTCGAAGTACTACACGCACCTGGTGTTAACTTCTTTCTATGTTGATAGGAGAAATGGCTGAATATAATTGGAATAGAACGATATCTTGTCTTTCGAGGAGATTACACGAATACGAAGAATTATTACGGGAGGTAGAGATCTTTGTGCCTAAGCGGATGGCTAGAAGGATTCAGGCTCTGCTGGTGAGGCTATCGACTAGCGGTTGTTTGGTCGAAAAGTATTTGCTAATGTTATGGAATGTAGGCGCAGGATAAAGATTTCACATTAAACGACAGGTCTGGGTGTGAAGAACCGAGTCAACAAGATGTCACAAATGACTCCTGTATTGGCTCGTTGGAAATCATTGAAAAGATACACGACGACATCCGCGCAGCGGATATTTCCTGGGGTGATAGAGTTCGTCACCAAATGCTCAAATATAATTTGGATTCAACAACTATCGAAAAGAGCAAAGGAGTACAGCTATAACCCCAAGTCTCTTGATTTCCTGACCGCAAAAAAAACGTCTCTGAAAATTGAATCTGAGACTGCATTCGCGTCTTATTTCGGTATCAGATTGGATTATTATCAGGTGAAGTTCGAAGGAATATACACAACAACACCTTCGTTGATTCAGAGAAAGCGGGAACTTGAAAACGAGAATTAGCGAAAGGGAGAGAGAAAGGTTGCATTTTGACGAGTCGATCATGGTCATGGCGTTGATTTCCTTGGCGTTATATGCTAGTTTACAAATTGCTCAAGGTTACTTTTCGGGGTCATTTCATAACTAGCAGTTCCCTTAGCGAACGCTTGAACGTCGATTGAATAAGAGGAACTTGCTGGATTTACTGTATAATAGATAATAGCGGCACAGAAGCAAAATACAAAGGCTTATAGGTATCAGTGGAGAGTTGAGCAATCGAATTCAACACAGCGAAGGAAATTTCATTTAGCTTTACCTGATACAGTTTCATATGAATCAAACAGACAAAAAAAGGAATCGTGCGTCGGCTGATCATTTAGATGATCAACGAATTCAAAGGATTGTAGTAGTAGTCTTGTACAAATGGAAAGCAATAAAAAAGCAAGATAGACACAAAATAAGTGAAAATAAGGAAACACACGCCCGGCGCAAGACCTTTAAGAAGCAAAGAAGAAGTAAGAATGACAAAGAATGGGAAGGTGGATATCAAGGCCAGGACCCCCAACACCGACATCAAAACAATGAGCTGCTATCTTTCTCTCCCCAAGCCCATATGGAGTCAGTATACCGAGATACTAGGCAGCAGTAACTTGCAGTTTCCTCTGGCCATGATCTTCATTGTTGGTTTTCGCTGGGTATCGGTACACATTGCTCGTGATTAAAGTAGTCGGCCGTCCATTGTCATACAGCTCAATCAAATAAAAAACAAAGATAGGTGCTAGTCTCGAGCCAGAGACTGTTGATCAATAGACCATGGGACATGCTCTGCATACGACGATCTGTTTAATCGTCATTGCCATAAGACCAGGAAGGCTGGTTGTGACGGGCAGGGTTGTGTAAGGATGTCACTGTACGCTGAACAACAGGGGAATCTGGGTAGTTATCCCATGAAGACTGCAAGCCATTGATAGCCTTCTGGCGGTGCGAGATGAGAGGCTTAGTGTTCTCGGCTTGAACCTTAGACTGGGCAACTGATAGAGGTTGGTTGTTTTTGGTCTCCCGTTCACTGGGCATAGCTTCACCCTCATCGCCGAAAAGGCGGTTCTCGTATAAACCCTTGCCACGGTTCTGGTAAGAGCTGATAATGCGGCCATCATCCCCTTCGGCTTTGTCGGTCATTTCAAAGTGCACATCCGCGTCGCGGCGGGGCTTGACTACATGTTGGCGGGGAGGGGGAGTAGGTTCCTCTGCTGTCTCGCTATAGCCAAAGTTCTGCGCCTGTTCGCTGAGTGGGGCACGAGTGGGCTTCTGGGGGGTATTGAAGTCATCGGCTCCAATCTCGAAGTGGTTGAATCGCGTGGGGTTCGATTTGTATGCGGCACGACTTGGATCAAGAGTATCCTCACTGCCAAAGATACGGTTCTCGTGAGCCCTACCAGCACCGCCCTTGGGCGCAATGACCCTCTCGGACTTGGAGGGGGTACCAGGAGTCTCCTCGTCAATGAACAGGTCAGACAAGTCGCGGGTAGGGGGCTTCACGGAAGAAGCCGCGTATGGGCGAATAGGCGCATCATTCTGCTTGGAAGGTGACAACAGATCGGTCAAGGAGTCAGCGGCATATGGATCTTTTCTGTGTTTCTTGCCAGGGGAGGAAGGGCGCGGGACATTGTCTGTGTCGTTTGCGGCGGCAGCCTTGCTTGGTGAGAGGAGGTCGAACAGGGAGTCGGCCGCATAAGGATCCCTGATGTGTCGCTTTCCGGGGGAGCCAGGTCGTGCTGGAGCTTCTTTTAAGCCGTTCTGGGAGGGAGCTGGAGGAGGAGCGGATTTAGCATCCGCAGCGGATTTGAGGAAACGAGTCTGCTCTGCGCCGGCGCGAATAGGCCAGCCTCGACTGCGCGAGCCGATAATTTCGACTTCCTTCAAAAGAGAGCCTTGGTCCCAGTAGATGCGAACTTGGGAAATCTCGTGTTCAGCGTTCCAGTGGACGATGTGGAGCTGCAGGAGAGTTGCATTAGTGAGGCTGCAAGTCATGCGAATCTCGGGGAATATTTACCGTGGGGATGGTGACGACGCGATCGACCAGGAAATTATCGTCGAGGGAGGGGAGATAGGCCCCGCCGCCTTCGAGGAACTCCAGTGTAGTCTCAATATCCAACACCAACGAGTCGGAAGCCTCAATCGCATTGATCACGTTCTCCGACTTCTTCTTCACAATGCCCGGTTGGCGCGACAGGTGGGTAATGACCGAGTCGCTGCCCTCGAACTTGGTGGTAGACGCGACATAGAGTAATGAGACATTGTCGGCGACTTTGGCGGACCTAGGGTTCGCCAGGAACTTGCGATACTCAGTATGAAGGTAACTCATCGTGCTTCTTAACCAGTTGATCTCAGGTAGTAAGACAACGCAAGGGAAAGGTTACAGAAGAGTACAAGAAAACAGCGAAGAAAAGGTTATCAGGGGCGGGAAGTTAAGACCAGCCGAGGGAGGGGAGAAATGGGAGATTACAGGCTCGTTTGTCTCTGCGTCTTGATATCGTCGAGGCCGAGGACGAACTACTGTACTCTGCAAGGGAAATGACGATCCACCCGAGAAAATGAGACTGCTCATTGTTTCTGTGACTACTGCAACTACGCGTCTTCAGTTAAAACAACATCCTGGGAATTCAGGTACCAGGTACCATCCTACCCATAGGAATTGCTATGTAGAACTATGGTACTGGGTACCTGGGCGGAGCCAGATCGAAGTCTCGATGTCCCACGATTTATCCACATAAACAACATTTGAACTAAAACAAACCAAAACACGCGCACGGGGAACCAGTGAAAAACACGCCAGTGTTTCAGCTGTGTGGCCCTGTGTGGCCCTGCGTGGCCCCGCCGTCCAGAAGAAGAGAGCCCCAGTGCCACGGGTTCACCGTTTACACTGCAGAGAGCCGAGACTCCGTCTCTCCGGCAACTCAATGCCTCAAGATAAACTTCATGAAATTCCACATTGAGAGAGAACATTAGAAGGAGAGAAGGAGGCAATGTTGTCAATGGTGTAAATTCTTCAGTTATATTGTACATATCTCTGGAAACTAATAAGGCATTTGCAATCTAGCAATGCCAAGCACAAAGGCGTTCCAACCCTTTCCCTTGTTTGGTGGATCGCAGGACAATCCTGATGTCAATTCCATGAGTACTCACTATGATGTAAATAAGTAAGTACTCTGTCAAATTGGACGATAGGAAAGACCAATTCTAGCTCAATGTTCCAGCAAGCCTATGCAAATGCGCAGCTTTCAATCACCCATTGGGTGTCTTTTTTTACTTTGTTCTGTTTTACTCAAGTGCCAGCCTTTCTCTTTCCACTCGCAAGGCTCAAATCAAGACTGGAAACAGACTTGCATAATTCCGATGCACGTTAGTTCCCAGAAACGCCTAATCGCCATATGTTTTTTTTTCTTTCTTTTGTTCTGTGGGTGTACCATATGCGGCTGAATTGTCACTCCGTGGCAGCTGATGAAAGGTAAAGGGCGCCATTTCGAGTATGATCATGATGAAAAGAGGAAAAATGCTGGGTAAATTATGGGTATGTGATGTGGCTCATGTCTCATTACAGGGGTCTGTGAAAAAGATGAAAATATCAGTATTGAGATTGTCAAATGACAGTATGGATCGGTTTCACTTACCCAAGGTAATCCTCCTTGATGGTGCCAATGGCGTTGATCGCCGCCACATCTGGCTTGACACCAAGAATTTTGAGTCGCAAACTAGTGCCCTTCTCAATTACTTGGTCGGCGTGATCGGTATATTGGGGGGGCACTGTGTTGGGCTCCCATTTGATATCAGAGGGGATGTTCTAGGATGCTAAGTCAGTGTACACTCTTCGGGTAAATGACCTCTGGGTTCCTACTTTTCGCGCAATGAAGACAGACAGAGGTCCTGCCAAGGTAAAGATACCAGTAGGCTTCACGGACGTGACAATAGCGTCAACCTAGTAGCTTGGATGTCAGCAAGAGCTTCAACTCGCAGAACTAGACCCGTTTGATCCAGCTCCTAATGTCAAGTCGTAGCTTTGCACACATACTGTTTCACCGCGGAAAGGCTTCCAAATGATCGCGCGATATTTTATTGTGTATTCTGCATGTCCACTGGACGGCATGACTCGTCCTTCGCCAATATCCACCATATCCATCACACAGATCACGAAATGATCACCCGTGCATCGGCCTTCTTCCTCCTCATTCAGTCTGGTGATAAGATACTCGCGCATATTGGGTCCGAAATATGACGGATGTAAGGTGATGACCTTCGCCTCTTCTTTGAGGAAAAACATATTGACGGCTGTAGGTGAACTCCGGGTTCAATTGGCGGTAAAGAAAAGGTGTGATGTCGGGAGTGAGAGGGAGGCTGTACTGGCTGACAGTATGATCGGGCGACAGATATCCGTTTCCGGGGCTCTCTTGTAAAGATACGACGAAAGGTTGTAGGCGTGGTCGTAAAGCAGCGCGGTGCAGTCAATTGAGGTGAGAGGTTATCGACTGATTCTGCTAGCTCATGACCTGGCGATTGGGGTAAATTGGGTCAGTACAGCGCCGGAGAAAGTTGAAAATAGGGTTCTAAGCAGTCGCTAAATCTGCCGGTATGTTGAAATGGCAGGTCGCAATACTGCGGGCACACTGAAGCTGCTGACGATTCTGTCGAGGTTCATGGCGGGCAGGTCCAGGTAACTCAGCGTCTCAGGTGGTCATGTGACGTGGGTCAGGTCGCAAGACTAGATGTGGGTTGTTTGACAAGTTTCCAACTTTTGAATTCTATCTACTGTATACATATTGAAAATATCAATAAATGGGATTATCTCTGGTCCTACATGATTAAAGGGGTTTTCTCTATCTCAACTCTTACAATTACGAATAACCGAGACTATCCCGACTGCCAATATTCAAACCTTGGAATCTACCTAGGACATACGATTTACACTTCTATTAGCTTTAATTAAAGCCTCATAACATATAATAATGTTAAGTATATACCTCAGGACTTATTTATATTGTCACCTAGGCCTCCAGAATTTACCTTGGTAAAGGTATTACGACTCAGAGAGACTAGACCGACGTTTGTAAAAAATATTGGAAAGACGTTTAGTGTAATATGATGTTAAACGGGTATTCAAAACCCACCGCTTCTAGCAAGAGTATATATATATTTCACTACATAAAACATTTCAATGGAACACCGAATTTCTCGAAAGTGTACTACATTTACGCTTTGATCGCTCAGCTGATAGCCCCGACTGCGATCAACCACGATTTTTTGAGTCATACTGTTAGAAATCAGGCGCTTGTTTGCTTAGGTTGAAGAAAAGGATGTTCTGCCAACTCGCCTGCCGTTTTTCTCGCATCTGGATGCCAGGCGAGTATTCCCTTGGCAAGATCTAGAAACGCTTCCCTCTCTTGTCTTTGAAGGAATAAGACTGTGTCGTCTAATTTTCGATCGGGAATCAGGTTTTCGTAGAGAAATTGACTTAGAATATTTCGTGAGCCTTAGGAAGAATTCATTTAATATAAATGTAGTTATACTATTGTTGTTAAAGAATGGCCTACAGAGGTACTTCTCTATAGTCTCGCATATTTTGCTGTCTTCTTATTGAACAAATTCCGGCCACAAATACTTTTATATATATTAATACCTTTATATAACCACTAGAGGGGGGGCTAGTAGAGCTATTATTTTGGCGATATGGAGTTTAGTATTATAGTGACCTTTCTGATTATAAATATGCTGGAAAAGCTCTTTACCTGCGATTATATCGATAGCTGCTTAAGTATTAATAAGTGTAGTAACTTTAGAGAACAATAAGACGCACTAAAATACCTATATTCCAAATATCTGTAGACATTCACCATCCATTTCCTAGGATCACTTCTAGTACCTGATAGGATTCTGATTGAATGGGTTAGACCCCCTAGTTGTCGTCTTCCTTGAGTCTAGTTACTAAGCCAAAGTCGACAAGCTGTGTTATACTTCTTAGGCTTTTCAATGGCCTGAACTTATTATAAGTCTAATATACTAGTTGCCCTACTGGATTTAAAGCTTACCATCCATAAAATCAGTAAGTGAAGTTAAATCCTTAAATAAGACCATAATATTCTCAAGCTTTAAATCTAGGTAGTCGCTTGGCTTAGTATTACTAATGATAGTTGAGGCCGAAAGATATCTTACCTGTATAGACTGTTCTATATTATTTGTATAGGTAATTAAGTCCTAAAAGAAGAGTACGAAAATATATCTTAATGAGGGACAGGGGCATTTTTCTGTCCTTGAAGTGCCACTGATATATCGATAATAGTTCTTTTATAGGTAGGTATATAAGGTACAAATACATACTGACCTAATAAGCCTTTAACTCTAAAAGAGTCTAGGAATATTTGGATAAGTGAGCGGTCTAGATGTAAGGGATTTGCTATAGAAATGTGTTGTTCGACCTTGTGCTTATGACCAATAGAGCTTGCATTGGAATTGGCAATCTCCAGCTCCACAATGGTCTCTGGCTCTTCGATAAGCCTGAATGGATATTAGAGACAGAGAGATTTGAACTGAATATAGAGATAATTAACGGCTATCCTTGAAATTCACGCGTAGGCTATACAGTTGACGATATACCCCAGCAAACCTTGATTAGGGTTGAATAGTGGCCTGCGAAAACCTCTCTCGGATGCACTGGGTAGAAGTACTGGGGATCGTATACTAGCGAGAGTTCTTTATCAACAAATATCCTAGACGGTAAAGATGGACCAGGAGAAGACATAAGGAACGGTTTCCTGCAAAGCAATACAGAAAAATAAAGGATAGCCGATCTTATAGTGCTCATTACAGAATTATCCCCATAAGCCGGTGGGAGGATCTGATGCTTGAATTAATAATTGTCGAAGAAGAATACCAAGCAAGGCAGCATACCCCTGTGTATATTATCACGTGATGAGATTTCTGGGCCCTTGAGAAGAAAGAACGCTCAGAGATTCAAACTGCGTTTCGTGAAGCATATGGGTATGTGTTGCCGTTATAACTTTGGGGTGTATATCGTTAATACGAATCAATCAACTATTAGGAAGCTGATTACCATGGGATATATCGCCAGATTCACCGATGTGAAGAATTTGATCTGAGTCTCAACCAACACGCGTTTGCCTGCTTCTACCAAGTTATAATTTGCTACCGCCTGTGCGATATTAACATCGGGCAGATATTTCGTAGGTTTCCGCGATTGTGCTAAGCTAGACAAACCTTTACAATGGACACCTACTTTTTTCGTTTGTTATCGTCTTGCTATCCCATCCCCTGGATTTGATCTCGGATCATTCGACTAGGATGGCGATACCAGCGGCTGGCAGTGGTAAACTGGAATGACTCTGTGAAACTTTATTAGTATTTGCTAATAAATCTCACTGGTATATCCGGTTGCTCATATTGTGAACTACTATATATAAGGAAGCCTTTTGATATTACAAGATTGAATTGCCAGTACATAGTAGTATTTTCAAGTTGATTTGTACCAGTTTTGAAAATCGTATAAACTGTAAGTACTAGTAATACATATTAGGCCAATTCGCCCATGATGCAACATATCCGACTAGATAGTATTTACCCGAAAGGTTTAGGAAGACATGTAGAACAACCTTGGAACGGCAAACATGATTCATCTTTCGTTATGCAATTTTATTACCGAAATAAAAACTTAAGAAGAGCAGAGAATTCTAATTGAAACAAGTGTATTCGATAAAGAAATTCAATATGTCTGTTGGTTACCCGGAGTACATTATTTCCACATGAATTTGAGCTGGATACACTAGAAACGATTAAGGTTGAACTCTGCTGCGGCCCCCAAAACCTTGAAATAGCTAACAGTATGAGAAGGCGAAGATTTACCTACATTGATTTTTGCATATAAACTCACCTTTGAGTATACTATAAAATAGTAAACAAAGTCTCGAACTCTTTTGTTATTCAGCTAATAGGCGCCGCGCCCCATAGGCCGGCAATTCGTGTAGATTTTTTTTTTTAAAAAAAAATAAGACTTACGTGGCTGTGAAGAAATATTGAGATTGTCACAGCTCTATTAAAAACGGATATGGCGTCTTGATGTATAGGGTTGATTTAAATTGTGCTATTCCAAGACGACAGAAGGAAGTTACCATATTAGAATACCAGTATCCGAGGTCTCCGTCGACCCTTGGAAGCACATGACGGGCACAACAAAGTATGGCACCACCAAGCTAGTAAGGCGGCTAAGCTTGGTGCACGTGTGATGATATACGTACCCCATACAAAGCTTCCCCAACATTTCCTTTCAACCCTTCCCCACTTGAAAAAACTCCAGATAGCCAGAAAATGGCCCTTAATCTAGAAAGACAATTGCTTTTCGTGCGTTCATATGATCTTGGATTCTCATCGCCGCAGGACTAACCCATTCTCGCAGTATGGAGCTTATCACCATAATCCGGTATAACCCCTCATCAACTCGACTACAAAAATTGGTCGTCTTACAATGAGCTAGGTGAACATCGCAATCCACATCGTCTGTGTGCCGATATTACTGTTCACAGGTATTATCCTGGTAAGTGCAGTTCACTCTCCTCCATGAGAAACCTATCCCTACCACACAGAGACAGCGGACTAAGACAACCAACGCCTATCTCGCAACAGGCCTGCTGCGCATGGCACCCACTTTTTACAGTTCCTGATGCTCTGAGTGTCGAGTATCTTCCCGCGAATTTCGGCACGATCGGCGCATTCATCTACACGTTCGTCTACATCCTCTTAGAGCCGGTCGCCGGTTTCTCGTTTTCGCCCCTAGTGGTCGGCTCGGCAGTATGCGGCAACTATCTCCACGAACAATACGGGACAACCGTGGCCTACTATGCCGGAATCCTCCATGTTATTTCGTGGATCGCGCAGTTTGTGGGACATGGACATTTCGAGGGGCGAGCTCCGGCGTTACTGGATAATCTGGTTCAGGCGTTGTTGCTGGCACCGTTGTTTGTATGGATGAAGATTTTGTTCTTCTTTGGATATCGACCAGAATTGAAGCAGCGCATGGATGAGAAAGTGGAGATTGAAGTCAAGAAGTTTCGCAGCGAACGGGAGCTGAAGAAGAAGGGGAAAACCGCGGACTGATACTGGGGATGAGATGTCATTCATATGAAGGTTGTTCTAACTTGGAAAAGCGTTCAAGTTGGGGAAGTCGGGTGACTCTGGGGTTGATGGAAATTTGTCATTCAGAGGGGCCGCTAGTGTGAGATCTGTTGTGGAATTCATTGTTATTTATGTGCGTGCGAGCGAGCGACTGTTATACGATACTGAGAAGATTGATGTCATTCGGGAAAGGTCTCGGGAAAGAGGCTGAAAAGGAGATAATGATATTGCTAGATCAAGATACAGGTAGTAGTATTGTTGTGCCATGAGTCAATAACCTGAGAAGACAATGGGATTGATTTGGCAGAAAGAAAAACTGCTGTATATAATATTTGCTGTACAATGCACCCTCAAGCTTGCTGTTTATAGGAGATGATGCACCCCCATATTAAACCGGTTGCCGTGACGAAACGCATTACCTAAGCCAAAAACACCTGACCAGGGATTCCGGCGACCCGAAGAGAAAAAAACGGGAAGAAGTGCCCCGTCTTCGGAGCCGTCTCCCACAGTACCAAAGTGAACAATTTTGAAGGGAAAAATTAGAGTCATACGAAAGGGTATTCAGCGTAAAGTTTGATAGATGTAGATATAAAAATTTAAAGGGTGCTATAGATGTATTAGCACACCATCTGCAAAGGAGAGAACAGCGTGGAGGTACACTAGGGCCACATCGGAGGGACTAAGCCCCCTAAAACAGTTTAGCGCGAGACCTGAGAATCCAATCCTCCCGACAAAGCTCTCCCTTCCCACCCGTCCACAACCTTCTCTCTCCTCTCCGAACTCCTCTCCCCAATTACATCTCTCCCTCTCAGAGAATTTATCCTCCCATCCTCTGAACCCCCTTCATAATGTTCAGGAACGCTCTGCGGCAGTCCAGCCGCTCCGTTGCGGCCGTCCAGGCCACTGGCCGCATCGCCTCGGTGAGTTCCCTCCAACCTGGTCCAACGCCCTGTCCATCGCCTTTCCGACCCTTTTCATCTCGAATTCGAGCTCGATTGGTCCTCGGATCCCTGTCCTTCGCTGCGCCAACCCATTGAGCATGCTTCGATCACTACAACATACACCGAGCTTTTAGTTAACAAAGTTTTCGCCATAATAGGTCCGCGCGGCTGTCCCCGGCCCCATTGCCGGTGCCTCCAAGCAGGTCCGCTCTTATGCCTCTGAGGCTAAGGCTGCCCCTACTGAGGTCTCCTCCATCCTGGAGCAGCGCATCCGTGGTGTCCAGGAGGAGGCTGGCCTCGCCGAGACTGGTCGTGTTCTGTCGGTCGGGTATGTCAAATTCACCCCGGGCGGGTAAAGGGACGTGAGGGAAAAATTCGGTCACCGGATATGATTTCGCCAAACGCGCCCACGCCAACCACCAACACCATCAAAATCGACTCCCCAGAAGACTAATGAATCGAATAGTGACGGTATTGCCCGTGTCCACGGTATGACCAACGTCCAGGCTGAGGAGCTTGTTGAGTACGTGAACCCCTGCCACAGCCAAAAGTCTTGGCATTATCAAACCTCGGGAAACTAACAGTTGTCTAGGTTCGCTTCCGGTGTTAAGGGTATGTGCATGAACTTGGAGGCCGGCCAGGTCGGTGTCGTGCTTTTCGGTTCCGACCGTCTCGTCAAGGAGGGTGAGACTGTCAAGCGTACCGGTGAGATTGTAAGTTAAATTCACCTAACCCTCTTCCCCTATATTGCAAACCTTGAGATTGGTCTGCCCAACAACTCCTGGCTTCTTTGGACATTTTGCTTACAACAAATAGGTTGATGTTCCTGTTGGTCCTGAGCTGCTCGGCCGTGTCGTCGACGCTCTTGGTAACCCCATTGACGGCAAGGGTCCCATCAACGCCACTGAGAAGCGCCGTGCTCAGCTTAAGGCCCCTGGTATTCTGCCCCGTCAGTCCGTCAACCAGCCCGTCCAGACTGGTATGAAGTGTGTCGACTCCATGGTTCCCATTGGCCGTGGCCAGCGTGAGTTGATCATTGGTGACCGTCAGACCGGTAAGACCGCTGTCGCTCTTGACACCATGCTTAACCAGAAGCGTTGGAACGCTACTGGTAGCGAGGCTGAGAAGCTGTACTGTATCTACGTTGCTGTTGGTCAGAAGCGTTCTACTGTCGCTCAGCTCGTCAAGACCCTCGAGGAGAACGACGCCATGAAGTACTCCGTCGTTGTTGCTGCTACCGCCTCTGAGGCCGCCCCTCTGCAGTACATTGCTCCCTTCACTGGTTGTGCCATGGGTGAGTGGTTCCGTGACAACGGCCGCCACGCTGTCATTATCTACGACGATCTGTCCAAGCAGGCCGTTGCCTACCGTCAGATGTCCCTGCTTCTGCGTCGTCCCCCTGGACGTGAGGCCTACCCCGGTGACGTTTTCTACCTGCACTCCCGTCTTCTGGAGCGTGCCGCCAAGATGAACAAGACCCACGGTGCTGGTTCATTGACTGCCCTCCCCATCATTGAGACCCAGGGTGGTGATGTCTCCGCTTACATTCCTACCAACGTCATTTCCATTACTGATGGCCAGATCTTCTTGGAGGCTGAGCTGTTCTACAAGGGTATCCGTCCCGCCATTAACGTCGGTCTGTCCGTCTCCCGTGTCGGTTCCGCTGCCCAGATCAAGGCCATGAAGCAGGTCGCCGGTTCCCTGAAGCTTTTCCTTGCTCAGTACCGTGAGGTCGCCGCTTTCGCCCAGTTCGGTTCCGATCTGGATGCCTCCACCAAGCAGACCCTTGCCCGTGGTGAGCGTCTGACCGAGCTCCTCAAGCAGAAGCAGTACTCCCCCATGGCCGTTTCCGACATGGTTCCCCTCATCTTCGCCGGTGTCAACGGTTTCCTTGACCAGATCCCCGTTGCCAAGATTCTCCAGTGGGAGACTGACATCCTTTCTCACCTTAAGAGCTCTTTCCCCGAGATCCAGCAGACCATCGAGAAGGAGGGCCAGGTCTCCAAGGAGTCTGAGGCTAAGCTCAAGGAGGTCATCGGTAACTTCAACAAGTCTTTCAACGCATAGGTGAGCTAAGAAAACAACTTTGAGGGGTCCGTGGTGATCGTTCTGTTTTCCTGACTTTTTCTATGTGTATAGACAAGATAGCTTGTACAATTTTGAAGCATTTGTTTCGTTCTGTTCCTCTTGGGTCCCTTGACATTCTCCTCGGCGGATTTCGATCTCAAGCCCTGGATGTAGCGATGTAAGGCTGTCGTTTCTGATGTCTACTGGCTCTACTGGTCCGGGGTAGAGATTATGTTTCGTTGTTGAGTTTTCTGGGACTAAATTGGAGCTAGATGATCTCTGGGCTTCCAAAATGTGATTATATCCTGTACGTTTAGATTTTTTACGCGCACCGGGGGCGCGTGATGGGAGGAGAGGAGCAAAATCAACTTCCGTCTGGTCTCCATGTGTCTCTCCATGTTGGATCCGCAATTCATTTCATTTGTTCAAACTTCCAAATATTCAATATCAAAGTAATTATCCATAAAAAATACATAGTTATTGTAGACAGTCCATGGTCCTTCAAATGGTCCGGCCCGAATAATGGCATATAAAACGCCACAACGTAATTCCATATTCAGCCTCAAAAGTCCTGAACAAAGTCAACCTATCAATGACCTAAAATGTTTACTGTAATTACACCTGTCCGATCCACTATCTAGGTAACGGGGCAGCTTTTCTGGTAAAAACCTTCTCCGTAAATACACGTAGCCTTAGAAACCCGAAACCAGGCACAGCGATCTCGGCAGTCAGGACCGAATGCGGCACCCGATCTCTTATCGATAAGCGAACAATCTTTTCTCGAGTCAAGCCTTCCACCCCGCGTGAATTATAGAGTGTGATATACCCATTTTTTGTTATCCAGAATATCCATCGTCGTCATGTCGGCCCCTAAGGATGCAGCTCCCGCCTCTTGCAAGGTTATGCTGTCGAAGCATGTCGCCAATCGCCTGAGTCAAGAGGTCCAAGAAGGCGTCAAGACTCTTGAGAAGCCGCCGCACCTGGTCGGTTTCCTGGCAAACGATGACCCTGCAGCATTGATGTATGCGCAGATGACACAAAAGACTTGTGAAGAAAAGTATGTTTACCTATCTGGATTCCGCGGATCTCAATTGTGTATTCAGTGGTGTTGCTTTTCGTGGTGGTGGGATGCGGCTAGCGATGATTCATACTTGCCCCTCGCTATGCGACAAGGGCAACAACCATGATCACCAGCAAACAAATAGCCAAAAAGACCAAGACATTTGAGAAGCAAAACACAAACCAATTGAATCTGGTAATAGAAAATGCTAATACTTCCCCAGTGGTTTCAAGTACTCCCTCCGCTCAGTCGGCCGCGACGATATCGAAGAAGCCATCCTCTCCGCCAACACCGACTCCGAAGTCGACGGTATCATCGTCTACTACCCCATTTTCAATAACCGCCAGGACCAATACCTGCAACAGATCGTTGATGTTGGAAAGGATGTTGAGGGTCTGAGCCACCGCTACATCTTCAACATGTACCAGAACATCCGCTTCCTCGACCCAGAAACCAAGCGCCAGAAGTGTATTCTGCCCTGCACACCGCTGGCTAACATTAAGATTCTCGAGTACCTGAACATTTACAACACCGTTCTCCCACACGGAAACAGACTCTTCGGACACACCATTTGTGTTGTGAACCGCTCAGAGGTCGTCGGACGCCCACTTGCGGCACTTTTGGCTAATGATGGAGCCTGTGTGTACAGTGTTGATATCACTGGTATTCAAAAGTTCACTCGTGGTGAGGGTCTCAAAAAGCATAGACATGAGGTTGAGGTGTTGAAGGACGTGGAACTCAAGGATGTCGTGCCGCTGTGTGACGTTGTCATCTCTGGTGTGCCAGGTGACAAGTACAAGTTTGATACTAGCTTGCTTCGCGAGGGTGCAGTCTGTGTCAACTTCTCTAGTGAGAAGGTAGGATCCTGTTTCTTTTCTCTTATTTTGGACTTAAGGCCATTTGACTAACCTGGCTTTATTTAGAACTTCGGACCCGAGGTCAAGGAGAAGGCCTCTATCTTCGTTCCCTCTATTGGCAAGGTGACCATTGTCGTCCTGCTGCGCAACCTTCTGGTAAGATTATTACATCAAAGCCCATGCATTTCATTTACATCGAAATCATCATTCTAACTTTTGGTACAGAGACTCATTCAGAACCGCCGGGTGGATGACATCAAGCCTGCTGCTGCTACTGAGCGTCCTGGAACTCTGGAGGCCTCTTCCTAGGAAACCAGTCGCAATGCGCTCCTACTAAAATGATGGATGATTTGAGGATTGACGTTTAAAAAAACCTTTGGATATAGACCTGCTTTTAGCCATTTCAAATATGTTTTTCATATAGCTTTTCACTGCATACTTTTGATCTGTATCTTTTATATCGAAGCCCGAATGCTCCATAATATTTACATGTACCACCTGGGCAAGTCATGGAGGTGCCTACTTATCATCCTGTGAACTAGCCTTTTATAAATGGGATAATGTTTGGAGAAGTATCGATAATGTACGACACATAAATTCCAAGGACTATCTGATGCTAAATTTTAATTGATATATGGATAGTATGCAAGCCCAAAACATGCCCAATGCACTCCTCAAATCAGATCAAACCATCATTGCAGAGATAAGCACAACGATATAATCCCCTGTGTCTTCGTATGGTAGATTCCCACCTTAAAGCCCAATTGGACCAAATTACAGGTCGGCACCATCGCCATTCTTCTTTTTCCTCTCCACCGCCGCAAGTCTCAATACGTCAACTTGACTTGCCAACCAAGCACGATATGGCTTTGGGTGAAAGATACCATCAGCCGAAAACCATTGTGTAAAAGGTGCCTCGAGGCGCTTGTCTTGCAAAACTTTGCCGGCCGGGGACTTATAGACGACGTGGATTTTGTAAGGGACGGAGTTCTTTGTGACAGACGTAGAGATAGAGATCTGAACAATGTGTTAGTTTCTAAGATATATGTGAATGTCAAAGTAGGTCATAACCAAGCATGTATCACGTACCGTTTCGCCAGTTCCTCGGGTTCCGTAGAATACTTCCCCAGCTTCGACACCCCAGATCCAATATGTTAAGGCGCTGTTGAGAGTGAAGTATGTGACCACCGCTGTAATAATCCATGGTGAAGTGGTAGCCTCCCAGCCTAGATAACGGTCTGCATAGAATGTGAATGCCGCAATCACAACGGCACTGTAACCGAGTGCGAAGCGGACATTGCTTTTGGTGTAGTTTGGTGTGAAGGTGTATGGTGCAGGGAGGTTGGTCAAGTAGGGAAATAGGGCATCGTCACTCGTAGATTTTAAATCTGGTTAAAATACATGTTAGCTAGGCACTATGAATATCTGATAGCCTGAGGCTCCGCGATCAAGGGCACTATTATGGCGATTGGAGTAGATCTAGGGACACAAACCGTTGGTCGAGTAAACAGGCACTTTGGTGGTAGCCATGACTGCAAGTCCAAAGGGATGAAGCTGTAAACAGCAAATTATCCTAATTCTCCGAGCGAATTCGTTGTAAACAAAGTGCTTCGTGGTGCTGACGATCGGTGTTTATCGCAAGGACACAGTTGCGGGTTGGAGAAAGCTGGAGCTCGCGCCGGCCAATCGTGTCAGCCGCTGCGAACCTCAACCACTTCCGCCGAACGTCCCCTTGACCTCCCCCACACCAGCACCTGGGCAAAGCCACGCCACGCCACAGGATTTTCATTGGGAATCACAACCAGTCGACCATTCCTTTTGATTTCTACCCTGGCTTTGAATTTGTTCATCATGGCCTTCCAAGGCACTACTGAACAGACCATCCTTCGGGATCCGGCGCTTTTGTACGAGAGACCTTACCAATGGATGAATGGAGGACTTGGACTGACTTCTTTTTGGATAGCTATTGGATCTTGTTCCCAATTTCAGTGGTCATGGTATGTGTGCTATTTTCAACCATCTACTGCTTGTATCAAACACTAATCGCCAATGTGATAGATTCTTACTGGAATCCTGCGCCACTACGCAACAGTCCTGATGAACACCCCCCCCAAACCCCCCGGCACTCTCGCCGAGTCGCGCGAGCGCCATACTCTTCTCCGTGGTGTCAACCTCCGAAACCACGGAGTCGCCGTGCTGGATCGCGAATCCTTCGAGATGCGCAAGAACTACCTGATCACCGGTTTCCGGAACGGCTCTTTCCTGAAGGACCCCAATAACCGTGGCCAGCCTCCTGCGAACCCGATGACTGATCCTGCAGGCATGGAGCAAATGATGGGCATGTTGAAGGGAAACATGATGATGATGATTCCGCAGACACTGATTATGAGCTGGATCAATGCTTTCTTTTCTGGATTCGTGATTTGTAGGTATTCAGCAAGAAATACCCAATATTAGATGTGCACATACTAACGAAGCTTATCCAGTGAAACTTCCCTTCCCCTTGACTATTCGGTTTAAGTCAATGCTGCAGTCGGGTGTCATGACCCGCGACTTGGATGTAAAGTGGGTGTCCAGTTTGTCCTGGTACTTCCTCAACCTGATGGGTTTGCAATCTGTCTTTGGATTTATCTTGGGAAGTGATAATGGTATGTTCTTTCAAGTCTACTACGTGATAGTTGTATAGTCACTGACATGTTTTATAGCCGCCAACCAGATGGCTCAGCAGATGGGCATGGCCAACCCCGCAGCTATGATGAACCCAATGCAGCCCGGTCAGGACCCAGACAAGATGTTCTTGAGCGAGGCAGAGAATTTGGAAGTGATGGAGCATTTTTGCATCTTGGATGGAGTGGAAGAACGAGTTCTGCGGAACTTTGCCCCCGAAGTGAACTAGATCAATGTTAATTGTTTGGTGAGATCGAGTGTTCGCATGGCATATACATACAACAGAGCAGTTGGCTTTGAAATAGAACAAGTTCAAATATAATGACGTTCTACGCAGCATATGTACGGGGGACACTAGCGATCATCGGGAAAAACCCCTTAGCCATAGATAACACTTACCGCATATTGCACCGCTACCTATACTGTAAGCTCTAGAAAGATGGATAGAAAGACAAGTAGAGAAATGTCTTTTTTCCCGATAATTGCTATTTCCCCCCGTACATATGCTTGTTTTACTATTAAGAAGTTTGAGGTTTTATAAGATAAAGTATCTTAAATATATTGCCTAATCGAATAGCGAAATCATGAACCTAAATCATCTCATAACATCGTGACTGTATATTGTAATTAATGGTAGTTGATCACACTGTTCACCACCCATACCTCCCCATTAGCTACCTTCTCTGCAATGCTACCCACTTCTATGTTTCCGGGTTGTATCTAGATGGAAGTAATCAGCCAAAGGTCTTTTGATAGACGGGCAAAGCACAGCAAATACTTACGAGAATCTTATCACCCTCCTTCGTCCACTTGAGCTTCTCACCGCGCAACGTTTCAACCTCCTCGCCCTCTTTCCATGGACTAACAGGAATGACATGGGCTTCGACAAAGCGCTGCAGATTTCGCTTCGCCCGTTCCTGACCATCCTTTCCTTCGTATGCATTCACCTCACCAAACTGAGCGTAGTCTTCTGGGTCCTCCCAAGGCTTCCTGGGCAATGCCTGTACGGCACTGTTCTTCGGCGCTAGCACGGTAATATTCTTCGATGCATCATTCAAGCGGGAGGCGATCGGATCAAAATCACGAGTTAGCTGAGCGAAGATATTAATCCCCTTGGTCTTGGGCAAGACATCTGAGATGACAGGCGCATCTGTCTCTGGAGCAGCAGGCTGCTGTGGCTTGATGATTTCTGGAATAAACTTGTCCATGATGGGATGCTGATTATGAGATAAACCCAGTGACTTTTGGAGGAAATTATTGGGGATTGAAATGCCTAAAATTGCAGCAGTTGCAGAGCTGAAAAGGGTCCACAGTAGGAACAAAGATGCAATTCCAGTGGAGTCTCTCATCTTGTACAGCCTGGAAGTGGATGAGATGTACACGGGCTCCGTAACCAGTTCAGCCCATGACGCAAGGGTGCCCATACTTTCACGTGACTTTCTACGGGTCCTATATCAATATTTACCGCCTAATACACCGCTATCTGTACTGTAAGCTCCACATAGATAGAAAAACAAGTGGAAAGATAATTGGAGAGACGTTTGAAAAGACATTTCGAATATATAAATACAAAAACAAATAAAGAGGCATATCCCGGATATAATTTAGATTATACTAGTAGAGTTTTTCTCAACGAAAAAAAAAGATTATATCTTGAAGATATAATTTAAGGTAGTAGATTTGAAGCTTAACTCTAGGGCCTATACAGTAAGAGGGTTGCTATATTACAGGTTATGTAGTTTTCTGCCGGTTTAAAACAGGACGAATGGGATTTTCCCTTCCGGCCGCTATGGTCCCCCGTAGATATCCATGAAGATATGGCGAGCGTATCAGGTGATCGGGATTTGTTATCGATAAGGAAGAAAATGGATGTCGGCAGCGGGGAGATGGTATCTTGCCATTCCTATTTACCTTCTATATCTTTTACATTGTGCTTCTAGGCACGGCCACTCATTTTCCACATTATGTCGGCCTTGCAGACCTTCATGCTGGTCGTCGACCACGACAAAGATGAAGCTAAGCGCATTGCCGACTCTGTGGCCCAAGGTATATCCAAACCCGGCTCATGAACCCCCACCCCGCACTTGTATAGATAATATGATTCTAACCGTTGAGCAATGCAGATGTGGAAAGCAAGAAAAGCACCTTGATTGAAATCGTTCAGCAACTGGGTGAATACATTAACGACGAAGACCCAATTCTACGCGGCAAGGCGATTTCCTTCCTCACTGCGGTTATCAAGGCACTTTCGCCTCGTTTCCTTACACGGCAACAAATTCAAGTTTTGACGACCTTCTTTTCCGATCGAATCGAGGATGGGGGCGCGGTCGCGGGGCTGATGAACCTGCAAGCATTGGACCGGTTTACCAAGGATTTGGCGGTGGAGATTGCACAGGCGTGAGTTCCGTGACGCCGTTCGTGGGGATGTTGGTTTGAGTTGATATGCTGATACGGAGAATGTGATAGCTTGTTCGCCAATTTTCAAGACCTTCAATCTCGCTCTCAATCTCAACGATTCCAGGTTTACCAGTTATTGAACGAGCTGATGTCCAATCATCGAGCAGCTTTACGTGACATGGGCGATGATTCCCTTATGGGCACTGTTGATCTTATGACTGGAGAAAAGGACCCGCGGAATTTGATGGTAGTCTTTTCCATTCTGAAGGTTGTCATGATTGAATGGGAGGTCACAGAACATGCCGAGGTAAGGACGTTGCAGTCCAGCCGAAGTAACACAGCAGCTAATCCCGCTAGCTTCTTTTCGACTCTGTATACAACTATTTCCCTATCACGTTCCGCCCTCCTCCAAACGATCCATATGGCATTACCGCACAAGACTTGAAGGGACGTCTACAAGATTGCATTTCGGCGTCGAGACATTTTGCTCCCCATGCCATCCCTTCGCTGTTGGATAAGCTTGATTCAACATCCCCGAACGTCAAGGTATGAATGATTGTTTCTGAACATGCAGCTGTATCATGCAAAATCTGATTCCTATTTTAGAAAGACGCACTTAATTGCTTGATTGCTTGCATACACTCATACGACCCTGACACCGTTTCCAAATACTCCATTACCATCTGGGAGGTGTTAAAGTTTGAGATTCTCAATGCGCAAGAAGAGTTCTTATCCGAGTCGTCTTTGGAAGCTCTATCAGCCATTGCCCAGAGACTCTCGGAAGGTGTGACTCAGATTTCGCAAGATATACCACTCGCGCAGTACCTTCGTCCTATTACAAAGGAGTGTAACGAGCAGCTACAAGAGCCTCAACACAAACAAGCCAAGCCTGCCCAGCAAATTCTCAAATCGCTGTCTTCCGCTTCTGCTGCGACATTTAGCCTCATTGTTCAAACTGTTGTCGCGCCTATATTCACTATCTATCAAGAGGCGGACGGAATCGCTAAGCAACGAGCTCTCCTTGAGACGCTCGCTGTCTTGTTCCAATCTGCTGTCCATGTATTTGGTCAATGGACTACTCGTGGGAGTGAAGTTTCACAAGAGAATCCGTTACTCGAATTCAAGGACCAGTTCTCGGACATTTTAGGACAAGCGCTCATGGGGTCTGCAAAGGAAGAGATCTCTTTCCGTATTACCGCGTTGAGGGGATTTCTCGGACTTTCAACCCTCCGTGACTTCTTTCAAGACAACGAGGTTGGACTGTTTGTGCAGTACCTTGATGAAATCCTTCTTAAAGAAGAGTCTGTTGGCCGGAATGATTTGAAGAAAGAAGCAATTGCAGCTTTAGCTGAAATTTCCAAGCACAAGCCTCGACTGATCATGGACATTACCTTCCCTGCATTTGTGGCGACACTACCGGATGAAGATGATGGTACCAACTCTTCCTACTTGTCGACTTTGGATACTTTAGCTCAGATCAGCGTTGAGAGAGACATTTTCGAGACCCTGTTCCGTCGTCTTTTCAGTAAGCTATCTGTTTTGCTCCAAAAAGAGCAAGCTGGATCTGCAGCCTATCCCCGGGCGATTCTTATGACTCTTCTTTATGTCATGCAGCAGAGACAGATGGATGCTGATCCCAACATCGACTTATACTTTGATAAGGTTGTCGTGGGTCTTTGCAGAAGTGTTGCCGAGTCAGCTTCAGGGCAGGGCAAGAACCAGCTATTTAACGATCCCACTATCCTTGACACTCTTGGTCGTCTTTGCAACCTTCTGGTACGAGCAGCGTCGGCTCAAAAACAGGAGCAAGTTGCCCAGAATGTCTATAGTCTCTTCTCAACTGGAGGATTTGACCCAGTTCCCTTCTCCCAAGGTACTACTGTGGACCAAGAACGCACATTTGTCATCTCGACGTACCTGCTTGCTGGTATCTCAAAAGACTGCAGTAACCTCATTCCTCACGCAGTATCAGACATGTCAGGTTTGCTATCGGATCTTGTCAAGCGCTCTGTTTCAGATAGCGCGGAACCAGCAACTCATCTCGCATTACTGCGCCACCTAGCATTGCTTGTCAACAAATTCCTCTCTAAACAAGATTTGATCATTGCGGAGACTCTTTTTGATTCGCTTGTTACTCCAGAGGGCCAATCTTTCAGTCCTGCTATGATCCGAACTATCCTCTGGCTTTCGAAGGCCTTAGTCCTTCGTCTCGCTCCGTCAACGACGCATATCCTAACCGCCTTACTGGGTCTTCTGTCATCCGCAGATCGACAAACCAGTGAATCTACTGCTCGCGGATTCGCCATTCTACTTGGAGACGACGATGTTCTATCCGCAACAAATGGAGCCACAGTCCGTCTGCTCTCCAAGCAACGCGTTTTCAGCACCGTGATCCCTCTCATTTCTTCACGAATCCGCGAAGTCAACATAGGTTGCAACAATGACTCACCTCAATCATACGACCACATTAAACCAGCTCACCTAACCGCTCTCGCTGGTATCCTCTCCACAATATCCACAGCACTCGTCATGCCCGAACTTCCCACTCTTCTTCCTCTTCTCCTTCAATCCTTGGATCTCCAAACATCCGACTCTGTTGCCGTTCGAGCCGCAACCCTTGACACCCTCGGCGTAATCATTCGTGATAGCGGCGTAGTTGTCATTGATAAATGTGGCCACGTTCATAGCCTCGTCCAGAGACTACTCAAAACAACAGAATCTAAGCCCGCTTCCTCGGGAATAGTTAACACTCCTCGCCTCCGCGTCGACTCTCTCAGATGCTTGTATCTCCTCGCTACAAAGCAAGCTCCTACCGAGTCGGCCTCTAATGCTCGCATTCCGCCGGCTATCTCACCGCTCCTTCCTGAAAAGGCGCAAGTTTTGCGCTCGTTGCGCGGTGTGCTGGATGATCCTAAGCGTGATGTTCGCAAGGCTGCTGTTGATGCGAGAAGTGCCTGGCTCCGGGGTGTGGATGATGCGCCGGAAGATGAAGATTAAAGGTCTGGACCATGATATGATTTATTTGAAATGATCATTTAGAAAACCTGTTATGTCGTGTAATAGATATAGCCCTGGTTGCATTTACGTTATAGTGGAATAGAAAAAGTTCTGTTCAGTTCTTAAATCAATGATTTGAAGAATATTGAGCCATTCAAGTTATAGAGACGTTCCTTCATATTACTCTTGAATCGGTAGAAAGACAATCAGAAAGACAACTAAAATAATAATTAGATTTCAATGATCATATTAAAACGGAAAGAATACTGACTAGAAGAAACTAGCATTGGGAGCACAGAGTAGAGTAGACCCCTGGGGAAAAGGCCACTGATATCCTGAAACATTTGCTATCCGCTTGTTGTTATTGTGTGATTTATATTTCCTAACAATCTACCTGAAGAGCAAAAAGGTACAGAGCACGAACGCCTAAATTATAACCGAATGGCGGGAACACCATCCCTGTTAACCGACAGCCAAATTCCAGCTAAGAATACAGCTTAATTGCAAAGAACGTGAGCCCTGATATTAAATCATATTCCGGTATCCCTTCCCTTTCAGAAACCTCGTCACCAAATATCTCGCTTCCGACCAGATGGAGTGGGTACTTTCTTTTTCTTAGGCACAACAAACAGTTCACTCTCTGGTACAATATTTTCTTCATCACACTGCACATGAGTGGCACTGATTGCAGCAGCTGACACCACGGAGTCCTTTTCTAGACTCATGTTCTTGCTACCAACGGCATCAATACTTTTGACAATCGTTTCTGCTAAGCGTACAAGGTGACCAACGCCGCCGGATCCAACAGCAGAGGAGATCTGTGATGGATGAGATGAACTTAGATTGCTGGAGAGAATTGACGATGTCGAAGGTGTGAGCGGTATCGGGAGAAGATGTTTGGCGTCGTCGCCGAACATATCGGTTGGAACCCAGTCATTGGTTTTTTGACCTGGTTCAAGATTCTCGTTTGATTTGAGCACTGTATTGATGATAGGAGAAGTCAGGGCTGCGGTCCACCATTGCCGGTTTTCTTTGGCCATGTCAGATAACGGGCCGCAGTGTGCTTCAATGAATTCTTCATCCCTTTCATCCCTTTCATGTATTGAGATTATTAAATCTTGAGTTTCAACGATTCGAAGAAGAATGTCATGAGACTGGCCATCTTTGCCCTCGGAGTGAAGACATCTGTGTTCCGTGATCCTCTTCACGAGGATTTTGGCGATTCTGAGCTCCTTAGAGGTACGGGCTAAAAGGCGTACATGGGGTCGGTTGGGTTCCACCCAGAGATTATCCACAATCTTCAAAATTGCTTCGTCGAATCCTTGATGGGGATCCTTGAATCTGTCCAGATTCCCCTTGACCACGATTGCAGCATCCCAGATCCTAATAGGAAAGTTCAGATTGACAGTTCCAAGAAGATTCTCCGCTGTTTTCACATTGTGTTTCCCATGGTCGTCAACGACAATTATAAACTCAGATCCAGCACCTTGGCAGTGAAACTCGTACTCAAGCTTGAAAGAAAGTGGCTCTGTTTCAAACATAGAAGAACCACCAACTTGAATATTGACTATGTAGTCCACATCTGCTGGGGAGCTTGTTAGTCTGTTGAAAAAGCTCGATTCAGTAGGACCAAGTCCATTTCTTCGATCGTAAAAGTTTTGTAAATCTTGTAGCGACAAGCGTTGCGTCTTTGAACTGTCGATGACAGCAGAAAAGAGAAGCAATCCGAATTGGAGCTCCAACATTAGAGGGCCAGGGAAGTAAGTTGCAGGGCCGAGGCAGCGACGGAGAATTCTGAAAAGAGACTTTAATTGATCCACCTGCAAGGTCGCATTTCGCTCCTTTTTGAGTGCCGTTCTGGAAACTTCTTTCACGGTATGAGTAGAAAATCCCTTTCGCGCAACCTCTTCACTCGGTGGCTTTGATGTCGAAGCATACGACTTCTGACCCCAAGCACCTAAGAGGGCGGCTTTGCGTTTAACCTCAATAGCTGACTTAGATTCCGTGAACCCTTTCTTTTTGACCATAACTTTTTGAGTTTGCTGGTTCATCACAGAATGAAACTCTCTCAGCTCTGGATCGGCAATTTTGGACTGGGGTTGTTCCCCGTCAACCTTTTCAGTTTGTACTGGGTAAGCTGGTAACCCGAGGTTGGGTTGAAGCTGCGACATATATGACGAGGGGAGATGACTACCTAGCATGTTTTGCACAGGATAGTTATACAGGGGGTATGATGGGGGGATTCTGTCGAGCTGAGGCACCGCCATTGGTTTGGCTTGGCTGTGTCTAGCAATAGTATTTGTTGGTGGATATTGTCCTAACGAAGGATAGTTTCTGTATGGGGCGGAGAAACCAGGAATAATGGGGAGACCTGGCGGAATGGGTAGTCCTGGCGGAGCATAGATTGCACCTGGGGGAAGATATCCAGTAGGAATAGGCAGTCCAGGTGGAGTTATCAAAGTGAAAGACTGTCGATATCCAACATTCTGTTGTAGTCGCAAATCACCCGAGTCGAAAAGGTTCCCAGTTTGATCCTGGTTTAGAGCTTGGTCCTGGCCCATGAATGGATCATCGATATGGAAGGAAGAAGTCATTTGAGGTGATAAATCATGAGGCACAAAGGTAGGCAAGTCTGTCCTCAATCCTCCAGATGTGAGCGAAGGAAAACCCATGATTTCAGGCTCATCGAAGTCAATGAGATCATTTGGCGGTTGTTTCGGAGATTCTGGAGGAAGTGACATGAATTCCAGCGAAGGCGAACTTGACACAGAAGACTTTGACAAAGTAGTCGTATTGGCATTTGCTTTAGAGTTGACTCCGACGAGGCCTTTACCGAAAGCTACAGATTCGGTCTCCGTAACTAAGTTGGTATCCAGCAAGCTATCGGGCTGTAGCTCTGACTCGAGAATAAATGATGGTAATTCCTCTTTCTCCGATTCCCAGTCAAGATCAATGAGATCTTCATGGATAGATGGTCCAGGTATCTGGTTTCTGGAGCCTTCGGTGCTTTGAAGCTCGGTGTCATCCAACAGATCAACTAAAGCTTCGCATGATTCCACAATTTGTGAACCTGAAAATACGCCTGGTAACTCGGGAAAAGAGGATGTGGAAGAAGAGACATCGCGGGTTTTGTGAACGGCCGGTTTCGGTGCGGACTGTGTATGAAATCGTTCAGACGGGGGCTTTTTATTTTTTTCTTGGAAAGCCCGCAACATCTGAGCCGGAGTTCTCATTAGCCCTGAGGCTCTTGCCTGTATGGCCTGATCTGATCTCCCGGAACGGACGCTGAAACGAGTTGATGGCTCTGGCAGGTTACTGAGATGACCAGATTCAGATAAAGAAGCGACTGTAGAAGCTGCAACCCATCCAAATTCCTGCTTTGCTTTTGCGAGTAGACTTGCATTTTTCTGAATTGTTTCGCGGCCAGTTGTTTTGTAAGTAGGAGCATCACGCGGATCAAATACAGGGGTAGTACACGCGGAATACTGAGCGCCTTGTCCAATCCCATCGTAAATGAAGTCTCTCCAGGCCAGTGTGGTGTCTGGATAATTGTCCCAGGTGGAGTCAAGGTGCGGAGGGCTCAGAAGATGTTTTAGCATAGACCAAGCATTTTCGTCTTTGTCGTAATGGTAAGCCGTCGGTGCAATCATCGGGAGAACACGTGAAGCTGGAGTCACAAGTGGATCGAAAAGAACACGGCCGTTTCCGAGAGCGTTAATCGTTGCGTATTTTAATTTCCAGTAGGTCACCGTTTCACGCTCTGGGGCGATCGCAGTTGTGCCGAAAATTGGGTTGTTCATCAGATCCTGATGGCTCACTTAGTTACATGTCTCGGGATACTGTATAGGACTATATAAACTTACCATAGCTGACTCTAGAGCATTGATTCTGTCAATTGTCCGATGTACCTGCTCAATCGTAGGCCCTCGCAGCATCAGGGAGGTTTTAATGCTTTGGTTCTCATCGGCGATGTCCGTCTCTGTAGTCCGAGAAATGCGAGGAAGGAAGTTGTATCGATCATTTGCGAAGTATCTCAATTCACCGGTGGGAGGAGTCCATTCTCTGGTGATGGTTTTGGGAGGACGGCCATCATCTTTGATCAACGAATTCTCTGTGTTTCGTACCTGGGACTCGCGCGCAGGTGCGGCGTCTGAGTTCGGCATCTTCAGATCCTCGAGCTTTACGGTGGTGATTTGGCGAATTCGGGGTACCTGAGTTGTCAATTAGTCTTCCCTTGGGAACAAGGTTGCTGATTCAATCTCAAAATATTGAGTACATACGTCAGAGGGACTATTGGCCAACTGCTCTTCAAAGTAGTCTGTCACTAGGTTGGCGTATGCGCTGCTGCGTTCTGAGGAAATGGTGCCTTGAATGATAAGAAGCTGGGAAGGAGATTAGGCAGGGCAGTAAGAGAGAAGAAGATAAGGCAGGAACTTCCTACCTCATTAACAGAGTCATACTGTACTTGTACAGTAAGGTCAATCTCCCTGTTATATGTCTAGGTGTTGGTGAGGGATTCTTCAAACAGTCTAAAAAATAAATGAGGGGAATGAACTGACTCGATCTTTTGCTGAAGTTCTTTAACCCCCAGCTTCTCCAACCCCCAGATGGAGGCTATAACTAATTTCTCCGTAGACATGGCGAGACAACCATGGAGAGTGCATGCAATTACCCAAGAGCTAGAGTAACTCCAGAATAACAGGGGGGAGTAGTTGATGATGAGAGAAGAAGAGGAAGAAGATCGAAGAATGACAGTGAGAGAAGTTTATATAGTCTTGACAGGGAAGACCAGGGTCAACTGTCAACTTAAATTCTTCATCATAATTGGTATTCTTCAGTCTTCATTTCAAAGTATCAAGACAAGGATATCATGGATATCATGAATAAGTCCACGGCAGGACACCGTGATTATACTGAAGGGTTTTACTAAACTGCAGACACTTTTTGCGTTTTAGTAGGTCCACCAGTAACCTACCTGAAGCCTTGGAGCGCATTGTAGTAGCTTCCATATTGAAGGGTGGAATATGTTCTTTATTTGTTGACAGCCTTGAAATCTAGTACATAAATGCATCAAACCAGCCTAAAAGAAAGAAAACAATGAATAAACCTCATCATAGCGGTCATCATACATCAAGGCTCTAACAATATCTAGCGCAAACCAAATGCCATAGACTGGGTATATGCGCTGCCCGAAAACGCCATGCACCAGTGTCAAAATGAGAATAGACGATGCAGAAGAGGCCGCAATCAACCAAAAGAAAAGAAAAAGAAGATTTAGAAATGCCGAAGGGATCAAACAAGAAGGAGAAGGTGACAGTCGTCCACGAGGAAATACAGTAAAGATATGTAAAACAGCCGTATATGCAATATATCTAGATCAACGTTAGTAAAACAACCTGGGCACTCCCCAACAAGGGAAACAAACAAGGCTGGTAGTAGATCTTACCTCAACCATGAACTTGATTCTTGTTCAGTTGAATAGCCCACTTCATTTCCGCCTCGGTCTGCTTGATCGACTTGATAGCCGCATCAATCATATCATTATTCGCATGAGCCCGCTCAATCGTGCCCCGTAACTCCTCATCCTTGGTCTTCTTGTAATCCGTATGACTCGCAAGTAACTTCTCATGCGCATCCTTCAACCCCTCCACCTCCCGATTTTTCTGATCAGCAAGAACATCCAGCCGTTCCGCACAAACGCTCTGCGTCTTCTGCGCCTCCGACAGAACCTGCAACTCAGCCCACAGCGCCTTCACCCGGCGTCCGAGATCGGCCTTTTCGCGCTTCGTCGTAGAAGCCAACACCTCATACTGTGTCTCGTGGTATTTGGCAATCTCTTGTGTCCGGGCCTGCTCGCGGTGATGGTTCTCGCGCTCTTCACGCATCGTCTCGTTCGTTTTGCTCGCGTCGGCTTCGGCGTCCACTCGCTTATTTCGCTCGCCGGTTATTTCGGCGCGTAGCTCGTCGATTTTTCGATCTTTTCGCGATATGGAGTTTAGGTTTGTCTCGTTGACTTGTTCTAGGTTCCGGAGCCGCTCGTTCATGTTTTGGTTTTGGATTTTTAGCGCTTCATTTGAGCGTTGTGTTTCCTCCGCTCGGGATCGGTATAGGCTGCATTCGCGCGTGAGACGTGCGATCTCTTCTTGTAAATTGTGAATGACGCGTCCGGATTTTCCCGTGGCGGCGTGGCCGACGGCTGACCATTCGGTGGGGGCCTCGTCGTTGTTAAGGTTCGGGCTTGTCGATGTGTGGGAGGGTAAGGATGGAGAGGTATTGAAGTCTGTATCGACCAAGATGTCAGCTTCCTGCGGTTTGGGATTGATGTTTTTTTCTTCTTCTTCGTCTTGGAATTCGGATTCCCGGATTGAAGCAAATAAAGCGGCATAAAACAGCGTACCTGTGTAATCATTCTCGTGACCATTTTCAATTCCGTTTTCAATCCCATTGGCATCCACTCCATCAACGCCGGTCTCGTCGTAAAATCCAGTGATTTGGTGCATGTTCAGGTGCGTATCCACATGTGGGAGATTGACCTGGGGTGCTTCTGCAGTCATAGAGGAGGAAGAGTCAGTATCGATGACATCGAGCTTTCGAAATGAGTCTAGCCGCCTCATGACGCGCCCCAGGTGAGCCATACTGGGTGCCATCTGGGGGCGCAGAGGATTGGGGCCGGGACGAGCTGAGGCACCGTGTGCGCAGTCTGCATGGCAAATCCGATCTCATGCACGATGCGAGGGGGCGGAGGGAATATTCCGAAATGCGAGGGTCTGGGGGGGGATATTTTTAAAAGATTGGCCGAGTACGTACTAGTATTATTAAATCGTAGCTGAGCGAGATGTGTGGTGTTCTTATGTCGTCTGATCATGGCCGAGCGGTGTTGAACGGGATCATTCTCATGTGGGTCGTGGCTGGTGGAGACGGAAATCAATAGTTGCCAGAAGATCAAAGACAATTGATGGGATTCTGAGCAGAGACCAGCGGGATATATCCTAATATTGACAAAGAGGGAAAAGCAAGACAAAAAAAGGAAATGACAAAACAAAACATTCGATTTGAGGAGAAAATTAGGGGAAATCCATCCAATGACTGAGTTGCGCCAGGAACGCCATGCGCACTAGACCCGGGACACTAAGGTATTGGCGAACCATACAGCTTGAAAAGCGATCATGGTGAGATCATACGTTAATGGACAAGGCTGTAGCCCATAAAAAACAAATAAAAATGTAAGAATGTATGGAGATAAATTCAAAAAGTATTCCATTACTGCCCCAAACGCCCAACCCAACGCCACACCTATCAATTGTTATCAAGGGGGTATGGAGAGGTATATACATGATGTAGCCCCAGTCCAGATGTGCGAATAGTTGAAACGAGTGACACGGCATTTTCCAAGCGCCAGACAATTAGAGATCGACAGAACTACTAAGAAAATTAAAAGCCCAAATAAAAGAACAGGGCCATAGCGCCTGCTGCCAGACCGGCAGAGTACTGCGACACAGATGCAAGGCCAGTTTGGACACTGCCGGTCTCGGACGACTTCTTACCGTTCAAGACGGTGTCGGTAGCTTCAGCATTGATGGAGCTGGTGGTGGCGGCAGCGCTGCTGGATGGGGTAGCTGCTGCTGACGAACTGATCAAGGGCTTGCTGGAGGTTCCGGTCGTAGTGTTGGCGTTGGTAGCCTGGCTAGCAGTGCCGGTGCCGGTGCCGGTGGCAGTCGCAGTACCTGTGGACATAGTCGATGGGGCCGAAGTGACAGTGCCGGTCTCAGACGCGCTGGAAGCCGGGGGGTTGGCAGGGGCGCCGGCCTTCAGGAGGGCAGAGTAGTTCTTTTGACCACCCTGTGAAACCTGGAAAGCATAGGTTTCACCTTCCTTAATGTTCTCACCAGGGGTCCAGGTGAAAGTACCATCTTTGGCCTGGTCGGTGATGACCTCCACGTCGTCCAGATTTCCAGACGCGCCCTTTCGCAGGGTAAGGGTAACGGGCTAAAACGAGGTTAGGACATTTCTCAACTTGCCTAATGTCAATAAAGACCATCAACTAGAACCATACCTGATTAGTGACGGCACCGGCCCATGTTAGAGTAAGAGGCTTGCCGGCCTGGACATCCTGGGGCCAGCTGGTGAAGGAGAGAGGGTCGGCAAGAGCCAGAGTCAACAGGGTGGCCGAGGCAGCAAGAACTGTTGAGAAATGCATCTTGACTGGATTATAAAGAACGAATAAGGGATATTAATGAAAGTATTGTCGTATTAAAGTCGTATGTCGAAGTCGAAGAAGAACGATATAGAATTTCAACCACAGGATACCGGTGGCGCTCCACGGTTTTTTATCCTGCTGTAAAAAGACCCAGCCTCCACATATTGGCCCTGAGTTTTGACTTGTTGGCATTCGAGTATTGACACTCTTGGCTCTAGGCGCGTTGGCGTAAGAATGTCGCATTCTTACTTTAGTACCATCTTGATCTTGTCGCTGAAGCATGGCCCCCATTGGCTTAGGAATTCTCTGTGATGGATGTATGGAATTCCCCACCGAAGGTTCCAAATTGCTGGGAAATCTAGCTGCTTGATAGTCGGTGTTGTGTGTGAGCATACTCCGCGATGGGATGCATGAGTATTCATGTTTATTGAGTCACTAGTCACCTCCATCAGCTTGAATTATTGATAATGATTCCTGTCAGAATCACGAAACACGCCATATTTTTCTGAGATTATTGATTCCAGTGTAAACTTGAACAATGCATAGACGATGGGAATGGTGGTCAACCCACTGAGGAATGTTATCCCTGCCCGTACTGTTTATTCTCAGCCAAGACATAGGGCTGCGAATCCCCAATTCCTGTAGATATTCATGTCGAGAAAGGCATTTGATGAGCATTTCTCCCTGAGACCTGCTACTTGAATCCCATACCAAGGGGCAGTAAGAGTTTTAACTCAAGGCGATCTTTCGTGAGTGAAGCTGTGAAGTTGGTCTGGAGGTGACATGGCTGTCGATCATATAATCTGCAAGGGCGGCCGTCAACCTTTCGGAGCCCAGTGTAGAAAAAACGGGGATGTTTATCAATACTCGATCAAGGAATTTCACTCTACATGCAGGTTAACACTCAATTTGTACAATGATCGCGTGTTCAAAATATGTTCAACGTCTAAGGTATTTATTTTTTGGTTCATAGATGTTCGAACTGAGATATAGGGCATGATATCCACCTTTTTGGTCCATCCAACGCCAGCTCACGGCTATATGCTAAGGGGCAATCCATAATAAACAAAGAAACAAACGTTATTTTCACGAGAAATCCCACAGACCACGCATGAAGGCCGCAGGACCCGAGTCGACACCGCCGTCTTCCGCGAGTAAACGATCAGTGAAGATTCGCTTAGGAATCTGGTATTCAACAACCGGAACCTTCCTCATTGGCTTTTCTCCACTTCCAAGCTCTGCTTCCACCATGCCCTGGTATGTATGGTCCAAGAAATCCTCCAAGTTGTACTGTTGTTTGGTGAACTGCTCGGAGATGATGCGAGCGATCGCAGCGACGTTAGGGTGATAGTGTGACTGGAGGGTCTCAATCTCCCAAAGACTGCTCTCGATGGCACCTGTGCGAGTAGGATCCTTCTCAGTGGGGTCGAATGGGTCATCCATGCCCGCAGCTTCAATATCAGCCGCAAGATCCTTGTCGCGGATTTCGCGATGCATCATGAAGGTGCATGTGGGGTGGTTCTTAAAGATATTGTACATAAAAGGAACGATAACCACAATGGCAGAGGGAGGCGCATTGAGCGCGAGGCGGGCGAGTCTCTTCACAAAGCTAGCAATCAGTGCAGCAGGAAGATGGGTCGAGGCAAGGAAGGTATTCAGAAGTCGGAAGAATCGTGAGCGATGCTTAGAGTGTAGTAAATCTGCATCCAAAAGCGAGTATAACTTGTGGTAGAATTGCGGGTAGTCCAGGTTCTTCTCTTGAATAAGGTAAAAAAGTCCAGATAGGGCAAGGAGCGAAGTGGCACCGCCAACATTGTACGAGTCGGTAAGGAAGTCCATAAGCAGCTCGGGACGGCTGAACCAGGGCTCAATGTGATGCACCATGATACGCAGGAGGGACTTGCGCTGTGCTGGCGAGATATTATTGCGGAGGATGGCCAGCCAAGCTTCCTGTGCGCGCTTTTTGTGGGAACCGACGGAAGTGAGTCGCTTGTTCTTGCCTCCAGGGGTTGCAAAGAAGTCTTCAAACTCGTGGCCTTCGCTGGGGACATCGTCGCAGGCGGAAAGGATGGAGACGAGGGTATCGAAGACGTCGGAGCTTCGTCGGATGGCAGCGTACTCACTAATTAGAAGTTAGTCAAGCCATTCAAGAAAGAAGTAACCAGTAGCAAAATAAAGAATACATACGCTATTTCCCCAAAAGTGTGATACCTCACATCTTCAAATTCCTTCACAAATTTCTCGATGAACTCAGTTTGCAAATCCTGACCATCCTGAGCCTCAACCACGGCCTCCACGATATGCTTGAAGTTTGTAGACCAGACGGCGTTCTCGGCTCCGGGGATATGTGTGATGCGTTCTTTGATAATGCGCATGCTTAGAGTCAAAGCGGTAATCTGGAGATCCCTCATTAGTATGTCCTTCAAGCCGCTCTATAACCTGGGAGCACAAACCTGAGACGTAGTATCAGCCTCGCGCATAATCGCTAAAAGCGCCCGTTGGTACTCAAGGCATCGCTCCTTTAGCCATGCTGTAACGATTTTCTCGTTCTCGGCAGCTCGACTCGACTCCGCAAAATTTCCTGCGGCCATCAGTCGGCTGAACACTCGGCAAAGAGACACTGCAACAGCAAGTTCTGGCTTCTTTGCTGATTTCTCCACATCCAGCATCGAGATAAGGGTCGCAATATTGTTGTAGTGTTTGCGCGACTCGGCGATTTCATTTTCGAGCTTCTCAATTGTTGAAAGGGTCTCAGTGAAGTCGTCCTCTGCAACAGCACGGCGCTTGGAGGGTGCGCCTGCATTCTTGCTGCTCTTGCGCTTCTTGGAAGATTCGACCAGTGCCGGCATGATGTCGGTTCTATGCCGTAGATCGTATTAAATTATGAATCTATCGTCTATCACTGGCGTGATCTCGGATCAGCAAAAAAAAGTATGGCAGTTCGGACACGGGTTTTTCCGCGCACACCAAGCTAGTTCCCAAAGCGGTTAGCGTTTGCAAGCCCGTCCTACCCGTCCCGACCTCAAGTCTCCTCTCCGTTCACCCACCCTGTTAAGGATCTTTAAATCATCTGTAACAATGGCTTCGCGTCTCGCTAAGAGCGCCATTGGTATGTCTCATCCGAAACCCCGCCGTCTGATTTGATTGCCAGAGATATTGACTCGCTTCTTCCATCCAGGCGCCGCCCGGCTGCGGCCATCTGTCTCCATCCGCGCTCCTGTCGTCCCTACCATGACCTCTTTCCGCGCGGCCTCCAACGTTCCCGCCGAGGAGCCCAGCAAGAAGGCTCAGTCCATCCTGGACTCTGTTCCCGGTAACTCCCTCGTCTCCAAGACCGCCGTTCTCTCTGCCGCCGCCGGTCTGTCCGTTGCCGCTATCAGCAACGAGCTCTACGTGATGAACGAGGAGACCGTCGCCGCTTTCTGTCTGCTCTCCGTCTTCACCGCCGTTGCCAAGTACGGTGGCCCTGCTTACCGCGAGTGGGCCGAGGGTCAGGTTCAGAAGCACAAGGATATCCTGAACTCTGCCCGTGCCGACCACACCAGCGCCGTCCAGACCCGCATTGACAACGTCAAGGAGATGTCCGGTGTTGTCGACGTCACCAAGTCTCTCTTCGCTGTTTCCAAGGTGGGTTAAAATCTGCATATGCACAGCACTGAACATATGAAACAAATGATTCAGACATCTAACATCTTGTAGGAGACTGCCCAGCTTGAGGCTCAGGCTTACGAGCTCGACCAGCGCACTGCTCTGGCCACCGAGGCCAAGCAGGTTCTGGACTCCTGGGTCCGCTACGAGAATCAGGTTAAGCTGCGCCAACAGCGTGAGCTTGCCGACTCCATTATCGGCAAGATCCAGAAGGAGCTTGAGAGCCCCAAGGTTCTGCAGCAGATCCTGCAGCAGAGCGTTGCTGATGTCGAGCGTAAGTGATCTTGCTCCCTTTCTTGTCATCTCGGAATTTGTAACATCTACTAACACCTCTCAGGCATCATGTCTTCCAAGGCCCAGTAAATGGACGACGGTGGCTCCGCCGGCAGTTGCCATTGTGTATAAAACTTTAAGGGCTATTTGCATCTGCTGAGTTAGAATTGCAATACCATTTTGTCTGTCATCATGAAAACCTTCTGCATTCCCGTAATCTTCCAACCCCATGGGCTGGCCTTGAAGTGGTTCATGGTCCCCTTCTGAATCGCAACGTAGCTTCGGGACCAAGATCCGATAATCGGCGACCGACCTAAGATCTTTCAATTTTGTTTAATACATTATATATTGCGCGAGTAGAAACAAGACTATAGGCTAGGTAGTTCTTTGTAGTAGTTATTAGCCTATTCCCCTGTCATTCGAGCTTCAATCCTGGGTTCGTTGACCTTCCATCCCTGTGTTGACATCAGTCCCCGCTTAAACATGCAGGGACAAGTGCAGAAGCTTCACGTGGCCCCGGTTTCTATTATCTTGATCTATATATACTTGCCCTTCGATTTGATCATTCCATTCATTGATTCTCGCTGTTTTTTTCAGCCTGTAGTCATCTGATTTTGACAGGGTTGTTTCACTGCCCGCCAACCCCGTATATATTACCCTGTCGTTTGATTAGCCGCCCGCCAGACCCAATGGTCCCGGGGCCATGAGCTGCAGGCAACACAGCCACCAATGTTTCTATTCTTACCCGCTGAACTACATTTCAATTATTGTCAACCAAAGATGCGAAAATATTAAAAGCATATATACCTACTATCTTCCATTAGTTTTGCTTTCCAGCCTTGTGTCGAGTCATATGGAATACCCCGCAGCCTCCCCGCAAACTCCGCAAAGAAGTCGCATACCTAGTCAGCACAAGATAGGACACAATAGCACAATGCCTTCTCTTCGCAACATCCTCCGCAAAAAGGAGGATGTAACCGACAACTCACCACCAAGAGCTCCCCGCGCAGCCCCAATCCCAACATCTCCGCCGAATCCCGAGATCACCTTCCTCCGATCTGACACCTTTGGCCACGAGGTCATTACACCACCGTCCCACAAAGATGATCCTCCGCAGTCTCCGTCTTACTCGCCTACCCCCTCAAACTCGCTAGGCTCCCCACAGGCGAGCTCTAATACATCACGCCGAAGCTTCCAGATCTTCAACCGATCCTCTCGTTCAGAGTCCCTCTCCAGTCCTTCATCACCACGCCCACAACGCGAACACCGACTCTCAAACCTTCTGCATCGTGAGAATAAACGCAGCCGCAGTGACTCTCGGGACTCCTCGGCAAATATCCCGCTGGATTTACCACAAATTGCGGATGATGAAGGGGGCGATAAGCAAGAGAGAGAGGCGCTGTGGGAGAAGAGGGCTACCGTGCTTGCGACGCATAACCCGAAGTTTGGCCAGGGACTAGGGTCTCCATTGGCATCTGAGTTTGATCTATCAGGAGGTGGCTTTGGGCAAAGGAGTAGAGGTAATTCGAGAAGCTCGAGCCATAGTCGGATGGGGGATGCGCAAGATGATGTAGGTATTCTTAGTACATCTCGAGTCATTCGCAGTCACTAATCGGTAAATGTTGTTTGATAGGTCAATATCCAGGAGGCGATCCGGTTACATGAATCAGGTGGTGAGTTATGCATAAATCCATGATCTTTAAGGAATGTCAACTGACTAGCTGATCTACATATAGATTTGGAAAGATCTACACAGATGTTCGGCCAGCTGGCGAACCCACATGGCGCAAATAATCCACTCAGTCAAGTTTTATATGGACTTGCTCTTCGGTAATTACCAGTCCATTGTGAGGCTCAAATAGTTAAACCCCAAGCTAATATATTTTGCTCTAGACATGGTTGGGGTTGCAACAAAGATGAGGCACAAGCAGTAACTTATCTGTCTGCCGCAGCGTCTAACTCAGCTGCCGTTGAATCCGAGGCACTACGTGCGGGTATGAAAAAAGGCGGCGCTGCTAAAGGAGAACTTGTACTTGCAATTTTCGAATTGGCCAACTGCTTCCGTAACGGTTGGGGTGTTGGCAAAGACCCCGCTGCCGCGAGGCAATACTACGAGACGGCAGCGAACTTGGGTGATACTGATGCTATGAATGAGGTTGCTTGGTGTTACCTCGAAGGATTTGGTGGGAAAAAAGATAAGGTATGGTGTTTGCATATGATATTTGTAGCGAACAGTGCTAACTATCTCTTTAGTTCAAGGCCGCGAAATATTATCGACAGGCAGAGGAAAGCGGAGCCCCAGCTGTCGGGATGTCATGGTACGTGAAAAAGCTATTGTTTTATAGCTATACTTTTGCTTGTGCTAACCTTCTTTAAAGGATTTGGAAGGAGAAGTATAATCCCCACTGATAAGATCTCTGGGCCTTGTGCTATGTGCTGCAATGTTCTATACGATTTATGGATGGATGGATATACTGAACCATATTCTTGCATGTAATTTCTTTCGATGTACTTATTTCTTTTCTGTATATTATGAGTGGACGATTTACACGTTTTACACATATCTATCAATATATTGAGTGCAAATACATGGGAATGTAAAAGTCGACCGCGGACGAAAGGGAAATGCGCCATCTTGATCAGTCTCGTATAGAATGAAACCTAAAACCCTCTGACTTCACGAATTATCTCGCTTCGCATGAAATAAACCACCAAATGATTCTAATGTAAGGCGCAGGGGCGGATATAATTTTAACCCAACCGAGCTATGCATCTATTTCAAAGATGGCAGTGATCATCCCCGCCGGCCAAAAACGACGCATTATGATTGAATGGAGTAAATTGCTCCGAAGATCAGAGTCGAGCAAGCAACAAGCCTAACAAGCACTAAAAGCTTCTTCGGAGAAATGGAATACGCTTCGGCTTATTCATTTCGTGGCGTTTTCTCCGCATGTCATGTATATGGATTGGGTGTTGTAGACATTGGCAAATTAACCGCAAATTAGAAAGGGGAAGCAGTTTCACGATTGGCTACTTATCTAGCTAGGGGTACATTGCATATCTAAATTAAATTGTACAACCCCTTGAGTCAGAGTTACATGGAAATTGCTGGCTATGGCTCCATTGAGCAATTCGCGGGCAAAAATTCACTATTTCTATTTCTTAAGGAAAGGGCGAGAGGCAAGGAATACGTCGGATTTAAGGTAAAAAATATGAGTAGGATGCTTTTCATGATTAACAGAGGCCTTGGGCATTGGATCTAGATAATTTGCGACATAAAATTACTGGAAAGCCATTAGGTTTAATTGAAAACAATAACGAGAGTCAAGTGGACCACGAAATGTCAATTGCGGGGAACTTGATGCGCAAGCACAGGTCACCAGACGACATACCCTCAGAAGAGAACATAATTCACTCTAAAACGATAAATATTTCCTGCAAAGCTACGGAAGATTCCCCCGAAGTCCGTCATCCCCACATAATAAAAAAGCAGATGTGTGGGGACCGGCACAACATTTAACCCCCCCCCCCCCCAGAGCGAGCTTGAAACTCCGGGGTTACCCCGGATTAAATCAGGGGATACCCTGGGCCAAGTCCCTATAAGAAGCTTGAGATGTCTTGATCCTATTTTATTTTCAGCTACGAGCTCAATTGAAGATCATCATCCGCCCCGTATTTGGAATTGTACAGCAACCGACATGCATTCGTCTCTCTGGGCTCCCGCGGCTGCGATTGTCGCTGCGACAGTCGCATCGGCCACTTCACTTAGCAGCATTTGCACAGACTCCTACGCAAAGGAGGCGTTACCATTGGATGCCATTGATGGTATCACTATTGATGCGAGCTCAGTTTCGACAAGCTTGGTTACCAACTACACGGCTTCGTCGATCTTCTTCCCCACGGATACCTTCAACTACTGCAACTTAACGTTCGCATACTCGCACGATGGTATTGATGGCGATGTTGTTCATGTGCAATACTGGCTTCCTGAGCCATCCAAGTTTCAGAACCGATATGTCTCTACTGGTGGAGGTGGTTGGGCGATCAACTCGGGATCCTCATCGATTCCAACAGCTATTATTGCAGGAGGGTAGGCACAGTCTCATTCATTCTTATATTAAGCTGAGCATTGGCTAAATAAACTACTAGTGTCGGTGGCCTGACCGATGGAGGATTCGGTAACTTCAACACGCAATTCAGCTCTGCTGCTCTATTGGCCAATGGAACTGTCAATTGGCAAGCGACCTACATGTTTGGTAAGGAAAGAAAAAAAAATACACACAGCATTGGAATCACTTTTCTAATAAAATTCAATATAGGATACCAAGCACAAAACGAGCTCGCGATTCTCGGAAAGCAGTTGACCCGAAACCTCTACGATGTCTCTTCAAAGAAGAAGATTTACTCATACTATCAAGGTTGCTCGGAGGGAGGCCGCGAGGGATGGAGCCAGGTCCAGCGATTCCCCGAACAATTCGACGGCGTCGTAGCTGGAGCTCCTGCATTTCGATGGGCACAGCAGCAGACCAACCATCTGACTGGTAATGTCATGCAAAAGACTCTGGGCTATTATCCATCTAACTGTGAGCTCGAGAAGATCATGAACATGACAATTGAGAGCTGTGATCCTCTTGACGGAAAAACAGACGGCGTCGTTGCTCGCTCTGACCTCTGCTTGGCTAAACTTGACTGGACTAAGATTGAAGGGTCCTCCTACAGCTGTGCTGCTAGCTCTGGTTACGGATCTACTACACCCGCCGCTTCAGGAAAGGTCTCAGCCAAGGCTGTTGAGCTCATCAAGACCTACTGGAAGGGTCTCTATGACTCCGACGGAAACCAAGTCTACTTCAGCTACCAGCCTGGTGCAAGCTTTGATGACCTCGACACAGAATATAACTCTGCAACAGGCGAATACGAGCTTGACATCAGTGGCCTGGGTGGTATCTGGATTGCTCAGTTTATCGATTACATCAAGGACGCCCAGAACATTGATAGCCTCGATGGTGTCACTTACGATACTTTGAAGGAGTGGATGATCTTCTCACAGAAGAAGTACGGCGATATTCTCCAGACTACATACCCCGATCTTACCGATTTCCAAGCGGCAGGCGGCAAGGTCTTGCATGTGCATGGTGAACAGGACTTCTCCATTCCAACCGCCTCGTCAGTCCGATACTGGGACTCAGTGCGCTCAGTCATGTTCCCCAAGAAGTCATACCGTGAGGGTGCCGCGGCACTCGATGACTTCTATCGTCTGTTCCTTATTCCTGGTGTAGGCCACTGTGCTGCCAACTCATATGAGCCCAATGCGCCATGGCCACAATTTACCCTGCAAACAGTCATTGAATGGGTCGAGAAGGGCACTGCGCCAGCTACATTGAGTGGATCGACTGAAATCGAGGCTGAAATGTGTCGCTGGCCTCTTCGCCCGCTCTGGACTAACAGCGGAAAGAAGTTCCAGTGTGTCTATGACCAGGATTCGGTGAACAGCTTCACCTATGATCTCGATGCTTATAAGCTCCCTGTGTACTAGATTTGAGATGCAGGAGATTGCAGCTGACCGGAAACAATGTGGCATTCTGTATATAGTTGATCGTATACTTAATATCTATTTTATCTTGCAGATGTGGAGGTATTTATAATTAGGAATAACAACGTATCTAGTGCACTCAAAAAGGCGCCTATGACTGCCTCAGTAGAAAAAGGGTTTAATTGAAACTTGGCCGATTGGGAAGTCATGCCAAGTCGCGGAAAGACACTGATTTAGGTTAGTCGATCGTGTAGATTCCCGACTCAGCCACTATAACCAATGACGAACTTCTTTATCTACAGGGGCCTCCACTGAATCTAGAGCTTAAAGTGCTCCTTGAACCGCAGCAGGGCAAACAGGCGGCACCTAGCGCCCGGTTCCTCTTCCCATCCTATGGGGTTTATTTTCCGCGCATCCGTAATGACCAAACCAGGGACGAATACGAGATGAGGGGACTTGGCAGCAAGATATAGCGCCTGCGCATCAAATAGGAAGGAAAAATAAACACTTCAGTCGCACAGAAAAGTTCTAAAGCCGATTATGTACTATGCATGACTCGTTTCATAATATAGATCGAATTGACGACACGCCATACTCCAGCGACGCGGAACGCTCCATCTAAGTCACATTCAACCTTGGAAGATATACAGCAGCATAGCTTTCCTCAATTATGAGGGCTTCCCCGGTTGCTCTACTTATTGTATACTATATACCCATTGTTTCAGCCAATGCATATTGGGATGCATACGCGACTCGTATCGACAGCACACGCTCTAACCAAGGAGCCCTAACAACAACCTTCACACCACCTTCATCATGCTTCACACCCACAACACAAGCATACTATGGATACCCGTCAATGATCATAGGGTGCCCCGGTCCTGGCAGAAATAATTGCTGCCCACCAGACTGGAATTGGAACGTTTATTTCAGTCCCGGGGTGTGTCCATCCGGCTACAAAGCCTGTACACTACCAACTACGACCCAGCGAAAGGAGACCACAGAGATTTGTTGTCCAAGGTAAGACTCATAATTACCCGAGTAGCTCAGTATCTGATATAATGCAGTAACTATGCTTGCAGCGGCCAAGACTGGTGTGTCAGTTCTCTTGAGACTATCTCGACAATGACGTATACGGATAGTACGCTTTCAACCGAGTCTCCTGCTTACGCTATAACGGCAACACCTATACAAATTCGGTACAAGGCGGCTCAGTCCACGATTATTCCCATTGCAACCCCTTCTTTTGATTTGCCTATGCCAAAGCATGAGCTTGACACGCGGGAGAAGGTTGGAATTGGGATTGGGGTTCCTGTTGCAGTGGGACTTTTGGGAGCTGTGCTATTTTTCGGTTGGAGGCGCTGGCGAGAGAAGGGGACTAAGAAGGGGGTTATAGAAGGTCCTATGGGCATTGGGAGTGATTTGGAGAGGGAATGGGGAGGGGAGCACGAAAGAGCAAGACAAATAGAAAGGGAGAGAGAGATTGAGAGGGCAAAAGGGGTGGAAAGAGAAGTGGCTAGTGGAACTCAGAGAACAAATGATGTTGAAACGGCGAGTCAACGAGCGATGGAGATGGAGAGGGCGCAGAGGGAGTTGGATAATGAGAGAGATCCACCCCCGGCTTATAATAGATAGACTTGGAAGGCTTAGACAATTCCTGGGCACGTGAAAGCACTCTTCTCTGTCTCTCAGTTTCTTCAACTACCCCCACTGAAAGCACCGTAGGACAGTATAATATTATCGAAAACAGAATACTAGAAAAGGATCCCGATACTTAGTATCGATGAAGAACACATCTGCTACCCTTCTCTGTCTTCTTTTAAGTAAGGAGTGTCGACCTCCTCTCTAAGACCTATCAACTACGCCTAGCATCACAAGACAACATGACAAAACTCAAACACCGGAGGGATTCACATCTTCTACCAGGTCTTCTTTAAGTCAAGGGTTCCGAGAATCATCCACAGAGCCGCTCATCATAATCTCACCAAATTCGCAAAAAGTGCCATCAATATCCTAAAGAGGGCTTAGTGGACGATTCTGTTAAAATTACATATATCATTCTATGATTCCAATCTTGAAAAGAAGAGACTTCATGTATTTGAGAATTTCAAGTAGTCGGATCTGTCGAGTTGCGGACGTAACCTCATGTAAATATGTCGAGTTGAACCGCTAGGCCAAAAAGGTGCACACCTTATTTCCACAAACTGGAAGACGCGCGCATTGCACGCATCGGCCCTGAAACGAATGCCAGGGGAGGTAGGAATAGGAAGGGACAAGTAGTGTTGAATTGTTTGAGATGAAGCATAAACGCGAACAAATCCAAACGAGCCAATGACAAACGAGCCTTCTGATGACTAATACCCGCAATACAAGAGAGTTTAAAAGACGAGAGGATGGATATTTGATCTAGCTATACGTGATGAGCGTGGTATGTATGGGGGGTTGACCTTAGTCGGCCTGACCGTATGTGCCCATGACCTAAGAGCCAGAATACATATAAAATTCATAAGGTATATTTTCTATCTAACCACAACTGTATAGTCCCAATGAGCATCTTCATTCGCATAACTAGATATCCTTGGACAAGACAAACCACAGCCAAGGGTGGTATACTGTCTCATCATCGACCGGGTCCAAAATAGTTGGCAGGTATCTCGTATTCCATTCTTCATCCAAGTCTTCATCAAAATATTCCGGGTTTGGCCTGATGCGACGCGCCTTGCAATACTCCCAGTAAGCAGGATACCACCCTGCCTGGCCCCAATCAATGATGGCAGCTACTACTGGATTCGTCCCGGGCGATAAAAGGATATTTGGGGGCACAATGTCGTCATGCGTGAAGACCACGGGCACCTCCCCATCAATTTCGATATCGCAGCCATTCTGAAATTTCTGGACAGCGTCTGCACCGTGGAATGGGCCAGCCAAGTCCCGGTGACCGGAAAGAAATATGTCATTTAGAGGTTGATTATCTAGGCCACCTAAAGGGTACTTTAGTATAGTTCTACCTAGCTACGGCAATGAATATAAGTCACTTACCCACGTAAAGGGCTTAACCGGGCTGTTCTAATGATCTCCAGGCCTTAACTATACCGTTAAGCTCTTTACAGATAGCCTCTCTCTCCTTATCGTTCAAAGCACCCCATCTTTGCTCTAAGGGTTCGCCCCCTATTAAAGACATATAGATAAATACTTGGCCACTGTCTTTAGTCTACCCAAACACCTCAGGAACTGGTACTTTATCTTTCAACTGCTTATATACTATATTTTGGGTCTCTGCCTCTGTAACGGTTGTATCGGCTCCATATTTAACAATCAAGCCTAACAATAGAAACTTGACAGGCGGGGGTCGGTTAAACCTTGTACCATAACTTCTCGTTAATAGCTCTCACCTCAGCCGGGGTAGGGAGCGTAGACACCCGATACTCCCTGAAAAAGCTAGAGTCGGAAATGATCCTTATTGTGTTGTGGCTTGAATCGTGGAGGCCGGCCTCGACTTCAACCCCCTCGGGCGTCATCTTCGAGATAACACAGGTGAAGCAGGGGTCTCGGCGGTTATAGAAAGACCCAGTCTTCGAGAGTAGCGGAATCGAAGTAAACTGAGAGCCTATCGATTTCTAGGAAAAGGGAATTCTTGAAACGACAATAAGGTTCAGAGATAGAAACATGTTGCCGCCGGACATGCCAGGCAGCGAGGTGAAAATGTGGGTGGGGGACCTAGCCAGACCAATCAAAGCTTCTAGCGCTGGACGGGATAATATAAGCGCCGGCCCGCTGTATCCGCAATCCCAAGGGTAGAGTAGTTTCAACAACAGGACTTCTCGTCCAATACTTGCTTTCTTAACCGCTGGACCTTAGGGGATAATGAAAGTAGCATCGTTTTATGGCCAGGAGCGTGACCTTCAATATCGGACAGGCCTCCTCAGGAGACTATATAAATGGCCTCCCTTCTCCTGGATTATAGAAATGCATATCAATCAGTTCATTTTCCTTTTGCCTTTCATCAATACATTGTCAATTGTTGGCTTTCCGCAGGTCGGACTTGAGCGTATTTTACTTTACCTCTTTTTGAATACCATGGGTCTCTTCTCCTCCTCTAAGCCAGACAGGCTGAGGCCCGCCCACAGGCTCCCAGGCCTCCGGCAGTTGCCCCATCAGGACCTCCGGGTGCTTTCCTTGTCGAGTTGCTGATCTACAACGGTGCCCCTTTCAAAGACCATTGGTCGTACTGGTACGCTCTCACCAGGACCCGGACCTTGGTGTCCTCATACACGCCGCCGGTGACGTGAGGAACGGCTTTCGGTTTGAGATTAAGCGTGGTCATGACTTCCGAGCTACTGGTAACCTCCCAACAAAGAGGATACCGCTCCAGCATTTCAAGTACTGTGCCATTCATATTAACACTGGGACAGTTAGTTGATGCATTGATACAAGTGGAGAAAGGCTGGGAATTGCCGCTGGTAAGCATTTCGGGGTAGTGCGATATCGTACCAACCAAACAAATTATCATTCAGGTCTTCAAAACCGGAGTTTGATAGTCTGATCAGAATGTTTTCAATCCAAAACGGACGAAATCGGACCTCTTCCTTCAGCGCGCCATTATGCCCATACTCCACAGCGGACATAGTTCCCTCGTCGAGGTTGCTTTGATCAATCATGAGGCACCACCTTTGAAGACCGCCTGGCCGTATCTTGTCATGAGGATCTCGACAAAGTCTGCATTTTCTAAATAGGCCCATGATACCACATCCTCTTTGTTGTTTGGGGGTGTAGCTGATTGAGTATTGGCAGAGTCTCCGGCCAGGATAAGATGATGAGGCGGATCAGTGCCTACTAGAGTGTTTTTATAAACACCATCAAAGCGGTTTAAGGGAAGAAGCTGCTTGATCCATTGAATATGATTAGCAGGATTAGTTTGACCTACTTGTGGTAGGATAATAAGGCTACATATAGGTAGATTCCAGTAATCACTATTGTATATTAACTTGATAGGGTTCCCCGGAATAGACAACTGGATGCTTGTTTTATGTTTAGATGCGTGGTGATGATATAACTGAGATTATTGAGAGATATTACTAAAAAGAATTCAAATATTATGGGGCAGGATGAATATAGGGGCGTAGATATAATTCTGACTTGTCTCTAGTGAGAGGTAGTACAGTACAGAAAAAAATTACATCCCGAAAAGTCTGTTCGGCCTCCGCCCATCTGACAATCAGCTCGCGACGCTGGCGAAATTCATAGTCCGAGGGATCGCCGGTTATACCGGCTGCCTCGAGAGTGACCCAGTTTTCCTACTTATGTTATTAGCTTTGTCGACTCAAAATCAAAGGACAGACTTACAGAAAGAAAAAATATCCAGCCTTTAGTGTCCTCAATGAATTGCTCCGTGGGTATCTCCGACTCGGGTTGAAACCTCACAGAGGCGGGAATCCCACCAGGCCAATAATGACTCGGTTTAATTGGGAAAACATTCGTGTCCGGTGGGATGGTCATGTTGATTGAGAAGGTGGGGGTATCCTTATGCGTTGCGAAAATTCGGTAGTTAGCTCGAGATAAAGGTCTTACTTAACAATTCCCGCAGTGGGAGCAAGGATCTATCTTCAAACACGAGAGGTGGGGAGCAGCCGGAAGGTAGGATCTGCATTCAACCAGGGGCAAAGCGGGAACATGTGGACACAAGGACGCCAAGACGAACCCGTAGGAAAAATCCAGTACATACATCTACCCAAGTACAACCATCGCTGGATTCAAGAAAATAATATATTCAAAATCAAAGTAAGAACTTCCAACAATCCAATCTAACCAGGTATCAAAATAACTCGACACTATCATCATTTTGTAAACATGAGCAACAGCAATCATGCGGGGTATATCTTCTCTCACCCTCACCAGAACAGTTAAAGGAAAAGAAAATAAATAAAGAAAGAAATATCAAGATCAAGATTGTATCAAGCGACCTTGACAAGTCTAAAAACAACAAAGTCTAAGCCCACTTGCCCAGCAAGGCCATAATTCCCGCACCAAGAAGCATAGACAAAACCATGAAAAGAAGTCGGCGATCATCCTGGGTACGATGGGGATCGAACAAGAAGTCACGAGCAAGTAGCTCAACAAGACCAGTATAGATCAGGATACCAGCGGAAGTAGCATCAAGAACACCGGAGACGACATTGGCAACGTAAGAGCCGGAGTTGTATGTTGTGCGAACGCCGAGACCAATCGCAATCGAGATGGGGGTTGTGAGTCCGTACGCTCCACAGAGCAACCAGGGCAACCAGCTACCCTTTTTGAAAGGGATGGCAGACATCCGGGCACCGATACCGAGACCCTCGAAAGATTGATGGAATACAAGGACGGGATAGAGAGTCGCGAACTCATCACCAGTTACACCGAGGTTCAAACCAATAATAACAGAGTGAAAGATGACACCGAACTCTAGAATCAAAAATGCCGCAATCTGCTGCTTAAAGGAGCGCTCGATTTGCCCCTCATCTGTATCTGTATCGGACTGAGACTCCAGCTCCTTAAATTGTTTATCGGCTGACCTCTCCCGCTCAATAGAATGTCTGTGTCTATGCGTCGGTCCCTCACCAGCCGTAGGAGTCGTCATGACTGGTTCCGGATCTTCACGACATATGCCATACTTCTTTTCGACATAGCGCTCAGCACCGAAGTCAAGGAGAAAAACAAACATAAGCGATGTTAACACGATAGCGGGACACCAGGAGTAATCTGCCCAGTGGCCTGTCATGCCTACGCAGCTTGCGCTGCCGATTTCAGAATAGGCCGGATCGAGGAGGTGGATAAATGCTGTTGCGATAATTACGCCGGCACCGAAGTAGCGGGCAAAAAGGTACACGTAGAGCGGAATGTGGAGGCGTGGAACCCGTTTAGCGATGACGGGGAAGAATGTCACGACTGAGGAAACGAATCCAATTACGAAGATGGAGGAAATGCGAGCGCCGAGTTGACCGTTGTAGTCATTTGATGAGGCGTTTAGGTAGCAGATGATGTCTCTGGGATCGGCAGTGTCGAGGTCGACACTGGTAGGATTAGAGATCATTTTGGGCGATGTTGATTCAGAGAGGTTCAACTTATTAGGTTGTAGTAGGCGTAATAGGTAATCTGGTGAAGTTCGATTGATATAGAACTTCAAGCCAGCAGTTTATATCGAAGTATAAACCGACCCGGAAAGGAGGATGGATGTGTAGAAAGGGAGTGGAAAGAATGTACGGAATAACTGGAAAAGGTAGGATCATCCCTGCTATTTTATAAATGCCACGAGGGTGGGAGAAAATCCTGACATCGGCTTCTCCGTTGTGATGAGTACCTTGAGAGTTGTGGAGTACCTTGGGAGTTATGGATGTATGTCAACTTAGGTTGGCCCTCCTCCTTGGAGAGATCGGTAATATCGCGGCGAATTATGGGTTTAGCGTGATTTACTAATTTATATTTGCTTCTAGTAATCTCATTTAGCTTAATCTAAGTGGCTCTAAATCAATTGTGGTGGACTTGATGATCAAACGGCGGCCGGAAGTCGTAGAATACAGGTTATTAGGACCCCACTGAGCTCTTAATATAGGCCATGTGACTGAAAAGGTTAGAATGGTCCTCTGTAATTTTTGTATAGAGGGTGTTCTGTATAATTGTTAAGCTGCGGCAGTAAATGCTTATAATAACATTGAATTTAGGAACTAATTATCACAGGTCTGGACGGGTGGTCGGTTCCGGGCAGAATCCAATCTTATTTAACTTAGTAATAATTAGTTTCCGGTAGAACATAATATATTCATCTTTCTCGGGGTCATTTTCTGCAAAGATTGGATTTATCATTGATTCCAAGGCCTTTGAGAATACTTCTTTGGATTCCTACTGGTCTTAAAAGATTCCGAGGAGCAAGAGGGTGTACAGATAGCGGTGCCTTATCTTACAGTCTGGACACCAAACACGACTAGCCGCATTTGGTGTCCCGCCGCAGCGTAATAAATTTTTTCATTTTACATGTCTTTATTACTACAAGGTACTACTCCTTAACTAGGTATAGCCGATTCTATTGAAACTAAGGTATCCCATGTAAATAAGGCCGTTAAATACGCTCGGAGCAAAAAAAAGCCAAGTTTACGTGAGGTCGCGCGGCAATCCTGTGTCGAGGCGAGTAAATGTAGAATCTGCGTTATTTTCTAGGCCTACCGTTTTTAAAAGGAGGGCGGCAAACAGCGGCAGAATAAAAAAAGGAGGTTATAACCAACTTCAAGTTAAACACCCTTGTCCTTCGGGACATTTGTCAAATGAAAATATACAGAGAAGATTAGCATGGCCCCTGCACTAAGGATGACACGCTCAATCAAAGAGAAGCTACCCATTTTTTTTTTTCCCCTTGCCGGACCTTTGTTGAGATGTGACGGTATTCAAAGCATTTTCCAGAGTTGATTGAGTCTCCGTTCGAACCCGAGTGTCGGTATCTTTTTTTTTTTTTCTTCTTCTTCTATATTATGAACCCTATCTGTTAGGCGCTGCGTACAGGCCTATCGCCAAGTACCCTCACCACTAACTAAGTTACCATATCCAAAATTTATTTTATTTTTTCAAATCTTGGTTTTTGTCGTGGAGCTAGGTCCAAGCTTTGATTTCATGCCTCGTGGTGGGCCAAGGTTCGGGGATAATTGGGGAAAAGTGATTGGGCGTTGGTATGACTCCGTATGAGGCAACTTGCTCCCAAGGTCCTTCGGTTAAGTGAATCTGGATGGAACGCTGCGATTGACGGGTTGATTCGGAGAAATTCTGAAACCAAGGGATTTCCTAGACGCAAGTATCAGATCCCAGTATACAGATGGGAAGGTTCAAGTTTTATGGAATAAATTTTCAAAGGATTAGACGAGAAGAAACGAAGTATAGAGTAAAAGAAAGTGGTAGTATTTGATATCAGCTTCAAGTTCCAAGTTCAGGGACCAGATTAACCAGAAATCGGGCACAGCCGCGCCAGCCGATCAATTAGAAGCAAGAGAATATCATCCAGAATTATCATGTCGCGTTGTTCATAAAATCATTGTTCCAATTGCAAGTTTCGTATCGTATCGTTCATCAGTCGTCAAGGGCGTCGCCGCCAATCCAGGGTTTAGGTAACATGGAAACGTAACAAGAGGAGGAAGCCAAGCATCAACCTTGTGAGAAGGCAAGGCCCAAATGAGCAAAAGAAAGAAGAACAGAAGAAGTAGAGGAAACATTGACAAAGAAAATAATAATCCACACCAATAGAGAGAAAAAAGAAGAAGCCAAGAAGTAAGTGCATCCTCGTTCCAGCCCAAATGCTCAACCAAACCAAACCCATCTCCGAAATACCACGCTAGAAAACAGAACAAAACAAAACAAAACATCAAACAACAAATGCCCCATGTGGATCTTCGTAGCTCGTATCGCATGTCCAGTAATGAAAACCCCCCCCCCCCCCAAGTTCCAGGCCCGGTCTGTACACATGTCTCATGTTTCCCACCCATCCGTATGATATGATAAAAAGGATAAACCCACCCTTCCCACGCTAGATAACAGAACCAAAAACATAATTTCGCTCGTAAAAACCACAGTCGCTAACAAATAACAAGTCACAAAGGGAAAAAAGGCGAAACTAAAAACCAGTACAAAAGAGGAAATTGCGTGTGTCTATCAAGGTACGCACGCAGTGGAGTAAAGGACCGTTGCCGGCCCCATGACGTTCTGAGTAGCTCAGAAACAAAAGAAATTTTTGATTAAACAAAACACAAAAAAAGGGTCTGTCGAACGAAAATAAATCCTAGCTTAAAGCTAAAGAAGTATAGGCGATGAGAGTGGATCTCAAGGTTAGGCGGACTGGAAGCCCATCTCCTGTTTGACCGGAGCAGCACCATACTCATGAACCATGCGACGGAAGTCTTGAATCACTTTCTGAGGAACTCGCTCCCACATCAGTGACCTCGTATAAACATTGGAAGTGGCAGCATCGTGCATGCGTGAATGTTGCGCGGCGTTGTTCCGCATATTCTCCAATGCCTGTTGAAGGTTAGACGGTTGCTGAGGTTTAAAGCCAACACCATCCCCTTCAAAGGTAGTTAGGGAATTATACTGATCCACATTCATAGCGAAGGCCTGTGCACGTTCCTGTTCCTCGGTCGGCATGACCAACGTATCATGCAGCTCGTCTAGACTAGAAGGCCCACCCATAGTAGGACCCATCCGCGCCATGTCCATGCCAGTCATAGTGGCTTGGCTGGGACCAGCGTTAGCGACAGACACTGCATTGTTGGAGTGAGTTACATCTGTTGGAGAGGAGGCTAGCACCGCTTTCAGAACATTAGCCGACTCGGCACGGTACTCCTCGGACAGTTGTGGGAGGTTTCGGCCGGGAATGGCTCCGTTGTTGGAAGCGATGAAGGCACCGAATAGCAGACACATGTAGAAGGCATTCCAGCTGAAGGGGGACTCTGAGTTTGAGATGGGTTTCTCGGATCTCTCGTTCATGTGAGTCAATGCATGAGGTGGAGGAATTGGTGCAGAAGGTATATGATCTTGCATGGCGAGATTGTTTGCCATGGAGAATTCGTCCCATGGGTGTCCGTCCATAGCCATGTTGTCGAAGCCAGTGAACTGACTAGGGTGAGGCTCGACCATAGGAGGCTTGATACCTCTTTCGAGTTTCTCCACTGTCTCCATCAAGATATTGTTTTTCTTGCGCAGTTCGGCGGTTTCGAGGGTGTGAACACGGATCATCTCGTCTTTCTCGATGTGCATGTTTTGCAGATATTCGGTGACTTGCTGTTGTTGCTGAATCCATTCATTCTTCTCTCGCAACAGTTCTGCCTCACGCTTCTGGAAGCTATTGATGGCATCTTCAAGTTGAGAGATACTGTGAGTATAGTGCTTCTTTTCTTCTTCAAGCTTCTCTGTGTGGAGTTTCTTGCGTTGACGGGAGTCCAATCTGTATTGACAAAAGTGTGAGTGTTAGCAACGAGAACAGGAACAAAAAGAACAACACTGGATGGAATAGCCCAATCATCAATAACATCAACTTACGCTGCCTGACGGTTACGCAACAACCGTTTCTGCTGCTTCAACTCTTTGATCTCATCATCATTTGTCGACTGGTTGATCAGTTGGTCGATGTTACCCAACGTGCGTTCGGCAGGAATCTCAAAACGAGCGTTCTTCTTGCGAATTCCATCACGACGTATAGTCAAGGGTGACCCGTTTCGATAAGAGCTTTTTGATGGGTTGGCATCGGCCAAATCCATAGGCGCGGGCATCCACCCTTGACTCGACTGCGGGGACATGGCGATCCCACCCGGTGGCTGGAAACCCATAGCATTACGATATGAAACCGCACCCATGGGCATCGAGTTAACAGGGCCTACTGCGCCACCCACAAAGGAAGGAGCAGCAGAGGCACTCTCAGCTTCAGATTGATATTGATCATAAACGGTTGGCGTGCATGAACCTGATGCAGTTCGAGATAAAGACCAAGACTGCTGGGGGTAGTTTGATCCATCGACAGGCATGAACGGGACGCCCGTTGACTCCAGTACGGACTGATCCAAATGCGACGTTGGGCGAGACTGATCGGAGCTGGCAGAGTAGTTGGACCAGACGGAATTCCGATGTGAGTATGCCTCTGTATCGTATGATGTTCGCCGCGGATCAGAAAGACCGGGCGAGTTGGGGTCGAGAATCTTGTCATCCAAGACGTTCATTTCTTCCTCCTCTGATGGGGTAACATCTAATGTTGATGAATGTTGTTGGTAGAAGTCAAACTGGGAATACCGTGCCATCGCGAAGAGGCGGTGTGTGAGTGAGTGGGTGGGTGTGGACGGTTATAGTTTGTGTGGTGTGGAAAGAGGGAAAAAGAGGGGCCGAGAGGCGGGGCAGATTTGAATAGCGTCAAATAAGGGAGAAATGGAAAAGAAGATATAGACAAGAATGAAAAATAAGGGGGACCGGGGAATAGGAGGATAATAATAAAAAATAATCAAACCAGGGGAGAGATCTGATGATAATGAAGAATCGAAAGGGGATGGGGGGAGAAAGTGTATACAAAGTAAATCGGATGTTTACTGTAAAGAGGGGGAAAAGCGTATAAATCGTTAAGTCTGGCTTTTAATCGGAATCTGCACGAGTCACAGATACTTATCTTCAAAGTCTGCATCAAGTTGTGAGTCAAAGTATAGAGTACGATGAGCGGTCTGCGCGGGACTGGAGTGGTTGCCCAGTATCTGTCATTGGCTGCTTCGCTCTCTCTTGGGCAGACGTGCAGCACTGGAGGTTAAGTACTGGAAGGATCTACTTTTGGTTTCTTTTTTTAATATTTGACCTGATCGGGCATGATAAGATCGACAAGGAAGATCTTTTTTGGACTTTACTAAGTTTACTCGCAGAATCATCGTATATGCCATCTAGGTAGTGTAGGTACCTCTACATGGTGTAGTGTACATAGTGTACACTATGTGTGATCACATGGCTTATCGATAGACGATAGCCTATCGATCAACCTTGTCGGCCCGCTGAGACAACGCCATGGTCTGTGCTGCCCGAGACGATATTCATTCCTCTCCAATCATTCCCTCCTTCTTCCCAGATGTCGCAACGGTGATTTTCTGTTGTTGTTTGGACTCTACCTGGTGGATACAGACGGTATTCATTTTCGTGGTCCGGCCCGTGGGGGATCCACCGCTCATTCCATGGTTCTGAGCGTTTCCAAAATAATTACGGAAATAAACATCAGATACCTAGAGAAACAGAGAAATAGAGAAACAGAGAAACCTAACTTCCATGTGTGCTCATACGCGTACCGTGTGCAAGACCTCGGGAAAGCAGGGCGGATGCACAATGCACGGATGTCCTGCACTGATCACTCGTCCCCCCCAGATGACGCCCTTCAACTTCTCCCCACCAGTCCAATCTGACGGGCGCACCTTCTGGCCCAAACACATTTCACATCCTTGTCTCTCTTGGACCGGGGGGGTCACCACACCCCTACGCGGGACGGGAGGGGTAGAAAAGAACCGATAATGATGCCATCGTGATAAACCCCCCCCCCTTTTTTAAATTTTCAAGCCCCAATATTTGGGTACAGTACTCCATACAGGTTCTCGACAATCCAAAACACCCCCTGTCAATATCAACTGCAACGCAATGACTACCTGAATCCTTTCCGTTTCAGGCCTACGATTCTGCGAACCATTGAATGGGCCAACTGCTGCCCTTATTTTCTTTTTTTTTGGCCTTGTTTTTTTCTTTTTCTTCACTTTTTTTGTGGTCCTCCCGTATTAAATGATCGAATCTTCTTGCAGTTGTGGGCCCATCTCCATCACCACGAACTTTCTTCTCGCTCACAGCATAGGTTGGGGTCTTCGGTTCCTGTCCCCTGATGCACAATATACAACTTACGGGAATGTCGAGCCCGCTCGGGTGCAGCGGCCCCTGAGTCTGTTTGTTTCCAACATGCAGCATCACGACCAATCCACCGTCATAGATGCCCGGAGAAAGGCAACACGGCGACCCCGTGAGAAAGGACCCAGCCAAATAGACTCTGGCGGTGAAAGGACCATCTCCATCCAATCGTAGACCAGAAAGAGGTGACTTCCTCTGCCTTGTAATGGGATGACACCCTCCACCCTCCATTACAGTGACCTTGTACGCGACGGAAGCCTAGATCTTCCCCCCCTCTTTCAAAAGTGATGACTTCAACTCAAACTCTTATGATGCTTAGGAAATCCAGCCGCACGTCGCAAGCCGCAAGCCGCAAAGACCTGAGTACTAAAGATGACGCCTCGATCTGTACGTGAGATTTAAATCTTTCCCTGATTGACCCTGTCCATATCTACTCTACTGCTCAGCTGGTACTCTATGTATACTATTACTATATAACTATTACTTTGTACTCCTATACACTCATAAAGCGTAGCCTGGAATTTCTCGCCCTGTCTGGGTCCCCCGTAATTCGTACATCCAAATCTCAACTGGAATGACTCACTCGAAATAGAACCCATTATATGCCAGGAACATCTCAAATCTCCACTTAAATCCTATAAGGTCATCCATAATAATGGTCCCACTTACCCAGAATAGTAATTAAAGTCCACTTTATCATCCATAGCCAGCCACGGCGACTATCATCGTTGCCCAACGGCCCTGAACGGTATCTCCTCTCCGCCAAGCGAGTGTGAAAGGCTAACGCCGTATCCTTAGCCTCACTTTCCACGGTCCATGCCTGATCTTTGTTCTTTCCTGCAAGCTGAGCATTGGGCATATGTATGGAGTCCCGAGCTGAGATGAAGCACTGCATAGATTGGTAGGGGAGCACGGGTGCGTTCCTATTCGATGGGTATGTTTCCACCTGCGAGGCTAGTCCTGACTCTTGTGGTTCAAGTTTGTCTTGACATTAATATTGGTTTGTATTGGGCTATGGACCTACTAGGGTGTGTTTATTGTTTGTTTTCTATGAAGGATGGTGGGTAGGTATGAGATTTGTAATGTGTTGATAATTTTGGAATTCTGGGCCTGAAGGTAGAGAGTGAGTCATTGTTTCTGTTGAATTGTCTTTTGGTGGAAAATGCGGTCAAGATTGAATTCACTTGAGAGACATTGGCTATTGAAATTGTTCATGACTGGGGAAATCTATTAGAATGATCATAATATTCTGCGACTGAATAATGTCTAGTGTTTGTGTTCAAATGCTGTGATATGAGCATCTACTACCCATGAAGTAAAGTTAATTAGTTCCACGACAAGAGAGCTTTAATATACCAGAATCAAGAAATTCTACGTTGCAATGGTAGATACCTAGTCGGCAGAGCAAGTAATGAAACCAGATGTCAACGTGGTTGTTAATTATTCAAGCGTGACCAACGATACTGATCTAAGTACTATTGAGACTTGAGTGCATTAAAACGAATATCCTGAAAGTCATATGTACTTTTCATGACCCTGGAAAATATCCACGTATCCCACTCTGATGAATGTCCGGATCTTACAACTACAAACACGAGATATAATATACTAAGTACTGCAGTGAATGAGCCCAGTTAAGATTCTCAACCCTTGTAGAAGAACTTGAAGCTAACAAACCTCAATCTTTGTATAAAGCTCGGAGACCATTCATATAAAACCCCCAGGACTTCTATTTGACTAGCCAACTACCTGTCTTCCTTCGATATCTCAACATTGAAATCTGCGGTTTTTTACCAGATGGGGTCTGTATGGTGGGATTTTGGCAAGAAAGTTTCTCTTAAGGCTGGTAAGAAACTTCTAATGCTGCCTACTTATTTCAAAAGACAAATCCTTTGTGCTGTGTTCGAACTGCCCATGCAAATAATTCTTGCAGTCTTCAGTGATCGTTTTAGAAGTGGTTGGTAAATACCAACGAAAATTGGGTTGTTGTTTGTTCCTTATTCTGGAGCAGATAGAGGGAGAATGCAGCAAAGAAGCTGAATCGTGGTATTAGCAAATTTTTATGCTTGGGGCGTCGATATCTGAAAAAGAAAGGTGCTGACAGAGCCTTGGAAGATACAAAGTGATTCAATCAGGTATTAGTAGTGGAATTAAGAGATTTTTCATGATTTAAGTAGTTGTTGGTTCCATGGTTAGGTATTGAGGTTTATCTTATGGATCTACCATATTTAGAGGGTGACTTCGATAAAAACTTGAACTACTATGTATTTGCATTTATTGAGTAATGTACTAGGCATCTTCGATAAATACTAAAAGCAGTTCATTCTTTCTTTCTCTCAAATAGCTCAAAACTCGATATGCTCAGGGGTATCACTTGTTCTTCCAACTCAGGCAGAACCAAAAGAATGGGGAACGAAAGTAACAACGAAAAATGAAAAGGGGAACTGGGCTAGCTACAAGGACCAAATGGCCATGGACTTGAGAGTTCGGGAGGTCTAAAAACCAATAAAGTCTTGCTGCTGCGACATCTCGCCGTTATCCGTGCCTTCGATCAGCTCTTCGGGCATGTCATCGAGCTCATCTGAGTCGACATCATCTGAGTCAATCGCATCATACTCCTCCTCTTCACTGGACTGGTCAGATTCATCATCGCCGGCTTCGGCCTTATTTGCTGCCGCGGCAGCAGCTTTTCGAATTTGACCCGCGCGGTCAACATGGGGTAACTGGCATCGCTTCTTCGGGCAGACACCCGAGTTGGCATAGTCAGGACATTCGTGTACATGACGTTCGTCACACTCAGCACCTTTCTCGCAGTAACCTAGATTTGCAAAAGCACGACAGACGGGCGCACCTGGTGTCGTGCGAATATGAGCATAACGACAGTTATCATTGGAGCATCGGCCTTTCATGAAATGTAAACAAGCAGGGGATCGATGGGGCGATGGATCATGGGAAAGATCGCAGTTTTCACCTGCGCTGCAGTCGCCTGTCTGAAGGAAGCCCTTGCAGATAGCAACTTTGCTTGGGTCATGAGTGTACAGGCATGATGGGCCTTTGTAGCATGTACCTGGACGATTAAAAGGGGAGTGTTAGTTTCTGAACAGGAAGAGCATGTGGCGGAGCTGTGTGGTCCGTCGGAAAACGAAATACCGGTCGTTGTAAATCTCTTGCAGAGCTCGTCTCGCTTCTTAGCCGCACCGGGCTGCCTGTAGACATTGTTAGCAGACATTTGAATGTATATCATACGGGATCCACGCACTTCTTTGATGTGACGGCGCCCAGGCGATGCAGGTTGCCATGTTTACTGCGCACAAAGTTCACACCAGCAACAGTGACTCGCTTTGGCGTAGTATTGGCGGTGTTTGGATCATCTAAAACGGGTGAGCCAGTTCTGAATAGTTACTCGAGTTTGAAAAAGAAACATACCCGACATGCGCACCAATCTACTCCCTCCACGCGTGATCTTGAATGGGACATCATTGACAAGAATCTGTTGCGTAGCAGTAGACACAGATGCACTCACAGGACCCTGGGCATACCGAAGAACCTTGGATTGCTCACGCTCGGCACGCCGCCGTTCCTTGAATTTACGCGTCTCCTCCATAGCCTTAGCTCTAGCTTGCTTTTCTTTATCATAAACAGCGGAATTGATGAGCTGCATATGACGATCATTCTTCGCAACCCATCCATTGGACGTTGGCGTAGGACGCGACTCGCCATCGTTATCGCTCGCAGGACCAGGCGATGAAGTGGAGCTAGGCGTAGATCCTGATGCTCCGGTATTCAAAACCAGTGTGCGGTGTCGATGCGGAGCGGCAGGATGGCGGCCTCGACCACGGCCACCTCGACCTCGAGAATAGGGAGCCCATCCCTGGTGGGAAGGCACATGGCGAGAAACATATTGTGATTGATGGGATGGCTGAGGCGGCTGAGTTGGTTGGTTCTTGTGCCGATTAATTTGCCCTATCTCAGTTAGATCGCCACTTGAAGAAGTAATTATCAGGTGCCTTCCTTACCTGCAAGTTGACCAATTTTGGCCAGCAAGTCGTCGTTCTCAGTCATGGGAGCTATTTGGGGGTTGCTTTGATGTTAGAGAAAAGATGAGAGAGTTAGTCTTCGGGAATAGAAGATATTTGGATCTCTCCCGGTTACGAGAGATAGAGATAGTTTTGAGTTTGGGATAACAAAGAATGCAGAAAGTGAGGTGAATGACGAGTTGCGTTTGAGAGCTACCCGCTGGTGGCGCAAAACAGATCATGTGACTTGGAGATGTGATAGTCTTGGCGGCGCCTATACAGATCGACATCTAAACGCCGTGCCCACTCGTTCTAGACTAAGAGATTATACTAAATGACTCAATACTGACAATGTGAGAAGATCATTCGTTTGGTATTTTATTTCAATTACAGTAATGATTTTACTGGGATATGGGGCCTGATTGTTACATAGTATGTTTGACCCGTGGAGTATTTTTGACTAGTACTGTTTATAGTACAAGGTCATGAGCTTTTCAGGAAATAAATGGAAAGAAAAGAAAGAGGCTAGAATTGCATCTCGTCCTGGTCTGTCATCATTCCTGAGCCACTCGGGTCCTCATCAGAGATATCATCCATGTTGTCTGCTCCTGGCGCCAGCTCGGCTTTAGCATCGTCGTATGATTGCGCTGCATAATTAGCCTGTCGAGCTTCTGGCTTCAGCTCCCACGTCATAGCGAAGTCTCCGCTCTTGACTAGATGGGCTACCATCTCAAGAGTTTGCTTAAGGTAAGCTTCAGGTTGTAGTAACTTCGCCTTGAGCACCTTAAATGGATAATATTGGTACTCGCGGAAGAGGTGGAAAATCCGATCCAGCAGCTCATTTTGAGGCATACGCGTGAATTTGTTCTCTTGAGGTTTGGTTTTGAGGGATTTCTGGACATTCTGTGAAAATGTAAGTAGTTGAAAAAAAAACGGCAGAGTTAAGGGCTTGAAGCATACGGAATAGGTGCCAGAGTCTGTGGGAAGAGCATGATGCCGGAGTAGAATCTTGCGATCGATTTTTTCGACAAAGCGCGTCTCCTTCTTGGGTTTGAGCGCATCAAGAGCCCGTTTCTCAGATAGCGCTCGGAATTCCGCGTTTTCGACCGGTAGACAATTGAATTCTTCACTGACCCGCCCAATGAGACCGGTTTGTTCTGTAATGCGTTAAAGGGCGAGCCAATATCATCATAGAGATTTTTATTGAAACTTACTTGGCACAGTTTTTCGAACATAGGGCTCCCATTTTTTCCCCTGCTCCCTCCTTCGCATCTCACGCTTGTTATTTTCATACAGGGCCGAACGGGTCTCTCCGAATGCTGCCGCTCGAACATCGGCTCCTGGTACATCCTTTTCTGAGAATACATATGTGTTTTGAGTGATGTGTGAGGCCTTTTCGGATGTAACGGTTTGTTGTTGTAAAATATAGTCTTTGGGAATATTTTGGTTATCTGGTCGTTGGTGAAGTCGCAAGCTGACCTACACAATAATGTTTGTTAGACTCCACAAGCTACCTCCCAGTTGCGTACATTAATATGTTTCAAGCTAGACGTACGCGCTTCAGATCATTTGGCTCTCCTTCTATCCTGATTGTTCCGATCTCAATTTCTTCGTCGTCATCCAGCTGTGCCCAATTCTCCCAAAGCTCTCGAGGTAGGCGAGACATCCACACATGTTGGTTCGCTGCTGTAAAGTCCAGGTCCCCCGCATCTTCGTAAAGGTCTTCATCGTCCAGGTCATCGAGGATCATATCCTTGTTATCTGGGTCGGGTTTGATGTACATGGCATCAGGATCTTGTTTGATCTGCGCCATGATGAGCGATGGTGGGGGGTGACGATATGTCGAGAGTGAGACAGCTGGTACAGGTATGCGAATATGAGAACAAGCAGTTGAAAAAGAACAGAGGGAGGTGGTCGATGGAGATTGAATAACAAAGATCGGTTTCAGGACGCCACTACTAGGTAGCAGGCGGAGCTGATGGTCCAACTGCCAAGGGCGGTGAATATCTGAGCTGATGACTTCACTTTGCGAACGACTCCACTTCGTCGACCGGCGCAGCAACGAATTTGTATTTGTACTCGTTTCTTTTACTGACGGGGGACATCTGAGAGTCAATGTGCCTCTAAATTCATGGGTCACATCAATATGGCATCTTACCGAGTATCACATGGGCGCTTTTTCTAATCTAGTCCATATTTAGGAGCTGTCTAACTTTATTTGAATGACTCACTTCTGACCTGAACATATCTACTTTTCGGTTCTTACGGAATGCAATGAAATTACAAATGATCCCTTGAAAAATTCTATTCCACTCTCCTGCAAACAATTCAAGGGTTGACTTGCTCAATGTCGAAGATATCGGTCTTCCCTTTCCCCACTCGGGAGCTTGCCAACGAGCGAATAAAGCTTGTGCCATTCAACCCTGATCACCACGGAGGCACATTCTTTCGACATATAACCCCAGCTCTCTTTGAAAATATGAGCATTGGCCCATGGAAGTCCATCTCTGAGTTTAAATCAGCATTCCATAACGGCCCGGATAGACATATACTTTCTTTCGACAACCCCGAATCATTTGCATTTGCTATTATTGACAAGACACGGCCTCCGTCTTCAGATGACATCGATGGAGAGCTAGCAGGGGCGATAAGTTACATCAACACATCTGCCACCAATCTGTGCACCGAAATTGGCTTTGTGGTTGTTCTTCCGCCATACCAGAGAAGCCATGTGGCTATTAATGCAGCTGGACTTATGGTACAAAATGTGTTTGAGAGCCCAGATAATGGTGGCCTGGGTCTATGTCGGGCGCATTGGAAAGCAAGCACCGATAATCCAGCAAGCTCTCGATTAGCAGAAAAGGTGGGATTTGAGAAAATAGGCGTGACGAAATGGCACATGCGGTTTCCTAAGGGAGCGATCAAGGGAAAGATCGGGAATGGAAGGGGATTACCACCTGGAAGTGATCCTGAGGATGTATGGCGAGATTCTGTGGAGCTCACTCTTTCGTGGGAGGATTGGCAGAATGGTGCAGCAGAAAAGGCTAAAATCGCCATGGCCAGATAAAGCAAGTATCGCCTTTGGTTAAGGAAAGACACCCAGCCTGTTCCCATGATTTCGTGACTGCAGATCAATTTCAAACATTATTATTATTGTATTTATAACTCAACCTTCTAGTATCAAGCAGTAAGTTCAGCAGAATTTCATGATGTAAGTCTACGGCAGTTGATAATGGTCTCATCTCATCGTCGTCTCCGGCGTTTGTATCTGTCCTAACATCAAGGGGCAACCTGATAAACTCACTATTGTTCTTAAAGAGCTTTATAGCGGCAGCTTGGGAAATTAGAAATATTGGTAAAGCGCAAAATCTGTCTAGTAGCACATAGTTGAGGTGTTGATGGTAGTGTGATTTATTGCTCTTATCGATAAGAGATAAGCCCAGCCCAAGTCTTGATTCCCCGATTCCCCAACCTTACACCTCACGTCCACCTCCGCAACTGTTTCATCGCCAGATCTAGATGATTTAAGTGAGGAAACCAGTCCATTCTCCATATACAATTGCAGCTCTCTTTATACTGCCGCGATGGCATCACAAAAGGTCACAAGTGCTCTGGCAGCCATCGAATCCACACCCCACCAACCAACCAAGCTTCAAGAATACAACAGCCTCCTCAATGACATTGTCGCTAGCTCATCGGGTGACGAATTAGCTCAAGACGTAGTTTACTACCTTGACTCTATCCTTAACGAAGACATCAGTATTGTTGCCGCTCGACCCCTCCTCGACTCCTTCATCTCCGTCCTCCAAAAATTCGACCCCGAAGTCAAAATCAAAGTCGGTCAACACGCGGTCACGCTCCTCCAAACTCGCGCTACATCTGCCGAAGAGCAAGACTCACAGATTCGTGAGATATTAGCCGAAGCCTACGAGTCACAAGAGGAATACACTGCTGCGGCCCGGGCACTTCAAGGAATTAGCATCGATAGCTCGCAACGATTGGTTTCTGATGAAGCCAAAGCGAAGCTCTGGATCCGAATCGTGCGCTATTACCTTGAAGACGAAGACACCACCAGCGCAGAAACTTTCCTTAACCGCATCAAGAACTTACCCAGCAAAATTGAAGACCATGACTCAAAGCTATACTTCCAACTTTCGCAAGCTCGCATTCTCGATGCGCGTCGTCGATTTCTGGATGCGGCACAGGAATATTTCAACGTCAGCTTAGCTGCGGGTGTGGACGAGGGTGATCGGCTTGTAGCGTTGTCAGCTGCTATCCGGTGTGCGGTATTAGCGCCCGCTGGCCCACAGCGCTCGCGCACTCTTTCCCGTCTCTACAAGGATGATCGTGCTTCTTCTGTAGATGAGTTTTCTATACTCGAGAAGATGTTTCTTGATCGACTTCTTAACGCAGACGAGATTGCTGCCTTTGCTCAAAAACTTGCCCCCCATCAGCTTGCTGTCACTGCCGATGGCACGACTGTCCTTGACAAGGCGGTTATCGAACATAATCTCGTGGCAGCGAGTAAGCTTTATGAGAATATTAACGTCGATGCCTTGGGATCTATACTGGGTCTGAAATCTTCTGCTGATATGTCTGCGGGAGAAAAGGCCGAGGCCTATGCTGCGCGAATGGTTGAACAAGGACGTCTATACGGCCGGATTGACCAGATTGATGGAATAATTTCCTTTGACATTGGATCCACTGGTGGTTCCGCGTCTGGGGGAGGTCTACGACAATGGGATGTTGGGGTACAGGAGCTCGCAGAAGATGTGGAGCGAGTAGCGGGTAATATTTCAGAACAATTTCCGGTATGTTTCTCATTTCGATTCATAAAGAGTTATACTGAACCTCCATAGGAATTTCTTACGAGTCAAATGGTGAACTAATACCTAGAAATCTCTAGGTAGCCATTTAGCTATACTTTTTCAATGAAATCTTTACGAATTGATGCCAAATATGTGTTGTGACCATGCCCTATTCCGTTCATTCAGAACTTCTTTGCACGGGTCAACAACCCCATTGACGGAGTGAATAATATACCCGGAACCGCCAATGGTTTCTATCGCTCACTTTTAAATGGTCCTTCTCTCAATACAGACTCAATGCCAGCTCGTGAACGACGGGTATCTTTGTGCAGCCCAAACAAGGCACACCAGGCATCACTTTGACGATTTACAGATACTTGGATTCTCCTCAATGCTCTTTAGTTGGGGGCTTGCTAGAAACTACATGATTTAGGTGATTACAAGGCTGAAGCTTCCACATTGTCGTTCATTGCATCGCATAAATATCATATTCTCAATAATATCAGGGCTCTTGTATAAATGATTATAATAAACTAAGGACCGATATCAGCGCCACCTTTCATGGCAGCCCCCATAGCCTCATTTGTAGTCTGGTATCCCTTGAATTCCCTCGCTGGAACCCTATTGATGAACATCTCATCCAGCTCTCCATAAGTTCGACCTGCCGTCTCAGGTTGAAAAAACCATAGATATACCATACAAAGCACACACAGCCCACCAAAGACAAATGCCACTTTGGCGCCAAGATTCGCCTCATCTGGGTTGAATAGGTACGGCAAAACAAATGCCCACATAGTGTAGAGAGCGTTCTGTAGTGCCAATCCAATAGCGATCGTCTTGATTCGCAACCTAGAAGTTGACACCTCAGTGAGGATAGTATACCCTGCCGAGCCAATGGTCAAATTGTACCACCAACAAAAAACAAGAATGAGAGCGACAGTTCCCTTGATAGCACCGGGTGCATTTGGATTTCCAGTCTGAGATCCAACAACAGCAAGGCCACCTGTTAGCATAAGAATAACTGTTAACACGACCAAGCCATAAATCATCATATTACGGCGCCCAACGCGATCAATAATGAAATATGACATGACATTTCCAACAAGCGATACAATTTGCTGAGCTATCTGAAGCTTGAAGCTCATTGTCGTGCTGTATCCCGCTAGCTGCATGTAATAGGTCGAGTAGCCTGCAGTGAATATCACGCCCGATAATGCCTGGATTGTCAACGGCATGATGGAAATGATGGTACGGCGGAGATTTGATCGTCGGAAACACTCAATGTACGTGGCGCCCTCAGTCTCACCTCGCACTTCCTCGAGTGTAATTTTGATTAATGCAATTTTCTTTAGCTGCTCCCTCTCGTTATAACCCAGTCTGCGAAGCGATTTCTTTGCTTTTTCCTCCTGTGCCTTTGTGAGAAGCCACCAGGGAGACTCAGGCATAAACATAATAAAGGCGAGCGCGATGACAGCGAAGCCGTATTGTGCGACGAATACGGCGCGATATGCCCAGCGGGTTGTGAAGTTTCCAGTTGTGTTGGTTATGAGAGCGACGACAAGAGGACCGATCACATAGGCCAACGCTGTTACGCATGTAAGTGTACCACGAAGGGCGAGAGGGGCAATCTACATGAAAACGAATATCAGTATGGGGTGCAGAGTATGTAATGATGAAAGTATGGAACAAAGACATACCTCGCCAACATAGGTAACAGGAACAGAGGCCAGCGCGCCTAGTGCAAACCCATTCAAAAACTTTCCACCAAAGAACAACTGGTTAGTAGTCGCCACGAGCTCGACAGTAATACCCGCAGTGGATATTAACAGCGCAATGCCTATGGTTGTTCTTCGGCCAATACTATCAGCAATCTGGCCTGAACAAAGGGCACCAATAACTGCAGAAGCGACTGGGCCCCCACTGAAGGCTGATTGCCATTTGGCATTGAGAACATAATCCCCATCGTAATAAGAGCCGAAGTCTTTGCGGAACTCAGGAATACTAGTGACATTGCCAGAGGCTTGGTTTTCAAAGCTGACAAGCAAGATGCACCAGACGGCGTAGACGCACCAAGCAAAAATCAAGGGATATCTCTTGATGCATTGCCATTTGCCGAGTTCATGATCTTCGTGATTTGAAATATGTGCCAGTTGGTGAGAATCCACGCTTTCTACGAATTCTGAGGTTGCCTTCTCCATTTCGGGAAGACCTTGTGGCCTGGCGATAGGTGAACACACAGAGAAAGCGGGGAATGCTATTCACAGCGGGAAGAATGATCAGATAAATCTTGAAAGATATGCAATTACAGGAGCGGGCAGGGGATTTTATGCATCTCGGCTTGAGTCGGCGACGTATCCTGGCCAAACAAGAAATGATTCAAGTTGGCTAGAGAGTACATGGCAAGTGTACATTTTCAGGGAGGCAATTCGAACCGCTGGGACCAACTGAGAAATGCGGAGAGGCAAAGAATGATTCTGGACTGATCCGTACAAGGGCGAAAGCCAATTCATTGGATTCAACCACTTGCGGGAAAAGATCCTCCCCCGGGTGATATTACATCGGAGCCAAGTCTACATGTAGCTTTCATCCCGACGCCTCAACAGCCATGTAAATCATATCAATAAATAATTAGCTTGCTTTACTGCACAAGAAGACGAGATAGGTGGTTAAAATTTCCAATTTACCGGCAAAACCTCGGCAGGCCCAGCTTATACTTGGACTGAGCAAACTTAAGGAGCGCCCCGAACCCCGGATTACGCACCCCGCATTTGCTAGCACCGTGGAGACGACGATCGTCAATCGCTACTGAATTTGAGCTCGTTGAGTCATGCTGAACAGTGAGCCAAGAGTTTACTGATTTGAATTTGAAGGTTTTATTTAAGGTCTTCCATATCATGAGCAGAGTGTTGTCTTGATGATCTGGAATGCTTCCCACTGCGCGGAAGCCGAGATCGGAGGGCTTGGCCTACAATCGCGGGTTACAACGAGATCGCTGCCGAATAGTTACCGGCAGCAGTCGATTGCAGTGAGGTGATTGGTTTGTGTGACACCTCGCTAATGTCCCAGTTATAAATCTCCTTTGCGCTGAACATTCCCAATGGTGAATTAAAGACATCGGGATCTCCTGCGACTTCTGTCACTGACATGGCATGTGCTATGAACAATGAACAATGAAGGTATCGATCTAATACTGGAAGAGGAAATTTGTCGATAAGGACTCAGATATCACTGTTTTCAAGGGTCGTGGGTGGCCTTACAAATTTCTAAGCTCGACTTTCAAAGGGAGCTAATGACACTGCGCCTCAAGTCTCATTCGGTTAAGGACAATAAAGCGAAAGTGGGAAGAAAATAAGAGCCATCGGTATCGTCGACGGGAGTTGGGCATTTGTAGGCTATGGTGTCGAATAATCCAAGCAGCGTGTCCTACACTCTTTTTAGGCGTCCTATCTTTCTGGGCCCCGTGGATCCTTCAGTCTTGGCCTAGTAAGACTTACCAACTTTCCAAGCCAGATAGCATATTAATATTGCAACTTTGAATCATATTGCCAGGTTTTGGAAGTCAAAATGATCCACACGCGATCTTGAATACTAATTTTACGTTGGGGCGGAAAATATTGATCTGCCTGTGGTGGCCTTAATATCCAAGACATGCCAGTTTCATTTGAAGAACCCTATTTAATACACAGTATTAATAGACAGATATTCCTCGAGACTCTAAAGTATAATCTCAGCTCATTCTTTATTTGCAACCCACATAACAATACGCAGTATTGTAACTCTTAAGAACTCACCATTTGCTCAATTCAACTCTCACAACAAACAAGATGAAGGCCTCCGACACTCTATACTTTATCCTGGCAGTAACTGCATCTGCCAGCAGCTTCAAAGTCCAGGCTCGTTCTGACGAACCGGCTACTCTCGCTCTTTCCAACGACCTGACCAGAAGCTACGGAAGTGCTCGAGTCGCCAAGGACGGACTCCCGCATTCGATTGGGGTGCTATTTGCTTCAACCCCCATTAATGTGGGTGGTCAATTCAAGGCATCCTCTGCACAGCTGACAGCTGTTCCTTCCGGTGTCACCTGTGTGCTCGAAAACGACGGAGAACCCATCGCAACTCTGACCGAAGAGACTACCTATGCCGATCTCGATGGAAACCCCAACAAGGCTATCCCCATAGACTTGAGTGGTTCTAGAATCACCTGTACTGTTTAATTCTTTGGAAAGGTTGCCCTCGTGGTATATGCAAGATCTAAGTGCTCGGGTTGAATTGTGGATTTATGGCTGTACTTAACATTAGCTTTACATAATGTCATTTTCAAATTGTCGACAATATATACTGAGGCCTATAGATATAACAATGATATGGAAGCACTAGAGAAAGTGGTAGTCTCGATGAACTATATTGTGCTTTAATAAACAACTTTCATGCCGATCACGAGCGGTAGGTCGGTAGGAAGTAGAATGTCCGTCAAGTGCATTCGTTGATAAGTATCCGAGATCAAGTCAATCTCTTAGATCTAGCCGTAAACGCTCTTAGCTCACCATTTGATTAGACTAGCTCTGCAATAAAAGACTTCAAGTTCTCGAATCCGGGTAAACTTCGGCCTATGGCTATACTCTCGGTCATGCGGGGCTGGCGATGGCGGAGCTCGGTATCACTTATCCCGAATTAGTCCAGCTTGAGAAGAGGTATAACACTTCCAAGGCTGGTCATGATGTGTTTGAATCTATTTTGCTGAGACACGAAAGCCCATCTTTCGATCCCTATTCACCATTTTATCGCAATGTCTGCACAGCCATCAATTCAATCAGTAACTTTCGAACAACATGCCACAGGGTTTGGCATCGGCATCCCCAGACCCCGCATTTCCTGGAAGTTCGCATCAACCGAAGACACAATTCATAACTGGGAACAGACGGCATATGATATCGAAATTCGTCGTGGCAGCTATGCCTCGGAGCTCCATAATGTGAAAACAGCACACTCTGTTCTCGTACCCTGGCCGAGCCAATCTCTTCAGTCTCGCGAATCGGCTCAGGTCCGCGTGCGATCCTATGGTGGCCCGAATAATGAGTCGACAGAATGGTCTTCCTGGTCAAATGTGGAGAGTGGCTTGCTTGCATCCCAAGACTGGTCAGCGCGTGCAATTACAACTCCCATCAAGCCGTCCGGAGGTCCGCTACGCCCGATTCGCTTCCGAAAGACATTCAAAGTCTCTCCATCCAACTTAGAGTCAGCTCGCCTTTATATAACTAGCCTAGGGGTCTTTCAAGCATACATAAATGGGCATGCCGTTGGAGATCACTGTATGGCTCCGGGATGGACAAGCTACAATCACCGTCTGAATTACGAAGTCTTTGATGTATCGCCATTATTACAAACAGGTAAGGAGAACGTTATTGCTGTCGAGGTTGCCGAAGGGTGGTATGCTACAAGACTGGGCTTCTTGGGGGGTCAAAGGTTTATCTATGGCGATGAAATGGCACTGATAGCCCAACTGGAGATCAAATCTCGAGATGAGGATAAGCTGACGATCATAACTGATGCATCCTGGAAAAGTCACTTTTCTTCACTTATTACTAGCGAGATTTATGATGGAGAAGTTCTTGATGCCCGTGAAGAACAGGAAGGTTGGAATGAACAAATATTTCCTCACGAAGGATCTTGGGATGCTGCAAGGGAGACTACATTCCCCAGCGCAGATCTTGTGGCGCCTAACGCGCCCCCAGTGAGGGTGACTGAGATTGTCAAGCCGGTTGAGATCATCAAAACACCGTCTGGGAAGACAATCATCGACTTCGGCCAAAATCTCGTCGGTCGGGTCCGAATTCCATCCCTCACAGTTCGAGCGGGAGAAATTGTTACTCTCATCCACGCAGAAGTACTTGAGAACCAAGAGCTTGGCACTCGCCCACTTCGCGTTGCAAAATGTACTGATACGATCATCTTTGCCGGAAATGAGATCCGCGATTGGGCACCGCGCTTCACCTTTCATGGCTTCCGCTATGTCCAGATCGAGGGTTGGAATTGCATCACACTCAACAGTCTCGTTGCTGAGGTCATGCACACAGATCTCACCCGGACAGGATGGTTCAACTGTTCGCACGAAATGGTGAACAAGCTACACCAAAATGCAACCTGGAGCATGCGCGGAAACTTCCTCTCTATTCCCACCGACTGCCCACAGCGTGATGAGCGTCTTGGCTGGACTGGCGATATTCAAGTCTTCGGGCCCTCCGCCAGCTTTTTGTATAACACAGCTGGCATGTTAGGTGACTGGCTCAAAGATCTGTCTGCAGAGCAATTGGCACATGACCATGGTATTCCATTCTTCGTAACACCGAACGTCATCCCAGAGGCTCTCTGGCCAACACTCCCTCAAGCTGTCTGGGATGATGTCACCGTACTCTTACCATGGGCATTGTACCAAAACTATGGCGACGCAGATATCTTGCGAAGACAATACCCAAGCATGAAAGCATGGGTCGACACCGGCATCTTGCGTGGGCCAGATAATCTCTGGGATGACAACCTCTGGCAATTGGGTGATTGGCTCGATCCCACTGCTCCACCTGATCATCCTGGTAACTCCCGTACGGACGGGACTCTGGTCGCAGATGCATATCTTGTCCACGTCACGCGGACGATATCTTCCATTTCCCGAATCATCGATCAAAGCGCCGATGCAACACGTTATGAAGCAGATTACAAAGTTCTAAAGGCCCGCTTCCAGAAGAAGTATGTATCGCCGTCTGGGCTGATGGTCGGAGATACACAAACCGGTCTTGCACTGGCACTTCACTTCGATCTTATAGACGACCCGGCCCAGATTGCTGCCACGGGGGCTCGACTTGCACGATTGGTTCGGAAATCCAGCTTCCAGGTATCAACCGGGTTCGCTGGAACACCGATAATTACACATGCACTTACGAAAGCTGGGTATCCACAGCTCGCGTACCGCATGTTGCAGGAGAAGACTTGTCCCTCGTGGATGTACCCAATTACCATGGGTGCAACAACAATCTGGGAGCGATGGGATAGTATGCGTGCCGATGGAACTATCAATCCCGGAGAGATGACTAGTTTCAACCATTATGCTCTTGGTTCAATCATCAATTGGCTGCATCGGACAGTTGCTGGTGTGAGTCCTCTGGGGCCTGGTTGGCAATCTGTGCTTGTGAGGCCCATTCCTGGTGGTACGGCCACTTCTGCTGAGGCCGCTTACGACACTGCGTATGGAAGATTAGAGTGCCGTTGGACTCTTGGTGATGATCATCAGTTCAAACTCGATGTGGTTGTGCCGCCGAATTCAAAGGCGAAGATCGTGTTGCCCGGTGAAAGTGACGATGGGAAGGGGGACGACAGATGGATTGGATCCGGGAGCTATACATTTGAGACAAACTTTAATAGTCAGGTTGGATGGCCACCAAAGCCTTTGATTCCTCCTATGTGGGGTCCCGTGGACTCTTTTGTCTGATTTAGTACTTGACCGAAAAGAATCAAACAACTTTCTCTAAGTCTCTTCAAGAGTGCGGAAGGGCCATGATCTTGATATCAAGGTAACATTATTGCTCTCTCGTAATTCTAAACCTCAAACTATTTCGTAACGGCCGCTCCATCCACGGTAAGACATAATCTCCGACAACAGTCTCAACCAATTCAAAACCGCACTTCTTAAGTACCCCCGCTGAAGCCTTATTCTCAGTATCACAGTAAGCCTCTAGCACAGAGAACATCGGTCTCTCTTTCCAGAATATTTCCACAAACGCATTTAACGCCTCAGTCGCAAATCCATACCCCCACGCCAGCTGATGGAAAATGATCGCAACCTCTGGGACAGGATCCGAATTCCAAGTCCCCACAACTCCTAGCAGAAATCCAGGCTCGAAAAATGATTGGTTGAGATGCTTCTTCTTAGTTAGATTAGGTAGATGCTCGGCTGCTGCACCACTGCCATTGTCGTCTTTGTGACCGAGATTGGCACCGTTGATGCCCTCGCGGAGAAAAACGGCATAGTTCTCTCCCAGCGGATTCTTCTCTGGTAGTAACCCAGACATCCATTCCTCGGTTGCTGCATAATCCTTGCAGGGACCATGTGAGCTCCAGCGGGTCGCGATGGGGTCAGACCAAATTTCGTGGTAGCCGGATAAATGCTTCGGCGTTAATCGGACGAGATTAAGTCGCGGGGTTTCCATCGAGTGGGGTGTAGTTGCTGACCTCCTGGAATTTTGACGATACTCGAGTTTCGCAAAGGATTAAAATTTTATTTAGGCGGTACAGTCGGGTATTTGGATTCTTTTAGAGAGCTCTAAGTTCCTGATGAAAGTGAGCCTTGAAGTATCGGGGTCTTATTCGGAGTTAATGTGCCACGGGCGGAATGATCCGCTTCGTATTTGCGTTGTGGCTTTCTTGGCCGGAGATAGCCATGAAAGGTCTAGTATTGTGAGGCCAAGGAAAATAACAAGAAATCAAGAAATAATAAATATTTGTTTGAGAAATATGAATTTGTACAAGAGGGTTTGAGAGGGCTCGAAATTGACCACAACTCCTCATATATCGAACAAAATAAATAAACAAAGAATGTACAAGAATGGTAAAGTAGATGTGGGAAGTCATTTGCTTCGAGCGACGATCCATGGAGAGATGTCCTGGTCAAGACTCGTTTATTTTCTTTCATAATGAGTGCAGTGACCCCCAATAATGAATCAATGAAGAGTGTCGTTTCGTCGTATCGGCATAAAGTATGATTCAAACCCAGTAACTCAGTGATGACGATTCAACTGGGTTGTAGAATCATTATCGGGAGTAATAGCAATATCAGTCTGGACCTTGATATTCAACGGCAGTTCATCACCAAGATAGTTTCTTTTGCCTCCACTGTAGATCTCTGACTGCATTTTCATGTACTCTGGATCGGGCGAAAGCGGGCTATTCTTTGAGAGAATGTGCGTGTTGCTGATATCGGTATTAATATAGTATGGAGGATTGCTGCGGTTGGACCGATTCTTGAGACTAAACGCCGGGAACAACCCACGAACGATGGGAAGGCAAGAACATATCAATCCAACAGAGGGCTCAATGTGTGTCCAGAGTGTAGCTTGGTAAACGGTATATGTGGGATCAACAGGAGAGATCCAGAAGAGGACCACAATACGGTAAATACTGGCGAAGCAAACGAAAGCACCCAATGCGAAGACGCCGTTCAGAGCGAGTTTATCCTGCCATGCACGGTGCAGGCCCCAGATCATTGGGATGGGGAGGATGAGAATAACAAAGTCGATCAAAACGTTGAAGGCTTGGTTGACGATGAAGAACAAATTGGCGTTGAAGCAATGGCCTTCAACGCTTTGATCCCAGTATGCGCGTAGAGGGCGACATTGCCCGGCACAAGCAAAGAAGATGCCCGCTCCCCAAGCAGCGATGAGGCAGTTGAGACCGAATGTAAAGCTTTGGAATTTGGGCGTTGTAAATACTCGGCGGTAGAAGCAGATGATCGAGATTTTGATGGACGGGCACAAGACGAAGTAGGTGAATTGGTTGGCAAGGAAGATCTAGAATCGATTAGAACCCTTGAAACTGTCATGAGACACGAATAAACGCGTACCTTGTAGTAATTTTGAATCGTTGTATTATCTAGAGTCTTGACGTGGGCACCGTTACCTCCAATTGTACACCCTGGGTGATTTTGTCAGTTTATAGCCGATAGGAGGAAGGCCTGAATTGACTCACATAAAACCAACTCGACCAGCATAGCGAGCATAAGGAACATGGACAAGACACTAAGGTAGTCATCGACACCGAATCCCACTCTACGGCGTACACGAGCCGCGATACGTAACGCCACACAAATAACACACAGAGCGACCAAGACCGCAACGATCTCGATCATTTGCCAGCCTCTCGCACTAGGGGCCATGATGAGCAATAGTAAACATGTACACACAAAAAAACAAAGAAGGAGTGTGAGAGGTGAAAATGAATGAATGAATGAATGAATGAACTTCCGGGGAATCCCACATTCATGTGCCCTCCACTCTAGATAAATGGCCACGCCAACATCAATCAATCCGATAAGAAGAAAAAACCTGCCAACTCGCAAATCAGTGACCACATAGCGCCCCTCCGTGGGCGATCTTCAATTAGTTGATGTTAGCCATGAAAGCGGGATAGGCAATTACGACTTCGCATACTCCATAGAAGTGGGTATCATTGTCCCGACTTTCCGTGTTTGGGTCAATTAAGCTATGACTCGGCATAGAATTGAGAATCCTGTTTTTGGGTCGCCGTGACTAGCGCTGCCTATCATGGCCTAGAGAGGAAGGCTACAGCAGCGGTGACACAGAGGCAATTGAAGTGACACATGCTTTCTGTGATTGATTGCTAAAGTGGACCTTAGGGGTTAGCGAGACAGGCCTGGTGGGGCTGAAGTGGATTCTGCATAGTTGATCGGGAAGGATGGCGTGCAGATCACATCTGATATGCGAGTAATCCTGGGCCTTGGGCCACGATCAAGCTGAAAAATGTGATGGATGAGTTGAATGGAATAAAAAGCATGGCTGTGTTATGGCTAAATTATCAATCTTGATTACATCGTATGGGTATAGCTTTTATTGTAGTTGCCAGTATGGACTCGGAGTATCGGGGTCTCATGATTCTCAATACCCATTACAAGTATCCCTGGAAGCAGTTGTACATGCAAAATCTCATATATAAGGTTCTGAATTCGAGAGTATGCATACATAATTCTAATTCAAACCAAGTATATGTATGTTAGCTACTTTTGCAGATCCCCAATAGTTCAATACAACCCGCGTTCATCGAAAACTATTGGATGCCAAGCCAGATGCGCACGAGAGTATGACACGCCAATTTATGCACAGAAGATTCCAAGAATAAACCCAGATCTGTTGGCTGTGCGAACACGAGAATCAAATATAATAAATATATGACAGAAGGACCAAGCGACGCCAATTCGCCTGCCATGGTGGCTCGTTTCCTCACGCGACGAAGATCCAAGGTTCCATGTGGAGCCTCGGGCTTCAAATAAATGGAGTATGGATCCTGGAGTGTGGGGCACGCTATTGAATGTCAAAAACTTCTTCACACAATAAATGAGATCTTTGGACGATTGTTACTGTCATATAGTACCAAGCCAAATGCCCCCAGAGTTAATTCGAGCTATGCAACCTCGGTCACAACATTCCATAAATAGCAAGCCGTAGGCCAAACTCAATGACTACACAGCCACGTTGAATGCAACGGCGCGACTTGAAGTACGCGCAGCCATAGATTAATGCATTTAAGGGGCTTTAATTTTCGATCAATGTACAGGAGTATGTAGATCTTATTGGGCATAGGAAAACACTAGTGTGTGGAAACAAGCTTCATGTATGGAGGACATAGAAATGATCTACAATTTGATCATCTCAAAAGCGAGTAGAAAGCCAGGGTTGGTTGACCTTGTCCACCCCGATCGTCAACTACCATATTATATTATGGGTTTTAGCTTCGTTATACTGGGTAATAACTTCGAGGGTTTCCAGACACTCATGCCGACTACTTGACACATGGAGCTATCAAGGTCTCGACTAGTATGCGGACAGCGCGCCGTTGAAGTTTTCAAATTGTTTTATAAATCGACGTCATCTTGGAATAAATTTGGAGACTAAGATATAACATTTGAATGGAATGCACGTATGATAAAAGCTTGAGGGACAATGTCGATTATACAGTAGTGTGCTTTATTTAAAACCGGACCTCTTCACTAATTATCAACCCATTCGTAAATCACAGCCCTGCTTCATATTTCATCCGCAAGAGGTCATAGTTATCCTGAAATGGCCCGGATCAACTGATCTTTATCTGCATCGTCCTCGACCATTGCCCGGAAGACACCATTCTCAATCTTTATCAAGTCTCGCGGGTGCCCGAATTCCACTACCGTTCCACGATCCAAGACCAAGATTTGATCAAAGTCAGCAATCGTGCTCAGGCGGTGGGCAATAACCAGGAGGGTTGAAGAACCACGTCCAAATCTAGCCCGCAATGCCTGCTGGATCTGCTCATCCGTAGCATGATCGACCGCAGATGTGGCCTCGTCCAGCATTAAAATTTTTGGATTGGAAACAACCGCACGGGCGAGACAAAGAAGCTGACGCTGGCCTTGGGACAGATTCAACCCTCCTTCGGAAACGGGAGTTTCGAGTTCTGATGACGTGTTTTTAGTAGATCCTGTGTACTGCACCTCTGTTAGGGCAGAGAGAAGTTCACTGTCATCGTGCTCCTGGAATGGATCAAGATTGGATCGAACAGTTCCTGAGAATAAGACGGGATTCTGTGGAATTATGGCTAACCTGCTACGCAAATGAGGCAATTTAACCTTGGAAATGTCGATTCCATCAATGAGAATGCGGCCCTGGCTGGCTTCTAAGAATCGAAAGAGAGCCAGAGCCAGCGACGACTTGCCTGCCCCGGTCCGGCCAACGATGCCGACGCGTTGGCTCCCTTCAATGGATATGTTAAGACCATTGAGCACTGGCGGCAAGTCAGATGCGTACCTCACGGCCAGATCGGTTATCTCCAACTGGCCGTCTGTTGGCCACGCGGCGGGGGGATCAATTCCGTCGTACAGTTCCGGCTCCACGTCAGAGTATTCTGCTACGCGGTCGACAGCATTCAAATCCAGTTCTAACCCAGTATAGACCTGAACTAATTGAGTCATGGCGCCATTTAGCTGGATTGTAAACCCAATCGCAAATCCAGCCGCGGCTGCATCTGCTCCATTTCGAGTCGTAACCATAACGGCAACACATGTGGTGAAGATTGCCCCAATAATATTCATTCTCATTCCTAGCCAACGTGTTAACAGCCACTGGTGCCAGTATGCCCGAGCGTGACCATCCACAAGCTGTTGCATTTGCTCAATATAAATGTCCGGCTTTCCATACGCGCGGATCGTCCAGAGCCCGCTGAGCGAAGTGTTGAATTTCTCATATATGGGGCTGCGAGCGATGTTTTCCATGCGCTTTACCTCCCGCGCCGCAACAAGATATTTGCGGGTAAAATAGAGACACGCCGCCACCAGAGGAATGATTGCAATAATCAGCAGAGGGTTGACAAGGACTCCCGCGAGAATCACACTGCCGCATTCCAAGCCGGCGGCCAGTATGAAGACTAGATCAAGACAGATTCGAGAGTCGACCACGCTGAAATCAGCTGAGAAGCGATTCAGAATCTGACCCATAGGGACTGTGTCCAGCCACTGGAGAGGTGCGCTGAGTACGCCGCGTAGAGACGTTTGGAAGAGACGTTCCGATGCACTGAGCGCGGGAAGGAAGACGAGGACGTTTTCTAACGAGCCTACGAGCCATTGGCAGACGGCGAAAGCGATGTAGATACCCAAATAGAACTTCAAATCACTCCCTACCATGCTTGGTGCTTTGATGGCGGTCTCGGTATCATGATTGCTCCAGGTACGTAGCCACCAGCTCTGTTGCAGGTCAGTATACCAGGCGGCGTACTATTTTCGCGAGATGAAAAACAAAAATAAAGACTTACATTTCCAAGGATGAGTGACATATACGCCGCACTACCAATGACCACCAGGGCCCATAACCACCATTTGCCGCTTGCTCCTGCATATTGCATAAAAAGCTGCGAAGTGGACTTACTCGTCCTGCCTCGCTCCTTTCTCAAGAAGATTCGCGCTGCCTGGCCAAATTCTGGGACGCTCTGTGCAGTCACGGGTCGATCGGGCTCATCATGTTGCTCGAGGGGCCACGAAGGTACATCTTCCAACAGCACATCTTCGTTCCCACTGGGCTTCTCATGCGCCTTTGAAGAATTTAACATGTCATTCAGCAATCCGCTTTCATGTAGTTGAGCGGCCAGACCGGTGAAGCCAACCGTACCATTTTCCAGGTAGACAATATACTCAGTCTGGGGCAAGCAGATACCGACATGATGCGTGGTAAGAATTCTAGTTCGACCGGCAGCCAAGGGCCCGGTCAGTGCGTACTTGTACAAATGCTGCGCAGTATGGACATCAACCGCGCTAAAAATATCATCCAGCAACAAAATTCCCGCGCGAGAATACAATGCCCTCGCAAGAGAAACACGGGCTTTTTGTCCACCACTAAGGTTGACCCCGTCGGGGCCGACTTCGGTTCGCTCGCCATCGGGGAAAGTCTGCAAGTCCTTTTTTAAAGCACATGCATATATCACATCCTTATATCGCTTTTCATGGAAAGGAAGTCCAAAAAGAATGTTCTGCTTGATATTTCCCGCTTCAATCCACGGCATCTGAGCCACGTACGCCGTGGCAGACTCTAAGATCCAGTCTCCATTGGCTGTGTATGAGCTCCAGACACTCTCGGGATCTGGCTGAATAGGAGCCTTTACCTGGCCTGTAATGATATCACATTCACCTAGGATAGCGGCCAGTAAAAGGCTTTTGCCTGATCCTGTCCGTCCAGAAATCAAACTCAATTTGCCACGTGGAAGCTCTAAATCGAGACCCTTCAGGGCCCAGAGAGTTGTAGTAGATTCCAAGGCCCTTGGCCAGGCAATTGTGGCATTACTGAAGCCAATATTGTTGGATGGGGTAAGATTTTGCATCTTTTCAGGTGCACGAAAATAGTCATCCAGGCGGCGTGTGCTAATCAAAGCGTCCAACATGTTCGAGAGTAGATCAGGAATTACGCCCAGCGATATAGTAATTGACGCCATAATCGATGTTGCAGTGAAAGCGACCGAAGCCGTCAGCCCCTTGTGTAATGCGGCGTAGACGCCTAATGAAGCGACAGATAACGCGATCGGACCAAGTAGATAGAAGGACATGATGCCAGCATTCCAGCCAAAAATTCGGCGCTGAGCTGAAAGCTCTTCCTTTCTCGCGGTAATTATTCTATTTGCCCACTTGCCTTCCAGTCCAGAGAATTTGATCTGACGGATCCCGTGGAGTACCTCGGTGAGGATGGTCATCTTCTTGTCTCGCGACGCCATCAAGTCTCTACTCGAGAGTCCGTATCTTCGACTGCAAAGCATGACCATTGGCATTATAACAGTGATACATGCAAGGCCCGCCGCTAAGCTTTGCCAGCCAAGAAGGTTTGTCAACATGACCGAGGCAATGATCACCTTCAAGGGAGCAAGCACCAATTGATAAGAGTAGGTCGCAAACCGGGCGATTCGTTGGCCATCAACCGCAACCAAATTGATCGTATTCTGAGCACTGGAGTCCTTGTCATCGTCGGTATCATTTTCGCTTGTCTTAGGACTCTTGGACCCCGTTAAGCGCATTGCCTTGTGGAAAGCCATGATGGATATCTGCTCAATTATTCGTATTGAGACCTTGTTGAATGCAATCCAATTTACCCACTGCTCAAGTCCAGAGGAGCAAACAATTGCCAAGCCTAATAAGAATTCCCATGCCCCTAACTGCAAAGGACCTTCTGTTTGGCGAGAGTCAGATTCCAAGGCTTGGAGGATATTCAATAGCACCATGTGCGGCGTGAAAGAAAGCAGCGCCAGAAAGAAACAAAGAATTGCTGCCCACACAAGATGTGCACGATGAGAGCGCACCAAAACCTTCCACATCGGCGCAGGAGTTGTACAGCCGGCTAAGCTTTTGGTCGTCATTTCCATTGCCCCTTTGGCCTCCGCAAACGATTCTTGGAGGCTGCGTGCTCTGGTGTCATGGTCCAGCTCTGGAAGACTAGATGGTTCGAGCTCGTCCCCCTGATGGGTGAGGCGTAGAACCTTGCTTGCCCAACTGAATGTAACACGACTAAGAATCGAGGTGGAGAGTTCGCGGTCAACCATCATTTCATTGTGGTACACATCGGGGCGGCGAGGGAGCAGCAAGCAAAGGACCGCTGTGGCTAAATGACATCCAAATTCTGCACCCAACAGACTTCTTTGAGTTCTGTCCAAATGCGAGGGATATGATGGATATGATAGATAGATCTCGAATGCGAGGGAAATCAAGCCCAAAACGCAACCAATGCTCAATTGGAAGGCCAGAGAGTAGCGTAAGGTACAGAGTGGCTCCACCAGCAATACAATACATCCAGGAAGTAAGAGAAGCTGACCGAGTCAGAAAAGGCAAAGAAATCTCAAGAGGGCCGCGTCACTTACCGAGATGCCACAGTGCAGCCATTCCTCTCTTGTCGAAACGATGACCGCTCGTGATAAAGATACGGCACCTGCACTGGTGGTTAAGATGGCAATAATAAGGCGTTGCTTCCATCTCAAGGTGGCCTGCAATTCACCAAATTTACTCTCGCCATCGAGGTCACGATGGAAGTACTGGGCGAATTGGTCGGTAGTGCGAAACACGCGACGAATCCAGTTTGTTAGGCTCTGAAATGCGAAACGAGTCAACCAAGCTGTCAAAACCAAAATGGCAATTCTGACATCTAAAGTCTGGACCATAATACCCCAAATTTCTCTGGCCTGAGAGTTTGGATCTAGTTTGTACAAAAGGAAGCAATCGGCCACCGCTAAACATGGCTGGGCACGTGATTGGGATCTGCAAAGGTACCTGGCAATCAGACGTGTAAAATCAGTTCTTTTCGGCTCAATTTGAGATGTGGGTCATTGTATTTTTAATTTTCAGGGGCCAGCTGAAAGTAAATAATGACATATTTCCTTGCTCCACAATAGCGCACTCAGATATTTGAAATTCTACCCGGTGTCATACTAGGTTACTAGGTAGTATTTTCTGAGCCAATGCAGGTCTATATTTTTCGTTAAACAATAACACACGCCCAGGTGATAGCACCTCAGGCTGATCTTTTGATACTATTTACTCCATGGTACTGGACATTCAAGGTTCCCTTGTCTGACTTGTACATAGGCTTGCGTCTACTAGCATGTAGCCTTGGAATTCCAAGTCTTAAAGTGCCTTTGCTTTTATTCACAATATCTCCCAATAAGTTGATATAGCGGCCGTTCAACTCCGCAGCAGTCCCCCCAAGAATGTCTTCTTGATGGACTGTCGATCCTTCTGGGCGCCCATTATGATCAGTTCGTCCGCAATCTTGACTAAGCCATCCACTTGATCGGGCGTGGGCGTCCAGGTGATGGCCATATCCCAGTGTAAAAGATATAATCCCGAAAAGACCGCAGCTTGGAAAACCAGCTCGTCGGCTACTGGACCATATCCACTTGTAAATCCATGCACCATTGGCAGTGCAGCTTGGCAGCCTTCAAGGTGATACTGTATTAGATTTATCATTGCAAATACTCCAATGTCCTGCATGCGAAATCCAATGCGGCACGCTTCCCAGTCAATAACAGAAAGACGAGTATGTCCGCCATTTTCTGCTGTCTGGTAGAGAACACTGATTTTCTATAAGTATATTTTCAAGTTAGGATGAGGCAGGTGGCACACAAACGTACTTTTTCGTAGTTATATCTCCATAGATCACACCTCGTCCGGCTCCATCTTCACCAGTAAGCAACTCCTTGGTCAGTTCTGTGACGGCAGGGTCGTAGCCACGGGCACGAATCTGTTGGTCCATCCCCCGGTGGATGGCTTCTTGAACCGCGTGGTTTGGTTCGAGCGTTTTGAGCAGACCAGGATCATCCTGCTTACTGGCCCAGTCATGGAAACAACCCAACCACTTACCAAGTGCTTCGCCAATTTCAGTAGCAATGGAATGATCCATTTGTTTGGTCATATCGAAAAGCCTCTCGCTATTGGCGACATCCTCCATGATCTGTGTGGTGGTCTGAGGATTGAAATCATAGAAGCGTGGTGACCTCACGGAGATCCCACGGCAAAGTAAGGGCTGGAAACAAGCACTTTCCAGACGCCGAAGCATATCCTGCTCGACTACCTGCAACACTGCTGTGAGTGATGTCTCCCAAAAGGGCCAAATTTGAGACAAACTTACACAGCGACTGGTGGGAATGAATATGTCCGCGGCTTCAGAACCGTAATCTTCACCATGTTTGATGATAACCGTCTTACTTCCATCAAACAAAGCATCGACGAGCTGCCCTCGAAATGTAAAGTTCATCATTCCACCCGCCACTTGCTCCAATTTCGAGCAGGCATAAGGTGTCTGACTAAGGTTTTCGATCAATTCTTCCTTCAGCCCCATCTTACAGCCTTGATGAGACATGACTATTGCTTCTATGTTCAAGTTGGAGTCGATCCCGTCTGAGTAATATCAAGTTCAAGTTTGTATGGGTTTGTGACCCAACTGTTGAATCTGAATTTGTTTCCAAGATGGGAAAAGTAGCATGTGACCAACTTTTACGTAGAGGTGAGGGGGCAACCCATAATGTATGGCGATTTGAGGGATGTGGTGCATGATTGGACGACTCCTAGCGTTGATCCATCTCAATGAATAAATTCTACTCGCGTTACAGGACCACTGCAAGACTCACGCGGCAATTGATGAACAAACAAAGACGCATACATTAAAACACTTGTGGAGTCTACCCTGCTGGATAAAACTTGAAATTGCATTGTGGTTACGAAGTAATTTACACAAAAAAAAGAAAGAAGGAAGGGAAAGCAAAACTATCAGGGGGGTTTCAAGCCACTACACAGAAGGGCCTTCTCGGGGATTCGTACCGGTAGATGCTGAGGTAAATACGATCTTACATGACGAATAGGTATTATAAATTACTCTCATCCCGGTGTACATTTTGTATTTTATAAATATTTTGAGTGGCATGTAATGAGGCAATGGAAAAGAGATGAAAAAGATCGGCTCGAGTGAAACTGGGGCCGAAGGAGCGGTGAACATTTATTTTCCCCTTAAAAGCGTGTGAGGGCAAGTCCAAGTCCTCATTGCTTGTGCAGGTGTTCTTGGCTTATTTTATAATTACATGTACATGTCAGTATAGATACTCCATACCGTATTACGATTGAAACTGCACATGCGATCGTCGATCGAAACCTTGGAATTAATTCCATTTCGGATCGAAATCGGGATCGCCCCACCCACATCCCGAAGGAAAGGGGCCCACAGTTCAGCTGTAATCCTTCCGCTTCTGCATTCAACCAGGCTTCCGGTAAGAACCTGCATATACTGACTCATTTTAGTCCGCGCTTTTTGGGCCATCGTGTAAAATGTTTCCAGGAAAGTAGCAGACATCTTACTCGTCGTCCGCGCCCCATTTACGGGTGAGTAGGTATCGGATATACTCGGCTTCTCAACATGAACTCGGCAAGCAGACTCCGAGTCCATACGAATGCTACTTGCGGTAACCAGTTACTGCCTTGCGTAACATATTTTCAATGCACCCTCAAAGTCTTTTCCATCATTGATGTGAGCTCGACCAAAAGTTAATATTATGGCAAATACTTCAAGTCCTTCATTAGGTGTTGTATTCCGCACTTCTGGGGCTTAGTACTAGTACTAGTATATGCATCTTATAATTGCAAGTAGCTTGTGGTGATGTAAATCGTAGATTAAATACTAGTACGCGCAGGATCGTAGTTCTGACCTTCAAGTTCTTCAACTTGAAGTTATACTATTAAAGCCGGACAATTGGTGGGAATATAATTTTGCCCCGAGCGAATTGCTCCCGCTACCAGTTCATACTCCCGATATGTACTTTCCTGGCAGTCGTGATCCCACATCCATTCTGGTCGTCCCTCGGGCTCGTATTCGGGCTTCTCAAAGGAGTCCTCTTGTATTGACCTGCCTTCTTCTTGAACAGCAGTTGCTCGGGGATATCTGAATGAAAGGTTAGCATGAAACTTTGAGTTGCAATATGCCCCAAATGTAATTATTCATAACTTAGGGAAGACTTGGGGATATAGATGCGCACCTGATTTTCTCTGTTACCTCTAATGCTAGCGGCACGTCGTTTTTCCCAGCTAACTCCAAGGCAATTGCCACCACTGCGCCATCCTCAATTGCCTGGCTTCCAGACTGAGCGGACGCCGGGGGGGTAGGGTGCGCAGCGTCTCCAATGACCATCATCCGGCCAAGAGGAGATCGCCAGGTTTTCAAAGGCTGATACGAGCTGATTTGAGCCTGGATAAATCGACCATTATCGGCTTTGCGAAGGATAGGCTCAAGCTTCTCTCGGAGTGGCCATTCTCTAATCCACCCAATAGCTGTCTCGATGTTTGGCGATTGGCGAGCCATTTCTAGCTCAGATTTTGTCATCAATGCCTTATCCTGTAGTATAGCGCATTAGCAGTTTTTCACTATGCGCTGAAAGTTTTGTGATTGAAAGTTCTACCTTGTGAGCAGCATACCACACTGTGATATTACCTCGTTGTGCAGTAAAAATACTCAAATGCATGCCATGAGTCGTCCAGACTTTGTACACATCTCTTGTCGTTTCACTTTCACTTTCTACAGCCCATCGGGTTTCTGGGTCCTGTCGCAGAGCCTCTGTATCAAGAGTACCGCGGAAAGTAGAGAAAATTGGATCCAGTTGAGGTTCTTGGAAGTCAGATTTCGTGATGATGGATCTCCCCCGACTGTGAATACCTTCGGCGCAGATGACACAGTCCGCGACAACCTTCTCTCCATTCACAACCACGCCGGCTTCCTGACCTGTTTCCCAGTAATCTGTAACAGAGCTGTCATGCTGAATGTCGATTCCCAGGAATTTTGCATGCTCATACATCACCCGTATAAGACTGGCTCTATGAATCAGGTACCCCTTAACACCGGTAAAATCATCGAATGAAGTGGGATTGATATATTTCCCCGTGTGCGACCAGGTATGGACATGCTTGATGTCGCTTGCAAAGTCTTGTAGGTGCTTATTGACGACTCCATTGCCCCATTTTCTTATGATGCGCGCTGCATTCGGACTGATTCCGATCCCGTCACCATCTAAGTATTTATGTTAGTTAATGCACTTAGACTTTCGTGGGGCTTCATACTTGTTGGGACCTCTGAATGTCTTTCTAATAGAGTAACTGAATGACCTTTTCGGTGGCATTCAACGGCAGTCGCCAATCCCGCCAAACCAGTTCCAACCACAATGACCTTGATTTTAGACGAGTGGGGAGCTGCAGTGCCATTTGGACGAGAACCCTTAATGATGGACATTTTGGGATTAGTTGACTTTTCTGGATCGAGCGATCGCACTTCGCTGCGTTTACTTATATCGCAAGCCAAAATATTTGTGTTGTTAGGTGAGCCAACTCGAGAGCCGAAAGCACAGTCTCAACACGTCTGTATCCACTAAATATGGGGGCTTATTCCCATCCCACTCGAGAAATAGTTGGCATTCTCACGCTATGGCTGTATGGCCCGTACGACATCAAGATTGACAACTGACTACTCGAAGGCAAGTAATTAGACTTCACTAGTCGCAAGATCCCGCGGAGACCAGTTCTTTGAGCAAAGTGGAGCGTATTCAATACTGATCCACTCGAGCAGTGGCCCCTGCTGATCATTTGAGCATGTGTACAGTACACATTGTACTGTACTCCGTACTCAGCGGAGACAATCCGAGTTTTTGTTTGCTTTCCCCTTTTTTCTGTCCTTTCTTTCATCTTTACGGGCGAGTCAACCATTACGAATCTCATTCTCATTACCACATCGTTTATGCAATCGTGCGATCCTGTGCGCAAGGGAGAGCCCGGCCCACATTTCATGAAGCACGACAGCTTTCCAATTCTGGAAGTTCTCCGCCACCTCGGCCTGTAGGACTCGGAACGGGATGGAAAACTTGAATACTAGTACGTTCCAGATACTAACAGTATTTCACACACGGAATACATATTCATGTAACTAGTCACAGAATAAATATGCAATAATGCGGGCTTCAATTGAATTTTTCAAGGACACATTTGCTTCTGCATTGCGCAAGTCTCACACAAGATGATTTTATCAGAGGCTCCATGGACGACCAACCAGCCAGCCACAGTGATGTTTTTGCATTATGAACACAAAACTCAGCTGAAGCAGCGACATACTGCAGATTATTCAAATTTTGGTCTTGAATATATCACATTGCCTATTCTCCGGATTTCAATCCGATCGAACATGTAGTCATAGATAAAAGATTATAGTAATATCCAGAATATATCTAGATCTTGGAATTTATCACCGACGCAGCTACGAGAAGCTGTAACCGATGCATACTACTAGAGAATATGCCATTTAGTACTACTACTCAACGGTTGATTAATAGTATGCCTGCTAGAATGCAGGTTGTTACTATTCATCCTGGGGGTGGCCATATACGTTGTTAGATGTTGCTATTTGATACATCACGTTATTTGATGTTGTTTTTTTAGTAGTTTCTACCGTAATTTATTTAAAATTGGCAGAATTCTTCTGTTTTGGAAGGTGGGCCTCTTTGGTCTCATATGTAAAAGGGGGCCAGTATGTATGTCGATGAAGGATATCCCAGTGTGTCGGGACGAACTCCCAGGGGCAAATGACATCAAGGTAGTTTTCTTCGAAAACTCCACATAAGTCTACCTAAATACACATGCATTCAAGGTTTCACAAATCGAGAAAATATGGGGCATGATCATCCCGACTTTTTGTAGATTTCTCTTGAATCGGCAAAGGTGCATGGGATACTAGCTAGTACCTAGTCAAGACCATCTCAGTCTCGGTATGAAAATTACCGAGGTGGTCAATGAAATCAGCCTTTTGTTTTACTAGCTAGACAAGCTGCCACTGGGTCTGTGCCCATTAATGTTGACTTACCTAAATCCTGGATATAACTTGACTAACTACATAGGATTTATTAGGTTGTTTTCCCACTGCTCGATAAATTCAACCATCACCACATTTGTTACTTTTTTGTCTAATCATCTTCATCCATCCCTCTGAAAGTCATGCCTGGTAGCATCCATGAATCGCTGGAGAGTCTTCCACGCCCAGAAAGCCTGATCGCCGCCGTGACCAGTTCACAGGATCTTTCACCAAGTGTCAGCTTCTATGCAATTGACCAGTCCATTCCCAGCCCTCAATGTTTCCCCGAACTTCCCCACGACACGTATATTGGCGGTCCCAGCTCGAGCGCCGCCTCGGCATTGGACAGTAAAAAGCTGAGGAAAAAGCTCAACGGCAGTGCCAAGGCAATAGAACAACTTCTGGGTGTTCTGTCGAGCAATGAAAACGGGGCGAAGAAGATCAATTCGGGCTGCCAGGGTGTTTTTTTCTCTAAAACGCCAATTCCTGGCCCCGGTGGCTATATTGCCAGGATCTACGGCGGCCTTCCCACGGAGAGATCATGGGGAAGAATCTCGGAACAATACCTTTCGTATAAGGGAATTGATTTGAAATCAACACACCAGGTTGACTCAATTAGCATCAACACTGGCGTCTGCCTCTTTTCGCTACCTACGCTTGGGCCAATTTCTGAACACTTTCGCGTCGCCCAGGATACACCCTTGAATGTGCCAGATCTACCAATCAATGAAAGACCTACCTTGTACGAGCTGGAAGGTGTCAGTCGGTTGGCATCTGCCATTGCAGATATTGTCTGCCTCATTCAAGAAAGACCCTGTCCCGCGGATGTTGAGATCAATATTGATGTCCCTGATTTCCAGTACTACTGGTCTATCTATGATTTCTACCACGCTGGTCTTATCGACACTAATTTTGTCCGTCAGTGGATAGATCTAGTCGACGAAAGGCACAGTCAGATGGGATCCATTATGATCGCGGCGATAAAAGCCCTTATACGCAGCGAAATGCCTGGTTTGGACATCGATAAGCTGCGTATCAACATCACATCCGGGTCCGAGACAGCAAGCTCGCTGATAAAGAACTGCTTGGCATATGGTATTTCTCCGTCAGTAAACGAGGTCATCTTCTCGCTGAGGTCTTGCCCAACTCACGGCGAGTTGTGGCAGGAGTTCTTCGCAAACCTCGATCCTGATGAGGCGATGGAGACTGTGGCCGATATAAGCAGGCTGATATATGTCTTCAAAGCTGTTCTACCAGCCCTTAGGCGAAGACAAAGATCAGACAAAACACACATGATTCTTCAAGTGGATGATATCGGTGAGCATCGAATTTTTGATAGAGCGGAGGCATTCCTCAAGACCTACAATGGTGCTGGATCACCAAGCCCAGTTGATCAGCGCTCTGTTATCATCGGCCTTTTTCCGTTGCACAGAATTAGCATGGCCCATTTGGCACATGGCAAGGCTCTGTACGTCCATGCTCCGCTGGACAGACTTTTCATTGACAGAGCAACTGGGGAGTCTATGACGATCATGAGGATGATCAGCCTTACCTATGGTTCAAGGATTGCAAAAACGGTGCAGCAGGCCTTTGCCCAGAACTGTATGTATGCGGAATAAACTTTCAATATTTAATTTCGGGTCTCTGAAAAATAAAACTGAATTCACGTACATCGATACTTCTTCTCTCATAAAAATGACCTAGGTAGCATTCAGATTCAGATGCCTGTTCTCACGGGAACTCTTTTTCCTTCTTTATTTCCAAGGTTTTTCATTTCTTTTTTCCACTGGTATCAGAGATAGCAATTTATAATTATATGTATAGTGCACGTCTGCGAGATGGCTTTTACACAGGTTCTATAGTTCAGGATCGAGAGTTATATATGGCCTTGGAAATTCAAGGTTTCGGATAGCAATGTAAATATCCTTGCAGCAATAGTATAGCTCAAGCAAGAAACCTGAGCTTGCATGGTCTTCTTCCAATTTCTGGCTCGATTTCATTGGTGACAAGAAGCCACTTTCAAAACGGAAGCGAGATCGGCCAAACCTAGATCCTTTTTTCGAGTTTGACCTCCAATGGCTTCCCTCTAAAGTGGGGTGTTAGGTATTCGCTGATCTCAAAATCGTGAAGACTTGCAGAGGTTAGCATGTTTACTGATAGGTAAAATCCCCAGCTAGCTTACCACATTCTGTTCGCAATTACTTTGAAGCTACGGAAAACCATTGCGAAGATTGAGAACAACTCCATATATGACATGCTATATGGCCATTAGTGTTTCTCGAGCAAGAGAAATTCAGAAAGGACGGGAGAGAAAACAACTTACTAGCTAGCAGGACACATCCGGCGTCCCTTGGAGAATGGGACTAGGGAACGCTGCATCTGCTCTCTATCCGTACCAGCCCAACGCAATGGATCGAACTCGTCTGGGTTTGGAAAGACAGATGGGTCTAAATGAAGATAAACCGAAGAAGTGGCAACAACAGTCTGTCTAGATGTCAATGGTGGCGGGCATATAGGGAGCGAATATGACCTTTTACCTTTGGAGGAACATAATATCCGTCAATGTGAGCACCACTTGAGCCGACAAGACGTGGGGGTCCCACAATGACGCCGTATGTCAAACGTAAGCTTTCCTTGACCACGCCGTCAAGAAGGGGTAAGTGGCGCAAAGTATCATAGTCGGGCAAAGTTGTGCTGCTGTCAGGCCAAACTGACTTAAGTTCTTGAAAGATTTTCTCCTGTAATTCCTCGTTCTGTGAAACACAGAATGTCCCATATGGCAAGGCGTTGGCCATATCGAGAGTACCACCGAGCATGGTTGAGAGAGCCTCCTCGATGAGAATTGATTCAGGGAGAGCTGTGCCATCAGCCACGAAGCGCCCATCAAGGGACCTCGTTGCAAGACGATGAAGAAATGTTTCTTTTGGACCATTGGTAGAAATAGATTTGACATCGTTGCGTGTGATTTCCGTTAGAATCTATTTTATCTATTAGCATGGACCTCAGCACTAGCAAAAGAAAAATCTCGACACACTTCCATAAATTGCGGTGAAATTGCGCATGACCCGCTCAGGAGGGAGAATACTTTCCACGGGAGCATATACACAAGCATGGCTAACAATGGAAAGTTCCTGCCCAGCCAGATAAGCCATGTAGCCGAGTAGTGGGTGGTAAGCGTCAATGGATGGCAGAACGATTCGTCTTGGAGGGTATCCATATTTTCAGGTAAAGAAGCGAAGGTAAACTCATTTACAATTGCCAGAAGGACAGATCTGAAACCGAAAGATAATTGGCAAACCTCATCCTTTTCCGCTGTCTTGAATAAGAGATCTCGAAATCGTTGAACCTGCCATATATTAGCCATGTAAATCGAACATCTATTACAGCATCGGACCAGCTCTCACATGACTTTTTATCATAGGGTTTAGTGAATCAATGTGAGGTTTGGAGAACAGCGAAGCCACTGAGCGGAACCGATGCTTATGTTCGACGGGATCACTCATACCGAACAGTGATGAAGCGGACCCCAGGTGTGCGTAGTAATCCGGGTCCTTGATACCATCGAACTTGCTTGAGAAGATATCATGGTAGGCCTCTGGGCGTCGGAAGTGAAGCTATGTCGGTATGTCCAGTCAGTCAAATGACACGCACAATGGGGCTTTGTTGCATACCTCAGTCGGCGACGTGCGAACCACCGGCCCTTGTTACTAGATTAGTTTGATAGCCTTGATTTCATGAGTGGATTATACGATACCATAAATCTCATGTAGCTGGGTGCTGTGTTCGATCATCTTGCCGTCCTTCCATACTTGATAATAGGCGCGGTAGAGTGTTGTTGCCGCTGCAAGCTTTGGCCCTGGGAAATTCGCAAGAGGATGGAAATAAAGGCGTGTAATGATAATATACAAACGATAGAGAATAAAAGCCACCAGGACTCCGCCTGCTATCCGAGAGACTCCCATCATTCAGTCAACTTACGTCGTTGGTCTAATCTAAGCAGAGCAACTGGTTGAAGCTATCTATTTTCAATTGTTTAAGACTTGAGCCAAATCCACAAAGAACGTATATTGGAGTGGAAGCTTTTTCCACTTGTTGACCGTAGTTTACTAATTAGGAGGTGCTATGTGGGCCTGCAGAATCATCAACTCTGAGTCTCGGTCCACCCCGCCGTGCGGATTGCTTTACGTGTGTCAAACTTCGGCAAGGTTCCAAGGAGTACCGGTGTATCGTATGGTAACACTAGTAACTAAGCTAAATCAGCTCCACAACAATGAGATGTGTGGATTTTGTGGAGAACAGTAAGGAGTTGATGGGTACCTGCCAAGACCGAAAATTACCTACTAGTTGTACAAGAAGTAGGATGAAGAAACTTTGGAAACTGGTTTTGAATCGCGGGCCGAAAAATACCTTGGCTCAGCATCTGGAACAAGTCACTGATCCACTTAAAATGGGGAGCTGAAAGATCGACACGCAGAATTTTACCTCTTGATGACCCAAGGTCTCACAGATGTTGTCAATAGGCAATAAATAAATGTCAATAAATGATCTCCAAGGCGTATGAACTCAAATAGCACATCAGTTCTTTTTCTTTCTTCCATAAAAATTAGCACTAGTAATAGAAGTATAGTGACTTTGTTTATTAATAAATTCGAATAATTAAATTGCAGATGTTTATGATTATTTACAAATAATGAGACGTGTTCTTTCCCTGAGCACGCTACCACATGCTACATGTGGAATTCAGCTTTAATACTTGAAAATCTCGTACTGCACAGTATGTGCCATGTCCCACCCAGATTTACTTAGCGGCCCCACAAGCTGAAAGACCGATCGCCAAGATATTTGCCAGGACGGCCTGTTTCTATTACGCGAAATCAGGGACATCGGGATTCGAGGTGGTCCGAGTGGAGACAGTCATCAGATGTATTCAAACAGAGATATACAGTAATATACCAAAGCCATGAAAGTTGTAACTTTGAAAATTACATGGCTTCATAGGCATGTAGTGCGGGTTCCAGGTGAGAGCGTAGCACTGTGATCCACGAACCTAAGCTATCCCTCTTTTACTTGTTTCTCAGAACAGGAATCAAAGACCCCAAAAACACAACTGAATATCCAGAAGCCGTCCGAAAAGATGTCGACTCAACCCGAAAATGGGATCTCAGTCTTATCTGAATTTCCAGATCATGATCGGTTGTTGACATGGAATCAAACACCCGCCGAAGCAGTGAATGAATGTGTGCATTCACTCATTGCAAAACAATGGCATGGAAGGACAGGCGAGATTGCTGTTGATGCTTGGGATGGGAAATTCAGCTTCACTGAGTTGGACCACCTGAGCTCCATCTTGGCCGCCTATCTGTCCGGACTTGGTGTTGGCCCGGAAGTCATCATTCCAGTATGTTTTGAAAAATCTCGCTGGGTTTTAGTGGCTATTCTAGGAGTAATGAAGGCTGGTGGTGCCTTTGTTCTTTTAGATGAGTCTCAGCCATTGAAGAGAATGCAATATGTATGCAAAGAAGTCAATGCCCCAATGGTGGTTACTTCGCCAAAATTTGCAACCCAAGGGCAGGAGTTGGCGGAGAAAGTTGTTGTAGTCAACCATGACTGGCTTTTGTCGCTATCACCTAACCACAACTGGGTTCCGCCTTCTATTGCACCTCGAAATTCTGTCTATGTTATCTTTACCTCCGGATCTACCGGGCAGCCCAAGGGTGTCGTGGTAGAGCATGCCTCCCTTAGTACCTCTTCTATGTTCTTTAACCCGCGCATTATGATAAGCAAGGGTGCCCGTGTGTTTCAATTTTCTTCTTACACCTGGGATATATCTATTGTTGAGCTTCTATCTTCCCTCATTGCAGGCGCCTGTGTCTGCATCCCGTCTAATGACGACAGGATGTCCAATATCACCGGCGCATTGAATTCTCTCCGAGTAACCTATTTAATTCTCACGCCCACAGTCGCTCGCTCGCTGGTTCCAAATGATTTGCCGACACTGAAGACGATTTGCCTGGGTGGTGAAGCTATGGCAAGTGGCGATGTCGAGAAATGGGCTTCCAGAGTAAATCTGATTAATGGTTACGGACCGACTGAGTGTACGATGGTTTCAAACTGTCGACAAGTGTCTTTGGAAAGCTTCAATACACGAAATATTGGAAATGCCAGTGGCAGCTTGTCCTGGATCGTTCATCCTAATGATCATCACATATTGATGCCACTCGGTGCCATCGGTGAGCTGCTGATTGAAGGTCCTATTGTAGCGCGAGGGTATCTGAACCGGCCTGATCTTACGGCTGCTGCGTTTCCCAATTCCCCCACCTGGCGAAAGGCCTTCCCACTCGGCACAGGGCCCTCCCGATTCTACAAGACAGGAGATCTTTGCAAATATGCACCCGACGGATCAATCGAGTTCATGGGCCGCAGGGATACCCAAGTCAAGTTTCGCGGCCAACGCCTAGAGCTGGAGGAAATCGAGCAGCATGTCCAAAGATACTTTCCTGGATCTTCATGGGTCTGCGCAGTGTTAGTATCTCGGGATGCCGACTCAACCGGTCGGGGAGATAGCCTTGCCGTCTTTATTCAATACCCTGACGGAAAGGAAACTTTAGGGGCTCTCTTCCCTGAAAGCAACTTAAGCATACCAACTGACAGCTTTCGAAACCTTGTGACAATAGCCACCAAGGAATTACGCGAGGCAGTTCCCGGTTATATGGTACCAAGCGCATTTTTCCCCATCCACAAACCCCCGCTCATGGAGTCTGGAAAGGTTGACACAAAGAGCTTGAAAGCCCAGGTAGCCTCACTTTCAACAGATCAGTTGAGACACTATAGTGGTGTCCAAGTGGCCAAGCGAGTGCCTGATACCACTATCGAGCGTCAGCTCCAAGTGATCTGGGCTAATGTTCTGGGCGTTTCTCAAGATCAGATCGGTGCAGATGACGACTTTTTCATCATTGGAGGAAGGTCATTAGACGCCATGCAAGTGGTAATTCAAGCACGAAAGAACGGCCTGGAGACCCTAACTGTCTCAAAAATGTTCAAAACACCAATCCTATCAGCGCTTTCTAAAGAGATTATCAGTGCTGGCGCCATCAGCACATCCTGTCCTGTCCTCAATGAACACGGCTTGAGCGTCTCTGACTTGGATGCCGGTGCTCTTGGCTCCTTTCACCCCGACCAAGTTGTCTGTGTACTTCCTACAACTGACTTTCAGCGTATGCATGCTGTGCCTAGACTTAAAAGCTATAGTCTCTGGAATATCAAACAGTCAGTCGACAAGACCCGACTCTCTCAAGCTTTCCAGACGCTTGCCAATCGTCACAGCATCCTCCGCACGATATTCGCTCCACATGCGAAAGGCCTTGTGCAAGTTGTCCTCAAGGACGTCGCAATACAGATGGGCCAAGAAACAGTTAAGCCGGCAGATGTATCCTCATTCTGCCAGTCCTTCTCTGAAAAGGACAGTCAAGAAGCTCTCTCTCCAGATGAGCTATATTTCCAACCTACATTGGTATCCTCTAGCGATGATGAGCACACTTTGATTCTTCGTACAAACCACGCACAGTACGACATAGACGGCCTGACTCGGATCTTCAATGAATTGGTCGACATCTACCATGAGAGAGAACTAGCACCTATCACAGGAGACTTCACGCTTTACATGCAGCATCGCTTGGCACAGAAGAATGACAAATCTTGCGAGTTCTGGCGAACCTATCTAGAGGGAGCCTCCATGACCCCCATTAATGGACTGGCAGCAACAGATGCCAAGCGTGATATAGTGTTTGACTTCGGCGCAATTCCCAATCCTCAGCCTGTTCAAGGAATTACCGAGGCAACCCTATCCAAGGCTGCATGGGCGCTTACACTTGCCCGGCTGAACCAGAAGAATGATATTGTCTTTGGCCACACAGTCAATGGACGTGATCTTGGAGTTCCTGGAACTGAGCAAGTTGTTGGCTGTTGCCTCAACACCGCGCCTATTCGTGTTACCATCAACCCTAATTGGACAGCTAAACAGCTCCTGGAGCATGTTCAAAGTCAATACGCTCAGACCATGGAGTACGAGGCGGTCGAGCCATCTGAGATTGTAAAGGGATGTACCCCGTGGCCAAAGGGAACAGGGTTCGTCAGTACCATCACCCATGACCATGCGAGTACCTTGCCCGTTCCTGCACTGGAAGGCGGCTCAACTTTGTTGGAGCCAATGTACCCCCCAGAGAGTGAGGCTGCATTGGAACTTATGGATTGGCCCGTTCAAGTAGTGACACACTCCGAGGAGTCCGAGTTCACGATGGGCATTATGGCTTTCAATGATACCTTGTCTGAAGATCGTGCAAAATGGATACTCGGGAAGTTTGGGGAGGCGATAACAGCTCTGGCAAATGCTAGCCCAATGGCTACTCTCGATATATCTGCGTACGAGGACTAAGTGTCCTTTTTTATGTATAGAGTTATCAGACTTGTATCTTTCAAGGTTCTCAATTTCTCAATGACTCAAGTCACCACGTTGTAAACTGACACAACGATCTATCATCATCTCTTTCAATTTCAAGTTTAACATTTAGTAAACGTCTTGGGCAGATTAGAGGGTCAAAATCCTAGATTGATTTCCAGGGACATCGAAACCAATGTGTCATAAGATATTCATGAATTCAATGGAGAATTAAACCAATGATATACCTAAAAGTGACACTCATTCCACGACTTATAACTGACGACTTTCCTCAATAACCTTCCTCACATGCTCCCGGCTCAACATACGGTCCAACCAATCCTTCACAATTGGAAAATTATTCACATCATACCCATCTTCCTCTTTGATAATTTTGGTCACCGTGATCTGCCAAGTAGCCCAAGCCAAATCCGCATAGGAAATACGTCCCCCAACCAACCATGGACCCCCATCTCCAGTTCCCTGCTTACTCAAGAAATCATTCACTACACCCGAAACACGATTGATCTCATTGACATAGCGCTCAATTGCACTAGGTACTTGCTCGGAATGGAACCTCTTAAACCAGGCCGCCTGCCCATAGTACGGTCCTTGGCCAGAAGCTTGAAAGAAAAGCCACTGACGCGCTAGCTGGGCTTCCTTGGAGCCGGGTTCGAAACTGATTTTGCGAGATTTGTCGTACCGCTCTACCAGGTATTCCACGATTGCGCCGGATTCCCAGAGCGTGAGGTCGGTATTTGGGTCGTAGATTGCGGGTAGTCGACCGTTGGGGTTGATGGCGAGGTACTCTGGGGTTTTCACATCTGCTAGTGTGATGGGTTCAAATTCATGGGGGAGGCCTAGTTCTTCGAGAATGATGGCTACCCGGGGAGGATTGGGACCACCCTTTCCCCATACTTTGATCGGGAGGATATTGGATGCCATTTTTCGATATCTTGTTCAAGGACGGGTTTGTATTAGATGAGAGTGAAGTAGATTTGAATTGAAATTAAAAGCGATTGAAGATAAATGCTACGTTTTAAATAGGCTTGCTATATTGTTCCCCGATACTTAATTAACCTATACCATGTACAAAGTATACAAAAGTGACGCGACATTCCTTCATGACAAAGCATTAATAATGTAGTTGGAAAGGAGTCGTCGGTTTTTGGAGAGACCGAACGAGGCCGAGGAACGTAAGGAAGTCTTGGTATTTTGCTTATTTTGATAATAATATAATTTCATATTCAGATATCGTTCGAAAAACTTTTCAATCTCCGAATCCTTTTTTGGTTAGGGAACACGGATACTTGCTAGCCGCGATCTGATATCATATCGCGGGACCCGGGTAATGTAGATCAGAACGAATCAAATGTCAGCATATGAGGTGACAAGTCAGCTTTCCACCTTTTTATTATAATATCAATTGATAATCCATTTGCTAGAGCAAATACCGGCTTATAATCAGTGCTGTCTAGAGCATAGATGAGATAAAAGATATGTGGCTATAAAAATAAAACAAGTTAGACAAGCATAGGGCACGAAGCCCAAATTTTTGAGCATTTGATCTGGTATAATCAGTTATCTAATTGGGCCGGATATAGTAGGACGGGCCGAAATTTATATACTAAATACCAATCTCTCTAGCCAGATGGCCTATTGGACTTATTCACTGTGCCTTATATGCGTATCCTGGGAGCCTCCACTGGTTCTTGGGTATACTTCAAGCTTCTTGGACCTAATTATGTAGTGGTCCTATCTAGACCAAATCGGGCGCAACCTACTCTGCGGGCGGCAGTATCACGGTACTCCTTGTCATGTGATTCACTATAGAAAGAGCTGTAGGCGCCCACGCTCTCCCTTTATGTCTATCAGCAACAGCCCAGCTGAAATCCCTAAGAACAAAATCACTATACTCTCGTTTCATATCCTTTTTCTTACGACTCGATATCAATATAGATGCCAGAATGCGCTATGATGACTCTGTTCTCACGAGGATGGCCCTTTTCCGGTCTGGTGCGACAACTTCCGTCCCGGGAATGTCCTGGTGGACAGCGGTCTCAACGTCGAGGGGGTAATAGACTGGGATTTTTCATATTCCGGCCCGGTTGAATATTCCCATGCGCGCCTTGGTGGCTTCCAGTTAAAAAGCCCGAATTTTGGCCTAACGGTCTCGATGGCTGCTGTATGGAATATGAGAAACGCCTTGATGTATTCATCGGTGTTATGAGGAACTGCGAGGACGACATGGGGAACGAACGGCTCGGAAAACACCAAAGGTTAGCTTGTGCGATGGAGAAGAGCTGGAATAAGGGAGACTTTTGGATTATGTATGCTACGAGGAACAATTTCGCTTTCGACGCGATTTACTGGGCAAGAATTGACGAGCGGTTTTTTGGACGGGCGACTTGTGAGAATTTAGGCGATGTTTGGAAAGCAAGAATGCATCTTATACAGCCTGACGAGCAAGAGCTCATGGGATCGTATGTGGATCTGAAGATGAAAGAAATGGGAACCAGGGAACTGGCATGGGATCTGGATGAACGGACACTGGCATATATGCAAATTATAAAACCAGATAATTGAGTGTATTAATTGTGACATTTACAACATCATCTCATTACATGAACTTGACTCGGGAACTTGAAGCTTCGATCTTGCCATAATTATATAGGTAGAAATATTCTTTTGAATACATCGTTATACTTTGTCCATCCTCAAGGAAGACAGGATCTTTTGAATATAAAAAGGCATACAAATGAGCGAATGGGAAAATATAAGTGGGCCTGAAGAAAAATGAATTGGTTTAGTGGATGGACGAGACCCATATTATAGTGTGTCATTTGCCAATTCCCCCAGTTCATAGTATCCACAAGAACACCAATCCGGCTACTAATAGTGCAAATCAATCCCCGCAACGTAATAGAAATTCCCACCCTCAATATTATATTATAAATTATCATTGCTCATCAAGATATTCAAGTTGAAAAAAAAGGGATACACAGTGGGTCCTATCTACGCACGGCTCAACCACAGATAATCAACCACATCCGTCCGTCAGTTTGACTTGACAGCCTCCCGCAACCCCTCATCACCGTTTCGTTACACATAAACATAAACAATCAATCACCATCATGTCCACCTCCTCAGTCCCACTCATAATCAACGGCAAGGAGGAACACACACCTACCTCCTTCGACGTAATCAGTCCCTATACTAACCAAACATGCTGGACTGCTTCCGCAGCCAGACCAAACGATGCCATTCGAGCCGTTGAAGCTGCAGACGCTGCGTTCCCAGCATGGTCAGCGACAAAGCCTGCTAAAAGGCGGGACATCCTGCTTAAAGCGGCGGATTTGTTGGAGGAACGTTTAGATGTTAATGCGGGGTATATGAGGACTGAGATGGGCGCTGATGTTGGTGCCTCGCAAGGGTTTGTTGTTCCGCTTGCTGTGAGGATGTTGAGGGAGGTTGCTAGTCGGATTACTTCTATTTGTGGGAGTGTTCCTGTTGTTGAGGGGGAAGGTCAAAGTGCGATGGTTTTTAAGGAGGCTATGGGTGTTATTTTGGGAATTGTGCCTTGGTGAGTACTAGAGCACTGGGAAAGCATGAGCTTGAACTGGTGAGACTAGCCGTATGGATATAGCTAGTGCCATGTGTTGATCACCTCAGTCCCATTATGCAAGGCATTTAATGTGTTTCGATATTAATAACTTTCTAGGAACGCACCATACGTCTTTGGTATTCGCTCCGCTGCTTGCGCGCTTGCAGCAGGCAATACGACTATTCTCAAGTCTTCAGAGTTAACACCACGCTGTTATTGGGCTATTGGTCGGGCGTTTGAAGACGCGGGCCTCCCAGCTGGTTGTCTGAATGTTATCCATTGTCGCCCTCAAGATGCACCGGAGGTTGTTAACGCGATGATCGAGCATCCGGCTGTGCGCAAGATCAATTTCACCGGAAGCACGGCTGTTGGTCGAAAGATTGCGCGGTCATGCGGACAGAATCTAAAGCCCTGTCTTATGGAGTTGGGTGGGAAGAACAGCTCTATCGTGTGTGAAGATGCGGATATGCAGACTGCTGTTCAGGGTGTGCTTGCGGGTGCCTTTTTAAATGTAAGTTCTGTTCTATGGGGTGGATTCTGATCAAGATGCGAGGAAAAGTTCTTCGCCTTGATATCGTGAGGTTGTATACAGGGTAGTACTGATGTTTGTGTTTCAGTCTGGACAAATCTGTATGGCTACAGATCGTATTCTAGTCCACTCGACAATTGCACCTGCTTTCATTGAGGCATTACAGAAAGCGCTGGCCAGTGGTGCAGATGCTTCATCTCTCCCGCCTACACTTGTTAACACAGCCTCTAAGTCTCGCGTGGAGTCTCTGATTTCCAGTGCTGTGGCATCTGGCGCACACTTCATCTCCGGATCAGCAGAGACTAAAGTCCCCTCTGATTCTGGCGTGCGGATGGCCCCCTCTATCCTTGGTGGTGTGAAAGAGGATATGTCGCTTTGGCAAGAGGAGTCCTTTGCTTCTGTCGCGGCATGTATGATCTTTGATAGTGAGGATGAGGCGATTCGATTAGCCAACTCGAGTGGGTATGGGCTGTCGGCATCTGTGTTTACTGAGGATCTGCGGAAGGGCTTGGCGATGGCTAAGAGGATTCAATCGGGGTGAGTCTAATCTTGTGTTGTCTTGGTTCCCGAGCTCCCAGGTTCTCTCCGGGGCTTTCTATCGGCTAGCATGAGGTGACTAATTTGGTGATAGTGCTGTGCATATTAATAGTATGACTATTCATGATGAGCCGGTGTTGCCGCATGGTGGAGTGAAGAATAGTGGGTGGGGACGATTTAATGCGGCGGAGGGTTTGGATGAGTTTTTGGTGACGAAGAGTGTTACTTGGATGGACTAGATTCAACCTTGGAAAACGGTACTTGTCCAGTACATGTATATAGCTGGTGAATCCTGAATTGTCTGTATTCATTGCATGTTTCTATTTTTGAGCGCTATCTAGAACTCTAGATAATGTATTTAAATGGATCAACATCCTCTGATGTTTTGGCGAGTTGATCTCAGTTTAGTTCTCGGACGAGACACACCCGAAACAGCGAAGCCCTTTCGGGGTAATGATGACCCGAAATTCGGGTTTCCAGCCTCCGAAAAGCATCTCACGCATTCCACGACCGCAGTCATTTCACGCGAGGAGCAGACAATCGGGGGATCAATGTCCTTATATGCAAGAAAGAGCAATTCTCACCGGTATCAGCAATCGACAATCGAATTCCGTCGGCTATTGAAATGCAATTCTTTAGTCAGCAGGGTGATGTCATGGGGATCCACAAGTAGTAATTCCGAACCCCGGATTTGGTGGTTCCTCCACCAATCAGCAGGCGAGGAAAGTTCAGCGGTCGGCAATTGGAGTATTAGTATGATCAAGATACAAAGTATTAAATGTAGACATTTGTGAATTAGTAGTGTAACTGCGAGATCTATATAGCCTTTTTATTGTTTAATGTATCGGCGTTGTGGTACTAGCTTAGTGAGGGAGTCTATCCTCGGGCCAGATCTGTCGGTCTGCGTCATGGTCTTATTCCGAGGTCCATATCCGAGAGGCGGCAGGGCGGTTGGCTTCAGGCCGAGAGTCCCGCGGGAAAGAGATGGATATATGGATACTATGCGATTATGCGGATAGATGTGTTGGTCGGCTACTATTTTGTTGCTTTGGTCATGAAGATATCGGCATAAATTATCACATAACTCATAGAATTGAAGCATTCCAAGTGACTTCCACATGAGCTGGAGCTTGGATCCTGCAGAAGATCAGGAGACACATGACGCAGGCGCATGTGAAGATGGGAAATACTGGATTAGCTTACTAGTAGAATACTACTCTATTAACTCCCTGATACTTCCATATCTCTTGGTTATAGATCTTCATCTACATGTGATTCTCCCCAGGTTTTGTATGATCTGAATTACTCGGGAACAAACCAGCGTGTTGCAATTACTGTACCCGCCCACATCCCCAGGATCCACCTGGACCCATCCTGTGCTGCTCACTGTCTTCCCTCTCTCCCCCCACGCTTTGTGCCTCGGCCGATACACAGCTCGTCGGCTTCTGAGTTGCTGTTCCCCCGGTTTCTTGCTTTCTTTTAAACATTTTCTCTCCCCCAGATCCTCCTTTCGTCTTCTTTTTTTTCTTTCCTCCACTTGTCTTCATTCCCTTTTAATTCCTCCCTTGTTTCTTTTGCTTCCATTACTTCACAAAATGGCAGCCCCCCAAGTCATTGTGGTCGGCGGTGGTCGTAAGTGGTGTCCCCTTCCCTTTCCCCCGCATAATCATCATCCTGGCAATCGCTCTGAAAATGTGACTGACCCTTTTTTTTCTCTCCGCATTTAGTGTCTGGCCTTAGTGCTGCCCACACCGTATACTTGAACGGTGGCAATGTCGTCGTTCTCGACAAACAAGGTACGCATACAACGGCATTCTTTTAACCTGCGAAACTCGCGCTGACTGTACTTGTTATCAGCTTTCTTCGGTGGCAACTCTACCAAGGCTACATCCGGTATTAACGGTGCGCTTACCCGCACTCAGACCGACCTCGGCATTCAAGACAGTGTTAAGCAATTTTACGACGACACACTCAAGTCCGCCCGTGACAAGGCTCGTCCTGACCTAATCAAGGTCCTCACCTATAAGTCTGCTGCCGCTGTCGAGTGGCTGCAGGATGTCTTCAACCTCGATCTCACTCTCGTCTCTCGACTGGGTGGCCACACCCAGCCCCGTACTCACCGTGGCCATGATGCCAAGTTCCCTGGTATGGCTATCACATATGCTCTCATGCAACGCCTGGAGGAGCTCGCCGATTCCGAGCCTGGCCGTGTCCAGATCATTAAGAAGGCCCACGTTACCAAGGTTAACAAGTCTGGTAACCACGTGAGCGGTGTTACATACACTGTTAATGGTGAGCCCAAGACTGTTGACGGTATTGTCGTTCTGGCTACTGGTGGTTACGCTGCCGACTTCAGCGACTCTTCGCTGCTCAAGCAGCACCGCCCCGATACATTTGGTCTCTCCTCCACCAACGGTACTCACGCCACTGGTGATGGTCAGAAGATGCTGATGGAGATTGGTGCCAACGGTATCGATATGGATAAGGTCCAGGTTCACCCTACTGGTCTGGTTGACCCCAAGGATCCCCAGGCTAAGTTCAAGTTCCTGGCTGCTGAGGCTCTACGTGGTGAGGGTGGTCTGCTGCTGAACTCAGATGGTGATCGTTTCTCCGATGAGCTGGGTCACCGTGACTACGTCTCTGGTCAGATGTGGAAGGAGAAGGAGAAGGGCAAATGGCCCATCCGCCTGGTGCTGAACAGCAAGGCTTCTAAGGTTCTGGACTTCCACACTCGCCACTATTCTGGCCGTGGTCTTATGAAGAAGATGTCCGGTAAGGAGCTGGCTAAGGAGATTGGTTGCGGTGATGCTGCTCTGCAGAAGACCTTCGATGACTACAACCTCATTGCCGATGGCAAGAAGAAGGATCCCTGGAACAAGAAGTTCTTCCACAATCTGCCATTCAGCGTTGATGATGAGTTCCACGTTGCTGTGATGGAGCCCGTTCTCCACTTCACCATGGGTGGTATCGAGATCAACGAGCACGCTCAGGTCCTCAACGCCGAGAAGGAGCCTTTCGAGGGTCTCTACGCCTGTGGTGAATTGGCCGGTGGTGTCCACGGTGCTAACCGTCTGGGTGGTTCTTCCCTTCTGGGCTGTGTCGTCTACGGCCGTGTGGCCGGTGACTCTGCTTGCCAACACCTCTTCCAGAAACTCCTCAACGGTGGTTCCTCCGCTGCCCAGCAGCGTCTGGGTCAGATCTCCCTGCACATTGACCCCTCTACTCCTGGCAAGATCTCCGTTGAGTGGGCTGGTGCCGCTGCTGGCGGCAACCTGCCTACTATTGCTGCTGCTCCTGCTGCTGCTGCCGCTGCCCCTGAGGAGACCAAGGCTGCCAAGCCCGATCCTGCAAACTTCCAAATTCCAGAGAAGGAGTACTCTATGGAGGAGGTTGCTAAGCACAACACAAAGGAAGACCTTTGGATCGTTGTGAAGGGTGTCGTCCTTGATGTGACCAATTGGCTTGACGAGCACCCCGGCGGTGCTAACGCTCTGTTCAACTTCATGGGCCGTGATGCCACTGAGGGTGAGTCATTCTCTTTTACATACCCACACCCATTTTATTAGCATCAACATACTAACTATCACCTTCCTATTAGAATTTGCCATGCTCCACGACGACGAGGTCATCCCCAAGTACGCCGGTCACATCGTCATCGGTCGTGTTAAGGGACAGACTCCTAGCTTGGAGCTGTAAACCATACCATGACATGCCGACATACCTGATTCAAAATCCTGCCGATTGACGACCTCATCCTCCTTCATACCCCTTTCTCTTTGATTTGCGCGCGTTGCTATTATCCAATGCCATGCCTCATGATATACCGATCTAGGACGATTGGTTCTAGATCTCAAACTTCTGGTGTCGCTGAGTCGATGGTTTTTCTGTAACATACCATATTTAGTTTGAGAATTTACTCATTAGAACGATGTATAGCTGTCTTGGATTCTTTTGTAATGCTGTAACCGATAGATTAGCTGGTCCTGCTACTAAATTCATTAATGAAAAGCATTCATATCGCAGGACAGAAACCTACATGAAGCGCGAAAAATAAAGCCAGCTGATTCAGGGTTGGGGGGTAAGAGGTACACAATATCCCATAGATCCCTTCTACGTTTCAGCGACAGCCTCAATTCTCGTGAGTGTGGCATCCGCCATCACTTTTGGTGAGAGTAACTCTGGGCTTCAGGTAGGAAACAACTACAATTCCATCACAAATGAGTTCCATTCATCTTCAGGTAAGTGTTAAGTGAGTATATACAACGTGAACGATATTGATAATAACAGATCCCAAGGAGAAGCTACCCTTTGTGGATGGGGCTATATTCGACTCGAACATTAATTACCATGAAGAAAACGGCCTCCTAGGCACACGAGCCGATATCATCTGTGAAATTAAGGAGTGGGCCTTCACATCGCAAGGGAAATGTACTTTCTTATTGAGTGGGATGGCTGGGACCGGGAAATCAACCACCTCACGAACAGTGGCGGAGCACTTCAACGAAGCAAAGTCCCTAGGCGCAAATTTCTGTTTCAAAAGAGGCGAAGCAGATCGAGGCAATGCCCAGAGACCTTTTTCGCTTATTGTGAGACAACTCATTATCAGCGTTCCTCAGTTAATTCCCTATATCGAGTAAGTAATCCTTGATAGCCCAGACATCATGGGGAAGGGGATAAGGGATCAGTTTGATAAGCTGCCTCTTCAACTACTTCTTTGTCTAGGGCTATCTGAACTTCCGTTCCGGACTACTGTGATAGTGCTTGATGCATTGGATTAATATGAGGGGGCAACCGATATACAACTTATACTCCAACTTCTACACAACCCCAGAGGCTAGATACTTTACACATACAAATATTCTTTTAACTAGCAGACCTAAATTGCCAATTCAACTTAGCCTCCGAGAGATTGCAATCCCGGGCCAAGACCACAGAGACTTCATTTTATATGAAATCCCAGAATACGTGATTGAATATAATAAACAATCACTACTCTTGCATCAGCGCCTATCAAAAATAAGGGCTAACTCCTTTCTTCCTAATGACTGGTCTGGGAAGACAAACATGGAGAAACTAGTAGCTTTGTCTATTCCACTATTCATTTTCGCTGCTACAACTTAGAATTTGTCGTTTAACCGAGGACTACAACTAGGACCCAATACACAGTCTTATTAAGGTTCTTACCCACCAACATGATCGATCTTATATAGATACAGCCTATCTCTCTATGTTAGATCAGTTACTTATCGGACAGACCGAAGGACAGAAAATGCAGATTGTTCAAGAGTTCCAACAACTTGATATTGTTGGATCGATTAGCAGACAAAGAGCCCACTCTCAGTTATCCAGACCATTTGAACCTTCCAATATTGGTTCCAAAACATTATAACCTGTAATTTGCGGGTTGAAACAGAGCAGCCTCTAAACGATACTCAACTTTTACATAGTATGCTGGTGTCCTGGCAGTTGGGCCTAGAATCAAGATAAGAGTGTAAATCGATGAAGCTTCTTTTGCACTTCAGTATCGCGATCGAAATAACCATTGGACAACTTTGTACATATCGACAATTGCCGACTATATACCAGCATGGAAATGTATCTACAGCAACGCTATGCAAAACTAACACAAACCTCGCTTCCAATGCAATCCGCCTCAAATAAAACCCCTTGGACAAGCAAATGATCCCCACATCAAATCTTCATATGCTCCAATATCATCTTTAACCGCCTGACAGCCGGTCCTTCCCCATCATGTGCCGTCCCTTCTACATTCTCCTCAATCTCCACCTTAGCAGCCTCCAGCGCAGGACGTAAATACCCCCACACCTCATCGTGATATCTCTCATGGACACCAACCCAGTCTTCTGCGCCGGGAAGGTGTGCAAGGACATCATCGCGGAGCGAGATCGATTTACTAGTCCCATCTCTGCTAGTTTGAGAGTTGTATGCGGATGGATCATTTTGTTGTAGGAATGTGTCGATATCGGGTACCAGACTTAGTGAAGAAAGGTGTGCGGGTTGCGATTGTGTCTGTGTCTGTGGGAAGGTAATTCTGGAGTTCTCTTCAGACATCTGTCGTCGGAATGAATCGAGAAGTTTGATCTCCTCTGCTGTTAGGGGTGGAGGTGCAGCATCGGGGTCGAGTTCGTTTTCGGGCTCAGTAAAGCCGGCATCAAACGATGAAGAAGATAGAAGAGATACAACGGCTGCCCCATCTGTTTCGGTCTCAGTATAGTATGCTGTTCCTGCTGTGCTTTGCGCATTCGTATTCGCCCGATCCCACGCTGTAGTATATTCGCCCTGTATAGGATCGTGCGCACGCTGCTTCCCCTTCCAATTCCCATTGCTAGCCTGAAGACTCCCCTCACTGGAGCGAGGGGTACTCCAGTTACCATCCTCGAATGCATGTTCTCCGCGTTGAAACTCTTCCTCGCTTAATGCCGGGATGGAGAATCCGCCTTCCTGCACATCACTTTCACGAAATGCCTCGCTTGTCCCGCGCGCGGTTTGTTCAGTTCTACCACTTGGTAGGGAACTGTTGCTTGGCCTGTAAGCTTCCCTAGCTACTGTAGAGCTAATACCAGAGCTGGTGCTAGATCCTGTCTTCCCATTTGTTGCACCGGATAGGACCTGTGCGGCGCTGGGGTCTGCGAATGCACTGCGCGCGAGTCCGGTCGCGGAGTTTTGGATACGTTGCGCGAGGGAGGGGTGAGGGGTTGTATTGGAATTGGCATTGGTAGGTTGGGAAGTTTGTGTCCGGTCGGGCTGTGTTGTATTGTTTGTATTTGCGTTCGCATTGCCATCGCCGTTCTTGGCTAAAATGTCATTGGCGCGGGCGTTCGTATCGCGGGTTCCCCGCATGTTCTCTGGGTTGTCGGACATGGCGTTTGTATAGGTATAGGTATCGGTAGGAGGGACCGGTTCAAGTTACTTCAGACTTGGTATCAACTTGAATAAGTCGAATTGAGAATGATCTGAGGATATTGGTATCCATGAAGTCATGAGGGCAGATCGGGATTGCGGGTTCGGTTTGGGTTCGGAGCGAGTAGGAGGAGCATGTGAAGGGTTCCGGGTACATCATCGGATCTACGATTTTACCGTCTGGCGGCTATACCCCCGCACTGGCGGGACCCTTCTCCAACAGCCCTTAGTCCCTACAACAACGGCAGCAGAATATCCAAGGACTTCAAGTCCACAATGGCTTTCTCTAAATTCAAGCTGGACAAAACGAGTCAGCGCAGCACTCCGGTGCCTATATCTGCTGCTCTTCCTCGGTCAACATCAGCACAGGAATCGAATCACGCGGATGATTCATTGACCTCCACCGGAGACTGCCACAAAAGGTAATGAGCCAACTATTTGTTTAGTATAGCAATGTCTAATCTGAGACTGGAGCAGTAGGCGAGATCCTCAGATTCAAAATGATGCAACCTGTTCAAGTTCCCAATCTACATCTTCACAGAGTCATTTGCGAAGACTGTCGATCACACCAAAAGATAAACGACGTCGTTTGACAGTTGCTCCCTGGGAAGAAAAAGCAAATTATATGATTGATGAATACTTTTATACTAGCTCAGTGGAACGGATTTTTTATCACTATATTCGTCATTTAATGCCAACATGCCCCGTTGCCATATTTATACCCGGAACGACGGCAAAATTTGCGCGAAATACAAAACCGTTGCTATTCATGGCAATCATAAGTGTCGCCGCTGCTGGGGAATGCACTCCTGATCATCACAGGAAGTTCGCGCTCGAAGCCAGAAACTTTCTTGCGGGACTTGCCATCTTTGAAGGGGAGAAGTCGTTGCAGCTCATTCAGGCTCTGCTTGTTGTATCATTTTGGTATAGGGCACCTGAGAACTATGCACGAACGAATCAGAATCAACTTGCGTCTGTTACTTTGTCGATGGCTATTGATATTGGCTTGGATCGAATTGAAGAGTCGAATATCCCACAAAAGGTCGATGATCAATGGAACCGAGCAGAGGCACAACGAACTTGGTTGGGCTGTTTTCTCTTGTGTTCGAGGTATTTGGGATCCTTGGTTCTTTACCTTTGGTTATCTCACGACTGACAAGATTTTAGTCTTTCTTTAATAATGCGGCGTGCAAATCCCATGAAGTGGACTCCACAGCTCGGCAGATACCTTGATGATCTGAGACAGTCAAAGCTATCGTCTACCGATGAATTCTTCTGCGACCTTCTCACAACTGAGCACAGTTGCTATGTTGCGAATGAGGAATTTTTATTAAGTGACCCTAGCAATTCGGTATCTCTATGGGGGCCAGACACATTGAGCGTCATTCAACGTATAAAAGACCGAGCCAATGGAGTGAGCCTTCGTGCCTACAATTTCCTTCAAAAATGTATGTGTGTCAATCATTTCGCTTCTTTAAATATGCGATCTACATTACTGATCACAATTTTATAGCTCTTTTCGAATTTGGTAAGCTAGCCAGTTCGCTCTATGCCTACGAGATAGTTCTGCATGTCAATCACAACATCGATGAATTCAAAGCGCCCTTTTCCGCAAACTCTCTCAAATCACTTTCTTTTTTCGACAAGCAAAATCCACATAACACATATCTCTTGGTAATCCGAAAGATAATGCAGGATGCGCAAAGATTGCTAGATACCTTTATGCATTTATCTACTTCCGAAATACTTGCTCTGCCACCACATATCTACGCTGGTCGCGTAATATACGCGGTGATACTCTTGATGAAGTTGCACAAAGCAGCTTCAACATATGTGAATGGATTGAATGAAGAATTCTCTGTCGAAACGCTACGTCTAGAAGATTATATTGAGCGACTTACGCTCGTTTCAAAACCTCTAGGCGCGGAAGACCCGTACAATTCTTTGAGTAGGGCCTTCTTGATCATGCCCCAATTGAAGGAGTGGCTTCAGGATCATATGTCACAGTCGAAAATCGAGAAGGATGAGCATAATTTGCAGAAGGAGACACTCTCCGAAGACTCCATTGATCCGGTGCCTGCGAGTATCAACCGGCAAGAGTCTTCACAAAGTCTACCACGTGAGGCGGATGGGCGGATTTACACACTCACAGGCTCTTCTAATATTTTAGGCGCGCCTGAATCTCAATCTGAAAATCAGTTCACACAAAGTGAGGCTTCTGAAAACCCTGCTGGTATATTGGGCCGCGAGTTGGTTTCAGATTCATGGTTTTGGGAATTTTTCAATGTAGATATGCTCCACTAGTCTAGCTGCTTATGATCCTTTGAGTGACAGCTGAAGACTCCAACAAAAAGAACTTCACGAAGAACAATTTCTTTCTACATAAATAAACTAATTTACATTTCCATTCCATACACTGACTGGCAGATATTCCTCACGGATCACCCCAGCATGAATACAAATATTCCCATGATCCAAAATTACTCGCTTCCAGCTTGAACGCCCTGCTCAACACTGTCTCCCTTTGAAGGGCGCTTCACTGTTCGCCATTCAACGCCAATTGCACCCGGAATCGAAACACAAGCCAAGGTCAATGCGAGCACAAAAGTCTGGATGATGGCATCATTGTAAATCTCCAGAATCACAGCTAATACCCCCTCAGCATCGCTTATGCCAGATTGCCTCACTGTCTGTTGTAACTCCGTTGCTCCCGTCTGGAGAATAACCGATGGATCTATCTCCGGCACCCTGGCAGCCATACCAGAGACAATGCGGTTGCTGAAAATATTTTGTCCTACTGAGACAAATATGGCGCCCCCGAGAGAGCGGGCGAATACCACCAAGGATGTCCCGATGGAGACATCTTTCTCAGAGAGAACTGTCTGGACGGCGATGTTTGGGAGCTCAAGTCCAATACCAGCGCCCGCGCCGAAGACAATTTGGAATCCCAGCCTGGAAATTGTTAGTAAGAATGTGGCGATCTGTATCGCTTGAAAATACGTACCACATAGCGAGGGAGGTGTGTATTCTGAACAGGAGAAGTAAACCTGCACCGATAGCCATGATCACCGATCCTGCTATCATGAAGGGCGTGTAGTATCCCACGACAGTGACACTTATTCCACCCGCGATGGCAAATACCACTTTCGATTCTCATTAGTTATCCTGCGTTTCCAAAGATTGGATGCATTGTACATACCGACGCTAAGCACCGTTGGTAAACTATGAATTCCCGATTGATTTGCAGAGTCACTTTTGACTGCTTGGAACCTGTTTGATGTTCAATATTTAAACAAGTTGACTTCAGGAGGTGTGGGAATATTCGAACTCACCAGATTGGCAAATAATAAATCAGCAGAATAAATGATGCGCTTCCAAAAAAGATATAGAACGTTGAAAATGCAACGGAACGCTGTCGCAAAATTCGAAGTGGTACTGTGGCATTATCACCCATTCGCCATTGAGCTACAGCCCAAGCGATAATAAGTACTCCGAATACAGTCAACAAGGCAATCATGCGACCGTCGCTCCATGGGTATTCGCTCCCTCCCCATTGAAGCGCGATGAGAAGACAAATAATGCTTCCCACGAAGAGAATCGTGCCGATGGGATCGAATTGGCTTAATGTAGCCCATAAACCCTTTTGTGTCTGAGGGCGCTGTCCTTGTGAAGGAAGGAAAAGAATTATGAGCGGGATGGCTGCAGCGCCGACGGGGAGATTGACTGAGATGATGTTAATTCGAGAAGATATATCAGTGAGGAGATAGGAATGGAGATATCGTACCATAGAAGCACCAGCGCCAGGAGACATGAGCTAGAATAATTATCAGATGCAGTTCCGTACCATATGGCCTTTTGGGTTAAAAGAACTCACTTGTAAAAGCGCCTCCCAACAAGGGACCAACAACACTCGCTATACCCCAAACAGCCCCAATAACTCCTGTAAAAGCCGGTCTCTTCGCAAGAGGTACTGACTTGGCGATAATTATCAATGCTCCGGAGAATATGCCCGCGCCGCCAATACCGGCCACAGCTCGCCCGATGATCAGGGCGACGGAGTTAGGACTAGCACCGCAGATAGCAGATCCGATTTCAAAAGCTACAACTGCACCAACGTAGACCCATTTGATGGGCAATAGAGTATAAAGTTTTCCGAAAAAGAGTTGGAAGCTGCATGTAGTGAGGAGGAAAGCGCTGCCGTACCATCCAATATCTTCCACGCTGTGGAATTGGGAGGTGATGGTTGGGATGGCGGTGGCTATAATCGTTTGGTCCTGTTTAAATCGTTTTTTTAGTATATGCCTTGGGCCAAAAGTCATAAGGGGGTGTAGGGAGCCTTTTTATACGAACCAAGGCTACCAAGAAAACTGTCAAGCAGAGAGCCACGAAGATGAAAGCCAATTTTAGACCGGAGGGATAATCGAATGTTTCGGGTTCTTGTTTTTCTCCAAACTTGCCATTGTCGGGATTTCTAATGGCTTGATTGTTGTGGTCAACAGGAAAAGACTCGTCCATATCTTGTTCTTTTAGCGTATAGTGCGATTCCCGCTTTTCTGTCGTATTGTGATAGGTGAATTGTTAGGTGTGAAATGGAGTTTTGAAACAGCTACCCGCAAAGAGTCGAATGAATCCAGATCTTGACTAACAAAAGAAGAACATGTAGAATTGAAAGAATAATACGTGGATTTTATATCAACTTGAGAACTGTAAATGTAAAAAATGTAGATGCAGTTCCTTAGTGAGGATCAGACCTATGATTGGCTGGATGATAGCTCTTTTGGGAGTGGCCGATGAAATATCGCTTATCATTGGCTCAGAAATTACCCAATTTGGTAAAGGTGGATCCCCCACATGTGCGGCTGGCCTCAAGTGCTGCACATGTGGGCAGGTGCAGTGACAATGAGCCCTGTGCTGGAAGGTTTCTACCGCCCTTGCACTGAAGTTCCCGGTTCACAATTCACTATCCCGGACTCTCCCTTTCGCAAACAAGCCCACAGACAGGGCCCCAAGCCACAGAAGCGAACGAGGATTATTTCCCATTCGCTACGGTGCCCTGGAACCCCTACCACTCGTGGCATCCCAAGACGTGATTGCTGATTCCGACGATGGTAATTTCCCAAGGGCACTGCAATTTGAAGAAGCTGCGAATAAACAAGCCAAAAAGTACGATCCAGCCTCTGTTCGGGTGTCCCAGAGACGCCGAAGACTCTAGATATGAGTGCGACGCGGTGGCCGGTAATACCCGATCAAGGTGGCAGCGAACGCCGACGCATCGAAGAACAGCCAGCGCGCGATGAAAGGCCCGGTATAATCGCAGAGCAGGAATCAGTCTTGTCGCTAATTGATACGTATATCCAGCTATCTCTTAGCCTTCTTGCTCGACGCTTTCTGCCCAGCGCAGCGCCTTAACCTCCCAGCATACCCGCCACGCCAACATACCAGAGCGACCACCGGCGATCGTAATAAAAATGGCCCATTCTATATGTCTACTAGAGACTATATAAAGGCATAGACTTAAGGCTTATAAGTGTTCTGTGTGGCTTATCTATATAGTAAGATTGAAACGACTGACCATCTACACAAAGCACTACAATTTACTAAAACTGGAAGATACAGAGATTTATAGACAAAATCTATTTTTTTAGAATTTCAAGAATCTATATCCCGATTTTTTGGATTCTCCTAGTAACTTGTATCATTTTTCAATTATGTACCTGTAGGTAGTCGCCCAGGTTTAAACCTTCAAGTTGGAGATACTATAATGAATAGTACCTATACATCAACCAGGCAGGAAGTCTATGGATACTATGTAAGTTCTATTAAGCGAATATACAAGAAAAGCTCAATGGATTGCAGCTTCAGTTCCCAGTATACTCTATATAGTACGGAATCCCTTTTCACAAGCTCAGTCGTTCCTCTTGAGTAACTATGAGCGAACAAGCCCTCGAACCATGGTTGTTGCTTTGGCCCGAAAGGATGCCCGGATGACGACAGAGGCGGGTCAATAACCTGCAGCTTCTAGGATGGCCCCTCTTCAAAAGTATATTTGAGATATTGAAGAGAAAAAAGAATGAATAGAGTCTATAGTAACAGTAATCCAGTCTTTGGGTGATTTAAATAATTAATTGCAGATTTCCGTGTAGGTAGATCCCTGATGTCTACTGGGCTCAGGCTGCTTTGGGCAATGTTGCAGTCGCTAGATAAGTGTTGATGTCAGCATTGGGTTTATCCAAGTAAATCACATAAAAAAAGAATCTGACTTCTTTTCAAGATTAGGTTGGAGATTTTTTAGCGATCTCTTTTATTTAATCTATATATCCATGGGTTGTAGTATGTATAGATCTGAATTAGTCTCGTGATCAAACACACACACACACCGTATATCCCTTGTAGCGGTGGGAGAGAGAAGAGCAGCGTACAGTTTAGTTAGTAGTATGGTAGAGACTCTCCCCCCACTTAACCACGATCACCGCGATTCACACATCCTTTGTTAGACGATAGGGAGAGATGGGAATGATTGCAAAAACAAAAATCTGAGATGGTATAGACATATTGGATCTTTTCTTTTTAAGTAGTGATTTTTCCCTATTTTTATTTCGTGGTAAATACTCTCTTTTCTCTCATATTCAACTGCCTTCGTAGCCAAAAAAAGGTCTTCAATGATCCCCTCTCAAGCTCTTCGGCGGGCCCACTCATAACAAGCCGGGTCGTTTGCTCCCCTCCAAACCCATCCCAAACTCCTCCCCTCCTCCATCCCGCAACTCCCCCATCATCCTTCTTCTTTGGTGTCAACTTACCCTCGAGAAGATCCACGGCTCTTTCAGCCTGTAATCCTACCCGGCTGTTTCCACCCCTCTTTCCTCTCTACCTTTTCCCCTCGCGCCCTCTCGTCATCGGGCCCCTCGCACGCCTTCACCTCCGATCGAAGCGAAGACCCGATTATCTTCGCCCTATCTTGATTTGTCGCCCTGTCCGCTGTCATTATCTTTGTCCGACCGGTTCCGTTTTGCCGCTCAGATCATCTGGAATCGACTGATTGTTTTTTTCCCCTGCATCCACAATAGAGCTTTTGGGTCTTAATATTTTACCTGCTCTTTTTTTACAAAACCAACCCACCATCTCCCACCCCCGCCATCTTGCATCCGTCCCTTGCCCCGACTTGCGATCAAGGGCGATCCTAAAACGAAAAGATGGTAGACAGAGATCCAGGCTCACCCACCTGGAAGTTCACACAGTGAGTGCGCGTCGTGCGGGAGAATGAGGAATCCATCGGGCCAGACGCCCGGCTGGACCACTCATATTCTCTCCCCATATTCTAGAATCGGAGGACAATAGCTGACTTTTTTTTCAATAGATGCTTTGGGGATAAAGGTGATGTAGAAGACATCACAGAAGGTACACTTGTCTTGCAGGTTGAGTCACTTATTGAGCTCATTGGCTGATATCTGATATTTCTACTCCAGCCGATATCATCTCGACTGTCGAATTCGACCACACCGGAAACTATTTAGCTACAGGAGACAAGGGTGGACGAGTGGTTCTATTCGAGCGAAATGAGACGGTAGGTCTTTTCTCTCTCCCTTGCCCTCCCAATTCCCTTTCCTTGTCGATTTTTCTTTTTCCCAAAAAAAATCCACTCATACCACCAGAGCGGCATATCTGATACATATCTCTCTCCTTACAGAAAAAGACCTGCGAGTATAAGTTCCACACTGAATTTCAGTCACATGAACCGGAGTTCGACTACCTCAAGTCCTTAGAGATCGAAGAGAAGATCAACAAGATAAAATGGTGTCGGCGGCAAAATTCATCACACTTCCTTCTTTCCACCAACGACAAGACCATAAAGCTATGGAAAGTGTTCGACAAATCGTTGAAAGTGGTCGCCGAAAACAACTTATCAAATGAGATGACTCCTCCAGCCCCCTCGGGTGGCTTGCCTCGAGCGCCCCGGGGAACATTCAAGGATGCATCCGCATTGAAACTTCCCCGCCTGACACACCACGATACCGTCGTGGCGGCCGTCCCACGGAGGACATACGCTAACGCTCATGCGTATCATATAAATAGCATCTCCGTGAACAGCGATGGCGAGACCTTTATCAGTAGTGACGATCTCCGCGTTAACTTGTGGAACCTGAACATTCAGGACCAGAGTTTCAACATTGTGGATATCAAACCGGCAAATATGGAGGAGCTCACAGAAGTCATCACAGCTGCCGAATTTCACCCAGTGAGCTGTAACTGGTTTATGTACGCCAGTTCCAAAGGTACCATCAAACTGGCGGATATGCGCCAGCGGGCCCTCTGCGACGAACACTCGAAGCGTATGTTGTCCTTCAAGCAACGAGAATATTTTCTCCCCTATCGCCCCATCTCTTCACGTTAATCTGCACTGTTATACTGACTTTCTCTGTTTTTAATTAGTCTTCGAACAGGAAGAAGATGCCTCATCGCGCTCTTTCTTCTCCGAAATCATCTCTTCCATTTCCGACGTTCGATTTTCTCATGACGGCCGATACATTGTTTCCAGGGACTACTTGACAGTGAAGATCTGGGATGTAAACATGGAACGCCAACCGGTTAAGACTATTCCCATTCACGAACATCTGCGACCACGTCTGTGCGATACCTATGAAAACGATAGCATTTTCGATAAGTTCGAGGTGGTCTTCTCGGGTGACGCGGAGAATGTCATGACTGGCAGTTATAACAACAACTTCATGATTTACCCTACGGAGGAAGAAAAGGATACAGAGATTGTACTTCAAGCAGACAAGTCAGCCTTCAAGGCGAAGAAGGTTGGCGTACCTACCCCAATGAACAAGGGCAGTGGAAAGAAGGCTGGCTCTCGATCCGGAAGCCCGGCGGGTCCTGGCAGCCGAATGAAGAAGGAGACCGATGCAGACCAGATCGATTTCAACAAGAAGATTCTGCATATGAGCTGGCACCCATTCGAGGACAGCATCGCCATTGCGGCTACAAACAACGTAAGCATCCCCACACATCTTGCTGGCATATTTCTTGATATTTGTTCTAACTCACTGCTTAGCTTTTTGTCTTCTCTGCCCTGTGAGCACCTTCAGCAACAGGATCATGAACATCTTCCATGGACAGGCGCATGTTGGGAATAAGTTCGGGTGGCTGGTAGAAAGGTTGATGGCCCTGGCGAGGAGAACGAAAGAGAACGAGCGAGACAGAGAAAAAGGACACATCCAAAAAGATCAAAATAATGGCAATAGGCAGCAAGCCACAACGTTTCGTAATCCCAGGACTTTTCCGTCAGCTTTTCCATACTGGGGCTCAGGCGGACCCAGTATACCCAACTGCGACTTCATGTTTTTTGCGTTTTCTGTTGACCCGTTCCTTTTCCATGGCCTTTTCGGCTTGTATGCAGCTATTTCCTTTAGTTACCTTGAAGGTGTTGCACGGGGGCGCATCATGATAGAGAATGATAAGCCTATTTTTGGGGCATACTATTTAATCCATTTTGTATTACTACGTCAACTGAAGTCCTGTTCATATTGGTATGTAGTTTGCCTGGGGCTGTATCCACTGGCACGATATGTTTCTGGCATATCTACACACCTAGTAGGGATTGTGGAGAAGAGGAGCACAGCCAAGCTGAATTACCAATATCTTAATTCATAACATCTCTGTAGTACATAAATACCCTTTCATTCAACCTTCACAATCTAGGTATCCCTTCTGTGTGGCTCGAAAGCAAACATTTTCCTTTGACTACGTCTTCACTGATTACACTTTTTACTCCGGAATTTTCTGCCGGCGGTGAAAGGCGATGACGAAGGCGGAATGTATTGTTCCGCTCAGCCTGACAGTATGTTACCGCATGTTTCTCCGATTCCCTCAATAACCGCTGGACATCCCCCGGAGTTTTCGTACAAAACGGTATAAAATTCACGGAAGAACAAAGGCCCGAGGCCACAGAGTTCTTTCTGTATTGGGGTTAGCGGGAGTCGGTCAGGAAACCCTCCACTGGAGAGAGCCCGCGATCGGTCGCGCGCAATCCTATTCCTGTCCCTTATCCACGTTGTTACTCGTCATCTTTACGGATCACTCCAATCTTCTACTGCGATACTGCTTCAGATCGGTCATGCTGTAACATGCCCGCGATCTGAGTGTCGTGGATAACGTTTGCCCCCTACTGAAGAGACAGCAGAAAGAAACACTTCCCCAGCTGGAGCTCACCTTCCAGCCCCGGTTCTTCTTTACCTTACGCCCAACACCCTTGTCATTTCCTTCTCAAACCCTTTCCCACGACTTATATCCGAGTCTATGACCAGATCATGAACTCTGGGAACGATAGCTGGCACTCCCCAGCTGGTGGGCCTCCGTCGCACCCTGGGATGGATCAGATGAATCAACAGCCCCGACCCTTGGGGTCGTTTGGGTATGCAATAACTCTCTTTGCGATTCATTGTGATAAACATCGAGCTAACGAGATCTCACGACATAGTCAAAATCCTTCTCAGCAAGGTCCGGCTTCGCAGCCCTCCGGACCTGTCCTCCCTCCTCCAGCCGGTTAGCTTTTTTCTCTTCCTTAACACCCCCAGAACAGCCTCAGACTACCCATTGTTTGCCTTCGAGTAACGAAAATACTGGGATATACATGAACTGACTTTTCGCTTTTTGCGCGGCGCAATAAAGGTCCCTACCACCCCGCCAGTCAATCCGGTGGGCACTCCCTCCCCGGCCTCGCAGAGCTAAGTCAAACCCACGGCGCTCCGCATCAACCATCGGCATATGGACAGCATGGACAAGGTCCAGCACACGGATCGGGCCACTCTCTCCCCGGAATCGGTCAAGCTATGCATGCGTCTCCCCAATCTCTGAACCGCGAACGAGAGAGAGACTCCAGAGAGCGCGATATCATTGAGCGCCAACGCGAGGAGATGGCTCACCGAGAGCGCGAACAGCGCGAACGTGAACAGATGGAACGCCAGCAGATGGAACGTCAACGCGAGCATCACCCCGTCCAAAGCCACCCAGGCTCAATTCCCCTCCACCAGCCCGTTGCCTCGAAAGTCCAAAATTCCATCCATGGCCCCAATGGCCTCCTCTCAAATCTCGGTTCTAACCAGCCCAATGGACCCCAGGGTGGTGTGCAGTCTTCCGGCGGCCCGGCGAGCCTGTTCGGCCCACAGATGCCACATGGTGAAGGTACCCCTCGATCATACATGGGGCACCCCGGCGGCCCTCCGATGATGGGAGGGTACAACGGATCGGGACAACAGATCCCTGGAAATGTCGCGGCTCTCGCACAAGGCCAACAGCCCATTCTGAATGCAAGTTCCCCAGCGGGCTCCCAAGGATTCGAAAACATTTTTCTAACGCTGCCTTCGCACATACAGGATGCCCTCAGCTATCTGGATCAAGTAAAAGTTCGATTCGTTGATCAGCCTGATGTCTACAACAAATTTTTGGATATAATGAAAGATTTCAAGAGTCAAGCGTGAGTTTGCAAACTTTCGGACGATTTGTATGCCGGAAGCTGACATTTCCCGTTCTTTGATCATAGAATCGATACACCGGGCGTCATTCAGCGAGTTTCCACCCTTTTCAACGGCCACCCAGCTTTGATCCAAGGCTTCAACACATTCCTGCCCCCGGGATACCGTATTGAGTGCGGTACTGAAGATAACCCTGATGCTATTCGTGTGACAACGCCTTCTGGTACCAATACTCTGAGCATGCCCCGCGCAGGTCGCCCGTTGGAAGCCATCAATGATATAGGCCCCTCCAGTGGTCTGGGCCCACATGCTCGTCCTGACTATTACGAGCAATCTCGACCTGGCTGGCAACAGACTCAACAGCAGCAGAGTCAGCAGCAGCAGCAGCAGCAGCAGCAGCAGCAACAGCAACAACAGCAACAGGGCGTACCTGGATCATATTCTCCTGGATCTCGAATGATGGCGGGTCCCAATATATACCCACAAGAAAGTCAGGGCACCCCTCAGGACCATCATTATGGATACCAAGGCCAGGAGGCCCAGGGTGCTGCGGCATTGACTCACCAACAGGATCATCGTGGGGTTGCACAACTGCAGGGCGCGGCTTCTGCCGCTTCCGGGATGGGTCGGCCGTCGCTGATGCAGGTATCAGCCGCTAGTCAAAATGCCAGTCTTACTCAGCCTATGAACAGCTTGGCTGGCGTTGGAGGCATGCTTTCCGGCGGCCACGGCGATCTGACCAAGCGTGGACCTGTTGAATTCAACCACGCTATAAGCTACGTGAACAAGATTAAGAACCGCTTTTCGAACGCACCAGAGATATACAAGCAATTCCTGGAAATACTGCAGACATATCAGCGGGAGTCGAAGCCAATCCAGGATGTGTATGCTCAGGTTACTCAGCTGTTCAATACAGCTCCTGATCTGCTTGAAGACTTTAAGCAATTTTTGCCGGAATCTGCCGCCCATGCTAAGCAGCAAGCTCAGGCACGTCTCGCTGAAGAAGCCATTCCGGTTAGCAACATGCGAGGTGACCCCATGGGACTTCCTTCTCAGACTCCTAATCGTGACATGAAGAACATGCCTCCACTGGGCCAATTCAACGTCAAGGATTCTGGCAAGGAGAGCAAGAAACGTAGAGGTGCTTCTGGTGTCGCTGGGTCTTCTGTTTCGGGGCCCTCTGGTGTTGATAGTGCAAGGTTGCCTGAATCATCGGTCCGTGGCCAGCCAGCTCCGTTTGGCAATGGCAACAAGAGGCCCAAGCACTTCCATGGAAAGCCCTCGGGAGCTGATATTCCAAATGTCTCTCCTACGTTGATCCCCGCGTTGCCAGAGCCTATCCCACCCTCTGTGTTGACAACGCCAAGCCAAGAAGAGATTGCATTCTTTGATCGTGTCAAGAAGTTTATTTCGAATAAGCAGACATTTAGCGACTTCCTGAAGCTGTGCAACTTGTACACGAATGATTTGATTGATCGTTTCGTTTTGGTCAAACGTGCCGAGGGATTCATTGGTTCTAACGTTGAACTCATGAGCTGGTTCAAGCGTTTCATGAACGTCGAAGAGCCCGAAGATAAGACTATTGACCCTAAGCCTAAAACCGAGGCTGGTGTTGTTAACCTGGCTCACTGCCGATCCCTGGGACCCAGCTACCGTCTTCTGCCGAAGCGAGAGCGCCAAAAGGCGTGCAGCGGTCGTGATCAGCTCTGCTTTGAGGTATTGAATGACGAGTGGGCATCGCACCCGACTTGGGCGTCAGAAGATTCCGGATTCGTTGCACACAGAAAGAACCAGTATGAGGACGCTTTGCACCGAATTGAGGAGGATCGTCATGACTACGACCACCACATTGAGGCGTGCACTCGAACAATCCAGCTCATCGAGCCTATCTGTCAGCAGTTCTTGCACATGTCTGAGGCTGAACGTGCCAATTTCAAGTTGCCCCCTGGCCTCGGTGGGCAAAGTGAGGCCATCTATCAGCGCGTCATAAAGAAGGTGTACGATCGCCAGCGTGGTGAACGGATTATCCGCGATATGTTCGAGCGCCCCTGTCAAGTTTTGCCTATTGTCTTGTACCGCTTGAAGCAGAAGCTTGAAGAATGGAAGGCCTGCCAGCGTGAATGGGACAAGGTCTGGCGTGAGCAGATGCAAAGAGCATACTGGCGCAGTCTTGACCACCAGGCCATTGCCACTCGGCAAAGCGACAAGAAGCTCTTCGTTGCCAAGAATATTCAGCAGGACCTTCAGGGCAAGTTTGAAGAAACTCAAAGCCGTCGTAAGTGTGGTCAGAACCCACCTAACTACCAGGCCGAGTTCAAGCTTGACGATATTGATGTTCTTATGGACACTGCACACCTACTCTGCATGTACATTGACCGGAGTACATCTGGCTTTGGTACTGATCCACAGCGCTTGATCAATTTTGTCAAGGATTTCATTCCTATATTCTTTGGACTGGACCGTGAAACATTCCACGAATATATTGATGAATCTATGATTGGTGCCACACCTCCCGAGGAACTGGATGAGAACTTCCCTGCCGTTGAAGATGATGAGTCGAACACTAGTCGAAAGGCACCGAACACGCAGAAGCTGGATCTATTGCGTGAGGCGCTGAGCCGTCGGGGCGATAAGCCAAGCAACGAGCACAAAGAGAACGGCATTACTCCTGTCATTAATCAACAACCCACTCCTGAGATTGGCTTAGCTCCTTCTGCGACTGTCTCAGAGGCAGATGAGTCCTTCGATGTTGCTGAGCTCAAGTGGATGGAGCATCCCGGCCAAGGTAACTTCAATGTGGAGCGTGAGTACACGCTGAACGAGAAGTATAAGAAGGATGAGCACCATATGTACTCCAACCTTAATATCCTCTGCTTTTTGCGCACCTTTGAAATCCTCTACGCTCGTCTGCTGCGGATCAAGGAGCAGGAAGAAGAAGCCCACGAGCAAATCCGTCGTGGTCTCCTACCTAAACCTGCTCATGAGCTATGCCTTATTGATCGATTCCCTGGTGACTTCTTCTATGATGTCGAACCCAAGGCCAACCTGTACAAGCAAATTGTACGCATGTGTCAGGAGGTGATCCGGGGCGATATTGATCAGATTCATCTTGAGGAAACTCTCCGTCGCTTCTATATGCAAGGTGGATACCTTTTGTATAACCTTGAACGAATCTTTAGTTCTATTACTAAATTCGTTGGCTCTGTGTTCACTGGGGATTCTCGTGACAGGAGTTCAGACATTGCGAACTTGTTTTTCAAGGAACGCGAAAAGAGTGAGACAACTCATCACCAAGAGATCCAGTATCGCAAGCAGGTTGAGCGATTGGTCAAGGAAGGCGATGTTTACCGTCTTACTTATGTGAGTTACTCTCTCTCTCTCTCTCCCTCTCTCTCTCTCTCCCCCTCCCTATCCACATTTCCCACTGATCAATTCTAACTTTTCATTTTTTTCTTCTTCTTCTAGTTCCCCTCTGATCACCGCGTAACTGTACAAGTTATGACCACAGAGGATGCCACCCTTGAGAACGCGGATCTGAGCTCCGAGGCCCGCTGGTCCTACTACGTAACAGCATACTCGATGCGTGATCCAACCGAAGGAGTCCGCTACTCCGAAATGCGCATGCCATTCCTCAAACGCACCCTCCCAGGCAAACTAGACGAAGACGAAGAATACGACCGATTCTACCGCCGCCTGCAACACTACGATGGTCTTGTCATTCGTATTTGCGCAAACAACTACACGATTCTCTACCAACCCCCTACGCACGACTGGTTCTGGCGATCTACAATCCCACTTCCAGAGAGAGACGCAGACGAGGAGGCCATCAAGACCATGGAAGAGGATTATGCTAAAGAAAAGAGCGCTCTGACAGAAAAGCGTCATGATCGCTTCGTCGAGAAATTTGTTAATAACCCCAACTGGGCGCGCGGTCTGAGCAAAGACAAGGTCGACGAGTCGAACCAGCGTTTCCGATCCTGGTTAAATGGGACATTAGAGAATGGAACTGAGAAAGAAGGCGAGGATGTCAAGGAAGATGCCAATGGTAATGGTACCGAGAATGGCAGTGATAAGGAAAAGAGCGATGAAAAAGAACCTTCAGCGCCTACCGAACAACCCGTTCCTGCTCCTGCGTCTGAGGAAGAGAAGAAGCCCGAGGCTGAAGCTGAGGTTGACACTGAAGCTAATGCTAATGCTGAATCTGAAAAGCCCGAGCCTGTGGACTCAGAAATGGCCGACGCCGAGATGGCTGACGCGGAACCCACGGTGTAATGTACCATTGTCCCTGCTCTCTATTTTTTATTTTCTGTTTTCTACCTATTCTTTTCATTCTATTCTATCGATGGAGAGCGTGTCAGGCTGTAGGAATGAGTCCTGGTTGGAAGGATGAACATGCATTTTCTGCTTGAGAAGGAAACGGCGTCTATCATACGAGGAAATCGCGATGATGAGTTTATGGGTTTGTGGTTATTTTATTTTATTCTTTTCTTTCTTTCTTTCTTTCTTCCTTCTCTTCTCATTTTCAAATTCTCTGGTTTTTTTTAAAAGGTTCTTCTGATTTCCCGATGTGTCGCGATCAGTAATTGGGGTCGTGTATCCTTAGCGATCTATGTACCGGGTCTGTTCATTCATCGTTTTTCCCAATGCACAAACGTGGTGTTTTTTTTTATTGGTTTGATTTGATTGATTCCCTTTTCTCACTTAAACCAACCCAACCCAATCTGGACACCGATATTCATTGACTTGATTCATTCCTGGACCGAAAGACGGACCCAAAGGACAGGTTATCCGGCTCAACAGGATCCGCGAGATGATCTGATAACTTCAAGTTGGTGAATGTGGATCAAAATGGATATCCAGATGGATGAAATGATATATTCTTTTCTCTTTTTATTTCTCCTTTTCCTTTTTATTCATTGTTTTGTCTTATCAACATCCCCCTTTTGTATTGTATTAAGTACGCGATGCAAATCAATGGAAGCTATGTCTACCAGAACCAGTCGTAAATAGTACACATGTAGTAACTTGAAATGGATAACACCCAGCTCCAACAGAATCACTGGCACAACTTGGACCATAAAGATATTCTAGAATATCAATTATACTCAGTGATCAAACCACCCGGAAACAAAGAAAGGTAGATAAATGTAGATCCTCCTTAGACCAGATCTCCCGCGCGCTTAGGAACAATTATTCGATGCAGCGAGTTAACGGTTCATAAACGGGCTACGGTGTACAAGATGCAGGGCTGATCAGCTCCGTGTGGCCGAGCCAGGTTAACCGATACAGTCCGAGACGTGGACTGACGAGGGGGGTTTCGGGCCGGGCGGATCCTTTGTTCGCCGTGGTATCGCCGTGGTGAAGATCTTGATTTTGAGCTGGAGGATTGGATTCGTATTATTTTGAATATTTGTGCTTTTGTTAAGGGATTGTTGGATTTCAGAATTGAACATTAGAGTAAGTCATTTGTATTGACCGTAGTAAAATACTTAGCTGCAGGTCCGGAATATACATTAAGCACATGTGCAGGATGCATCCACTTAGTATGTGCTGATTACGATTTACTGCGCATAGCGAGGCAAATGCGAGCAAACACCGAGTCGGTCCGAATTAAAACCGCGGGGTGACCTCATGGTGATCTACTGGCACTAGTCCAGATCCGGATGTGTGTCATGGCAAGTTTGAGATGGCGATGTCAATAATTGTGATGAGAAAGGAGTCAAAAGTGTGAATTCAAAGGTTACAAATTAGAGGAATGGATTATTTGAGTCGAAATATATACATCTATCTACTCCAATCTCCATTTTAAAGCTCCATTGTGGGGGGACACGCACAAAATCTGGGGACGGAAGAGAATACATCCCGGATCTGGTAGTCCAGACTCGTTCCCTTCCCCCGGTCATTTGGTATCTTAAGTAACAATTAGCTTTAGCAGTGGAACCGAGCTCCTACTCCGGGATATTTCAACTCTTGCTCCCCCCCCCCCTCTTTGGCTCGATTTCTCTTTTTTCTTTCTTCCAATCTCACTCTTGACAGACCCTCTCCACTCATTCCTTTCCTTCTCGGTACCAATTGTCAGAATGGCTGCTTCTGCCCTTTTGAAGAGCCGTGTCCGACGGCCTTCCTACCTTAAAAAGCTAGCGAAGGCAGAGGATCTCATTGATTTATTTCCTCATGGCTCATACATCGGCTGGTCCGGTTTTACAGGTGTGGGATATCCAAAGTAGGTTCACTGTCTTTCCAAAATAGCCCCATTCGTTCCACTCAATAAATGCATCAAAGTGGCAATGGCAAGTAAAACACATCTGACATATTCACAGGATGATTCCCACCGCACTGGCAGATCACGTCGAGAAAAATAACCTTCAAGGTCAACTCAAGTACAACTTATTCGTCGGAGCCTCCTCTGGAGCCGAAACAGAGAATCGCTGGGCAAAATTAAATATGATCGAACGCCGCAGTCCACACCAGGTCGGAAAAGAAATCGCCAAGGGAATCAACAATGGCCAGATTAAGTTTTTCGATAAACATCTGAGCATGTTTCCCTCGGATTTGGTCTATGTAAGCTTTCCCACACACCAAATCACCCAATCCGGGGTGCAGATGTTTGCGTTCGGGATTTCCCGCCGCGGAGCACAACACCGACGATCCCGTCATTTGATCGACACGGCTAACGGGATCTGTTTCTTCTTTTCTTTTTAGGGCTACTATACACTTGACAAACCTTCGAATAAAATTGATGTCGCTGTCATTGAGGCATCTGCCATTACTGAGAATGGTGGAATTATCCCCGGTGCCTCAGTCGGTGCTTCGCCCGAGTTGGTCCAAATGGCGGACAAGGTCATTATCGAGGTTAACACCGCCAGTCCCTCATTCGAGGGTTTGCATGATATTGTCGGCTCTGATCTTCCTCCCGGTCGCAAGCCATACCTGATCATGGCACCGGAGGACCGTATCGGAACCACTTACATCCCCGTTGACCCTGAGAAGGTCGTCGCAATCGTCGAATCCAACTACCCAGATCAAACACAGCCCAACGCCCCTGAGGACGCAGACTCACAAGCCATCGCCACAAACCTAATTGAGTTCCTCAAACACGAAGTCAAACACGGCCGTCTCCCCCAGAACCTCCTCCCCATTCAATCGGGTATCGGCAACATCGCCAACGCCGTCGTCGGCGGTCTCAGCAAGGGCGGCGCAGACTTCACACACCTCAAAGTATGGACTGAAGTCCTTCAGGACTCCTTCCTCGACCTCTTCGATAGCGGAAATCTCGACTTCGCAACAGCTACCTCTATCCGCTTCTCACCAGAAGGCTTCAAGCGCTTCTACGATAACTGGGAGCGCTACGCTGGTAAACTTCTCTTGCGCTCACAACAAGTCTCCAACAGCCCCGAAATCATCCGTCGTCTCGGCTGCATCGGCATGAACACACCCGTCGAAGTTGACATCTACGCTCACGCAAACTCTACCTGCGTTATGGGCTCGCGTATGCTGAACGGTCTTGGTGGTTCTGCTGATTTCCTCCGTAACTCCAAGTACTCTATTATGCATACCCCGTCTACTCGACCTAGCAAGACTGATCCAACTGGATTGAGTTGTATTGTTCCCTTCGCTACCCATATCGATCAGACAGAGCATGATCTCGATGTTATTGTTACTGAGCGTGGTTTGGCTGATGTTCGAGGGTTGTCGCCGAGGGAGCGTGCTAGAGTTATTATCAAGCAGTGTGCTCATCCTGAATATGAGCCTATTCTTACGGATTATCTTGATCGGGCGGAGTTTGAGTGTTTGAGGAAGGGAATGGGTCATGAGCCTCATTTGCTTTTCCAGGCTTTCAAGATGCATCAGAACTTCCAGGAGAAGGGTACAATGAAGATTGATTCTTGGGAATAGATTACTCTTAAAAGTACCTTTCCACATGTCTCAAATTGGATATCATCTTCTTTCTCCAAAGGAATGTTTTGCCTCGCCGACCACCTGGGCACTTTGTCTACTTTCTACTATGGGTTAAAATCATGTTCGGATCCATGCAGTGTATATATCATCAGCGTTTCTTTTCATTTGTTAACTATGTTCGGAAAAAATAAGAATATTATTAAATTCAATCTCATATTCCAAACTTTTATTGCAAACAATACAAACCCTCTTCTACCCCAGTAGATCCCCAACTGTGGTGCCAAATACCTCCTAGGTGACTATCGAGCCATGACGTTGTTGAACAGCTACCTTATGAACGCTGTTTCATTATTCCTCCTTCCAAGGCCAATATGGATTCCAGCCTACAAATCCTGAAGGTTCGGAGGAATGAACTTCTCCATTTGACTAAATGTTACAAGAACATCCACGAGATCATTGATCACAGTCGGCGTGTAAAACGTCTCACAGTTAGTTATAAGGGGTTCAACACACAATATGGATCTTCAATGTACTTCATATCCTCAGATTTAAAGTCACAATATTAAAACCCTTCCAAATACAAGCTATTTTAACCCAGAATTGCCGTTAAATCAACTGAATGATCATATATTTGTATACCTCTTAACATATAACATGAACTTGAATAAATCACAAAGTATACAACAATTCAATGCCTAGCACCATAAACCCGAAAACTCCAAACATATTCGCAAAATTAATTCACAGATCCACGCTTGATCTTCGAAGTTAAACTTGAACCAGATCAATCCGTAGGCGGGCTGTAAGATCCACCGATGAATCTAGAGAATATTAGCTTCAACTACAACGAACTCCATGATACCATAGAGTAAAAGAGAGAGGAAGAATAATCTTACCGGCTTATGATTGATCCAAAAAAGCCTGTCTGTGCGTCCCCAGACTTTCGTCGCGCCCATCCTTGATCCACATTGTAGTGCTTCACGTCCTGCAGACCAGCGAAGAGGCCTCGGCCTGCTGTAGCGTGCTATTAGGTGTTAGTATTTACTGAATTTGATCTTGATATTTATGAGAAGGCCAAGATATACATACCCTATGTTCTTGTTGGGTTCGAACCCAATAATCAGCTCCGAAGTCGTTCTGAAGACGAGCCTGGGTTGACTTTGCTTTGTCCGGTGTGGTCATTTTGATTTGGCTTTAACCCGGTAGAGTAGAGTAAAATGTAGAGTAGAGAATAATGTAGAGTAGAGAATAATGTAGAGAGGAGATTATCTCAAATGATCTTGATGTATGAATGTACAGAATAAAGAAGATCCATCCACTCGAGTATTCGTCCCCTTTATAGACCACAATTTACTATAGAGGCCATCACCAAAGTCACTGCCACGCCGAACTATTGCCTGATACCCGCGACGGCCGAACCCGACCCAAACTCTTAGTATTGAATGTAAGGCATAATTCGGGACCCCCGAACGATCGGTTCCGAGTATCTCTATAGAACAGAATTTTGTATGTACGATGGAGCCAATTCGAAAGGCCCGATGATTGGTGTGGATAATACATTTCCACGTGTCTCTTTATCGCGAATATGTAGTATGACTATAGAAGATTATTAGTTTTTAGTGCGATGCGATTGGGTCAATGGTTCCATATCCGGGGCTGTGAAAGTCGTGACGTCGATGTGTGGTGTGGTACGGCCGAGCGAACCATGCGGGAGCAGAGATTCCGGGCTTCTAGTAGATGCGCTTTTCTTCTGGTATATTCCTATTGGAGGATTAAGTTTAGTTTGGTTTTATTATGTGGGATGACATTGGGGGTTCTTTGGAAGGATTGTATGGCGTGGTGGGTGTTTTCGGGTGTGGCATGATCGGGCGGAGGTGGTCATGTGCATATTGAGGAATTGAGACTGTGTTTTGATGGAGATTATTCTTCTAAATACTTTTCTTTTCTTTTTTTCTTTAAAAAAATCATTCGAGATATTTATTATGGGAGATCTTTGTTATTCGGGTTCTTGCAGAGGTTGCACGAGCTTAAATCGATTTATAAAATAATACTTACATGAGGTCAAAAGGGTTTTCATCTTGATGTGTTCGACTTTGCAAAGAATACGGTTGCTGCAGTGACTAATATTGGGAATGGTGTAGCAACTAGTTTGTCTATTGTGACTTCGAGGCTGTAATATGCTAGCAAAGACAGCCTGTAGACGCAACATGTCGGTATAGGTCCTCAATGTGAGACCCTCCACATTGGCTTTCCGCACAGTGCATTCTTTCTGCGACAGCACATCGCCGCATCAATGGCCCGACGGACAACAAGAGCCTGGCCGTTCGTACATGAGGGCGTTGGTCGCTACACTGCGGAGCATGGAACCTTCTGGTGATGGAAATCGGTAGCTAGGCTTCATCATGATGTATTAAAAAATCCCCATGAGAGCTGGCGTCAGCGATCAGTCTGGTGTTAAATCGAATGCGACTATTGCCTGTGGAGCACTTGGATTATCTTTACCTTCTTCTCTACTATTAGCCTTCGCATTTGACTCGACTTTGCGTGATCTTAGTATATATTCCTCAGCTGGGCAGTTTCAAACGTTGAATGCGTGTATTCGTCCAAATCGCCCCTGCACTGTTGGCAGGAAAATATATCTCAGACTACTGTTGTAGTTATATGTCGCACCTGGACAGACGACTACTAGTACATAGTACTAGTAGGTAGTAGGTAGGTACCCATTGTTGCTAGTACTAGTATGTACTGTAGTAACATCCAAGTTTTTGAATGATGCCTACTAGTATCTATTACTATATATCCATTCAATGTTGCGCCACTTTTAGCCACTAGGTGGTAAGTGCATTTGGCACCTAATTTAAATCAGATGCCCACAGGAGCCTGATTTCTCCCTTGTATACAGAAATAAATTGTGAATTCCAGCAGATCTTGAATATAAGTTGCTATCATCAATAGGACTGACCCATCATGTGTACATCCATCGATCGTGGCATCAATGGGACGAATGGGGATTAGTCAGCATACCAACCCAGTGCACATTCTCAGGCCACAAGGCAACAACTTGAATCGGTTAAGATGTGAATACAACAAGCAGACTAAAAGATTCCAAGAATGTTCGAATATCTCACATTCCTGACCAGGCTGATTGACCAAGACTGTCTCACTGACAGGAAATTCGATCTCAGTTACTTACTCCATGCCCAGCATTCCCCACATACTTTGGGCCAGGCCCATTGCCCAGAAAACAATTCGAAGCGGTAAATGAGAAATCCCACAGCCAAGTAAAACAACCACAAAAACAAACAAAGGAAAGACACTGCGCCCCACACGCCATCGCAGAAATTGCACGGTTACAATCCGAAATCACCATTTTTTATTAGTTATTAGCCACCGCCACATCTTTTTAAATTGCCGGTGGCAAAAAACTGTCAGGGTTCCAACGTTTCAGATGGTGAATAACCTCAGACAGGGTCTTGCCAAGCCTTCGACTTATCCAGCCATGACTCCATCTGTACAATGACCGGTGCCCAGATCGACTATCTTGCTTGGCGCCACATAGCGCCTCCAGATTTGTGTGAGCTGGCGGTCGAGACCAGGTTGTGTGTGGAGTCTATGCCCAAAAAAGGAAAATGTTCGAAGGAATTACTGTTTACACTCCGTACACGAATACTGTACACACCGATCAGATCTTGTTTACATACTATCGGTCGCTGTTGGGAATGTTGTCCCCCTTTTCTGATTGATCTTTTCTTTTCTATCATACTTATCGGATGGATACTCATACTGCATTGTCATGCATTTGGGCCTGGTCGCGTACGGAATACTGTATGGATCTTCCATGTCTTACCCAATTATGGGTCGTAGAGGGAAATGATCGTTCCGATATCCGAATGAAACTAGTCACGGCTCAGGGGGAGGTGGTTCTCCGCATGTAACATTTCAGATTACCCCGATGGTTCTGACTGGAAAAAGCCGCAATGGCAATTAAATCACCTGCGGGGATGGAGTACGCGTTCTTATACTCCATAGTGTGCTAGCTTGTCTTTATGAAGAACCGAGCACAGAATATACTACATGGCCTCCGTATTCCGGGTTTAGAAGAATTCAAGGCCTCAATTCCTCTGTGCACAATCTAGACTCTTTTTTTTGCATTGGGATCAGCAGCTGCCGAAGGCTTAGGGGGCCGCTTGCTGTCTTACTCTCCATGATCGCCGAGGCGGAACGTGCGGATGCCGCGTCCTCGGTATTTTTGCTGTGTACTTACCGTGAAGGAAAGTATAGACAGTATAAGAGGTAAGAGGAGACCGGAGACTACTAAGCTATGAAGAGAAGGTCCCCCGCGCACCTGATAGAAAGCGCATTGATGATGGGGTACGAGTACGATTGAGTTCTGGGTTTGGATTATTGGCGTATCTCGGAGCTGACGAGTCACGGCAAAGTCGGGGGGCGAAGCTAGGAAGCGGGAAGAGAGTCTCCTTTTCCTTCGGTGTTTTTGAGTTTGAATGTAGAGACCGGTTTCTTTCGTAGGGGACCTTTGTGTTGGACTGTATAGAGGGCATTCATGTAAGATTATGGAAGACCACGTCATGATAGTCTTGGGATTCCATGGTTCACGGTGGTTCTAATTTAACGGCATCATGTACTTTGTGAAGAACAAGTCCGCATTTGAATACTGTGTATAGGAACAGAATGCAACAGCTCAGATGATACATTTGTGTACTGTACGAGGCGTACATTAACGTCGAGGTACCTGCGTATGAGGATCGGCAGGGCGGGAAATTAGGGCCTCGGTAACAACCAATCATAACACTAGATAGATGATTATTCCCCACATTAATCTCCACAGTAAAGCTGCCACTTGACTGATTTCAGATTAGATCAGGAGCATGGAGACCCACTTGGGCACGCTAACGAGAGAATTTCCTGTTTTCCTGTTTCTCCTCGTTTTTTGCCCATGAAAGTTGAATTATGATCGGAGGCGTACTCCCTAAAACACATCTAGACTCCCTGGTCATTGTTCAGTCTTTTTATCTGTAACTTCATGGTCGAACTACATAGTTCTCCCCCATGAACTGGTATAGGTTCAATCTGTTTACCCGTTAAAACAAATCCCTGCAGTAGTTCGGCTGCACTTCCTGATCCCCACAGTAAGGGGCTGAGCGTACTCCCCAATTCTATAGCTCCGCCCCCAAGTGAGACATAACAGCTATTTTTGCTGATTCGGAGCAGCAACAGTACAGCCTTGAATATTTTTGTTCATTTATTGAATTATTAAATGATTATCCATACGGTCACAAAGAAGTGTACAGTATCACCCTCATAGTGTATTATAGACCCCACTCCCGCCCGACCCGTGCGGGCCAACCATCAGCGTCAATATTCTGGATTTGAACTGGGGATGCAAGATTCGACCAATAATCGGAGCCTGGTACCTGACTGTCTAGACTGCAGGTGAATGAACCAGGGGTAAATTTGGCGTAACTTGGATTCATGATCTTGTGGAGCCTGGTAATCCTCGGTATAGGACTAATGCCCACTAAACTCCCTATTTTTCTTATTTTTCTTATTTTTTCTCCTTTTTCTTTCTGATTCCCCCCCCCTAACCTCCACTTCTCCTTCTGTTCCCCCCCCCGTTAGAAACTTTAGCCCTCAGAACAAAAGGCCTTGCGTGCCCACTCTCTCTCCTTTCTCCTTCTTACCCACGTTCCTTGATACTATTCAACTGACCACCGCTTCACTCGTTCAGCGGGCATTCTTTCGTTCGGTACGCAAGACCCTCATTTCTTCTATCACAATGAAGGGCTCTGTTATCGCCGCCGCGGCTTTCGCCGGCTCTGTCCTCGCTGAGGGCAACCTGCACCGTCGCCATGAGGCTATCCACCAGAAGCGTGCTGTTGCCGCCTCTGGTTCCGCCTCTGCCTCTGCTTCTGCTTCTCCTACCTCCTCCGTGCCATTGAGCCCTCCTGATGAGACCTGCGGTTGCACCACCAAGGTCATCACCCTCTGGGGCTCCCCTACCCTGGTCCCTATTCCTCAGACCAGCACTGTGGAGTCCACCAGCACCTTGACCAGCACTGTCCACTCCACCAGCACCAAGACTGCTACCGTCACCGTGACTCCCTCCGTGGCTCCCACTTCCTCGGTGGCTCCCGCTTCCTCGGCTGCTCCTTCGACCTCCACCGTCATTGTTAGCCTGCCCACCAACGGCGTTACCAGCTACTCCACTACTGGTACCTACACCGTCCCGGCCACCACCATGACCGTCACCGACACCACCACTGTCTGCGGTGCTACCACCACCGCTGCTACCAGCGGTACTCACACCATTGGCGAAGTCACCACTGTTGTCTCCACCGAGACCACTGTGACTTGCCCTTACGCCACTGTCAAGCCCAGCGGTACCACCGTGACCAGCGTCATTGAGTACACCACCTACACTTGCCCCGCTGCTGGTACCTACACCGTCGTCCCCGGTACCACCACTGTCGTTCCCAGCGACACCACCATTGTGTACCCTACTCCCTCGACCATCGCCCCCGGTACCTACACCAAGCCTGAGACCACTCTGACCGTCACCGAGACCGACACCACCTACTACTGCCCCTTCGCCTCCAGCACTGGTCTTGCCAGCACCACCGCTGCTGCTCCTACCACTGTCGCTCCCGCCCCTGCCAGCACCACCGCTGCCGTTGTTGCTTCCAGCACCAGCTCTGCTGCCCAGTCTACCGGTACCTCCAGCTCCGGTCTGACCGGCTCCGGCAAGTATGGAATGACCTTCTCTCCTTACACCGACTCCGGTAACTGCATGACCCAGTCCGAGGTTACCAAGAACATCAAGATCATCTCCGAGAAGGGCTTCGACCTCGTCCGTGTCTACTCCACTGACTGCAACGGTCTCGAGTACATTGGCAACGCCTGCAAGGAGATGGGTATGAGCATGATCCTCGGTGTCTACATCGAGAGCACCGGTACCTCCGGTGCTCAGGAGCAGGTTGATGCCATCAACAAGTGGGCTCAGTGGGACATGGTTAAGTTGATCGTCGTCGGTAACGAGGCCGTTTCCAGCGGTTACGTCACCGCTGCCCAGCTCGCCAGCTTCATCAGCTCTTCCAAGTCCAGCTTCAAGTCCGCCGGCTACACTGGCCAGGTTACCACCACCGAGCCCATTGACATCTGGCAGCAGTATGGTTCTTCCACCCTGTGCTCCCCCGTTGACATTGTCGGTGCCAACATCCACCCCTTCTTCAACGCCGACACCACCGCCGCACAGGCTGGTGAGTTCGCCCTGAGCGAGTACAAGATCCTCGAGAAGATCTGCAACCTTGACGTCCTCAACCTGGAGACTGGTTGGCCCAACGCTGGTGACGCCAACGGCGCCGCCGTCCCTGGTGTCTCTGAGCAGGAGACTGCCATCAAGGGTATTGCCGAGGCTATCGGTAGCAAGTCCATCTTCTTCTCTTACGCTGATGATGCCTGGAAGGCCCCTGGTGAGTTCCAGGTTGAGAACCACTGGGGCTGCAAGTCCGTCTTCTAAGCGTCACGTCCCGTGATACGGTTTCAAAACTTGTACAGGAGGATTTAAAGGAGTTTTTATTATTGTTTCTCTTCAATATTACCTTTCTTGCGTTCAGCCTTGTTGCGCCCAGTCTCCCGGAGATATGATTGTGACAAGATGGACATCTTTTTTCGCTTTCTATTGTCTATTATCTTGGACGTTTACGTGGTAGATATACCTTTTTATTTGATGTTGTCTACTGACCTGGCTGCATCCACCTGATCTCTTTGTCTTCTCTCCTGCTATTTGCGTTGTCCCTGTATATGTTATTTATTACATGCATTTTACGAACGGTAGTCCTTTTGTAGGCCAATTGTGTATTCCTTGTAATTACTCCACTGCAATCAGTCTTGTTTCATATCTCGTCTCGACCAAAATGCCTGCAGTTCCCCTGAAATTATCTAAGCTAAACTCCTGTGTAGTAGCCGCCGAGTCTAATATGCCGAAGTCCCATGAAATGCTGTTGGGTTAAGGAATAAAATTATTCAATCAAATGCCTTCAATGCCCAATCAATCCAATTTCTCGATAACCTCACCCGTCGTGTTGTGCTGCAGCCTTAGAATCTTCTTGCAGGCTTCCAATACTCGACCATACACAGTCGCCTACATAGAATTATACCTATTAGAGTAGACATTTGAGTCATTGAAAGCAGCCTTAAGAATAGATCTATGACAAAGAGACGACAGTAATAATAACTAAGTAGAAAGTTGACTATGTAGCAGATATAGATCATATTGGTAGATGTTGAGGCTTATTTAAGGGCCATGAGAACCTCGGCCGCCACTCGTTCGCCAGAACTAATCGCACCATCCATATGCCCAGCCCATTCCAAAGAGGTTTCAGTCCCAGCAAAGTGAATTCCACCGACGGGCGCCTTAAGATGGGGGCCATACTCAGTAAGTACACCAGGCGGGGCAAACGCTACTGGCCCTCCACGTGAAAATTCCTCTGCATCCCATCGTTGATTGATGACCCGGGTTGGGTTAGCAGCCTGATCTCCAAACATCCCCACCAGACTCTGTATCACTTGAGCTCTTACTTTTTTCTCTCCTGAATCGTCCAGCTTCCGCATCTCATCAGCCTCTATAAAGCCCATGATAGCGCCGAATGAAGCTTCTTTCGGGCTGTTGTCATAGGTAACTCGGATCGATCCAGAGTCAGAAAGCCCTTGCACATTTAATCCAAGTTTACGCCACCACGGATATGGATAAATGGCAATTGCTTTGCCAATCGCACCCATTGCCATTCTTTGAGTAAGTTGATCGCGTCCAGCGGGAAGTAGTGGGTAATATGAAATACGGCCTGCCATCGGCGGGGACATAGCAACAATAACCTGTTGTGTTGAGATTTGCATTTTGTCTGAAGTCACTGTATATTGGTCATTTTCAAGCGTGATTTTTCGCACGGGGTTACTCAGATGGATATTCTTTGACCCAAGCCCGTCTGCAAGCTTGAGAGGGAGAAGTTGTGTTCCACCATCTATTCGGCTTTCCTGTGCACCATCTGCTACATTTATAAGTCGACCAATTGTGCCTGTGGTTTTTTTGTTTGCACCACCGGCTATATAGGCGAGCAGATAAAGTAGCGATGGCTCGTTTGGTTCTGTAGATAGGACACTAGTAATGTCATTTTCTAGCAGGAAGCGGGAATCGGAAAGAGTGATTTTAGAATCGAGATATGTGGCAACTGTCATATTATCCCAAATAGAGGCATTGGGATGATCCCAGGGCGCTTCGGTGCTGACCCCTGCAGCCATAGAGTTCAGATCGGATTGAAAAGATAGAAGTTCGAGTAGAACTTCGGTACTTAGCGGCGGAATGGAGGATGGTTGAAACGGATAGGTAGTCAACGTTCCATTTCGTAACATACTACAATTTCCTTCGCGGTATGTTGGATATGTTGTTAAACCAAGAGAATCTGCAAGTGCAAGTACTCGATCTTGTGTGGGGCCCACAAACTCTGCCCCGGCCTCTTCTGCCTGACCATCCAGGAGGTTCACGTTCAGTACACGTCCTCCAACGCGATCACGAGCTTCGAGAATGGCGAATGATTTGCCAGCTGCTGCAATATCCTTGGCAGCAGATAGCCCGGAAAGACCACCTCCTATTATGACAACATCAACATCGGTTTTTGCGCAGACTGCAGCTGAAAGGAGAATTCAAGGAAAGAATAGCATAGCGACGGAAGGCCGATTTGGAGAATCTCGGATAAATCACGCGAACTACTATCACCATTATATGTAGTCAAACTTAATGTTTAGTAGTACACAGCTAATCTGTGGTCATTCACTAGTAAAAGCATTGCACAAATGTCAGCCCTTCCAAATGATAAATGATACTCGTCTTTCAGATCCTTTACCTTCACTTCACCCCTGAATTCAGCGGAACAATGAGTCTTAAAGAGGCGGACCAGACTTGTTCTTCTGTCTAAGCAGCAACAAATATGTTGAAGAGTAAATTCAAATGATACGTAGCCTTTTAAATTCGCTGTGCACATGTGACTTCATATCTCCGGTTGTTCAGCTGCGGATACTAACATTGCATCACCTTCGGCTTTGGCATGTGTTTAATGGCAAAATCCAATGAAGTTCAAGAGCCTATGAACTCTGCAAGCCTACTACTTTATTTCTTAGATCATATTAGATAATGAATGATGGAGAGTAAGCTATCTGAATGATGGTTATGTTAAGAAATACTAAGCTGGTCAAGAGAATAGAAACAGATCCCCACCAAAATACCTCCACATTTTGCTTGGTAGTACATTTGTCACAGGAATCAAGATACTTGATTTTAATTGAGTTGATCAAATTTCCTTGGCATGCAAAATAAATACTGAAAAATATTTCCTGAAGGTCCGAATGTACAAAGACGTCACAGTAGGTACTATCCAAGGATCCCGAAGACAGTGCACCGATTTAATGAACCTTCTTTAATGCCCGCTGGGCAGCCATGCCATGTTTATAAAACAACCACTTGCCTCCTTTACAGTGCCCAAAATTAATTCGCTCATGAGAAAAGTCGAAGGCACGTTGAAAGCGAGGAATACTCAGCCTATCGTAAGAAGCAGCTACCGCATCTAGAGAGGCATTACAAAAAAGCTGCTCTGCCAAGTCCCAACCATCACCCAGCGCCAGATTCGCACCCAGCAGCTCAAATGAGTTGAGAATATGGTTGGCCTCACCAATGAAGAACACCCCTCGTAGGCGAGTATCATGCGGGAATGCAGGCTTCTCCTTAGCGGGGCGTATGAAGGCAGTACCGGGAATTGTAGCGTTAACGATTGATTTGAAGGGCTCTTGGAACATAGAGGCAGTCTCTAAAGCTTCTTGTTTCAATGCAGTAAGCTTCTCGGGACTGAAGCTTGTTTTAGATTTAAGCTCCGGCCCTACTGTGCTCAGCGCCCAGTCAATCCTCTTGCTATTAAGTGGGTGATAGATGCAACAAACTCCTTCGCCTGACGACATTTGAAGACTGAAGTCCTGATTGACGGGCTTTGGAACACCTTCTGGAAAAAATGAGATACCACCAATCTGCGTTGCGCCAGCGTATTGCGTTGTCATGTCATTAGGGCGAAAGCAGGCTCGAATACAACTGTTGGCGCCATCGGCCGCCACGAGAACATCGCAGTCCAGCATGGAAGTGTTCATGCCTTCATGACTTTCACATCCAGAGACAGAGACTCGGATCTGACCGTTCGACAGATGTTCAGCTGATGTACATGCTGAGTTCCACTTTATGACAGTCTTCGTTTGTTCAATTTTCTCCACCAGTATGCGTTTGAGATCCTCACGGGCGACGCGCATGGTTGCAGCTGGTAGGTTCCCATACGCGCTCGGATTAATCGACGATAGCCACTTCCAATTTTCTGACCATACGCGAATATCTCCATCATTGAGAGTTGAATGTTTGCGGACCTCATCCAATAGGCCTAGTTGTTGAATGACCGCGAGTCCATCATCAGAGCTGGCTCCGTTGATGCAGAGCGTATAAGGATACTTGTGAATAGACTTGTCACGATTATCCTCTTCCAGCAGCAGCACTTCTGGACGGTTGAGGGTTGATTTTGCCCAGAGCTGGTCGAAAGCAAGTACAAAAGACAGGCCTGCGAATCCTGCGCCGGCCACGACTATTCTTTTTGCTGCCAGTGATTGGCCCAGTTGGTTGTTCATGTTGGAATCAAAATTGTCTGCGATACTATACAATCGTGCCAGTAACAGGGTTTAATAAAAGCGGCCATTTTATTGCGACTCGGGATTTGGGTATGAATTGCGTGGTCGACGTCGTCCATCGTTGTCGATCCTTCTTGCTCTCAAGAATCTCTGCTTTCACCTCGGAGTTTTTATTTCTTCGGAGTTTCTATTTCTTATCGCCGTCCCGGTAGTAGCATTGGAATGGTGGAGTAGGCTGTGACCCTAATATTTGTATATGAGATAAAAAATTAGCGTCTATTGAGGCGATTTGTAATAATGATATTGTTCGTTTGTAATCAACAATTTTCATCACGCGGTTTCAATTCTACCAGAATACAGGAGCTGCCAGTATACCCACGATAGAATATAAGCTAAGCATGGCGCCCCGTGGGACTGCTTCAAGTTGATTACTGGAGCGGGGCGATCTTAAAATATAGGAGAACTCCCAGTATCCCATAAAGCGATTCATAAAGCAAATAGTAGCAGATAAATGAATATTAGTAACAGATAAAATTAAATTGCTGTAGAAGTTTCCGTAGGACCTCTTTACCTCGTGTATTAAGCATTCCATTGTCCCATACACTAATACACAGACAGACACTTGTTGTCTACATCATGATGTGTGACGTCGCGCTATTGATCTTATCTTGAGGCAGTGCCGTCGCGCTTGCACAGTTCTGTATTATAGAAATTTACCGGAGAAACAAAAATTGTATACATGCTCATGTGGAGCTCCTAGGGAAAAAGGCAGCCCTCATTCCATAGATTCGGCGTTCCTGTCCCCACACTATGAATAAATAGTTCTGCAGTTTTAGAGAGGCATGAGCGTGGAAGAAGGTCCAAATAGCTCTGCTCTGGGTTATTAATGCTCTTCAGCCCCCCAAACACATGGAAAAGCTCCTGCAACCGCGGCTGGAAATCCTCGTTATGAATTTCGCTATATAGAAATTCGGCACACATAAATAAGGGAATCGGTGTTAACGGATGAACCTACAACGAACGTGTTAGAATTGGGCTGTTGGGATTATGTATCTCAAGACATACCCTGGATACTGGCAGTTCCTGTAAAATGGAAGCGAGACTAATTATGTTGGTGGATGCCTCTAGAGCGCGATATTGATACTGGATGAACTCGGGACTGTTCTCTCTCAAAGAACCATCATCGGCGCTGGTATCACTTATTGTTTTGCAGAAGTAAATCACTGTTGCTTGACCGAGTATGTTAGCGAAAAGAAGAAGGGGGTCGTTGGATTCCGTGGGTGCTGGGTAGTTTTGAGACAAGACTTGAAGTCGGTTTTTAAGGATACTGTCTAGCCACCTGCGTTGCTCTGACCAGTCCGTGTTCCCATCACCGTACGCTTTTGATATGTGATACTGCTGGCTTTGCAGGAGACTACGGCCACAGATAGTGGCCAGGATAAGACACTCGTTGAATGACGACTGGACTTGGAGAGTGGGCTCCATCATAGCTTCGGACAAGAGCGGTCCTAACTCATGACCCCCGTTCTGAAATTTGTCATCTGGTGCTGGAAGCCGGGTACATATCTTGTTTGGTTAGGAAGAAGATGGCGTTAGCAACCGTTTTTTTTTAACTTTCTGAGGGGTGCATCGTAGGCTTTAATGACCTATGTACTTACCACGTGTTCATTCAAGGTAATCGGCCAGTCATCGCGTATACTGATGATATGATCCAAGAAATAGCTCATCCAAAACACCCTACGTCTTTCCTCAACCTCAATCAAGTCCCCAAATTGCGGAGAGGACGGTCCTCGCTTATCAACAGGGTTATCGATCTCATGATATCGCATGGCCTGGACTAAGCGAAACGCGCGACCGGCACTCATCCACGCTTGGCGGTGATACCCTCGCGTGTATTCAAATATGATAATCAATACCCATGCCTGGGCTAGTGCGGTGCTGTTCCCGATTTCATTGTCGGCATCGATGCTCAGATTCTCCAGCACCTGCTTAGTTTGCCTGTAGAGCGGCTCAGCCAATTCCCTGGAATGAACGGACAACAGTGACGCCAGTGTCCACATCGCATACTGCAGACATTGCTGGGATGCAGTCTTGCTTGACTTTGACCATGAAAAGTATCGTCTTTGGTGTAGAATCGGGACTGATTGATGTACACGATCCATATATAGCTGGTCCCTGAAGAAAGTAAAGCTTATCAGCCATTTTGTAATTCACCAGTGTTACGGATAGATTCAGGGAGACAGCGTACAATTCAGCCCGTATCGGAGTAGAAAGGTGAGGGCTAGACGCGGGCGCTATGAAAGACGCTAATTCCACCTCTTTGCTACTTTGCAGAGCTGACTGATTTGAGGTAGGCTGTGGCTCGTAGCTATTTGAGGTAAGCGCCTCCTCATGTTCTGATCCTGAGGAGGCAGCTCCATAGTTGCCATCATCGCTGTTTCTGGAATCGCTTAACCACTCCGACTGCGGATGTGGCTGGTCGTCTGGCAATCGAGTCTCGAGCATAGACTCCAAATGTAGAATACGGTTTTTTAGCACCTTGAGGTGGCCCTTTTTAGGACCCCGGACAGCACGCTTGGTAACTTCGCAAACGACGTTAGTTTCTCGACACACGCCGCACTGGGGCTGGAGGCCATCGCAGCGTAATTTTCGCCGTCGGCACTCATCGCACGCTGCCCCGGGGCGCTGGCGCCCGTGTGCCCCGGTAGAGGGATTCGATTCTGTTCTCGGGGGTGGCATGTGTTAAGTGAGACTCGGAGCTATGCCAGTACTGCCGGAGAATCTAAAGACATTCTTTCCGGTAGGTCAGGAAGCTGCCTGTAAATCTGGGGGCCAAAAATTGGGGAAGGCTCCCTTTAACCAATCGACGAGGTCCTACGGAAAAATCCTACAGCAATGTAATTTTCTTTGCGACTGCCAGTGATATTCACTCATCTGCTACTATTTGCCTTGTGAAATAATTCTATAATGTTTTAAGATCGGCTCGTTCCAGTAATCAAGCGGACGAGGGGTACGCTTAGATTACTGCACATTCTGTCGCGACTATATCATTATTGACAACTCTTATATTCTGGCAAAATTGAAACGTATGATGTAAAAATAGTTGATTTAAAGGGAACAATATCGGTATTACGAATCGCCTCAATGGTCGCTCATTTTTGATTTCTCATTCAGAAATTGGAGTCACAGCCTACTTCACCATCCCAATGCTGTTTGGCTGCGGTCGGAGATACAGTCGGCTCGGAATAATATATGGAGAAATAGTCGGAGAAAAGTTTCAATTCACTCTCAAGGGCCTCCAAACAGCGCCACAAACTGAAATTTAACTTTCTTCTACCCACAGAAGATGGTAGTCGTCGTATCGCTTTTTTCCAGCTGGATTGTGCACTCGGCTCTTCATCTTATTTCCGAGTCAGATGCTGAATCGTTGAACTGACTATGACTTATTATAAGAAGCGAGATCTCCTTCAGAGTTGAGGTACATCGACCAGCTTGATCCATAATTCAAAAGTGTATTGCAAATCTTTAGAAAGACCAATTATTCCATTGCCACCTTAATTCAACGAAAATGGATCTCTTATCCCGCGGAAACGACGTTCTGAGTGTCAACCCTGTCGTGGGGGTCGATGAGGCCCTAGCTGTACATGGTTCCGACTGGCTCTGGGCAGTAACAGCAATTTTCTCGATCTCTTTGGTAGGAATTTTTTGCCTCAATTATCCCCGTCAGTAACTAACACCCAACTGCCAGATTGGCTGTCTCATTTTGTCATTTGCTGCAAAAGAAAGCGAGCGAGTTTTCCACTACTTATTTACTTTTGTACTTTTGGTTGGCGCCGTTACGTATTTCGCCCAAGCTTCGGATCTAGGTTGGAGTTCTGTAAAGCAGATTGATGATCTAGGCAACGGAACTATCAGGCAGATGTTTTGGGTCAAATATGTGAACTGGCTGATTGCCTTCCCTTCGCTCGCCCTTGGACTGGGTTTGATTTCGGGTGTATCATGGACCACTATGATCTGCAATATCGCTCTCTCATTATTCTGGGTTGTGAGTTACCTCGCAGGAGCGTACGTCGCTAGCTCTTACAAGTGGGGGTTCTTTGCCTTTGGAACTTTCGCCTGGCTCATCCTCGCTATGAGCACCATCAACGAGAGCCGGGAAGCTGCGCAGCTTCTTGGAGTTGATAAGGACTATATCGTTCTATCAGGCTGGACCAACCTTCTATGGATCATCTACCCTATCGCCTGGGGACTAACCGATGGCGGAAACAAAATTGGGATAACAGGAACATCGGTCCTCTTCGGTGTACTGGACGTTCTCTTGATCCCAGTATTGAGCTTTGCCGTGTTGATCTTGGCTCAAAAATGGGACTATCGTAGATTGAGCATAGCTTTCAGCGACAGTCGTCCAAGCCGAGAGACTGAAAATGCTTCGGTGTTGAAGGCAGATTCTCCTCATCCGATTGAATAGACCGACTTCTTGCGTCGTCGTACTGGGTGGTCTTCAGATGAAAGATATGTGGGAGTTATATTCGCATCATTCTATGTGTACCGTGACGTTTATCTGATGCAAGGGCATATGTAAGAGAGCTTGGTAGCTCCACGCGGAAGTGTTATGGAGCTTGGGATATCACTTCAAGTTTCACTACCGTGACTCGGATGGCAATACCCAGTGTCTGTCATTGATTTTATTAGCATTTACGGCGATCGGACGATAACAGCGTATCGAATCTTATTTATTTTTTTGGGTTATGCACAATGAAATAATTAAATACAAGTGAAAAATCATCTGAGTCCATCCCTACCTTAGTGTGTGGCAGATCTGCGAGTCGCCAAAAACGAGCATATAGACCCCCTTGCATGAATAAAACACATCTTGCATCACAGTCTTTGTTCGGGCTTTCAGACTCTAGCCAATAACGAAACAACATTAGGAGCATTAAATATCATTCTGCTTGATGCAAGTCTGGAAAAAAATTAATCAGCAAAAACATCGTTCAAAACGGCGGTCAAAAAGCATGTCTACTCACTCCCATTGTGCTGTTGGACTTGAAGCCACCCCACGGCTCACAGACCATGTTGCCAATGCAGCATTGGTGAGGACTGGAGTGGGGGGCGTGGACCTCGCAGGTGGCAAATTCCTATGCGTATGGTTTAGCTCGCTTGAATAGAACGACCGATTATTCAATTCTATCGGAATTGGCGTACATTCAGACATTGGGTCTCGGTGTTAGGTGCCGGCATGGCAGTGATCAAGGTGGCGAAGAGAGTGCCGACGAACAGAGAGAGCTGCATTTTGGATATGTGTGGGATCTTGTAGAATTTGAAGAATAGGTTTGTTTCTAAATTGGGATAATTAGTCGATGACTCGGATGCGCAATTAAAATATATGGACGAGTATAGCTCAATCATGAAAATTGCAGATTTGGACTTATTTGTCAAGGTTTTGTGCTTCCAACTTGATGTGATTGCTCAAAAACTCGAACGAAAATATTGAACATGAGTATTTAGGAGTGCTAGTGCGCCACATACCTATGCAAAATGAGATGGCCGATATATTATATAGGCTGCGAAATATGGTGTTGCGACCTTCGGAATGTCAGGTCACTGGGGAAGCTTTTATAACATTCCATTCATGTTGGCCACGCAAAAGATGGGGCTGTTATACAGTGGAGACAGTGCTGATCAATCCTCGAGTGAGACAGAGCCAAGGGATCTACAGGGGTGCTGGGGCGATCTATGGAGGTGGTTGGAAAATTCTATTGGTTGATGGCTGGGGATTTCACACATGCATTCCTTTGAGTTCAAGTGTAAGCGATTAAACCTATTCAACGTCCGCAGTTTGAAGATCGAATAGACTGCATGTGATGTTCTACGAGGAGTACAAAACATCACGAGGAGTACTTAACTGTAGTACTTGTACTGCGGTCTGTTTATATGATGATATCTGTACCCCGCCTATGTGTAATGCTTTATGACTTGCTGCTGCCATAGTCCGAAAAAGGGGGATGTATAGTCATCATCATTATTTCAATTGCAATGTTACTTCAATGCTATTTTTGTTCTCGGCGTGGGGTTTTATGGGGTTTCATGGCGAACTACTTTCTAAGCGAGTGCTTGAGATCATCATTGTGGGGTCTTGAGGTGGGAATGTCAAAAGGGGTAGACTCCCGGGTGATTGTTCCGACTTGAAAAACAGGGAAAAACAATCTTTAGCAGCTAGCTGTGGGTAAGACTGTGCTGGTGGTGCTTGGCGTCACTTGGTTCTTCTGCTAGGGGTACTGTAATATGCCGTTAACAGTGGGTATAATGCAACGCGGCTGGGGCTTGGCAGCAAAACATCGTTGTTTTAGAGTTGCCTTGTGCGGTAGGGATCTGTGATTTGGTTTTGTGGATCGAGTGTCTGCTGTCCACGTAGGATAAATAATGAAGAGTCGAAGTGTAGAAGAAGCAATTGTCTTCAAATTGATGAAGGCGATGCATCAATATGAGTTTAAAAGATTCTCAAATCTCAAAGGTTCAAATCGACGGAGACAAGGAATTGCCCAGATTACTACTAAAACCAGTCGCAGCTTGGCCCTATCACTATTATTGACTCTTTTCCATCATAACTTGCCGTTTCTCCTGCGATGGCAAGCTCCAGCTTATACTCGATGAAATGCTCATTCTTCATGTTGAAAGTCGTGAATGTTGGATCTAGACTCAGCTCCGTCGAGGCGGCCCGAGGCGCGTGAATCCCGAGTGCAGCTCCTAGATACAGAGGAGGATATTCATTGTTTATGGGTACAACCAACATGTTATAATCTGAAGAAAAATTCTCTAGAGGTTTGCCTGGTGCCTTGAAAGTGTCGTGGTCTTTGAAAACAGCTTGTGACCTGTAGTCCACCAGAACGTGCGTCGATTGATGATTTTTATCCCTTGAGGTCCTCAACCGTCGGGAAAGATAGCTTGTTTTCGTCTTTAATTTCAGACCTAATCTTTTAACGAGAACCATCTGCGGGACGCCTTGAACCGTCCCACTCGTATCATTCCAATGTGGCTCCACCCATAACCGGAGAGGAATAGTATTTGGATTCTCAATCTGCAGTACGTTGGCGAGCTCAAGTTGCAGTGTAAAAGAGTAATGAGGGACTTTCGATGATGTAAGAGCTTTCTGCAGCTTTTGGCCCACAGAAAGTTTAGTGATGCCTGGAAGTAGGCACTGTGAAGCGATTGTCCGCTGAAGTGCCGACAGATGCTTTGTATCAAAGTCCTTGATAGGGATCGGCGGAGTCATGAGCTGCACATTAAGTGGTTGGGAGGCATGGCAGATTTTATTTCCATTTTTCTTGCTGCTTCCAAGCAACCCAGCTTCCAAGCAACCCAGTTTCCAAGTAATACTCAACATGCCCTTTTATGGCCCTACCCCAGTCGTAACTTTTCCATATACAACTTGGTGGTAACTGCTGGGAAGAAGCCTCACTAAGCGGCAAATATGTTATTGCCTTTTTATGAACCTTCCCGAAGGCTCCTTGTCTAGGATTCTTGGGCAGCACAATAGAAAAGGGCCATTCAAGCCAACCCGGTTTTCTACACATCTACCTCGCCTGGGTTGATGCTTGGCTTCTTTATTCAGTTGAACAAGACAAAATTTCCTACGATCCGAGCTTTAATCTCGACGAAGTTGCCAATTTGTTCACAGACGAGAACATCCACAAGCTTTTGAGCCATGATCGGCTTATGCAGGCCGTTCATTCTTTCAAATGTCAAGTCGCTGACGGGAAAGTCACATACGGCGGGCTAAAGCCCCCTTGATGTGGCGAGACAGATCTTATGTCGGAGAGTTACAATCCTCAGACAGATTGCAAGTGCGACAAAGATCAATATTCCAAGCAGTCGCAACACTTGTGTGGCGCCCACCAGGGCATGTTAGATGCAATGTACAGAGTTTCCGATCGCCAAAACGATTGGAACAGTACAGATCTTTTTACTGCAAAAAGGCTCACGGAGGCTGTGAATGAATTAATACTTGCAAACACGGAAATGGAATATATCACATATACCTGTCAAGGATCCAGAACTGTCCAAATGATTCCAGAAATCCAAGCGCCCGACCGACGCCCGAATCCTGGAATTGACGGCAATAAGATCATTTCAAATCAGCTGTATACCACCCCCGAACAGATCAAGATCTGAACCGACGCAAAATATTATGGGGTGTGCTTGCATGTGGAGCAGGCCTCTGTGATGAGGGTTTGGCACGGGCAATCGCAGACTCATGCAACGACATATTGATCGGCGATTACTGCGAAGCGGCAGATGCGAAGGGATTAAAATTATTGCAACAAACTGGTGCTGCAGCAATATCGTTCTTGAAGCTGTGTAATTTGGCTGGTCATATATCGGATTGGCAGTTTGAGAACCTGGCTGCATATATGATTCAGTGCCGAGTCCTTGGATTTTTCAGAGATCATTCGCGCCCTCATCTACCGGATGGAATCTACGGAAGTGGTATGAATGGTCTTGGAGTCCACCGTCATATTGATGTCGCGGCATTTCATGGAGTCATGACTGCTTCAATAGCGACCGGTCAACAGCTCACCGAGCAAGAATTCATGAAAACTGTTCAAGCTTGCGTTTACATCAACGACTTTGTTGATTTTCGCGGTGACATCTTACGCAAGCAGCGGGAGAAACCTTTTCTTCGCGGAATGAGAGGAAATCTATGCCATTATATCGATCGGATGATTGGGAAATGCCTTGACACCGCGATCGAAGTGATCAAATCGTCGGAGGTTGGCGCGTTAGTGGTCATGGGATACTGCAATTGGGCAATCCTTGGATCTCATCATAAAGTTTACGAGTTGCTTCACTGGGTGAAACATGTCCAGAAGTACTCTATGTGCGAATATGAATCTGAGATCAATACTTCAAGATATGATCGATTGGTGCAGGCTTTGCAGTCGTATGGCACCCTGGGCCAGGATGGACCGCGAGTGACGAAGAAGCGAGTTGAGATGGACAAATTGTACAGCATGTGTCGCCCCCAACCAGAAACAAATCTCGCGTGGCTCGCAGATGCTACGAGAAGTTTGCTAAATCCTACTGTATTGAGGCAAATTGTGGATGTGGTACACTTTGAGTGGCGAGGAGATATTGGAGCCGTTGATTACTGTCCTTAGTTTGTACATAAAGAATTTAGATACTTGAGAATGGCGAAAACAATCGATTGTTCTGAATATTTCGTTTTACTTTTTTAGAAAAGAAAAAGAAAAAGAAAAGGAATGTTGATGAACTTTGGTAGAATAAATCTAGCATCCATGGATCACTGCTTGATTTCCGTGACTAAGTAGGTTTTTCCTCTTAGTGAATTTTACTCCACCCAAACCGTTTCTTCCCTCTTCCTTACCCCAGATTCTACAATAACAATGGACAGCGACATGATGGATGAGCCAGTTGCCCCAATATTACCCGAAAGCAGAATTCCCGAACCATACAATGGGACAAATTCACTTTTTGAAGAAGAGGCGTTCTTATCACCGGGGACTTTCTCTAGTGCGGATGAGTACGCTGCCAATCCGCGCTTCCTCGAGTTACAAGAAGAACTACGATGTGTACTTTTCAGCGCAGTAGCAAGCCTCGAGCCAAGCAGCTACACATCCCCTGTTGCATCAGAACCATTAGAAGGCCCTGCGTCAAGGGCATCTCGTCAGAGCCTAGATTTCACACGGGTCTCAATCCCCAAAATTCGTCTAATTTTTTATCTTAAAAACTGGATAACTGAATGTGCTCCTTACCTTGACAAATTTGACGAGTCGCGACATTTTGGAGTTCACATTCCAATTCTCGCGCAACGGTCGCCAACTCTCTTTTATGCTATTCTGGCCTTTTCCGCCCGGCAGACAGAGCGGAAAGCATGTCTCGACAAGGCCTACGACAGTTTAGAACTCTATCAGGAGTCCATCCGCCTTCTTGGACCGGGTCTTCAAGCGAAAGATCCCAATATCTTGGTCACAGTGTGTATTCTCGCCGTCATGGAACTTATGTCCGTCAGTCCGCGCGACTGGCGCCGCCATGTTGAAGGCTGTGCGGCGCTTTTCGAGTCTTTCAACGTGAATGGATTGTCTGGCGGCCATCTGCAAGCTGTGTTCTGGTGCTATGCGCGAATGGAATTGTGTGGTGCGATCATCTCCAATGGAGCTGAGAGTACGGTGCTCCCACTTGAAAAATGGGTGCCGGCCATGCCTGAGAATGCCAGCCCCAAGGAACGGGAAAGGATGATCAAGGACTTGTTCTGTGAGAAGGGCTCAGTTTTACCTGACATGCATGCAAACTGGGCGGTATATTTATGCGCAAAGACCTGCGATCTAGCTTGTCGGCGGACAAGATACCTTGAACTAGGCGAGATGGTCGATGATTCGAGGCCATTTGTCGAGAAATGGACTACGTTATGGGATGAATTACAGTATTGGCTTGATCAGCGACCCCCTGCCATGCTACCAATTAAGACCACAGGGATAGGCGGGGGTCAGATTTTTCCGGAAATTCTATTCGCACATTGGGCTGCTATCTCAGGGAACCAATTATACCATGCTTCATGTGTCATGATGCTGGATATGAAGCCCCCTGAGAAGGTTTTCTCTTTACTGAAACCGCAATATTCCTCTATCTGGCACGCTCGCAGGGTTTGTGGCATTTCGCTTACGAACCCCCACAGTGGCAATTTGATCAATGCAATTCAGCCACTTTACATTGCGGGGAAACTTCTGAGTCATCATAGTGAGCATATTGAAGTGGCCAAGCTGTTTAAGATTGTGGAGGAGACGACTGGTTGGGGCGCTCTTTGGCGACTAAAGGATTTAGAACGAGCCTGGGGATACGAGCCGGGTGAAATATTGTCGGCCATTTGATTTAAGACTAGATTATGAGTGTTTACAAGATGTTTCTTGGAATATAAATTATATGTACTATATGCATCTAATATATACAAAATCATGTGTGAATGCAGTACTAGTATATACTATTGCCAATACTCGAAAGGCAAGAAAAAAACGTCCGAGTCATAGTATGGAGATATATACCTGAAATGAGGACAAAGAATAAGTTCAGAGAAAGCCAAGTCAGGCACTGTCTATTGAAGATCAGCGCAAGACTTGGGGTACTGCAGAGCGTGCTTAATACGCTGCTTCAGTTTGTCCGCGTCAACCTGGAAGACAAAGTTGACTGGGCGAATACCACAAGGGGCAAGAGCCTTTTGGTAAACGTGGACGTTGCCGTAGTTGGGGCTGCCATAAGAGGTGTCGACATCAAGGTAAACTTAAAATTTTCAAATATTAGATCATATGCCTTTATCATACAAGGAAGTAACAAAAACTCACCTGAAGTCTGGTTGGTAGCAAGGGAAGGGTCAACCATCAGAGCAGCAGCAGTCTCATCCCAGAAAGGGAAGGAGAGATCATAGTAGTCATGGAAAAGCTTGCTGTAAGGGTTGGAGACAGAGAGAACCTCATCGGCAAACTCCTGACTTGGGAAAACCTGATTGGCAACGTTACCAGCAATAGTGATGTTGGGGAAGTCAGCAGTCAGGGCGATCTTGGAGGCTTCAGGGTCAATCATCAAGTTGATCTGCGATTGAAGGTTAGCAAAAAGATCGACAGACAGATCGAGTGGGGCGAACTCACGTCGGACTGAAGATCAGCGAGCAGAATGCTGCCAGTGGCCTGAAGCATGTTGAGATCGACGTATCCGCCCATAATGATAAGATCCCTAGCAAGGGAGGCGAATTGGGGATCCATGCGAACAGCCAGAGCGACGTTGGTCAGAGCACCAGCAGAGTAGATGGAGACCTGGCCGGGGTACTTGTGCACCATCTCGACCATGAAGTTCGCAGCAGAGGTAGAGTTGTTTGGCTTGCCCTTGGGGAAACCTTCCTTGAAGGCCGCCTTCACAATGCGGTTGGGGTTACCGGAGGTAGGATCGTTGCCCTCAGCCTCAAGGGTCTTGTTCTCCGGGGCAAAGGCACCCTCCCAAGGCAGCTTTCCGTGAACAGTCTCCCAGGCTTGGAAGCGCTCAGGTGTGTTGATGAGTGGCCAAGTCGCCCCGGGATAAACTGGGATACAGCTCAGGTTGCCAGCTTCCAATGTTGCCACGGCATGTAGAGCAACTTGTGGCTGCCATGTATTTGCAGTGTCTGTGATCTCGGTATTAGTACCAGCATTTGATCGCTTGAAATCAATCACAACTTACCCGAGGCCAGACCCAGCACCTCAACACCTCCGTCGAGGGCGACTAGGTAAGGCACGAAGCCCGCAGTATACCAATCATTGTCCATGATGGCATAGTGCTTGTCAGCACGAGAGGTCTTTGGTAGAGCAAGACCTCCAGTAACAAACGGCAGCAAAGAGCCGCAAAGCAGCGGTAATGAAACGGGCAAATGCATTATAACGGGTATATACAGCGAACAGTAGCAGCTAAACTCAAGTTCAAACACAAAGCCACCTTCGAAAGTCCCATCGACCCATTTTATACGAATTGATCGTCGCGATAAAAGAATGTTGTCGCCTGGCAACAATCTGCGCGATCGACGATTCTCCGATACACTGCAGACATTTTACGTCAACCCTTCCAATTTAGGGATTTCCCAAGTCCATCTGATGTCCACATGGTATCCACGCGATTTCCACTAATTCCCCGCATCTACTTAGCCAAAAGAGAGGTCCCTTGGCTCTGCTCACCCAATTCGGAATGTCGAGTCCGACCCCTCCACCTAGCGCATTTAACTGGCCGTTAGCGTATCCACTAGAGCTAGGGCTGCAGAAAAACCCTGCTTCGCGGGCATCCTCCGCGGGAATCGGTCGGGTCGAAGTTCCCATTTCTCTTTTGAGGGTAACATTTTTTACCGAGTGGATCCACCCGATTCCGACATTCTTGCTCAAAATGGCCATCATAGCCTACGCTCTGCTGAACAGAGCTTAGTGGATGTCCCTCCACACTTTTGCCTCCGCGTTTCTTCGTCTTCCGGGGTGTGCACGAGACTCGGGAGACCGAGACTGGGGTAGAATATTTAACTTTTTTTGGGTTAGATGGATCTAAATACACGGGACAGAAAGCCTCAAGGATGGAGGCGTAAAAGTGTATATATGGCCTGATGTCCATCTTTCTTCTCGTGGAGTTTTTCCAATTTCACTGAGTCTTTTCTTTCTTTACTCTTCTTCGCGAAGGGACTTTTGTCTTTCTTCTTCTTCTATTTGTCTGTACTGTGTGCGGACATAGCTGGTTGCTTAATTGTATCAACTAAGCTCCCACCCCACTTCGACGTTACAGCGTACAACCCCATTCTGTTTTTTCATCATGACTGACCGATCGTCCATTGATGTGGAGGTTGCTCCACGCACTCTGATTGCGAAGAAATCTATGTGGCAGTCGATCTTCGAGAACCCCAAAGTTCTCTTCATCGCATTCTTTGCTTCGTAAGTTTTGAATTCCTAGCATGTGGTTAACATAACTCAATCTAATGTTTGCTTCAGCTTCGGTGGTTTCGAATATGGCTACCAGCAGGGCGTCCTTGGCCAATCGCTTGTCATGACCCGATTCACCGAAAACTTCCCAACCGTCGTCGCATCATCTACAGCAACAGGATGGTTAACCTCAGTTCTCCAATTGGGTGGTATTGTCGGTTCCCTGGCTGCCGGTATCCTTGGCGAGATCTTCTCTCGCAAATACACTATGTTCTTCGCCTGCTGCTGGGTCATCCTCGGAAGTTACCTCTACGTCGGAGCTACGGCTGGCAACCCATCCCTCCTGTATGCAGGACGTTTCTTTACCGGTCTTGGTGTCGGACTTTTTAGTGGCGTCGGCCCGCTCTACAATGCGGAACTTGCTGCTCCTGAAATGCGCGGCTTGCTGGTCTCTTTCTACCAGTTTGCCACTATCCTGGGTATCATGATTTCTTTCTGGGTCGGATATGGAAGTAACAATATCGGGGGCACTGGTTCGACACAGAGTGATCTAGCCTGGCGTCTTCCCTCAATTATCCAGGGCATTCCTGCCGTATTCCTTGCTTGTGGAATTTGGTTTATGCCATTCTCCCCTCGCTGGCTTGTCAAGAAGGGTCGCGATGAGGAGGCACAAGCTACTCTGGCCTGGATGAGAAAGTGTCCTGTTGAACATGAGCTGGTTCAGGTTGAGTACCTTGAGATTAAAGCTGAGGCGGTTTTCGAAGAACGTGCATTCGCCAAGGCGTTCCCCAAATTGGCAGAGCGTGAGCGCAAGAGTGTCTTCATGAACCAGATTGCCCAATACGCCAACTGCTTCCGGTCTATGGATAACTTCAAGCGCGTGACTACGGCCTGGTTGATCATGTTTTTCCAGCAATGGAGTGGTATCGATGCTAGTAAGTTTCACCCTTGTTCTCCTCCAATTTTCAATCTTATACTAATCGATACTGTGCAGTTATTTACTACGCGTCTAATGTATTCGTCAGCCTTGGCTTGACTGGCGGAACCATTGCTCTTCTCGCAACCGGTGTTACCGGCGTTGTCTTCATCATCAGCACAATCCCTGGAATGGTACGTTCAAGTGACTTAGTTTTCTTTTTCTTATCAAATTAACAGTTTCCCAGCTGGTCATTGACAAAATTGGTCGCAAGCCCATGCTTCTTGGTGGATCCCTTGTGATGTTCGTCAGTATGGTGATTGTCGGAGTCATCGTGGCGAAATTCCAGCACGACTGGCCAAACCATGTGGCGGCTGGTTGGACCGCAGTCGGTAAGTGGCGCTTAAACTGCATGTACCTTCCAAAAAGAAAACATTACTAACGACCTTATTCTAGCTCTCATCTGGCTCTATATTGCTGGCTTCGGTGCCACCTGGGGGCCTGTCTCATGGACCCTTGTTTCGGAAATTTTCCCACTCTCCATTCGTGCTAAGGGTGCCTCAATCGGAGCCTCAAGCAATTGGATTAATAACTTTGCGATCGCATTCTTTGTTCCCCCGATGCTACAGGCTTGGGAGTGGGGCACATATATTTTCTTCGCTGTGTTCCTGGCTGTTGGCATTGTCTGGGTTTGGTTTTTCCTGCCCGAGACGAAGAATGCATCCCTTGAAGAGATGGATCGCGTTTTCGGCAGCAACACTGGCGAACGTGATGCCGAGCTTATGCGTGAGGCCCAGCGCGATGTTGGCTTGACCGCGTTTATTGAGCGCATGGGTGCTGCTACAGGTCGGGACTTGGAGAAGAAGGAGGGTGCTCAATACATTGAGACCCTGTAAATTGATCAATGGCCTCAAGCCCTATGATATTAATCTCGACCGGATACGAGAAGAATTAATTTCAACGTATATAATTAAGTTTTAACAAAATGATGTTTTTGATATTATAACATAAACGTGCCCCATACTTTGTGCTATAGATCCACATAGAATCGTGTTTTGTCTCCACATCTCTGTCAAGAACGTGGCAGTTGTAGATCCACAAACCAAGATATAAACGCTTAAAAATTAAGAAAAATGACAGAAAAGGGTAAGCCACCACGATCAAGATATCTTAAGCCCATCGATCGTGTCGGGTGGCGTCCGAATGTCTCCATGACCACATCAAATTATGGGACTCGCGGTTGAACCCGCACTTCTCATTCTGCTGCCCTCTTCGGGAATTTGCCCCACACGAGGGGGCCCGTCGGGCATTTCGGCTTCGGCGGCCTCCGGAGAACACATTTTGGGGCCATGGAGGCTCCGCTGGATCTCTTTTTGGCCTCTTTCAACATTCTGGGGTCATGATCTTCTAACCATGCCGCGCAAGCCTACACCCGCGGGCAAGCAGAGGGTTAGGACGGGCTGTTTGACGTGTCGCAAGCGGAGAAGGAAATGTAAAGCTCTTGAATTTCAAGAATTGGAGACCTTTCGCTAATATTAAACAGGCGATGAGCAGAAGCCGCGATGTGCTAACTGTGAAGTCAAAGGATTCACTTGCAAATATGGATCTGACTTGGCTTTTGTACCACCGAGATCTGGGCAGATGACAGCTGGGGCTGCGAGGCAGGTGTACAGCTCCATTACTGTTCGTGATACGCTGTTATTCCTGAAGTCCTTTTCATCGCGTTAACATTTGATATAGTTTGTTGACGACTCACCAGTAGCGCATGCATCTGGCGACAAAGACAAGTCAGGACAACAAGAATCTTTGCAAAGCCAGGGGCTCATACACCCTTCCCCGGTTCAACCGAATGAAGCGCGATTTGAGAATCCTGTGGGGATAGACAACATCCTTGGCTCTAACGACTCTATACATTATACAGAGCCATCGACCTTGCAAAGTAGCTCAGACTTGGTGTTAGGTGGCGAAGATCACAGAGCCCCTGTCCCATATCATGGCTCTCTCGGCTTTGCTGCAAGTTACCAGAGACTAGTATACAGGCCTACAACTGCAAGCGCGAGTTATGAGACGGACCTATTGCGCCACTTTCGCTATCATGTTGGCCCCTGGATGGATACCGGCGATTCGAACTGTGCACTTGGTGTTCAAGTTCTGCTTCTTTCTCGATCGAATCGAATTTTACAATCTGCTGTCTGCGCATTATCTGCAGGCCAGAGGTCGCTGATATCACTCAATTATAGCGAAGATATTGCCAATATTTTGCGATTTAGAAAAGAAGCAGAAGATACAAATAGTCTTCACCCTGACCTTGAAACTCACGCGGGGAAAGCGTTGCTTCTGCTTCAGGAACTCTTGCCAGCTGGTTTGCAACAGTGGAGGAATTTGATGTCGCCTCACACTGATTATGGAGCTGGACTTCTGTCGCCGACCGACCTTACGCTTGACCTTGGGGGATCGCTATTCTGGCTCTACTTTCGACTCGGTACGTCATTCCCTCAAATAGTCTATTTTGAGAGCTTGAATGAAGGCGATTTAGCTACTGACACTTTTTGAATAGATCTTGCAGCTTCAATATCGGCCTATAAGTCACCAATTCTTCCATTCCGTACATTTCTTCAACGAGACGGCTCTCCTATACACCCTTCATCATCCACTATACCACGAAGCAATGTCACCAGGTTTCATCAACATGCATTATGTCTGCTAGGCCACTGCCTTGCTTTAATATATGGAGACTCGGATGTCCCCTCTCCACCAACCGCCGGCTCCCCAGATTTAACAGCCTTCCCATCTCTTCGACAATCTCATTTCCTCTCGCAATGGACCTTTCTCTGGACAGACTGTCAAAAATGGTATAACGAGCGTCCAGTTGATGCTCAACAGATTGTGGAAGTGCGAGGGGGCGAAGCAGATCAAATTGATCCACATCACGACTCGTCATTCCCTATTTTGGTATACACTACACCCATGGCGCTGGTCGCTAATGCGGTTTATCATATTACCTCCCTCTTGCTTCTTACCCATAAGCCACGGCTTTTGAAATCCCTTCCTGGTCCGCGCTGCTTTACTTCCCATATCTGGCATGCGCAGTCAATCGCTGGAATTGCAGCTAGCAATGACTCACCGGAGCAATGGGATCCGATTCTTGTGGCAAGTATGTTACTAATTGCGAGGGAAATGACGCACGAGTCTCAGCAGGCTGTTTTGTTGGACTTATTCAAGAGAATCACGGCTACTACCGGGATTAATCTTGAGCGCGAAACCGAATCGCTGAAAGCCGCTTGGAGAATTGCACGATACGATGAAGATCCAGAAGAGAATGACCTATGATGTCCATATTTTTGTTTGAGATGCCATGACGCTAGTTCTTTTATTCTATATACCATGTTTATCAATTTATATTACTGATTCATTCTGTTTGCCCATCACTCCATATCGTAAGAGAAGGGAATGCTTTGCATCGCGCCACGGCGCTGTACACACTTAGCCGCAGCAGCATTAGCCTTCTCCACAGCGCCTTGAATCTCGCTGTCAAACGCCTCCAGAACAGCACCCGTAGCCAAAAACCGTGCCAAGGCTGTAGAGAAGTATCCTACAAATGTATCTCCCGCAGCAGTTGTATCCACAACCTTAGGAACACGAACTCCATTCACAACACCCTGACGCCCACTCTTAGTCGAGAAATAAACTCCATTTGCGCCCAGCGTAATTAACACCACTTGAACGCCTGCCACATCGTGGAATCGTGGTGCCAACTCGTCAGGCTGCAAACTCTCTAATTTCGCAGCATCTGCAACTGATAATCCAGCAATGCAGCTCGACATTTGAACAGCCTCCGTTTCATTCATAATCAAAACAGCCGTGTTCCGCAATGACTCAAGCGAGATACCCTCCGGGAAAACGGGCGCTGGATTAAAAACAACACAGCCACGATCATCTGCAACACCACCATTGAAGTATTCCAATAAACCCAGTGTTGTCTTCCGTGGAATCTCACCCTGTAACACAATAACAGAAGGAGCAACCTCCTGCGCCTTAACAGCACCCACGATCTGCGCCACGTCGCTCATAATCCCACCATGGTTCGCACCAGGGACAACAAGAATGCGGTTCTCGCCGCCAGCAGCTTCTTCAACAATGATGCTTGCCGATCCTGTCTGGAAATCCGTTGATTCTTCAATATATTGTGTGCTCACACCTGACTTCTCGAGGCATGGCTTGAGCAGTGTGCTGTAGTATGGGTCTTCGGCGCCGACAGCCCCAATCATGCTCACGGATACATCTTGGCAAGTTGGTGTAAGGAATGAAGCGCGCCCGGCTGCAACGGCTTGGTTTCCGCCTTTGCCTCCGGCTGTTACATTTAGAGCGGTGGCTGTGAGTGTTTCGCCTGGACCTGGGCAGCGGGGAGTCGAGGTGACGAAGTCAATGTTGAGAGAGCCGATTATGCAGATGTGTGGGTTTGAGAGGGGAGGTGTTGGAGTGGTTTTGATGCCCATTTTGTTGTTTGGGATTTGCCGCTGGATTGAGGTATGTGCGGGCGGGCGTAGAGACGATGGTATACTGGTGTTGTGTTGACAGAATGAGCAGGACCGGTGATATTTGAGTTTTTCTGTAGGTGAATTGAGTGGGGTTGAATCTTTTTGATCAGAATCTGTTCAGGATACGCTTTCATATACCTTTTTTCCATGGCCATATTTTTCTTAATCTGCCTCTATCGAAGCTCATCATCACCAGCACCTGATCCGGGGCGCGTAGCCTATGGACGCACAAATCGGGTTAGATCTAGCCGCTCGGTCGCTCAATACGGTTAGTGTTGCCGTCCATGATACGCTAGTCCTAAAATGGTGACGGCTAAGTATGGCAAAATGTGTCTGGGGAAAGGTCGTGGAGTTCTGGATATACTTGTCGCAAATTATAAAATATCAAATAAGTCCAATCTTAAAGTACAGAGCTTAGTATTCAGCGTGGATGCATGTTCGTGGCGATCATTCGCAGGGCCAACACCTGGGTGGAATCATTACTACAATGTGTTCCACTTTGAAACGCCTTGTGGATCAATCTGGTTCAAAAATTCCCTAATCTACGTCCACATTCTCTTGGAGAGTTCTTCTGGAAAGGTTTCATAAAAGCCTGCCTTGATTCGTCCGTCGTTGATAGACGTGGAAGGTTCTTTAGAAAATATATTAATGTACATGTGATGATTGGATCCCCTGGTTGATAGCTTGTCGAACTTTAAGTATAAGAGTAGCCTTCATATATATCAAGGTGATTTAGTCTCTTTCCAAGAGAGCAAGGGCATCAAAACTGTTAGCTATACCGGCCTGATTCCAATTACGCGTGCAAAGGGCGGGCTATTAGACTCCTTGTTAGCGACCCTGGCTAACGAAGGTGCTTCAGCTGCGCCACCCCGGATAAACCCCCAGCGAACATTTGAAGTTCTTCGTGTCCCAAAAAATCACCGCCATTTGGATTGTGCCATCTCGGATCTTCTTGCGTTACTATTCCCTACCATTTATGTTCTCCCTGACCTTTGTGTTCGTGTTTCGTAGGTCAGAGGATACGACGAAAAACGGCACTTTGCCCGCCGATCTGAGGTGTTTTTTGCATACCGCTGATCGGCATTCCATGGCAACCTGCCAGGCAAGCGAGATCATCCTTATTTCAGCTGAACTGTTCTTCGATCGGCGTTTTCTTGGCGTTTTCTCCATTTAGCTGAATCGCTCTGATAAGAATGTTAGATCAATCGACAGCTTTCTGTCCCGCGTGCAGCGGGGTAATCTAGCCAGACAGTCAATATGATGCTATTCCAAGACCAGAGATACATCCTAAGTATATACAGATAGAATTCAATAATATTTATTACAGTAGAACTAGAAGACTTATTGTGGTACTACACCAAGCAATGACAAGCTTATACGTCAGAACCTAATCCTCTTATTATATCTAAATTCGTCAATATATAGAAGATGATACGATTTGAATTCGGACAGATTATGAAGATAAACTTCTTATAAGTTGGTATTCTGCTCTTAAGCCTTCCATTGGGTAGTCTTCTTAGACTATCCTTTAAATATAAGAGCTCAGGTAGTTACCAGTATTTAGAATTTATCCTACAGAAAAAGAATTATCTCCTCAAGATACAGGTTCGGCTTTCCCAGTAGATAACTATAGAGCACTTCTAGCATCAGTAGTACTATACTATGTCAACAGCCGACACAAGTTAGTAGGGTATAGATATATCCGAATAGTCGTAAGTTCCTGCAGATATTTTTGATTGTCTGTTGGCTACATTCTACTACCTCAGCTATTTAAGAATAGTAACTGGCTTTTGATCATATCAGTAATAAAAATCAAATTTAAGTGATTGAGTCTTAGTGCCATATTGTATAGAGTATTTATACAGTCCCCGGGTAGATATACAAAGAAAAATATCGTCGCATTGAGGGGTACAGTAGGAAGGTGCAAGTATACAGCACGATTTCGTGTGAAATACGGAATAATACGTACAGCATATATCCCAAGGTCGAGACCACGCTATTTATAGCGACTCTGATTTTACACCGTTACTTGATATGGATTAGTATGGTTTCGGTTACAGCCCGAGAGACAAAGTGATAGTATTTAAGGGATAACCTGTTTTCGAACTCTACTGTAATTGATTGAAATGAAGAATTTTGCAAAGTAAATGCTCAACGCAAAGCCAGGCACCTATTGAATCCGCAAACTCCAGTGCAACTTGTTCAAAATGGAAAAGAACTCCAACCGCAATACCATGCCATAACTTCAAAATGTAAATCAACCCATATCAACCGAAAACGACACTGACCGCATCCATCAACATGTTCAGGCCCACTACTAATGCATCCGAACATAAAAGAGATATCTCTGCCGAATCTGCGCGACGTCGTAAACGATATATTCGTTATATTGTAAGCCAGCATTGTTATTTTGTGCCTGGCCAAGAGTGATGTCCGGCATCTTAACACCATCCAACGCCGAGTTAAGCACGCTGGCATTTTTCCACCCCCCGGGAACGGCGCAGCCCTTCCCCAATGTGGCGATTTTACCTTGGGCTTTGGCATTCTCTCCAGCCTGGTAGTCGCTGTTGGTAAGCTCGAGCATGGGATCGCCGAGCTCGGCGTCGCAGAGTAGCAGGAGTCCCATGCCTGCACTGTTGTATGGGCAACAGTAGTTTGCAGACTTGGTGGAGGTATCGGCGAGGTAGACCCCCTTGCCGAACATGTATCCGTTTACTGGTGCTTCGGGGGGAGCGATTCGGAGACCTTGGCTGAGGATACCACCGAAGTTTGTGCTTCGGGAACCATGCCAGAGGAGACGGCGGTCGCTGTTTTGTATTTTTGCGTATGGAGAGGACTGGAAGCGAGCTTCTTCCCCTTCACGTTCCACGCGGAAGATGTCTATTACCGTGTAGTTGATGTGATGGGTTGCGCCACGGGAGCTGTTGAGGTAGTTTGCTAACTCAAGGAACTCTGTCGAGCTTTGTTCCACTGGAGAAAATCAGTACAACGACTCAGAAGGAGAAGGAGGAGGTGGTGATGGTGGTGGTGTATCAACTTACGTCTGGTCATCTCCTTCATACCGAGACTCTGGAACTGTCGATCTAGCTGGTGAATCTCGGCCAGCTTAGACTCCTTCATGATCTCGTTCGCAACATCCATATCCGTCAGTGCTTCCAGGAGATCGATTTCTTTTTTGATGAGAGCATCGGTGTTCAGAATGGGAGGCCGATTCCGTCCAAAGACATGCGGGATGATGGTAAAGTATTGATTGCTCAGCGTATCGACTGAGGTCTTCCAGTCAGAATCATGGACAGTGCTCGTGATCAATGCGGCAAGCTCCTTTAGAGTTGTAAATCCCATCTTCAAAGTCCTCTCACTCAACTTGCCCAGCGGCAGTTTCTTAGCATCATACGACATGGACGCCATCGCAGACTGGAAGTGGTCGAAATTGAAGATGAACGACATCAGGTTCTGTAATGGCTTTGTCAATTCACTTTCGACCTCAGCATCGGGCTCGTCTTTCTCCTTCTTGGTAACTGGCTGCTCGTCTTCAGTGTCATCCGCTTCGTAATCTCGCTCGATGAACATGTATTTGCCTGCCTTGGGAGGGTCGAGTCGATTCTCCCACTTCAGTCCGGACTTGTCTTTGAATTTCCGCTCGAAGAACTTCTTAGCTTCATCGAGTGTGCCATTACCCAGAGCGGCGGATTGTCCGAATTCACCGACGCGGCCCCATCGGGTCCAGGTCACGTACTCCGATTCATCGTTTGATACGATGACCTGCACGCGGTAGAACTTGTTGTTGTTTTTGTGAGAGTCGGTCTGATTCAATGTCGCATCCCATATCATACCATTATCTTCAATGAATACCTTGGGTGCTGTATATAGATTTCCAAGTCAGTATCAGATCATGTTACTAAATGATAGATTTTCACTTACCCCCTGATCGGAAAATAGTTGGGTGGTTGAACACCTCGTCAACAGGAACGTTCAGAGTGCCATTTGGACTGGCCTTTTTAGCGTCCTTTTGCTTCTTAGTCGGTTGGCTATCTTCTTCTTCGGATTCATCTTTAATGGCGCGCTTGTTTCCTGTAGCAGGGCTTGCATCTTTGGCTGGCTTTTGTTTCTTCTGGCTGTCGTCTTTCGCCATTGCGCTGATCAAATAACTCTTCTCTGGAACCACCTTACTGGCGTTATTGCATTCGACGAGCCAATCGACGGTCACAATCTTGCAACCTTTGATTTTTGTAGCGGATTGATCTGGTCGGTATCCGTCAGCAATGAACTTAAAAGAAAGGTCAATTGGCAATGTTAACTTAGCACATACATTTGACGCTGTTCTTTTCGGTATCTTTCTGTGTGGTGATCAAGTGCGTACAATCATCATTGACCGCTGTGATGAAGGTTCCACCTTGGCCCTCTACCAAAGCTTTCACATCAGCTGTAGCATGACTTGTTAGTTTCAGCCTCGGCGGGGTCCACAGAGGGGAGCTAGTAGACCAGGGGCTATTTACCCTGCTTGTACCCGGGAATTGTACCACTGACGGCAATGGCAAACTTTTTGAACGATCTCGGTGCCATGTTGGAGTTTTCGAAAGGATTGTAGACGATTTGAGATTGAAGTGGAAAGGGCAGACGGTGGAGAAATAAAGGATGAGAGTTGCGACAAAGAAGAATAAGGAAACCGAAAACCTCACGGGGAATGGATATGAGGTCGAGGAAGAACGCTAGAAACGCCACGCATTAGGGGGAACACGATTGGGATTTACAGCGACGATTAATTGAGACTATTCGAAGAGAAGAAAGAATTGAAATCGTGAGGGGAAAATTGAATCTATAAAAAGGAGACTCTGGTTTTATAAGCCTGATTTGTAAGGCCTCAACGGGGCTGCTGCCTGGTTAGTGCAGGCAACACACGCTCTAGTGAACTAAGTGGGGATCATCTCAGGCTGCAGCTGCCGTTTGGTGAACAGCTGGACAAAGGTGGATTTTGGAGGGCTTGGTCTTAGGAAATGTGTGTATGTTAGAGATGTACTAATTTATCATAACCCAGCTCTGTGAAACATCATCGGATCGATCCACCACGAACTAAGCAATGAATCGTCTATCACGTCTCTTAAAAGCTCCCTTCCGTCTACGCCTTTCACCACAAGAATTTCCACCCGGCCCCCTCATCAACTCAACCACCAAGCTTGAAGAAGAAAGATTACCATGGTATTCCGAAAATAATTTCTTCCCCGTCAGAGCGACGTATACAGTTCTAGGTATCAGGTAGTCGGGAAACTTGGCTACGGTGGATACTCAACTGTATGGTTATGCAGAGACTTGAAGTATGCTTTTCCTTGTCCATTTTATTCGTATAAAAAGTCATACTATTAAAATATTAGAAAACATTCATTCATTACACTAAAACTGTTTGAACCCGACTCAAACCACGCGAGAAGAGAAATAGAAGCTTATGAGCATCTCAGGTGCCTCAAATCAAAAGACAAAGGTGCACTTCTCGTACGAAGCATATTGGATGAATTCCAACTTTCCTCTCTCGACAACTCGCATTCAGATCAATGTCTCATTCACCCACCATTAGCAATGAGTCTCTCCGAGCTTCGAAAACGAACACATGAAAATTCCCTCCCGGAGGACCTCCTAAAACTAACTCTGGTTCATATCCTCCTTGCCCTGGATTTCTTACATAGCGAGGCACATATGGTCCACACAGGCTAGACAGTACCAGGAATCATTCCCAATATAACTTGAAAACATTATACTAACTCCTCACCTACCTAAACAAAGATATCCAAGAAAAAAAAATCATGCTAAATATCGAAGAAGAGTCAATTCTACTCGATTTCGAAAATGTAGAGATTTCAGATCCAAGTCCAGAAAAACAAGCCGCAGATAGAACAATATACCTTTCTCGGAGACTGGGTGTTCCAAGAAAACATGGCCGTCCTGTTCTAGCTAACTTCAGTAAAGCTCGTTTTGGTTCAGAATCGGGAATGTATAAAGGTAATGTTCAGCCTTTTATCTACAGGGCTCCGGAGGTAATGCTTCATTTACCGTGGAATGAAAAAATTGATATTTGGAACGTTGCAGTTTTAGTATATACTACCCGCATACTTTGGCGAGAATCCTTTTTAATAGCTAACACGACACAGGTGTGGGGTCTCTTTGAAAAACGACAGCTTTTCACGGCCCGTGATGGAAAGAATGAACGATCAGACAGTCAGCATCTTGTTGAGATGATTGCTTATATGGGACTTCCTCCGCGTGCGATGATTAGAAGAAGTGATCATGTGAAGAAACTCTTTGATGCGAGCAGTAAGCACCCTTGTTATGCCCCTTTCTAACGAGAATAGGTAAATGGAGAGGCTCTTTTGAAGTTCCTTCTACACCCTTAGAGGAGCTGGAATGTACGCTTGATGGTGAGAATCGAGTAGATTTTCTACGCTTCATGCGCTGGATGCTTAGATGGGAGGCGAGAGAAAGGCTCTCAGCGAAGGAGTTGCTGTCGGATCCTTGGTTGAGATCTTAGATATGGAGCTTGTTGCACATCCTTGTCAATATTTAAACGGTTTGAGCAGTTCAAGTTCCCCGAGCTGCTAATGTCTACATTAATCTTTGAATGTTAAATCATCGATTATTTTGATGAGATAGATGCTCTCTTTTTACGGTTATCAGACATGAAACTGGCAATTTCAGGCTGAAAGAATCCGCCATGGAATAATGTAATAGAATTATGTCGGAGAACGACAGCAAAAACAACGAAACCGATACCCCCTAAACACTGGGTGGTACGTGTACACCCACAGAACAGAAAGACTCAGCCTCGGAAGCCAGCATGCAGAACGAATCATCACATAAAAAGGTGGGAATAAGAAGAGAATTCGGGACAAGAACAAGGACATGAGAAAGAGCAAGAACAAGGGTGAAAATACCGAGAACTAGTAGCCGCCTCAGACGCATGCAACGAAATGCTTAATGACGCAATGAACTTGATGCAGAAACGAAGAGAATGAGAATGGGAATGAAACAGTATGGAACGAGAACGCAGAAGAAGTGCATCAAACAACCTTGGAAGTCATGAAGAAGGAATGGAGAGCTGATGCTATACAGGACCAGTTTGCGGGTGAAAATGAAAGGCGGAAAAAATGTTAAGGTGCAGTTGTCATATTTTCAATGCATGTATTTATTAATGCGATATGTGAAGAGTGAAGGGATGCGAGTTAGTGAGAATGAGAATGGATGAGTGGCGCCGCGAGTCGGTCAGGTATATTGCATGGAATGGATATCATGGCGAGGTCGTCAAATGAGGGAGAAAATGAGATGTGCATGGGTCGCGATGTAAATGCTTTCAGTGGGGTTTAGTTGAGGGATGTCAATGTGCTTGGTGGGTTTTAATTAGAAAATGGCAAATCGCTTTTGCTTTTGCTTAGTGGGATCTAGGGTAGATAATATTAGCACTGTTATGTCTTCATGGAAGTCTTCACAGTTGCTCGTGAAACAAAACAAAACATCTCGGAACTGACCTTGGGGATGACTCTTCTTCTCTTTGCGAGGGCGGGCTCCATTGCGACCATGAAAGGCAGGGTTGGCACCCTCCGCAGCAGCTCTAATCGCAGCGAGGCGCGCTCTGGCTCGCTCATCGCCTTGATCAGCGGCCTTGACGTACCATACATTTGCTTCGAGAGGATCACGTCGGCAACCAAGTCCCATTTCCGTAAAATATCCAGCTGCATATTGAGCCTTTACCAAACCTGAATGAACAAAGTGGTTAGGAATACTCTTGAACATAGGGATAAAAACTTCTTACCAAGATTAGCGGCACGCAGAGCCCATTCATAGGCCTCGTTTTCATCTTTCTCAAGGACAGGTACTGCTCCCACCATATACCATGCACACAAAGCCATCATAGCGAGGGGGTGCTGCGCCTGTGCCGCCGAGGTATAGAAATGTATACTCAGCGCCGGATCACGAGGACAGTTCAATTTGCCGTGCTCATATGCATCTCCCATTCTGTAAGCAGCCTCAACATGGCCCAATTCAGCAGACTTAGTGAAAAGCTGCGCTGCGTAAGATGCATCGGCGAAAACATCATCCCCGAAGCCTGTTTCGTGCAGCACGCCCAATTCGTACGGACCAGAGTTATACTGCGTATCCGCAGACTCGGTCGCACGCTTCATCCATTTTATGCCCTCGCGGTACCGCTTCCCTAATCCCATATCACCGGCTATGCAGGCCTTGGCCATACGCATCATTGCACCGGGGTGGTTCTTCGATGCAGCTTGTCGATAGAACTGAACTGCACGCCCACCATCTGCTCTTGTTCCCCAGCCGAATTCGTAGCATAAAGCGGCACGGTAACAAGCCTCCACATGGCCGTGTTTGCTAGCAGCGACGAAGAGCGAGAATGCGCGGTCATAGTCTTCCTTGCCCTTGTTGAATAATCCGGAGGCATACCCGTCGCCGAGGTAATATTGTGCAAATGGGTAGCTGCGATCAGCTAGTCGCTGGAGAATAGATTTTGATTCACGAAGAAGTCGAGCTCGAGTGATGGACATTGTGTCCTCGAGGTCCACATTGGGCATTTCGTGCATGGAGTTAATCATGAATACGGCAAACTCGTACTGCACGGCCGGTGCATCAGTCTTCTTCACGTTTTGAAGGTACATTTCAAAAGTTTGCTTATGGCTTAACAGCGAAGCGTTGTTGCCGACGGCGGATTGAAGGTGCGAGTTGTCGAACTGGGAAACACTTGGACCAGGTTGCGGGTATGATGTATTAAGCAGGTCCAGGAAGGAAGTCGATCGGTTATCCGGGGATGCAGTTGAATTCCTCGATGAGGATCTGCCATGCATGTATGGAGATGCAGACAGATTGCGACGGTGGCCAGCCATGCCGACCTCAGAACCAGACGAATAGGTAGAGAGGGGACGAGAAATTCTCGTACGCCGCGCGAGTAAGTTCCCAGTTGATCCAGAGGGGTTCTCAGCCAAATCCATACCCAATGTTGCGCGCTTAGATGCCTGCGTCTGAGATTGCGCATTCTGTTGCTGTTGGTGATGGTACGTCAAAGGTTCGTAATTCTCTTCGGCAACCGCGTCGCTCTCCAGACTTCCACGAGAGGAGTTCTGGTTACTCATGTTTGCACGATCAATTGAGATGTTCTTCTTTGTGAGATCCGTCGCCTCGTCTTTCAACTGCGACTCTGTCACCGACCACGATCCGCTGCTAGCTGGGGTATGGCCGTATGGGCGCGATTGTGAATACGGCGCTGCTGGTAAGGAGTCGCGTCGCAGAGGATGTGAAGGGTTCCACGATTGTTGTGGGGGTGTAGGGTCATTGAGGGACACCTGAGCAAACTCTGGTAGCTGCAACTGCGGTGTTGCTGGAATATTGGTGACATTTTCGATTTGTACACTGGATGGGCGGGGAACTGGAGCTCCGCTATCGATTCTAACCGGGGAGCGTGGGGAGTTTTGAACCACGGAGAAATGCTCAGACTCGGTTTGTATGGAGATTTGTTTTCCGATGAGAGTGATATCACTGGGACGAGTTGGAATTGTTCGAGGCACGGTGATGTTGGAATCGCGCAAAGATAGCGGTGGGGGTGAATCGCGGAGATAAGCTGGCGGAGGAGATGGTAGCGCGTGGCCATTTGCCACTGAAGAAGCCATTTTTGGGGAATGGAATGAAAGGAACTCTAGACACAGAGTGAATCTTATTGCCTATTGTCGAGAAGAGGACCGATGGTAAAAACGAGTGTAAATGCTATGTCTAGCGGGGGAGAGTTGGTATGCGATTATTCTGACATGAAGCTGTCCCGTGTGGAAATCGAATAGACTAGTGTTCCAATGAGAGGTCGAAGATGCAAGATGCCGTGGAGACAAGGGTCGGGTAGCCCCAGTTTGTTAGTGGATCGGAGGTGTGTCGGGGTGTGTGTCAATGGGGGTAGTAGCAACGGTGGGAAAATGCTTGAGGAGGAATGAAAAAATGAGTCGATGGGAAAGTAAGACTTAAAACACACCAGAGCCAGATGATCGACCGAGGTCACATTGGAGGGAGGAGAAAATGGTGAAATTGAAGATGAAGTTTTTTTTTATGAAGCGAGGGGAGGGGGAGACGCCGAGCATGTTTCAGCCAACGGCGATAAAGAACACAAGTAAAAGGGTCACCTCCACTCAGGCTCCCCACTCGACCATCGCTAGTTTACTCCTTGAAGGGATTTTTATTTTTTCCTGTTATTTGGCTTTGCCGTGGATTACGAGTTTTGATCTGATTTAAATTAAGATCTGTTTGTTTGTTCTGAATTTGAATTGGTTTAATTCTGCTGTAGAGTCAACCTCAGTCAATCTCCAGGGCTTGGAACACTAGTAAGCTGGGCTGATTCAACTGCAGAACACGAAGAGCTCTTCCATCATTATGATGTTACTTTAGCATATTCTTTGTCGGTATGGCTGAGATCTAGTCTCGTATAAATAGCAAACTAGAGAGGGCGCTTACAGTCTTGGAATATGCCCATCGTCATAACCTTGGAATGCAGTCCGATGCTGTACAACGATCGATCCACCTATCCACCTGCTCCACATAGATAGACAGAAAGAGAAAGGAAGCAGAGAGAGTAAAAAAAAAAATCAGTAGCCTCATGCTGTTCACTCAAGACTGAAAGAACATTTGAAGCATTTGTGCAAGTTATAGATCCCATTAAATAGTACTCCGCACATACTATTGTAGTATATCATCCCGCTGGGCACAGAAGTCTAAACACGAGGATCACGATCGATACGAGAGATCAAGTTTCTCCAGGATGAATTAAAATTTTAATTCCCTTTTCTCTCCCTCAGCCTCTAACCTTCCATTCCATCTTACCCTCCTACCCGCATGCCCAGCAGAACCGAACTATCCCCATAGGATTCGCAGTGGACCCCTCGGATGATCGCACCCTAATATTGGTGGGGACCAGACGCGGGGGCACAGGAGCGGCATAACTAGTACCAAATTCAAGGTTACTAGACGGTACCTAGCTTAGTGACTTACTTCAAAGTTACTAGTGTTGTCTATAGTCACGGGGAATTCACCGCATCTATCCTCAATGCCAAACCCTCCAAGACTCTTAGGCTTATTTTACCCCTCTTCCTCTTCTAGTGGCCGGCATCTCCGGGCCCCCAGTCTTACCAAGCTTAGCGCTGTGCGTGGAAGCAACAACTGAGTCACGGTGTCGCCAATCTGGAACCCGGACAATCACAGCTCGAGAAAGGGTTCAAGATTAGTGTCTTTATTGAGTTCTTCCGATACTAAGCAAATGTTACTATATTTATACCGTGGTCACTGGACTGCAATTATTTAGGCATCGGTATTTGGGCTCAACCATGATCCTTTCCTTTTACTAGTAGTAGTAGTGGTATTGTTTATTCCGTTTTTCTTTCCTTTATGATTTTTCTATGTACAAAATCCTCTCAATTGACTTTATCACGCTTAACCCTCGCACGGCCCGGTCGGACCTCCTAATAATGGATTCGTGAGAGTGCTCCTTGCGGGACTACATGAATAACCACGACGATGTTTAGTTTAGTTTTGTTCTCTTACAGCCAAAATCTTATTTTGCGCTACATGATAATCATTATTGCAAAATAAATATAGAATATGACGACATTCTTAATTTACATCTCGATCAAAAGCTGAAAACCGGAGTTGCCAATGGTTCAGATTTTGTCCTCCCAGTTACTAACTACTCGTGGCGCATACCGGCGCCAAACTCCGTCTGGACAAGGTATGTGCTCAGTTGAAGTATCACTCCAGAGGTCTACATGGAGATCTACTATTCCAGTATTACTACATCGGTACACAGTCGCATACCGATCTGATCTCTGTCATATGCACAGGCTGCATTCCAGTTCGAACGGGGAAGTGAGCATGGCTCCCATGCGCTGCTGCGATGCAGTACCCTTGCACAGGGATAGTCGGGTTGGATCCGCGAGTTTTTAGGAATGCGGCGAAATGGCCTCGAACAGAGGGTTTTCATTTTGAATTTTGTGTGTTGGTAGGATTCAAAAATCTGATATGGTTATTATACTGTGTACTAGTACTTTGGACTGTCATTGTTCTACCGGGCGCAGGGTCATGGTGCAGCTTATGGTAAACAGTATGCTTACAGCCCTGGAGGCTTTTGGGCTTATATGTAGGCCTATACTCGGCGTCGATCACATCATGCTTTGGCACACTGGACACTGGGTTTTGGACCCCTGATCCCGGACAGGGATTCCCGGTCGCGATTAGGGAGCTTTCGGATCATGACTCGGAGTCCTGGGAAAGTAGATGATGACGACGACATAGTTTATAGCGTAGTTTATGGTATATGTTCCGCTGCACCCTTATTTTAGGTATATGAATTCATATAAATACAAATGGTAATTCGGCAAGGTTTTTGGCAATAAATGCCCCCTCGAGCCTCGCACCACTATTGATAACTGATAATAGATAAATAATTCGATTTTTAAGATATGGATCTTATAAGCGGTGGCGATGGAATGTGATAGCGCACAAGTAGAAAAGCAGAGGGGCAGCTATGAGCAGGTGTTTACGAGACCTGCTTGACCTTGGATATGTAATCCGCATGAATATCAAGTTCAGTATTCAAGTAGACCGCCAGTAGGTCTGCCGTTAGGGGTGAATTGGATATTGTCATGTAATCCGGCCTAAGAGTCGATCGGTGGGTCTGGGAGAAGACTAATTGAAAAGACAGCAGTGGGAGGCTCCAGTATAGTACATACAATATGTACAACCCGAACCTAGTGCTCCTGAATAGATCAGTCAGACTCGGGAAAAATGACCGTGCGACCCCTAGAATAATGCTGGTACACAATTATGCATGAATGCTATGCTGTCCGAAAATAGAACTCGAAGGCAAAAGAGAAAGCAGAAAGAGAGAGAAAAAACTTGATGACCCCGTGATTAGAATTATAATTAGTGGTATTGTTAGTTAATGTTAGTTAATGTTAGTCCAGCCATGCTCGGCTGTAGTTCCCCTCTGGTCTCAGTCAAAGCGAGCAAAGAGTGGAAAAACACTAATCAAAACACGGATTAAATAGTAAACAGATCCAGTTTATTCGCTGGTCAAAGAGAGCAAAAAGGTTCCGTTCAACCAGAATGAGTTTGGCGTGGTCCAGTCCCTGGAGTGTTAACCAATAATGGTAGATGCAGTGGGGATACGCCGTGGTTGCATTGCCCCTAGCGACAAGATTACCCTGGTCCCATGTGTACGGCACTCTAGATGAAGAGAAATGACAGGCAAAAATGAATGCAGAGAAGGCCAAATAAATATTAAAAATGTATAGATGAAACGAGAACGAGGATTCCAAGCGAGGGGAAAAACCCAGTAGTAACATCTCCTTTATCTTAACTTGGTCTAGTCCAAAAAGTCACTGGACTGGAGCTAAGTCAGCGTCAAATTGGTGGTCACGGTCACGGTGGTACTTCAGTTACGTTAGGAATAAAATCAAATGTCTTGAAACTCCCCTACGAGAAATACATCTCTCCTGAATTTAAGATTCCAGCTTGAAAATCATTCTCCCCTTCGCACTCGTTTTTCCAATTTTCGACGCTTGGACGTTCTGACGTTCTCGACCCGGACAGCCTCGGTGGACCTTTGTTTATTTCTCCACCCCCGACCCTCGTTGCACCGGCCGACCGCAGCGATCGCTACACCTGTGACGCTCCTCAGGACCACTTAGATCGAATCCTAGCTCCTCCAAAAGAGCAAGAAGAGGATACAACAGAGATCCAGACCGTGACCTTGGCTTTGTTACTGATCCGACATTCTTTCCACGTTCCAAAGTACCGGCGCTAAACTCGCATTGCGGCGGGGATTCAGAGACGGCGGGCCCTCACTGATCACCGATTAATGAGCTAGAGTGACCAGGTTGAATTTGCAACTTGAGTCAAAGAAAAGAAGCAGACGAATAGCGAAAAATTGACCACATCACCCAAAACTCTAACCCTGGTCAATTTCCATCACCTACATTACTGTGAATGATCGGGGGATTCTAGGAGTGAGTGCGGCCACCCTTTGCGACACTGTTTCCCAGATCGAGAGAGAAAAAAAAAGCCAAAAGAAAGACAAAGACAAAAACTAACAACCTTCCCATAGAACCATGTCGTTGCCGCAGAGGCCAGGCAAGGCCTCGCCTCGGCGTGAAGAAGTTCGAGCCTTCCGAGAACCCTCACGGCGCCATCGCAGAGATACCGACACGGGAGGCTACAGCGACAGCCCGTCCTCACCTACCACTCACCGCCACCGTCGCCGACGTTCACATAGCCACCGACAAGCGCCCGAGACAGACGAAGATCGCATGGAACGAGGCGGAGATGGGAGGCGTAAGAAAGGCCTAGTGAAACCGGAGCGTCATCGAATCGAACCAGACCACCCCAATTACCACTATCGCCAACGTTCGCATCATATGAACACACACCCCTCCGCGACAGGCCATGACCCATTACTCGATCGCGATGGTGATGTGGAGACAAACAGCTCCAAGAGCGCGGATATGAAGTCAAAGGAAGTTTATGGACAGCGGGGAAATGTAAATAAGCATATGGAACGAGCGCCAAGTCGACATCGTTCGAAAGGTTCGAAAAAGAAGAGGAGATCTTCCCGTCGCATTTCGAAAACGATGACCATCGAGGAGAAGAAACGACAGAAGGCGATGGAGGTGCGGCCGCCAGATCTATGGACTACATATTGTGCTTTGGTGAGCTGTCTGGTGCCAGATATTGTGCTCAAGTGCTTTGGTATGCCGCAGAAGGAACAGCGGACGGCGTGGCGCGAGAAAATCGGCCTGATCAGTCTTATTCTGATGGTTGCGGCGTTTGTTGGTTTCTTGACTTTCGGTTTCACGGCTACCGTCTGTGGGAATCCGCCCACGCGATTAAAGATCAATGAGGTTGGAAGTGGTTACATGATCTTTCATGGTCAGGCATATAACCTAGAACATTCGAAGCACCCGGGAGTTGAAGGTATTCCATCAGATGACAATGTCCTCTATGATTTACCTCACAAATACGGCGGTCAGGATGGGAGCTTTATGTTTCAGGAAGTCAATGGAGCTTGCAAGGGGCTCATTACGGCTGTTGATGGAGGTGGTGTCCCGACCGACTCTGATGGGAACTTGGGATGGTATTTCCCTTGCAATGCGTTCAATCAGGATGGCTCTACCGATCCAAATATGACGGAGCCATACTACGAAGGATGGGCCTGCCACACCAGTTCGGCTGCACGGAAACCTTTCTGGAAGCTTAATCCGTCGGGAGATGTGTACTTCACATGGGACGACACGAAGAACAAGAGCCGTAACTTGGCGGTTTACTCTGGTAGTGTCCTTGACCTTGATCTTCTGCGTTGGTTCAACACGAGCCAGGTCTCATATCCTGCTAAGTTCGACCAGCTACGCGAGAACCCAGATGTTCGCGGAGTGGACCTCACGTATTACCTGCAAGGTGGAGATGCAAAGAAGATGGGACAGTGTCTCGCCCAAATTATTAAAGTGGGCAGCATCGACACAGAAACTGTCGGATGTATTGCGTCCAAAGTGGTGCTCTACGTATCTCTAATTTTCATCCTGTCCATTGTTGTGGTCAAGTTTGCTTTTGCGGTGCTGTTCCAATGGTTCCTGGCGAAGAAATTTGCAGCAGAGAGAACCAGTATGAGCTCCGATACTAGGACACGAAACCAACAAATCGAAGACTGGTCCAACGATATCTACCGACCTGCACCTCGAATGATGGATCCGCCTATCCCTGATCGAGTCAGTAAACGCTCTAGCTTCCTACCGACCACATCTCGCTTCTCAAGTCCATATGTTATGGGTGGATCTAGCGGTGGTGGTGGCAGTGGAAGCAAGCAGCGTGCAAACAATGTGACAATGGCCAGTCAAAACTCAACATCCAGACTCATGCCAGCCTCAACTACTACGGGTACCATGTATAAAATGAGCCACAACAGCAGTGGTGGTACCCTGAGTGCCGATAACTCTCGAAACCCAACCGCTAGTCGAACCAGTTTGATCGCCCCCGGTGCCCAAGAATCCCATTATCCAACAATGGTACCTGAGAATGAGGGTCCTGGTCCTGCTGGGTTTATCCATGAAGCTGTTGTTCCGCAACCCCCACCTGAATGGCAACCCTTTGGGTTCCCCTTGGCCCATGCTCTTTGCCTGGTCACTTGTTACTCAGAAGGTGAAGAGGGAATTCGGACTACTCTGGACTCTATCGCCATGACCGATTACCCCAACAGCCACAAGACAATTCTCGTGATTTGCGACGGTGTGATCAAGGGTAAAGGAGAAGAGTTCTCGACGCCAGAAATCGTGGTCGGCATGATGAAGGACCATGTAATTCCTCCAGATGAGGTGCAGCCTTTCTCATATGTCGCTGTAGCTACAGGTTCAAAGAGACATAATATGTCTAAGGTCTACACTGGATTCTATGACTACGGTGAAACCTCAATTATTCCCCCGGAGAAGCAGCAGCGTGTCCCAATGATGGTTATTGTGAAATGCGGTACCCCTGCTGAGTCTACTCAATCCAAACCTGGTAACCGTGGCAAGCGAGACAGTCAGATTATTCTCATGTCTTTCCTGCAGAAAGTCATGTTTGATGAAAGAATGACAGAGCTTGAATTTGAGATTTTCAACGGCATGTGGAATGTCACTGGACTTCCTCCAGATTTCTACGAAGTGGTTTTGATGGTAGATGCCGATACCAAAGTATTCCCCGACAGCTTGACGCACATGATATCCGCTATGGTCAAGGATCCTGAGATCATGGGTCTCTGCGGTGAGACAAAGATTGCCAACAAGACCGACAGCTGGGTCACCATGATTCAAGTCTTCGAGTTTGTGTCCCTCCCCCCAATTCAAGCCCATGTTACACATAAACTAACCAAAGTCACTCTAGATACTTCATCTCTCACCATCAAGCTAAATCTTTCGAGTCTGTATTCGGTGGTGTCACATGTCTACCAGGATGTTTCTCCATGTATCGAATCAAGGCCCCCAAGGGCGGCCAGAACTACTGGGTTCCTATCCTCGCTAACCCCGATGTCGTGGAGCACTACTCCGAAAACGTGGTTGATACCTTACACAAGAAGAATCTTCTCCTCCTCGGTGAAGACCGATACCTAACGACTCTAATGCTGAAGACCTTCCCGAAGCGCAAACAAATCTTCGTCCCACAAGCCGTCTGTAAAACAGTTGTCCCGGATAAATTCATGGTTTTACTCTCCCAACGTCGTCGCTGGATCAACAGTACAGTACACAATCTGTTTGAGCTAGTTCTCGTCCGCGACCTCTGCGGTACATTCTGCTTCAGCATGCAATTCGTCATTTTTATCGAGCTGGTAGGAACCCTCGTCTTGCCAGCCGCTATTTCATTCACCATCTACGTCGTCATTTCATCAATTGTCAGAAGGCCAGTCCAGGTTATTCCCTTGGTACTTCTTGCTTTGATCCTCGGTCTACCCGGTGTCTTGATTGTCGTGACCGCGCACCGCCTCGTCTACGTTCTCTGGATGCTTATCTATCTCGTTTCTCTACCAATCTGGAACTTTGTCCTTCCCACCTACGCGTTCTGGAAATTCGACGATTTCAGCTGGGGTGACACTCGGAAGACAGCCGGAGAGAAGGATAAGGGCCACGGCGCTGAGGAGGGTGAATTCGACAGTACGAAGATCACAATGAAGCGATGGCGAGATTTCGAAAAAGGTATACATACCCCTCCATATCACCCTACACACTGATCGTTATCCATGCTAACAAACTATAAAAGAACGACGTCTACGAAACAGTACTTGGCCACAACAAGAAAGGCCAACGAACGGATACCCATATGAGACATACTCGGATTATTGACCAACCTTTGTTTGTTTCGTTGTTCTAAAACCTTATTTTGTTTTGTCCTTCCAGTTTTCTTTCAGCGAATTGGCCTCTGTGATTTAATCTTTTCGTTTTACATATTTCTCGGAATGGCGTTCAAGTTGGTCCTTTAATTACTATGGACTGTCGGACTCGGATCTGGTTATAATTTACGGTTTCGCACGACTTACGAGCTATATCTCACGTGTGCTATGTTTGAATTATTATCTGTACAAATGAATGATCGAATAAACTACCATTGGGCTACTATATGAATTGCTGTATATAGACTCTATTCTCTCCCACTTGAAGAAAGTGGGACTTAAACTCAAAGATTGAATCATACGATTGTCCGAGTCACTATCCCTATGTATTAATTATAATATTCATTGTCAGCATCACTTGCCTCCACGTGTCAATTTCAGCGTTGAGGTGTGCGCATGGATCGCTCTTTCTGCCCAACTGGATCAATGCGCTGGTCATGGGCTTCCGGGTAATCTGCAGTGCGCCCTGCATGTAATAATGATGGCAGTGCTGACGAGTTGGATTATCATGATTATTCGAAGGTTATTCTACTAATATTTAGACTCTAGCTTACATCTCTGTATGATTATCGCAGTCTTATCTCATTCTTTTTATGTGTTTTTCTTTTCTTACTCCCAAAACCTTGAAATGTAATATGTCATTTTAGGGGTTTCATTGATTCATCACTTTCTGTTCCTTGTTTTTCTACTTACAATCATCCGTGCCTGGCTTTTTATCTGAAATGGATATTCCCTTTCCTGTTTCCTGGGTAAGTGATTGGTATAAAGTATGTATCATATACTATAGTATAAGTAAATTCTCCAGCTACATGGTATTCATATAGTGTAAGTGCGGCACCTGCATTAATATCTAAATAGTATGGATTTCATTTCTGTTGCATAGTTTCTGTTATTCATACTAGCCCCTTAATCTGATATCAATTAAAATCGAATTCTTATATATCTACTACATAGACGAGGGAAACATTTCCGTGGCCTCAAATGTTCAATGTTGGAGACAGTCACTGCTGACTAAATCTCCCCTCAGCACAACCAACACAACCAGCTTGACCACATTGACCACATTGGAAGACCCGAGGGTAATTCCCGGGCCAAGTGACATTTCTCTCTCTAAAATCTAATTTGCTGAAATCCCTACTCATTAACAACTTTATTCGTGCTCCTGCAGTAAAGCTGGCGCTATATCCCCACCCCCGTTGGGTGCAGTGCACATTGACGGTCTAATTTCCCCACCTTCCACTCCTCCTTTCGTCATCCTACATCCCGCTATCAGCCTCGTTTTTTATCCTGGGACCAGATCATCCCGCCTCATTCCCGACACCGACACGTTCCAGTATCCCGGACTATTTTGGGGCCATTTCCCCTGGCGAGTTTCTCCCAAGTTGCGGTGTTCAATTCCATTCCGTTTCATCCGGTTTTACCCACCAGAATCTCCTCTCTCGGAGATTCATCCCTAAGGTATCAATTATCTCGATAAGACGCTAGCCGGAACAAGAAACCCAGACAGCGCTCAGTGCTCGCATCCGCGCTCAGGTCCCTATCCACACCCCGTTGAAATAAACGGTTGAACCTACACACCCCTCCTTCTCCGACCGAGGAGAATCATTTCGCACTGCACTGCACTCTGTCTCTGTCTCCGCCACCCTCGTGCGATCTGACTACGTCCACGTCCAAGACTCCACGTCTGCATCGTTACCATCTTGTCCGCATACTGTACACTCGGCGGCTGGGGCCGAGTTGATTCGATACGCCACGCAGAGTGGATACATCAACGCAGTCACCTGCAAAGCACTGGCGACCGATCACTTAAAAGACAAGGATCCTGATCACGAATCCTAGACTAAAGATACAGAGATCATCTTTATTACTTCAGCTCGTGTAACCCCCTCCCCCGCAACCTGTATCATTTCTGACAGCCTGCGTGGGAGCTTTTTTGGTCGACGGCCGTAGGATTTCTCCACCGATATTTCTTTTGTGCCTTCTCGTTGCCTCACGCACTTCGCTGATCGGTCATTCCGGAGTGGTTGCGATTTCGGGACTTTTTTTATTCCCTGTTCCTCTTTTCTTTTTTTAATTTTCTAAATCTTTTTTTTTTCTCTCGTACTTTTTTTTTTCTACTGGAACTCAAAAATCCCCCGCTTACAACCGAATCGACGCAATATCCTCGCTTTCTGACGGCCGATGCTTGGTGACAGCAATTTTGCATCCATTCGGCCGTCATCCGACCTTTTGCATTCAGGTTACAATCCGAATATACCTCGCCATGGGTCATGTGATGCGACTGAAGTACCAGCCCAACATCGACTCATGAATAACGCTCCGTCAGATTTAAGCGACAGGCCCGCCGGATTTCGGGATGATGGCGGCGTGCCTTTAAATATGGATGTTTCGCATGCATCGAGCTCTTCCCATACCAATACGCAGTGGACTGGTATGGCGTCACAGGATGATCAGCGGTTGCGCGATGTGGGGGTTGCGGCGTTGGCGGCTGTGTCGCAATATCCGCACCCTGTCAACGGGGAGAGCGGGTCTTTCCTAGTATCTCAAGTTGTTGGTGCGGTCTCAGGGAATAGCAGACCTCGTTTCGAACACGCGGATCCAACGGTATTCGGCACTGAGGCGGAGAGCTCGGGAACAGATCAGCAGCGACAGCATTTGGGTGCCTTTGACACGGAAAGCAGTATGATATCAGAGTCAGAGTCGTCTTCAAGGTCCCCTGTTCACAATGGAGATGTGGATATGGAAAGCGTCGTACAGGAACTCATCGAGCGGACTGTTAGCTGGCATAATACCGCGACTATTGCCAGTGCTCATGATTACGGCGACCAGCAGAAGGATCTGGTAATGGATTATGAACCGACGTTCGAGGATTATTCATCGTCATCACCTTCTTCAGGACCTGATGATGATATCGAGGATTTGATCAAATTTTATCCAGGCGAAGAGAAACATCTACGCCAATACCATTCCTCGCACGTTGCTGAGGCTCCAGCACATGACGTGAATCTGGACGAGTTCTATACTCCAGTAGATTACGACCCATTTGATGCGAATGCGCAATCCGAGATGTCTACACAACATAGTGAGATGATGTCTCTTCCCGAGGAATCTCTTCCAATAGAGCCGCCAGTTCCAGTAGAGGACTACCCAATTGCGCAAACAGAACGTTTCATGCCGGATGAGGACTACCCAATTGCGCCAGCAGAACATTTCGTGCCGCCTCTTATTCACACAACCAGTAAGTTTGCCACTGAATTTACATGGTTCCTACCGCACGATCTAATGAAATAGCTTTTGAACGCAATTATACGATTGACGAGTTCATTCATCGCTGGATGGTACAGTCCTTGTTGCCTGCCGGGTTTCGTCCGGATGGCAGAATGCCACGACAATTCCGCCCAATATCTCAAATGATAGGCTGGGAACCACCTCTACATATTCATCGACCATCCAAATCGAAACGCGATACCTATGATCTGCAACAGATTCCATGGGCAGAAACACTAAAAGTGAAACGAGCGGACGCGCGCACACTCCGCGATGCTTGGTACACATCCTACCATAATATCAGCAATTCGCATATCAGTCATGCGGGACGATTGCCCTCCGACGAGGCATACTTTCGTGCCAAGTCGATGCATACCGAACATAAAGCTTCGATCGAACATTTCCAGCTTCGAAATTTGATGTCCGTTCCGGCGTACAACACTGTCCACTTCGCTAGTCGATCAAAAATCTACTCTTGGACCCCCGCCTACGACGATTTCCACCCACTGATTGATCTGAGTCAAGCGGATCTGGATGTGGGAATCCAACGCCCCGTAAAAATCTCTACTATGAAGACTCAACACGGCCTTACCGTTGCAGGCGGATTTTGTGGCGAGTATGGCCTACATTCCTCGAATGGAGAGGGTGCCGGTGCGCGTGGACTATTAACGCCTGACTTCAATGACGGCATCACAAACCACGTGGATATTATTCGCAATCGGACTGGCCGATCGCCGATCTGCGTGTTTGCATCGAATGATCGACACCTGCGGATCTTGGACACCGAGACCAACATTTTTCTTTCCGATCAGGCACTATCGCGACCAATCAATTGTACCGCAACATCTCCCGATAGTCGTCTCCGCGTGGTGATCGGCGATTCCCCAGATGCATGGATCATCGAAGCAGACACCGGCCGCCCGGTCCATCCTCTCCGCGGCCACCGTGATTTCGGATTCGCCTGTGCCTGGTCCCCAGACATGCGCCACATCGCCACAAGCAACCAAGACAAAACGGTAAATATCTGGGATGCCCGAACGTGGCGCGTCCTCGCAACGATCGACTCCGATGTCGCGGGTTACCGATCTCTCCGCTTCTCACCCATAGGTGGTGGTCCACGTACTTTACTTTGTTGTGAACCTGCAGACCGGATTTCAATAATCGACGCCCAACTGTACAAATCTCGACAGGTCCACGACTTCTTCGGCGAAGTTGGTGGCGCAGACTACTCGCCCGATGGCAGTGTTGTATGGGTCGCAAATACGGACCCCCACTTTGGCGGATTCATGCAGTACGATCGTCGCCAATGGGGAGCCGGGTACTCTGTGGCTGGTTTACCGAATGAGTGGCTGAGCGAAGCAGATCTAGAGGATGATGATCGGTGTGCGCTGAATGCCCGAGAGAGAAAATTACGATTTCTGCGCAATTTATCAGATCGCGAGCATGACAAATTCCTGCCATAGTTTGATTCTGCGTTAGTCTGTGTTCTTTTTTCCTTTCTCTCTTTTATTATTATCCCTTCCTATTTCTTGCCTATATTTCTGCCCCCCTCTACTCTTGTCCATCTCTTCGCCCTTTTCTTTTCTTCTGCATCTTATACCCTGGGTTTTTACGGTGTTGTTGGATGTCTGCACTATTTCCAAATAGATGATACCACATAGCGAATTCGACCTGTCACATACATCGGTCGTTTCATTTGTTGATCGATTTTTCTCGTAGATAGCTGTATCCACTTCTGCAGCCAGTAAGACTAGCGGTACGTAGCATCAACACCTGCACCTGCACCTGTACCAAATCACTTGCACTGAGCCTGCGCGCATGTAAATCGAGCATACAAATCCCCAGATACTGACTAGATCCTCATGGAAGCCCATAAAATAAATAAGTAGAACAGTATTATTTCTCCCCAAGCACGAAAAATCCTCTTCCGTACGACTTCAACTCAAAATCCAGTAGCTCAGCTCAACAAGCTACAAGGTTCACCAAAAAACCCAATCCAATAGATCTCCCAGATCGACTCCACAGCCCCACATCATAATAACCAAACAACCAAACAACCCCTCCCCCTCCATCTCACCTACTCTACCTTCCTCACCACCCAACTTCCCTCCCTTCTCTTATTCACATCCAAATATACATCCCCTTCATATCATATTTCATCCAACTCCCCAAAATGGCCTCCGGAAACTACTACGACCAAAACCAATCCTTCGATGGCCCCAACCGAGGCGACCGAGGTGAATACAACGACACCCGCTACAACGGTCCCCCCTCCTACAGCGGCGGCGACGACTTCTCCTCCGCAGCCTCCCATGCCCGCGAACACCATGACCAGGGCTCCTCTAACGGATCCTTCTTCGACAATGCCCTCGGCTTCCTAAACGAGCACAAGGACTCCCTATCCAACCACCAGAACTACGACATAGACGAGCAGCACGTACTGCAGTCTCACCAGAAGCTGTACGGAGGCGGTGATCCCAGCCAGGAGAGTCATGATGCTGGATCCGTTGGTTCGGGTGCTGCGCTACAGGCTATGAAGTCTTTCACTTCTGGTGGCTCTAGCGATGGGGGCTTTGATAAGAATAAGCTTGTTGGTATGGCTATGGCTCAGGCTTCGAAGCTGTGGGATGAGAAGCAGGGTGGTGGTGCTAGCATGGTGAGAAAATACCCCGACCCTTGAAGTCTTTTTACTTGGATTTGGATCTGTGTGTTAGATGGATGGATGGATGGATTTACTAATTGTTTCTTTTTTTTGTCTAGTCCGGCGACAAGCAGTCTGCTGTTAACAATGCTGCTGAGATGGCTATGAAGATGTACATGAAGAGCCAAGGTGGTGGCTCCGGTGGCTCCGGCGGTCTTGGTGGTCTTGCTGGCCTTGTCAGTGGAAACTCTAGTGGTCTGATGGGCTTGGCTAGTAAGTTCCTGTAAGGGTTCTTCTTGCTTCTGGCTTCTGGCTTTTCCTGGGTTTCATGTTGATATTGCTATTATGGGTCCTTGTGAACTGATTGAATGATTCTATTTGATATATTTCTACAATTTGAAGGGATGTACTTAGGGTTTTCCCTGCATTGACTGGATTTATACACTGAAACGTAAATGCAAGGGGACCATAGCTGCCACCATGAAAGAACCCACTAGCCCAATATTAATATTGAGCATCTAGAACACTATCCTCTGTACTGTAAGCTCTATATAGATGAAAAAAAAAACAAATGAAAAGATAATTGGAAAGACGAATCGAAACACAGATAGGCAGACGGAGTTTATACTGTCTTTGAGATACACTGATCGAGTTAAACATGCGCCTAATAATTCCCGGTGTATTGAACCTATACGTAGAGTATTAATAATAATCTAGAAGGATTCTCAGCAAACTGTGCTAATATCAAAGTTACTGACTACCTGGCTGGATTACTTCGTCACGAGTGGGGAGCGTGGGGAACCCCCGCAAAACGTTGTTGTTGGAGTATCTAGCCACTTCCATAGTCAACACCTTTTTTTGTCTGCAAGATTAAAATATTCCTCAAGGCAGAACCTCGGTAATATTTCCTATGCATACTAGATACAAATTTCGTGTCTCTCGGCAAATAACTTCTGCAAGGCGCCCGCAAAGCCATGCGATTGATGGAATTATCTCCACACGCCAATAATTCCAGATGCAATGACCTGACGAGTCCAAAATAAGGACAACTCCGGCGGGATGAGCTCAATTACAATTTACAGTAAATTTCACTTCAAACCAAGGTATATCATACCCAACATCTATAAAAGCCATGCTGTAGAATCTCAGTATAACCTACAAACAATATTAAAACAATTAAAAATAAAACCACCAACTCCTGTCCTGCATTGGAGCCCGGAGATCAACGTCCCAAAATGAAATTCACATACAGCCTCAGTCTAGCTTTGTTCTCAGCAACAGCGATTGCAACACCAGTCCAACACTCATCACCTTCCCCATCCCCTCTATCTGCGACTATCTTCACCCCACCATCAACATACAACATCCCCCGAACCCTCTACGCCCGCACAGCTGAGCTTCCAAACGGCGACCTCCTCTCAACATGGGAAAATTACTCTCCCGAACCACCACTCGTTTACTTCCCAATCTACCGTTCAAAAGATTACGGTAAAACCTGGTCCGCCTATTCAAACGTCACCGACCAGGTAAACGGCTTTGGGCTCCGCTACCAACCATTCCTATACTATCTCCCCGAACGCATAGGTTCCTTTCCAGCGGGAACGATCTTGCTAGCGGGAAATAGTATTCCAGAGGACCTCTCATCGACACAGATTGATCTATATGCTTCCTTTGATCAGGGATTGAAATGGGAGTTTGTGAGTCACATTGCTGCTGGTGGGGAGGCGGTGCCGGATAATGGATTGACGCCTGTTTGGGAGCCCTTCCTGATGGCTTAGTGAGTTTCTTCATTTGTTTTTCGTGACGCTGGCTAATGAGTTTAGTAATGGGAAATTGATCTGTTATTATTCTGATCAACGGGCCAATACGACAAATGGCCAGAAATTGGTTCATCAGGTCTCGCATGATCTTCGAAGCTGGGGTCCCGTTGTAGATGATGTGTAAGTTGACTCCCAATGAATATTTTTGGATACAACTAACTCCATCATAGTGTCTACCCTACATACACTGATCGACCGGGAATGACAACCGTCACGAAGGTAAGTAGTCTGGTTGATTTGGAACCCGAAAGAGCTATGGCTAATTATCTCAGTTACCCAATGGGAAATATATTCTTATGCACGAATACGGCTCTTTCTTCAACACGTCCGATTACTCGTTCCCAGTCTACTACCGCCTTGCAGAGAATCCGGAAGATTTCAACTCCGCAGAAGGAATTCAACTCATTGCCTCGGGTGGTACGGAGCCGCTCTCTGCACCGTATGTGACATGGACACCATATGGTGGTAAGCATGGAACCATTGTTGCAAGCGCAGAATCATCGAGTAGTCTATTCATCAATCAGGCTCTTGGAGAGGGCGAATGGACGGAGATTGAGTGTGCTGAAAGCGCGAGCTATTCACGCTCGGTGAGGGTGCTTGAGCAGGGTACTGGTAACTGGTTGCTTGTGTCCGGGGGTGGAGTACTTGGAGGCGACGACAATAGTGTCACTGTCACTGTGATGAATTTGAAGAGCTCATTGTAAATTATGGTATGGATCAAGTGGTCGTTAAGGGCCCAAACCCATTTTCAATTGATATCAGAAATGACCTGCCATTTGTTAATTCTAGTATACTTCAATGAAAGACTTAACATATGTATACCCATGAGGCAGTGAAATTGGATCAAGGAATGGCGGAGCATCACCAACTTGAAGGCTGTCCTTTGATGGTGTACTGCTCAAAGAGTTGGTATCTTCTTCAGTGTGACCATGGACATATGGTCTTTTTGGCTCAATCCAGCCAAGAAAAGGCTTAAGTTGGCCATGGCAAGCTGTCATGAAGCTTAAGCACATAACTAGGCCTTGTATCAATGTAACGAAACAGTAATTATATGTGGGATCTGTTCAGAGTTCCGGGTATCTGGGGTATCGTCGTCAACGGCTGCGCAATCACCTATAGTATTGCAGTCTTCTTGATCAGTTGTTGGCCATATGACAGATATAATGATATAACGAGATAAATTATTCTCCTGTCGCCTGTTTCGGAATGGTTTTTCTTGTCATAGTTTACTATTTCTTACATGCACGACACGTCTACAAAGGGCCTATTGTGGAGACAGACATCAATAACAACTGAAGACTATCAAGTAAGTAACTTCATTTGGTTACCAATCGTTCAACTCACTCGCTCTTTGGTTATCTGTATCCAAGCTGATTCTCCGAAGCTACTCTGCGAATTATATCGATATATTGTGCCTTGTATAGGCATCTGCGGATTTTTAATTTGCTTAATGTAGGTGATCGTGGTTACCAAATGATTATATCGGTATAATGATGCACGGTGAATGGTGGATTTGTTTGGTAAAGCTTGGGCCGTTTGGAAGATATGCCCGTGGATAGATAGTTTGTTCAAAGCATAGAGAAAGAAAGTCCCAGAGTTGGATCTGGAAGTTACATATCGAACATTTGCAACATCTATCCAAAATTGGTGTAGAATCAGCTGAAAATTACCATCTGCAATGTCTTTCAAAGGCCTAGGTGATCTACTTTGTGTTACAGTCTATGAAGGCGTTTCGGACTATAGATCTATCACGCGTTCCGGACTCTGTCCTGGCATCATCATCATAGTAATGCCGTGGTCTTAATAGGTAACAAGCCACTGGGCGCTCTAATGTGAGATTTTAGCGTCCTGAATATACCCCATGAACAACTGTCAATGCGGTCTGCACATGAAATGTCGAATTGACTCAATTGAAGAAAGTAATAACGAGAAATTGTCGGTTTTACTCTTGGTATACTATGAGAGACAACATGGAATTGCCCCAGGACAATATATGTTGATTGTCGAAACAACAGGTCATTATAAATGAATTTCTTACACGGTAGCCATTAGAAATATCCGCCTGGGGTCGGAAAGATTAATTCTTTTAAATTCAAGACTAACTTATTTGTAAGTCACTTAAAACTGGAAGTATGGTATTTTTTAGCCTTACTGTAAAGCTTTACTAGTATTTACTCATCGCCCGCTCGCCTGGCCCATAATAACGTGAGGGAGGCTTTTAGTACCCCTTCGTACCCGTGAACATAGCAATTGATATAACTTCGACTAGCACTATTTTCAAGGCGTAAGGCTAGCATATGGCAGCCCGCACTACCTAACGAATTCAACGATCTTGAAATATAACGTACGAGGCTTGCCCCCAGAGCTGAACGGTTGATCCGGATGTGGGGTTATCTAGCGGCCGTACGGTGGAAGCTATAAAAGCACCCCACCTTGCTTCATAAGTTCAAGTTGTCCACTCAGTCCATTAAATTCAGAACAGACTACAATACCTCCTCTTCAATACATACTTCACAATGGAAGTTCACGTTGTCTCTAAGCAGGACATCAGTCAGCATGCTAGTTTCTCTCTCCCCGCCAGTGCAACGCTAGGAGAACTAGGTCCCTCCTCTGTCCGCATTCGACCTCAGATTGTTAGTTTGGGGGCAAACAATCTATCTTATGCCATGCTAGGGACTGCATTAAAGTGGTAAGGTTCTTCTTATTCGAGCTAAAATTCACAGAATCTGACTTGAATGTGTTAGGTGGGACTTGTACCCCGTACAAGAGAACTATCCAGCACCATACAACGATAATTCCAAGTGGGGAATCGCCCCAGCTTGGGGTTTCTCAACTGTTGTAGAGAGCACAATTCCAGAAATTGCACCAGAAACTCTTCTGTACGGAATTTGGCCGACCACCGCAGTCCTCACGGACATGCAGCTCGAGAAGACCACGCCACAGGGACACTGGATTGAAACCAGTCCACATCGCCAAACGCTCATGAGCCTTTATAACCATTATGTAGAGTCTCCACGGTCTAACCCCGTTTGCTCTTTGAGCAGTCTGAGCAATTATCCATCTGCTGTATCGCCAGAAGAAGCACTGAGCCAATTAGCGTGGTCGTCAGTGTTCCGCACGTTATGGACATGCGGATATTATCTAAGTGAACATGTTTTCCAAGTTCACCCAGACATAAAAACACCCGTTCATCCTCTTGGAAATCAATTCCAACTCCCTTGGTCCGAGTCCGATGCTGACTTGTCTTCTGCTGTTGTCGTCAGCCTCGGTGGATCCACTAAGACCGCTCGTACCTTTGCTTACTTCCTTGAGCGGAAGGAGAAGACAGTGGCACCTCTCGGGTTTTTACAAGTGACTTCTGCATCTGTAGCTCTTTCGGAGGCTACTAAGGCGGCTAATCCCTCTTTTCCTTCGAAGGCGATTGAGTACGCAGATATTGAGTCGGACGAAACTGTCGAATGGCTCAGACAGCTCAATCCTTCTAAGATCATCGTCCTCGAAATTGGCGTCCGCGGAGATGGCCTCGATAGATTGCTCGACTCGATTAAACAGAATACGGCACTGCAGTTCGCGAATGTTGTCATCATAAAGATTGGTAGCCCAACGAAGGTAATAAATGATCCCTATTATTCTTGAGCAACTGAGGATGTTTTCATAATGATAATTTTATAGGCATTGTCTGCGGAAGAACTCATTGCTGCCGGTCAAGAGATTGAACAGCTCGGAAAAGTCCGATGTAATACCTCTGGTATGCAAGATACGGCCATTGAAGCCATGGGTGCTGAGACTTTCTTCAACTCCATGGATGTGAAATGGGAAAAGCTGTATCATGATCGTAAGCTGTGGGCTCCTGATCTTAAAATTCGATGGAGTCATGGAATCTCTGGCAGCGATGGGATTGAGTCTGGTTGGACTAAAATCTGTCACGGTGAAGTCCTTGCTAATGAGGCTTCGGTATACCAGCTGCAGGAGACACCTCCATACGCATGATTCACATAGTTTGCTTATGTGATAGGGTTCAGGATAGAACGCCGAGTTCAAACAAGTTATTCAATCAGAAAAAGAGTGTCATTTAGAATGTAGCGGAGCCATTACTGTGAAGCGGCTCAGAGTATCAACCATCAAACTCCTTCGTAACTAGAAACCAGTACACCAAATCAAAACAATTGACAAGAATAAATCATCACATCGTGAAATAAATAGTAGAGCGAAAGAAAAGATTCCTCATTGCCTCCCCATTGCTCGTAGTCGTTCCTGTATCATTTCCATCTCCTTATCAACATCCATACCGGCGACAGACTTCTGCTTGTCGCTATCCTTGAGCACCACTGAGCAATACTCCCCATCGCCATCAGGCGCTCCAACGGTGACCCAAACAAATTTAGTTCCTTGGCTTGTTGTTGGAGACCGCTCCTGGGTACCCTGCCAGAACATCTCCGGGGGAACAGAGTTGTCACCAACAGTACGCTTTGCGGTTGAACGACCACCAAGACGCCCATGTTTGATCCAGACTTTGAGAACATCTGCTATGAAGCTGATTTTCTGCAAGAAAGAGTTTGCGTCCAAGATCTCCCGAAGACGAGCTTCAGCAGAGTTAACAGATTCCCCATAGACAATGCTCAAGAAAGTCGTTGCTTCATCTGACGCAACGGCACGAGTGTCGAAGCCGGACGGGTGCATTCTCCCTTTAGCGGAAAAATAGCGGGCAGCAGAAGGGGAGAGGTGGTAGAAGTCTATCCACGGGGAAGAGCTTCGAGTGCGCCCGGGCGCGATGACAAGTTTAGTGTGATCAGGGAAGTTAAACTGAAAAGCTCCATCGCCAAATCCCCAAATTCCGACATTGCCTAGACGTTGGTAGAATTTGATAAACTGGCCACTGCTACGACTAGACACCTCGTCTGTCATTCCCTCGTCACCATGGCGACCCAATGATCCGATCATATACTTTCCGAACTGATCAACCAGCTTGACTCGCTTAACCTTCTCCATGTCTGCTTTTTCAGGCTCCGATTGGGCATTCAGACGCAATCTCATCACCTTCGATGTCTGAGGATCGAACAAAGATGGAGATACGAATCCGCGTCGAATACCACGGCAGCCCAACAGATCATCATCGCGGTTCTCGTAGAATTCAACGGCGCTGCCATTGCGAGGAATCAGACAGTCGGCTTCAGGATATGGAATGCCCTTCTCTTGGCCATTATCAAGACTACGGGCTTTTCGACGAATGTGTCTTTCACCATCTCGCACGATTACACTGGAGGCCGGCTGACCATTCTCACCCTTGAAGACACACCCCACGCTTCCATCGTCCAAAACGTAACCAATACCGTAGCGGTTGGTGTAGTCAACCCATTTTATAACATAAGCATGTGGTTGTCTGCGAGGACCACTCCGACGACGGGCAGGAGCATGGTTTAGAAGATTCGATAGCATGAGGCGCAGGTCATTGTTGACTTCACTTAGAGAAGTGCCCGGTAACAGTTCACAGAGATCCTCCTGGTGGAAAAGAGGACTCAATCCAAGACTTGAGCGAGCCCTGCCTGAGGAAGTTTCCTTACTGTTGGATCGACTGATTCCTTGAGAAGCTGTCAAGGGTTTTGGCTGCATGCGATGGGCAAATCCTTCTTCTGTGGGGCTGATGATCTTCGGTCGCTCTACTCTGTTGGGTGCAGTTTTGAGATCAGGTCGAGATACTGATCGCAAAGACGCCTGCCGACTAGCTGCGCGGCGATCATCTGGCCTCGGCGCCAGTTTCGGCTCAAGAGGGACGATTGATGGTCCTTGATTGGCTGCCTCAAGTCTACGAGACTGAGATCGAGTCTTTCCGATCGTGAGCCCGGATGGCATACTAGTCGACTTGGCTAGTTGGGGTCTCTCTACTTCACGCAGAGTCGGAGCCTGGGAAGCAGATGCAAGTCGTCGAGTTCTTATGGGGCGTTCTGCGAGCCCACCTGGAGCGGGAGCATCGTTGACTGGGAGGAGTACGGGCTCGGGGATTTTGGCATCTCGATGTGGCCGGGGAGGCTCTTGAGGCTCACTCATGGGCGGTAATTTACGTGCAGGGCTAGGGGGTGGTCTAGCCTGCTGTCGAAGTGTCGCCGCGTGGCTTTGAGGCTCGATTCGACGTTGATGAGCTGCTGCCAAGGCCGCGTTTGTTCTGGAGGAAGCCACCGTGTTGGGACGAATAGAGAGATTGCGTCGGGACATGGTACTGCTGTCGAGCGCAGAATCATCGGTCCGGGGCGCTTTTCGCGCCGCTTCCATAAGGCACCAGTCACCTTCAATATCATGAGGCCACTGATACAAAAAGTCTGTTGGTAAAGGGACTAGTGGACGAAGGCCCCTAGCATCCTCGGCCTCACACTCAGAGTAGGCAGATTTGGAGCAGTTTCGCCCGACGGACTTGCGAGCAGTTCCATCCGGTTTTCTACCAACGCCACATAGTGAAAAGAATGCGGCTTTGCAAGAATGGTAGCGTTGGCTAGGGTCATCTACCTGATAAACATATGCACGCAACTTCTCGTCCGAATCTAAACTATATCCGCCAACAACAACATCGCCACGTGGTGCTTGTTCTTTCAGCCAAAGAGGCTTATTGAAGCGACAGGCGGGATCCAGTTGGCGAGGAATGCAACCATCATACATGTTGAAAAATGGGTGCTCCACAATATCATCGGGATCCGGACGTTCTTCATCGACAAGATTTAAACATGCGCTGACCAGGTCTTTGGCCTCTTCGGGAATATGATTGTTGTTCTCAGAGTCCTTGGGCCATACGTAATGTAAGTTCCGCACTTTTTTGTAAATTTCTTCCTGTGTTTTTGACTGAAATGGAGGGTAACCAGTCAACATGGCAAAGCAAATAACACCAAGCGACCATATATCGACCTTCTGTGTATGGCCACCCTTGCTCTTATCCAAAACCTCAGGCGCAATGTAGTTTGGCGTTCCGCAAAGTGTGTTTCGCCTTTTCGCATCCTTGTCCGATAAAATCATGGCAGCCAGGCCAAAATCTCCAACTTTGATGTTCATGTTGTGGTCGAGAAACAAGTTACCCATTTTCAAATCGCGATGGGCCACAAATCGCTTGTGTAGATACTTTACTGCAGCGCAAAGTTGAATCATAAATCGTCTAACCTCCGGCAATGAGAGATACCGTCTCTTTCGAACCATGTCCATTACCGATCCGTTCGGGCATAACTCCAGCACCACGTAGGTGCTTTGTTCGAATGCAAAAGCGCGGTAAAATTGAACGATATAAGGATGGCGCATCTTCGAATGAATTTGTAACTCTGTTCGGAACTGTCACATATACGTTAACGGAAACCATTCCCCGCCGGCCACATTAGAAGGTTATCTCTACCTTTTCTTCCATTTTCTTTTGAGGCATCTGAGACTTCACGACTTTCATGGCATACACGCGACCATTGCGGGCGAGCGTTCCTTCGTAGCAGACTGCGAATCCTCCTTTTCCCAGAAACTGGCCTATTGAATATCTCTCCCCGCCCTCTTCTGGCTCCGGAACTAAGGGTGGTGGTGGGTCTGCATGGTTTTTAGAGGAGGAAGCCTTCTGACCAGCAGCGGCAGCATTCTTATCGGCGATTTTTCGATCCATTATAGGCTTGGGCTTGATCATCTGGTTTGTCGATCGTGGCGAGAGAGCCTCCATTGCGAATATGTATGGGTACGGTGTTCTTCAGTCGATTGCGCCGCAGGTGTCAATATTATGATTGTTAGTCGCAATGACTTTTGGACTGCAAGAGAATACTTCTGAAACAAAAAGCATGCGTAAAGGTCATCAGAATATCGAATATTAGAATTTATGGCGAACGAGGGTATCAGGTTGTAGCAAGATTGGTATCCCTGCAGCAATCCGAAGGTCAGCATCGAGAGTGTTTAATTAGCTCCACCCGGTCGGCAAACCGAGTGAATTGGGGGAACCGGGGGAACCGGGGGGAGAGTAAGTGGTTGAGGGATCATACCAGAATTCAAAGCGCTAAAGAAGAAAAAACTGTACAAAGCTTCCACAAAACAGCAGAGCAGAACCCAACCGCGCGTTTGAAGGAAAAAGCTTGAAGCCAAAGTGAAGAAGTTGGGCCATAATAGTTTTCCCGATTAGGAAACCGATAAACAGTACGGTTGATGAGGTAATCGTCACGTGTCACCATCTCAACAGAGCCATCCCCGCTGGTTGTCAGGGCTCTTCAGATAGATTATGTGGATGGTAGTAACATACTTTTGGTCATATTTGTGATTGTTTTAGTATTTACATTTATTAAAGTTTGAAGACCACTTTCCATCCCATTTAATGGACTGCATTTTCATCAATGGCCAGGTGTTGAGTTCATATTTTCTTCCTGGCTGGCAGCCTGAGACCGTTACTAGTATATATCAGTTCCCGCAGTGGGTCTGTGAACCATTTCAAACCATGACTCGTAATTGCTACAAATTAAAAATGTTGGGTTATGGAGATATCTACACTATTGAGAACTTGAAATCCATGCTCAGGCCCCTGCGTAAACAGATTGTTTGAGGGCCCATAGGTACCTATTAGCTGCACGCATTCTGTTCTTGGATGCGCTTAAAGTATGTACATACTCCAAAATCAGTACTGGAGACACGCATGGGCACATCAATCTCTTTTTGACATTACTTTACACTTAAAAATAGGAGTTCCCTTCTTAATTTCCTGTTGCTAATTTCTGCTTTCCTACATCCTGATCTATATATATATATCCACAAAATGCCTTGTCCCGAGTTATCATTGGCCTTCAATGAAATGTTGGTGCCACATGTGACTAATCATACACTAACCCGTTTAAGCCACACCAGGGCAGTGGGGCTAAGTACCTGAACATCGTCACGCCGTGAGTCAAGCTGTCGAAGCCAGGCAGCTTCATCTTAATCATACTTGTACAATATGTCGCTCACCCTCAAACTATCCTCCTTGGCAATACGAACGCTATCCAAACCCATCGCCGTATGTTCCCTCTGAATGACCCAAAAAAACCCGAATTGGTGTCTACAACAGGCTGACATCTGCCCAGAATCAAATCAAAGCACAAGCTCGCGAACATGATCGCTTCCGCCACGTTTGCGTATCAATGGCACAGGCTCTCCATCGATTCGATATGCGCCTGCGATTAGGCTCTATCCGCGACAATACCGCCTCCCAACGTCAGGCCGCCGCTGAAGCTGAAGCAAAAAAGCACATCCCCTCATCCCCGACAGCCAAGACCGAGACCGAGTCAAAAGCAGAAGAACATGCACAGGCCAAAGCCAAAGAGGCGGCGGAAGAAGCTGCCAAACCCCATAAATACCGAATTCGTCCGTTGACCGAGTCTAAGGCTATTGAATCCGGCGCAAATTTCATTAGTGAGACCTTTCTTTTCATGGTCGCTGGTGGCTTGATTGTGTTTGAGTCCTGGCGATCACGTCGGAAGGAGAGCACTCGTCGGGAAGGTGTTGAGGATCGCTTGATTGAGTTGGAGCAATCAGAGAAGACGGTGCGGGAGGCCTTGGTTGCCTTAGAGAAGGAACTGCTGGCTCTCCAAGCTAAGAATGGAGAAAAGCCTAAAGCGACGCATCGGATTCTTCCGAAGGCTGTGTGGGGAGAGGAGTCGGAGGTGAAGGAACCAGAGGCTCCGGAGACTTGGTGGTCGACGGTCACATCGTACTTCTCCCTTAGCCAGGGGACACCCAAGACCTCTGAATCGACTGCTCAGCCGACATCCACATCGCAAGAGCCCAGGCCTGCCTCCATTCCAGCTACCGAGCAGCCCGCTGCAACTGGGCAAAAGCAGATGCCTGAGTCCAAGGCTTCGCCATAGATCTATGCTTTTACACCTCCTTTGCATATAGAACGTTTGACATTGTTGTTTCAGCCTGGATACCTGTCGATATGACCTTTGAATCATTTGTTGTCGGAGTGCGGCTTGAGATTTCGCTGTGTTGGATTCATATACCCTCCTCTCTTTCTACCTCTACTCATTTTTATAGAACTGTATACATATATTATTCCAATCATCACCTTGCTGATAGACATTAAATGATGGCTATACCCTGCGTGTAAGTGAGATATCATGACTTTATTCTGTCAAGAATCATTTCTAGGTTACATGAAGTACACACAGAATGCCTATCATGAAAATAAGATTTATTAAGTCGATGAAGATAGAGTCTTAGCTTTTCCATTTGAAACCCCTCTATGGCTTCTAAGACATAGTGCGAGTCCGTTATCGGACCAAACCGAAGACGATCTAGCAGCAAGCCAGGCGCCAACTATGATGAAGGAGGCGGGTTGAGAGGCAAGAGAAAACTCTGCTACCTTGCATAAGAGCAAGCAAATCTTGAGCCTTGACAAGCCTTGGGCGCTTACGAACCCGAACGGGCGCATTGGGTATGCCTAATGACGTCGGTGCTTCTATTTATGACCCGCACGAGCCACACCAGTTGACCTCATGGGGAAGGCCCATCTGTATACAAAGTGTACACATGGAAGATGTATCCATAGAAGTGTATTCCGCGTACTTGAAAAGAAAATAAAAAAGAATATGCATAACCAATCACACAATACTAAAATGACTATAAAATTAATCATCACTCATTAACCAATAAAAATTCTCCACTGTAAATATTTGGCCCCCTGAGGCAGCAGTTGAACCAGACCCTTTTAATCATGTGTGGCGCAGCTTGTTTGATTGGGTTTGTCTGTTGTACGTAAGTCCGCCCTTCTCCCTTGAGGTCCATGAGAACACTCAACGGTTTTCCTTGTGAAGCATACTTTCGTTTTTGCTCTTTTTCTTTCCTGACTCTCCAATTGTCACCTGGGCGCAACATTTCCCAGCTTGACAAATTATGGTAAGCTCAATTCGAGAGGCACCTTTCCCCCCTCTCTCCCAACTCCCCTCCCGGTTGACACACCGCAGTCGGTCCCCGGTACTGACCCCGCGGTTGCGCTTTCTTAGGGTCACTCACGACGCCCACAAGGCGGCGAAAAGAAGAGTCGCTTCGGTCGCAATAAAGGAGCGGCTGACATCGGCGACGGTCGTTCCTCTGGAAAGCCGCAAGTTAAGAAGGCCACCTTTGAGCCCACCAAGAAGAAGGAGATCGGCGTGTCAGACTTGACACTTCTCAGTAAGATCTCCAACGAGGCGATCAACGATAACTTGAAACTACGATTCGAACATGGCGAAATTTATGTAAGAGAATTGCGATCATAGGTGGCAACTGCTTGCCGCGCGCAGAGCACGAGGCTAATAGCTGTTGTTGAACAGACGTACATCGGCCATGTGTTGGTCTCAGTCAATCCGTTCCAAGATCGTAAGTGATTGATTGAGACGATTCGATCAAGCAAACTCGAGAAAACAGCATACTGACAACCCCGACCCCTTCCAGTGGGTATTTACACCGACAACGTACTCGATTCATACCGCGGCAAGAACCGTCTCGAAGTCCCCCCTCACGTCTTCGGAGTCGCGGAATCCGCATATTACAACATGAAATCTTATAAAGACAACCAGTGTGTTATTATTTCAGGAGAGTCTGGCGCCGGAAAGACCGAAGCCGCCAAGCGGATCATGCAGTATATTGCTAGTGTGTCTGGAGGGAGTAATTCATCGATTCAGCAGACCAAGGACATGGTGTTAGCTACCAACCCTCTGCTGGAGTCGTTTGGTAATGCGAAAACATTGCGCAACAACAACTCGTCTCGATTCGGTAAATACCTCGAACTCGAGTTTAACGTGAACGGCGAACCGGTCGGAGCCAACATTACAAACTACCTGCTGGAGAAAACACGAGTCGTCGGCCAGATTGCCAACGAGCGAAATTTCCATATATTCTATCAGTTCACCAAGGGCGCACCACAAAAGTACCGAGACAACTTCGGTGTGCAGCAGCCGCAGTCTTACCTCTACACGAGCCGATCGAAATGTTTCGATGTCCCGGGAATCGACGACGTGGCTGAATTCAAGGATACATTGGACGCGATGCAGAGAATTGGTATGAGTGAGGCAGAGCAGGACAATGTTTTCCGCATGTTGGCTGCTATTCTCTGGATTGGTAATGTTCAATTCGTTGAGGATGACTCTGGGAATGCATCTATTTCAGATCAATCAGTGGTAGACTTTGTTGCGTATCTGATGGAAGTTGATGGGGCGCAAGTCAACAAGGCTTTGACAATTCGCCTGATGGAGACCGCCCGTGGAGGCCGTAGAGGCTCCGTCTATGAAGTTCCGCTGAATACTACACAGGCGGTGGCTGTTCGGGACGCATTGGCTAAGGCGATTTACTTCAACCTTTTTGATTGGATTGTGGAACGTGTAAACCAATCCTTGACTGCTCGCGAGGCTATCTCTAACTCCATTGGTATTCTGGATATTTATGGATTTGAAATTTTCGAGAAGAATTCTTTCGAGCAGCTCTGCATTAACTACGTGAACGAAAAGCTGCAGCAGATCTTCATTCAGCTGACCTTGAAGGCCGAGCAGGATGAGTATGCCCGCGAGCAGATCCAGTGGACCCCCATCAAGTACTTTGACAACAAGGTGGTGTGCTCATTGATTGAGGATAAGCGTCCTCCTGGTGTTTTTGCTGCCTTGAACGATGCCTGTGCCACAGCGCACGCCGATTCTGGAGCGGCCGACAACACATTTGTTGGTCGTCTCAACTTCCTCGCTCAGAACCCCAACTTCGAAGGACGCCAAGGCCAGTTCATAATTAAGCACTACGCTGGTGATGTGAGCTACGCCATCGAGGGTATGACCGATAAGAACAAGGATCAGTTGCTGAAGGACCTCCTGAATCTGGCTGGATCCAGTAGCAATCAGTTTGTCCACACTATTTTCCCCAACCAGGTGAACCAGGATGATAAGCGTCGCCCACCCACCGCAGGCGACAAGATCAAGGCATCTGCCAATGACCTAGTTGCCACATTGATGAAGGCACAGCCCTCCTATATTCGAACCATTAAGCCTAACGACAACAAGGCTCCTAAGGAATACAACGTTGGAAATGTGTTGCACCAGATTAAATACCTTGGTCTGCAAGAGAACGTGCGTATTCGCCGCGCTGGTTTTGCTTACCGTCAAACTTTTGACAAGTTTGTTGAGCGGTTCTACCTCCTGTCTCCCAAAACCTCGTATGCTGGCGATTACACATGGACGGGGGATGCGGAATCAGGTGCCAAGCAAATCTTGAGGGATACCAGTATCCCCGCAGAGGAATATCAAATGGGTATTTCTAAGGTTTTTGTTAAGACTCCCGAGACCCTTTTCGCTCTAGAGGCCATGCGCGACCGCTACTGGCACAACATGGCTATCCGTATCCAACGCGCTTGGAGGAACTATCTTCGTTATCGTATTGAGTGTGCTATTCGCATTCAACGATTCTGGCGTCGCATGACAGGAGGCTTGGAGTTCATCAAGGTGCGTGACCAGGGACATCAGATCCTTCAAGGCCGCAAAGAGCGCCGAAGAATGAGTCTTTTAGGTTCACGTCGCTTCCTTGGTGACTACCTCGGGGTGGGCAATAATGGTGGTCCAGGCGAGATGATCCGCAATGGTGCCAACATCAACAGCTCCGAAGAGGTTCTGTTCTCCTGCCGTGGCGAGGTCCTTATATCCAAGTTCGGTCGATCAAGCAAGCCGACACCTCGGATCCTCGTGTTATCCAACCGTCATGTGTATATTGTCGCCCAAGGTATTGTGAACAACCAACTCGTTATTTCCTCCGAGCGCACCGTTCCAATTGGGGCTATCAAAGCTGTTAGCACTTCCAACCTGAAGGACGACTGGTTTTCCTTGGTGATCGGAGCTCAAGAACCAGACCCATTGTTGAACTGCGTTTTCAAGACCGAATTCTTTACTCACCTGCGTACCGCTTTGCGTGGGTCATTGAACCTCAAGGTTGGAGAGAGCATTGAGTACAACAAGAAACCCGGAAAATTGGCTTTTGTTAAGACCGTTAAGGATCCCGGCTCTAGCAATGTTGACAGCTACAAGAGTAGTACCATTCACACCACTGGGGGTGAACCTGCCTCTTCCGTCTCAAAGCCAACTCCTCGACCAAAACAAATTGCTGCTAGACCAGTAACCAAGGGCAAGCTATTGCGCCCGGGTGGCCCAGGTGGTGGCCCATCGAAGCTTTCCTCAGCTGCTCGCAGCCGACCTACACCTGCTGCACAGCCCCTACCTCAAGCGATACCTAAGCCCGCTCCAGTCCCTCAGCCGGCTGTGCAGTCACGGATTGTTCCTCAGCCTGTTGCTGCTACCCAAGTTTCACACTCACACACTTCTTCTACGAGCTCTGTAAGAGCTCCGCCTCCACCTCCACCACCTGGACCCCCGGCCGCGAAGAAGTCTACACCTACCGCCAAGGTCTTATACGACTTCAACAGTGACCGGGCAAATGAGCTGTCTATCAAGACTGGCGAGATCGTGCAGATTGTGTCGAAGGAAGGCAATGGTATGTATTTGAAACTTGTTCTTCTTTTCTTGAGTTACAGAAACTGACAATTCTATAGGATGGTGGCTGTGTATGAACACCACTACCTCTTCCCAGGGCTGGACCCCCGAAGCTTACCTTGAGGAGCAAGTGGCTGCAACTCCTAAACCTGCACCTCCTCCACCTCCCCCTGCCGCACGAGCAACTCCTAGCCCTATCCCCAACGGAGGTGGCGCAGCCGCCGTCGCAGCCGCGAAGACAAAGCCTGCTCCACCGGCACCCCCAGCCAAGCGACCTAACATGGCTGGTCGGAAACCCGCTCCCCCACCAGCCCCTCGTGACAGCACCGCAAGCATGGCTTCCGGCGATTCATCTGGGGCCAGCGGTCGCGGTACACCGAACAGCACATCCAATGCTAGCTTGGCGGGCGGCCTGGCAGAGGCTCTGCGTGCTCGCCAAAGTGCTATGCAGGGGAAGCACGATGATGATGACGACTGGTAGATCTTTTGAAGCAACATTAGTCTAATCGGGTCGCACTGTCCCTTTTTATTGCGCTTAGCGTTGGGATCCCCCCTTTTGTTTTTATTATCTTCTGTCCGATTGATTACATTTTTTCCTCCTCTTGTTGAAAAGAACCCGTCGCATATGCATTCATTCAGGTTTCGGTATGATGGACAGGTCATTCTACTGTGTGTTGAGCATGGGTTGGCGGGGTTTATCTTTTCTTTGTCTATTTTCTTCTCTATCCTTGTTATCCTTGTTCTGACCATTCCTCAAACTATGGTTATCTGGTAGTCCCCAATGTAGAAAGTTTTGAAGTTCAATACATACCATACAGTCCATGCAAGATTATCCAATCAAATTCTATTTTAAAAGTCAAGTTTTTGAACATATGCACTCAATGAGATTACAACCACTCGCAAGCCTGAGGCTAATCAGTTAGCCACTTGCGAGCGACCAATGCAAGTAACCCTTATTAATTAAAATTAATTTACAAAAAAACTTAATTTTAAATGTGAAGAAAAGAACACGCAAACATGCATCTCTATTTGTTTGATATAATCGACCAAACCCCACTACAGACCGGGGGGTAGTATGTAATACTTCTCCACCTCCCCGACATCAACCCATGCAGCCCCTCGGATTTCTGTCCTCCGACCTACATCTCTTAATTCTGCAGAACCGGGGAGAAAATGCTTATTTGACGGTTAATGCTGCACTTTATTTTAATTATATCACATGTCCTATTTTCTCCGATCATATGATTTCCTCTGATCAGCCTTCAATCCCCCGTGGATGATCTGACTATAAAAGCATCCGCCTCAACGACATACCATTATAACACTCTCAATTCTTGCAAGATGCAAAATCTATCATGCCTGCTATATGGCCCCGAGGACGCTCGCTTCGAAGATTGTCCACTCCCTATTATCGAAGACCCTAAGGATGTGATAGTCCGTATCGCGTACGTGGGTGTCAGTGAAAGCGACGTAAGTACGCCCCACCTGTCATCTGTCATCCCAACATTGATCTCATGCACGACATATCCCCTCTCCCAAGACCCCAAGATTTCAAAAAAAGCAAAATAAAGCGCCAAAAAAGATGACGATATAAAATTATTGTCGAAAAAGAACTAGCTAAATTATTTTCTAGCTTCATTTCTGGCTATATGGTGGTGTCAAAAAGTTCGTTTCAGAAGAATACCCACTAGTAATGGGCCATGAAGCCTCTGGCATTGTTCATGCTGTTGGACCAGGCGTATTAAACCTCCAACCAGGAGATCCGGTTGCTATCGAACCAGGCGTCCCATGTCGACTATGCAGCAGATGCAAATCTGGAAAATACAATCTCTGTCCCGATATGCAATTCGCAGCTTCACCACCCTTCCACGGGACTTTAACAAAATACTTCAAAATACCCGCAGACAACTGTTATAAGATCCCGAATAGCGTTTCTGAATCCTTCGGTCTCGCCGAAGCAGCTCTAATCGAGCCTTTAGCTGTTGCTATTCATTCTATTCGCCAGGTAGGCGTTCAGCCCGGCGATAAGGTTGTTGTTTTCGGTGCTGGAACGGTTGGATTACTTTCTGCTGCTGTTGCGAGGGAATTTGGCGCTTCGACTATCATATCTGTTGATGTTAGTCGGGAGAATTTGGATTATGCAAATTCGTATATTCCGAACGGGAGATTGTCGTTTACGCCGGCTATTCTGAATCATACGCTTTCGTCTGAAGAGAATGCGATGTGCTTGCGTGGGAAGCATCGTAGTTCGCAATTCCAAGTTACTGAGTCTGATGTACCGGGGTTTGATGTTGCGGTTGAGACTACGGGGGCGGAGTCTTGTATTCAGATGGCTATTCATGCGCTTAGGGTTGGGGGGTCTTTTGTGCAGACTGGGCTTGGGCAGAGGGATGTGAATTTTCCGATTTCTACTGTTGTAGAGAATGAGATTAATGTTAGGGGTTGTTTTAGGTATGGGGCGGGGGATTTCAAGATGGCGCTTGAGTTGGCTTTTACGGGGAAGATTGAGTTAAAGCCGCTTATTACTCAGGTCTTTGAATTTGAGGATGCTGTTGAGGCGTGGGAGAATATGAGAATGGGGAATGGAATTAAGACGTTGATTCGTGGTGTTGGATATACGGATGTTTCTGAGTCGGAGAGGAGCGGAGAGTCTAGATATGGACCAGAGTGTCTTTGAGTGGAGTAAGATTTTTCTTCCGTTCAAATTAGGTATTAAATGTTAGATTCGATCGTCATCAGTCATAACCGACCCTTTCCATGTACAATGGCTATCAATTTACCAAGCCAAAGGTGTGTTCTGGGGTTTTTCCTACGCATTAGCCTCAATTTCTTTCTCAGCAGTAGCCTCGACATCCCTTTCGCTTTCACTATCGTCTTTCTGACCATTTCCATCCCGAAGACCCTGCGCGGTCGATTGGTCTTGATTCAAATCATAAGCTTCAGTCAACAGACTGAACAACAAGGCGACACCTGAAATCGCACAGCAAACAGCCCATACAATCCGTAGGCTGTCAGTATATGCCTCCTTAAGATTTGACTTATCCACACCGTCGGCCATCTGCTTGATGATTTGAACCAAGCCTGCTGAATCCTGGCTGTAAGCACTGGCTAACGGTGCAAGTGCAGGATACTTCAAGAGGTTCGAGTACATGCGGTTCTGGAAGACGACACCACCAATTGCAACGCCGATGGCCTGTCCCAACGCACGGAAAAAGCTAAACATAGCGACAGCAATGGAAAGGTTGTCTGGATCTGCGGAGGCCTGTACTGCGTATCCAAGAGATGGGAACAGAATGCCTAGACCCAGACCAGGAACGACATTCAAAAGAATCCATCCGTAGGTACTGGTTTGCACTTTAATAAGGCACATGATACCAAGTCCAATTGTGGAAACAGTCCATCCAAGCCAGATAGCCCAGCGATAATGACCGGTGATTGTAATCAGGATACCGACGACCATTGCGCTAGGCGCGACGGTGAAAGTTTCAGGGAAAATCGCCACACCAGTGAGAATGGGACTGAACCCTTTCACCGCCTCATAGTACAAAGGTAGGTAGTACAATGTACACCAGAGGATAAGGCCTTGAAGTGTACTTCCAATAAAAGAGACAGTTGCTGTGCGGTTCAGGAAAATAGCAGGTGGGATAATTGGGTCCGTGGCGAAGCGGTACTCGTAGAATGCGAAGAATAATAATCCCACCGCGCCAATGACGAGAGGAACGAGAGTATGCCATGAGTCCCAAGCGTAAGATATTCCACCCCAAGTCATGGGAATCAAAAATGAAGAAAGACTCCCGACAAAAAGAATCGTTCCAATGTAGTCGATTTGCCGGATTTTCTCGAGTAGAGAGCCCGGGAGAACCTTCAGATTCAGGAAGGCCACAACGAACACGGTCCCAATACCGATGAAGGGGAAATTAATGTAAAAGATCCAGCGCTAAGATAAAAGAAAAGTGTATAAGTTAGCCAAGACTGTGCATATCGCTTCGACACAGATTGTTATTCGTTACCCAAGTGACGCTTTGCGCGAACCCTCCTCCTAGAATAGGCCCTGTAACCGACCCAAGACTCCACATGGCACTCATTATACCAAAGTATTTGCCTCTGTAGCGTAACGGAACCAAATCCGTGATCACAATTTCGGTCAATGCCAGGACACCGCCGCCGCCGACACCTTGGATAGATCTCCCTACCAGCATGTAGGTGAAATCCTTAGCGATGGCGGCGATGATAGCACCTATACAGAAGAACAAAATACTGATAAGAATCATTGGTCGACGGCCGAAGATGTTAGACAGTGACGCGAAACTGGGTTGGAATACTATAGCTGTTATTAGCAATGTATTTGGAACACAGGCAGACTTAAGTGTCTCTTCATTACCAGTTGAACATAGCAAGAATGAAGTTCCGCTCCAAAATGCCTCAATGGCCGTTCCATTCAAGTCTTTCGAGATTTTCTGTGCGCACATATGAGTATCGATCCATTACCATATAGGGGAGGTGGGAAACTTACCGGAAGGGCGACAGAAAGAGATGTGCCATCTAATGCAGCCATCAAGGTGAGGATGGACAGAGTGAAAAACACCAGCTGACCTCGTAGGCCGATGGAGAACCTTTCGTCCGTAGTCTTTTTTGGTGGACTGTCGTCAGATGACATAGTGGAGGCTGGTATGTTGTTGTTGCCAGATACGGGCTTCTCTGACGCCAAAGCCAAAGTGTTGGTTGCCATAGTGTGTAAGGCAAGAGAGGAGTTGGTAAGAGAAAGGAAAGAGCTGGAGGGCTTAGGAAGAGAAGAGGGAAGAGAGGAAGGAAGGAAAAGAGACCAAAGGTGAGAGAAGAGGTCTGTCACTCAGAAGAGGATCGGTTGACGCAATTTCAGCGCACTCTCAATGTTTAGTAGGTTGTTTAGTAGATCTTATTGTTCGTAGGTGCAAACGGATATCAAAACAAAAGCGTCAATGCAGACTCCAGGGCTATATAGATACAATGGACGGAGTTAAGCTGAAAACCTATTCCCATTGAGTGGAGCCTGATATTCTTTATGACTACAAGAGCGAGAAAGTCGGAGAGAATCCTTTCCATTATACCATCTACCAGGATAAGCCGAACACGCCCTAATCAGATTACCTCCTTCTCCGACAAGAGATCGTGGTGAGAACAAGTCAAACAAGTCATTATGATTAGTGGATGCCAAGACTCGGCCTAATTAACCGCCGATCGGCCATCGGTACAATCTCCCTTGCGTCTCACGCCCCGCGGGGTCCGCGGCTCAATCCGCGGGGGCTATTTGGGATTCAATTAGGCCGATTTGATTTTAGCCTAGCGTTTCTGTTTGAGGATTTTTGACCATTGGATTATGATCGGGATCCTTGCTGTGAATCTTCCCGATTTCCGCCCTAGAGCTCCCAGTGATGGATGGGCGATTGTGTCATAGCTGTTTGGTGGATTTGCTTACTCTGTAGTGGGGGCGCAGTCGCTCTGGGCCATAATACGAATGTAAAAGAGGTTATTCCCTGCGACGATATCGTGTCGACGGGTCATTGCAATCTCTTCGGATTCCTATTTGTATTGAAAAGCTTAACCAACGCTACTGGGGTCTTCTCGAAACTAACAGGGTTCTCATATGCAATAGTCGGGGGACTTGAGAATCAGCGAAAATATTTATATAGAAGGCCACACCGCACTTTTTTAAATGAAAGAAACTACCCCCGCAAGGCCGGTGGCCAATGCAGGTATCGAGACTAATCGTCAGTATCCCGTTACGTCAAACTGATCGAAAAAATGGAAACCACCATCGGAGGGGGCTTGCCCGCCTTCAATTTGAGACAGAAGACATCCCAGGACTTATTTTTGTAGTCGATGCCACTCGCTCTGAAGAATTTCCGGCAATTCGCCTACAAGACTTGGACAGGAAGGCTTCCAACCTAGAAGCTCGCGCGCACGCTGAGCCCGACCACGAGAATTCAATCCCCAGCTCACAGCCTCAAAGCCAGCATATTTCTTCGCTGCCTCCAAGTCAATTGGCTCAGCTTTAGCTTCGGGGAGGTACCCCAGTGTTGTGGCTGCCTCAGCCGTCGATCTAGACAGCTCCCCCCAGATATGCTCTCCATTCTCAGTAAGATAGTAAGCCCGTGCACCCCAGAGCCCATCATCAGTCCGGCCTGCAATCGCCGAATCCACAAGCAACGCATAGACATCACTGAGATCATAAACATGAACATGGTTCCAGATTGACTGGCCCGAACCAATAATAGGAGCCTTTTTCACCTGCAGCGTCATCTTCGCCAGCTCATAAACCTGCCGACCGCGTTGCGAACAGGGTCCACGGCCTCGACCTAAAAAAAAAAGCAAAACAATGAATAAATAAGTCGCTGTTTCAAACATCTCATGGATTGTGTCAGGGATTACCGTAGATAGTCGGTGGGCAAACCAGCGCGGTTTTAAGCACATCCGCATATTTCGCTCCAGCCTCTAGCACAAGTTGGTCCACATTACGATGGAATGCATGATCAGGAAGTGTGAGCAGCTCATCTACCCCTTCCCAATCATCGTAGACTTTGTCGCTCTTGTTTCCGTATACCCCGCTGTCGCTGTCTGCGAATGTCAGAATACCCGTGCCGCCGGTATGTAGCCAATATCCGGGGTTCTCTTTTGTGTGCCCCGCCACTATGCCCTTGATGATTGCCTTCGCAGCGCCCACATGGTCTGAGGCATCTGCAGCGTCTGGAATTTGAATGCGGGTTAGTCTGATTTGGGACTTGTTGGTATCGCTTATACTCACGTAGGACGATGTCTGCTGCGGCACTCTCTTTTTCTAGCAGGGCGGAATCATCGAGATCGCCTAGTACAATGCGGATGTTCGGATATGCTGCTTTGACTTGGTCTGCCTTTTCTGTGCTGCGGACTAACGCGGAGTAAGAGAAGTCTGGATGCTGCGCATATAACGTGGCTAAGGCGTCGCCGGCGATGTAGCCGGTCACTCCGGTGCTTTGACAAGATTAGAAGGCTTTTCTCTCTTCTTTCGAGGCTCTGTCTATGCACTAAAAAAATAACACTTACATGAATATCTTGGTCATTGTGTGTTGTGTCGGATTATAATCTGGTCGGCTGTGAGGTAAGTGGGTGATGAGCCGTGACGTCAGGACTCAAGATTGTGAGACTTTTCAAGACTGGTTGGTATATAGTTTGCCCAAAAAACTTGAATGCAACTAGTGATCCTTCAAACAGGAAGTTAACCTGTTCAATTCTAATACCCTCGAGTTGAATTGTTGTGTGTCGAATTCTTGACATCGATCAATTTGCACAATGTTGACCCCTCATTCATTTGTAATCACTGTGGGGGTTGACGTCGGGGAGAAGCATGAACAGATCAATGAAAGGGTTGCTTCTTTGAACTTGAAGCGGAGCCTATGCCCTTCTCGTCAATCAATGCATGAGAATATATTGAAAATAGAGCCTCAACCTGACTCGGCGATAAGTGGCTGCTCTTATTGCCATGGATATTTTGGGGTCGATGTCTCAAGCATTGTATACGTCGAAACCACGTATCTCGCGGATGGCGGATTTCCAAGGTTTTATAGACAAACGTTTCAATTAAATAAGGCAAGTAAATAAGCACCAAACTATTGTACACTGGGGGGTCTGGGTGTATGTACATGCAGGTAGAGGGGCTAAAACTTCCTAACCAGTCAGATCATTCTGATTCTGCAAGCTTAGAGCCTTGAAAGCATCGTATATCACTCTTTAAGCTTCTTGAGTACCAGTTGATATGTTCATCAGATTTTGCATGTGTGATCTACAGATATTATTTGTAGGAATAAACGTTTGAAATGCAAGGCACATCTCGCGAAAAGGGGTCTTTGATTCCAAGTCTTAAAAAAAAACGATCAAATTAATTGCTCGCCAGATTCAGCTCGCCACATGTATGCCGATCTTCTTTTCAGGATTCTAAGCACTAAGCGATCTCAGGCTGTTAGCGTGCCCACAGTCCAATCATCAACGCGAAGAATCAACCTTGCAACAAGCCAACAAAGCTCATGGAAAGCCGGCAAATATTCCACCCCTTTTGTGGTGAACGAGAAATGGGGAACGTGCTTTCAGGGGGAGAAGCCCCACTCGAATTGGCTCTTCCACATAAACAAAAGTATCTACGACTCAAGAATGAGACCTTCATCGAGGGAAATTTCTTTCAGTCTCGGCCTGATAAATCACACTACAATGGAGTTGGTAATCTGGATCGCTGCAGACACGAACTACAAATGCACTTTGATTCCACCTACGCATTGATCCTTCCTGGGGAACGCACAACCAAAATGAGTGGATAATCGGCTCTTGTTGCATAATCTCCTTGGTGTGTGTGGACCTGCCATCCCGTGTACAGTAGCTCCACTTGCACGGTCCACCCGCTCAATCTCGGGGCTTCTGCAGAGTGCCAATCTCAATAATCCCCCGACTGGACCCTGTGGGCTACTCTGCAGGACATGACAGCTCGGGGATGCATATTCGCGCTATCATTTTTCAAAATTGTGAGGCTATTCGCAGCAAAAGACATAGACAACACAATCAATATGTTATTCCTAATGGCAATGCGAATAACAGCAGGGATGCCGTGGGATCGATCGAAATCTTATTCGAGGCCCGCGATCTTGATCCTAGACTATGATTCCTCCATGTGTTGAAAACCAACCCCACCGTTCTTTACTCTTCGCGCGATTGCGCCGTGTAGATCTGCACCTATTTCGACGCCACCACCGTGCCACCAAAGTCTACAAATACATTTTCAGGGTGAACACAACCCAGCTGGCCCACCTACAAAGTTCAGTCCGCGTGCGCGGGTCGTGCCTCGCTGCCGTCTGCTCTGGCTCCCGGCCTGTCATAATCGAGATCCAGCTCCCTGTATCCATCATTCTATCATACCCTGCAGCTTGTGTCCCTCGTCTTTCCCGTTTCCAGTATGAAACACGTCTATCATTCTTCTTTCCCTGCTTTGTTGCATGCTTAGTCTCCGGTCTAGCCGCGACTGTAGTCTGCACAGGCACGAGAGGGCAGTGTCATATGCTTCTCTATTAGTTTCTCGTAAGATGAAAAATGTGACGTCCTGATTAGTGGGCTTGGCTCTTGTCTGTGAAGCTACAAATGGAGACTGTTTCCCCTCCCGCGTTCTTCTGGATGTTTTGACGCGCTACGATCCATATTGCCTTCGCGTCCTCCAGGCTATCATATATACTTCGCTATGGCCCAGCCAGGTAAAGACAAGAACCTTTTACGCCGAGTCATCGAGGCAGCTCTAGATCGTCACGAAACCTCCTACCCACCCATGGCAGCCCACGCTACAGCCTCAGCGGCACGGAAAAATGGGACTTGGGGCCCCAATGGCGCTGATGTGGAAAGCCAACCATGGAACTCCGGGTCAAGTAATCCAGAAACCCTCATTCCACCCAACGACAAACTCCTCATATTCCGCGCCTTGACTGGTATCGACAGCGTTCCCGCCCTCACACAGGGTGGTCATCTTCTTCGCAGCGCGCCAAATGTTGGTATTTATACCCGTGTCGTGCGCAACGAGACCAAAGCCGCGCGCGGATACAAGATTTTCAATACTATGATCAACACTTGTCTCAGTATACAAATTGTGGTCGCCGCAGCCTTGACAGCTCTTGGCGCAGCTAGTGGTCCACACTCCGCCGTGACAGCATTCGGCGCGATCAACACCATAATGGCTGGTATTTTGACATACCTGCGCGGATCCGGTCTTCCCGATCGACTGAAGAGCTACCAAAACAAATGGAAACATATACGAGAATATATTGAACAGCGAGAGCGAGAGTTTTGCCTAGTCGGTTGTGACCTTGACGTGCAAGAAGAGGTCTTTATCGTGGAAAGCATGTACCAGAGCTTGAAGTCTGAAATGGAAACAGCTCGAAGTACCGGTGACACCAAGACTCAACAGCCTGATGATCCAAGAATTAGACGCTCGCTTCTTCCGACTCACAATGAGCTTAGTGGTCAGCGGCCGTCTGTGACACCTGCTAAGCGTTCTACGGTGTTACATTCCCAGCACCCGGAGGAAGATGAACCCGTTAGCCCGATTACGGTTCCTGAACCGGCATTGGAAAAGTCTTTTGAGAAGACATAGGTCGATTTCTCGATTGATGTGCTTTTTTTCATGCCATGGCTCTTTGAAGGGTCTTTCAATAGCCGGAAAGTTGTGGCGTATCTTGAATACCTTCTCTCCCGTTTGGCACTAAATTTCATATTCTGAGAATTTTTATTTCCTATCGTTTCAATGATGCGAAAGATGGCGTTTGCGAAAAATATCGGAGGACAATATATACCCTTGGACAGTAATGTTGGGGCGTCGATCTATGCCGGTGCAGGGATACCTTTGGCTATGGCCCATCAACTTGAATGTATAATGTGTATAATTTATATGAGTTTTGTTAAACTTTCTTCTTAAAAAGCTCCTCGAACCATATCCCCCAGCTGAACTTGAATGTCACCAAAGACTCAGATTCAGCATATTCATGTCTTCATCTCCCCGCAATCCGGGTCAGCCCCTCTGGACTTGGACTCTAGCTTAAGTCGCGGACACTTGTAGGTATTGACCAAGGCCAGAAAAGGAAATATGTCTTAGACACACACCAGCGCCTCGAATTTCACCAACCGAGATCTCATTTTTCCTCTAAAAATTCGACATCATCAATCACCCCTAAAATTCGAGCACGTTCAACACAAACTTTGACCGCGACCCACGCAAACCCAAATCCGGCACCACACATCACCACGATAATTCCAAGATCACCCCACCCAACCTCCAAACCACAACTTGAAGGGGAGTCCAACCCCACGACAGAACTGAGAATCACAAACCCCTCTCCTGAAAGAACCAAACAATATAAAATAGAGATTATGGCTTTTGAAATCCACGAAGCTACATCGTGCGACGCGAAAGATCTCGCAGAGGTATTCTTCTCGGCATTCTCGGACCCCTTTTGCAGAGCAATATTGCCGCCAACACCAGAGGTCCGCGACTGGGTGGCAGTACACCTCGCCAATGGAAACAACAAGGCGTCAGAACATGAAGTCTTTCTCAAATTGTCAGATGAATCTGGCGCGGTAGTCGCGTTCGCAAAATGGGTACGCCCCTACCACGCGGTTGCAGATCGAGATCGGCGCAATGAGGAGGTTCACGCGTGGCCCGTGGGCGGTGATAAGGCGCTCTGTGAGAGGTTTTTTGGATCAATGGCTGAACAACACCGTCGGATAATGGGCGAAAAGCCTCATTATTGTATGTGATTTACTTCTTCCCTTATCTTCTCTCCTCTTCTCTTCTCTGCTGTTGAGTTGAGATTTTTTTTTTCAACTTTCGCTGACGTCACGGGCAGTTTTGGACCTTTTGTGTGTGCATTCTTCGTTTCAAGGGCGTGGACTTGGTTCTAAATTGTTAAAATGGGGTTTGGCGAGAGCGGATGAGGAGAGTGTTGAGGTTTATCTCTGTAGCTCTCCTGATGGAAAACCGCTATATTTGAAGAATGGATTTCAGTCACTAGACATACCATCACCGCTCCCTGAGTATGAACAAACACATATGATTCGACCGGCGGTGCATTAGAATGGGTGTTGATTGAGGAATTTTTGTTATTTTATATGGAGTGAAATCAATGAATAGCGTTTGGGATCTATTAACCTTGAGACATGATCGTCATTACCAGTGGTATTTGGCCATTGCTTTGTCTGAGTGACAACTTGAGGTCCTCGGCCGTACATCTGTAGAGAACTTTAACCACATCTTCATGGGAGAAAGAGACGATGTAGTAAGCGAGGGTTGCCTACATTTTGGTCATTTGAGACCCAAGTGTCCAGGTGATGCGTTTGTCACGGTTACTTCAATTCTAAATATAACTTTGGAAAAGAAAGAAAGAGAAAAAACCGTTCAGCAGATTTGGCCGAGGCTGTTAGACTACGACATCCTGCATAGCTTAACCAACAAGCATTTACTGCAATCTTGAATCTGAATGCGCCCACAAATTAATATCCCCTATTTGTGGCCCCGATAAGCAGAAAATAAAACTGTTTCATGAGTAACTAGCCCCATTTGCCTTTGATGTCATCTTTCTAACAAATGGTGAATATTAGGTGGGGGCCTTCTCACCCCGCTCTACCTTTAATAACCGCCGAGCCAGATCAGCATTTCAAAATCAACAATTCAAGATTGACACATCGTACCTTTTGGTTCAAAGCCGACTAATACTCAAGCCTCATAGCCAGTTATAAGCTATTGATACGACAATTCGACATGGGCGAGGCACCACCACCACAGGAGCATGTGCTTATTGCTATCCAGCAGGAAATGCCTGAGCCAGTCGAGCTATGGGTTCGTGGGAAATTTGCAGATGCAGAAGTAACAATTCATAATTCTTCCAAGGGGAAGGTTCCATCTGGTAAGTTCGGAGCTCAAGACAGAGAGACATATCAATCGTTGATGAATATGTAGAGTTATTCCGCAGAGCAACAATCCTGGTGACATTTGTTGATGTCCCTGAAATAGAGGATTCACACAAGTAAGTCGCATCAAATATTCAGATTTCAAAATTAAAGTCTCTGATTGCCAATCAAGTCTCAAATTGATACATACCCTGTCTGCGGGTCTGGATCATCTCGTCAACAACCCAGTCCTTAAAGAGACCAAAATCCCACTCACCACCAGTTCCGGGATTCATGGCCCCCCAATTTCAGAATGGGTCATTCTGAACTGGCTTGTTGCCTCCCGGAACTATGCTATCATCCACGAAGCCCAGAAGGCTCACAAGTGGGAGCGAGATTTCCCATGGATGCAGAAAAGCTTCGACCAGGTCGGCAAAAAAGTCGGCATTCTTGGCTACGGAAGCATCGGAAGACAAAGTATGTATATATTCTTCATTTTACCAGTTCATAACAAACACATACTGATCATATCTAGTTGCACGCGTCTCCCAGGCTATGGGCATGACTGTCCACGCCTATACGGCTTCGCCCCGCCCAACACCCGAATCTCGACACGATGATACATACATCGTCCCGGGCACTGGAGACCCAGAGGGCCTTATCCCCGTATCATGGCACCACGGTACAGGCAAAGAAGCAGTTCACGAATTTCTTTCGTTGGGTCTAGATCACCTTGTTGTCTCTGTTCCGTTGACACCGTCAACAACGCATCTTCTCGGCGCCGAAGAGTTTGCCATTCTATCGAAAAATAGCAAGAATCCATTTCAAAGGCCCTACGTGACTAATATCGCCAGGGGCAAGGTCTTGAAACAGGATGCATTGATTGAAGCCTTGAACTCAGGTGTGTTGAGTGGTGCCGCGCTTGATGTTACGGATCCGGAACCTTTGCCGTCTGATCATCCGCTTTGGGATGTGCCGAACGTGCAGATTAGTCCGCACATTAGTGGAGCTGGAAAGGATTATCTTCCGCGGTCTTTTGATATTTTGCATGTCAATTTAGATCGGATTAAGAGGGGGTTACCTTTGATTAATGCTTATAAGCGGGGCAATGCATAAATTGCCGTACTTGGAGTTTTTCTGGAACTACAAGATAACTGAGCGTGGACCTATTTTTTATCTTAACATTTCGATAAAGAATGTTTTAAAAAAAAGAAGCAACGTGGAAACTATGAAATGACTTTTGTGCCAACATAGTAAGGCTTTTTAACTAAACCGCGGGTTCGAGCATCTTTGATGTCTGCCCAGGCGTTGAGAATGCCTTTTTCCTTACCTAGATTTTGAAAAAAAATTTGCCCTTGATTATACCATCGCCATTGTGATTGTTCGCCAGTGCGAGCCCTTCTGTAGATTAAAATAAAGTAGACCAAGGTTTTAGCAATAATGCTTCAAATTTAATCCAGTCACACTTATAAACTCGGCGTAGCAGACAGCGAGCAATGTGTAGACTATATCAGATGTAAACAGGTTTCAAGGTTAAAGAAAACTTGAACTCAGCCCCAATCTTGAAATTTATAAATGTCGGAGCTGAACAAAATTGATTTCATTTCTGATAATTGGGAATGTATCAAGCCTGAACTAGGCTACGTACTCGTCAACCTCGGTGATACTTTGTTAGAGCCGGTGATTGCATAGTTGATGTTCAATATCACAGCACCTTAAAACCCTGGTATTTATAGGAAATGGGAGAAGCGACTGGGATGACCAAAATAGAGTCGCTGCACTTGAACCTTCTGATGGCCAGGACTCATCCGTATAAGCACTAAAGTAAAAATTACATCGAGGGCAGTTTGCCGCTCTATTCAGGCCTTTTCAGGGCAGTCCGGGTAGATATTCTGGAGCTAGAAATTCAATATTGTTATAGATTAATTATACTATGTGATATAATGAGGGAGAAACCTGCTATTACGAATTTTCTTCAGTGAGTATTAATGGTAAGTAGTACTAATATACAATCATGAGGTTTCAAAGCAGCTGACTACACATTTGGCTTGAAGAATCTCGTCTCGTCAATCCTTTCCAGCTCCTCCGGCTCCTCCGACCAAACCCGTACATAGCCACCGGCAAAAACCTTTGAAAAGGATATAGTGGATAGACGAATGAGATATCTCCAGTAGCGAGAGAGCATAAAAGTAAGGGAGCTGAACAAGAATCCAGCAAGAAACAGAGACATGAGTATTCCCTTCTCATATCGTACTGATTGGGCGCTGTTCTCTGTAGTCAGAAGTTTAGGGTTATCAGGTTGTGGAAGTAGTGCCAATGCGTCCCAGTACTCCGGAAGTTTAGTTCTCAAATCGGGAGTTACACCGAGAGGCTCCATATCAGTATCTAGTGCCTCAACAGAAACCCAGTCCATGTATCCACGGGCGATGAACGAGGTCTCAAATCCCTTCTTGGAGATCGTCCCGATCTCATATTTCTCTCCTGTTGGGCTATTCCGAGCGTAGAATCTCCAATGCTTGATATCTGTTGCGCCATTCCAGCTGACATGGAACATAGTTGACAGTTCGGATCCGTTTACGCCCTGTGCCTCAGAGATCAAAGCAGGAGGATATAAAGGACGGCCGACCCATGGAAACTTATAAGCTCGGTATGTATCGTGTCGATCAGAGGCAAATTTAGCCTCCATAAGCAACTTTCCACTGCGGGAATACTCGCTCATATAACCATCCCAAGCCCAGCAGATAAGGACGTTTCCATTTTCAAGGGTTTGCATATTTCCTCGGCGGTCGGTGATGCCCTTGTCAGGACGTATATAGCGCTGTAATAAAGTCGCCTTCATTGCAACTAGGTCAAGCATGACATACATGGCAGATGAGGTGAGTTCTCGAGCATCAGCATCGATAGCACCATTGTTGAATAAGGAAATCTCCATATGGGTTGAATTCACGGACATGAAACGGCTATCGTGTTGACCGTAGAAATCGAAATCTTTTTCAAAATCATTCTTTTTTCCACCCAGTCGCCAAATTATATGACCATCTTTGCCTGAAATCAGGTAGATTGTGCTGGTATGTCGGGCGGAAAGTAAATAGTCGCCATTTTTATTTTTGTCGATAGCGTTCGCATGCATATAGTCGTCGCGAGGATGAGCGTCCTCTGCTAATGTAATGTAGCTTTCATTGAGCTTCACTTTGTTGTTACTCCTCCACTCGAATGTCTTTTCGCCGGTAATGAGATTCGTCTCCGTAAACCCGTTGTTTGTGATCACTTGCTCTGCTTCAGGGCGACCAAGTTCATCTAATCTGATGTATTCTCCTCGGCTCTGGATTTGTAAAACATTAGGCGGGTATCTCACGTTGAAATCGTGAGTGTCAATCTCGTTCGCTGGGACGCGGAGCATTTTCCGAGGTTGGTAGTTGTTATTGTAGACTGCCGCTCCACCATCTGTCTCCATCGCATACGGCTTATGCCATTTCATCCACGCTAAGTGTGGCTGAAGTTGACCTGTTCCATCAGGGAGATCGATTCTGCGAAAGTCGTATACGTTCAAGTTACTGAACTCAACCGAGCCGGACCATACGAGTTCCTTAGAGTTGGTAAGCATGCTGTGCATCAATATTGAGGGCGATGTATACGAACCCCGTCCTGATCGAAGATATGAGGCCCAACCTGATACGGAATCCACTGATTCGTATCTTTGTCTCCTCCGTGTTGCCAGTAGGGGGCTGTGAACCAGTAGCCGGACGATAGAGATGATTGATCATAGTTTGTAATATTCCACCTAGTTATTAGATGATTCGGAAGCTAGACGTTTTGTCAGTTCAAAGCTCTCCAAAAAATTCAACGCCGGACTCACAGTGCGATATGAAATATAGTCATCAGATTCAAATTGAAACAAGCTCTGTGCAGAAGTCCCTAGAGACCAAACCATCAGAAACAGCAGGTGAGCCATTATTTGATCGCTAGCATTCAAGGCATAAACAAATGGGTGTCTAACCGCCTGAGTAGTCACTAGGATTGGGGAAGGCGAATGGATGGAATGAGAGGAAGCGAAAATCCGGCAGAGGTCAACGAGAGACGAAACAGTTGGATGTGGAAAATGATGGCCCGGGCTACATCATGTCAAATCAGATGCCTCTCATATTTAAAAGGTTCAGGAGTTTATCTAGCCCATCCGAAATGAGGCTTACTTCTTCAATTCAGGGTAGAATAAGCGATTTCAACTTCCCAGAGGGGTTTAGGCTACTTTCCTTCCACGAGGCAGGCCACGAAATATTAAGCGTGGTCGCCACGATCGGGCGCGGCTTTGACCAACTATTAATCAGCGAATCACATCCATGCGATCGGTTGCTAATCTTGCCGGGTGCTAAATGAAAAGTTCTCGCTTCGGAGGATACATGGAGGCTTGTGGTGGGGACTCGAACTCACGGATACGGTTGCCGAGGTGCAACGAAGGCTGTGATTCGTCTACGGGTGCGATCAGGGACTATGAATCCCTCTAGGTGGAGCCTCTTTTGTCTCTCTATCTAAATCATCTGACAGACCAGAGGTCAGATAACCAAGAACGAGACGGGTAAGCCGATATTCGGGATTTGACTCCACGAGGAAAGATTTGAGAATTAGGAGCTTTATATTCTCTTAATCTCTGCCCCCGTTGACAGCCTGAGATCATGATGGGTTGACATAAAACCATACTATGAATTTCGGAGTTGCCGATCTATATCAAGTCGTGGAAAATGATGGAAACAATGAACCGCTGATGGAAATTAAGGCGATCAACTCAATATCTGCAAATCAAAAAAAAAAAACCCTTTTTTAATTTTTCTCTTGCTGACTGACTGCGTAGTTTCGCAAATTGTGATATTTCGGGTCTAGCGCGACTCCCGTAATACGCATAATGCCGGGCGATCTATAGATTCTTCGATATAACCAAATGATCAATAAACCTAGCGCGAGAGCTTTTTAGAATCTCTATTATGTCAATGCGTGGAACTACGGGAACCTCGAAACAGTCCTGACCACTTTCGTCGATGAAGGCTTGGACTATCCAGATTACGGTGCGTTTTTCGGGGAGTCTTCTGGCTCCATAGATGACCGATCAATGTTTTACGAGCTGTCGAAAGTTAACTATTGAGCCATAGGTGTTATGCTCATGCATAAGGACAAGCCCGCCCTGCGAACCAAATTTGATGAGTTTTCCAAGACATTTCGCGATATGAGAACTGAGATACTTTCGATTCATATTCATTTCCTAATTCCTCCCTATCTGCCATTAATGTGCTATCCATATAAAAAGATTCACGTCGAGGATGACGCCCGTGTACGAAGGCGCTGTCTCGAGAACAACAACAAGGCATACAGTCAGTGCTGCGTCCCATTCTTGCTAAAATAATTACACTTGAAGAATCTTGTAAATGCTAGGTATCATTCAATCCAAGGCTTCCTGGAAGGGAACCTGGAGGGCAATGAAAATTGAGGGAGTATATTCCTGGTAGGTCAATTTTGACAACTACGATCATTTCGAAGCTAATTCATGTGAGGAAGTTCCATGAGTCCCCAGGTTTAGCTGTCGGATGGCGATGGCAGATCCCGGCTCTCCTTGACTTGAAATTTCATGTCATTGCATTGGATTGCCTTGGATACGGAGGTACAGTTTATTCTTCCTTGAAATTTTTACTTAATTTATTTGACTACTAACTCCAGGTTGTCTTGGAGGACTCACCGGGTGATATAGAGTCATATAGTTATAAGAATCTAGCAACAGACGTGAAAGATCTGGCCGGAAGGTTGGATGTCAAGAGTTTTGTTGCCTGCGGTCATGTCGTGTAAGTTGGCTATCGAGGACTCGAGCATATCTTATGCTAATTCGCACTTTTATGTTCAGGGGAGCCAACCCTGCATATCATCTCGCTTTGTGGTACCCGTCTATCGTTTCTCATGTAATAACTCTATGTGTTCCGTATTTTCCGACTAAAGGAAGTTTTATCCCACTGGGTGATTTTACAAAGAATCTTATACAGAGTTTTCGATATTAAGACCAGTCTCAAAGTGGGCGGATTGAAAGAGTATTCCAGGCAGAGAGTGAAATTCGTTCGTTCCTCGTTGCAATTTATACAGGGCAAGACGAGGACGGAGATGTAGCTTGGGATGCGTTTACTGGTCTAAGCATTGATCGAGTTTCTGGGTTGAAACCATCACAGCTACTCAGCGACGAGGTATGATATACAAAACTGGGCACTTCCCTGAAAACTAGGGCGATGAGTGAAAACGAAGCTAACATTTGAATATTTTCTAGGAATTGAGCTACTACACAGATATTTTCGCGCGTCGAGGCCTTGCGGCGCCTTGTAAGCTATCTACTATAGGATTATTTTCTACTTCCTGAGTGATTCTCGTACCATTTTCTAGTGATTTACTACCGAACTCGCGAAATCAACTATCGGGACGAAATTCATGGCCTCGAACATCCGAATATTAGTGTCCCTGTTCTTTTTATTCAGACTCTTCAAGACCAGGCCCTCCATCCTCACCTTTTGCGGAGGGAATGAGTTCATTCGTACCGCAATTAACTATCCAACCAGTAGAGGGAATACACTGGGTTATGTTAGAAAAGCCAGACGAAGTGAATGGGGTTCTATGTGCATGGCTGGAATCTCATTTTCCCATGACAGAGATACGGTGGTAGATGATTTTCATATATATACCAAATTGAACTTAGAGGTGTGTCATGACACAAGAAACAATGGGATTACATAGGTTGCCCCTATATCAAATGTGAAGGTACATGGTCCCGATGTGGAGCGGCAAGTGGACGCTGCGGGGCTCGATTGAACTCTAGAGCAGGCGCCTTACCATGGTCAATATTAGACTAGAATCATCTTGTAACTGAAAATCATTCAATCTACAAAATTCATTAAATCAGGGATGTTAGTGAATCCCTGTCAATGACATGTTTGTGAGGTTTGTTTCCCCTCTCCAGGACCTCCTCTTCTACCCTCAACCTCCACCTCGCCCCACTTAAGCTGCATCTGCGTCTCCAAGCTCTCCAAGCTCTCCAACCCCAGACTTACTGGCAAGATCTCAATATACATTTGTTCTCTCGCGAGGTACCCCACATATACAAATCTACCACCTTCAAACGTCTATCTAATAAGCTCCACAGAAATCGCAGCAAGGCTTGGAGTGCCCCGCACCTCTCGCGCCTGCAATGCCAATCTACTTCGCGACTTCGATCTCTCACCACGCACCATTCTCCCCCCTCGTAACAATGCCTCCCGTCATTATTTCCATGCATTACAACGAGATGATGCTCCCTCCATTCGTCGGCATGGCCCCCTTCCTCATCAGAGACACACGTCCCCGCCCACCAAGCACAGACACAAACCCCGGCCCCGTGAAAGGGCTCTTAATGACCACACGCGAAATCTGCATAAACCTCTATGAGATCGCGGTTCTTCTGAAAGACATCATTGTTTTATCCGGGGAGATCATAATTAAGGCCGGTGAGGTGATCGTAGCAGCGATAGACCTTTGCGAAGTGATTTTGGGTCCTGATCCACCTGGTCCGAGGCGTGATAATGTTCCAACACGACGACGGGATCCTCCTCCTCGTCCTATTTTGCGAGGACGGAGGAATTCGTCTCATATTGAGCAGGTTCAGACAGTTCAGACAACTACTACTACGGCTGTTGTGGATGTTGATGATGATCGAATTAGACGGGGGAGGATCTTTCATGTTGATTCTGATGAGAGAGTTTAGCTGGTCTATCTCTGAGCCGTGGATGATTGTATGGCGAGGCCAAGTCAATCTCACGAAAAGAATATCGCGACTCTTATGAAGCGCTCGAAGGTATCGTATTTCGTACCGATATCTACAGATCATCTGTCAATAATATTTCACGAGTATGAATGGTTTTCATGATAGGTCGTGAGCATTGGAGCAGCATCATGCTTTTAATTAACCCCAACAGTATTTTCAACTCCGATATCATATCTCACCTCTGTGATTGGCTGAAAATCTCATCTCATCCCGCTCTCAGCTCTCACTCTTGTCCCTGTGCTACCTTACCGCTGCAGGGCAGTCCGCTATACTCGTGAAGAGTGGGAAAGCATTGCCAACCTGAGCACCCGAGTTGGTGTGGACTGCTGTTTACGAACAGGCCCAGGACAAGTTCAAGGACAAGTTCAAGGACAAGTTCATGTTCAAGGATACATCGACTTGATGATGTCCCTCAAGTCACAGACAGACTCTATTGCTGCCTAGCACGGCCGAAAAAAAAGCCGCGCAATCGTTTACATTCCACCTGTGATTGTTGCGGGCATACGTCGACACGGGTGAGAATTTATGATTTAGGCCCCGTCCTAATTGCGAGGACCTTCTGGTGGACCTGGCATTTTGACAGGTGCAGAGGGTCTTGCGAAGCATCCTGATTCGTAAAGCATGTCATGGACATGAAAGAAATCTCTTTGTTAGCAGCCCAGGAATCAGTGGTTAGAGCTCCTAATTTTGGGCTGTTGGACTGCGGAAACCAAGGATATTCGGTTATTGGGAGGGTATAGCCTCCTGTATCTGTATACTCCTACCTAACAAAGACTACTGGAATCCCATCTTTAATCCTATCACACGGATTGAGAGCCACTTCACAATAATATTAATTATGGATAACAAAGTGCCAAGACTCGACGTAGAGATTTATCATCAAATGGGACCTGTATACGTAGTATCCTATCTAGTGCGGTGTATACGTATACGTGGCTAGGATGGATACTGTATACCCAATGCCGGGAATATACTATGATGCTTTAGGCAGACAGAATGAACATGATTTCCCATCTGGCCGAATGGCGGAATTAAATTATTCCAGTTTGCTTGTTGCTTGTTGCTTGTTGCTTACGGTATACTAGTCAGGCATTATAATCAGGCATCAACTGGGGACATTCATGGTGCAGGTCAGCAAGCCAGGTGCCAACAAAGAGTGTGTTGTCATCATCGTGTTTGCCAGCTCAATTAAGTTGAAAGAAAGAGTGAAATTATGCTGGTGCCTGTGTAAATATACAAGTACAGAATACGAGGACTCCATATACATGGCTGTGCTACTAGAAGATCACGGAGGATTCCGTAGGCCGAGTGGATCTGCTGAGCCTTCCCGCTTGAAAATGACGCGGCAATGACAGAACAAGAACATCGTGGAGAATGTAGAGAATAGATTGAATGGGGAACAATAGTTTGGGAACTATACTCGATTATTTGATAACAGACCTACTGCTTAGTAGGTAGTACGTAGGACATCTGGAGATAATTCAGGGGATTGTACATGTGTGACCGTGACCGTGACCGTGACCGTGACCGTGACCGTAAGGGCTGAGTCATGTGTATAATAGAGCACGCACAGTAGAACACAGTATAGCAGCACAGCACATTGGATGTACATTCTACTTTCTGTATAATTGGGAGACAAGAAAAAAAAACAAAAAAAAGAAAAAAATGATTAAAATCTCTGCAATTGATTTCTCTAGTTCGGGGCTTACCCGAAGCTGAGATGTATAAGGCAAAAAGGGCAAAAGAGAGAATATTTCATTCGCCCACTGGCACGTTGGACTGATCGGATCCCATGGATGCCTGTGCATTCAGGGACCAAGATGATCTGATTGGTCCACTGTCTTTCCCAGTTGCCACCGCACAAAGAACCTGTCGTTCCTGAACCTTGCAGCGTGTAGATTGGGATTGACACATGGCAATTGATCCGAGGGTCCAGCAACTGTGGTTCAGTTCATTATTGGATACTATTTACTCCCCTCAAGATGATTATTAAATCGAGTCAATTAGAATTAGAAGTAGGGTAAAATAAAAATAAAATAAAATAAGTTACTTCTAGATATTCTGACTTCACACGGTAAATATCAACAGTGAAACCGATGTGTTACGAGAATCCAGGCCATGGCTTCATGGCCTCACTTGGAGGGCCGCCTTGCCATCCGATAAGCCCGTCGAGGCGCTCAAGTCTCCAGTATGGAGCACTCCATATCCCGTAAATGACGAGTGATACTCCTGTAAAGGGCATCCACATCTTCAATCCCCCATTATAACTGGTCCATACTAGCTCCACTGTCCCAGTCTGGCGGAGTTCCGATCTGCCCATCTCCACTAAAACTCAGTTCCTGGCGCCCAAATCAAACACAGAGAAACCGTTGGCTTTGATCCTTCTCCCCCTTTTTCGCACTATTTCCCAGCGAGATCCAATCATAATTCGAATCCCGTGGATTGTGCATCGCGGGAACTCAGGAACAAAATGGGGCCTGAATGGCTCGGAAAGGGGGGAAGACGTGGGCTGTAGGCGTCTAGACTATCGAACATGGGGCTTTGGGGCGTGTTGGAAGTGTTAATTCTGTTTTATGACTGGTCGATTACTTGTTGTACCTGGCTCGATGCTTATGTGTTTCAAGTTTTTTTTTATTCCATTTTTGTTTTTCTTTCACAGTGAATCTTCGGGCGAGACTGTTTCCCCACCTGGAACATAAAGAGCTGACGACTTCTGCCTGCTTTTCCCTTTTCTCTTTTTTTTTTTTTTCCCTCTTCAACTATCTCGATCATTCCCGGTCCCTTCACTCTTTACAATTTTGAAATTGAGGCTGAGCCTCCTTTCAATAGCCAATCATTCAATATCGCTAGTCTGTAGAACAGATTTAGCCTGACCGGTTGTTTTTCGTCACTCTCTCGACTCTATCCCTGTCGATCTTGCTCCATCAGATCAATTCCCATCTCGTCTAAACAATTCCACCAATTTCAACCTCAATTCCCAAAATGCGCGTTATCGCTGCTCTTGGCCTCGCGGCTTTGACCTCTATGGTCTCTGCCCGTCCTCACGCCCACGGTCACCACCACGCCCACCAGGAGCGTGATGTCCAGGAACGTGACGTTGTTGTCGACTGGGTCACCAAGGTCGAATGGGTTACCGTTACCGATGAGGTTTCCCCTCCTCCTGCTCCTACCACCTCTGCTGAGCCAACCACCACCACCACCAGCGCTGAGGTGACCCCCACCAGTCTGGCAATCCAGCAGGCCGAAATCCAAATCCCCTCCAGCTCTTCCAGCTCTTCCAGCTCTACCAGCTCCTCCAGCTCAGTCGCAACCGTCCAGCCAACCCCCATCGTCACCCCAACCTGGACTACCTCCTCTTCTGTGGTCCCCAGCTCCACCTCCGACGTGATCGAAACCGCCACCGCTACCGGCGGCTCCGGCGTCAAGATCGAAAACAACCTCGGCCAAACCATCTACATGTGGGCTACCTCCAACCTGGCCGGAGAGATGGACACCATTGCCGACGGTGAATCTTACACTGAGACCTGGCAGATTAACCCCGATGGAGGCGGTATCTCCATCAAGCTTGGAACTACCTCTGAAGAACTCTCTGTGCTCCAGTTCGAGTATACTAAGGAAGATGAGACTATCTGGTGGGATATGTCTTCTATTAACCTTGACAAGACTTCCTTGTTCGTTCAAAAGGGTTTCTCCGTTACTTCTAACGATGCTTCTTGTTCCACTGTTACCTGTGATGCTGGCAATGAGGATTGTTCCGAGTCTTATCAGCATCCTAATGATGTTGATACTCGCTCTTGCACTTCCACTGCCGCTTTCACTCTTAAGCTGGGTGTTTAAGTTTGAGTTTCAATCTGAATCCGATTTTAAAATCAGTTTGAGTGCTCGGGTGTTTTGATCCCTGTGGTTGTTCCATATCATATGTTGTATGTGTCATTATGTCACATTTTGTCTCACCATATGTTTATGTTTCTTTCTATGTGATTTACTTGAAGAACATTTTTTTCTACTGAAACCGTTTGTTCCCGAAAGTAAAAAGCTTTCTTTTTTTTTCTTTCCAGCTGGAGTTTATAGACAAGATACGAATAGACATGATTTACGCATTGATCCAACTCAACTCTCATCATTCTATTCAGGATCTGTATATATGCTGTAGCTGTATGTAGTTCAAGTTGAAGAGTATGTAAGATGATTTAAGCTCTTCACAAGCATTTGCTAGTTACTTGGCGACATTCTTGGGCGGTTGATCTCCGTACATTCTTGGGCTTGGTATGACTCCACTGCCATGTGTTACTTTGTAGGGGCTCTCTGTGAACGTTGCATTTCAAAGTTATAGTTAGTATATTCTATTAAGTCAGAGTGTTATATTGATATTTCGCGGCAGTTTGATATGTGGTTCCTCGTATCATAAGTTCATAACATTGGAGTGTCCGTGGTGAGTTTACCCCTGACTCCCCGGATTGACCCCTGAAAACCCGATCGCCCAATTAATGGGTGCTTACGCGTTTTTTACAGTCGATCATTACTACCCATAGCTTAATAGTATAATAAATAACAAAATCGATAGTTACTGTTAGTCTACCGGTAAAACGCATCTTTGTAACGGTGAACGCGAGTTGGTAGGGGCGCGTTCAGGCTGTACGTATAGCAATAGGAGGTTTTGATAATGAAGTTAAAAATCCCTTCTCATTCGAGCATTGTAGACTAGCAGTCTAATCTTGAACACTCGGTCCATTGTTAAGTTAAATCAAGTATATACATCAAATAAATGAATGACATTCGACTCAGCTGTCTCCAATACCGCGTGCTTCAGCTTCCAGATGTACTGTATTGTACTGTACATCTAGTAAACAGGCACCTTGAAAGCAGGGAACTCATAAGTCCAGCTCTCATACGAAGCCTTGTCAAAGACACAGTCAAAGGTAGCGTTGTTCTTCCACAAAGGACGAGAAGGCCACTGACACAACATCTGAGTCTCACCCTCATACTGACCAGAAGAGACAGTAGAGTTAAGACGAGTAGGCTGAACACCGTTCTCAACCCAGTTAATCATAATCTCCATGTTATCCTCGGGGTAAGGTCCAGGCTGCAAGGTGTTAGTGCCGCAGTGAGCAGCGCCAGGAATCAGGTAGAGCTGGTACCACTCCTTTAGATCGGAGACGGCCTTGGAGGTAGAGACGCCGGGGTACATGATCGACTTGACGGATTGCCAGTAGTGAATTGATGAAGCGGTGGGGACACTGGGGTCTTGTTCACCGTGGTAGTGGATTAATTTACCACCTGATTGCTGGAAGGTGGTAAGGTCTGGAAGGGTAGTTTGGAGAGAATCCATGTATCGGACCATAGCGGTGTTCATCCATTCGACCATTGTGTCGTAGGTGACTCCTTCGAGGGTAGAGAGGTTATCAAGGTCCACAAGTTCAACGAACTTGGTAACAAATTCTCCACCGAGAGAGGTGATATCCAGCTCCCACTCCTTGGTGTTGTTGTTCCATTGTGTCGCGGCGTCGCTGAACTCAGCACCAATTTGCCAGGATAGATATCCGCGCTCACCCTTTGAGTTGTGGAGACCGTCCACGATAGCCTGGGCAACGGCTACATCCTTCGCAGAGACGGAGCCAGATTGTTCGGGCTCGTAGCTGGATGTGCTTCCTTCGGCGCGCTTGCTGAAGCCAAAGCCGAGGGACGTGGCGGTCTCAGCGGCACAGTAGTACTTCTCACCAATGATAGAGGACATGTTGAAGTTAAGCTTGCACAGGTCGGAACGGGCGATGACGCCGTCTGTACGGCCGTCGAGGGGATCGCAGGCGGCGATTGTGGCGTTGACGATCTTAGCCAGAGCACAGGGGGGAGGGAAGTAGCCTTGTGTGTGCTCGACGAGATTGGGGTAGAGGTGGTTCACCTGCTGTTGGCCGTAGCGGAAAGCAGGGGCACCGGTAATAGCACCGTCGTATTCGTCGCCGTAGCGCTGGATCTGGGACATACCCTCACGACCACCGTCGGAGCATCCCTCGTAGTAGGTGTAGAGCTTTGAGCTGGTGGAGTCGCCGTAGAATCCCTTGGTGAAGTATTTGCCTAGCTTGGTCATCTCACCGAGAGCCTGGTAGCTGAACATGTATGTAGCGTCCCAGTTGATAGACCCGTTGCCCTTCAAGTTAACCTCGTCATAGGTGATACCGTCTAGAGCATCGTAGCCAGCGGAAGTAGCACCTGCAACAGCACCGTACTCGAGACCACCGGTTGTATCGGTGTTGAGGGTGTAACCACCACCACCGGCGACGTAGAAACGCTTCTTGTAGTCGGATGGCTCGGGGAGAGCATAGTTGACGACAACAGTGTCATCCTTGCCGGGGTGGGTGTAGGTCACAGTGACATTGCAGTAGTTGTATGTCTCGCTAGAGCTAGAAGTGGTACCCATTGCAGAGCTGCCGCTAGCATTGTAGACAGTGTTGGCGGTTGAGAGGGAGGGAATCACATTAATACCCAGGATAGTGCCATTAGCAGGCAAAGCAGACTTGACATTGGCAACAGTGCACACATCAGTAAGAGAGGTGGCAGAGGCAGCGGTAGCCAGGGCCAAAGTAGAAGCGCCCTTTTGGAGACGCATCTTGAGTCGAGGAATGAATGTGGTTCGGAAAGAAGGAAAGAAAGAAAGTGGATTGGAGGAATAAAGCGATGGTATTCAGCGAAGATCTCTATCTTTATAATTCTGAGCCTTGGGAGCGTTACGTTTCAACTGCTCCTAGGGCAGTGCCAAGCAGCGGCCACAATACCTGTTTGGGAACAAATAACTCAACCTACTTTGCTGATCTCCCGGATAGATTGAATCCATATCATGAAACCCAGACGCTAACTATGGGGCGGCCAGGTATGCCAAAGCTTCCTGTCGTCGTCATCTCATGGGACACGGCCCAGATCAGGGTCCATATGTTCCTGCAAAACAGGAAATCGGTTAACAGCAGAGAAAATCCACGTGTAGAACCGTCTACCAGTCTCTGGTGTCTGGTACCGCCGCGCCATTATTGCCATCGAAGGAATAAGGTTCTCACAACATGGTATAAAATTGGGTACATGTATGATGACCCTGGTGTGAAGAATGCGCCCACACTGGAGGGCATGCAAAGACGGTGGGGTCGTCAATTTTAGATCATATTATTTCAACATTAACAAGGCGTTCACACTCAGATTGAAAATCATAGGAATGTGCTATCGTAGATACCCAGAGGTTAAGGTCCGGGTAAGTCTAAGCCCGGCTTAGCTAGGGATCTGCAGAGGCTAATAGCGCGGAAGTTATCACAAAATTGGAGAGTCCGCGTCACCCGGTAATATTAAGCATATTCAGTGGACATGGGCAGACCACATGCCAGGGTTCTCGTAGGGACAGGGCAGACTTTGAATCGGCATATTCCAAGGTATTTCCTTAATTTGAGTCGGAAATTTAGAAGAAAAAAGTGGGCGCGAACAATTGGAGACCCACTCATCGACCATGCCAAGTCTCGCTTGGATCGATTTGCAGCAGTTCTCGAACAACGGCGTTGATCAGTTCCGGATCATATGCCTTTTCTAGTGATGCATTGATGAAGATAAATGAATGTAGATATTTTTTAATATATTATGATACCTCCTGGTGTGCAGAGGGAGCAGAGTATCCTTTCATTGCGGTTTTTTATTTGGCCGGAAGGGCTGCGTAGGCGTATCTAGAGTCCCTAGATCCGGGATCATTTCGGAGATGCCGCGCGGTGCTGTCATCGCATCCACCCCCAATTCGTCACGGCATTTGTATTTTAAAGTTGCATGGGGCTGGATAGAGTCCTCCACTTATCCGAGTGGGAGACCAATGTTATATTAAATGCCGATTTCAGTATCTAAGGATCGGTGAATTTTGGCTCTGAAAGGAGCTGCCTGGCAGCCAGCCTTGCGTAAGACATTAAATGTCATCGGGATCAATTGATATTTGGAAGTACGTGCTGCTAATTTGAATTATACATTGCATAAGTCTCTTGCCAGGACCTCGGAATGCTCACAATATGTATTTCTAGTTCAAAAGCGTATATATTAATGACATCATTGGCCAATGGAGCGATTAATGCACAGGAGGGATATCAAATTCCGAACAAGGAAAATAAGGTACAGAGATATTTTTGTGTCGTGAAAAATGTAAAACAAAAGAAAGTCATCAAGAGCGAAAAGAATATATAGAGAAAAACCCCGAAAACACAATGCCTTCTTGATATTATCACTCCTCGTCAAATTGATCGGCCCAAGTGCCAGTAACTGGTGACATAGTAGCCTCGAGGGTTTCCATTGAAGGAACGGGCTTGACAGCTGGTTTGGGCTGTTCAAGGGTCTCTGACTTCTCCGGCGCCTTTCCAGCAGGTAAAGAGGGGAACTCAGACTCATCCTTCACGGCAGGTGTCTGTGTCTTTGAATTTGTTTGCTCGGACGGGCCCTTTGAAGATGAACGGTCTCCGCGTGGACCTCGAGAAGGACCACGACTCCGGCCACCACGTCCACCACGGCCGCGACCGCGACCAGGGCTACCTTGACCTAGATTACCGGAATCATCTGATCGACCTTCATCGAAATCCCGTCGTGCAACACCAGATACACCGCCGTGCATTCCTCGACGGAACTGGCTGCCACCACCTCGCGGGTTGTAGTCCTCCTCTTGTTTCTCCAAATCCCACTCGCGGCCCGTCTGAGATTTCAGTTTACGCTGTCGATTCTGCTCGCGCTCGTTGTCCATTACCTTCCGGTGAGCAAGTTCTTCGCGTCGTTTCTTAGCTGCGACCTGCTCACGCTCCATGAATGAAGCTTGGTCTGCTTCTGCTCGGGCGTGGGCCGCGGCTTTCTTAGCGGCATTTTCTTTGGCTGCGGTGATACGTTTTGAGAGCTCTTCTTCGGTGAGTTTAGGCTAGAGTTCATAATTAGAATAATCATGTCTTGTGCAAGAAGATCAGTATGCTCACCTTTCTAATTCCTCCTGTCGCACTGCGATCACCACGAACGGCTGGAACACGTTGCGCCTCGGCACCGTTCCCTGTCTCACTCTTGCTATCGTCATCTTGAACAGCTTGTGTCTTCTCGCTCTCCAGCGGTTTTTCCGGTGTATCATTTGTGGCGTCTTGGCTTATTTCAGGCTCCGCCGGTGCTACGGGCGCTTTGCTCGGAGGTGTAGCTTTGCTCGGAGGTGTGACCTTGCTCGATGGTGTAGCTTTGCTTGGGGGTGTAGCTTTGCTTGGAGGTGTACTCTCCGCTGGCTTAGAATCAGCCCATCTCGAGTTCTCGAGACCACGCGGTGTGCCGCCTCCGCCCTTCCCTCGATTACCACGTCCCCGACCACGACCTCGGTCACTCCCACGACCCCGTTGCGAAGGCTCCCCACGCGGAGAAGACTGTTTCTCAGCCTGTGACTTTTCTTGCGTTGGCGAAGGCTCCGGCTCCGGTTCCGGAATCACAATCACCTCCGTCTGCACTTGCTGCTCCTCCGCAGAAACAGGTATGATTTCATCGTCGAACAGGTCATCTGCACCGCGAGTTTGTGCAAATTCGTCCATATCGGCCATCGCTGCAGTCACGGGGGAATTTATCTGGTACGAAATCGACAATTGAGTAAGTAGGAGAGAATCTGTGGAGAGCGCGATTCCGGGGCTTTGTTGCGGCTTTGTTGCGACAGCCTCCGAGGGGTAGCTTCTTTTGGGGGCCGAGAATGAATGATCCGTGCGGAGACTAGGGGCAAAACTGGGTCTTGGTACTATTAGTGTTTGTGGGTCGTGAGTCGTGAAAATATTGAGTATTGAAGCAGGAGGTTTCCTTAGCAGTAAGGAATTGTCATATGTGATTATGTAGGTGCAATGACCTGGTTGCTGTTACTCAATGGAGCGCAGGCCCCGAGCGGTGAGTGCTATCAACGGGTTTTTTGCCGATCAATGTTTCTCCGCCTCCGTGACGTTTGTGGAGATTGAGGATTCCACTTGCCTCTTTTGACCCTGTAAAGATGCAAGGGTAAGAAGGCATTACAACTTGAAGAACTCATTAGTAGTCTGGATGGAGTGTTGGAAATCCCATCTCTCTGCACTTTCTGTCTCGCTGTCCAGCACCCACGATACAAGCTGAGCAAGAATTCTGTCAAATGCACCTTCCGAATTGTCTGACAGAAAAGGTGCACCTTTTATATAGGTAGTTGATGACGATCCCGTCATAGCAATGATGATGACAATGCATATATAAATAAATCCCGTGGGGACATCTGGAGCATTCATCACCTGGGCAGCCCCTTCAACTTGAATCGGTTCTCGCCATAAGGCAAAGGGAAGAGGAAGCCCCCCTTTGCAAGTTGAACAAACTTGGAAGATTGTTTGAAGACCTAATCATTAATGTTGTAGTCAATTTCAAAACCGTTGCCATGTGACCCACAAATATCATGTGTATTATGTGATGTACCTATGGCCCCTAACAGCCCCTGGATAGCCCCCAATCGTCTACGGGGTGTCGATTGAAGATGCAGCCTTCGCTCAGCAAACCACCTGCTTCCTTCTAAACAAGGCCATGCCATCTTCGTGTTTAGGTGATCTCCCTGTCGAATTATTGCAAGCGATTGCATCTCGGTTGGCGACAGAAGATCTGTGCTCGCTTAGGTCATCCAGTAAAAGGATCTATGAGAGCACTCAGCACAATTTTCGCTGTTCCTTCTTCCAAAAACTGCAGATAAACCTGTCAATAAACAGTCTTGAAAGACTGAGAGACATAGCAAATGATTCAGAGCTAGCACCGCATGTCCACACTCTTGTCGTGAAATTTGTCGACGAACCAGAGGACAAACTTGGAGAGGGGTTGTCATGGAATCGACATCCCTCCGGTTATCTGCTACCAGAGGCAGGTGTTCAGCAATGGACCGATGTTCTGCGCTGCCTAGTGAATTGCACGTCATTTCACCTGATTCGGGTGGGCTGGTCTGATGAAGACACATGTCTCAACTACTTCACGTCCACAGACATCATAACGGTTATTCTGAATGGTATCATCAAGGCTCGCATCTCGGTTCGAGAATTCTTCGTGGATTTCATACCTGAAGACAGACAGGGTGCCAATGCACTCGATGAGAGACGCCTCAATGTGCCTGATCTTTACAGACCAGAGTTCATCGCTGTTTGGGCCAACTTGCAAGCTCTTGTTTTGAATTTCTCGATGGAACAAATCGAGATAACCGACTGGATCGACCCAATGTTTCGGCATGCAACTGATCTCCGTAAATTGACAATTAAATTTGATAGAGGAGATGCACAACACGCAATTATCGAGCGCCTCTCCTCTATCGAAACGCCTTCCCAACTGGAAGACCTCACACTGGAAACTGTGACTATCCCGAAAATAAGTGAAGCGAGCTTCAGCAAGCTGCTGTGCCAATATCGCGACAGTCTTCATGTCCTCAACATGCGACAAGTAACCTTGGATGATCCGAGTTGGAAATCTGTCTTTCGAAAGGTAATCGACTTTCCTTTACTCCAAAGCTTCTCATTCAATTTTCTCAGAGAAGACGGTAAATTTGTCCATTTTCCTATTGCATCTACGATCCCGGTGACAGGACAGGTCACAGAGTTTACGTTTCGTTCAAAGGTTAGAGGACGAAGAACTATTAATACGTGTGTCAGGTGTCGGGGACCGAGTGCGAAAGCCACTTTTCAGAAACTTGTTGAGTCGATGGAGGTAGATAGGCCATCATATCGGGCGACCAGAGCAACCGGTGAATAGCGCTTGATCTAGTATCTAAGGGACTTATTTTCAACAGTTAAGATTCTAGCACTTATAGTGACACTACGAAATGAAATTTGAACCAATTTTGGGTCTGGAATATACTAGTAGTAACGATAAATTTCAAATTTCAACTGCTCCAAGTTATAAAATGAAGTGCCAAGCTATATGTATTGCATTCGTGGAAAAGAGGAAACAAAGTCTATTATTAGTCTATTTATCTATTGAACAAACTATATGTTCTAACTTTTAGAAAGGCTTGCTATACAAGCCATCAAAGGATTTCTTTAATGCCTCAAGGTCTCCAAAATGGACAGCAATCTGGGCATCGCGCTGCCGACAAAGCTCCAAACCTCCAGTCACCACTCTGTCTTCTCCCATCTTTCGAGCACCTTTCACAAGGGTCGAGGTACGCGGTTGTCGAATCCCTGCAAACTCTTCGAAAATCTTTGACAGGACTGCGTAGTCATCAAATTTTGCATCATTTTTCACTTGAGGGAGAAGACAGCTAAGGTGATAACAATCTTCTAGAGCCTGGTTCGCACCCTGTCCTAAATGGGGACTTGTAGGATGCGCCGCATCACCAACCAGCACACAGCGCTTTGAGAACCAATCCTCCTTGTCTAACGTGACACGATCGAACAGGCCAAAGGATATAATTCGCTCTACATCCTTCACCAACTCCAACACGACTGGCTCGAACCCTTTCAATTTAGCCTCCAGCATCCTTTGTCGATCTGCGAGTTCCTCCCCACTGGCTAGCTCCCATGTTTCAGGCTGCTCACTTGCTTGCGGTAAAGTGACTGCCCACGAGGTATGTGTTGTTGAAATTGGATAGGCGACAACATGTACACCGGCTCCGTACCAGTTATACAATGTTCCAGGGTTCTTGGCAAGTGTTTTTGGGGTTTTCGAGATTCCACCGGTTTGAGTCAAACCAGTGAAAGTTGGTGGTCCTTCATCTTTCCCGGCTTTCTTGAGGAAAATGCGTCGTGATGCTGCCTTGATACCATCACAACCAATAAGAAATGCACCTGTCGCAGATTCTCCATTGCTAAAATGCGCAGTAACAGAGTCGGAACCTTCTTCGATGTTGATAAGCTCGTATCCTTCGTGGAGCTCGCTACCTCCGTCTAGAAGCATCTTCTTCAACCGGAGATTGATAGTCGTTCGTTTGATACCCACTGAAGGCTGGCTGTATTTGCCTACAAACTCTGCTCCGAGGCTATTGTGAGCCAGTGTCTCGCCTGTATCTGTTCCATGCCAGAAGTCGGATATTGGGAGTGTCGCGGTTCCTTCTAACAGATCATCGATTCTTCGGACCATGTTCAAGACTTTCATTCTGTTTGGTTTATGTTAGTAATGGGTGCATTGATTGAGTGAGGCTACAGCATACCCATTTGGATTCAGCATCAGTGATCCGCCAGCTTCTGCCAGTACCTTGACCTTCTCATATACGACTGGTTGGTAACCTTTATCTCTGAGAAGTATTGATAGAACTGGGCCAGCAACGCCGCAGCCAATAATAAGGACTTTCGGCGGACGAGACATAATTATGAATACAATAGTCTCAAGTAGAGATGGATTGAGAACTGAAAAGATCGGATTGGAAAATAAATCGAGACGAACATATAAATCGTGTTTTCTTTATAGATTCATTGCGGGCTGTGTAGATGGGAAAGTCTTGGACCGGAGGTTGTGTTTGAGTGGAACCGGAGTATCCGCGGAGTGTCCGGTGCTTCTCTACGGCGGCCATCGAGACACATTCCGATTTTGGAAGGTGAGAACCCTGCATCTGTGCTTGACTTATAATTTTGACACATTGGATGCATTTGTAGATTATAGTTTAATTTGTCGGTCCCAACCAAATGCTGATATCAGCTTAGCAAATCACTAAGGGCTTCAAACCCCTGCAAAGACAAGCACTAAACGACCCAAACGGGCATGTGTTTCGGTGGGCGCTTGAAAGCCGCGCAACCTTCAGAGATAAATTGAACCTACATTTAAGCCTCTATTTGGCGAGGGGCGATTAGAGCTTATTTTATAAAATTGGTTCAATTCTTAACTAATATTGTGCTATCGGCATGTTACCGCGACTCTATTTTCAAAACTTATTCTTGTTATCCTGCGCCCATTCCCGGAAACTGACTGGGTCCCTCTTCGTGTACTTTTTGACGTTATCAATGGACTGTTGATACCAAGGGAGAGGGTAGAAGCTCCCCGCATTCTCTGTCTCATCAGTGACAATCCACTGGGCTACTGGTTCCGGGATACCAAGCTTCACCATTTCAGCCTTCACCTCCGGAATAGGAGTAAGAGTTGTCTTGATCTTCTTATCCAGAACTTCTCCGAGAATATTGAAGGCCTCAGTGAAGTCAATTTTCTCCGGACCAGCAAGGTAAACGGCGTGTTCTTGACATCCATTCGCCAAGATGACACCAGACACACGCCCAATGTCATCAGTCGAGATATAATCGAACACACATTCGGGGTTGGGATGCTTGACTTCTCCGGCCAAGATACCGGGGTAAAACCAGAAGACATTGCTAGAGAAGAATGCGGGGCGAATAGTCACGAAGTTCTCGATCCCGAAAACTTCTTCAAGCGAGATTTCCACTTGACCGTGCACGTAAGAAACATAGTTATCCGGGGAAATCAACCTTGGGTCTTTGTGCACAGTGTAGCTGCTTAGGAACACGATGAAGGTGATTCCTGCTTCTTTCAGTGCGGTGAGACTGCCAACCATGCGGTCTGGTTGATCGAAGACGGCATAAATATAAGCAGCCGTGGTGCCGGTTTGACGGACAGCAGCTGTAAGTGTTTCAGGTTTGGTGAGATCTGCTTGAACCTTCTCAATGGGGAGGCCATCGAGAATAGGGATGGGCTTTGTGGTATCCCGAACAGCAATGGAGACCTGGGCACCTTCTTGATGGGCTTGAAGAGCGGTGACGGAGCCAATTGCGCCCGTTGCGCCGAAAACAATTACTTTGCGAGGGGAAGACATCGTGTGCGATTTTACTAAAGGATTAAAGACAGGTGTGACAGGAAGTGGGAGACATGCCGCTTCAGAGCGAACTGTGCGGGATATTTATTCATTAATCGAGGTCTGTGTTCCGTTCCAGGGCTCCGGTTCTTCACAATTATTCTCGCCTCGCTTTGACCTTGGAGCATAGTGATTTCCCCACCGGGCTTGGTGGGGTAGTTCGTGTGGTCAAATCGCCGATCCTCTTTGGCAGGCTGGCAGTCTTGCAAGCGAGCTCGAGTGGATAATGTTTCCCGGCTCGCTTATTGGCGGATGATCGGATTTGTGGGTCCGGATAATGTGATTGTTGATGCAAGGGTGCAGCACAGAACCACCTTAAATGGATTTAAGTCATGAATCACATCTGGTGAGATGGCACTAATATCTATTCCGCCCAGGTTATTTGTACCCATGTCAATGCCCCAATATGTAGTATATCTGAAATGACCCATTCCACACTGAACATTAACGCTGAGCCCTCTCGATCCAGGAAAAGGCAAGCTCCACACCGGGCTTCATACGCCAACTTGAAGGCTAAAATAATCTAAGAAGACATCGACCCACCATAATTTCTGACTATATCCATGGTACCCACCCCTCAATTTACGAGAAGGCGAACGAGAGATGGATCTGGATGTCGTAAAGCTATCAAGTGCGGCGTTTCTCTATTTGACGTCGCTTGTATTTATCTCTGTTCCTTGGTCAGTAAACAGTTACTAGCTGGAAAAGTGCCGTATTAGGATGCCGAAACTGGTTGTTCCGGTATAGCTGCGTACCTATCTGGCCTTGGATATTTTTCCATAAAGGAGTTTGCCTTCGACATGCACACGTGGCAAAGAAAGCCCCGTTCCGCCTGGCCAAATCTATAGAGGGCCGTATTATTTCTTTGGTGTTGCTTATGTGTCTATGATATGCAGTCTTTTGGATAAGACATCCAAGAATAACTTGAAATTCGAGTTCCTCCCTGGATTATGAAAGTATTCCGATCGGAGAGGTATATTTCCATAATTATCAACCACGTGTACAAATGTCTGCCTCGTGCTCAATAAGTAATCTGACAATAGCTTCATTCCCAATTTCCGAAGCTAGTGCAAGAGGCGTATATCCGAAATCATTTCTTTTATGAATGTCTGCCCCGTGTTCAATCAGCAATCTAGCAATAGCTTCATTCCCAAATTCCGAAGCTAGTGCGAGAGGCGTATATCCGAAATCATTGCTTTTATGAATGTCTGCCCCGTGTTCAATCAGCAATCTGCCAATAGCTTCATTTCCAAATCGCGAAGCTAGTGCGAGAGGCGTATATCCGAAATCATTGCTTTTATGAATGTCTGCCCCGTGTTCAATCAGCAATCTAGCAATAGCTTCATTCCCAAATTCCGAAGCTAGTGCAAGAGGCGTATCTCCGGAATCGTTGCTTTTATGAATGTCTGCCCCGTGTTCAATCAGCAATCTGCCAATAGCTTCATTTCCAAATCGCGAAGCTAGTGCGAGAGGCGTATATCCGAAATCATTGCTTTTATGAATGTCTGCCCCGTGTTCAATCAGCAATCTAGCAATAGCTTCATTCCCAAATTCCGAAGCTAGTGCAAGAGGCGTATCTCCGGAATCGTTGCTTTTATGAATGTCTGCCCCGTGTTCAATCAGCAATCTGCCAATAGCTTCATTTCCAAATCGCGAAGCTAGTGCGAGAGGCGTATATCCGAAATCATTGCTTTTATGAATGTCTGCCCCGTGTTCAATCAGCAATCTAGCAATAGCTTCATTCCCAATTGCCGAAGCTAGTGCGAGAGGCGTATGTCCGGAACCGTTGCTTTTATGAATGTCTGCCCCGTGTTCAATTAGCAATCTGGCAATAGCTCCATTTCCAAATCGCGAAGCTAGTGCGAGAGGCGTATCTCCGGAATCGTTGCTTTTATGAATGTCTGCCCCGTGTTCAATCAGCAATCTGGCAATAGCATCTTTCCCAAATTCCGAAGCTAGTGCGAGAGGCGTATCTCCGGAATCGTTGCTCTTATGAATGTCTGCCCCGTGTTCAATCAGCAATCTAGCAATAGCTTCATTCCCAATTGCCGAAGCTAGTGCGAGAGGCGTATGTCCGGAACCGTTGCTTTTATGAATGTCTGCCCCGTGTTCGATGAGAAACTTCACAAATTCCTTGGTTCCATAACGGGAGGCAACCAGAAGGGGCGAATCTCCATCTCTGCTGCATTTGTCTATGAATGCCCCTTTTTCGATAAGGAACCTAGCAGCGTCCTCCTGCCTTTGATATAAAGCGTAAAGAAGCGGTGTGTATGAGGTTTTTGTGCTGCATACTTGGTTTACGTCTGCTCCTCCTTCGACAAGCATAATAACAAGAGATTTCACGTTATTCTTGCTATCCAAAGCGTGGCATATTGGTGTCAGTCCATATTCAGTAGCTGCATTCACATCTGCCCCTTTTTTTATGAGGAGTTGAGCCATAACTTCATCGCCCATGTTTAAAGCGAGCGAAAGTGGCGTATCACATCGAGAGTGCTGAATGCCATTGACGGGGTGGGCTCTCAACAGAAGAAGTTTGAAAATCCCAAGTCTCCTATGTAATATAGCCCAGCACAGAGGTGTTTGGTCTTTGATCGATCCGAGATCATTCCTGTTGTTTAGACCCTCGGTGATATCAACCCCTTCCCAAATGGTCGAAGGAATATCTAAAAGAGCAGCAACACTGGCTTTATCACCGTGCGACAGAGCAGCAAATATCGGATATTTATATCTCTCACCATGGATATTGATATCAGAGTTGTCTTTCAGTTTCGCACGGATAAGCTCCGGATGCCCTCGGTCCGCAAAAATGTAAAGAAGACTTGCCTTGGGGCTATACTCGCGCATCTTTGATTTCAAGCTCTTCTCAAATAAGTTATGAATGATAATCCACTTAGATGAGAATGAAGAAATAAAATCATCCTGCGGTACAACTTTGGCTGCGGCATTGGAATGGTGAAGAATGCTTTGACATGCGTACTCTAAGAATGGGTACTTGCAGGAGGCTACTTCCTGGTTCTCATCCTTTGTGCACAGAGTCAAATTGTCGGTAAATCCACCCACAACCTTGTGGGTGATATAAAAATTGCAACAAATTTTGAGTTTCTCGTGGCCTAGGCTCTCCCAATCGAGACCAAATTCAGGCCACATCTCATAAAGACCCCTATCCTTGATGAGAAAGTCACTAACAGACTCGTGGATGAATTGAACAACTGGCTTGTCGGATTTTGTAACTTCAGCGAGTCCCTTAGAGCAGCTTATCACATATCTATAGGATCTAGGTAGACCCTGATTTGTATCCGTGATTGATGCATCTGGGATTGTGTCGTCCACTAAACCCTTTAGTGACAATCCGGACCAAGTAGCATGATAGAACTCCTCGGGTTGCAAAGGACGATTTGCACAAAGGATCCAAAGAAAGCAAAGCAGAAGCTGCTCCATGTCTTCATTATCACGTTTCAAAATATCTTTGAAAAGGTCACTCAAATCACTTGGTGTTTCTTCAAGCCTTCGGTGAACAGACATAGCACCCCGAGCATACTCTTTATTCAGTATCTCAACAACCAAAACCACCCACATGAAAACGCCAGCAGCTTTTTCAAGTAGCTTTTGAATTACAACTGCATCCTGGGCTCTGAGCTGGCTCTTTACAAACACCTCTAAGTCTTCAGTATGACCTGGCTGATGCTCCAAAACCAGGCGGGTACCATACCGAATGATGATAAAAGGATAATGTCGACTTGAAAAGCAAACTCGGAAAAGCAGCTGATTTGCTAAAGAGTAGCAAGCTAGGTCTTCAAAATACTGGACCATGTCAAGCACTTGTTGTTCGTCGCATTCATCAAGGGCGTCAATGAAGCATGTGAATGTGCGATGGCCTAGTCGAGAAACCGCCTTGAAAATAATCTTCTTCAGAATATCCAAGGACGAAACAGCCTTTTGAAAATTGGCGATGATAAGATCAGGATCATCTAAAACTGTCTGCAGGTCGGGAAATCCTTCAAGTAGTTGAAGCAACAGAGAACGATACATTCCCAATACTGATTTTTCCAAATAAGTTCCACGAGCATTGAAAAAGAACGAAGCTTTCAAAGCAACTTGGCGGCGTTGCTTCATGTTTGAGTAGATGAATTTCATAATCGTCGATTTTCCAGAGCCGGGTTTGCCGCTCACCCAGAACAAACCATAATGCTGTACTAGTTTCTTTGGATCTAACCATGCCTTATAGTCAGGGTGGGTGAGAAACCATTGGCATGTTTTAGCATGTTCTTTTTTGACGGTCAATCTACGACTATCAATTTGTGTAAATCGAAGAGAGTCAAGTAGCTGCTTTCGGCGGTCCTGCAAAAGAACAATTTCTATATTGAAAATGCCAAAGTTAGCAAAGATAACTCTCATCCTCATCAAGTCTGGATTAAATGTTTACCAGAGGGGCCCGGGGGTGATTTATGCTGAGACTCTTGTATTTGTGATGCAGGTATGGGTATCTCTTCGAGCAGCTCTCTTGCGTATGCGGCCGCAGCGCCCGCGGCATACCTCTGCCATTCTTTGCTCTTGTGCGAGTCAGAATAGTCGCAGATACCTCGAACTGGGAGACAGGGGAGAATGTCCATGAGACCCGCGGCCTCCATTTCAAAGCAAATGACATTCAGCTGACGGGCTACCTCGTCCCGAAAGACGCTGTTTTTAATCACTTGACTCCCTGAAGCAACTGCGCCATAATGAACCATGGGCTCTTTCGACAACCGTTCACTTCGCAAAGCCAACTTTGATTTATCACAATCGTCGCAACTGGCATTTTCTGGTGGATGGTGATATGGTGCCTGAAATAGATGGTCTGGCATATTTGGGTGGCCATATCCATACTTTTCAAGATGATGCTGGAGAATAGATGGAATGCGACAGAGCCCTATTTCGTGCTTCGCGCGGAGGGAAGATACGGCTGTCCCAAGTGATTGATGAGGTACTCTAGCGATCGCAGTTCGCTCTAGTTGCCCCTCTCCTACGATCTTTCCAAGATCAATTTGCATGACTCTGGTTCCGACAACGACATCTCCCAGTCGGATATCAACTTTGCTGGGCACGCCACCGCCAATGCCGACCATCAATCCCACTCGGATCGAGGTAAACGTTCTTTTCAGGTTCGTCACAACATTTGCCGCATTGACTATTCCGTACTGATTTGTTGGCAGACATGCGATAACTATGTTATGCTCGTTGATATTTCCCAGAACATACGTATTGTCGTCGTCCGGCAGTGTTGGTAGGGGATCGTGGGTATCATCTAGCACGGCCCGGGCCGCAGCCATCTCGATGGGAAGCGCACATATCCAAGCGATCGTGTACGCCTGTCGTGCGGAGTCATCGTCGTGGTAGGTTTTTCTTCGTTTATGTGATGGTTCCGAATCAGAAATCTCCATCTCGTTGCTAATTGATGACTGAATCGAACCTTTATGCGGATGTGTCAATATGGAAGTTCGGTAAATTCAAGATGAAGTGTGACCGCGGTAGGGATCAAGTGAAGTAGTGAGAGAGGTGGGTTAAATAGCGTCGCAGCAACTGAGCTTGATTTTGACAAAATGAGCAAAACAAAAGGCTTCGAGAGAGAAGCTGACGGCAAGGTAAGTGCATTCAAGGCAGTCTCGAGGCTGAGAGGGGTCGGCGCTAGTGTCTTTTCGGCCCCCACATTGGGCGCTAAATAATGGCATGCCGATAGCTTGATGTTAATTTATATCAAGATAATAACCATGCCAGTTTTTTTTTTAGAGAATGAGGGACGATCTTTGTCGGCTGATTTATCTAGAAAGATATAGTTGTAAAAAAGGAGAAACTCGCACCAAAGAGTCAAAATCATGCCAATGCTGTGAATTTGGGGATTCAATAATTGGAAAGGTTACTCATACTATATGTCTCAACACGATGATATGTACAAACACCGTGACTTCGAAAATAACATATCAAATAACGCGATCAAACACACTCCCATGAGTTCTCGTCTGTATAGTTTCCAGGGCCCTTGAAAACATTATGCTTGGGCCATTTACAATGTTTACGCCAATATTCCACAGGAGTACCTGACCCATCCTCGAACTTCGCACCACGAACATGTTCAGGGGCGACTCCTTCCTCGACCCACTTGACCATAGCCATGAGAACGTTGCTATCAGGCTCACTGCTGGCATATGTATCAACACCTTGGCCAATACCGTAGGCTCCGTTTCCATCACCACAATGCGCCATACCACTGATGGTGAAAAAACGATAGAACTCGTCCAGGTCCTGGGGCGGGAGATTCATTGTCTCGGCAACATGGGAGTAGTACTCTTTGGAGTCTTCGGAACTAATAAGTTGATCCATCATGCCGTGGTAATGAAGCACCTTGCCACCAGTTTGCTGGAAAGGGGTGAGATCGCCATCCCATGTCTGGATGTTGTATGGGTTCTGAGCTAAGGCAGCTGCGGCGTCTTTAACAGTGAAATTGCCGCTCCAAGATGGGTCATTATAGACAACGTAGCGGAACCAATCCAGACTGTACTCGAAGGGCTGACCGGTGTACATGATAGGGGCAGCTAAAACCTCGGATCCAGGCTGCATTCTTCGGTAAAGCAATTCGCCGTTCACGCCGTATAGCGGGGATAGAACCTGGTCGGCTGCGCGGACCTGGGCACCGCTAAGGCACTTGCTGGACTTTGTTGCGTTGCGAGGGCAAATCAAGGTGTCAAGGATAGGATTGCAGAGATCTGGATCCTCGATGATGTTGTCCTTGGCTCCATCGATTGTATCGCACTGTCGCAGGATCTCGTCATGAACGATCTGCCAGTCTGCAGTGGTAAGGAATGTTTCGGAGGACGGAGATCCAGTGATGGGATAAAAGTGAGCACTCCAGGAAAGCAGGTTAACAAAGTTGATAGCTGGAGATCCAGCAACGACACCATCAAAGTCATTGGGGTATTTCTGGACCGACTTCCATCCTTGCCTTCCGCCAGTGGAGCATCCTAAGTAGTAGCTTTTGTTGAAACCTTCGTCGTAGAACATTTTGGTAAGCTCTTTGCCGATCACAACACCCGTGTGAATAGATCTGTAGGCGAAGTCCTTGATCACTTCTGGATGGTGGTAGAAAGGTTTTCCTGATGTTCCATTGTGCCCATTGTTGGCTCCGACCGTGGCAAAACCGAATTGTGCAGCGTAGGCAAGATCATAGTATTGGATGCCTAGGAAAATGTTAGGATGGAGCAAGGATAAAATATTCAGAACAATACATACAGCCAGATAGACCTCCGTTTCCGGTACTCAAGAAACGACCCTTGTACTCGCGCGGGAACCAAGCCTCCAGGGTAATTTGACTGCTATTGGATGTATCGACAGCCATTGCGACGCGACAAAGATCCACAGAGACTTCTTGGCTCGACGCGTCACAGCTAGGAGCATTGTCCGGAAGGGACAAATTGGTTCCCCCTGGAATATATTCGGCGAAGTTCACCTTCACATGAGGTAGATTAATCTTATCTTGAAATTGAGAGCATTTTGTTTGAAAATCGTCTTGACTGGCAAGGGCCACAGAGCTCAATGCCAGTACGGAAAGCACAGAGGACCGAATCATAGTGCAGAATTGCTTGGACTCCGGCTGATATCAGTTGAAATAAGCAATCTGCTTCTTCATCAACCACGGATGTGGCTGAGCTATATAGCTTGCAGTCAGCCATATTGACCTCATCGATCGGTAGATGGGATCTTCGTCATCGGCAAGTAAATGCCAAGAATTTACCGGTCATAAACGGAGAATGGTATCAGCAAAGGGCCGAAGTTGTCCCGCAGGCTGGTAGGGACTTGGAAATTCCGAGAAGTGGCATGAGATTGGATAATAGAGGGAAAAAGTGGATCAACCGAGGCTTTCCCTGGGGTATTGTTTGGTATTTGAAGCAAAAAAGGTGGGGAAGACACGGGTGATCTGGGAAATCCGAATGTGAAGCGGATAAGTCGAGCTAAGCAGTACGAATCGGAAATGCGGGGTCTCCACAAATGTGGGGGTTCGTTTAACCCCTGAGAGCGCGTTGGCTAATGGAATCGGCATATCCATCAGCGCCCGTGCTGAGACGAATTCAAGTTTCTGATAAGAGATGACATTATTAAAATTGTAAGCTTCATGTAAATTGCAACCATTCAATTCTTTCACCGAGTCTTCAAAGTTGACCTAGCAGGAGAGACCCACAGTCTAAGCTTGAATGAGAATTCCCGAATACATAATTCCTAATGAATAATATGTTCTGCTCTAACTTGAAGCAGCATTCCACTCTCGGTGCCATCGTTCCGCGACTCTAAGAAGGTGCCCGCTTGAAAGTGGACTTGAGCAGTGGGCTAGCGTGTCACTATGAAGCTGAGCCTCCAAGGTGTCGAAATGAATATTCTGTTCCACTCTGTTGGTTCCGGAGGCCCAACGACGCTTCCAAAAGCCTAGAAGCTTCATACTAGGATTTATTTGCGGATCTGGGTCACTCTTTTCGAGCTGGGCAAGCCATTCACTCACGGGTGATATATCGAATGTGAATCCTGCCTGGCGAAGAGCGGGCAGGAAGTCATCTGTCCAAGAGAAGGTTCGTGGACTAAGCACGTTGAAGAACTGAGCTCCTCGTGTAGTGTCACTCTCTGTGACGGAAGAAGTTTGAAGAAATTCACAAATAGTTTGTGCGCACTCATCGACTGGAAGCCATCGGCATTGTTCTTCTTTCTGATCCGGGAGGATTTGAATTGCATTTACGGATCGCACCATGAGTGGAATCGCCTCGTTAGAATTCCAAATGTGGGCCTTTGTGTCTGCAACAATTTGACCAATTCGTGCAACTATTGTGTCAGCTCCGGCTTCCATGGCTGCATTGTTGAGAATATATTCGGCACAGAGCTTTGATTGTGCATACCCAGTTGATTGCGCATATTGCATCTGACCTATCAGAGACTCTGGGATAGTTGCCGGTGCTGGAGTGGAAAGAGCGGTTGATATGGATGAGCAGAAGAGCATTCTTGCTGGGGCTTGACAGACTTCCAAGGAGAGATTGACAAGTTCTTGGAGCGATGATAGCTGAGGGATGAAGCTCTCCAGCGTCCAGTTGAAATCCACAGGCCATGCCGCGTGAATGATTGTTGTAACTGATTGCAACACCTCTTTATGTTTATGCAGTGTTTCACCAAAGTTTGCATGGCCCAGATCACCCGGAATAGCGGTTATCTTTGAAAGTTCGTCTGGTCCAATATCAATCTCTCTCTGGCGAAGTGATTCCAAAATGCGATCTCTTGCAACCTTCGAATCAACATTATTACCAGTATTTCCAACGCGAACTATGCAAATAACCTTCTTGGTTGATACAGAATCAAGGAGAGTCTTCAAAACATGACAGCCTAGTGAACCTGTGACACCAGTCAGAAGAACTATACTGCTCTCCGGCCGAGAAGGGCTTCGCGGTAACGAGGCTAAAGGCGCTGAGCTGAAGGTGGAATACTTCTGGATCAGTTCTCTCATCAATTCAAGGTCGGTAGGATCGTCCACATCCTCGCAATTTTTGATATATCTGGCAAGCCTTGATATGGTAGCATTGCGGTATATTGTGTCAGCACCAAGCCCCTTGCGCTTCTCCTCTGATTCTATGTAGAATCGCTTTCGAATCGTGTTTGACAGACGAGCAGCTTTCAAGCTGTCCATGCCCGCATTGAACAAATCATCATCAACTTTCTCAATGTCTAGACTCAAATCTTCACTGCAGATGACGAGAAGCTCGTTCTGCAAGTTTGGTAGATCCGGCGTTTCAACTCCACATGTGGCCTGCTGGACCCTCTCATACATGTCGTTAATACCCTTCTCAAAAGCCATGTATATTTTGGCGCGAATGATTGTCCCTTTATCGGTCTGCGGGTAAGGAATTCCACTTCCGATAACAATAATCGATTGCTTGCTAATTTGGGAAAATCCCTCGGCTCGTGAATTTGCATCTTCCACGGCGGGCCAGATGTGGTCGAGAAAGTCGCCATCTGTCATATTTTTGGCTTGGGGATTCTTGAAAACTAACAGACCAGGAAAATCCCGCTGGATTCCAAAAACAACAGCTTCGGTGACCAGCGGATCGTCTCTGATTCGACCCTCAATAGGAAGAGGAAGGACCTTTTCTCCGTTTACGAGCGTGATTCGATCATCCATGCGACCGACATATTTCCAAGCATCGGGAATCTCAGGATGCGGAGTGAACAAATCGCGTGAATGGAAAGAATTCGGTGGATCGTGTGAGTTGGATACGACTTTCGACCTGAGGCCATCAAGGATTACTAGCTCGCTGAGTTGATCAGCCGTGGGCTTCATGTAAACGTAGGGCTTTACGTTGGGATAGAACCGTAGGTAATTCCAACTAGTGTCATCCTTAGAACGCCTCGACGTCGCCACTTGGCCACACTCGGTCGCTCCAAATGCGACAATCAGATGAACGCCGTTCGAGACCAATCTATCTCCCAGTTCATCAGGGCATGAGCTTCCGGCTACATTCACACTGCCACATCGCGCTAACGCATCAATACCATCTTGCGTCTCTGCCAGGAGCTTCAATGCGTAGGGCACGCCAAAGAAACTCTCCGGACGAACATTGTCTAATGCTTCCAGAAGGTGATTTGACGCTAAAGGCAGATTATGGTCGTACATGTAAAGAATGCCACCTTTTGAGATTGTGCGAAAGACCGTAGCGAAACCAAAGGTATGATAGAATGGTGCAGTTAGAAAAGAGCGTAAATTGTTGCCGTTTTCAAAGTTTTCTAGACAGGATCGATGCGTTTGGAATATTGGTTTGGGCATGCCCGTTGAACCAGAGCTATGCATGATGAAGGCTGTACGGTCGGCAGCACCAGTATCTTGCCCGCTCCGCCAATCGATTCCAGTGGTCAAGCCAGTGTCGAAAACATCTCTTTCTGGAGTCTGAATGACCTTCAGGGTACGGTGCTTTTGGATGCGCTCTGCAACTGCTTCATATTCTCGCATGTACACCAGAGTACTGCACTTGGTGCAGTCTAGCAGGGAGACAGCTGCCTCGGTCGCGAGACGTGGGGACAATAAAAGAACAGCATAGCCTAATCTACACAATCCCAGTAAAGAAGCAAAGTATTCAAGTGTTGATTTCCCGAGGATAGCAATTACGCCAACTTCCTTCCGATCGCGCCACTATATCGATTCTCAGCTACACAAGGACACCAAGATGGGGAAACAAGCACAGGTGCAACTAACCACTGGCTGCAGCTGGGACTGCACATAAACAGCGGCCACTCCCTCTGCCAGTCTGTCAAGGTCTTTCGCTCTAAAGAATTCGTATTTCTCATTCGATCTGATATGACCGGGGGTGGGGAACGCGAGAATGGGGGGTGCATCTTGGCTTTCCTCATCAGCAAGCTTTCTGATCAAATCATCGACGGTATTTAAGCGACCGGATTGGCCATCGAGCGAGCCCATTTTGAGCTTTTCTTTTCTCTTTCTGAATTTCCTTTTGGTTGGATCGATAGTAATAAAAATGATTTCCTTAAAAAATAATCTCGGCTTTGGAAAATTGACCAAATTACCTGGGTTATTAACAAAATCGCTCAAGTCGGGAGAGGCGCCAACTACAACTTGGCAAAGCTTAGATACATTGTGCCAAGGTCCGCTTGTTCCGTTCAAGCCTTGCAGGATTCCAAGGGACTGAAGTGGAGTTGGTGAACGGGGTCAATGCGACTTGGAGAAATTGTATTGTGGGTGCAGCTAAGTTATGGTTGGCGAAGGGAAGGAGGAGGTGGAGAAGGCACATATGCCATATGGGGGAGGGGAATACGGAGAACAATCTCAACACCCTGAGGAGAGTTGTAATTCATACTGAGTGGAACTGGAACAAAACATTGTAAATGGCCTCTCTGTTGCGAGAGAAGGGCGTTCTGATGGGTACGCGTGGCTTGCAGGGATCTACATTACTAGTGTTGACGAACCCATCCGAGTCAATCGTATCGCACCGCGTAGTGGCGAGCTGGGACTGCATCTCTTCGCATGGGGCCAAAAGAGTAAAGGGATAGAGCAAGTTGGAAGATCTTCATCCTTCGAAAGTTAATTTTAGCCGGGCTTTGCCGATGGTGTATTGTTCCAAGGCGCAATATAGATGTACATGTATGTACTACTTCCCACGAAGTACTGGTACTTCAATAAGGAATAAGGAATCAGGAGTCAAGGCATATCGTAAACATTATTTTAGAATAGTGAAATGTAAATCCCTCGCGCCTATTATATCTAATAAAAAAAACTATACAGTATCCACCGGTTTATTTCAACTGCTCCACATTACCAAGATCTCTGAGTTCGATCTGTTGGTGGACTTCGGTGACAACGCCGATCGCATTGTGAGATGTATCGTTTCGCTCGTCGGTGGGGAGATACGTTTCTTCGCCATACGCGACAGCCGTTTGAACTATTCTCTCCTGCGACTGACTCCCTACTGGCCATTTCCCGCTAGCGAACACATCGAACCGATCCGCCTCATCATCTGTGAATCTGCCTCCACCCGTGGACCGCGTAGAACGTAACCCTTTACTGCTAGTCGCGTATGGATTCGACTGTCTCGAATACTGTGCGTAGCCAACAGATCTTCCTCTCAATCGATGCCAAATGGGCATCAGACTTGGTAGACATGCAACAATCACGCCCACACTTCCTTCGATCGACGTCCATATTCCAGCATATGTGTTGGAATAAGTTATGTCGTTATTATCAATGAGTGGTAGGGTGGTAATGCGATAGAGCGCGATCGCACAGACGAATCCGCCAAGGAGGAATACCGCCGAGATGGAAACCTTTTTGCTTCGAGAGATTTGTAGTCGCCATACGAGTGGCATTGGCAGGAAGAGAATGACGAGATCCGTAAATGTGTTTGTTGTTGCAAGGGCGATGTAGAAATTGACACTATCTACACAATGCCCGCCTGGAAGGCTCCGTTCCCAGAAGAACTTCACGGGCGTACATTGGAAAATAGCGGTTATTTGGAAGGCTAGGTACCAAGCGCCAAGCAATACAAATAAAGCATTGCATGTTTGCTTCATTCGAGCGGTCGGGAAAATTCGTTTGTAAAAAAGTAGGATTGAGACCTGGACCGGGCAACAAATCCATCAGCAAGGGATAGATGATAGAGGGGGGTGGGGGCTTTGCCAGCTTTCTCTCACCTTGATCATGGGCAATGTGGTATTCCAAAACATTTGGAGCACATAAAGAACCTTCAATATCATCAACAAGTGAATAGTAAGGTGACAGGGATCATGGGGACTTACCAGCATATATCTCAGTGCCTTCTTCTCTCCTACTTCTTCTGCATGTCTTCCCAGTCCGAAGTAGACCCCGACATATTCACAAACACAGTTTCCGTATGACAATATCTAATCCGCAGAAAGTCTTGGTTATGCGAGGCTTTGCATAATATTTGAAAAGGACCAGACTCACCAACGACACCACGATACAGATATCATCCAAATGTATACGCCCTCCAGTGGTATACCTGGCGTACAGCCTGAGCCCCACAGCGAGAGTCGAAAGTGCAATCAGGACACTCGTCACAATAACAATGGACCACTGCCGTGAATTATACGGCGTGCCCCCGATGTAATAGTATGCCATGATAGTCGTGAGCCGGCACGGTGACTGCCAGAAGGCAAGAAAATGACATCCAGGGAGATTTATAGAATATGTAAAGCCCTCTTCATCTGATGCAGTTTGATGGGGCAGCTGAAGGATGAAGACGCTAAAATAAATACAAATAAATACAAATCGAGTCATTTCAGTAAGTGGCTGGCACAATGCAACTTGGGACCACATGGGGCCGGCCGATCAACGTACCTTTGGACCCAACAATCAAGTTCGACCACCACTGCCCCGGCATCATGCATTAGTTTTACATTAGTTGAACCCTGTTGTATTATCAAACCTTCCCTACCGTAATGTTCATTTCTAGGTTGTAACTTTGAAAAGATTCCAGTGGATTTACTTGGCCAGTTTAATCGGACCAGTCCGACCACAGGAGCTAGTGCTGCTACGTTTCGTTGAGAAGGATCCGATCATCATCTGCATATAAATCCTGTTCATTTCACCCCTGCAGCTGAAATCATTCCATTAGTATTCCATTGAGAAAAATCCCCGGCCCATTCCTTCGGCAAGTTTGCGGGGATTTTGCTTTTTCCTTCTGCATTTTGTTTGTCCGTTGATTGCGATTCACCACCGCCATGTCCAAGGAACAGTTAGAGTCAGACGTTTTGGATGGGAAATTACCTGGGAGCTTTGAGTATGATTTAAAACATAGAAACAGTATTGTTCTTGTTCCTCAACCTTCAGATGATCCCAATGATCCGTTGGTGAGTCCCTGCATATCCACGTGTTTAGCATTCCACAAACTCCGCCTTTCCCCCCCACTGACATATATACAAGAACTGGCCACAACATAAAAAATATACTATTCTCGCGATTTTATCTGTGACGGCATTCTCAGGACTTGCTTCTTCGTTGGCAAATCAATTGGGTCTTGAAGCTCAAGCGGAGCTTTATGGGAAATCACTCACTGAACTCTCTTATACGGTCGGTCTCTCCCCCTTGCTTGTCCCAGTGATTCAAGTTGTAGCTTGCTCATTCCAATGATGGTAAATGCTACCCTCAAATCGGTGATATAACTGACACTCTCTGCATAGGTATCTGCGGCTGTCGCAGGCATCGCTGCCGGGCCTCTCTTTATTGTTCCTTTAGCGCATGTATTCGGCCGTGCCTCTGTCATCTTTTGGACTTTGCTAGGATGCATCGCCTGCGGGATCTGGTCTGCCGAAATGACAGGCCCAGATCAATATATTGGATTTGTGCTGTCGCGTCTTTTCGGTGGGATTTTTGGATCTGTGCCTTCCATCCTGGGTGCACAAATGCTCATGGACCTTTTTTTCCTGCATGAACGAGGTAGAGCTTTCACGACATTCCACATGTGTTTCCTCATGGGTACTGTTGCTGGTCCAACTTTTGGTGGCTTTGTCGTTCAGCATGTCGCGTGGCAATTTGAATTCTGGTGGACAGTTGCTTTACAGGGTGCTGTTGCTCTCATGGGTATTTATCATGTCACAGACAATGTGCGATTTCAAGTTGTCCTCGGCTGATGAAACTTTTTAGTGCTATTCTTCCTGCCTGAAACTGGCTACAATCGAGATGGAGGCAAGGTTTATCCAAAACAGCCGGAGGAATTTCTTGCAAATCGAGTTGCTACGTTTCTTCCCGGTACCAAGGTCGCTCATCGTGATGGCCTTCGAGAAGCCGTGAGTATAGATAAAGTTATCATGAAATCCATTATTCCCCTATCTAACTCCTCCCTAGCCTCGATCGGCAGTCGCACAATTTCTTATTGGCTTTTCTCCCGTTGGTCTTCTAGTGGGGATCTACGCCTTTGGATTCTTCGGTTGGTTCGTCAGCGTCAACACGTTGCTTACCGTCTTCCTTCAAGAGCCAGAGATAGCTGGCGGGTATGGATTTGAACCACAGCAAAATGCTGCATGTAAGAAATATTCCCCTTAAACGCGCCAAAAGAACCAAGCTCATCATATTACTATCAACAGTCTCCTTCGCCCTTTGGATTGGTGTGATCTGTGCTCAGATCTGGGGATCCATATTCAACGATCGCATTCCCTTGAAGCTTGCCAAAAAGGCTGGTGGACTATGGAAGCCCGAGTACCGTCTCCACTCCTTATGGATTCCTTCAATATTCTTCATGCCTATCGGTCTAGGCATCTTCGGCGCTGCCCTCGAATACCATCTGCATTATATGGTCCTCGCCTTGGGCAGCTTTCTCATCACCTTTGCCGCATTCTGCAGTATCCCGGTCGGAATCAACTATTTGATCGAGTGCTACATCGATCATTCAACAGAGGTTGCATGTATTATGGGTACATATCGACTCACCCTTGGACTTATCGTGCCATTCTTTAAAGATCAGTGGATCGATAGCGTAGGGGTTGGGTGGGTATTTGGGATGATGGCATTTTTCTCTCTTTTTGCGTTTTCTTTGGTAGTCGTCTTGATGTTCTACGGTCATTCTCTTCGTCAGATTCGCTTTGGGATTTTGTCGAAAGATGAAGAGGGGGTGAAGGTGACAGATCAAGATCAAGAAAGTTCAAGTTGATCCTTTTTTCTTCGAGACGTGGGATATGTGGGAGTCGGAAAAGCCAGTTGTAAAGAGTTATGAAGCCTGTACAGCAGTATGTAATAACCAATCTAGACATGTTAATACTTCCGATTGTCATAGAACACGTTCAATCCCATCATGTTAGCCTCTATTAAGCCTCATCCTCACAGATTCTCTAACACCCTATAGAACGATCATGGCCGCTAACATACTATATCGCCGACGACCCGGTATACGCTAAAGATAATCGCCTTCTTCTCTCATTCAAGTTGCTAGGAAAGGGAAGGGTAGATATATGTGGGAAAAAAAATACTTTTTGCCTAATACTTAAATTTGCTATATGGTATAATCAAACTTTATTCTTACAAAACCGTGTTGAAGCTCTTGTATCGATGCTATACCTCTGTTTCCCTGAACCATACTGCTTATGCTTATGCATTATTAGGCTTAGATCTGTATTCACCAAAACTGTGTCGTGAACAAATTTGTTGTGACCCACATAGTACCGATCTAGGTGGGGTCTTGAATGGAGGGGTATTTTCCTCTGACCCCTCGAGTGCGCGTCTTCCCCTATATATTTCTTCTCACTTCCCCCATTGAAACCAATCCCATTCTAAGATAAACGACTCCTTAGTCACCTCATCCCTATCGACAATGAGCAACGTGGCAGGCTTGAAGGAAGTGGATGGCAAGCTTGTTGCTATAGCCAAAGATGTTTGTTCACTACCGTTCTGACCACAATTCTCAGTTGACTGACAAGAAGTACTGAATGATACAGATTGAGCCACCGATGGATTGGACCAACGATTTTGAAACACTGGGTGGTGAGCTGGTGTGGGGAAGTGGTGGCGAAATCCAGGATTTGCTTCAAAACTTCGGCCTCGATGCCACCGAAGTAACGCCCCTCTACGCAATGGAGTTTCACACTGGTGAAGCTTTGGTGATGTTTGAAGCGGACTCAACCTTCTACCTTTTCAACCGTATTGAAGGCTCTCTATATCAAATCATCCAACCGAATGACTTGACTACGATTGTGGAGTTGATCGACGACAAGAATAAAGGATTGAGAAGCCTCGAGATTGAGCAACTATAATAGATACTACGCCAACATTCTTTGGGGGGATATGTGCTGCTTCCCGATTCTCCATTATTGATTGGGACTGGGGAGCGAATTAAGTATAACTTCAAATTCCTGGTAGCCATTGTATAGATTAGGCACTTCTTTTGGATTCTTTTTCCTAGCAATGAGAGTTGAAGGACTCGGAGGGGATAGTCCTAAGGACATGCCATAAGCCAGAACATACATTTACTGTAATTATAGTGATATAGTAGAAGAAGTTTACCAAGCAATGATAGTGAAGGCCTTAACGCGCTGAATCCAGTCTAGCGCGATCTGAGTCGGAAGCTAGGGAAGAAAGCCTGTGTGTGCAGGTGGTGAAACTGATTTCTATCCTCCCAGTACTAATTTTGTGACATTGAAGTAGGATGTAGACTAGCTTAAAGGCCGAGAAAATTAAATTAGGACCTCTGTGGACTTCGGGGTCTACATGTGGCCTTTTACTCCAAACTGAATGATGGTGTAACGTTTGGGTTGGTGCATGTTCCAGTCCAAGTCCAGATATCCATGGATGTAGAATGCGGTCTAAGTTGGCCGAGATTGCGTGTGCCGTATATACGCTTATGCATGTTAGAGATCTATCCAATGTTATTCTCATTTTGAGCGGAGTAATAGTTTTGCCAAGTCATAACGACGCATACGGGTGCCAATTATAACATTTCTGAGAGTGGAGCAACTATAACTCAATAATGGGTCGATCAACTCCTTCCCATAGCTGCATAAAGTTGAACTTAGACAAGCAGGTTTAGAAGCCTTGGAAGGCTGTTCTTGAATACATATACTGTTGTATTCTTGAGTCTATTCTACAGGCACTTTTCAGATTAGCAAGTATCACAAAGTTATATCAGGAACAAGCTTTTCAAGCCACCTTTGACTGGGTTGATTAGAACTCCAACAAAGAACGAAGTATGAGAGTGCTTTATGGCAATGGATGCAATCTTGGTTCAAGTTCAAGCCGGGAAACGGAAGAGGGGCAGACATGAAATAAAGTACCTGGGCCAATCTGGGTATATTTACTAAATGCATGACGTGGTGGCTACAGTCTGACCTGGCCCGGGATGTAGAGACAACAAAAGCGGGGTTATGGACTAAGACATGGGCTGTTACCCAAGTGGCCCCGTATAGGCCTCAAGATGAAACATTGTATGTTTTCTACGAAGAAATAATCTACGAGAAATTACGTAGAGAAGAAAAGTGAAGCAGAAGAAGAAGAAAGAATAATTACTAAATTTCCCATATTAAAAACAACTAAACTCCAGAATAACCGATACAAAGGGGCAGCTCCGACGGAAATCACGATCAGGAGCAGGGCTATTCGAATACCCCCTGCGCAGTGGATACAAGGCCAACTATTTTCTTGCCTCAGTGATATCCACAAAGACATGTCCCAGGGGGCCCTCCCTGGGACTCCATCCCCCACACTCGACTCTATATTTGCTACTACTGTCCAACATCTCGACTAAGTTGACGTATTCTCCTCCACGATTCTCCCAGTGGAGTTCACAGATCTTAGATTTACCGTGGAATAGATCCAGACGGCCTTCGCTGCCTCGGCGGCTTGCGGCAGTGACCTCGCCGATACCATTGGTTGGAATCTTGATTTCGTCGATCTCATCTTCGGTGAGTGACTTGCGTCGATCTTCAGGGTTGAAGAATTCGCCGCTACTGGCGCATTAGTAGATACTATGAATACTGGGATGGCATTCTATAGATACCCCTCGATGACGGTGTGCTGGATAAGCACCTCGCCGTCCTTGAGATGGTCTCGGATGTGGAAGGAGACCCAATTGGAGTTGTACTTGTCCATGGTGGTAACAATTGAGAACAGTTGGAACGATGGATGTGAAAAAGTTGCGGAGTGTAGATAAAAAAGTTGGGATTGAAATTGTATAGAAGAAGGAAAAAAGAGTGCATGGGCTGGGAGTAAATGGTGGGTTTATATAGAATGTCAGAATGCGGGGGAACTGCCTCAGCTGGTCGTGTGATGACTCGTCGATGCAATGCACCATTCCATCGTAAAAGGGGATGATCGCATGACACGATTGGCTGATTCCGGGTTACCGAGCCATGGCACCATCCTAGTTTGACCTTCGTCCTTTGGAAAGTTTGCGGGGTTCTGCGTCTCGCTTTGTTGTTATTAATTTAGTTTGGACGATCTACAAGACTTGCTGTGTTGTTAGTGTTATTTGTGGTCGAAACTACATCAGTTTCTCCGTCATCTTGCATCTCGGTAACCTGGGGAGGGAAGGTATGGTGGGTCCCTCTTTCCCCAGAGTGGAGTGCGGTAGACCCGGTTAGCGTTATGCCTTAAAGCAGCGACACCGGGGTTAGTCTATGTTGGTTCCCGGGAAGGTACAAGGTACCGCGAGTTCTTAGTAATCTCCATGTTGAAGTATTTATCCCCACAAAAATTAGGAATTGTCGGAATGTTACATATTTAGTATGGACTCCAGTGCGTGCTTTATTGGTGCGGATCCCGCCCTGGTTACACTTATTGATACTTTTAAGCCGATAGGCCACCCGAGACCATTTTCATATTCACTACTTCGAACGCGACTAGGCTGCTGAGATACTGTTGAATAAACCAAATTCTTATGCTATTCTAAACCTAAGGTATGTGCCTTCAGCTAACATGAAATGCACAAAGAAAAACGGGGAATTTGACAATCTCGAACTCAGTAAAACCACATCAAGAAACCTCATAGCCCCATCAATTTCCTCGAATTAAGTCTGCCGCTCTCTCTGCAACCGCGTATACAGTGGAAATCGGGTTTGCGTGAGGAATGATGGGAAAGATACTCGCATCCACCACTCGAAGGTTTTGCGTCCCGTAGACTGTGAGATTTTGGTCCACTACACCACCGTCTTCTTGTGGAAGCATAGCAGTCGTACCGCATACATGATGAGCCGCGGATCCAGTAGCCCTTATTTGGTCCTTAATCGTCTCAAGATCATGATGCTCCCCATTATTCTGCAAAAATGAGTTCAACGGCTCCGAGGTTGTCATCTTAAAGAGATTGCGAGAGTGTCGAGCTAAAATTTCAATATCGAATGCATCGTGCCCAATGCCAGCATCAACGGCAGGGAGCTGAGACGGATCGTCGGAGGAAATATGGACGCTACCCCGAGAGAACGGGAAGCTTCCTAGTACTGCGATAACGGCCATATTGCCGGGCAAAACTCCTAGAATATAGAAGGCTGATGAATCGTCGGGACTTTCGAAAAGTGATTTAAGAACTTTCCCTGAAGCGTGTTTGTCTTTGTCGCCGTCATAGATTGAAAGGAGTTCGGCTCGCTCCTCTGAATTAAGCCGTGGAAAGGCAACCGCCATCATTGCAGGCCTCATTGCTTGAGAGTCGCGCTTGAGAGAGAAAGGGAAGGTGACCATTGGATGCGATTGATAATTCTCGCCAACGCCCGGTAAATCAATTATCACCGGGATGTTAAATTCATCCAACTTATCTTGGCTGCCAATTCCTGAGAGCTCCAGAATCTTAGGTGTATGGTATCCACCTGCTGCCATAATGATTTCTTTTGTCGCATGTACCACATGAAGCTCATTATTATGAACTATTTCAGCACCTGTAGCAACCTGACCTTGGGCGTATGATTCAAAAAGGATGCGCTGGACCGTGGCTTCCGTGACAATGGTGACATTTGGGCGGGCGGCGGCTACTGTTCCGTATTCACTAGCTGCACCACTTCGGAGGCCAGAAACTGGATCGACGGTGCCTGCATAGTCGCGAGTGCCGATGACTTTACGCCCGAAACTCATTTCAGTCTGATAATCGTACCCCTTGGACTTGAATGTGTCGTGCCATGCTTGAATCAAAGGAAGCCCTGATTTGTTTTCAAGAGCTGGGTATGTCACCTTGATAGTGCCAGATGTGGTCTCCGGCGTGGTTGTAATATGTGTCGCGTGCTCTGGCGGAGTTACGGCAATTGTCTTCTCCCAATATGGTTGTAATGACTCCCAAGTCCACTCAGAATTTCCAAGTTTTGCCCATGCATCAATTCCATTAGGGGATGGAGGAATATACAGCAAACCGTTGACAGAGGAAGATCCGCCTATGGCTTTCCCGGAGACATGCGTGATGTCTCTGTTATCCCAGCCAGGCTATAACCCTCGATTCTTAGCAATTTGCGGCCATGAAATCATGTTTATCAACGTACCTGTGGGGTTACTTGAACTTTCCAGTCCAGCTCCGAGCCGCTCAAACCATGCCACAAGGCTGGATTTTGTACACGTGGGTCTTCCGTGGCATCAGGACCACTTTCCAAAACCACAACATGAACATCTGGATTCTCAGACAGTCGAGCTGCAACTACCAGACCAGCTGTTCCTCCGCCGACGATGATGTAGTCTGCTGTGGAAGGAAGCTGTTGAGATACCATGTTGGAAATGAAATTAGGTTGAATAAACGCAAAGGAAAATGAGGGGAAACACGAGGCTTAAAATAGTGAAAATAGTCGGGTCCGATTAACGCGCCACATTCCATATCTCTCCACCCCGGTGATCCGTATTTCATTCTATCCGATTCCCTTCTTGCTTAGGAATACCTAGGAAAATCACTACCTGCACAAATCCCTTGGAGCGTGTTCTATTGTCATTTTACCAAGTGTTAATCGCGTGGTGCCCCTCATATTCCCTCGGATGCCGGTTTGGGGGCCAATTTGTCCTGTCGGTGTGGGATCCTTATGGGTCTTTTGCTGCGCTCCAAAAGTCGAGGAGAATTTGAATATTTGATTAACTGAGTAACTCTTGGGCGAAAATACTAGATATTGCTTTAATCCACCGAAAATTGATGAACATACAGTAGGCTGACGACAATGAAGTCATTAATAACGCTTCTCAATCGTATTGTTGTCCTCGTTGAGCATGGGGCAGAAAGCCTTGAAGTGGGTCATTTGGCCCCCAAATATTGTAGCTATTTGAAGTTTACGCCCCACGTCTGACTCCCTTCAATTGGATTATGCCAATGGAAGCGGAAAGACATAACTTAATGCTGTTTCGGGATCTCGGATGTTTCAAAGAGCGATTAAATTCATAAACCTATTTTTCTGCCTTGCACATTTAATCTCTAAAAGGATCTAGCGTATATTCTCAGGAATGCACTGGGGGAAAGCCCTTTTCTGGTATTTCCCGGCATTTTTCACCTCACTTTCAGTTAGATTCCCTTGCAGCAGCTTTGCGTGCAGAGTTTCAAAGCCCATACCGTCCACAATATCGAGCGGGTCAACAACATTGCCCATGGACTTGGACATTTTTCGAGCCTCGCTGTCGCGGATCAAGCCGTGGCAGAAGACCTCAGTAAAGGGTACTTTTCCAGTCAATTTGAGAGAAAACATGATCATACGGCTAACCCAGAAAGGTATAATATCCCAGCCTGTCTCCAAAGTAGTGGTAGGAAAGTATTTTTCAAAGTCTACCGTTTTTTCTGGCCACCCGAGGGCGCTAAATAGTCAAATTCCAGAGCTGAACCAGGCATCTAGAACATCTTCGTCACGCCTAAGCACAATTTCTTGCCAGGAAATTTTTGTTCTGCCTGTTGCCGAGCTTCGGCTTCTGTCCGGTCACATACCTTGTAAGTGTCATCGAACAATGGTGTAAGATCTTAATCTTTGGGGTTGCAACTTGTTCGTTCAAAGGCAAGGACAGATCCCAATATCTACCGATTTGGATCTACAGGACTACGACTTGAGCACTCTCGCTGGAGGCTTGAAAGAAAAGAACCAGATAGAGCTCTGTGGCAGTATTCGAAAATTCAAAGAGAAAAAGAAGGGCAAAGGTGGTAAATAACACGAGGAATGGGCTAGGCATCGAGGGATTTCGAGTATCTAGATCTAGTGACAAGGCTCGGAGATGAACAGCTACTAGTGCTAATAGTGACAAGGGGAGTCTCTCCTGACAGAATTCTTTGTACTACTAGGCGTATTAGTAGACTAGCATATTACTACGGCTTTTCCGCCTTATTTGTGAACTTGATATCAAGATTTTCCCGCAGGCTCAAATTTATGAGTGCCTGTCTCATTTCGGATTCCCAGTAACCGAAGTCGTCCTCTTTTATTATAAAATGAAATCCCCGTAAAAAAGGTGTCGTCTCTGTACGCTCGTGAAACTATCTCTCTAAATACTCCAATATATCGGTATCCTCCCACTCCTATTCATCTTGGAAGCGCAAGTTATCTGTGATAGTAAGCCATTGAATATTTCTTGGAAGTGCGTCTTCGAGACGTCCTTTGCCCAGATCGAAGGGAGAATATCCTCCCAGGAATGGCAGGGGAACTTGTATATTTTCTAGCTTGTGGAGATACTGCAAAGCTTCGAATGGTTTGGTAAGGCCGAGCTCTGGGAGCTCAGGGTTTGCTCTATTAGCTATATCTGTGAATATTTTGAGATCGATCAATGTCTCTCAAAATGCGACAAAGCTTTAGATATCTTCCCAAAGTTAAGTGTGCCTGTGATATATTTGTCCTCGAGGTCTTTGCGGTAGAACTAGTTCTATTCAAGCTTTTTCAGGTTCTTTGTCACTGACAAAATTTGAGCAAGAGGTTCTTCCCTTAGCTTATGTAACTTGAGAGATGTAAGGCTAGTTGGGCTGGGAGGGCTCTCACTAGGCTATTTAAAACTCTGTGGGTTGTCCAAAGAGACCCTAAGCTTTCTTATTGATTGTAGATAGAAAAGATAGAGAGCGTCGCAGGTATTCCTCGTATCGGTGTGGTGGCGTGTGTTGATCTCTGTCATATGATATAGTATAGTGACCTCCTCTAGACGCTCAAAGGAATGCAAGTTGCTCGCTTACGAGGTATCCAGCAATGCTAAACGGAAAGCCGTACCGATTAAGCTGGAGTTTTGAGTGTAGTTACTATCGAAGTAAAGAGTTCTTAAGCTTGGAGCTAGGCATAGCAGGAAAGCGACAAATGCGTCCATAGTTCCGGTGCGAAGCTCATGGATCCACTGCTTTGAGTATGGACCGCCGAATTGCTCAGTCTACTCAACCATCCCTTCCAAGACAACATTGTTATCGATTGTAGAATGTGGCTTCTTGTTGTTCTCCGCGCGATAAACCCCTCTGCGCTGTCCAAAGCCATCGTCACCCTCTAAAGGGATTGTTTCGATGCACTCAGCTAAATCGGGCCGGCGTATCAAGGTTCGCAAAAACTGAGCGATCGAAGGGCTTTGCGATTTGTTGTATGCCCATTGTATGTGGGAGTAAAGCAATGACTGAGCTTCGGCCTGTAGCCTCTTATTGACAAAGCAGACTTTCCGAAGATCTGCAAAGTCCAGCTTCTTGGCGATCATGAGCAGAATTTCTTCTGGGCAGGAGAGAAAGGTTGTCGGGGCCATCTGGTCGAAAGGCCGCACTCGAGCCGACAGAGGCGGGTGCGGAAAAAAAATTAACGAAGATAATGCGTTCAGGTCAAGTTCGATGAAATAGAATCGCGTGTGAGAGGATCGTCTTATTTATGCACAAGAGGCAAGCTTAGCGCCACATTGCTGTTTTGGCCCCGATCCCATCCCACCTGATGGCCCTCACCTGGAGAGTTGAAGCTAGCAACAGGGAGCGGCTGTCAGTACAATACATGAAATGAGCCTTCGTGTTGTACTGAAAGTAGTGGACCCTCGTGGAGTCGTGGGTCCCAGCAGAGGCCTCAGTTATAAGGCTTCAACGCTCAGCCACAAATTTCTAGTAGTATTACAACACACCAAGAAAGATGAGAACACAGCTCTAGAAAATCTATATCTGACACATAATGTAGTCTAATTATCAATAGCGCTCGTGCTTTTGATATATAGAACGACCGTCAAAATCAGAACAACTCGAAAGACACGCGAGCCGAGTGTCATAGAGAGCCCCATACCTACCTAGGGAGCTGGGCATGGGCATATTGTGAAGGTACTGCTGAATAATGGGGCTAATTTCGAGGCAGAGGACAGAAATGGCAGGACAATGGCAACATCAATATCCCAAAGTCGCTAAGAACCCAAAGCCATGCCGATATAAGGACATCGGATCATGTGCATGAAGATGGTGACGTGCGTTCTCCGACCCTTTCTTACTCTCCCCCGTCTGTCCCTTGACTTGATGCCTACCACACGATGTCTATCAATCTAGACGATCGTCACTCGATTATTAAATACAGCCGGCTCAGTTCTGAGTGTCAACTTATCGGAGGCTCGATATTCGGCAACCAGGTCATCAAGCTACCAGCCTACAACTTGGTAGTCAAATTTGGCCAGTATGTCTCCCACCACGAAGCAGAGAACCAACAAGAAGCATACAGCTTAATCGACCGAGCCATTTTCATAATTCCTAGAGTCTATGAATTTTTTGTGGACAATGAAGGTTGTGGTTATACAGTATGAGATTTCATTCCGGGCAAAATTTTCGACCCTCTCCCGGAATCTCACATTCAAAAACTCGCCGATGTCATTCGTTATTTCCATTCTATTACCTCCGATGGCGCCGGAAGTCTATTTGGCGGTTCATCAACTGGTTTGGTTTGGCCGGATACAAACGATCTGACTATTAGCAATGTTCAACAGGTCAAGAACTGGTTCAACAGCCGGCTTTTTCCTGGAGACGGCAAGGTTCATTTTGGTCTTAGTTCATCAATATTTTCACATTTAGATATAGCCCCCCGAAGTCTTTTATGGCTAGACGATGGCCACATCTGTCTGCTAGATTAGGCATCTGCAGGGGTTTATCCAAGGGCGTTGGGATTTGCCAGTCTATTCTTTCAAGAGTATCATTTCAGCGTAAGACTTCTGAATGCCGTTGGCTTTGGCTTTGGCTCCGAAAATGACAAAGGAGAACAACAAAGGATCTGCCAGGCATTATATAACAATGAAAGATATTCTTTGTGAGTCCGGTCCCCCAAATCAATCGCCAACAATTCCGATCTAAAAACTAGTCGCTCGCAGGACATTCGAAATGGATCTTCACCGCACCCAATAAATGATTCCACATTCCCACTTCCGCCAATTCCTGAGCCTCGGGAGCTTACGAGTTGATAAAAGATCAATGGTACAACTCGAAATTCATTATCATCATGCATCAAGCTTGTATGCGCGTTCGCGAGGCTTCTTAGTGACCCTTACGTCCCCGTCATAGTTTACAAAGTACTCTTATTCCTTTAACACTTAGCCATGATAAACAAACTCAGTCGTGTTGAAAAATTATCACAAAACTTTCACATTTGGCGCGATAGTTGCGATAGATCATCTAAAATATGTAATATTTTAATAGCCCATAAGAATGCTCAGCGAATGTAGGGATCAGGGATAATAAATCATTGAAGTGAGTGTCTTTGATTAATATTTTTTCGTTCCCCATTTCCTCCAGAAAACCATCGAAATCATGACCAACAATAACGGGCCGGCCGAGCTCCCCGAGACAATCACCTTTCGGCCCAATCATGAATTATGAATTTACCAAACTCCTAATCACTTGATCTAGGCAAGAATGAGGAATCCCAAATCGTGCCGGTACCACCCTCCATTCCGCACTCCGAAGCAAGCGTCGGCTATTCTCTAGCGAATGACCAATTTCCCCGGCACACGGTTCTCCACTTTGCTGCTTAACCCGCGAAGTCTAAATGGCTAACACAGAGCCACAGAGCTTAGCTCTACTTCGGCATGTGTGGACACAATTGCGCAATTATCATTTGCTAAAAACCAAACATGATAGCCACACAGAGCATTCAAATTAGAGCACGGTGGTAGTCCCACTTCTTTGAACGAGATTTAGCGTTGACCACATTTGTTCTAGTGTGCGCTAGATCTATTCAAGGACGCAAGCGTTGCCAACACACCATTTATGTTGCAGATAACACCATTTGTTTCATTGGTAGATTTTTCTTTGCGGTTGATCTCGGCTAAGTTTCGAATTAGCCATGCATAGTGTTACAATTTTGCAGTATATGACTTGCGTGAGGTTATTTATGATGAGCCTTTTCCCTTCCTTTTTTGCGCTTTGTTGGCCCACTTACTCCGCACTTGCATTGATTTTTTCCTATCTTGACAGCGATGGCCGGCGAAATTGAAGAACCTCTCAGTCGGCAGATTCTTGTGGATGTTGAATCTAAGGATAAGAATGGAACAGTTACGGAAAAGTCTATCGATTCTGGTGATAATACTCTTGAGACAACGATTATCGCTGCGAATGACCAGGGTTTCCAAGGAGACGATAAAGAAGAATACGTGAAGGGACACCCCGTTATTCGAAATGGTAAAATAACTCCAACCTCAGAGATGATGTCTTAATACTAAACTGAAAAGGTCTGGACGTTTCAAAGTTCCTCATATCTACTAGGGACGACGGTGACCCATCATTTACCTTTCGATCTATCGTATTGGGAACAATATTCACTGCACTTTCCAGCGTTATTACCATGCTCTATACATTTAAGCCGGTTCAAGTTCAAGTTTCTGCAACTTTCCTGCAACGTAGGTCTGCCTTACAGCTGCGCTCTACTCATTTCTAACGCTTAGATAGTATTGGTATTTGTTTTTGGAGAGGGCTGGGCTTATCTTACCCCTACCCCCGACCGTTTCAAGGTAAACTGGGTACGCAAAACACTCAAGTTCATGAACTTTGGCCAGAGCTTCGGTATCAAAGAACATGTTGTCGCATCTTTGATCGCTTCGTCTGGAAATAATGGCCTTGCGGGTGTGGAGGTATACGCCATTGAACGACTGTACTACGACCGGAGCATATCCGCTTCAACGGCCGTTCTGGCTACATTTTCAATCTCACTCTGTGGATTCGTATTAGCAGGCGTGCTGAAGTCACTAATTGTATATCCTGCTGAGATGGTATATTGGTCGACATTACCACAGGTTGTCCTTTTCCAGAACCTTCACTTCGATCGGAAAGCCAATAAAAAGCGGCTGGAGAAATTTGGCTGGGCGCTGGGCTTTGCTGCTGTTTGGGAACTATTTCCTGCATACATTGTTCCATGGGCCGGTGGTTTATCGATTTTCTGCCTTGCTTCGATGGGAGCGCCCGCAAAGACCCGATCTATATTTGGTAAGGTTTTTGGAGGTGCTTCATCGAATGAAGGGATGGGTATTCTCAATTTTTCTCTTGATTGGCAGTACATCCAGAGCGCGTATCTGTCATTTCCGTTGAAGCAACAGATCAATACTTGGATTGGCTATGTCATTTGGTATCCAGCTATGCTGGGCTTATACTACAGCAATATGTGGAATGCTAAAGACTTCCCTTTCATGTCTACGTCGCTTTTTGCCGCCAATGGGAGCACTTTCTCCACCACCTCGATTCTTAACGAGCATGGTATTATCAACGAAACCAAACTTGAGCAAGTGGGACTACCGTACATGACTTCAAGCACTGTTTGGGGCTACTTTACACAAAATCTGGCCTTGGGGGCACTAATAGCTCATGTTCTGTTGTTTTACGCAAAGGACAGTATTATTGCGTGGAAGCAAGCACGCTCTCAGAAGCTGCCTGATCCGCACTACCAGGCTATGCTTAAATATAAGGAGGTTCCGATGTGGTGGTACATTGTCTCCTTTATCTTGGCTTTTGTTGCTGGAATCATCGTGACAGCGAAAGGTGAAACAACACTTCCTGTGTGGGGTTATATTATCTCACTTCTTCTTGGTGCATTTGTCGCCCCATTCTCTTGTATTCTATACGGTCTCTACGGCACAGGTGTCAACACTGAACAGATATCCAAAATGGTTGCTGGTGCTGTCCACCCCGGTCGACCGTTGGCGGGTCTCTATTTCACTACTTGGTCTCATCAGGTCATTTTACTCGCAGTCAACTTATCAAATTGGCTCAAGGTTGGACAATATACTAAAGTTCCTCATCGGGTTATGTTCGGCACACAAGTTTATGCTTCATTGCTCGGTGCTGCCTTGAACTATGTCATTATGAACGTGATTGTTACAAACCAGAGAGAGATTCTTTTGGACCCCGTTGGTAACGCTGTTTGGAGTGGTTCAACACTTCAAAGCATGAACTCCCAAGCGATTACCTGGGCCATGGCGAAAAAGATGTACAGCTTGGATGGACATTATTACATTGTTCCAATCGGGCTTTTGATTGGTACTGTCTTTCCAATCATTCACTGGGGATTGAACAGAGTGTTCCCTCGATTGAAGAAGCTGCCTATCAATACTGCTATCATTGCTACCTATGCTGGAGTAAACTACTATGGCAATACCTCGTGGGTTTGGTCATCTATTGCGGTGGGAATTTTCTCACAGGTTTATCTTCGTCGTCGATTGCCAGGGGTCTATAATAAGTATAACTATCTCATTGGAGCTGCTTTGGATGGTGGATCTCAAATCATCATTTTCATTCTATCTTTTGCTGCCCTGGGCGCAAGTGGAAAATCGCATCCTTTTCCAACGTGGTGGGGGAATCCGGCAGGAAACGCAGATCATTGTACATAGAAGGACGAGATGTCACAGTTGGTTTCAGCATATATTTCACTATAAATGTGAATCCTCTAAGCTTCATTTCCTAGCCTACGGTTTCTGCTTAATCCTAGTCTCTATTGGGACTAGTCGAGCCATATGCCAACAAGGCCCGAGGAACAGCTGTTTCTTGGTCTTTCTTAAAGGCCAGAGCGAGATCTAAATCCCGAAGCAAACTACATACTCTAGCTCTCAAGAATTATGAATTAAACGGCCTTATTCCTCCAACCCTATGGCCCATGACCCTTGACCGGTTCATATGTGTTCAGGTAGCAGGGGTGGTAAAATCACTTCTTGTGGAACGGACGACATAACGAAGTTAGAGTCATTATTGCCCAAAGGCCTACCGGCGCCAGTAAGAGTGATGGACCGGCCAGTATCTGGATCGATGAGCACCTCATCATTAGCATACCCCATAGATATGAAGCCGGCCAGACGATCAGTCTGCAGAAAAATGGCATTCGCTTTCACTGCAGCATCGTAACTGGCTACAGTTATACTTTCGTAGTGCTTCCAGGTCTGCTCCGATACGTTGAGCCTCCCTCCCCGTCAGCACGATCAAACAAGACGATACAATGCTCAATGCCATTTATGAAAGGGAGGGAAACTGTTTCTTGTGCAGTAAGCGAGACCACGAAGGTTCCGTCAAAAATGGTAACGAGAGAACTCTTCCATAGCTTTCTGTACCCATTCGCCTCCATTTGACAAAGCCACTTGTCACCACGAGCGCCACCATACACGTCCGAGCTGAGAATCAAATGCGTGCAGCCCAATCCAATCTTTGTAGTGATCCAGTGATCTACGCTGATATATATACTCGAGGAACGTGTAAAAGCCACCTATCGCCGAATTGTACCACAGAGGGCTGAAGTAGTCAAATCCTTCAATAATTAGCACTGAGGGGCTTTTCCTGTGCTGTGTTAAAAGAGATAATTCGCTCTCAAACGTTTGTTCAGAATTCTGGATCTGTCGCTTGGTCTGTCAAGCGAAGGATCTGGAACATCGTATCGGTTTGGCCAAGTCCTAGGTTGGAGCCAAAATTTGTGGTCGCAACTCTCATCTCCATCATCGGGGTCCTCACCTGAGCCCGAAGAGCTGTATTAAAATATCAGTACCAATAACCCATAAGAAAATCCGCCAGTGAACCTTACTCCTTATCAAGTCTGACATCCATTTTCTCCTGGCAAATATTGGGCATCATATCGCTTGTCTTTGCAGATGCATGATTCATGCTGGAGGACATAATGCTGTTTATGATGAGCCGGTATATTGCAAAGCAACAGATTCTTTGCGGTCAATTGAGGTTGAGTTCCAATGAGTATGAGATTATTTACTCTCGCTAGGAATGTTTTTGAGACTGATGGGCCAAGAAGAGGAGCGGTCAACTGCCCCTTTCAGTAGCACTTGATTGAATCCTTCTCCATGGGACTTCCTTGGTATCTTAAAAAATGCCGATCGTGCACCGCAGATCGAATGTGGATGTACGAATCAGCTGAAATGACGTCGATATTGACTTGTTCTATGAAGGAACTAGGGCCGATCTCGATTCTTAGGCTCTTAGTCTTCCATCAATCAAGAATGACTGGCTTTAGTGCGTTTTTGGGACCACACATCTCCTAAGTCGTTGAGCGGCGAGGAGCTTGGTGACGTGGCTTGCATTATGCTTCTGTAGGTTCAAGATCAAAACTGTACTTTTGGCATTCTGATGTCTAATTGATACCTGCCGCCAGCGAACATCTATAATCGTTTTGCCTATCGAACACTCTCCCGGGATGAAGTGACAATCTTGCGATATGTAAGCTGAAATTGATATTATATATGACATTTAAAAAAACTTTAATAAAAAGTATCGCAAAGCAGTCAATCAAGCCAATCATCTTACTATACTTAATGAGAAGCAGAAAGGTAAGCCCATCTCAGCAACTAAAGATACTAGATAATGACCGTGCTGGCTTTTCACCAAGGAAAGTTAATGTAAGTTGTCTCCCTTATTTAACTCTCGCAGTATGAGCCTGTATGTCTGGAAGATTGAGCAGAGCTATGTAGATTTTTAGTATTTTCTCTAGATTGTTGAGGCACACTGCCATGGTTACTCCAATTTCCCCACCCGCCGCTCATTCTTCTCCACACGGGCTTGGCCGCGGAATTCTAGCTCCGCTGAGCTCTTCCCCCCTTCACTCAGCTGGCCCACGTCAATCACGACCTTGGAAACTAAAGAGGACTCCGATCCAACGGCAGACGAAGGCCTGATTATATTCACCATGTCTACCGATGAGAATGGAAACACAATAGCCCGCGCGACGGAGCAGACGCCCCTTCTCCAGGATCCTAACCCCGCCACCTCCGGCTCGACAGAGGAGCAGGATTCCGCGGCCGACGGAGAGCCCAGCACCAAGGAATTGATTATAGTTCTGAGTAGTATTTGGCTTGGAGTATTCCTTGCAGCGCTAGGTGTGTATATATATAGTCGAAATAAACAAACCGTCTGCGTCGGTACAAGGCTAATAAACCGCTCCTTGCCAGATTCAACCATTGTTGCGACACTCTCTGCCCCCATCTCCTCCTCGTTCAACTCATTCTCGCTATTGTCGTGGCTTGCAACCTCTTATCTCATCTCGAATGCTGCCTGCCAACCTCTCAGCGGTCGATTGACTGACATTTACTCGCGGCGATGGGGATTGGTCTTCTCGAATGTCTTCTTCGCTCTTGGAAACCTAATTTGTGGTCTGGCTCAGTCGGAGGTGACCATCATTATTGGACGTGTGGTCGCAGGTATTGGTGGTGGTGGTCTCACGGCTATCTCAACATTCGTGACTTCAGATCTTGTGCCCCTTCGAAAGCGAGGTGTCTGGCAGGGCGTGGGGAACATTTGCTATGGTGCTGGAAGTGGGCTCGGTGGCGTATTTGGCGGCTGGATCAATGATACCCTTGGATGGCGCTGGGCCTTTTTGATCCAGGTCCCATTTCTAGTGGTCTCCTGCGTGATGGTTGCAGTCAAGGTGAAGATTCCAGTTAAAGAGAGCGATGAAGCCCGGATCAAGCGTGTCGATTTTCTTGGCTCTATCACTCTGGTTTTGACCCTTGTGACATTGCTGTTGGGTCTAAATACTGGTGGTAACCAAGTCCCATGGACACATCCACTTGTTCTTACCTCTTTGCCGCTGTCTGCTGTTTTCATGGGTCTGTTCATTTACGTGGAGGCTCGAGTTGCCGCTGAGCCTATTATTCCTGTGAAACTCCTTCTAGACCGCACGGTTGCAGCTGCTTGTTTGACAAACTGGCTCACCACAATGACGGTCTTCGGTCTGTTGTTTTATCTCCCCATTTATTTCCAGGTTCAAGGACTGTCGGCTACAGCTGCTGGCGCTCGCTTGATCCCTAACGCAGTTGGTATCTCTATCGGATCTTTGGGCTGTGGGTTCATCATGAGATCCAGTGGTCGGTATAGACTACTCAATGCCATTATGATGGCTATGCAAGTTGCAGCGGCCGCGCTCATCTGCACCTTAGACTTGTCTACCCCTGCATGGTTACCATTTGTCTACTTTTTCTTCTTGGGAATGGCGTATGGCAGCATGCTTACCATTACCCTGGTTGCTCTGATCTCTGCTGTTGATCATAAGTATCATGCAGTGGTGACATCTGCGTCTTATGCCTGCCGTAGCACTGGTAGTACCATTGGTATTACTATTGCAGGAGCTGTCTTCCAGAATACTCTGGTAACGGGGCTATGGTCTCGATTTGAGGGTCGAAAGCATGCGGCTGAATATATTTCTCGACTTCGGGACAATCTTGCTGAAATTTCAAACTTACCTAAGGACTGGATTCCTGGTGCGTTGGATGCATATATGAATTCATTGCGGGCGGTGTTTATCACCTTGTTGGGGTTGAGTGTACTTGGGGCTTTAGCTAGTCTTGCCATGCGTGAACACAAGCTACACAACAATCTGTCTCGTCGTTGAGATGGTAGTAATGTGCAGTGGTAAGTATAGACAAGAAGATTCATTATAGAATAAATAAAAAGATATCCATAAATTAACTTTGAAATGCTTCGTTCTCCACTTATTTAGTACTTTCATTCTTCGTTAGTCATAGAATCGTTGACCGCCTACTCTATTGCTGCGTCCAATCACGCAGATGCATCAATGCACAACTGCCCGCCTGTAGCCGGCGCTTGAATTCAAACACTGAAATTCTTTCATTCTACTGCTTGTCATTGGTGGAAATTTCCCTTTTCCCTGCAGGATACGATATCAACTCAAGGGTTTGGTCTGGTGGTTGCTGAAACATCTGCAGCTCGAGTATAGCTGAAGCCGATTGCTTCCCCTTTGAGATCTTGGAAGTGGCGAGACGTGGCGATGCACGCGGGGAATAGATACTTGTACTCCAAGTCACTCTGATCTCAAGACCCAGAACAACGCAGGCAGCTACACCGCTTGCACGCTCCAACAAAAGAGACGAATAATAAATCAAACCGATCTGCAAGTTACACTACCTAACTGTACCATACTGCATTGGGCTCCTCCTGTTACTATTGCCTGATCTCCATCCCGAACCACAAAACCCACCGGATAAGCGTTTTACTTTTCTTTCCTAGATCAAGTCAATTGCCACTTTGACCGTCCCCAAGATTGGTCTCGACTCCAGCTTTTTCCTCGAACCTTATCCTGCCGATCTCCCTTCATACCTTCCACTCGAGCGATAATCGGTTCATAACATCCTGCGCGTACATAATTTGCTCATATCGCCCGCTACCCACAGTCCACCCTGGCATGGCAGTTAGTTTTCGACCAGACCCAGCGATCGCCGGAATTCGCAGAAACAACGTTCAAAGGGGGGAGCAGTCCAGTGCAATGGAGGTTGATGGTGAAGGCGAGGAGACAGTGGTTGGGGGTAAAGATGGTTACCGAATCTGCTCCGACTCGTCGATACGCGATGCAGCTACATCAGGCCCACGACGTCGCCGACTGCTCTTATCAACGGACAGCGCCTTCGCCGATACATTGCTCCCTTCACTCGTTCATAATCCCCACATCGAGTTGCGCTTGATTACCGACGAACCCTCCGCACTGCTCGCAGGCACGAACAAGATTCCTCACTACATGGATACGGTCGATAGTACAACATTCGATAAGAAAACTGGTGCTAGGAAATGGCTCAAGGCCAAAACAGCTGATCTGTGCGAGTGGGCTGATATGTTACTGGTTGCTCCGATTGATGCTGGCGCTCTCGGTTCGATGTTGGCGGGGTTGACCAATACTTTGACTTTGGGACTTTTGCGCGGCTGGGTATCGACAAAGCCTGTTGTTCTTATTCCCGGAATGACTGTTTCGGAATGGGATAATCCGTTGACGACTCGCCAACTTGAGGAGATTCGTCGGTTTTGGAAGTGGATTCGCATAGTGAGGCCAGTTTTGTGGAAATCCAATGGGCCTGAGGATCTGACCCCCTTGCCGTGGCATGGACTGAAAGATTTACATGAGACACTTGAAAAGACTTTGGGCTTGCCTTCGTGGGATGCTTCGCTATCTGCTGCGTCCACGGGAAACGGCAAATCGACCGCGACGCAGTCATCCTCAAAAGCGTCACTTACAACTACTGCTTCGGGGAGTAACACTGTATCAGCCTTGCGACAGCTCCAAACCCACTGGCCGAACCCAGAAATGAAAGTACGATCTCTGCCTCTTGAAATGTGGCTCAATATCTTCGAAGACCAGTTAGGAGATTGGGAAACTGCCAAGGCTGTAGGAATCCCAAACAACCTCCACGTTCCTCAAGAATGGCAGAGCCATTTGCTGAAGATGTCCACCCCTGCTTCTCTTGAATACACCATTCTTCGCGGCTCTTTTGCAGCTATCAAGAAACGAATTGACGCCCTTCCACGATGGAAGCCTCTATCCGACCTAGCTTGCCATCTCATTGTGAAATTCTCTCGAACCGACATTCTTTCCTACCTCACCGAGAACCATCTCGACCTCCTGTGGACAACATCTCGTTTAACAAATATCCCGTATCGTGCCTCTGCAATCTATGGCAATCCAACAGTCTTGACCTGGTGGCGTGATGCGCCTGCGCTCCCTAACAAAGAATACATGGCCGATGCCATGGACGGAGCATCGCGAGCTGGATTTCTCCACGTACTAGACTGGTGGCTTTCTTCCGGCCTCTCACTCAAGTATAGTGAACGTGCTCTCGAATCAGCAAGTGCCGAGGGCCGTGTCGCTGTACTTGATTGGTGGAGAGCAGCTTCAGCCAAGGCTCCACGCAACAAGCCCCTCCCTATGAAGGTCGGCAAGTCGGTTCTCCTTGCGGCACAATCCGGTCGCACTGCATCGATAGCATGGTGGGATGCATCAGGTATTCCATACAGTCATGCTGAAAATGTCGCCCGCATCGCCAGTACCCACGGCCATGTACATGTCCTTGACTTTTGGTACAGACTCAAGGGTCCAAAGATGATCTTCGACAATCAAGTTCTAGTCGGACCAACGAAGAACGGCCACGACCACGTTCTGCAGTGGTGGAAAGACTGTGGGCTTCGTGTTGAATTCAAAACTTGCGATATTGAGGAGGCTCTTGAAGATGCTGTTTCTGGTGCTGATGAGCGCGTTCGAAGCTGGTGGGAACGAAATGGTCTCAATTTAGGCGTTGGGACAAGAGAATGGATGAAGCCTAAGGTGCTTTAATTTGCATTTTTGCTTGAGGTTGAGCTTGGTCTGGGGTTTGGGTTGGGGTTCTGGAATGCATTTCTGGTGATCAAAATACTTATTCACCACTTTTTTTCAAATTTGTTGTGGGCGTTTCTGCTTCTGCTTCTCCCTTGGTCGATTGCTGATCCTTTTTACACTCATGACACCGATGATGATGACCTATAAATACCCATTTGAATATTTCCATCAATGTTGTCAATTCCATTCGCTCGGCCGTCCATTTGGGATCCGAATACATATTCTTTTTTGCAAGGTTGCATTTTACTTTCATTCTCTGTACCTATTTACTTGACGTGCGTGGTATCAAACGAATTCTCGGTTTATTCACAGTGCATAAATTCAACTTGAACTATGAATGGAGACCATACCCACTATCTTTGGCTTGAAGTATACTAAATCACTCCCACTTCTCTATACGCACATGCTTAATCTCAGCCCCCTTCAACGAATCCTTGATTTTACCAAACTGTTTAAATCCCTCCGTCTCTGCAAACGCATAATGATCTTCGGGCTTATTCCATCCACTAAATAATACAAACTCCTCATCGTCGTCTTCCTTGTCGATTCTCCACCCACCAGCATACGAGAAAGGGGCCGTCTGAGCACCTAAATAAGGTGCTCCATTCTTAAACGCAGCATCGAAGTCGGCCTTCTTCGAAGACTCTACAAAATACCTACTTACTGCGATGACAGGTGCATCTAGTGGCATGGTAGGGGTACTTGGCTAGGATTCAAAAGTTAGCATGTGAAAACTTGAACTCGTGAGGATGACCTGCTCTCAAAAATCTACATAACCATAAATGGGTATAGCCGTGATCACATGGTATACTTACATCAATATCCAAATGAAACATCCACTCAATATCAACCTCGTCTTTCAGTTGGCCCAGATACTTCTGGTTCGTCTCCGATGTAATCCATTCGCCTGTATGGGTGACGATGGATTCCCATCCTCCAAGAACATAGATGAATGATGAATCTTCTGTTTGGCGAAAGAATCTAGCCGGATACTTTGAATAGTCGCTTTGTGCTTGTCCGGCCTGTTGGAAACTCGTCTTTACATCTTGGCATGGGGTCTCGGTCTTCAGACGGAGGAGGGCGAGTTCGGTAACGGGCATTGTGAGATAATTGCGACGAAAGATATAAATAAGATGATTGGAATCTTGAATCTGGATAGTTTGAGGTTTCTTGAAATCAATAATGACATTTACTATTCTTGTTCCCTGCCTGTGGTTTTATACCTGGACCCTCGGATTTAGCGTCGTCGGGGGCCGAGAGTATTGTGGGGCGAGGCAGCAAGAGTTGCGCCTCGGATCAAATGTTTCATGGGCATTTTCCTAAAAGGATTTTAATGGATGCATTTCGTGATTTATTGAATTGAGCTAGTTGTTTTGGGGGTTAGCTGCATATTGAAGCTGTTGTCACGTTGGAAGCCTGGGTGTTTTCAAGTTCGTAGTACGTGGTAGGGGATCCATTGGACTACGAGTGCAGACGCATTCCATGTGCCTTTGTGGTCATTAAAAGCTATGCATTGGTTCACCTGGTGCTAAAATACAACAATCAACCGGGTTACCAAGAAATATGCCTTTCCTTCGCCAAGCTACGGAGTTCCATCTCGAAAAAATCATCAATGCGTCAGTGTTTACGCCTATACTTCTTTCCTGTGACAGAGTTAGTGATTGGTTCAACGAGACCCAGTGGACGGATATTCGCGCAAAACATAACATACCAAGTATAACCAGCTTTCTCAACCCTGGGGGTCTTGATTGCATTGCGATCCCCAAATGGATTGTCCTCGTCATCCTCTTCTGATTCCTCGCTTTCGCTCTCAAGGTCCTGCGCCGATGAGGAAGCAGCTGGACGGGATGGCTTAGGCGGGTTAACACTCAATCCGTTGAAATCCTGATTCATTTCATTTTCCAGTTCGGATTTGGAACGCCAGTTGCCAGACAATGTATCGTCGTCGCTGTCACTATCATAGTCGACACTCTTATCGAGCACCTCAAAGGCCATCAAAGCCGTGACGAGCTCTTCATTGGCGTGGATCAACCCACCAAGAAACTCCTCGCTTTCAATGTACTGAATATACCGCAAAATCTGATGTCGAAGCTTTTTACATTTCTCGAATCGATTAATGCACTCTGCATCCTCGCTCACTCGTGTGGTTTCACGGTTAACGAGCTTTAACGCATTCAACAAGTTCGTACTTGCAACTGAAGACGATGCTAGTGTCTGTACAATCTCCGGACGCTCTCGCTCCAAATTGAAGCTCCGTCCCGCACTAACAGAGAGCTTCTTATCGCGTTTATCCTTCTTGGGCTTGCTCTTCGGCTTCGGAGCACTGAGTGGTGTAGATGGCCCATTACCTGCTGAAATGGACACCGTGTGGCCCATCGGCGGGTCGTTCCGATTTCGCTCCGCACCTTCACGGAGCACCTTTGCCTTTGCCTGCGTCGCGGGCTGTTTCCTCTTCGGAAGCTGCTTATACAACGCGGTGATCCCGCTCATCCCCGCGGTATCTTTGTACGTTACGGCCCATTGTCCAAAAAGTACTTTGCACTTCTGCTTGACTAGTGGGTCGGATACGGAGTCTGTTCCTGCGATACGGAGTCGTTCGAGAAGAGGCTCATCGGCAAATTCACGGAGGAACCGGTCTCCCGCGTTTTGGATCAGGAAGTCGAGAATGACGAGGGCTCGGAGTTGTCGGTGGAGATTGCCATATTTTCTGTCAAGCAGCGCATTAGCCCCGCCCTGGACAGTATCTTTTTTGGCTGAAGTGAAAGGGGGTAGGCTTACAGCTTCTTGCGCAAAGCGCGACTCGCTTCCGTTGGTCCGCTCGCCTGGATGCGGACCACCTCTAATAGTTCAACAATACCGGAGGAATCTTCGACTTCGTATGTTTCGCTGGTGAGGACTTCAATTTGGACGGTCACCGCCGAGTAGGGTTTCTGTGGCATCATCGAGTTAGCCTGTGTTGTCTGGTCGCATGACAGTCTTATCGCGTGCTTCAAGATCGCGACATGGAAGCCTTACGTGAGATTGGAACATGATTTATATGGATTCAGGTTGATCTATTGAACAGCCAAAGCGTTAGAACTCCGAACCATTCTTGCTAGGATGAAGCATTATTGTAGAGAGTTTCCCCTGGCCCTGACTCACCCTGCTATGCAACCCCGCGGGTATCGGTCCTCTCTCTCCAGTTGAACCCCGCACTGTTCGGAAGGAACGTAGAATTGTGGGAATTAGGGATATCAAGAAGGTAAAAATAAGAATTTGAGGATAAACCGGACCGGCGGCCTTCTAGGCGTGGGTTTGTTTGTTTCGGAATGAAAGAATAGCACACGGTGTAAGGTGATAAGGAGGCAGTGACGTCGGAGGGGGGTGTCTTGGCACTAAATCAGTCGGGAGGCCGATCAACGTCTCGGGCATGGGAGATGGTGGAGGCGGGTGGATTACACTGAACCAGTTAAAACACCCAGGGAAGAAGTCCGAAAAAGAAAGATTTGTATCCCGTTAATTGAGCTAGCCAAGGAGCTAAACTTTGGTGTTGGAAATCCCTCCAAATACGAAATTTCAGCCAGGAATACGAGGAAAAAGCCGTATACATCTATAATTGACACGGAAGAACACAATTCTCCTGTCAATTATCGCCCCAACCCTGACCCTCTTATGATCCTCGCCACATCATCGTCCCGTTCTTATTTGGCGCGCGTCCTGTCCCGCTTTCTGCTCTTCTCCACCCTCATCCTGGCGCTCAGCGTGGCTCTCAAGACCCGCTCCCGTCTCTCTCTTCTGTTCCCCTCCTTCGCCCCTCCTTCCTCCTTCTACCACACAACCACCATGTCTTACACACAAGAACGCTACATCGCCGAGCTGGCCGTCCAGCGCGCCTGTCTCCTTACCCAGAAGGTCTTCTTTGAGAAGGCAAAGGGTACCGTCTCCAAGGATGACAAGTCCCCCGTAACAATTGGCGACTTCGGCGCCCAGGCCCTCATCATCCAGGCTATCCGCAAGAACTTCCCCAACGACGAGATTGTCGCCGAGGAGGAGGCTAGCTCCCTGCGCGAGGACAAGGACCTCAGCGCTGAGATCTGGCGCCTCGTTAAGGACATCAAGCTGGACGACGCTGAGAGCGATAACATTCTGGGTGGTGCTCTTACTAGCGAGGAGAGCATGCTGGACATCATCGACGAGGGCAAGAGCGCCGGTGGAGCTAAGGGCCGTATCTGGGCTCTTGACCCCATCGACGGTACTAAGGGTTTCCTCCGTGGGGGCCAGTACGCCGTTTGCCTGGGTTTGATCGTTGATGGAGATGTCAAGGTTGGTGCCATTGGTACTCCTAACCTGCCCGTCGATGATGCCGCCACCATCGATGCCAGCACCGGCGCCCAGCAGGCTAACTCCTCCGCCAATGGTGTGCTTTTCTCCGCTATCCAGGGCGAGGGTGCTACCAGCCGCCCTCTGGCAAGCGGCGCTCTTGCTACCGCCAAGTCTATCTCTATGCGTCCTGTCTCCGATATTGCCCAGGCTGTCTTCTGTGAGGGTGTTGAGGCTGCTCACTCTGCTCAGGGTGACAACGCTGCTGTCGCTGAGCTATTGGGTATCACTGCCCCAAGTGTGCGCTTGGACTCGCAGGCTAAGTACTGCTCCATCGCTCGTGGTGCTGGTGACATCTACCTTCGCTTGCCTGTGAAGAAGGATTACCAGGAGAAGATCTGGGATCACGCTGCTGGTGATATAATTGTTCGCGAAGCTGGTGGTCAAGTCACTGACATCTACGGCAACCGCTTGGACTTCAGCAAGGGCAGGACCTTGGCTGCTAACAAGGGTGTTGTTGCGGCCCCCAAGGCCAGTCAGGACCAAGTTATTGGTGCCGTCAAGACTGTCTTGAAGCTGTAAGCTTGAATGATTTGGATTACTTGGATTATTTCAAAGACATGTTCTACGGGTGATTTCATGTTTGCTACGAATACGCTTGATGTGTCTGAATGTGTTTCATTATGATACCACCTTACGAAAACAAAATTTGGAGGAGAGGAAGTTGTGCTCAAAAAGTACATATTCTGTGATATAAGAACAGGTGATAGATATACAAATACAAGGGGACCAAAGATGCCATGTCCCACACAACCAAAATGTAAAAAGATATCCAACAAAAATGCAACGCTCGAGTAGATAGATCATTTGATCTTCTTCGCCTTAAGCTTAATTGTCTCCCCGTTGACAAAGATACCCTTGCCCTTGTACGGCTCAGGCCGTCTCCACTCACGAATCTGTGCCGCGAACTGCGTAACCTTTTGTTTTTCGACACTCTCCAAGAGAATACGTGTTGGCTGTGGAGTACTAGCCTCGATGCCCTCGGGAATACCCAGTTCAATAGGGTGAGAGAATCCAACCTTCAAGGAAACAAATTTCTGGCCAGGGTAGGTGGGAGCGACGGTAGTAGCGGAGGACTCGATAGTAGCACGGTAACCAACACCAACCATGGAGAGAATACAGATATGTCCTTCTGAGACACCGATGATGTGGTTTTGGAGGTGGGCGCGAATGGTACCTATTACTTGATTGTCAGTTATCCGCGCAGCCTCAAGTTTGCGACTTTGCTTTGCCCGGTGATGAAGACATACCCCACATAGCACGCTGGTGGGCATCCTCAGGATCTGAAATAGAGAGTGTAGTCTTTTGTGTAGTACTATCGTGTTCCACGTTGAGGAATGATGGGATGTTAAGCATCAATTCACCTGTAACGCAACCGGTTAACATTAGCTATTCACTCGGTAACCTGAGACCATTGAGTGGGCATGCGTACCCTTAGGGCCCTTGATTTGAGCGATAAGCTTGATGATTTCCTTTCCGCGGCTTTGGGTGACATCTTTGGGCGCATCAATGAGGTTCAATGATACCTCCGGGGGCACGGAGATGGCGGCACCTCCGACACGCGAGTGCGCCGGGGAGGTAGACGAGAAGCATTGGACGCGGGAGGGAGAGAAGGCGGGGGTGAGAAAGAGAGGTAATGAGCGGCGCTGAAAGGGCTCACGGAGGAGCTGCCGAGCGCAGCGTTGAGGCAAAAACGACATGGTGATTAGGTTGTTGATTTCCGAGTCGCTGCGGACTTGATAATTTTGCCGTAGTAAATTATGGCGGCGGTGCACGTGATGCAGGCATATCTTACCAGTTAGTTTCCTACTTTGTTGATGCCTTAGAGTTAAGGTTCTATAACCACAATTATTTTCGGGTTCCAACATCATCATTGAATGTTACCTCTCATATGACCCAGGGTTTAAAATTATGAATAAAGGCTTACTTTATTCCATACTATTTTTGTTCTCAAGATCCAGTCTTGGAACATGGGTGTGTGGATTCTGAGTCTGTGTTATAGGTTTTGAAGTGACTGTGGGCCAGCAGGCCACTTGAGTTTATTTTGAGGAAAAGCCTTGGGCAAATGCAATCCCAGTTGAGTATTCGAGACATACCAGTCCAGACTAACCGTAGGAGCGGAACAGAAATAAAGAAAGGTTCGAATAGTCGGTCCGTCCAATCTGTACAGTGACGGATCTCTCGTGGGACCGGCGTTTCTTAGCGTGCAAGCGGTCGTAATCCATGGAGTCATTCGACGCCTTGCATCGCTCAATAGGCAGACTTCAACTATAATAGTATTGAGAGTGGCTGAGATAGGCCCTATCCCAGTAACGCGAGATTCGCCTACCGTCTGAACGACACCGAGATTATGTGGGCCTTGAAGCACAGTCAAATCCCTTTCGAAAAGCTCCATTTGGTCGCACCCTGTGTCAAACCCAAACTTAAACTCACTCCACCAATCAACGCCTGGTAGCTTTACAGCAATATTGTACTAGTTGTTTGTTAAGTATGTACACATATAGTCAAGAGAGCAGGCTAGTTGTTTGTGTTTAGAATGTCTTACCGTAGCACAACTTAAGCCCATTCCACCTTGTCGTATGATTAGTCTTGCGTCAGTACGGAGGGTCCTGGCTCCATGCAGCTATTGAAGTACATTAGCATAGCTTGAATGTCTTGATATATTGCCTTAATACGTACTCCTTCAACCCAGAAGCTTGTAGTGCCGTTATGGTGATTATTGATCGCCAAGCATTCATCCCAGTCAAATGGGCGAGGTTGGCTAATTTGCGTACCTCGCGACCAATACGTTACCAGACCATTGATTTGTATCCTTCCGCTCCTGTATGCTAATATAATAGCTTGGACATTGGGTAGCTGATTGTTTCTGTCCCCATTTGTCTACAAATCACCAGATATGGAGTCAAAAGCTTCCAATCGATTTAAAACATACCAGCCCAGGATTGCAGGCCACCTAGATGAGATTGCACTATTAAACAGAAAAGGGAATATTAGTGGCCACATTTCACTATTAATCCATGTAGAGTTTATAAAATATCCTTACTCATTTCGAGTCCTGATCCCTGTATAATAATCTAATTTATGCTGAAAGGCATGAGGCATAATGTTGTCCGTTATCCGCTCTCTTGCCCGAGCAATCTGCGCATCAATATCGCTACCCGTCATGTCAGTCTATTTCATATGTAAAATTATCTTTCGAAATGCTTACTTTGGGTCTAAATCAGGCTCATCAGTGTTCCAGCCCTCAGGCAACTGGGTACGATCCGTTAACGGCCTCCCAACCTGGGTCCATCTCTGCTGTCTTGGGGGCCTCGCTTCCGGCTCAACGGCCGGCACCCTGTATTCTGGGTCATTGGCATATGTTCTGTTCAAGTCCATATCAGCAATTGCCAAATCTCTGTGCTCGGGTTCATCCCATGGTGATCCCTCCCAATAAAAGGGGCCATGCTGCCGGAGCTGGTCATTTATCTTTCGTCCAGCTGAGCTCAGCGTGGAGCGAATGCAGGATGTGTATTTCTGGATCCTGGTGGCATTGGCAATTCTGGTTCGAAGAATTGGTGTAGATGACATATCGTTGATTACGGATTATAGGCAAGAGGGAAAGGTGGTGGGAATATGGTTGGAGTCGACGTGAGACCAATTGAGGTATCGTATTGGCTTTATGACTTCGGCAACAAAGAATGTAGTCGAAGATAGTTCTTTGATGTTGATATAGCGATATTTTTTGGGTTTGGATCAATTCTATCTTTTCTTTAAGTCATCGCGGTTTCTTTCACTAAGGTAATTCGATCTTAGTAGTCTATAAAGAGTTGGACTTTGCATGGCCTGGTTTCGTCGGATTTCTATGTTCGAGGATCGAGTTTTCAGCTGAACAGATGTGGAATTTCTAGTCAGTTGGATAGATAATCCTTTACCCAGGTGGTCGAGTATCTCCAACCATGCGTCTTTGCTGGATGTTCAAGGTGAGAAGCGAGCGCAGCAGATTCCTAGATTTCGTAAGTTTTAGCTTAGAATAAGCATTCCGTAGAGATAAAATGTATGAGAATGTATTGACCACTTCAAAATCATTTTTAATCCTAATAAATGGCATATCTGGATCACCATGTGTGCGGTAAACATAAGGTCTAAGCTTCAGGCGTAAAGTGTGCCGTGCGGCTCAACCGCAGTGTCTTCACTTCAACCCTCCATCTTCATCCTCGAAGCCCCACCATCGAGTGAGCTCCAACTTCGTTTCCATCGAGGCTTTCTCTCCTCACTCTGTTTAAATGGGTCAACGAACAGCTTCCATTCTTCCTTCCTTTCCATCTCCCCGCCTGGAACTTCAATAAATCTCTCGCCATGATCTGGACCAACTTATCGCCGATGCCTTTCTGTCTTCAAAGCTTGATTATCCTCATCATTATAGCGCAAATGAACCTTGTGTCTGCATCAGAAAGGAGTGAGTGTGTCTCTTGAAAGAATCATCGAACCCACGTCTCTGACCAATCAAGTGTTACTGCCCATATTTACTGGGGGCGATGACAGGAATAACGCCGTCTCTCATATCGATACGAAAGATCCATATCGCGATGCGATCTTCACCGAGGCTGCTCAGCTGCTAGATTCACTCAAATCATCTCCTTCCTGTCATCGCGTCGCAGCGACAAAACTGATAACCTCGTGCCAAACATTGGATGGGAAGGAAGCTCATAACCGTGGAGAGTATGAAGCGCTGGATCGCACACGCTCAGTTTATGCTGCAAGACTGGCAATCTGTGAGCTCGATGGAGCAGGGGCTTCGATTCCACCTGCCTGTCTTCCTCTTACAGCCTCGCCACCCCAGCCAAGATCCCGTTTCCTTTTCAGTATGAAGTCAAGACCGCATGATCCCGACTTCGACGACTATCCAAAAGAGATCCTAGAGCCTTGTCTCAAGACCTTGGAGTCACGACCTCAGTGGTGGACTTCATATAGCAACAACAGGCAAAACGCAATGGTCATCTGCGAGGCAACACGAATGGAAACACAGAAAGACGAACTGCTCAACCTCCATCGATCCATTGTTGACAGCAGCGCTAAATTAAGCAATGGGCTTATCGCCGCGCTGCAAAATACAGCCATGGATTCAGCCCGAAACCAAGAGTTTTTGGAATCGGTTCAGGCGCTACAAAGGAGGTTACTTGTGGAAATGGAAGAAAGTGACCTCACTTTACATGATACCTTTGTCAGGCTATTAAACGAGGTCGAAGCTGGTATTGATACAATGATGGCCTTATTCACATCATCCTTGAGTAATCTCCAGAATGAGACGGCTAACCTTGGAAAGGTGAGTGCAGCATCTTTAACATTATCCAATTATACTAATTACGATTCAGAACATTGCGACCATTTCGGGCCAAGTCAATACCCTTCAGCAGAGTCTCACGGAATCACATGAGGCTGAGATATTGAGGAGTAAAGAGGTGCTCCGAGTTCATGAAGAAAACTCTCTTGTATCTCAGCAACTCGCATTAGATATGCACCTTGCAGTGGAGTCCAATATGAATACAGACTTGACGCTCATCTCCCAAAGGATGGCCAACCTCGACTCGTCATTAGTAAGTCAACGGTGCACCATACACATTCCATAGCAACAAAGCTGACCCTGGTAGGAATGGTTGACGAGTCGGCTGAATCACGTTCTCAAACAAGAAAATGAGTTAGCATATGTGAGTATTGTCTAATTCATCTTGTTGTATTTTTTTTGCAACTCAGGTACTAAGTCAAATAGAAACTTGAAACTATGGAGAAGTCGGTCGAAATATCCACAAACAAAGCCAATGAGCTGCAGGCGGCTCAACACGAGCAGGTTAAAGCACTTAATGCGCAAGTTCAAGTACACGAAGAGATACAATTCGCTGCTCAGCTTTCTAAAGCCTTGATGGAAAAAGCTGCAGCAACTGCTGCCAATCTACAAGCGACAATTGAAGATGCAGCAGTCAAAGCGAAGAGTATCCTGAATCTCCAACTAGGAGGCTTTTTAACCTGGGCGACAGGTACCGGTGCTCTTCTTCTTATCGGTACAATGAATGCCACAGCCGCGATAGGTATTTTCTTCATGGTATTGGGTGAGTTTCAACACCAGCTCTTACTGAATAATACTGACATCAATGGACAGGAGGCAAACTCGCATTTTCTTACCTTCGGTATTTCTAAAATTCGCTATATTGTTTTTTTGATTCTTTTTTTCTTGCGAAAGCAGCTCTCTACGCAGCTTTTATGCTGGGCTTATTCCCCACGACTTATATTTTCACTCATTGATATACATTCGAATACATCTATTGCGTCATCCATCTATACCACACTCAGACTCAGCATCACTATCGAATCGCATAGAAATCACTTCGTCAAGATATGCGAGGTATGTTTCTTCAATTTATAAAATCTGCAGGATCAAGTCAAATCCCGTTTCAACTATTCAAAGGCCTACTTAGTCCTCGAGGATGACCCCATGTCAAGGGTTCGAATCTTGTTAAGTATCATAATAGAATTTAATTTAATTTAATATTCGTCATTCAGTTGACATTTGCTACCAAACACCTGTTGATTTGTTACCAAAGCCATGTTAACAAGCAACAAAAACATGAAGGTCCCGAGATCACACAGAATAATTGATGAGAATAATAGGTACTCGGGTGGACTAAAGTAAACCAACGCTGCGTGAACTACAAAAGTTATGATAGACGCAGCGATTACCTCCACTAAAGCCCCATTAGAAACATTCTCTAATAGTTGAATTTCAGACTCACGTAGTTTAGAACCGTCATTGTTTGTCCAGAACGCCAATAAGACCAACAAGGCACAGAGAATATTGGAGGATCTGCCGATGGCTTTCTTATGTACTAGGGGCTGATATGTCTCGTAGTTCGCAGATCAAGGGTAAAGTGAAATACTTGGTAAATATTTTTGCCATGCGCTGGAATATGCATCACCGCGATTTAGAGCCGCGGGCCCGGATTCAAGGGACATGGCAATGGCAATGGCAAATCACTTTTGACTGCACAAATCGATAGTCAAAGGGACCTTGTTTTCTCCTTGGGTCTTTTGGTTGAAAACATGGAGCCCGACGAAGAGATTTAGAAGAGAAAGTGAGAATAAGGCTGCGCAGCCACACTTGGTAGTATATCTCATCGCCGGCTACGGGGGACTATAGCGCCCAGTGGGAGGTAAAGCTCCCATTTCACTTATTTCTACACTGACAGAATATGAAAGATGGTGTTTGAATTGCTTTCTATTCATCTTTTTATTCGTCTTTCCAATCATCTTTCTACTTGATTTTCTATATCTATTCAGAGCTTACAGTACAGATAGCGGTGTTCTAGGCGTCAAAGGTTATATAGGGTCAAGGGGTTTTTTCCCGCTGGCCACTATATATATTCCCTCGTATCAGGCGTGGCATCGGCATTCTGAACAAAATCTTATTCTATCATCGATCATCACTATCGTACAATAAAAACAGGATATCCTCCCAATGTCGAATTTATTTTCCAGTACAACGACGCTGTGAAACATAATTCAGAAAAGGCAAGCACGACCAAGGTTCAAGAGGTCGGCTCACCGGCTCACAACACTCTGGACAATTATCATTGAAAGAACACCACCCGGAAAGACACTCAGAGCAGTACCAGTGCTCACAGGGCAGAAGAGGAACTAAAGTCCCCGACGACAGCGCAATGAAACAGAACCGACAGAGCGCCATTCGGCCCTCTGGCACCAACTGATCCACCGGTACACGGGGGTGCGTGACAAATTTGGCAAGAAATTCCTCTTGCGGTGTATCACGCTCTAGCAAGCCATCAGTGGACAGCATAATTCCTGCATCTTTGATTTCGTCTGCGGGATGATCGAAAAAACGGTCTCGATAGGGCAAACCGGCATCTACGAAGGTAACGCCGACGCAGCCCCGTCCTCCGTAGTAGATGTTTTCGAATTCTTGGATTAGGCCGATGTCACGGAGAATGTCGATTCCTCGTTTGAAAAGATGGCTGCCGAATAGAGAGAGGTATACTATTGTGTCATCTCGGGCTTCTAGCATGCACCGTCCAGCTTCGAGGCGCTCCTCGTATCGCTCAACGAGCAGGGTAGGGAAGAGGTAGCGTTGTGGAATGGTGCACATCGCGTCAAACCTCAGTACTTGGCGATATGTATAATGGGTCTTTGGGCCTTGGGGTGAACAGTCGAATGAATTAAGCGTTTAAGTCGAGTACAATAAGGTAAAGAAATGAAATATGAAGATATCGAGGCTCTTTATATCTCAAGGGTTAGACTTCGAGTTGACAATGGATTCAATACAGTGCATTATATAAGTCCTTCAACGTTTCTATTCTTGCTTCAAAGATAAAGAGGCTATACATGTTGAAAGCAAGCGGGTTGTTAACTTGTTTATGGAACAGACAATGAATGGCTATTTATATTGGCGTTGCTATTTTAAAGTACAAAGAAACCGCGATGCCGAATTTACAAGGGTTTCAAGATTTCTTTATATAAAGTAAGCGGCAGACCTGTGAACTTGAACTGATTAACTGGTACTATATTAAGCGACATCGATCGATAGCTCGGATTCGATATTGGTGTATGATGGTGTCTAAGTTTACTACATCATAACAAATAAAAATAGCAAGGTACTATCTGCATACAAATAACTCGAAGTTTTTTCAGTACGAATGTTATAAACGGCTACTTTTCTACCTGTAACTTGGAAAGAGGGGTTCAAATGGATACTAGTAGAAGCACGTAGCCTCAACCTTATAAAACTTAATGATTTCGTCCGAGGATAGCTACCTCATTGCGCTAAAAAGGACTATATCAAAATACGCATATGGATTTCACAAAACAGGGAATCGATCACAAAAATGGAAACAAACTAATAAGCAATCTGTTGGTTCATCCAGATGTTAATCGCCAAAGTCTTCAAAGCTTCAACATCGAGTACGATACTCCATTCCCGAGGGTAGCTAGCGGCCCTTAGCAAAAGCTTTTCAAAGGGAATCAATAGAGACGGGCCTGAAACCGAGCAGGTCCCATTACCTCCTGCGAGTTCAATGTGCTGGACCACATATGGCGTGCTTGTAACCGGATTCCACTCCCATTTGTCGATTTTTATAAGCGGTTTGGCTTGGTTGATCTTGATTGTGATAGCAATATTTGCCTGGCCCCCTGTGGAATCAGTCCACATCGTCGCATCTCTTCGAAGTTTGGCCTCCGTTTCAGTAACCCCCACTTCCACGACTACCGTAGGCTTGTTTTTGACCGAGCCCATAACTGTCGTGGGCGCCCATCCCTCGTCTGGGATTTTTTTGCTCCTGGAATTCACATCGACTTCAACACCAGCAAACGATGAAACCCGTTCGCAGAGCCAGTATTCTGGCCACAGCTCGGTGCTCCAGAGTGGCTATTCTGATGATGAGAATTTGGGTTGACGAGTCGTAGTCGTAAAAATAGCCGAGTGGGCCTTTGTCGCTGCGATGAAGAAATTCGTGTGCAAAAGAAGAGGGGTTCATCAAAAAGATGAGACAGTTAGAATTTCCGTCTGATATTGGGTGTAGGGTATCACGATGTTGGATTTGAGCCCCAGATTGAGTATAGAGGTAGTTACCTGATTCTCGCCGAGTATCTCCCACCCCGCTGGCGCCCGCTCTTTCCCCTTGAGCACCAGCTTGGCTCTGACGAAACGCTGCCATGATTTTGTTCGAGTTGTGAAATTTTGTGGTCTCATAGTTCAAAATAATGAAACTGTTGGCTTCCTTGGTAAATATACCTAGGGACAGGTGGAGGCAAAGCCTCTAGAAAACCCTCTGTAGCATCGTCATATCTGGAAACGCGAGATTCGGATTCGGCCATGATAGGGTCTGGTTCTTTCTTGCTTCGTTTCATTACCGATATTGTTAGCGTCTAGAATTGTTTCCTGGACATGAACGGGTTTGAGGGTGAGTGGGTTTTAAATTTAAGCTTGTCCCCATCATAATGACGTGCTGCTAGTGGTATACATATACTACTGATGAATATTAACCTTTAAGCTTCTGTCACAGGCTCCCTTTTCCAAGCATGAAATTTGAAAATAGGTAATATACGCATTTTCAGTGTGTATTATCGGTATCCACGCTTAAGAGCCTACACAAGAACCTTGGAACTTTGGAAAGGTATCGTGTATGTATTCCGATCGTTGGTAAGGTTGAATTTCAATAAAGGGCCTAGGGTCACGTTTTTATTCATTCTTGTTATTAGCAAAGGGTACTAAAAGAAATGAGTTTCACTTGGCGTTTCAAGCCTCCGCCCATTAAGACCGAATTCCAAGGTTCAATACCTTGAGTCATCTTTAGATGTCCATATTGTACGTAGTTGCAGTAGTTGCAGTAGTTGAAAGTTTATATGAAGTAGGTATTTGCACCTGTTGATATATAAAAGCAACTTTGCTAACTAAATAGATATATGCGGGTCATTCGGCTCATGTTCATTGACTCGATTGCCAATATCATTGGGGTATCTTATAAAAGCTCACACTGCACCAATCAAGAACGCAAAGATCTAATCATCCCCCGCCGAAGAAGCACCATCCACATCTATCATGGAAACATCACCACCAGCTGCAGCCACGGCTGCCGCCTTTTCCTCGCGGGCCTTCTGCCGACGTTTGAGCTTTCGCTCGCGGTTTTTCCGGGTCCGCTTCTCAGCATCATTCTCCTTAGCTACTTGAGCCGCCGCCACACGCTTCCGCAACATGACCCGGCGCTTCTTCCCAGGCTTCTTGCGAGTTTTCGGTGACTTGGATGGCAGTGCGCCCTCGACCACATAAATGGGTAAATCTTTATCCTTTGGTGGCAGTTTCGTCTGGTGTCGCTTGAGATGGATTACTCTCCATGGGAGATGGCAGCCAGGCTGACAAGCAGCATTAGTTAGAAATACATGAGTATGAAATCAGTAAATCAACTTACCCATGGCTGCGATTTGGTCCAAGATAGCACATGCTCGCCCGTAACGGCAGTATCTTCGAATTGCTTCTTTTTCTCTGCCTGATCCGCTTCTTCTTCGGATTTGTCTCCGCTGTCGTTCCATAATGAAGATGTTGAAAAATAGTACTGCCATCCACGGAATGCCTTGACGAATTTACCCTCGCCTGAGGCTGCTGTTGGTGAATTCAATCTGATCCGAAGCTTCTGTGTTCCCGAACTAGGTTTATCTCCTCCTTCCGAGGGCTTGCCATCAGAATTCTTCTTTCCCGTGGTATCTCCAGAGGTTTCAGTGGTGGGTGTTGGTTTTGTCGGGGCGCTGAATAGCCGAAATTCGTACTCCTGCTCCTCGTCCTCATCATCGGCACCTGGGGCTAGCGGTGCATTGTCCGCATTGTCTGTTGGCGCATTGATCCCGATCAACTCATCGAGATTGAGCAATTTCCCCAGGCGAGCGTGGGCATCTTCAAATTCCGATTGATCGACCGGGGACGGTGAACGCGACGAAGCGGGGGATTGGACTTCATCCCGGCGTATACTGTAGGAGTGATTATTAGTGAGTATAAATCAGTAAGAGGTTTAGAATCAATAGGCATACCGTTTGGCTTCGGGTAAATCAAACATGGTGGTTACGAAATAATCGTGTTCGTGCAGAGAGAAGTGCAGAGAGGAAAGATCACAAAAAAAAGAGGTTTAAAGAATAATGCCACGCCTTGCGGCCACTACACAGAAGCCCTGGAGGTCATAATGGCCAAAGATCGTCTTCGATTTCTGCCTAAAATATAAGGTCGAAAAGAGTCACCGCCCTTACGAATAAGTAATACAGCACTTGACGGGGCCGGCTTAGGTATGCCGCGGCCTTCGGTACACGCCTTCCAAGGTTGCGGCCACGCCCAGTTGCTTATCGATGACATCGCACGGACACTTTCCCAGCCTCAATCTCCGACTGCAACCTCTTGCAACATTTAACTTTTTATTATTCTCTTTTCACCCCTCCTTCGATCGCAGCGCCATTTTTCGTCTTCGCTTTTCATTCTGCATAAACCACACTCCTTACTCCACATCTCTCGTCAACTCCATCTAGCCCACCCCATTGAGGGGGTTCGCGGGTCCCACCTTTGCATCGGTCATTGGGAGGCAATTAATGCCTCGTGCTACTCGCATCGTGCCCCTCCGAACACCTCAACCCGTCTCCGTCCTTTCTACCACGTCCCTATAAATGGGTGTCTGTGCCTCGTGCCTGGGCGGTAATCGCCACGAGTCTCCTGAGGTGAGTCAGGCGTGGTCAAGATGTTTAATGCGCATTATCTGGGTCTTATGCGCGAGACATGGAACGCGTATCGCAGGATAAAGCATTCTAACGATTCTTTCTTTAAGCCGGAGTCTTCTCGTTTATTAGAGGATGACCCTTATCAGGCTGGGTATGGCTATGGAGCACTCAGCCATGCTCAGCAGGCTAATCAGCCGGATCCGGAGTACGTGAGGCGTGAGAGGGAAGCGTTGGATGCGATCTGTCAACGGACTTCTGAGTGAGTATTTTCCCTTTATATGTTAATATATTCGCGACGATGCGATTCTGGTTGGGATGTCTTTACTGATCGGGCATTCTTTCGTACTGCAGTACTGTTATTGATATCTGGTCCTTGCAACCGCAACCCCACCTCCAACCACAGGCAACTCTTCAGACTCCTCGATCTGATTCGGCATCACCTGTTACCAATGACGATAAAAGTCATCTTGCCGTTACATCTGATGCAGCATCGCATCATAGTCGCCCTAGCACGGGGGGAACTGTGCCCAAGCATTGGGGAGAAGTCGTTCTTAATCCCAGCAAGAAGCGATCCCGTCAAAACATGAAGGCTGATAGTCGTGATGTCTTTGGGGTCCTCAAAGTAACCTAATTGTTGCAGGGCATTGGCTCGGCGACGTTGCACTCTCACAGAACACGATGAATCATACGAAAAGAGTCTAGAGAAACCATGGTCACCAAGGAGGAGTCAAGAACTCTGGAGTTAATTGATACGTCTCCAGGACATTAACCTGTATCTCTGTATTTGTTTTTCTGTCTCTTGCGCTGCCCCTTTCTTTCTGTTCAGTCTTGATATTCTTTTGTTGTCTTTGCATGAATCATGGATCGCCGGTCGATTGTATCGCACATACATAGCCACTCTCTTTGTGTCTCCCCTTTTTTGTCCTGTTAATACCCAAGGTGCAGGCCTCCATTCAACAGAATGTTTCTTTATGTGCCTTCTTTGTTCAGATTAGAGTTTCGTTGGCGATGTTCTCTCTTTTTTCTCTTTACAATCGTTGAGTTTTCATTTTTTTTATGTTCGGTTCTTACTGTCTAGAAATGTAAATTCAATGCAGGATATGTGAACTCGGAACTTCACTGGATTAAGCCAAGGGTATATTTAATATGCTACAAATCAGGATGCCAAATCAATCAATTGAAACAAAATCCATTCGAGTGTCACAGACTGCTTGACACATAACTGCTAATCCATGATAAATTCGCGCATCACCTATCCTTGACTCCACCCGAGATATAGAAATGCATAAGCTGATTTATCGAAATTCAAGAGGAATAGCAGGAACGGGAATCGAAAAGACAAGGAAATAAAACCATAAACCTCGATGTGAACGAAACGCCCGCTGGTCCTGTCCGATGAGTCAAACAAATATAATATAATAGTTCAAAAAGTGGGGATGATGCAATATGTTTGTGCAAATCCAATCTCAGTATGAGATGGTAAAGATAATTTCAGAGTAAAGAAGCCCACCGATCAAACATCGTCCATTGCTCCAGCTGGTTCTTCACCACCGGATTCATAGCTTCCAGCTGAGCTGAGCTCGTCTTCCGACTCGGTGTCTTCTCCTGCATCATCGACTGCTTCTTTGCTGGCATACTTGGAGACGTATTCTATTTATTGTCAAAAATTGGTCAGTGGCAGATATGGCACAATCCACGTACCCTTTACTTTGGCCTCATATGCCTTGGGCTCCCTCATCATCAACGCTGCGGCCTCGCCGTTGAGCGGATCAGATGGATTCGGGTAGCGGAGAAGTTGTGGTAGAAAGACTTCGAAGATGTTGAGCATGTCGTACATGGGCGACCATGTTTGGTTGATAACGTCCAAACAAACTGATCCTGACCTGCAACCGAAAACGGTCAATATCAAAAAAGGGAAATCGGATAGAGCAGGGCACTAACAGCTCATCAATATTTGGGTGGAATATGCGGTTGACAAATCCGATGCTGGGACTCTTATAGGGGTACTGGTCTGGTAATTCCACGTGGATTTTCCAGTGTCCTCCAGTGAACGGCGCTAGAACGGTCAGTAGGTATTCAACCGACATTCAGTGTGTTGATGGACAGCATACTCTCTTCTGGTCCCTTGAAGCGAACATAGAATTCTTGCCTATAGCGCAAAAAATGTCAGCTGCTTTCGTCGCGTTCGTGCGTTCGTCCCTGGTCCGATGGAGCATACACTAAATTCCAGTTAGTATTTGGAATTTTTGATAATAGAGATAGATCATGGAAAGATTTACTGTTATCATTGACTAGTGTCACTTCATAATCACTCATCAACCTAAAACCATATCATCAGACAAACTCTCGGAATCCAATGTCTTGTACGGAGGCCGATGGAACCTCTTTGTCGCGGCGATATCGGTGAAGGGAAAGGGATCGATAGGCATACATCCTAAACCATAGTTAGTGATCATGTTCCCATATTTTGTAAAGACAAATTTTTTTTTTCATTCATACTTCATAACCTGCAAAGTATAAATATCACGTATTAGCTAGTGCGGGGACATCGATGTAGTTTCTATACATCCAAAGGGAAACTCACGTCGGTCTCGATTCTTCGTTTGGGACTGCTCATGTTGGCGATTTGCGGGCGAATACGCTAGTTTCTCGAAGCTCGGATTGAAGCTATCTGATAGCTAGTTTCGGGGTTGACAATGAGGTAATTTCGGGGTTGACAATGAGGTAATTGAGTAGCCGATTACCTCCAATCGAAGCGGGGAAGTATGAGGCGGGGCAAAATTGTTGGGAAGAAAGGACGGCGTAGCGGATTGGAATACTGTATTTATAAGGGGCCTGAGGCTTTAAGGTAGGGAGGAATTTGAACGATATATAAATTCACTAGTAGCCCAAAAGTTGGAAGGAAAGAAGACGAAGAGTGGACGGAGGAGGGGGAACTTGGTGACAATGATGGCCCGATGAGTCAGCTTTCTGGTGCGGAGCCATGGAACCCGGATGTCACGATCACCATCTGACCCAAGTGCGACTCTCATCATGTCTCTATCCACTTTCCCTCCGGACGATGCGGGTCCCCGCCAGGTTCGACAGTACATTGTGGACCACCTCATGTCCAAGCATGATACGACATTGGAATTTGCCCAGAAGGCCGCTGATCTGTGGCCTCTGGGTCGTGGACGGGATTTTCGCAAGGCTACGATGACCGTGTGGGAGAACGCAGTCAAGGCGTACAGCCCTATTTTCGGAGATGCAGCAGCTCCTTATGTATTACAGAGTGTACGCGAGGACTGCTGGAATAATTGGCGAGCCTCTCCACTTGGTATCATGAATCTTCGGGCAATCATCGCCTGCTTCACTTTATCAGTGCTCTTTTTCATTTGGACTCGCACCAGCGCCCGGTTCGCAAAGGACCCTATTCCTTATATATTTCGGAATACTTGTTGGCCCATTGGACCTCCATTGTTGATCTGTGCATACCTTGAGCATGGGCACTCAACGGGGCTGCCTGTGTTCTTTTGGATCGTAGGGTTTTTTGGCACTTTTATGGCAATATCTGCGACCGCCGTCCTAATTGCGGATGGCGAGAAGCCAAGATTTGATGAAAATGCCGAGGAAAAGTTGAAGGGAAAGCCATCATAAAACTTCAGTGCTTTAAGATTCATCAACAACTTGAATAGCACCTCCAGGGCTGGAGGCATGCGTGCTCTAGGCCGAGATGTACATTGTAGGATAGGGCCTATACTTTCAGGGGATCTGAGCATAGATGTATCATCAAGAGAGCCAATAACACACTATGTATTATCGAAGTTCCTAAAGTATAAAAGATGATATAATGTCTACCTAGTGCAACATTTGAAGTCACCTAAACTTGAAGATAACCTCCAGGCTTGGAACTTGATATCTGGAACGACTTCATGGTCCTGACTGATAAATACATAATACATGTATTGTCACCTCCAGGCCTGGTCATCTCACAAGAGTCGCAATAATACAGCGCTAGATCAAATACGGTATAGCGGCGATTTGTATATAGGCGCCATCTGGTTCCTATTGCTTGCCTCGAAGCTCGGCAACATACTCACCTGTCCATCATTCTTCCAGTCCTAATCTACAAATTCATACAACGAAGTCAAACTACATCAAGCATGGCCGATGCTCCAATCCCTGACGATGAGCACGGTGCAGATCTCCAAATGAACATGACGGCATCGGTGCTGTTGACGGGTCTGCCCCGCGATGCCCATCAGGCACTTGCTGATGTGGAAGCTATCGACGCTGGAAAAGGTACGCCCACGACATCAAAGAGCCACCTTTATGACATCGGCTCTTTTATCTATTCTGCATTTCATAACTGACGTGGCTCCAGTCACTGTTCGCTTTCAACCTTTACCCTCTGCGCCGATTCTCAAAAATCGGGTGTTCAAGGTCAGCGCGTCACAGAAGTTTGAAACAGTGGTTAAGTTCCTTCGCAAGAAGCTTGACTGCAAAGAGACAGACTCGGTGTTCTGCTATGTCAATAGCGTCTTTGCGCCCGGTCTGGATGAAGGCATGGGCGGCTTATGGAGGGTAGATCATTCCTCGTTCCCAGTTTCATTCATTTATCACATCTAACTTGGTACAGTGCTTCAAAACAGATGATCAATTGATTGTCGCTTATTCAATGACGCCAGCATTTGGCTGAAGGGCGTTATTCTACCCTGCCACCCAGCGCAAATTCAACAATGGTCTTATCTTATGTACAGCTTATGCAGGGTAAAATACAAAAAAAGGTGAGGCAGAGAACATGCAAGTTATCCATGACCCAGAGACATTATACATTTCGTTACTTTCGATATTTTCCCTCAACCGCCTCATGGAACTTCGCCAACTCTTCTTTTGTGATGGGGTATGTGTACTCCTGTGAAGGGAAAGCACGGCTCTTAACTTCTTCGCGGTATTGAGTGATGCCCCGAGTAGCTTCACCCCACACATCGGCATATTTCTTGACAAATTTGGGAACGAAGCGGCCAGGCTGAAAGTTTCCGGTCATGTCAATTTGAACGAGTACTTGCCCTGAACACCCGTTTCCAGCACCGATTCCAATCGTTGGAACCTTCAGCTTGTTTGTAATAAGCGTTGCAACCTCTGGTGGCATCGCTTCAAGGACGAACATCGACACGCCAGCCTCTTGCATTACCTCGGCATCATACAATAGCTTCATCGCACTGCTGCATGTCTTACCCTGCACCCGGAAGCCACCAAGCGCATTTTGTCGTTGCGGTGTCAAGCCCACGTGTCCGACGACGGGGATACCAGCCTGAGTGATCCGTTTAATTGTCGGGCCTAACTCGTCACCTCCTTCAATCTTCACACCATGTACACGACCTTCCTTTACGAGACGAAGTGATGATTCAACCGCTTGTTCGGGGCTGATCTCATATGATCCCATGGGCAGATCACCGACCTAACATGAATGTTAATTCTCAAATCTTATATAAGTCATGGGTATGTTGAGCCCGGGCTTACAATGAAAGCACTCTTCGCACCGCGGACGACGCTCCGACAATGCATGATCATTTCTTCCATCACAACTTCCGTCGTGTTTTCCAGCCCCATCGCTACCATGCCCAAACTATCTCCAACCAAGACGACATCGATCCCCGCCGCATCGGCTACATGTGCACTGGGGAAGTCGTGGGCTGTGAGCATTGTAATGGGCTCCCCCTTCTTATAAAGGTTCTTCAATGTCTGGAGAGTGACCTTCTTGCGCGCATTGGGTCCAGGGTCGGAGGAGGAGTAAGAACTATGTCGGATCTGAACGCAGGGAAGTGGCGAGGATGAGGTAGACGTGGATGTGGAAGCGGAAGCGGAGGTGCAAGGAGAAGGTGACGAGCGCATAGTGAAGGTATTCGTGCGAGCTGTTCGAGAAGCAATGCGCAGGGTATCATTTCTCAGTCCCCTCGTTGCTGTAGAGAAAGATCTCGAAATAGGCCGCAAAGTCAACCGCGGCGCAGCCATGATGTCGGAGTGCCGGAGGCGCGAATAATACAAATATGCAGTCAATCGAAGCTTTAAAAGTGTGTTATGTTTTGTGTTAGAGTAATAGACCCCGTATTGTACAGGTGAGGTATAAGAGATCAAATGTGAGCAATGACCTCACTCTGACCCGAGGCAACTCGGCACGCGCCACTGGGAAGGAAGATGATGAAAGGAATGAATGGAAGGGATGCTCTTTCAATAGGTTCATCTGGTATTCGGTACAGATGCCTGTTATATCGTTTTAGATATCCATTTGTCCGGACGTACGTTCTGGGTTATGCAGCGTAGACGGGAGCATCTCCATAAAAAAAAAAGAGGAAGTGAGGGCGTTCAGAATGGTCTGCCGCACCGAAGCTCCGTCAGATTAGTGGAGCTCGGTTGCTCGCGGTACATACCAGTGAAAAGTGGAAGCTAGAGTGTTTATGCTGAACACCACTACATATTTTCATGATTTGTACCTCTTAACACCGGTATTCCTCGGCTCAGTACTTCTATGAACTTGCTTAAAATCATTTTTTTATTGCGTAAAAGCCTCTTAGTTGTTGAATCTGACAGCTCTGGCGTATGTATCTCGGCGTAAAATATACACTCACCGCCTCCCGTTTACGTGGCCGAGGTAGCTTCCGTTTTGGGCTTAGTGCGAGGATGCCAACTGATCAGATATAAGATACTTCATATTTGTTTGTTGATTTTATTATTGTTCGTTGATAATTGTCACGGATTGTGTATTACTTGCTGGATATGATGTAGTGTCTGGGCTTTTGTGAATTATGATCAGTCCGTGATTCGGCAATCCGGCATCAGAATGCCTTGGTAGCCTTCGGCACGGCGCAGCTAGACTAGAGACTACAGTGCAGACTCGAGGCTGAGCGTCACACGGCATATTCAAGCCTTCGGAGCAAAGGATGGCTTTTCCACGTGGGTGTAAGGTGTCTACCAGGTACTGTGCCTACATCCCTCGAGTCTAAGCCCTTGCATAGAGCGAAGATCGTAATCCAGCTTAGCCTGCGATCTAAGGTGCCCTGGCATAAGAAAGGAGTCTAGACCATTTACATGAATAATGAGCCAATATGCAGTATTCAGGAACACGCTAGCTTGGTCTAAAATATGGTAAGTGTGTTTGATTTGATTCAATACTATGGCAAAAGAATAGGATTCAAAAGACTCCAACCACCTGCGCCGGGCAAGAAGCCCAGGGAAGAAAAGGAATACAACCACCGAATGAAGAGAAAGAAAGGAAAGAGGGCAGATGAGCGAACAATTAGGCCCGTAGGCTTGCGGGGGGGAATGTGACCATGTAAACAAACAGGGTGTATGACGCAAATTCTCGCAATGCAATGAGATGAAATGGGCCCCTCCAACGATGCTCATCGCGCCCCCGCGCTATACCAGCTGTATACACGAAACTGTCATTGATTTCCATATTTGGGGGGAAACAAAATGAGAAAGTAGGGAAGTCGTTGTTGACATGAGAGCGCCCACGCTCCGCCTCCTGGGCTCTTGATAAACTGGGGGAAGGGATCATGATAAGGTCATGTCCTGGGTAATTGATGCATAGACACGTAATCGTTTTGTTTTCCATAGTGACGGTGCTGATGCGAATTCGGAGTAAAAATACATTGAGACGGAGAAGGAAATGGGGAGATGAGAAACGAGCGGACGATCTCCACCAACGGAGATCTAACAGACTGCATGGTTGAATCGGTGAGAGCCATTAAATTCGTGCAGCTGTCGATGCGATGGAAAAAACGAAACTCCACATTATGCAAATGTGTCGATGCTGGGTATTTGGTATTTGTTATGCTAGCGAGCCAATGTTATTTCCAATGGCAAGACATGATTATCGAGATAAATGAAATCGAGAGGCTGAAACAGAAGGCCGTGATGGGTGTGGAACAGAACAAAGGAGAAGGCCGGAAGATATTGGTGACAAGGAAAGCCGGGTTGAGATATTCATGAGAGGAATCGATCGACGTGGATAATTTACTCTTCAAAATCGTATTCATGCTTGAGAGGACGTTGAATTTCATGTAGCAGAGCATCGAGCTCAGCCCAGTTAGACGCGTTCTGTGCAAAACGGCGATGCTTGCGAGTCAATGTATGCTCCTCAAAGTCGTCGAATTTATCCCTGCAGTTCTCGCAGTATCCAGGCTTGGGATCTCTTCGCCGTTCCGATTTCTTCTGCTCTGCGTCGCGGCTGTCTTCCCGGCGGCGTTTCGTACCGCCTCCTTCTGACTGATTCGAGTCAACATCATGAATGTTACGGGCCTCGGGTGCAGATTGATTCGAATCATAAGTGTGTTGAGTCTTTGGGTGCATCGCTAACCCATTTAGTGGACGCTGGGGAGCAGCCATGGATCCAAGGGCAAAGCTGCCCGTCCCCTTTTCAAGAACCTTTCTCTTCAAGCCGTGGACTTCTTTGCTTAGACCTGCTTTTGCACCGGGCGCGGCAGCAGTTGATGAGATCATTTGGGATCGGATGGCCGACGTGACATTGGACGGTTGTACACCGGATGCTGCTGGCTCACGACCTGTGTAAAAAGGCCCAGTGCGAGGGAAGTGAGGTGGGATGAAACTTTCTGAGCTCTTGCGTTCATGAGTCTCATCGGGGAAAAGCTTGGCGGATATCTCTGTCTTTGAAGACACCTTCTCGTCCTCCGTGGATTGCGGTTTGATCTGCTCTGTGTCGTCAACTTTGGCATCAACTGTCTGATCGTCAAAGTTGTGTGGGATCTTGGGGCGGGATTCCTCTGCAGGTTGTTCACGTTTCTTTTCCCTCTTGGCCTGTCGCATCCGCTGTCTATCGTACTCTTTTCTGCTTGGGGGTTCATCGACGAACGGGCATTTGCCGAGTGGTGCACTTCTGAATTGCGGCCAAGTTCCATCCTGGCGTCTCGCCACACGTGAGTATTCTCGAACCATTACAGGCTTCGTCTTTTCGTTCATGTCGTGAATGTAAATAAAAGGACCCTTGAACATGATCATCTCCATCGATGATAAAGGGTCACGATCCGAAGGGCCATTCAACAACTCCTGGCGGAGAACACGCGACAGGTCATCGCCCCGGGGGTTGGCGTGATTTCCAATGGCGACCTTTCCTCGAGCTGCGCCATCGGCCTGGGCATACCCGCTGTCATTGATGGTAACTATCATACGTTGTAGTTTTTCCAATGCCCAAATTTTCATGCCCATTTGTCGAGCTCTCTGGAGGACATCCATGCTTCCTTGATCACGGCGATGGTCGTTCTTCAATGATGCAGGTAGATGGTTGTCGACATTCTTCTCAAGGAGAGAAGGGTTAACGGTTTGCATATGAGCATCGCCATTGGCCCCATCTGCCTCTAATTCAGTCGGGCTAGTGGCAGCAACCTCGACAGGGATCGGACGGGAGGTCACAACATGAGTGACGAGTCGTGAAAAGAATTTCTCTTCGCGCTGAAGTAATAAATATACCAGTTAGCATGAGTAATACAATCTTTCAAAACAAAAAAAAAAAAAAAAATGCATCTTCCCACTTGTGTGGCAAATTTCTAAAGGCTACAACAGGAATGAAAAGGCTGTATAGGTGGTCAAACTTACAGCTCCAAGAGCGATAACCTGTCGAGAGAATTTGCGGCGAACATCTTCTGGGATAGTGTCGAAGTAGAAGACAAACTGCGGGAAAGCCTTGCGGTAATGCCGTTGCCATTGACGAATTGTATCGATAGTATCTGCAGATTGCTTCTCGCCCTTTGCACTCTTCACTTGCGGCTGACGATCCCTGTCCCTAGCAGCGACCAGCTTCTTCTCGAAAGCACTGGGGTTGGCATTGTTAGACCGGCGAGCAAAAAGCTTCGAATCGGGGCCCTGGAAGGTAGTCGATCGGCTTCGAGTTGGCGATCGCATATCCTGCTCCGCTGCTTCCATCACCTGCTTCTTTGGTGGTGGCTGGCCATAAGGAATCTCTATCTGATTAGAGCGAACTCGTTTGGCCGGCACGAGGCCGGCTCTATGGGGGGAGTTGGTTGCATTCGGCACGTTGGCGAGTGGACGGCGAGTGGACATGTTCAGGGAGGTCTGGGGGGACGGCGGCACGAATACAGCAGCCATGTGGGAAGATGATTTCCCAGTAGTTGCACGCGTTAGGAGCTTGTGTTATTGTGGATTTGGTTGTCTTCGAAGAGGGGTATTCGAGATCAAGCACGCGACGTGCTACACGTCTTCGCAGGTCGAATGCGGTCAGAGAGAGGTCATGGTAACACAAAGAAATGATGAAAGCAGTAGTTTGTTAGAGCCAATCCAAGTTTCTCAAAGAAAGTACTTGGGGTGAGAGGGGGTTGGGTGGAGGATGAGTTGGGGTAGAAAGAAGGGAACAGGATTGAAGGGCAAAGTCGTGTGGTGGAGCCTCTCGCCGTTTGTTTTGAGCGTGCGCCGGACAACCAACAGCGTCGCGCGAAGCATGAACATCAACAACTACATTCTTGCTATGGGCGCGACCGTGTCATAGATTTCGAATTTATTCATTTTATTTTTACTATTTACTGTTTTTATTGAAATTTCACTTGTATATTTTATCTTTCTTTCAATTTCTTCTACGTACAATCAACTTGTATGGAGTATAAACAATGCCTTTGACTACGCCATTGCCAGCCACCATCAACCAGCCACCTACTAGTACGGAGTTATTATTCAACTCACTAACTCTGTATTTAACGCAAACACGATTGGGAACCGTTTCTTTTACAGAATATAAATGTGACAGTTGGTAATGTATAAGGACAATTATATTATACATGGGATTTTCAGGGTATCTGAACTACTAATACATATGCTATGGCTATCTAACTGCGAAGTGCCTCGATATCATCAACCTATAAAACTCAGTTAATACTGCCATGTCTCACAATAAGACCACCATGGAACTCACCTCTTTCACAGCTTCAGGAGTCAAAACGATCGGGTGCTCATCTCCAACACAGACACTGTCTTCGATGCGAATACCAATGCCGCGGAAGTGAGCAGGCCACCTCTCATCATCAGGAACATAAATACCACTATGATAAGATTAGCATCCATCTATGGGATATGAGATGTTTAGATAACGAACGGCTCAATTGTAATGCATTGTCCCGCCTTGAGATTGTATCCTCTTGAGTATCCAGGACAATCATGGACATCCAGGCCGATGTAGTGGCCCAGATGGTGTGGGAACAGTACGTTCATGGCCTGGTGAAAGTTAGCAATTAAATCATGTTAAGAGCATGTATATCAAGACATACGCTTCCAGAAACATCGAATCCAAGTTGTTTGAGTTGGTCCTTCAATCCATTCTCGGCAATGCCATGCAACTTATCCAAGGACAAATTGGCGCTTTCGCGACAAAGGGCCAGACAGCTGCGATGCACATTCAATACAGCATTGTACAGGTCCCGCTGAGGATCTGTGAACTTGCCATTTACAGGCCAAGTTCTTGTGATATCAGAGATATAACCTCCAAGCTCACCACCGCCGTCAACAAGGACGAGATCTCCATCTTTCAACACATCGTCATTCCGGGTGTAGTGGATACTCAGAGCATTCTGGCCACCTGCAACAACTGGAACAAAAGCGCTGCCATCAGCGCCATTGACCTTGAACTGATACTCCAAGAATGAATTCAGGTCTCTCTCCATAGAGAACGTTTGTCGCATAGATTCTGTAAATGATCTCCCAGAAGCCTGTCCCAACCGACGCAAGTGCACTACTTCATTCTCAGTCTTGAATACCCTCATCTCATTCATTATGTTCTTTAAGGGCTTGACCTTGCGGTGGTCTACGAATTTCTTCAGTTTCTCCGACGCAACTGTTGGTCCGTATAGATATCGGTGCAACGATGATCTCGATCCATCGAAAGTAGGGATGTCCGAATAAACCTCTGTAGCCCGAGCCACGATCTTCGGTAAAATGTTTCCAATGTCCTCAATATTACCCGTCTGCAATCCATTTTGTTAACTTGTTGTTTCTTGCGTTGTCCTAGGGAAGCAAGCAACTCACTTCATCCGCGTTGAAGACATCCGCAGCGGCCTGAGTGCCGGATCGTGCCCCATCCCATAACTCTGCCCTTGGGTCCTTCTCGCGAACGTATAAATGAAATGTATGGTTATCGCCCGATCCGTCGTTGACAATCACAGCTAGTGCGTTTGGTTCGTTGAAGCCTGTAACCGTTCACAGCCGACTTGTTAGCTGAAGTTCCATCGCGAATTCTTTGTAGCAACATACCAGTCAGGTAGAAGAAATTTGACTCCTGTCGGTACTCATGAAAGATCCCTGGTGCGCGATATTTCACTTCTGACGCTGCAAGAATCGCTACTCCTCCCTCTGGCAGCTTGTTGGCGAGTCGCGATCGACGCTGGGCATATTCGATGGCGGTAATTCCTGGGGTGACTATACACAAGCAGGTCAGTAAACAGGGATTTATAATTGAGGAGAATTCGAGTAATAGAGTAGCACATACGCTCTCCGGGGCTCAAGAGGTGAGGATGTGTTTCATGTAACGCCTGTCCAAATTTCAGGTCTGCGGCGCCGACGGAGGTGGCGTATGTCCTACGGAGAGGAACTTGGGTGCGGCTAAGAGTCGGATAGGAGGAGTGAGCCAAACGAGATGAGCGGCGCAGCTGAAGAGCGCATTGCCGAACAAGTGACCTGCAAGTGGCCATACTCAAGAGTACCAAAAATCACGAAGATCTGGAGATTAGTTTTAACCTCGGAACGTCAATGTATTCTTGGTTTATTTCACAAGGTTCCGGGCGGTGTGAGCCAATCACCACCTACGGGTTTGGCATTGCTAACACAAATACCGTAATCGCCAACAACAATTAAAAAATGAATGTTGCAAGTTGACAGGGACTAAGATTTAATTGCAAATCCTAGATTGAATTAAATTCCGAACACAATCAGTAATAAAAAGTATATGGTTAAAATCCCGAGGTCTCAAGTTGGAAAGATATTTTAGATGATATCTAGATGCGCCCCCGTTTATAGCAGGATATACATCGGCACTCGGAGGTACCTAGTATCTACTACTATACTATGTCAACATTGAAATTGGAAAATTATACCAACCGTCTCTGCCCACACCCTTCCGTATCGTTACGAATGATCAATTTAAAGGGTAAGTCGCTATCATCAAAGTGTGGCTCAGCATAACCCTCTGGGACGAACATGTGCACAGTAAAAAGCTTGGGTTGCTTGATCTGAACTAGCGGCCGAACTATAAAGGCCGCGGCGTTGGGACCAAGATTCTCAGGATGAAGGTGGATTATCAGCTCCTCCAAATGAGACAGCTTAGCAAGAACCTCACAGGCAGAGCAATATCGCCGCCAATCAACATAAAGGTCACCAACATAGCCATATGGATTGTACGGGAAGTGGTAGGTAAAGCGTAGGGAACGTATTTGGTCCAAGCGTTTTGGTAGAAGTGTGTTTGAAAGGCCAATTATGCTGTCCGCGTGATCAAAGCTAAAGGTATTTCGATTGTATATCATGTCGATCGTCTCTGAATATCTATACAATAGGTCAACTGTTAGCATTGGCTGGACAAGAGAAAATAAGGGCATCATGATGTATGTGGAGACGTGACGGAAACTCACATAAGTCGACATGTCTGGAGCAAAGCAACAAATCCAACTTCTTCCATTTTAGAAGCTTGACACTCGTCCAGGTACCATCTTGGATTCTTGGGAGAAACTGCATCATGGAAAGTTCGTGTGCAAGGAATCTTTCCCCAGCAGAGATGGTTGCAGAAGGATTCCGCCTTCTCCGACCCTCGACCTTCTACACACTTAATCGCAGCAAGTCGCGTATTTAATGCTCTTGAGTGACCCCGATCTATACGAACAACATGTATCTGGGGCGCGCAGAAGTAGTATTTCCATATCATCCAACGAATCTCTGGAGGTAGTCCTGCGAGCGAGGACTGATATTGGTCCAGTGAACGACGAAGCTTAGGTTTTCGCAAAACTTTCCTCCAACCCGATGGTGGCTCGACTTCGGAGCATTCTAATGGGGTGAGTGATCTTCTTATCGCGGGCAATGGGTTCGGAAGGTCGGAGTCTGGGTCTGTAGCAGTCATTTCCTCTCGATGAGGTCTCTTTCTAATACCACGACAAGCGAAAAGACAGCCATACATGGTATTCAAGCAAAGAGAGCTTGAAAAGAGAAAAAAGCATTTTCTCGTGGGCGATGAGAAGATGAGGAGACATTCAACATTCGTAACTCGTAACTGAGGTAGTGGGCCAATCGCAAGGCTTGACCGATAAAAGCGTAGCTCCGTGTACAATGATCGGCATTTGCCCCCACAGCCCCTCCGTGTTGTTTGCTCTTGCTTTGACAGACAACAAAGAACTCTCGGGTTTTTTTATAACGCCATTTCGCATCCTTCCGTTCCTCCCATTCCTTCAGCCCAGCTTCATCGCCTCTTTTTCCAGATTAACAGAAATCATTAACAAAAAAAACAAGAAGAAAACAATGGGACAAGACGCGAAACCGGCGGTCACCCCGCCGGTTATCCCTACCGCGGATTTAGAGTCGTTTGCCAAACATCTCAAACGTTCCACCCGAATCTTAGCTTTACTGGGAGCTGGTATCTCTGCATCCTCGGGGCTCCCCACCTTCCGAGGTGCTGGTGGATTTTGGCGTTCATATGATGCTACGGCTTTGGCCACTCCCGAGGCCTTTGAAGAGAACCCGGGCCTAGTGTGGCAATTCTATAGCTACCGCCGACACATGGCTTTGCAGGCCAAGCCCAATAAAGCACACTACGCCCTCGCCGAACTGTCACGAATAAACAAGGAATTCATCACGATATCTCAAAATGTGGACGGTGCGGAACGCTATTTCATTTGGGCCCAATCCTTGATTATTCTGCTAACGTCTCTCTTCGTTTCAACTTTGTAGGCTTATCACCAAGGGCAGGACATCCAGTCAATAAGCTCCATCTACTCCATGGATCATTGTTTAATGTTAAATGCACCAATTTTACTTGCGACTATGTTGGCAAAGACGATTTCACTGACCCTATAGTCCCTGCCCTGGACATTCCCAAGACGGGCATCAAGTTGCCTTCTGCAACCGATAACGATAGTAAGACAGCAGCAGCAGCACAAACGGCAGTACCAGGATCAGAACCAGATGACTCAAAATCATCAACTGAAGTCGACATTTCCAATGCAGAAGTGCCCATTCCGAAACTAGAACCTGCCGACCTACCCAAATGCCCTGAATGCGGCGGTCTTCTTCGACCAGGGGTCGTTTGGTTTGGCGAGCCTCTTCCTACTGTTACTATGGATACGGCCGATGCATGGGTAGCGAAGGAGAAAGTAGATCTCATGTTGGTCATCGGTACTAGTTCCCAGGTCTATCCGGCTGCAGGCTATATTCATACAGCTCGGGCTGGTGGTGCCCGAATCGCGGTTATCAACATGGACGAGAATGATCTATCTGGTCGGAACTTACGAAAAGGTGATTGGTTTTTCAAAGGGGATGCTGCGACTATTGTCCCGGAGATTCTGAAGAGTGTTATCGGAGAGATTTGATACATTGATTTGAGCGTTTGATGGATGGTCATACTTCAATTCACTACGGTATTCTTATTATCTCTCCTTTTTGTTTTGTTTTTTAAAAGACCGTATTGATGCACTCTATTATTTCAAAACCAGCCGAGTGATAGATCTAAATAGACGAGTACCTCTTCCACTGTGTCCACTGTATCTAAGATGATCGGCGTAAGTTCAGCCCGTTGGTGCCTTAAAGCGGGCACATATCGTTGCTGGGGAATCCACCAAAACAAATCCCATATCGATAACGTCGCCGATCCCACCTTTCTCTCTCATCTCCACCCCACGCTCCCTTTTTACAACCGACACTGGATGCACAGATCAGAGGTATGTGAGAAGATCCATTTCCGTTCCATACCCAGAATACCTGTCAAATTCTCTTCCCCATTCCACATTATCGCTTGCCCGCGCTCCGATCGGAAGTTCTGACCTCATCTCGATAAGAAACCACATGAAAGCTTACAATTGAATGTTTTCCAGGTGCTTTCGTTCCAATTACACGCCCAGTGACACGAAAAGTATACACCGACCATCTGATATTCGAATTTTATTATATACAAGCGCGTGCTGACGCGAATACCAAAGAATATTTCAGCTTGTGGATAGTGATTAGCCTTCCTTCCCATCAAAATGGCTAGAGAAAGTGATGCTCCAAAGGAGCCCCTCACCCCGCGGCGCCCACACGAGGACCCGAAAAAAACAATCTCCCAAGAGCCAGAATTTGGCAAGCCTTCCCCTCTTGGCCGACCCCCGCAACAGCCACAACAGCGGTCCAACTCGAACAGTCTGTTCAACATCCCCAAACAAAACCGGGCGCGACCAGAGCATCATCGTCCTTACCAGCCGCAGCCGCAGCAACCGCAACAACAACCATCCGCAGCCCAACAGAGTTACCCTACTCACGGTTACCGACCACCAGTACCAGCAAACACTGGATCAGCTGCACCCTCCGCGCACCAGAGCAGGCCATTTGATCCCTTTAAGCCCGTGAGACCATCCGCCTACAATGACTATCGACCAATGGTCCCTCCAGGCGCAACCCCGATCAAGCGCCCGGGACAAGTAGCTTCTGACACCCCTCGGGCCCCGAGAACACTTTTCTCATCGAAGCCATCGGCACCGAAACCCTCCAATGCCAACAAGAACCTTCAGGCTTTCATTGATCTCACGAAGGATGATCCAAATACAAGCTTCCAGCAAAACACCCAGCGCTATGGAGAGAAGACAAGCTCGACATTCGGCGCGATGGACACGCACGGATATGTGGATATGGCTCAGGCCAATGAGAATATTAAGGCTTTGCTTGAGGGTGCATTTGAAGACGAGGAAGAAGGTGCTAAACCTAAATCCAAGGGAAAGAAGAAGAAGGGCAAGAAGGACAAGAAGAAGCAGTCTAAGAAGACCGAAACGACTGAACCTCCTTCAGCCCCAAAGATTGATAAAAGCGATGATCTCGATGACTTGGCTGCCCAACTTCAAGGTGTAACAGTTAATGATACCCAAGAAGAGCAAGTAAAGACGGCTGAAAATTCCGAGAAGAAGCATAAAACTAGCCTTGAGGATGACACGGATGACGAATCGGTCGTGAAAAAGCGTGACACCGAGGAGGAGGACGAGGAGGGGAAAGAAGAGGAAGAGGAAGAGGAGGAGGAGGAAGAAGAAGAAGAAGATGAGCTTGTTGTAGATGGGTTGAAAGTCACTCTCATGCCCCATCAGGTTGAAGGTGTCCGCTGGATGTGCGACAAAGAAAATGGTCGACGCTCAACGAAAGGTATCCATCCAAAAGGTGGAATCCTTGCAGATGATATGGGATTAGGAAAAACTATTCAGGCTATCTCCCTAATGCTCATGAACCGAAAGTCAGACGACGACGAACACAGCGAAGACGCCGAATCTACCAAGAAGAAAGTTGACGATGCGCCAGCTTCTACTCGCTCGAGTGAAGCTACACTCGTAGTTGCTCCTCTGGCACTTATCAAACAATGGGAATCCGAGATTGCCGACAAAGTCGAAAGGACACACAAACGCCGGGTGTGCTTGTATCATGGAGCGAATCGTGCAAAGACTGCAACCTCTTTGTACAACTACGACGTCGTAATCACCACATACGGAACCCTGACCTCAGAATCGGGAACAGCGGCAGCAGACAAGGCTAAAAAGTCGGGCATCTTCTCTGTCTATTGGCACAGAATCATTCTTGATGAAGCACATACAATCAAAAATCGAAACGCCAAGGCAACTCAGGCTGCATGTGCTTTAGATGCTAGGTACCGTTGGTGTTTGACGGGAACGCCCATGCAGAACAACCTTGACGAACTGCAATCTCTAATCAAGTTCCTGCGCATCAAGCCTTTCGATGAACTTGCAGCCTGGCGTGAACAAATCACTAAACCTCTGAACAATGGGCGCGGTGGTCTTGCTATCCAGCGACTACAAGTCTATCTAAAGGCTTTCATGAAACGGCGCACCAAAGACGTTCTCAAAGAAAACCAAGCAGATTCTGACGATGATGAAGCCGACAGCAAAGGAAAGAAGTCCAACGGGTTCAAGATCGTCAAACGTGATGTTATCCGAGTTGAACCAAACTTTATGGAAGGGGAGCAGAATTTCTACGATCGTCTAGAGAAACGTACCGAAAATCGCTTGAATGAGATTATGGGAGGTAAGCAGGTTGACTATGCGGGAGCATTGGTTTTACTCTTGCGACTTCGACAAGCATGCAACCACCCTGAACTTGTGAAGAGCGATTTAGTGGTCGAAAAAGATGTTTTGTTACAAAATGGCAACCCTGGAAGCAAATCTACCGAATCGAAGAAAGACGACCTAGACGATGTCGCCGATCTATTTGGCGGACTTAGCGTGATGACCAAGAAGTGTGATGTGTGCCAGAGGGAACTCAACCAGGTAGAAGCCAAAAGCGGTGCTAGTCGCTGCGGCGAGTGTGAGACCGACTTGAACACCAACTTCATGAAGAAGGACAAGAAGAAGAAATCGAAGAAAACCCACAAGCACCATGAGGTCACTTTGAGCCCTGTTTCAAAGCCTTCCCGGGCTCGTAAAAATCGCAGAGTGGTTCTTGATAGCGACGACGAAGAGGAGGAAGATGGTGAATGGATTGTCCCCGAAGATGGACGCAAAGTACCCGATCTTGGTAAAGCCGGCGGATCAGACGACGAAGATGCTGAAGGTGGAGGCGACTGGATTGGTCCTGACGATTCCGACACAGACGATGAGGAGCCGAGCTCACCCACTGGTAGAAAGGTCAAGCCCGTCGTTCTTAGCAGCTCTGAAGATGAGTCTGACTCGGAAGAAGATATGGACGAGATTTCCTACAAGGGCGAGAACGGAGAGCTGCCATCGACAAAGGTCCGGCATTTGATGAAAATTCTCAACAAAGAGTCAAGAGACTACAAGTTCATTGTCTTTTCCGTCTTTACTTCGATGCTCGATAAAATTGAGCCATTCTTGAAAAGTGCAAACATTGGTTTTGCTCGCTACGATGGAGCAATGAGGAATGATCATCGTGAAGCCAGTCTCAACAAATTGAGAAACAATAGTAGCACTCGAGTTTTACTTTGCAGTTTGCGCGCTGGTGCATTGGGCCTGAATTTGACAGCTGCCAGTCGTGTCGTGATTTTGGAGCCATTCTGGAACCCCGTAAGTAGCTAAGCCCAGCTCATACAATCGCTTGAAAACTTGAAAACATGCTGACCAATTATTACACAGTTCGTGGAAGAGCAAGCCATTGACCGTGTCCACCGTCTTAACCAAACCATCGACGTCAAGATCTACAGACTCATCATCAAGAACACTGTAGAAGAGAGAATTGTCGCTCTGCAAGATCGCAAGCGAGAGCTGGCGGGCATGACAATCGAGGGCAAGTCTGCCGCAGGAAAATTGACCATGCGTGACATGATGGCCCTTTTCGGTCGTGACGCCGAGTCAACATTCACCGATAAGCAAGATACTCTAAATTTTAACAAGCCAACTCGTATACTGGCTTCCACCGAAGACTCTAACCCGAATGCTTCCTCTCAATCTTCGGGGCACTCTGACACCCGCGACCGGGATCATCGGCAACAATCTAACCGGTCAACGCCTGAAGATTCCGTGTATGGGCGGCGTTGGTAAATGACATGACACGATGATGAAACATGATAGGTGGCTCAAGAGAGATAGGCTCTCTTGTCATTTTTGGTGGGCGTTAGGAGTTGAAGTTCCACTTTTGACAGTATCTAGAGACTAGTGGGAGATTATTTCTTTTATTATTGCACCTACTTTTGACAGGTTTTTCTCAACTTATTTTGTCATTTTCATTTTCATTTTCATGTCTATATTTCTTTTTTAATTTCAATGTTGCTTGGGACTTGAGGAAATCAAAACTAGAGACAGTACTATCTATACCCAAGATCCAAGGGTTACTACCTTTCGGCTCACGGTTTGATAACGTCCGCCCGAGATTTCGGGAAGCATGCCCGCGAGTCAGATTTTGGGAGGCAATTTTGGACCATGTTCATGCTGTGATATGTCCGGAATTGAGCCCCGAATAAACTGTGCGCTGACCCGTAGCCTGAGTAATCCCAGACATGTAAGTCGATTGCCAGGCCTATATCGCATTGAATATTGCGGTTATGCTCATTCAGAGTATAGCTTTGTACTACTTAGATTGTGGTAATATGCGAACTGTCAGGCCATTTTGGCAATTGGCAATGTGAAATTGCAAAGTGCAGTGGCTACTGCTACAAGCTAGAGATTCCGTTGATCTACACCAGAACCATGGGACGGAGGAAAGCATACCTGTCGAGACCAGCCATAGACCAGGGGCAATGTTCTGCAGACGAGTGGGCAAGATCCCCATCCCCACGATTAGGTCTTTGAAGCTATGCGGCATTTCTCCATGACAGGACAAGCTTTCAAAGATGTGACCTGCTAAGCAACTCAAGCTGTAAGATATGATTACACCCCGAGACGATAAGGGCATCATGTGGAGTCCCACGAAATCACAAACGAAGAGTTCACCTTAGATAGGCACTCATAGCAATGACAGGCCTGAAATGAGCAATCCGTACGTTTATCTGATTGTTTCGGTACCGGACTTTGCGCTCGGCAGATTCAGTCTAGACGATACCTGGTGTCTAACAAAACCCACGGTTCATGGAATTTGGTTCACGGAATGCATGAGGATTGCCGGTGGGAGTCCCTGGCGAACCGGACGAGGGAACCAGAATACTTTACATTTTGGAAAACTTGTGATAGGTCTACAGAGTAGGAGAAAGGAGGAGACCTTCGACTGTTTGGTACGCAGAGGCGAGAGATCTAGCCATCTCTGGGGGAACCAGACACACTCCGCAGCTTTTTCCCTCATTTCCTCCGACTCTTAATGCTACTATTTTCTTGACCATTTGACTATCCTTTTTGTCACTCATTTTGCCTACCGTTCAGCCCCTGGAATACATGGTGAGCTTGGAAGTTTAGGTAAAGCTTTGTAAATTATCTTGATTCTGGAGTTTAAAAAGCTAACAGTTTAACTTACTTCAAATCAGGTCTTATCAAAGCGTCTCGTTTATCTCAAAATCCAAATCTCCAGGGGACATGGGCTCACTATGGTCTGGCAATGACAGTGAATGGAAGGTCATCTATGATGAGCAGGGGGACCTCCATAAGCACTTGTCAGGTGGCAGGAAAACGCTCGCGCAAACACTGTCAATACCCAAATCGATGTGTATTCTCTCTGACAAAAAGACAGAGATTTCAACTGTGAATGAGCTGGCCTCCAAGTTGAAGCTTCCACAGTTAAGAAATGGGACCGTGGAAAGGGTATTCCCAGTCCGCTCCGTCGTCTCCTTGGACTCTACCCCCTCATCGGCACTACAAATACCTTCATTGGATAAGTTCGAGAGCCCGGCACCCCCTTGGGTGGACTCACCTCGGAACAACACAGATGATGCAATCGGAGGTCTACCCAAAGGCTCAACGACAGATACCGATGTTCGAGACAAAAAGCCACGAAGACCAAACTACTTAACTCGCATGCATCATCAGCTTAGCCTTTCCAATATATCGCCGTCTTTATTGAGAGTTTCCGCTCAAAATAGAGATACATCGGGTGAGGAGTTGAGTCCTTTCGCCCAGTTGCAGAACATGATACGTGATGGCGCAGATGTCTTGACGAGAGACGAATTGACAAAAGGTCAGGGCTATTTTTATGAAGATGAGACAAATTTGGTTATTCAGCCCTTTGGTGCACTTCTTGTTGTTTCTGCTTTGAATGGTAAGACTATTTTTCAAGCTGCTAGCACCAACTCTGGAGACATTATTGGCTATACTCCTGATGATTTGTTCAAATTGAGTTCTATCGACAGGATAATGTCTGAGTCTCAATGGAGAACGTTTTTGGGACATGCAAAGTGCATTCTGGATGATGAGTATGATGTGGAGTTATGTGGGCCGGAGTTGTTTTCTCTTTCGATATCCACTCAAAGTGGTGATACCAAGCATCTTTGGTGTACGATGCATACAAGCAGAGTGTACAGGAACTACATAATCTGTGAGTTGGAGCCTGATGCTATGAATTATGAAGCTTCAAGAGAACCTCTTAGTTTATCACGCTATGAGCCATTTGTCGACGACGTGAAACTTGAAGGCCCAACCGCGTTCCCTTCAAAGGGTGATTATCAAGACGCTAGAGCTTTTCAGCCTGAAATTTTGAACTCTCTTCCTAGATTTATTCGGAAGATCTCAAGCGCTCAAACTCTTGAGTCGCTTGTTCATCATTCCATGGCTTACTTCCAAGAGCTGAGCTCCTTTCAACGCATAACAATGTACCACTTTGACGGTGATCGGAATGGTATCGTTGTCGCCGATTCGCTTGATGAGTCTTTGGGCATAAATCCCCTCGAAGGGGTTGAATTTCCCGAGTCTTCATTTTCGGAAGATATGAAGAAGCAATATCTTAGGAATGCAGTTTCTTTCGCCTACCGCAAAGGCGAGAATGTCGCGCAATTGGCATATCGGGCATCTACAGTCAAAATGGGCTTAGATTTATCTCATTGCTATCTTTTGGCCTCCCCTGGGTCTTCCGATATTCAGTCATCCCACCTCTCTCAGGAATGTTTGTCAATGGGTATCTATGTGTTTGGAAAGCTATGGGGCTTGGTTTGTTGTCAGTCCTACGATGAACGCTCGCGGCTCCATCCACTTGTCCATCGGACATGCTGGATGCTAAGAGAAACAATATCCAGCAATATCGAGCGTCTGTCCTACACTTTGCCGTTTCATGTGGGACAACTGGATCTCACCAATGGATCTGGAGGGGTTAAAAAAGAGCTTCCGGTGCCTGTTGGTGACTTGCTGAGTCTATTTGGCGCAGACTATGCAGTGGCCTCTATTCTTGGAGAAACGAAGATTCTAGGCAAACCACCCGACTCGCAGGAAGCGTTGGCTATATTAGAATATCTTCGCGTTAAGGAGCTGAGTACCGTCTTATGGTCTACAGACATACTTTCGGATTTTGAAGATCTCGATTATTCTCCTGGCTTCCGCAATCTCTCCGGTTTAATCTATATACCGCTAGCAGTTGATGGTCAGGATTTTATCGTTTTCTTCAGAAGGGAAACTGGACCAGATCACAAGACACGCGGTGCTGGTTCTGATTGTGATATAACCACTCTAGCTTCTGATAAATCTATCGGGGTCGATAGAAACGGCGACACGGAATGGTCAGCTGCAGAAATTGGCAAAGCGTCAATACTAGCCTTGCTATACCGCACATTCACGGAGATATGGCAAGAAAAAGAAGCTACAATGCAAAATAACCAGCTCATGCGTCTACTTCTTGCTAATTCCGCCCATGAATTTCGCACACCACTCAACGCCATAATCAATTATCTTGAGATTGCACTTGATGGAAACATCAATCAAGAGACGCGCGATAACCTTTCCCGATCACACTCGGCCTCCAAGTCTCTTGTCTATATCATCAATGATTTGTTGGATCTCACGAATGCAGAAAATGGTCAGAGATTGATCAAAGATGAGACCTTTAGCTTATCCGAGACTCTTTGCGAGGCTACGGATATTTTCTGGGAAGAAGCGAGACAAAAACACGTCGATTTGCAAGTTGTACAGCATGCTGCTCTACCTGCTGTTCTGGGTGACCAGCGACGAGTACGTCAGGTTATCACGAATCTAATCAGTAATGCGGTTCAGCATACCTCTACTGGGGCTGTGACCATTGAGTCGTGTATTTTGTCTGAGTCCTGGGAAACGGGTCACATTTCTGTGGAAGTGGCGATCCATGATACTGGGTCAGGTATGTCTCAGGAAGCAGTGGAGGCACTATTTTGTGAACTGGAACAGGTGTCTACTAAAGAGTATATGCAGAATCCTCGGTCTTATGGTAAAGGCTCAGAGACTGCTGCTTTGGGGACGGAGAGTGTTCTCGGTTTGGGTCTTGCTTTGGTGGCGAGGATTGTACGTAATATGGAAGGTCAACTTAGTCTTAAGTCTGAAGAAGGGCAGGGGAGCTGTTTCAAACTTCGATTGAAGTTTCCATTGCCTTCTGGTGAAAATGGAGCTTCGTATGTCTCTCAGAATGCTACGGATTCTGATGTGCGGTGTCACATGAAGGGATGTGATGGTCAAAGACCGAATGGAAGTAGTTGTGACAAGCAAGAGACGAGCGGCTCGGACCAGGACGAGAGAAGAACAGTTGAGGGAAATGATGGTATAGATTGCAAATGCGGTGATCCCATTCTATCTGGTTCAGCTACTGGGAGAGTGGACAGTCCTTTGGTGGATGCCGATATTTCCCTAAAGAATGGAGAGTCGCGAAACCTCACAATTCTCGCATCGGGCGTAAAGGTGGAAGACGTAAGTCTATCTATATACCCTCTCGACTTGATTTCAGTACTAACCTATCTCTTTCCTACTTTAAAGAAGGTTCCCCTGAGACCTACCAAAAAGGACTCATCGACCAAAGCTACAGACCCAGAGCCATCTAAACCAGATGAAGCCAAAACCTCCACAAAACCACCAGAAGAACATCAACTACACGTTCTAATTGCAGAAGACGATCCAATAAATAGCTCAATCGTCAAGAAACGACTAGAAAAACTTGGCTACTCCGTCTACATGACAAGTAACGGCAAGGAATGTGCATCTGTCTATCGCGATAGTCCTATCTCATTTGATGTGATTCTTATGGACCTCCAGGTTTGTATTGGTACATCAGCAGAACATCTCAATCACATTCTAATACTTCTTCTTTTTAAGATGCCCATCGTTGATGGCTTCAATGCTACCAAGATGATCCGCGAGCATGAGCGGCAAATTGACACCGAGAAAACTCTTATCCACCGAGGCACGAATCATAGCAGAACTCCTATTTTTGCTTTATCGGCTTCACTTGTTGAGAAGGATCGTCAGGTCTATTTCGATGCTGGCTTTGATGGGTGGATTATGAAGCCTATTGATTTTCAGCGTGTGCATGTGCTTCTTAAGGGTGTTTTATCGATTGATGATCGGGATGATGCTCTTTATAAGCCTGGAATGTGGGAAGAGGGGGGCTGGTTTGAAAAAAAGGATTTATGCGCTATCATGTCTGGGTGAGAGATTGTTGAGGAGTAAAATTGCAATTGCGCAAAGGGTTCTGCGTCGAGGAGCTGTTTCCAAGTCAGGAGTCTTGTCGCCGCGATCTATTTGATCTCATTATATTGAAATCGTGTATCATTTATTCTCGATAACACGAGAGATTTCATTCAAAACTTCCAAAGTTTGTTGATAAAATATGATTAGTAGATCATGGGGCTGGATATCCCTGTAATGGTGGTCTATCTACTGTCTGAGAAGATAGGACAAAAAGAAGGAAAAGAAAAAAAGAAGCGAATGTTGTTATTATATAATAGAGTACTTACGTTTCTACTAGGATGGAGAAAGGGTACAAAAACAACGAATAACAATATTGAAGAAAAGGAAAGAAGAGAGAGAGAGCTATATTACGAAACATGCCCGACCTCCTCCATGCCCTCCTCTCTATGTAGCTATACTACGGAAACAGTCAACGGATAGTATAATCAAAAACAAACAAAACGAAAAGAAACAAAAAGAAACGTAAATAAACAGTCCACATTCAGTATAATCAAGTAGAAAAAAAACAACATTAAGTCGTTAACAACATTCAGTATAGTCGAATGATAGAAACTATGCATTCAAGTCTCTCAAGGTATCTGTCACCGAACTAACAAGATCTGAATCGTCGTATCCTTTGGATTTACCTAAGTCCGTGATGTCTGCTGCCAAGGTCATTCCAGCTTTTTCATCTTTCGTAGAATCATTTGACTTCTCGAATGTTTGACTTTCGATTAGGCTGCTCGGGATATCACAGCCGGATACACACCGTGCTAAAGTTTTCAAGGTCGACCGGTGAAGGTATTCTCCGCCAGAGGGCCAGAACTTCCTTGCGTCAACATGGTCGCTGATACTAGGGTCTTTACGCCGTGACCACAGATATGACACAATAAAGCGGAAATACAGGTATCGCCGCCGGGGACGATTGTCGTTAAGGAATTTGAGTTCGCGATTGTCAAGTTCCTTTAAAGATTAGCAGTTGCTCTTGTGTCAGTTGCTACATGAGGGAATGTATCGTAGACAAGACTTACCCAGCCATAAAATGTCTTGAATCCATCGCTACTATCGTAAACCGGAATTGAACAAACGGTTTTGTCTAATATTGACGGATTCAAGACGATACATCTGAATTTTCTCGGAGATGTCATCTCTCCTTCAACAGGGACCACCGCGATGTCACCCAGATCGAGAAGTTTCTCGATGCTCTTGTGAAGTGACGATACTAATGATTTATTAGTCATGTCTAATCTCCAATTAGTCAACTAAGATCTGTGGACTAGTGAGGTCTTACCGTTCTGCGGAAGTGTGGTGACAACGTCCAGGTCGCCGAAAAGGTGCGCGAGTTCCTCCGGTGACATACTCTTCGGTACTAAGTGGGAGGCTCTCGCAACGGTTGACGAAATGAACATTCCAAGAATATGACACCATGACAGGTCAGGATGCAAGTCAATCCCGTAATATTCCTTGACGGCCGACTTGAATTTAGCCTTGTTGAATTGTTGGGCAGGCTGTCTCTTTGACGCGGCTATGACCCTTGTGAGAATTGTGTCTCGATACGCTCTCTCCAATAGGCCCTCGTCGGGGGGCGCATTCGCCCTCTGGCGATTGTCCAAATTGACTAGGCGGTCATCGATATCTTCGATAAGAGCTCTTCTCTGTCGTTTTAGAACTCGAATTGTTGTCTGGTTCGACCGGACCCTCCTGGTCAACGGGACTATTTCTTGCCTATACTGCTTAGAGTCAAACGAGCTGATCTTGTCAAGCTCGGCTTTGATTTAACTGATGTAGGCCTCGTCGTCTTCAATGGCTCTGATCTTTGCTTCAAGAAATTCGGAAGTCGTCGACTTCACCGAAATTTCTGAGGATGCCGAGCTGACCGCTCGGTTTTGGGCTTCAAGAAGACGGGTGTAATTTTCAGGGGGCACAAGAGATAAGATTCTCTCAGGTATCTTGAAAGGAGGAGTTGACTCCATGGTGTGTATCACTTCGAAGGTACTAGATGGTGACTGTGTACGTAGTATAGATAACGCATGTATACAAGGACAGGGTTCGCGTACAGGTAAACCAGTAGTTGGAGGTGATGAAGTGAAGACAGAGCAGAGAAGGAGAGAAAAGTAGGTATACAGGGGGGAATGTACAAGTATTAGGAACTAGACGTTAGTTCTTACCTATCTTAACTTGGAGCGGTCGCCTTCTTTCGGAGCGGTCCGAGGCGTCGACCCAACGTCATGAACGGGAGACAACAGCGATCGTCGGGAAAACATATACCGATGTGAGCTTCAGCGAGCTCCTACAGCTCTCGCTCTCCCTAGACGCCGAAGTCGTCGATATGCGCCGCCTCTACAGTAAGACGTGTGATATGATTGTGTCCACGGACCTGGACGACGGCGAGCGCGCCACCTACGAGCGATTGTTGACTGGGATCAGGTACTGCTTGCCAAACTTGATCCAAAAGTAACGGCCGACATCTCTTGCCGACTGCTGATATGACTTTACGTCGTATGGTTCCGTCGTTTTCCTTCCTATTTGTGTCCGTGTTGACGCTGGAGTCTTTTTTCTTTTTCTTTTCATCTTTTATGCGGCGTTCACTTGCCTTACGGGATTCTGCCTTTCGCGTCCACTTTCTTTTTCTTGCGTGTGCGTTCTGCTTGCGGCGTTTATCTGCCTTACAGGAGTCTCCTATTTATGTACTGTCGAGGGCGAGGGCACTGTGGCGTGCCAACGTAACCATGTCACGTGTAGACGTTAAATAGCTGCCGTCATTCGAGGGCAATGCTACACACTGCAGTTCTGGCTCCACACCCTCAACAACCAGTGTGCCAAGCCCGTGCACGGTAATGGAGATCCTCCGTAAAATTCACCTTCCGTTTTAAATTCTAGATAGCAAAGCTCGATTGTTGTGGTACAGCATTTCCGGAAATCGGTGTCGCCACCTACACTCTTTCATTGCTTTCTGGACCATAGTGCCAAGAAACGCTAACCTTTATTGGGACGACAAGAGTAGTCGAATACAGGTTATTTCATTACGAATTTACGAGAAGTATCACCTGAGTGCATGATGAATTTTTAGATATTTACTTCTTATTCTGACCTAATGTGATAATTGTGAAGCACCTAGCTGCGGGCTATAGTATCAGCACAATATTGATATACACTGAGATGGCAGGAAATGGTGTCCCCGGAACAACTACGATAATATACCGAACAGCACATGCTGGTTACGTGCCGGTGCGGGACACTAGATAGCGGTAGCGGTCTAGTGTCCTTGGCACGGATACCAGTCTCTTGTTTTGCGGACTTTCTTGATTGCCAAGGCCCGGTTTGTTCGTGCTGGGATTTTCCGGATGACCCATGTGGTTCCAATGTGTCGCTGAACTACCCGTATCCGGCGGCGGCAAGATATAGAGCAGGTTCTCGGAAGCTTAAATTACGAGCTAATTTCCATGTTACTTTATACTCTATATGTTGAGAATGGAAGCAAAACTTGGTATCATATGGTCATGAGCTAAAAGCCACGAACTAAAATTACGTCAAAATTTGACAGAGCAGGCGGACGGAGGAAGTGTTTATCTGTCTCCACCATAGAAGATCGGCTCTTGAGTCTATTTGTTCCGTGGTTGAAGTCGTTTACAAGATCTGGCATAGCTCTTCTGACCCTTTACCCTGGTTATGAGCTAAAGGTCTAGACTTCTATCATCGTTTCTAGGAATATAGGTGAAGCTCGTCTGGATCTATCTCATCATAGATGACGCCTAGAGCGAATTCATGCTCTGTTTGATGCCGTCCGTGACTGTAACACTGTCAGAAAGTAGCTCCTCCGTCCTTCCATCTCAAAACTACATAAATACCCCCAGTATCCCATTTGTTTTGTGATTTCAGTATAACTACCAACTACTTCTATACACACATCACGAAAATAAAAAGGATTTTTCTATCAAAGCTGCAAAAAGTAGCTCCACTATCAAGAATAAAATGAAGCCAACACTCTGGTTACTTGGTCTTCTGGCGGCAACAGCCTCGACTGCCACTGCGGCCCTCGTAAATATTCAGAGTACATCTCTTACGCGAACAAATCGCAACTGTGCCGGTGTTGCTCAAGGAGCGCTACAGGTACCAACTTTTGGCACCGTCCAAGTTGTTCGATCTGTTAATCAACTTGTTGCGGTTCCTGTCTTATTAAAGGGATCCCCAAACACTGCTTACAGTGTCCGCTTGATTCAGATCAAGAATGGAGCTGCAGTGAGCTGTCCGAGCTGTCCAAATGGTCAGACACTGACGACAAACAACGCGGGCATTGGATACGTGACTGTTCAGCAGACTGTGACTGCGGGTGCAACAGGGGCGTGGGTGGCCGTTAACAAAAAGACCGACTGTAACGATTTCTTTACTACTCCTGTGGTGCCAATTAATAATTAGGATGATTTTGTGAGATACGTTGACGTTCTTCCTAAAAAGTTTCGTGTTGGCTTATTTGATTACTTGTGGTTAAATGTTTGAGTAATTTTACCATCGTCACAGTTATGATAATGCAAGAATCTTACGATACATGAACAAAACAGTGGAGAGTAAAACAAACCATTCGAAAAGTAGCTTAGTGCTTCTTGGCATTGTGCTCGAACAACAACGAATTAGTGTAGGTGGGGACACCGTTACGCTGTTTTTTACAGTGGCCCTCAACTTAGTGTGGCCTGGCCATTATAAGGCCTGCACTAGGGTCTTGGCAGTAGGGCCTCGGAGGAGAAAAGCAGTCTGGGGGGTAGAAGCCGTTTACGCTATCGACTATATCATCTGTCACCCACAAATCATTTTATGAAGCCCACCTTTTCTCAAATTGCGTCCTAGATACTCGACATTCACCTGTCTCTAAAGGGCCACGCATTCTTTAAGATATTGTGGCTATCTTGCTACTGTAAGAGCACTCTCTCAATCTAGCGCTTTCGGCAACACAAACTTATATCTATAGGCGGGTAGCCAGATTCTGGCCCATGGGCCGCCCGTTGCACAGGTCTAGTTAATACCGATATCGAGGTTGCGAGGTTATACAACAGGGTTACATAACCTACAACCCGTCTGTTCTCCTATATAATAACGCGTGGGAGCCTTCCTCCCTTCTTTCCCTTTCTTATCTTTGATACTCTAGTTAAATCATAGGAAAGTTCTTCTGTTTTCGAGTCCTTACAGATGGTAGTAAAGAGTGTAAGGTTTAATGGGGTGGGTTTGAAATATGGATCTTTGGTAGTTTTACATGAGCAATACAAATCATTCTGCCATTCTATTTACAACTCGAAGGAGTAGAATTATTTATCGGGGTGACTGTAGTATAGATGCATAATGTAATAGGTATACGAAATCTCCACTGATGACTATCATTTACATTCCAATCGTGCAGCGCACCATCTTATTAAATACACCTAATTCGCTATCAACCCAAATCAAACAAGCTCCAGTCCGTTCTAGTGTATATGTGAGAAAAGAAGAGAGAAGTCGTGTCCATCAATGAAGCAGTATATGAAAACTCCGAAAGAAATGAACATGATTGAAAACATAACATCGAGACAACCCCCAAAATTGATTGAATGCATCCATCTGTACAACTTGGAAAAATGAAAAGAACGATAATAAAGAACAAAGAGACTGTCGATGAGTCAGGGGAATCTAGAAGAATGAAACTGAGGTCATGCCATGGGAAGCTCATCCCTTCTGCAGGTATGGATGCAGGGAAAATAACGAGGGAAGAAAGCGCATCAACGAAGTGCGGTCAAGCCTGATTCTCTTATGCAGGCGGCATCCGGGCCGACTGAGAGAAATATCACGGTGGAGGCATTCAGTATATATCAGCCCCCGCAGAGGGTGTCAAATATGTAGCATCACCTATAAATGCAGTGACAGTTTGTACTGGTTTGTACTCAAATCGGCGGAGAGAAGATCTGAATGATGGGCAATGCCCAACAGTCACAATGCCTTGGCGAAAAAGCATGGAAAGGAAGGGAAAGTATTTTCATCGCCAGTATTTCCAACAACTAGCCTGAGCTAATGATTTGCCGAGCTCCCTCTTTGCCCAGGACACCTGGTTCTGTGGGCTTGGGGCTACGATCACGGCCCTTTTTGCGACTGAGGAATGAGAGCATTCCGCTGTTAGAGCCCTTTCCTTTACTGCTGTCACCCTCAAGGCCTTCTGCAGGAAGAGTATGGCTGTGATTGGCGAGTTCACTCCAACTGCCAGCTTCTTCTAGGACCATTTGGACGCCTCCCCCTTTGCTCGGTTTGCGGGTGGCGCCACGCTGTCGAGGTACAGGGGGTAGTGGGCGATGGAAGGAGGGAGGATGAGGCGGAGGAGAGGTAGACGCGCGAGTGGAGGGAGAAGGAGGTTGACCGATCGATGCGGAGTCATTTGGATCGAGATTTTCGCTGAGAACTGTTGGTGTCCCTTCATTTGGAGGAACTCGATGTATGGAACCTTCAACTAAAGGCGAATTGCGAATAATCGACTCAGGTTGCGAAGGCTGGCGAGAATGGGAAGAATGAGAATGAGTAACGATGGGGGTGGCGGTACTGGCATTAGCACCATTAGGGAGGCAGTCCTCGGGGTTTCTAGTAATCTGTTAGCATAAATGGAATCGCGAGGCAAGGAAGGAATCGTTATAACGGTACGCACGTTGACGCGGCAATGGCCTCTGCGGCACTGACTTGGAAACTGACGGTGGTGTAGTCGAAAGGCTCGAACATAGTTTCAATCAGGCGATGGAGCTCATCTTCTCGAATTTCCTTAGCTGTAGCATCTTCACGTAGTTCTGCACGTGGCTTCTGTCGACGGGCCCGAGCCTCTAGAGGCGCCTCCTCTAATAACAGCTCCTCGAGATCGTATGTTGCATCGAAATTCGTCTTGTCGCTGGATGGTAGGAAAACGGGGGGAATCTCTTTGCGCTCAAGAGCCTCGAAGTCGATATCTGCGAAGAATTGATGTGAAATGAAGCTCTCCCAGCTAACGGCGCCAATTCGACGGCTTCGGTCGCGCTCCATCAATGCCCCTAGAGCTCGCAGGCAAGGAACTGATACTGCGGGATTTGTGACAAAGTACTTGGGTTGTGCCCTTTTGATGTTCTCGCTCAAGGTGTCCTGGCTACGGCCTTCAAATGGACGCTGGAGAAAAGTCAGCCCTAACAAACTTTATTTCCCGTGTGACAGGTTGCCGTACCTTGTTGTAGATGCACTCGTAGAATGTGACACCCAGCGACCACCAGTCGACTTCAAAGAAATATCCACCTCCTTCGTACACCTCGGGGGCCAAATAAGCTAATGTCCCCGACTTGCTCGTCAGAGGCTTCCCCGGTCGGAAATCCGATGCCACGTTCTAGGTCGTTCAATGTCAGTGACCCACTCCAAGTTCCAGATCAAAGGTGTCAGCGCTTACAAAATCAGCCAAGTGAACATGTCCTTCTGAATCCAACAATACATTATCCGGCTTAAGATCCCGATGAATGATGCCCTGCGAATGAATATACTTCAAAGCACAGCCAAGTTCAGCCATCCAAAAACGAACTGCTTCCTCCGTGAAGCATTTGCGGGATATATGGAACCGAAGATCACCGCCATTCATAAGATCAACAACAATGTAGCTGGGAAAGAGTTAGTCAACTCAAGTCGGTCTTCAAAGGTTTAGTGGAACGTACATATATTCCATATCCTGGAAACTGTATCTCAAATTACACAGGAATGGATGATTAAGATGTTCGAGCATTCGGCGTTCACGAATTATATTGCGTACACTCTCCGAACGAACAACTATAGGGAGCGATTAGCATATTATCCAAGCTACCAAGGGGATAAAGCGACCTACCCTCTTCCTTTCGAATGTATTTCAGCGCAAATGTGAGGCCTGTATCCTTCCTTTCGACGATACGGACTTTACCAAATGCACCTTTTCCAACCACACGAAGGAGGCGGAAGTGATTCAGATTGACTAGTCTTGAATTAGTATACATCGCTTTGGTGCTATGGAGGGGCCAGTATACCCCTCCCAACGCAATAAACATGGTCGGACAAGACTTATCACCTACCTGCATCATTGCAAGAGACAGGCTTCCCCTGGGAGTTTCCCATTGTGGTGGAAGTGAATGGGGACGTAGGTTATAAGAACTAGTGTCTACCCAGCAACATTACACTGGCCTGAGGAGTCTCGGATCGGTATGGATCGAACGAAGTTGAGTCGGTGAAAAGGTCCACCGATCGTAAAAAGAGTATTCGTGACGTAGAAATCTCAGAGCACGTATTCCATGAGAGATGATGAAATGCGGCAGAATCGCGGAGCGGGGGTGTTGCAGTGGAACGCGGCGGGCAAAGACGGGAGGTTCGCAGCAGAACAAATCAGGGATTTGGGGATCGAAATGGCCGAGGAATCGCAATGGTGTGTAGGAGGTTGAGTAAAGCCAAGAAAAATTACAGACGTACTTCTGCAGTGCAGCAGGGTATGTATACTCTTGCTTCTTGGTTCGAAAAAAAGGTGAGGTCAGTGTTTCGGGGGGCCAAAACAGCTAGAGGAGCCCAAAGCGCACACGCGCAGAGAGAACGAATCACGGGAAGTAGCAAAATGCTGAAACAACAATCTTGCAGGTCTGAGATTGGAGAAATTGGAGACGTTCTGGAAGAATTTGGTCTTTTAGTTCTGCGAAGTTGAAAGAAAGGGGAGAGAAGAGAGTGAGCGGTCAAGAGAGTCCGGCAGTAAAGCGGAGCCAATCAAACTCGCGTGTCAACGGGGAAAGGGGGTCGTCGTACTTGCATGATCGACACTATCTTAGCCGGATTGCGAGTGGGAAGTGGAGGATTTAGGGAGTTAAGTCCTTGTCTGAAGGTCTGTGATGGTTGCAAGATTAAGTTGTGGTAGTCACCTGTTGTTTTAGATTTTTATTCTATTGGCATGGTGGTTTTTAGACCCTCACGTATGTGTCTATAGATATAGCCTCTGGTCGACAAAGAATCTACATCATCCTCCAGGAATGAACCGCATTACCGAGCCAGGGACAGTCCACCTAGGAAAGAAAATTGGGCTTGATGGGGCGGAAAAGGAAGAGGAAGGAAATGACACCACGAAGCCAGAAAAAAAGTAAGCAACCGCATCAAACCCAACCATCCACGTCGGACTGCAACGCCTATTATTTTGGAACCCAATCTACCCAGTGAGAGATCCAGGGAGAGGCCAGAGAAATGTGGGAAGGGGGGCATGCATCGGGTTTTTTGGCCAGACTGGTGCTCTCCCGCTGCACATTCCTTCAAAATGCTCGTCTCCGAAACCCCCGTAGGACTCTGACCTGTCAGATAAATGGATCTAGCCCTTCAGATGTCAGTATTTCTGTAGCCGTCAGAGAAAATTGGGGTCTGCAACAAGTCCATTTGCTCGCTTGGATATAGACTCAAATAAGTTGCAAGGGTTTCCAATTTACTGCTTGTCCGATAGAACCAACCAGAAGTGCTGATCATGCAGATACATGGTGTATCGGACACCTCACACTTCGCCACGCGAAAGGCTGAAGACTAACTAGTCTCTTTTTTTGGCTTTGCTCATTTCTCGTGGCCGCCACGTTATTGACCGCCCTTGCTGAGATGCAGGCATCGGCTCTGTCCGTCGCACAAGAACGGTCGTAGAACACCTGCAGAACATTCGAAGAGGGCTCGACCTGGTGACCAGTCAACTGTCCTTACAGCTGCCGACTCCACTGGGAAGTCAAAGGCCCAAGTCTAAGTTCAGCAAGCGGGTACCTTTCTTACTGATCTGATAATTGCACCACTCGCATTTTGAAACAAGCGAAACAGTGGGATTCCCTGTATCGATTGTGGAAGCCTGATCCACTCTGTATAGGTCAAAGAGAAGTTCTTTCTTGGTACACTTGGCGCATGCTGATTAGGTTATGAGGCCGGTAACCTGTGGCCCACACTAGGCTGGAAACGGTCTGATCCTGGTCGCATCGCTGTTTCATCTGCAAGATGACTAACGGAAGGAGCCTAGGCTGAAACTTGAAACTGGTAGGTGCAGATACGGACTTTTGGTCTCTGAAGAAGGCTTGCTTATGTGACGGGATTTTAGACTCCTAGTTCCTGGTCTCATATGAGGCGCTCAACCCGATTGGTGCTGTGTCCGCAATCCTTGTTGATCACTATTATACCCCCTTTGCTGTACTTTGTATGGAATCATCTAATAATTGCCAGTGGGCTACTTGGCAGGCATTTCGAATCGACAGATGATCCTTGACTTGTTATACTGCATTCCATACTAAAGCTGACAAGGATAAGGGTACTCATGGAGGGTTGACAGTCTCTTTCAGCTCGGAGGTGGCTTAGAAGAATAGATAACGGGGAATGTGATAGGTTGTATTGTTCCAAGATTCAAGCAGATAAAATAGTATGATGAAGCTCAGATTGATGAAGAAGAGCAAATCTGAGCCACGGGTGTTGTAGAGTGCGTGCCTTCCAGATTGGGAAATGTGCTCTTTACTGGCAAACTCGGACCGGACGCTCATCTCATCCTTTCTCCTCCATCCTGACAATTACTGAACTTCACATAAACGAACTCCTTCCGAAGGGAGCTGATGCAAAATGGACCAAGAGAGTGGCCCAGTGCCACCAAACGCCCCATCGCTTGGCATGCCTCCCCAGAATCGATCAGCCTTGCCATCTCAGAACCAACCAGGCAACAAGTCAACATGGTTCATGCAGCGCCCAAGGATTCTTGGGGCTGATCTGACACCATTCTCCTTTGCTAAGCCAGCCAGTAATCGACAAGGATTTACGTTACGAAATCTGCCTAAACATCCTCCAATCAATGTAGCAATTGGAGAAACCACAATGTCTCGAGAGAGTCAAAATGTTGCGGTACAAGATTCGATAGAATCAATTGCTCAATCAAGGTACACATTTATCTATTGCTATCAGATTCTTTTCTAATTTACCCGGTTCTTTCCAGCACTCCTTTGGCTCCTGTAGAGGACTCTCAGATCCCTCCTGCCAACATCGCATCTAATGAAGTGAACGGTACATCTAAAGAAGGCTCCCCAATGGCTTTGTCTTCTGGTCGCGACCTCGTCTGCTTCACAGGATCCAAAACTACAAACGTGAAATTAAACCCCGTGCTAGAGATAGCTCGGCAGAGACCCTCTAAGCCTCTAAAGCCGATGGATGATCCAGTGTTTATCGTGAGCCCCAACACTGATCCCAAACCCGAGGTAGAAAAACCAAGCCACTCTATTGTACTTCCACTCATTTCTGCAAAGGTCAATACCTCGCCTCAGGCTTCGGTGAGGTCAATCCACACCCAAGACCGAGGAATGGACACGGTCACTCCCATAAATCCCGCGCCTCAGATTCAACTGCCGGTAAAGCACGACTTTCCAAGTCCAAAGCGTGCCACTCGAGTTCGAAAGGTAAAGCCTGCTAAGCGACAGAAGTCCTATGAAACTCACCAGTTTACCGAAGACAAACTCTTCGAGCTTCTCATTGGCAAAATTAAACTGCGGGAAGAAAACGAAGCCTCGGCAGCTTACTTACAGCAGCAACTCGAGGCTCAAAACATTCAGCTGAGGGATGAAAACCGGGAACTAGAACAGCAGATGCAAGAACTTCACCTTCGTCTTGAAAAGAGGAACGAAGAATGCAAAGCAAACATTTCCTTGCTCGGCGGATGGAAGACGAAAGTTCGGAACATAAAACAGATTGTCAATGAGTTGGGACACGGTTATGATGAACTTCGAGATGAGGCTGACCAGCTGAAAGAAACAGTTTCATCTCTCAGCAAAGAGAAACGTAATTTCACGAACATCATTAACGACACGAAAGTGCGTATCACTCAAGCCGAAGGGGCCATCGAGTTCCAACGGAACAAAAACTCCAATTATGAGAAAACCATTGCTTTGTTGGAGCAAGGACTACAGAGCTCACAAGATATGGAGGAGGCAACAAAATCAGAACTCTTTGATCAAAAAAGACGGACAGCGACTCTAGAGTCATATATACAGGGCCACGCTTCAGCTCAGTCAAAGCAACTTATTGTGATAAAAGAAAATCAAGATCTCCTGCTTGGGCGGATTGCTGCAGGCATCACTACCATCACTGATGGTCTCAACACTGCCAATAACAACCACGCATTGGCAGTTAAAGATGCCTTTGAGGAATGCCGTTCTTCAGTCCAAGTCCTGGCCGAAAGGTCTTCGGAGGAACAGATCAATACTGCAAGGTTTACCCAAAAAGCTCATGAAGTGGTTGAGAGGTATTACTTACTATGTGGAAACCTTATCGCACAAGTACACTGACTATGAAGATCAGCATCGACTGTTTATCCTCTCAATTCACTTTAAATGCTGAGGGGGTCATCAAAATCAATAACGAAGTTTCAAAAACAATGCAAAAGAGGTTCAAGGAAGTTGAGTCTCACATTGGCCCGGAATCACTAATCATCAAGCAGCTTGGTTGTTTTTTTGATACTTGCGGGTCTTTGAAGGAGAAGCTTGAGGTCATGGGGCCAAAGCTAGGCGCACTGAATACCTCTGTGGAGACAATCACAGCTGCCGAGGGCAGCCTTATTCATCAACTCGAGGACGTGGGCAAAAAAATCTCGGAAGCCCAAATTCCAGCAAACAATGCAATTATGGATAAGGAGTTAGCAAGCAAATTCGCCGAAAATACGCAGTTGCAAATTAGGCTCCACGATATAGCTTCAGAGATTGACAGTCTCAACAAACTATTAGGAGAAAAGAAAGCAAATATTGAGGACTTGCAAGGGTCTTTGCTAGAGGCAACTGACAAGCAGCATTCAATCGAAGCCCAGAACAAACGATTGGCGATCGAAAAGACAGACTTGCAGTTAGAATTCGAATCAACTGAGCGAAGTATTCGACAGGAGCTCGATGAGAAAAACTTTGATTCTTTGAATCAAATGAAATTCGAACATCAAATTCAAATTCAATCTCTTCAAAAAGAGAAGGACGATATCGAGAAGGTTGCTGGGGAACTTGTTGCTCAGCTTGAACTCATTCAACAATCTCTGGTAAGTATCAACTAAAAAAGGAAAGAAAACTCATCAATGTCTTGATCCATCAATTGATGATCCGTTTTAGGTCGAGGCGAAGGACCTCGTCAGTGAGCAAGTTCAAGAGTCTGAACTCCAGGTACACCCCCTCGTAATTTACAACCCTCTTGAACATTTTGTTAAGCCCAACAGCTTCAAGAAAGACAGCATCGCATTGAGGAACTGGAGAGGTGTTATACGGAGTCCATAGCCCAGCTCGCAATTCAAACCGAAGAAATACAAAAGTTTCAGGAGCTCGACGCGACGTCTCGTGTCGAAAGCACTGGCTTGCGTGACCGACTGGAGCAAGCTCAACAGAAAATCCTTAATCTTGAGCAAAAGCTCAACTACTCTATTCAGACAGAAGGTACACGATGTCCCCAGACAACTGATATATTACCATTTTCAGCTATTTCAAAACAACTGGTGCCGCAGACAGGCACGTCACAGTACGGCGAATCGTGTGACTTCGCAATGCTCTTTATGTCAGACGAGATATGTCCTTCTACTGTCGCCAACGATGTTCCTAGCCCAAAGCTGTCTCCAGGAAGCCCCAAAGATGCTGTCAGAGATGACGACGGATATGTTCCACCCCCTGAAAGCATTGGCACATCATTTCTCAGTCCCAAGAAAAGGGAGTTTCCTGATCAATATAACAAACGCGAAGCAGTCATGTCAAAAGCCCAGCAAAACAGAAAAAAGGGGAAGAAGCCAGCCACGGTCCAAAGAACAATCAGTAAAGCTCAATCCGTCGCTAGTCAAGTCCGCATGGAGTCTGAAGAGCGCCCGGCGAAAGTAGCAAAACATACCCATAAGTGGACCTATAGCCGTATCCACAGTGCGACTTCGATGGTTCAACAAGAACAAGCTGTGGCTCCTCCTCGTACTTCCACCGCTGAACGGCGACCTAGTCCAAAGGGTCTTCTTTCTGCAAGCAGTGCGCAAGCAACTAACAGGCCAAAGACGCGAGCTCGCCTCCGGCGTCGCTCCCGAGGTATGATCATAACGATTCTCTTCATCGCCAAATCTAACCAAATATCCAGGAGAAAAATACGACGCGCGCTTTCAGATGGGCTGATTTTTGACGTTTCTGGCCGTCTAGGAGAGATGAGCATCAATATGCCGATGACTTGACAGGCGATGGCGTTTCTGTCGTTCATGTTCAATGTCAAACACGATCTAATTTAATCATGCAGGTTTAATCGGTTTGTACCTCTTATGTCCAAATGGTGTATTTCCGGCCCACGTTTCTGCTCATTTGTTTGATTAAGCTTCCAAAATTATACTCTTATTTCATAGCGATTGAAGCGGTTGAAATTTTGTTCGGACGCTAGAATATAGCATACCCCAATTTGTGAAGATCAAGATTTAGTGAAATGAGAATTTTTTTATTTTCAGTTGAATACCCAAAGCTGTAAGGATCATAAACGCCAAACACAATGCTCCATCAAAAGGAAGGGGCCTAGAGAGGATTCGACAACAGGTGCAGTGTGCCAATCCATTGCTCTGCGGCGCAACATCCCAGGATATAATGTACACGGAAAAAAATACAAGCCTCCACATTCCCCAGAATCAGGAACATCAGAAAGCACCACCATAGCATCGGTGCATTTGACATATCACCAAAATCGAAGTTTTCAGATGAGTGCGGTGTCGACGAGGAGGGAATATGTAGAGCGGCATTGCCGCAATCCCACTCACCGTTTCAGATGGGATTGAAATGATGCCGGAATCATCGAAGGTATCGCGCGAAAGGTGAGAAGAGCGGTAGGGATCGATAATCGATGGTAAGGCCCGGATTTCGGAATCGAAAGATCTATTTCGCCTTTCCACCCTTGGTCGCCTCAAGGAAAAGCACCTGCCTCTTCACGACGGGGTCGTACTTCATCATGCTGAGCGGACGGTGGACACGGGGCCGGATCATTGTGCGATAGTATCCTGTCATTGCCATGGAGATGAGGCGCACAGCAATGGTGCGAGACTTGGCTATAGGGGAAATGTTTGTTAGTGACTGCTTCGCAAGTTGTTCCCCGGAGGTGCTGGATCAACCAACGCCCTGAGTATGACGGGATGGGGAGAGATGGGGGGTGGCAATTGGGATTTTTATCCTGGAATCGAAGTTAAGTTTATGGTGCTAAACCAGTGCGAAACTTACATTTTTTGGCCATTTTGCTCGACGTCCCGAGTAGACTTGATCGGTGTTCGATAGGATGGAAATTCGAACGCGGAGTCGGGCAAAATCGCGGCCGTGCACGTGATGTGGTTAGTCAGCGTGCGGTAGTGTGGTCTAAGTTTAAATCTCCCAATTGCATTGTTAGAGCTTCAGAATTGGGTTTCAAAGAGAAATGTTCAGAACTTTTAAATTTAATGCTGACACCTGGTGATTGGGAGTTTCCGCTTCATGTAACTCAGATGGTGATGTGATTCCATCCAACTGTACTTCGCTAGTGTGTTCTCCCGAATGTTTTGGGCTAATAAAGGAGCATCTTCCTTTCTCCCTTTCGACTTGGAGATGATTGAGTTGCTTTCCCACGAATTTCGATCAAAAATCAATTCATTTCCTGAGCCTGCTACAGGATGTTAGAGCTTTCCCAATTTATCATTTCAAATCCCATATATGTTCACAATTTATACTTGGTGCCGTACCGAGGGTCCTGGTCATGATCCATGGACTGTTGTTGAGTCTCCAGAATAGTAGCGGTTGATCATGACCTACATCTTACCCTATCCACTCCGCGTTTGGAGCGGAGTACATCATATTTAAGTATTCTAAACGCGACTTCTTCTTGGAAAAGCTCCCACGTAAATTACCAGGAGAATTGTTCGTCGCTATTTGCCCCCATCTCTACAAAAGAACTGATATCACCAAGCCTTTCGGCTCTGTTTCTTCGAGTTCACCATTCAAACCTTCTTTCTGAGTATCCTGCACAATGCCTTTCCAATATTATTCTTTTGCTGCATTCATAATGCTGCTGGCCCCAGCTCTGGCTCAGAAAGTCGAGGGAGCCCAGTTCAACAACCCCCATGCAGGACCCCCGTCTAGCTATTTCGCTGCTGGTCCCAATATTCCTGTTGCTGCGCTACAAAGGGCTGTGGCGGGGGCTAATACTGCAGCAAAAGATGCAACATATCCTGTCAATAGGAACGTCGACGCTCCCCAGGTTACTATTCACAGCGACTGGACAAATTTTAAGGAAGTACGTCTGGCTTAGACGATTTTCCACTCTTTTTTGTCGTATTAAGAGCCCTGACTGATGATTTATAGGGAGCTGCCTTTGTGTGGGTTGGCGATATGGATGTCGACTGTGATGGTATTGATTGGCAATGCCAGGTAGGACAGTTGCAAAAGCGAATCATAGTATAGAGATTGGGCGAGGATGCTAACATAACGACATAGGGTAATCAATTTGGGCAGCCAAACACTAATTTCGGCGCGCTGGCTGCATACGAAGTGCCCTGGATTGTGATTCCTGACAGGTTCGGTACTACATATAAAAGTGTCCTTCCTGGGAACAACGTCGGAGCTGTCATCTGGTAAGTTATTCATGTTAATGTGATCCTAGTGAACTTTGATAACAATCTGAAGCAATGGAAAAATGTTTTACGGCATCTATGGCGACTCCTGTGGGGTCGATCCTCAAGTGATTGGCGAGGCTTCATGGCTGATGGCCCGGGCATGTTTCCCGAACGACAACATCAGCGGATTCAACGGACATGTTAACGTTGATGTGACTTGTTAGTTTGCTGCCATTTGACTGTTCTTAGATAGTTTACTGATATATGCCAGACATTCTGTTTACTGGTGGTAATGCGGTGCTTCCAGGCAGCGCATTGAACAGCAACTTTTTGACCGATTTTGGTACCCTGCGGTCGATGGGAGATAATCTTATGACCAGCCTTGCCAAGAGCTTGGGTCTTGCACCTGGGGCACACGTTGGTAGTCAATTATCTGAGCCAGACCGAAAAATGCCAGTGAATGGTGCGCGCCCCTGGACTGAGGATTGTGCCTGTACGTTGTTATTTATTACCGTAGGGTTATTATTTATGGAAATGACAAACGTTATATAGGTGCATCTGGCTCTTCTGAAGATGATTAAAATGGTATTGTATATAGCAGTGGTAAATGTGCTAACTTTTGATTTACTGCTTGTGCTAAAACATGCCCGATGGTACCTATTCGAGACGTGGCCATTATGGTCTGACTTGTAGCTTCGATGTGCTCGCGGCTACAAATTGCTTTAGAGATTAAATATGCTCGAGATTGATTGAACAATTCAGATGAGGCTCTTTTGTTTGCCACATTAAGTTGCGGTGAGAAGATTATCCTGATTCATGTGCGATTGTGGCTGAGGATAGTTTCTATTGGTATATCGACTGCAATAACTTTTTCTTCCTTATCAACACGCAGGTGTACATCTTCAGTGCTAATCAAGACCATGCATGTTCGATTTTCAGTCCCCACTCTGACTTGATTTCTTTGAGAACGCGTGCTAGAATAGCACCGTGAGATCATATTGATGTTCGCCTATTTCTTCTGACATGTCGGTCTGGATTCAAGGCCATATCGCTTAACTGAATCACTGCATAAAATACATTATGCATACTAGATTCATCAACCTTGCATGTGAATGTATTGAAGGAATTATAAAGCTCCAAGCGAGAAAGACCACGGGCTGGTTACTTATTTAGGAACTTTCCTAGTTGGGTATTGCCTATTTAGGAAATGTATGTACGGTTAGTCAGCCTTGCATATGCACGCACCTCAAGGTAAGTTTTCGCTCCAAGCGAACTGCCGAGCAAAAAGCAATCTTCATAATTGTCATTTCCGAGCAGAAAATATTCTTTAATTCTTTTGGGGTATGCGAAAAGTATGGAAAATCCATTCGCAAGCGATAGATACCAAATTTGTTGACGCTGGATACCTTTGAAGGGCTAGAATTGGCGCAGATGATTTGTAACTACCATGAGATTAAGCTTAATCAAGGGAGGGGTAATATATCAACCTATCAATTCGTCTAGAGTCAAAGACTTGATTTTACAGGCCAAGCGGCCCAAGCCTAAATAATGGACATAACCAATAAATCTACGCTACTGCACATACTTAAAAACTAGCCCCATGATGGATTAATTGCCACCTTAGGTAACATGCATATCACACTGCACTGGATACATGATCAATGTGGCTTAGATGTTAATTTAGGGCATAATGATGAGAAATGAAGTTATTGTTTGTTAATTAGATTATCTTTATGACAAGACAACTTGAATCATGTCTTCCTGTATGTCTTTTTACCGTTTTTTTCTTACCAATACATAATTCAAGCTTGGTTGTCACTCTCACTGGCAGGAAAAAACACTACAAAGAGTCTCTAGTTAAATCACCAGCATCTATGGTGATGGAGTTCCTAAAGTCCTGAAAAGACTATCATGAAGACATTAGTATGCACTACATTGCATATGTTGAGCTGAGCCTCCCAGAAACTTGAAGTTGTTAGGGACTCGAAAATAGTTCCAACGTCAGCCAGCAGCGAGATATCCATATCCAAATCCATTCATTCCACTGATGGCTGCGATAAAACCAAATCCCACTTGAAGTGATGTCCAACCCCACACTCGGCACAAGGCCAAGACAGCCATATTAAATCTGGCAGGTCCACGCATCATGAAATTCAAGTTATTAACTCATTCAATCTCGCCCAAAGTAAGTGCCATGTTTTGATCTGTATAGGGCATTCACTCACATATCAATATAATAACACCCTAATCCAACATTGAATGTTACAAATATAAAAGTTTATATTATCAGTTGTTATAATTAAGATGTTCACACACAATTAAAGATAAAGTGTCCTTGACGTTACTCAGAAAGACGCACTGAGTGCTTTGCCCCATAAAAAGTACGACTAAGGTTAAGCGTCGAAGGTCAAAATGCGACCTTACAAGACAACTTGAACTCCTTTCCTCGGCCTCTCCTCGGCTATTGATTTATTCTACTGAGTCATTCAAATTAGACTAGGAAACGGAAACATAGTCCCGAATCTTGGCACAAGAAGACCTGCAAGCGAATCACGAAAGCATAGAATACGGAGTCCGGCGAATTGCACACAGTCCGGGGATAGTTGGCTCCCTAGCGGAGAGGGGGAGGGAAAATGCGGGGCCCCGCGGAAGCATCCCAGACCCTTTGCGGAAGGCTGTCCCCACTTGATCAAGCACTACAAGACTAGGGACCAGCTTCTGGGAAAACATCGGTTAATGTTAATGCGGGGCTCGGTTACGCAGCCGAATTCTTGGAACAACCCTGATTCCACAATGTTTATAAAGCGTGGGGAAAAGCCAGACTTGCTTGCTTTCAGATCTTCGAAGCTGACGGACTCCTTGTTTCCAAGATCTCATCGTTTCTAATTTGAGAGCAATTGATGGAATTATGCATTTGTCATCATCTCAATTGATAATTCTGGGGCTGGCCGCAACTTCTCATGCTGGGGTTGTTAAGCCGAGAGCCTCGTCTGCAGTTCCAGATTACTTCCAGACAAGCTTTGGGCCGTATGCGGGTATGTTCCAAAGTTGTTGAAAGAAGGCTTGTATTCCAAAGCTGATGATTTTGATTATAATGTTAGGTCCTACAAAGGCTGGGGATGCTCCGTTTGTGGCGGCGGAATCCGCTGTCCCATTTCTTGGCGGAGATTTTTACCTTCCCAATACTCCTGTGGTGACCAATGTTCCTATCTCAGGAAATACAAATGGTGGGGAAATATTTAAGCATATGGGCAATTTATCGTACGTTTGCTTGTCCGATCGCCGTGGCTGCCTATTATGATCTCAATAACTGACCCATTCAAGGCCATATATGCCCAATCCATCAGGATTCGGAGTCAATGAGTACCCCTTACCACCCGGTACTAATATTACTCAAATGCATATGATTCATCGACATGGATCCAGGTATCCTACCAGTGATGCATCTGTTGCCACTGTTGGCGATCGCATTAAGGGACTCTTGGCAAATGGCACTCGTTTTACGGGTGACTTGTCTTTTCTAAACGATTGGACATACCAGCTTGGCAAGGAGGAGCTAACAGCTCTTGGACGTCAACAACTTTTCGACAGCGGCGTCCTAAATTGGTTTAACTACGGGAGACTATACGATTCATCTAAGCCTCTTATCGCTCGAACGACTACTCAAGTACGAATGCTTCAATCGGCTGAGAACTTCCTGAATGGGTTCTTTGGTCCTAATTGGACGAAGAACGTTACATTGGAGGTTATCACTGAAAGTCCTGGTTTTAATAATTCCCTAGCCAGTGATAAAGAGTGTACAAATCATAATAACGGGAAATCGGGCGCGGGTGATGATGCCTCGAGTCAGTGGCAAGAAATCTATCTCAAGGATGCAACTGAGCGATTCCGGGAGTCTATGACTGGTACTCCAAACTGGACATTTGTTGATACTTTCAACTTGCAAACTATGTGTCCCTATGAGACTGTTGGACTTGGGTTCAGTCACTTCTGTTCCCTTTTCACCTGGGAAGAATGGTTAGGCTTCGAATACGCTAATGATTTAAGTTACTATGGAGGAAACGGATTTGCATCGCCGACAGGTCGTGCTGTTGGAATTGGATATGTTGAAGAGCTTCTCGCACGACTGCAGCAACATTATCCTGATCCAGATCAGAGCTCCATTGCCATCAATGAGACACTAGATGGAAACTCGAAGACATTCCCTCTGAATCAATCTTTGTACCTTGATTTCAGTCACGATACCAATATCTTCTCGATGATGACTGCAATGGGACTTACGCAGTTTGCTCAGTTCCTCCCGACTTCTAGTCCACCATTTGATCGTCAACTTATTGTTAGTCATATTGTTCCTTTCGCGGGTCGGTTCAATATAGAGGTTATCAAAGCGCCTCGACCTGTGCTTGCGAAACGGCCTCATGACTCGAGAGACTCGGCGTATGATAATGGGACTGAGACTACATATGTTCATATGGTTATGAATCAGAGGACTATTCCTCTGGGTCGCAGTATTAGCGAGTGTGGAGCACGCGATGACGGGTGGTGTGAGTTGGATACATTTATCAAAGTTCAGAAGCAGAATATTGCGAAAGCAAACTTTTATGAGAGTTGTTTCGGTGACTATTCAACCCCGGAATACGGAAGTATCAAAAATGGTACTGTCTAAGGGTTCGCCTAGGTTGCACAGGAGAATGTGTTTTCAAGAGTCCATCTTCAGTACATATACAAATTTTAAATGATTTTCTAATAAGAAGAACTTGAATCCAATTACATAGTATGATCCATACGATGAAAACGATGGACCAGATGTTGTCATTACTTACATTAGATGTTGTCAACACTGTTTATTTTCTTTCCTTTTTGAGTGGTATACGCCCTTGGCTCTCTTGTTATTCCTTTCGTTACTTGAACTCGAACGTGGCTATTCCATATTATACACACATTTGGCTTTCGAAGAATTTCCTATATGAATTGCGACTATACTGGAATACAATGATCATGACTCAGGTTTTACTTCGTGGGACACACGGACCTTAGGCTTCACAGCCACACTTAGCAGCATAACATGCCGGGTAACATTTCAAAGTAAAGAATAGCCCGGCCCCTAACAAAGAGTTTAAAGTGGCCCATGCGCAGATAAAATAGTATAACACAATATACTAGGTAAAACAATTAGTGAGTAAAAGACAATAGTTACCTCGGAAGTATAACCAAGGTCCAAACCGACCCTCTATTCGCCTTTCTACTTGTCTTTTAATTCGTCTTTCCATTTACGTAGAGCTTACAGTAAAAAACTCTTGGCATCAGAAACATTTCCATTTCCTAAATAGTACTAGTACTAGTACATCAAGACAAAAAAGCCCATAAGCTGCAAGTTATGATAATTTGCAAAACTAGCCCTGAATTAGGAGATGGTGACATTTCGGGAAATAAAGAATTTGAATTAGGACCGTGCAGTGCAGATTAAGCTATACCAGAAAGACATAATTATGTGTTCCGCATGTTGGTCGATTATAGTCCCCGGCCCCGGGGGCTAATACAATGCCAAGGTGTTGACACGGTGTGCATGCTGAATTGGGAAGCCGACGGGGGGCCTTGCCCCACGGTAGATCATGACCCCGCAGTACATACATAGTAGTGAGTCAGAGTTAAATGTGTGGACTTGAGGGGCTCAAATTAGTTAGAAGGAATAAGATAAGAATTTTATTTTGGATATGGATCCTTTGGTTTTGGTTTTGGTTTTGGTTATGATTATGCCGAGGTGTGGCCGATCATGACGAGTTAGTGGATCGGGATTTGTTATTATTTACAAATATTCAATGATAGAGGATTACTTTTACAGTGGGTGGCGAAAGGATTCAGAGTGAAATTCAAATTCAAATTCAAATTCAATAATTCAAAGCCTCAGCTATCAGAAATCAAAGCATAATAACTTCAAGTTCATAACAAAATTCATAGTAGACACACATTCAAATCATTCTCATAACGAACAAAGGAAAATTCAACCTCCAAACATCAGATAGACATGAGTCACAATCTGAGCCAATAAACATGCCAAGATCAAATCTGCATGCATGAATCCACTTCTCCTCCTATTGGATACCACCGTTAACCCGCAGATGAACGGGCGCATTCACCAATAATGGACCAGCCAAGCAATAGAACTATAGACTCTAGCTATTCCAAGTTCCGCAGCTTCCAATCTGGGATTCCGATCAAATTCAAAAAGAAAACCTCGATGACTGAATAGGTGGTGTTGGGGCGGGCGCTCCAGGCAAGCCGCTTTCCCCGGTTCTGGATTTGAGACCAGATGATTTTTGATTTATTCTCCCTCCTGGGGTCTGATGTGGTGGGTGATGAATAAATGAAAAGACTGACTTGCAGTCTATACCCGTGAGATGGGGGTAAGCTTCAAAAGCGATTGAGCGATAACCGTTAAGGTGCATATAGTAGATAAATCGTATAACCAATTTTTTTTATGGTTTATTGTTTTTTATTCAGCGGTGGTAGCGGTGGCCGCGAGATTCATATCGACGTTCCTCGCGGTCAAGACGGTCATTAACGTATAGTGAGCCTCTGTTCGAGGGGCTTCGGCTTGAATTTGAAGAACGAGAAGAACGAGGGTAAACAATAACATGACGCTTGCTGCTAGAGGGCGAACGCTCAATTATCTGATGTGGCATTTCATTGTTCTCCGGTGTCCGGGAGCGAGGACGAACTTGCTCAATAACCGGACGGGATGGAGTAGTCGGTGATCGAACAGGAGGAGCACGTCCCCGACGAGGTGATGAGAGACGAAGACCATCTTCCACAGAGTTCAGTAGATGGCGGGTATTATTTGAGTCGCGGGGTAGCTTGACTCGCATGGGCTTTCCGTTCTCCTTATCCACTACGGCGTAGTGCTTGTTGCTCTTTGTGTAGAGGTATTTGGATACGTCGAGTGCGAGTAGGTGGCCTCGTTCACAGAAAGTGTTGTCGGATGTTTCGAGGGAGAGGCTACAGGCTGTGCAGCGGGAGACGTGGCTTTCGAAGTCGTCGAGGACGAGCTTTTCGTCATCGTGTAGGTCGCGCACGACGGTGGGCTCGATTACCAGGGGGGCGGGCATGGTGAGTGAGCGACGGATGGGGAGACGTCGCTGGGGAGAAGAGGAAGATCTTTCAACGGTCGACAGGGTGTCGGGGTCGATAAAATACTTGGTTGAGCGGTAGGGCGACACTGTGACTGATTTCTTGGATCACGCGTAGAAAGGGTGGTGATCTGCCCGGGTGTGTATGTGGTGTGGAGGTATGAGGTATGCACACGGGTTGATAATGTGATCAGGTCAAGCTGGATACTTGATGTAGATAGCAGATGATCTGAATTGTAGTTCAAATGTTGGAATTGTAATGTGAAGTGGAAGGAATATCAGGAATGAAGAGGGGAAAGATAGAAAGTTATATAGTTTTGACTGAAAGACAAGGCGCATTCAACCTGATTGTAGCCTGGCGGATCCAGTTCTCATGCAGCCTGCAGCCATGCAGCCCACTTCTCGCAGGGAGATCAGATGGTCTAACCTGATCTGATAGTGACTGTTTCTGTACCCGCTGACTCCACTGGGCTAGACTAGCCATGAATGTAGTATCATTGTAGCCGCTAGTGTGGCTCAGTCGTGTTAATTAACGCTAAGTTCGAACTAAGTTAACACCGCCAGGTTCAGGGTTCAGTGGGTGTTGATTGGTGCAGAGAGGTTCATCCACGGTGACTCTCTCTCTCTCTGTCTCTTGTCTCTATGGTGATGTGTGATGCTGGCTTCTATCTGACCATTTTTTACTGTGTTCTTCTTCTTTTTTTCTCTCCGATTGTTGAACTAATTTTTAGTTTCTATTTTCAATGTTTTATTTTTATCTATCTCCCCTGCTGCCTGCGATCCTAAAATTTGATTTCATCATTCCCTCTGTGGCTTGAGCCGCTCGTGTTCCTGCGGGTCTCGTGCACTCGAAACACAACGCACGTCACTAGGGGATTCTGTGGACTTTGACTCGGGTCCCCGATCGGAAAATAGATTTACTATGATTATTCAACTTTCATCCACAGCCATTACATCGTGCAGGTCATGTTAGACCTGAGGCTCCCCCCGGTGGCAATCTGTATCCCCATTTGTTCCCCGCTGCCGCTGCCCCAGTCCAGCGTCTACAGAAACAATCGACTTCGACTTGGAACTGAGCCGCATCTAATCCTTGTACCTTTCAAACAGTATGGCGTCTACAATCTCGAATCTCGATTCTCGAAGATATCGAAAAATAGAAACTTTTGCCTTTCTCTCTAAGAATAGGTCTCCAGACTCGTCGGTCGGGAATAGGGGCACCTGGGAGATTTGGACCCCACGCTTTACCCTCAGCCTCCAGCCACATATTTTCAGAATAAGCAAACATTGATCATTCTCTTGGCCATAACTCACTCTAGGATTGATTCCAGCCACAGTTTCTAAGCAAATACGAGCTAGGAAGACTCAGCCTCAGCCGCAAAAGCCAATGCTGCCATTCGTTACTCAGGCATAAGCCACTGAGGCTCGTGTTGAAGCACGCCAATGCCAATGCCACGATGCCACTAACCCCTGAGGCATTTACCATTTCAAGATACTGCCAGTGCTAGCGAGCTTGACTGACGTACATAATCATGACGAGCATATCCTGCATGCACCAATTATTCCGATCGTATTCTCCGATTGCCTTGTCCACGCAGGTCATACTACTAGTCATGGGATAGGTCACGGTCATTCTGGACCTTGTTGGCCTGAAGGCACCCGTCAATATATACTTCCAGGTGCGGCGCACCTGTACATTGACTCGGGTGAATCGTGCAAAATACTCCATACCACATTACTGGTCAATGGCAATCCCTCTAATACGCCAATACGATTTACCTTGTCCGATTCTGGGCGATTCCCGTTTACTTTCTACCTAACTAACCTCTCCACCTGGGCAGGCTCCGACCATCATTATGGGGGTACTGAATAACCCCACGCTCAATGTGAATCAGTAAAAGTGATGCCCTTCAACAAGCCCTGCCGGGCTAGCTCAATCGGTAGAGCGTGAGACTCTTAATCTCAAGGTTGCGGGTTCGACCCCCGCGTTCGGCTATTCCTACAAATAACCTGAGATATCTTTTTTTTGTCTTTTGGTTCTGTGCAGATTTTTTTTCTTCTTGACGTTTTTCGAGGATATGAGTGGTTGAGATGAGCAGATCGGGTCCACTGTGGAACCGGGCCGTCGACAGAACAGAACTGTTGACCGAACTGAGAAACTGAGACAATATTTCTTTTTCTTTCAGCGTCAGAGGACGTGCACAAGTGATAAGATCATTATCGGAGTCAACCGCTTCTGGAAATCTTTCCTATCTTGCCTGAGACCTTGACCTTACACTTGACCCGTTCATGTGGCTGATGCTAGGTCCAAGCGCAAGGCAGAGTATGCTATTCCCATTACAGATAAAGGTTCTTACCCAGGTATCTAAGTAAGTTCCAAGATAGTTCTGTAGGTATTATGTATACCATCTCTAGATCTGTAGTGCAACTTGCCCGTGACGGTATTTATTCCGCACTGAGCGGGGAATGCGGAGAGTCACGTCCACGGATGATTCGGATTTTCGATCATCGGGAGAAATTAGAGAAGAAAAGTATCTAATTACGAAAGTCGAGCCGAGATAACAAACTCTTCGAATTGAATTCGGGACATAATCTATGTGATTGTTTCTCTATTGGTGGGGCTTGCGAGGAGGGGTATGCGTCCTGAACCGAACGAGCTTAAGCGCTTATGTCCAGAAGAACAAGCACAAGCATACGGCAATGAACACGGGTCTGAACACCTCTGTGCAATGCCTATGCAGCATAAGCTGGTTTTCAACAAAAACCCGTTGCCACTCTCTAGAACCGCTCGGCAAATTATAAACATCTCAAACACTTCTTAACTATCCACTACCCCCCTTCTAATCTTTCCAACAATAGCTCAACCTTACCCCCAGTATCCTGACCTATAACCATCCACAATGACACAAACCGGTATAACCACCAACCTATTAACCATTTCCTTCCGTTTCATCTAGCGCTAACACGCAATTCAGACCCCTCCCCCAAAGATCCAAACCACTTAAAAGGTCTCATCAACAGATACAGACCAGATCTGAAACCCTTCGAGGAAATCTATCGCCACATCCACTCCCACCCCGAACTCTCAGGCCAAGAAGAACAAACAGCCAAAATAGTCTCTTCCCATATCCACTCTCTAGGTCTAGATGTCCACACTAAGATCGGCGGCCACGGCGTCGCAGGTGTCCTTGAGAATGGACCGGGCCCTAAAATTCTCCTTAGAGCGGATATGGACGCCCTCCCATTGGAAGAAAAGACCGGGCTTTCGTACGCAAGCACCAAGACTATGAAAGATAGTACCGGTGTTGAGAAACCCGTCATGCACGCCTGTGGACACGATAGTCACGTTGCGACTTTACTGGCCGCTACTGAGCTGTTAGTTAACGCGCGCGAATACTGGAGCGGGACTGTTATTTTTGTTTTCCAGCCTGCGGAGGAAGATCTAGATGGTGCGAAAGCTATGTTAGAGGATGGGCTTTGGGAAAAAGTTCCAAAGCCGGATCTTGTTCTTGCGCAGCATGTTATGCGCATGAGGGCGGGAAATGTCAATCTTCGCGCTGGAAGATTACTTACTGCTGCTGATTCGTTTGATGTGAGAATCTTTGGACGCGGGGGACATGGATCTTCACCGCAAGCTGCTATTGATCCTATTGTTATCGGTTCTTCGATTGTGGTGAAGTTACAATCTATTGTGTCGAGGGAAGTCACACCTGGTGAACTTGCTGTTGTTTCAGTTGGAAGTATTAATTCGGGGTTTGCGTCGAATATTATCCCCGATTATTTGGATATGCAAATATCCGTGAGGACTTTTTCAGAAGAGGTCAGGAAAAGAGTCCATGATTCTATTCGAAGAATTGTGAAAGGGGAATGTTTAGCTGGTGGTGCTGTTAAAGATCCCTCTATAAATCTTGTTTCTTCGACGCCGGCAACTGTTAATGATGAGGAGACTGTGAGGGTTTTGAAGGGGACTTTTGGGGGATATTTCGGTGATAGGTTGATTGAGATGGAGAGGCCTAGCGCTAGTGAGGATTTCTCGCTTTTGGCTACTGATGTTGGGGCGCCGTATGTTATGTGGATGTTTGGGGGGATTGAGGAGAGGGTTTGGGATGATGCTGTTAGGAGGGGGAGGGTTGATGAGTTGCCTGTGAATCATTCGCCTTATTTTGCGCCGGGGGTGAAGACTACGATTAGGACTGGGGTTGATGCTATGGCTTTGGGGGCTTTGACTTTTTTGAAGTTGAAGTGAGTTTTATTTTAGAAGTATGATTGATTTTAGATAGGTCAATGTTGCTGTTTTAGGTTCAAAAAGTGCATATGATATTATTATGATCAGTGTACAGAATAAACACTCCGAAGTCTGCAGGTTAAGGCGAGCCATCTACTCTTTAGCTACGCGAATAAGAACTTTCCCTCTAGTCCTATCCGAGGCCAATCTATCAAATGCCTTAATAGCGTTCTCAAACTCATACTCACTATCCACATGTACCTTCAAAGTCCCCTTCAGCAACATCTCCCCAATGACAGCAACGTGTGCTTGCGTATTAGCAAAGAAGAAAAGACGAAACTTCCTCCGTCCACCACCAAGTATCGAAGGCCACCCAATCCTCCCCGGGTAAATCGACTTACTCAACGCCCCAATCTGCAAAAACACACCATCCTCCTTCAAAAAATGATGACAATGATAATACAGATCCTTCGGCAGTCCAACATGATCAACAATATGATCGAAGACTACCCCCTGTTCTCGCAGAGTCCCAGCTATATCGTCCACAGCCGTATAATCAATAACCTCATCAGCTCCAAGACTTCGACATAGCTCCACATTCCTCGTCGAACAAGTAGTAGTAACATGACACCCAAGAGCCTTAGCTATCTGAATAGCAAATAACCCACACCCTCCAGATCCACCCACAATAAGCACTTTATCCCCCTCTTTCACATACCCGTTTAACGATTGATAGGCACTTTGTCCTGCAATCCCAATCGCACCCGCTGACTCGGGAGATACACCCTCCGGTACGGCAGCGACAAGATCAGCAGAAATAGATAGGTACTCTGCCAAGCTACCGTATTTCATTGGACGACTGTGGCAGCCGAAAACGAGCTGTCCCGGGGAAAACTGCGTTACTTGTGATCCGGTCGCGAGGATGCGACCGCAGAAATCCATTCCTGGGGACGCGGGTAGCCCTATCACTATCTGGGCTGCGATCCCGAAGACCCATGTTGGGACTTTGTAGTCGGCTGGGTTTAGGGATGCGGTGAGTACTTGGACGTAGATCTCGTGAGGAGCTGGGGACGGGGGTGTCCGAGCGGAGGTATCGAGATAGAGGTTTTTAGATAGATCGCCGGATGCGCTGTTGTAGAGCCATGCTTTCATTGTTGTGGGTGTGGGGGCCGAATTGGACATTTTGACTCGATTGGTTTGAACGGGTCAAGGGTGGGATTACGGATCAATGATGCTGATCTCTTTGTTTTTGCTGCACTTTTTATTTTTGTGCGCGCGTGGGTCCGCTGTTTCGTGTTTCTATTTTCTGCTTTTTTCTTGGGGGATTTGTTTCGTGGAGTTCAGGTTCAGGGGTTGTTTTTTGTTCTTTGTGATGATGTTGGGCAGAATGACGTAGTTGAGATTGATGGCGTTTTTAGACCGTTCAACTGGCGTGATATCGTGAACTTCCCTGTAGAATCCCTGTCGACATGGGTTTGACGTGTTTTTATGGAGTTGCAGTTGAGCGATGACGGAAGAACGACTGGGATCATTCGAGGTCCTAGCTCCCGCATCGGGGCTGGAATTTGGGGCGGGGCCCTTTGTTCCAGTTGGTGACTGCATAGCGACACGCACTTTTCGATATTTCAAATGTTGTAATATTGAGCCTAGATAGGGGTTTTCTTTTTGTTGATCACGATACTTCAGTAAGATTATGTTCTATCATAACTTCCACCTTTGCAATACCTGTGGTATCGCGCAAAAAGCGAAGCATGGCCCCAAACCACATGACTCGGTGCTTATACCCAGGCTCCTTCATCAAGGTGCTTTGATAGGCCACAAAGCTGGTATATGTGGACCATAAAATGCAGTATGCATAGAGCCCCGGCACATGCTGTGGAGACTTAGGATCGAGCGAGCCGTCCTGTGTGAGATTGATGGAGTAAGGTATGGTCTCGGCGATCTCATCGATAAGAGTAACAAGTAGACTGAGGCCTCGCACTTTGATTTCCGAAACATCAATTCGTGAAACATCGCATTGGAAGAGAAACTTGAGGATCTGAATCCAGAGATGAATGCGAATTGCCCGACACATATTCCAGTCACTGGCTGCGGAGGGATTATCATATGTACGGAAATGATCAGGCGCGCCGGGGACCGTGAGCAGTTTCTTGCTCCAATCTGGTCGATTTGTATGGCTGAGAGGTTTGCGATCGACAGGCCTCCATCCCCTAGGAAGATTAGCGGACCATTCATGTAGCTGGCTCTCCATGCGGAGTGCCTCGTCGAGATCTAGTAATCCAGAATCGATTGAATCTGGACCTGGAGCTACTTTTCCGTTGGCTCGTTCGTTTAACCTAACACAAATTACTGCAGTTGTCGACATTAACTCGGTGAGTTTCTTTTTCATCGGCGAGTCGAATGGAATCTGCTGGACCCAGCTGGCTAGGTGTGCGGGCGGAATCTTAAGGTCTGTTATATACCAGACGATCTGAAACAAGGTTAAGATCAGCTTAGGCATGCAGATCACAGAATTATTATGATCGAAACACTTACCATATGCGTGCATAACAGGGCCAGGTGGTTGTTGCCATCCTGCAGTGTGGTCCCGTCTCTCTGGGCAATAACGGACTGTGTACCATGCATATGAGCAAGATAAGAGCCATCTCGTTTCGAGGAGGTCAACATCTAGGATTTGGCTATCAGTCTCATTCCGCAGACACAAATACAAATACAAGAAATCTGCCCAACTCACCTCATACATGCTCATAAGGAAGATAACCATCAAGTTATCATCTCGTTGCACCTCGATCGGATCAGCCATTTTGGCTGCAAACTTTTGCAATGTTTCGCCATAGGAGACATTTCCTGCTTCTTTCGCTTCTTCAGACTGACATCTACTATGATAGTTGGCATATGCGACAGCCGCGACCGCAGAATAAAGACACGAGTCAGGAGCATTCTCAAATAGCAACTGGGGCAACTTGCTCAGAGCCCCCGGGAAAGGCGAGATAAAATCATAATTGAAACGCCTATAAGCCTTCTCATACAAAGACACAGACACTCTTGCATCAACTTGAATCGGTAAGGGCTTCGCAGCCATTTCCCTTTTTGGAAGTGGATCTGCTCGCTGCCGCCATCGCGTCTCTGCGGCTGCTTTGGCTGAACTATTTTGGTCTCGATGCAGCCGGTCAAAATTGCTTTGATATTTACATTCGTGGAGTCTTTTGCTGCATCGTAGACAGGATGGCTTGGTTTCATCACACTGCATTAGATTCATTTAGTATCTGCTGGTTGAGCAGGGGGTATGCTCAGATGTTTGGGGGCGTAAAACCCACTTTAACCTTCAACTCCCGACACCGAGAACATCCTTTACTCGGGCCACGAGAGTTCGATCGAGAAAAAACCATGATTACGATGATTGGTTGGTTTTATTTCCAAATATTTGTGGAGAGAAAAGCGCCGGACTTTTGTTGATTTGAGTGGAAATGACATATGTTGTGGCTAAGCTTCGGACTCATTGCTTGGACGAGTGCCGATCCGCGGACGGACTAAGACGTACTAGTTGATACTGGAATCAGTTTAGCTTACGCCCCCACAGATCTGGAGAACAAAATGTCGGCGTGTACGTGACGCCCAATCATACTATCGCCCCGGTATCAAGCTCCCTGTCGAGTGATTTCTATGGAACACACCATTTTTCTCTCGCTCCACTTCGGACTTACCGCTATGGGCTACCTGCGCGGCCTGCATGCCCTACATACATGGGGCCGGCAGTGCACAGGGCTGAGTGTCACCATTGCGCTTTCACGATGTGGGTTTACCTTTGGGCCCCAGTGCTTCGTTCCAGTCGAATGCCTGTAGGCCATTTGTACCAATGCCAGATCTGTATTGGATCGACAAAGTCCAGGCAGGATCAACAGGGAATAAAAGCTAGAAACCCCCAAACGTGTATCCACCGAAAGCAAAAAGAAAAAGCCGCTAGGAGCCTTGTAATTATAAGATCGAAGTTAGCCCCCAGGTTAGATTTGCTTTTTATTACTTTTTCAACTATTTGTTTCGTTTCTTTGTTCTGTTTCTCTTTCTGTTCCTGTTTCCCTTTTCTTATCTTTCCCAGCGTATGTGGGTTTGAACTTTGACTCCTTGAACACTTGACTGTATTATTTCGTCTGAACGCCTTTTGGTGTTCTATACTCTACAGCCATGAATGCGCTCAACTACCTGATGCCCCGGTCGGGCGTCTTTTCGAAGTTAACCAATTCTACTTGTCCCATGCCGACAACCTTATCAGAGGGTGCGTATTTCGATATTCTTGATTTGTTGACAGTATATTAATGATTATTGCAGTTGAGGAACCTTTTCTGGGGAACATGACCTTCTACCATTTTAACATGATCCTCTCCGGAGTATGCACGCTTTTAACTTGTATTATTATTTTTACTCTGAAGATGCAGCATGCCACCCATTTCAGTGTTCCAAATGAGCAAGTCAAGTAAGTTGAGCGAAGCAAAACATTGAACTAGTTAGATGTTCGAAATTCGAAAATCCTAACACTTGGGTCTATAGAATTATGCGAATTATCAACATGTTGCCCGCCTACTCGGTTCTTTCGTTCATTTGCATCTGCTTTCCCAACTCCTACGTTTACTTCCAGGGATGGACCGAGGTTTTCCAAGGAGTTGCTCTCTATGCCTTCCATATGCTTTTGATCGATTTCTTGGGACCAACCGAGCGCAGGAGAGATGAATTCTTTGGCAAGCTTAGGGTCAAAAAGAGCTTCCGAAAGGGACAATACAGAGAAGGTCTTTCTTGGTTGAAGGTTAGTAAAAATTTCTCAGATGCGCCTGACACGGCCCAATCTATACGCATGGAGATTTTATTAACGTTTTCGAATTTAGCTCAGCTACTACTGCACATTACAATATCCGATCGTCATCTTCTTTTGCGCTATCGGTCAATCTATCGCCCAGGCTCTCGGCCGTTATTGTCTTGATTCCACCGCTCCAGCATTTGCTCACATTTGGGTACGTATGATATGTCCCTGCCAAAAATTTCGAAAACTGACAAATTTTCGCAGCTCGAAATCATCCAGAACGTCTCGGTCACAATTGCCATTAATGCTGTCATTCGATTCTATGCCAACACGAAGAATTACATGAAAGAGCACAAGCCACTCATGAAGCTGCTTTCTTTCAAGTTGATGGTTGGTCTTATCTTCTTGGAACAGGTAAGTGCCTATAGCTACTCCCGAGTTGAATGCGAAGAGTCACAAAATCTAATGATCCACTATAGATTCTTTTCCTGATTCTTCAGGGCTCAAAGGTCCTGACACCAACCAAGCAGCTCAGCTATGCAGATGTACACACTGGTCTACCAACAATGATCATTTGTGTCCAGATGGTTCCATTCGCAATCTTCATCCACTTCGCCTTCAGCGTCAAGCCTTACCTCATCAAGAAAACGAACGACTCTATCGAAATGCTTCCCGAAGCTGATGCAAACGGTCGCCCCGTCCCCCGATCTTACCAGGGTGGTACATGGGGCTCTCATGCATGGGCCGCTTACCTCAACCCAATCGAGTTGGCTATGGAGGTCAGATCTATGTACCGCACTCTTCACCACATCAAAGTGCGAAAGCAGGCTAAGATCTACAAATCTGATCTTGAGGCTGAGAAACTCACTGGCCCTGATAATCTGGACGAGGATGCTCAGGAAAGACGCCATTCCTCCCGCGACTCCCATGACTCCATTGGTTATGAGCAGACTCCACATGATATGACTCACCATGGACGCAATGATCCCTACCAGCAGGCTTTGGAGCAGTCTGAGCCTTTGATGCCCCAGACGGCGTATGCGCCTCAGACGCACCAGGTGGTTGAGCTTTATGATACAAACCAAAGTACTGAGTATTCTGCTCATCCGGTTCCAGCTCAAACTGCTCCGTCGTCTCACGAAACACAGCTTTATGATCCTCCTATGAGTGATGAGTATCAGCAGGGTCAGTGGGGACAGGCTCAGTACATTGTGCCTCAACATGACCAGTCCCCGCAGCACTCACCACCCAATGGACAATCTGGCCACAATGGGGATCCATATCGCTGATTTCTAAGGTTTCTTTTGATCTAAGGATCTTTTCCTTACTTTTGTCTTTTATTAATGACCGTTTTTGAGCGGGTTATGTTCAGATTTATGTTTTGTTTATAACGTCCACACGATTTTACACATATAGGAAGCTTGTAATGAATTGAATGTTGACCATTGATGCGTCAATTAAAGCTTTACCCCAGATTGTTCTTTCAACTTTGATAGATGGGAAACCTTGAAAACCCGATCGTAAAGTCTAGATGTTTGACTATGGACCAGTTTTATATTAAAGAGCCGAATGCTTTCCAGGCTGATCTGGGAGTGGCGCAGAGTAGTCTTCGTCATCTAGATCCAGCATCTGGATTCGATGTGCCATGTTTTCCCCAGTCTGGGTATCCACCTGCTTCTGCATCCGCGCCCCTTCATCAAACCCATCTTCCTTGTTGACAGCCTCACGTGCAGCGGAAGAATCTCGATCTTTCACACCTGCTTTCTCTTCATTATGGAGACGCTCATCCTCCTGCTTCTTGTCTTCAATAGCGAGAGCAGCAATTTCGCGCTCCACCTCCTTTGCATCGATGTCTTGAAGCCCGATTGAGGAAATAATCTTTCCAAGCAAGAATTGGTACCGAAGATGGCCGCTGATACTCTCGCTCACGTCTATGTTTTCAACACCCTGAACATTCTCAACCTTTTGTAGACCTGCGACGCCTAGTTGAAGACTGCTGGTGCGATATAGAAAAGCGAGGACAGAATCATTCTCCGAGAAAACATTGACAATTCGGCCGCTCACGACACTGCGAATACGGTGCCAGTATTCGGCGTCGGATGGTGTTGGTGATCCCATTAAAATGACAGATTCAACTAGCCCGTATGCTTGTCTCTTCGCTAGATTCTGAAGGCACGCAAAGATAAGCCGAGACCCCAGAGAGTACCCGATAAGGGTGACAGGCCTCTCACCCTGCGCCTTACTAATTAATGCGTCTGCCAGCACTTCACCCGCTTTGTCGGCTCGTGCCTTTGCAACGCTGAAAGGGTTGTCAACGACCCGTGCAACTTTCATGAGACCCATTGGCAGCATGACGGCGCTGAGGAGTGCAGAGAAAACGGTATGGGCCAGGACCTCTCTTCCTGCGACAGACCATGCCGCACTAGTTACCAGTGAAGAAATTGCATTCCCGAGATTCATCAAGGTTTCTGTCTCCCAGCGCAGGGCGAAGACCTCCGAATCAGGTCCAATAACTCTCCAAGGAACGACAAAGTCCGATTCCTCCTTGACCCAGCCAGTGACGCCGATAGTGACTCGCAGCCGATGATCCTGCTGAGCGGCATCCTTTTCTTTCAATATTCGCTTGCGAGACCCCCGGGCTGGGATAAAGGCAAAGTCCTCCACTTCCCGTGCATACTTATCCATCATACGACCGGTCATACGGCCTCCGTAAGCACCGAAAAGCCCGCCAACAATCACACTGCTACTAGCCAATACACCGAGATATCCAGCAGCGGCAGTTGCTCCCAGACCAAGTCCGCCCATGATCGTTCCAAGACCTGCAGCTACCAATGGTGCGGCTAGACCGCCAGTAAGACCAATCAACGCGGCGCCGGCTACTGATGCAATGCCGACTTTCCATTTACGGGAATCGTCGCTTTTCTTAGGTTGTTTGGCTTCAGAGTCTGAGGATAGCGCCAACGCTGTATCGAGAAGTCCACGAGCTACCTTTGTTTCGTTTTCGTTCAGAATATTAACATCTATGCTGAGACTGGATGCAACGTGGAGCATCAAGACGCGTGAATAGGCATTGTAATGTTGTAGACTGAGCAATAGCAAAAGTAGAGAATGTAGAATCAGTAGCCGTTTTGCCTTGGGCAGCTGTGCTAATGGAGATTCAACAGGATGATAGATCTCAGCAAGTTTGTGCATTCGCTCGAAATCTTCGTCCAAAGGAAGCTCGTCTGACTCTGCAATAGGGTCCTCCTTGTTTTGCGTTTGGCCTTCATCGTCTTTATTGACCACCTCGCCGATTCGTAGCAGGACAGAATCTCTCCAATCCTCAAAATGGGAGAGCGCGCTTTTCTTTTCTCGGACTTTTGACGCTTCCTTTTTAATGACGGATTTAGAAGGCTGGGGGATTTTATCATCTGCCTGCGGTGAATCAGAATCACGTTGCGGCCTAGGAGGTAGAGATGGCCTGGCCTCATCACCATGCTCATCATTTGTCGGGATCTGAGCCGCGTTCGAATTGTTTTCCGGGCTCTCATTTGAATTGTCGAAAATTTCGAGAATTTTAATTCTCATTGATTCCACAATCTCGGCCACAAGTACTGTGAGGTCAGCGCGCTGCGACCGGTCTAGGATTGACGTCAGGTCTTGGCCGCGGTCGCTGGCTGATGCTGATGCATTGGATTGCTTGGATTCGAAAAAGTTGGCATGTTTGTCCTTGAAGTTTTTGAACATTGTCTCAATGTTCAAGGTATCATTGACTTGATATCGAATAGTATGTACACGATTGGAAGGAGAGAGATGGATTGGCGTCGATGAGGGGTGGTGCTTGGCTTTAGGAATGATGCCTCAGGCATAAAGGTCATATGGAGAGAAACAGGGAAAGTCAAACGAAAGGCTCAACATTATGTGGATAATTTTATATAATGAAATAGTATAAAGATTACATCAAAACACTTCTTTGCTTTCTATATGAAACTTGATTTGATTGGAATGTGCAGCTGATAATTGCCGCAAGAGACCTTCACATTGCGGCTCTGCGAATGAGGTCATATTAACTATAGGTGCTTCATACTATTATGATCGTCTCTGTACTTCGGACCTTCAGTGAACTTTCTTTCGACGTTGTTATTTGCCGATTTGTTACCTCACAACCGTTTACTATTTCTTTATTCATACCATTTACCCCGCATACTCAGACCCTATCTGTCGCGACTCTTACTTGCGTCCCTTGCCTACCATGCATCTCTTGCAAACGGCTGCCTGTTTGACCAAGCAACCCCCCAAGGAGTCGATGCAGACTATAGCGGAAAATCTGGAGAAGACCTAAAGTAAGTTGCTGGAGTTTGAATATGACACTCATAACGTTTCACCATCTAACGGCGATAGATTTCTTCCGTCAACCGGAAAAGACGGACGCAAAATCGAATGCCGCTATCTCTGTTACACCTCTGAAGATGTAGATGTTCCTGACGGCTTGAGTGGCCAGGGCTCCTGGGGCGGTGGAGGTAGCAAGAAGAAGACCTGGGGCAGTGGTGATAATGGTGATGGTGAGAAGACCTGGACTGGTGGAAATGACAAGTCTGGGACAGCGGTGGCGACGATCAAGGCCTCTGGATTGGATGTAGGTGTCAGTGGCCAGAAGCCTTGCAGCGGTCGTGGTCGTGGCAGCGATGGTGACGACCGGAAAACCTTGAGCGGTACAAACGACCCTGGCAGGGCTAAAAGTCCGCTGGATCAGATAATGGGTGGCTAAGACCATCAAAACTGATTTGAGGGGGGTGTTATGCCAGAGAGAAAGGAAAAAAACACGGACTCCGTGAGAAACAGTCTGCTGGAGCTGGAAAAACTAGATGAGCTCTACACACTCAAAACCCGAAGGAATAATCATGAAGAACTTATTACTTACTCATATGCTCAATATTTAAAAGATTATGCCCTTTCATTTGCGTATTCAGTATAAAATTGGGATGATGGCATATAACTAAGTTATATCTCGAGATGCAATCAGCAGTCTTCTCTAGACGGGTCTTATATATGGTGATCAAAACTACTAGTACTACAAGTAATGTAAGAGGCTCTTAACCTTGGTATACAGCTCTGTAATGAGTTGATGTCGACCTTTATGCAAGTCATATAGAGAACTTCATACTCACTGAATTCAAAAAAGCTGGTTTGATATAATCTGTTTGGTAACTATGATAGATATGAGACTTCCAAAGTTATCTGCAATTCAAATTTATTCCCATTTCATCCATGTTTTCCGGCACACTGACAATAAAATGGAATATCAAAAGCCCAGGACGTACATCGAGAACTTCTGGAGGTTCTACCTGCGTCGTACTCGTGTCTCCAACACTGACTCCTTTCCTCGCGGGGAGCTCCAGATTTTGACCAGCTCCAAGCCTACAGTGCCAAGAAGATTTTTCCATTGAGATACTGTTCTTTCAAGCCCTGCTGTGTGAAGCCACATGAGAATATCCATTTCAGCCGCCCTGAGGTCGGCTCCCGTATCAGGAAGAACATAATCATCAATTATCAAAGTAGAGTATTCGGGATCCATGGCTGCCACAATCCTAGAGAGGATCTGAGTGCTTTTAGCATCGGACCAATTGTGCAATACATCTCGCAGGAAGTATAGCCGAGAGCCTAGAGCTGTAGTCAGTATATTTCATTTTGCAGGCTCGCCTTGGGGGTAAAACCTTTAACTGGCTGAGGGGTAAAGAAGTCATATTCTACAGCCTCAATACCAGAGGGTAGCTTCTCGATGCGCTTCAGTGTCAGTGGGAGGTCTTGCAGTACAAATCTGCCCGGGAGCTCAGGATATCGCTCCTTGAATCTCGACAGCTCCTGTCCTGGACCTCCTCCTACATCAACCATTAGAGTTGCACTAGGGTCCTCTCGAAGGGAGCCCAAGCGCTCCGCTACTGGGAAAATTTCAAACCATTGTGGCATATAGTCGATACGGCGTGCGGCCATGTAATCGTCAAAAGCTTGTTTTTGTTCAGGATGCTTTTCCAGAAGACCGAAGATCACATCGGTTCCATGTGCATATTTGAAGAGAGTGACGGCGCCTGGGTCGTCTGCGAATTGCTGTATTCCAGGTCCACGCATGTAGTCAACCAATCTTCCTCCCTATTACCGATTAGACACTGGGTTATCGAGCGAGGTTATGATATTGATTTACCATTCCAAAATCCAAGTCAAAGCTGCTCCAAGGTTAGTTGTGGCTTAAAATGAGCATTGAATTCAAAGAAATTACTCACTGATGCTTCTCGGCAGCGATTGATCCTGGAAGGATCTTGAAGCGAGTTTTATCGTTGGCAGCGTAAAGTTGGTTACCAACTTCATCGCAAAGACCAATAGCCGATAAGACGCGCATTATTCGAACTAAAAGCCCCTAGTTAGCTTTTGAGGTCGGTCAAATACTCCAGATACTAAGAAGATATGATCACCCACTAATGAGTAGAAGATCTGATCCCGTCTCTTTGGCTAACTCTGTCGCAGAAACTGGATTTCCATCCTGAGCGACAAGGACATGCAGGAATTGATGCTCGATAGCGACTCTAGTTGAGATATTTTGCATTATCTGTTGATACAGTTGTCATTAGCTGCCAAAAAAACAAAACAAAAGAAACGGATACTATGTGGTGTATTTATTCTTACCTGAAAGTTGAGGCGAGACGTAGTCTCAAGGGGTGTCTCCACAGTCAGCTGCAATTCATGAATTGCTTTGAGCAGCTCTGGATGGGCATCTTTGTTTCCTGCCGATTCCTCTGCAGCAAGTAGTTGAACCTTCGCAAGTGCCTCGGAGACGATCATTTTGAGGTTTGAGTTGGTATCAAAAGTTTGATGATTCGATTTGTTACACTCAATTGAAATGGAAGAGGAGACTTGCTATTTCTGAGGAGGAACCCCTTGCAGTATTGATTGATCCTGGCAGAAGCCAAAAGCGCAAGCTAATGCACATTTGTACAGAATTGGGCCTCCACGACTCGCAAGGCTGCCACTGAGCGGCCAGTGGGTCGGTGCAACGCGAGTGACCTAAAGGTTAAAGGGCGGTCGGAGCGTACGGCGTAGGCTACCTAAGGGCTAGGAGACTATTTACACAATCGCTGTGGGTAAACATAAATGCCCTCCAGTGCTCTTTATTTCAAACTGATCTTTCTCTATCTCTATATACGTATAATACAAGGAGTTCCAGAGGCATAAGTCCCATAATTATTTAGACCAGGTCTAACGAGCTTCTAGCTTATATATTTTAACATGTAGCCGAATCTTGCTCACTACCTCCGCTCCATCATAGCATCTATTTGCCTCAATACTCCTCTGAGATAACGGTGGTCTTTTTTGTCACAACAATCTGCTGATTGTTAGGCTCAATCGCTTCAGTCGCTTCTCTTGTATTCCCCGTACTTTCAATTTCATGGGATACATTCGTCTCTGCAAGACCAGGGGTATTCCAAGGTTGCGGGCCCAGGTCGGTCAGTGGCACCAATGACTGGCGTCGTTCCCGGCTGTCATTCAAATATCCACGGCTGCTGGAACTCTTTGCCGTGTTTCGCGAAGAGATTCCGGTAGCGCTCTTTATATCTTGTGTGAACTTGACGAAAATTGGGCGGAGCGTAGGGATGGAACCGAAAATTATAATGAACCACATCTCGGTCAACACCCATGTGTTCAATCTGTAGATTGCGAATGTTAAGTCTTCGGCTTGTAAGATCGAGGCAATGGCGATGGTTTTGTTGATTCCGGCTATCCCTGCTCTATCCTTGAGTTAGAAAGTTTTCATTGAACCTTGCAAGGAGATTTCGCAAGAGACCACATACATCAGCCCCCCTCCCATGATCAGGCAAAGGCCAATTTTCGTCGAAAATTTCATCAGTTGAACTCTTCCAATAATTACCACTGGATAGGCGGCTAAAAGAAAGTCGGAAAAAGCCCCAATGCCTATTTTAATTAGTACCTGATCAATCAATGAGTGGATAAGTGCTGGCCGAGGGACACATACTTCCCTGGGCATACCCAACTTGGGAGCAAATGACAATTCCATCGCATGTTCCTGGAAGATTATTGTCCCATAGCTTGGCGGTTGGAGAGCATTGTTTGAATATCAGTCCGATTTCAATGATATTAATGATCGCTTGCGTCGCTCCAACGGCATAAAGAAGATATCTACCTCGACTCCATGTGCCACTTTGTATAGTCAACAGAAACGAGATGACAGCAATACGCGCAATAACAAGATCCAAAATAGCAGTGACTTGACCAATCCAGCTCCAAAAATTCGTCTGAACAATTCGATGAGGAGAAAGTAGGCTCTGATGTGTTCCTAGTCCGTACCAAACGCTGACTGTCATGGTACTCTGAGCCACCAGAGCAACGGCCTAAAAAGTCAGTTTCAACCGTCATTATCGCAATCCATACAGACAAAAATTTAACGTAAAACAGATGTATCACATACGAAAGCAATTATCACCCAGACAAAATCCCACCGCAGACCAAACAAGCCTGCCACCAATTGTCGCGAAGGAGAAACAGACGCAGTTTTCGCTCGAAGCACAATAAGGATAGTCGCAAGTCCCATTTCAGCCCAGGTAACTCCCAGAACTATGGGCCCTTTCTCTCCTCCATGGGACATGGACGAGGCATCTGTCATTGTCTGGACATGCGGAAAGCCCGAGGTGCGGTGCTCACGTCGGCAAACCACAGGAGCCCATGGATGCGTAAATGTAAGAAACCAAAGTCTTGAACATGGCATCGTTCGTCTGTTTTATCATGACCTGGGCCAGAAATAGTTACCCTGACACCCAGTCTGACCTCGAAGTTTGTGTTACAATAATTGCTATAATGGCTGTGACTGAGTATGATCGGACCCTCCTACTGGTCCAAGTCTCCACTGTTCAAACTCAAATATATGGGCCCAAGGTCCCCACTTACGGTGATCATACTTCATAGCGCGCGTCTTGCAGTCTGGACTGAGAGGCTGGGCCTGGATATTGCATGGAGCTACTATATTATGATTGATCTACCGAGTAAACCGATAAACCCCCTTGTGGCACTAACGCATGACTACGCATCTACGCGTTGTTTTGGTATGAATGTACTCGGTACTTTTTGGTCAAAATCAAGCATCAGCATCAACTTTGAATTACCATGGAGTTCAGGGGTTCACATACAAGGCTGATCCTTTCACTTTTCATCGAGATGGTTGGTCGCACACAGATTACCTCGACGTACTTTGCTTAACCCTCCCTTGGACCTGACTTGTGCAGGCAAGGCTCAATGCTACCTTAATCCTTTGATATATGAGACCAATCAACCAACCTACGGCCATCTGCCGCAACCAGTGTAGGGTTTAAGCCCCCTTTTTCAAATATAAAACCACTTCTAAATGTACGTCACGCCCAACGTGATTTTTTCTCCGAGTCCGAGAAGTCTGCGATTCCATATTGTCTCTCTGCGTATACACCGTACGATACAAAACAAAAGTTCTTCACTTGTGCCTTATTGCTTTTTCCTCTTCGGATCTTTGCCATTGTTCTTCGTGATGACTTTGGCCACCGCGGCCCCCTGTGAGAAACCCCTTGAAGATACTGCTGAGATAGATGAGGAAGTTGAGGCCCTCGAGGGTTATTTGGTTGATCCCAGTCATTATGCAAACAATGCATCAAGACTAAAAACCAGCGATGACGGTCGCTTCGTTCTTATCCCACAGCCCTTAGATTCGAACGACGATCCGTTAAATTGGAACAAGGGCAAAAAGATCAGGAATATGGTGATCATCGCGTATATCGCTTTATTAGCAGATTATACTGGTGGAACGTCCATCATTACTGTTATTCCCCAGTCCATGTGAGTATCGCAAGCACACCGTATTGAGAAATCACGCCCTTTGTTTGCTGACAGTGAATGTAGACAATGGGGATTATCTCAAGCTGCAGTCCAGCGCACTGTCGTGGGTAACCTGTTCACAATTGGGGCATGCGGATTATTTGTCGTCCCCTTGACAAGTTATTTTGGCCGTTGGCCAGTCACTTTAGTATTCCAATCTGTCATGCTGGGGACATGTATTTGGTCTGCAGCAGCCACGAGCTTTCCCTCCTATCTTGCAGCTCGTATCATCAATGGCTTTTTCTGCAGCGTCGGACAAGGAGGTGCCTTGATGTGGATCAAAGATTTGTTCTTTTTTCACCAGCACCCGCAGGTAATCAACTATGTTGAATTTTCGATTATTTTGAGCCCCTACCTTGGTCCTCTCATCACTGCTTTCATTGTATCGGAGGTGAGCTGGCGCTGGGCCTTTTGGGTGTGCACAATTCTCGCGGGGATAGGACTCATTCTTGTCTTCTTTTTGGATGAAACCCTTTTTGATCGCAAGAATCCGCCTGTCTCCCGAGGCTCATATGTCTCTCGTATCCTCGGGGTTAACCAAGCTCAGGGCTGGCAGCAAAGAAGCTTTGCATCTTGCATGTCTCGCCCAATTGTGGCTATCACCAAGATTCCTGTGTTGACAATTATGATATATAACTTTTTGAATACTGCTTGGGTGGTGGGCGTGAATACTACCATCGGTATTTGGCTGACGGATATCTATAGATTTTCAGCCCGCGGTATAGGTACAATTTCGCTCTGCACAGGCAAAAGGCAACAAAACTAACTTACTATAGGTTGTTTCTATTTCTTTGGGGTTGTCGGATGCCTTGTCGGTTGGTATAGTGGTCATTTTCTCCATGACGCAGTTGGTCGATTCTATACCAAACGACATGCCGGTCGCCTTCATCCAGAAGCAAGGCTAATCATCACATACCCAGCCACAATTCTATGCTGTGTGAGCCTAATAGTTCTGGGATTTGCTTTTCAGAGACACTGGCACTATATGATCATTGCGGGTTTCGCTTCAATCCAGGTTGTTGGTATCATGATCGTCACCACTGCTATCAATGCGTATTTGCTTGATTGTTACCCTGAAGGATCTGGTGAAGTCGGCGCATGGGTAACGGCGAGCCGTAGTTGGGCCGGCTTCATGGCAACGTATATCCAGATTGACTGGGTCGATCGTATGGGAGCTGCGAAGGCGCTCGGTATCCAAGCTGGGATCACTGTTGCATCACTGTTTTTCATTGGTTTCCTGCAAATTTATGGGAAGCGACTAAGAAAGTGGCAGGGTCGAATGGTATTTAATAAGATTTGAATGCTTGTTGAGTATGGAAATGGCGATGATGTTGTGGATATGTATAAATTCCATGGAAATGTCACGATTGATGAACATGTGCCCGGAGTTTCGCCCAGACGAGATAAACAGACAGTATACGATAGAGTATAGTTATTCCAAGTTCCGAGTTAAAGTGATTGAAATTCAATGTAGCTGAGGAGCAGTAAAATAGCTGCTCCAGGGGGTATAAGTATAGTACATTGTTTTGATAAGTATCGTGGTGAAGGAATAGACAGCACCATGCCTCATTTACTGCTGCTTTCAACAACAAAGTATCTCCCCTTCGTCTTAGAAGCAGAGCCAAGTGCATTTCCATCCCAAGCTGGTCCATCGGGTTGGTTATTCTTCTCGGTCTGAATCCGCTTTATCCTCCTTTGTCGCCCACTGACTTGTTCCTTGGCGAGCGCATCGCGAAGCTGGTCAAGCCCGATAGTTGTTTCTTTCACAGCAGCGGGTGTTTCATCGCGAATGATACGTAATGGCTCCACGCCAGTAGTATCAACCTGCTGCATCTCTTTCACGAAATGTATTTGTGACTCTAACGTGCGCAGCATGGATTGCTCTTCTTCTGCGCTCGAGGGTTGCGGCAAGGCTGATAGGCGAAGTAGATGGCGGAGTTTCTCCGGTGTGACTGGAGGCGTGGCTGATTGAGAACTTTCATCGGGAAGCAAGGATCGTACCGACCAGCTTGGTGTCGCAAGAATCGAATCGAGATCAGCGGGAATTTGGGAGCTGGAGTAGCTGCGGAGGATGGCTGTGTTGTGCCGCAGGGAGGGAGAGAGGCGAGAGCCCGCGCGTAGGAAAAACATTTTCAATTAATACTGATACACCGAGTTTCAAAGGCGTATCACAACGTATTGACACAGTTCTGGTCCGAGTTTCACTTCGAATTGCTGAAAGATAGCCCGTGGTGATGTTTTAAGCATTGAAAATGTAGCTCCCTTTAGTTGGAATGCGGGCAAAAGAGACACCGCCTCCGCCGATCGACACCATCGATGCGATAACCCGATTATACTCCAACCTCAACATTCCCTCTACCCAACCCCTCCAATCCATATCGAACAGAGGCGGAATATACATCCTCCTTGAATACCATCATGGCTCAAGATCCTCGAGTTCTCTTGCAAAAAGTACGCATTACCTCTCCTCTTACCCCTCCGGGTTACAGGTACCTTTAGCTAGGCAATGACGAAATAACTAACTGCTGCGGGAATATAGGCCGACAAGGCACTTTCCGGCGCTGGAGGTGGCTTTAGCTGGTTTGGAGGACGTACCGAGAAGTACGAAAATGCCGCAGATCTCTTTTCTCAAGCTGCAAATGCTTTTCGAGTCCAGAAGCTGAGTGAGTTGTTGCCCCCGCCATGGTCGTCGCCACGTTGGATGTATGTATTTTGGACGGATTGCTGATGGTATGCTGTTTTATTACTTGGACAGATAAGGAGGCCGGACAAGCATTTGAGCGTGCAGCTGCTATTCAAACCCAGAACCTTAACGAACCCGATGACGCTGCCAATAGTCTCCAGGAAGCTTTTAAGGTCTACCGCAAGTCAGACCCTGAGGATGCAGTCCGTGTGCTTTCAAGTGCGATCCAACACTACGTACTGAAAGGAAACTTGCGTCGAGCTGCTACCCAGCAGCAGTACCTGGCTGAAGCTTATGAGATGGAACTGGGAGATATGAAGAAGGCGCTGGATGCATATGAGAAGGCTGCAGAGTGGTTTGAGAGCGACAATGCTGAGGCGTATGTGTCTTCTCTTTCTGGCGGAACTTTGAAGGGTGAATATTGTGCTGACTTTCATGGGGTATTTCTAGTCTTGCGAACAAGCATTTCCTCAAGGTAGCAGACCTAGCTGCTTTGGAGGGTGACTACTACAAATCAATCCAGCACTACGAGCGCATTGCCCGGCAATCTATGAACAACCATCTCATGAAGTGGTCTGTGAAAGATTACTTCTTGAAGGGCGGTATCTGCCACTTGGCTACCAATGTATGTTGGTTGACTTTGATTCTCAGATGGCTTCAACCCATTGTTTTACTTATCATATTCTATAGGATCTGGTCGAGACCAACCGAGCGTTGGACAGCTACAGAGAGATTAACCCAGCTTTCGTCTCAGAGCGAGAACATCAACTTCTCGTGGACCTTCTGCAGGCTGTGGAGAGCAAAGACCAGGAAATGTTTGCGGATAAGTTGTTCCAATTTGATCAGCTTAGCAAGCTGGACAAGTGGAAGACTACTTTGCTTTTGCGTATCAAGAACAATATTGAGGAGGAAGAGGAGGACTTCTCCTAGAAAGATGTTTTGTTTATTTGGTTCCTTGATTCTGATTCCCCGCCTTTGCAGTGCAAGGAATTTCGTGTTTACAAGATTATCAACTCGCTTTGATGATTGTTTTTTTGCTCCCCATTCTTTTTCCTTTTCATATGTGGCCTAGATATGTGGCCTAGACTAGGAATGCCATGACGCAGCGTTTGTGCACTCAATCCAGAAATCAAGAGATAGCGAGATATGCCTAACGCCTCACGAAGGATTTATTTTCTAAGATGACGACGGAGGATCGTGTCCAGGGGAAAGGCTAGTGGGAAATCGTAATTCATTATGAAATCTCTCAGATCTATTTACTTTTGGGGGTGTATCATGATACTGATTCTTAAATACTCCAGATACCCAGAATCAGCACTCATCTCATATACTTGAAATCACATAATCATCCATCTCGTACAACAAAAAACCAACGTTAAAAAATATGCCACATTTACGCAGAAGCGCTCTCCAAAGATCTGGCCTTGCGAGGGAAAACACGCTTGTACAAACTGATTCCAACAGAGTCCTGGGGGTTGATCTTGGCATCGAAAGTAGCCTTGAAGTAACCGTGGGTACCAAGACTCTCCTTGATGTATCCACTACGTCCACGACGGGTCCAGAGTTGCAGAGCCTTGAACCAGCTGACGTCCTCGTTGTTGAAGAACATGTAACGGACTGTGACGACCTTCTTGTGAATCTTGTAAGGGTGGCCGGTAAGAATGGCACGCTTGGCAATAACACGAGCTGGATCGGGTGCGACCACTGTGCCGGTACCGATGAGGTCAAGTTGATCTAAGGCCATCGACTCTTGTTTGTCGTCATCTGCTGTGTCTAGGACCTCTGGGTCTTGCTCAGTAGGCTTGCTCTTGAAGACCAGGACAGGGACAGCGCCCCATGTCATAGGTCCAACCCAGGTGGCGATAGCGCTGCGACCTGGGTGCAGGAATCGGTCGAACTTGTGAACGTTGTTGGGGGTGTTGTCGGCGGATGAGAAGATAGGGTTCACCAAGATGCGGCGGGGACCACATTGGATGAGAATTTCCTCCTTGGCCCTGAGTGGCTGCTCAACACTTGGGCTCAGAGTCATATTGATGTTAACGACGGTTTGCTTGTGCTCGTGACGCAGCAGGGAGAAGAGAGAAACGGGCTGAGGCTTATTACGGAGCAAAGCTGGGACAGCGCGCAGGTGAACCTCAACGCGAACACCGGGGTTGACACCCCCGATCAGAGCCTCGCGGATAACCCGGTTCTTGGTTCCCTTGTAGTCGCCGAATTGCAACAGTCTTCGCCAGTCTTCAGGTTCGAAGGGACGGTCCTCGGATGTTTCCCAGGGACTGAGTTTGAGGTTCTTCAGACCTCTGAAACGAGCCAGACGCTCTCTAGCCAGGACGTTGGGGTGCAGTTCAATTTCGTCAGGGAATTCAAGATCTTCTTCCGCCTCGTCTCGGCGACTGGCACGGTAATCGGCAAGTTCTTGTGCCTCGTCTTCGGGCGATGGGTCGAGGAACATCTCTGATTGAGGGTACTCGGAGGCACCACCCTCGGTCATGGCATCTGCGTTGTCGGGGAACACACCATCCTCGGGGGCGCCTGCTGTATCCATCTCCATATCCTCGTCATCATCCCCATCATCGATGTCAGAGCCAGAATCGGAAACATCCTCAAGATACCAGGCAGACTGGTACTCAGAAGTACCCTTCGGCAGGCGCTTAGGCTTTCCAGGAACGTGTGAGTCGTCATCCGAGAAGTAATGGTGGTCATCAAGCAAGACACCCTTTCGCTCGGTTTCGGCAACAGAGTGCATGTCATCGTCATCCTGCATCTCAATTTCCTCGGGAGCAACGGTAGCCATATCATCCTGGTCAGCACTGGGGCCATCCAAGACTTGTGTCGTTTCATTTGTATCGACATTCATATCATCGTCTTTCTTGCTCTTGCTCCCAGGAAGGGGAGAGGAAGTGATCGAGCCGATCTGGAAATCTCCCCATCCGGGAATGTGGGTGATGCGGTCCGCCTTCAAGCCCTTTCCACGGACAACACCGGTGATAACAACGTCGTCAACTACTTCAGCGTTAACCTCTGGCCACTGAACATCCTCGATGAACATCCAGCTGCGCTCATCACGCCAGCGAATACCCTTAGGAGTCGCAGTGCACAGAGAACGAATAGCATTGGAGCATTCCTGTCGCGAATCCAATGACATGACTTTCTCAACAGCGGGGAAAAAGTGGTTGATATAAGACTTGAGAGAAGCAGCCACTTGAGTGCGCTTCTTGGGTGGGTTGATTTTATCCAAGCCTTGAACAACAGTTATAACATTTGAGATACCCTGGCTCTCGATCGAGCGCAGTAAAAGCTCTGCCTTCTCCTCCGCCTCAACTTCGGCTGAAAGTACCAGAACCACAAAATCGGCCATACGGCACACATCCAACGCATTCAGGAGGTCATATTTGGACGGAACGTAGAGGAGGCTTTGGCGGAAACGATCAATTCGCACACGGGTGACGCTGTCTGGGGAGACGGCGGCCGAGACATCGACACTCTCGTTTAGTGCGTTGATCACGGATGCGGCGTCGACATCAACGGATAATGGGACAACGGCGACATGGCGAGGGGCTCCATTTTGACCGGTGAAGATGCTGTTCGCTTGAGCCTTCTCCTGGTGCTTCAGTTGTTGTCTCTGGCGAGCTGTGTTGCGACGATCGAGTTTCGACTTCAATTGTTGGTGGGGGGTTTTGCGAGTGCCCCGCTCTCCCTCGACTTTGCCTGAGAGGGTGTTAATTACTGATTTTGAGGAATCTCGTTTAACAGATTTCCAGAAAGGATTTTTTACGTACCCTTTGCCTTTTCCTTTAGAGCACTCTTAGATGCATGCTTGGTCTTGTAAGGCTTGTGGGAAACCTTGGTGGTAGAGCGGTGGTGATGCACCGTCTGGGTAGGCGCCATGTTGGCACTAGACCCTTTAAAACGATAGGGAAGAGAGTCCAGATTGAAGAGAAGAGAAATCCTCCTCAGGTTCAACAATTAACTGCACAAAATAGGCAAAGACAGCTTTGTCCACTGAGGCACGAAAAAAAAGGCGATAAGAAAACAAAAATTCGATAGTGGAGAGGATAAGCGGAAGCGGTGAGAGTCGGCGAAATTTTTTTTGGTTTAATGTTCGCAGCAGAACGATCGACTCTGTTAATTAGCAGGTGGACTCGACGCCCAACAGAAAATCGAAAAATGGCTGATCCAAATTCCAAAGCCATCGTGGCTGCTGAAGAGCGCGCCGCAAAGCAAAGATTCTCTGAAGCTGAAAAGATTTACGGTCGTGGTAAAGCTGCCTCATCGAAGAATGTTCGCGACAAGAAGCTTCGGGCTACGCTGAAGACGCAGGAGGAGAAGCAAAAACAGGCAATTCTTCGTGCTAAGGATGCTGAGATTTTGCTCGAGCATCAGGCTGGTTTTCTTGAGCCGGAGGCGGAACTTGAAAGGACGTATAAAGTGCGACAGGACGAGATTAAGGATAGTGTTGGAATTGAGGCTGCGAAGAAAGGCTTTGAGCTCCGGCTTAATGACTTTGGTCCCTATCGTGCGGATTATACTCGGAATGGTCGCGATCTTCTGTTGGCTGGACGCAAAGGTCATGTTGCGACTATGGACTGGCGTGATGGCAAGTTGGGCTGTGAGCTTCAGCTGAACGAGACGGTTCGGGATGCGCGCTGGCTGCACAATAATCAGTATTTTGCGGTTGCGCAGAAGAAACATGTTTATATCTATGATCACCAAGGCGTTGAGTTGCATTGCTTGAGCAAGCACCTGGAGCCTCTCTTCCTCGAATTCTTACCTTATCATTTCCTCCTTGCTAGTGCTGTGAGTTTACTCATGTTTCTTGTCTGGCTTGTTCTTGTTAACTGACCCTGTTTTTTTTTCTTGAAATTATAGGCTATGAGCGGCTACCTCAAATACACCGATACTTCGACAGGTCAAATGGTTGCAGAATTACCCACTCGTCTCGGACGCCCAACCGCCCTCTGCCAGAACCCGTCCAACGCTATTCTCCATACTGGACACCAGAACGGAGCCGTTACTCTATGGTCGCCAAACTCTCAAACCAACCTTGTCAAGGCTCAGGTGCACAATGGGCCTGTTCGCTCTCTTGCAATTGACCGCCTAGGTCGCTACATGGTCTCGACAGGACAAGATCAAAAAATGAACGTCTGGGATATCCGTATGTTCAAAGAGGTGCACTCATACTCCACTTACCAGCCCGGAGCATCAGTGGCAATCAGTGACCGTGGCCTTACGGCAGTTGGCTGGGGTACACAAGTTAGCGTCTGGCGTGGTCTTTTCGATGCCGCACAGGCAGACCAAGGCAAGGTACAAAGCCCCTACATGGCTTGGGGTGGTGACGGACAACGCATCGAAAATATGCGCTGGTGTCCCTATGAAGATTTGCTCGGTGTCACTCACGACCAAGGCTTTGCTAGTTTGATCGTACCTGGTGCTGGTGAACCTAACTTCGATTCATTGGAGGCCAACCCATACGAGAACACCCAGCAACGTCAAGAGGCGGAGGTGCACTCGCTGCTCACTAAGTTGCAGCCTGATATGATCTCGCTCGATCCCAATGTTATTGGCCGTCTTGATACTATTAAAGACCAGAAGATTCGGGATGAGAAGGATCTCGATCGTCGTCCTGAAGAAGAACAGATGGATAAGATCAAGAATCGTGGTCGTGGTCGCAATAGTGCTTTGCGGAAGTATCTGCGTAAGAAGGGCAAGGGCAACGTTATTGATGAGAAGAGACTCAAGGCCGAGGCTATGCGGAAGGAACATGCTGATCGTCGTAAGGATCAGCTGAAGAGGGAACGTGATGATCTTGGTCCTGCTTTGGGTCGCTTTGCGAAGAAGGAGACTTGATCTTGATTTTGTAGGTTTCTTCTTATCTTTTCTTTTGCACTTGCCTTCTTTTATCTGTTGTCGATCGGTGGGAAATACTGTTTCATAGTATCCTCAGACAACCACCAGATACCCAGCCGCGGCTTTCTGTAGGATATCATTAAGACTCGGTGGCCTCTGCATTTCAGGCGTTGGGACGGAATGAACATCATGTATGTATAGAACTTTTATGGACAGCCAAAAGCAAGTTGATTTTACTCATCGAGTCTCGAAAGCATAATTTGTAGTAGATCAAAGTATATCAAAAGTGGTTGCAGTAGTATTGTTTTGTCTTGCTTGCAAGATCATGATTGTTCCAAGAGATAATATATAGGTAGATACCAGGCTGTACGCCCGTGTACTTGAGCTTCCAATGTCCCAAGAATGGATAAATAGCAGTATATCACTCGATCTACGCATCCACACTCCCAGAACCACGAGGAGCACCCTCCTTCCACCTCTTCAAACTAAGATCATAAGCACCACTCCCCTTCCAAGCACTAATAATCAAATTAACAATATGATCCATTCCCTTCCCATCCTTCACAACCGCAAAAACAGTAGGCCCCTCCTCTCTCATCTTCGCCGCATCTCTCTCCATAACCTTCAAATCCGCACCCACAGCCTCCGCAAGATCAATCTTGTTCACAACCAACAGATCAGACCCCGTGATACCCGGTCCGCCCTTCCTAGGCACCTTATCTCCACCAGCAACATCAATAACATAGATAATGAAGTCTGCTAGCTCGCGACTGTAGTTCGCAGCGAGGTTGTCGCCACCTGACTCGATGAGCAACAGATCAGTGCTGAATTGCTTCTGGAGCGTTTGGAGAGCTAGGAGGTTTGCGGAGATGTCTTCGCGGACTGCGGCGTGAGGGCAGCCGCCTGTTTCGATTGCGCGGATTCGGGAGGGAGCGAGGGCTTTGTGGCGGGTTAGGAACTCGGCGTCTTCACGGGTGAAAATGTCGTTTGTTACGGCTGCGATGTTGTATTGGTCTCGGAGGGCGTGGCAGAGGGCGAGCATGAGGGCTGTTTTTCCGGAACCGACGGGGCTGTTTGTGGGTGGGATGTTAGTTCAGGCTCAAGTTTTTGGTTTTGGTCTTGGTTGTGTTGTATCAATTGTATACTCCCGGGGAAGTTTGAGTTTGAATTGTGGTGAGAGAGGTTGGTTTATATGAGTAAACTCCCATTTCCCTGGGGCTTCCTGATATAGATGTATGTTGGATATGGTTTAGTTGCATGTACTTACCCTCCAATGCCAATGGTGAAGGCGCGGTCCTTCCAGTCTCGACCCTCAATCAGCGGCATCTCGCGGTTAATGTAGGAACCGGGGCCATCGAGGATCTCATGCGAGTGGCCGTGACCGTTGAAAGGGTCATCGTGTGAGTGATCAACACCAGCATCGTGAGAATGAGAGTGAGCCATGATCTTTGCGAAGTTTTCAGTAATGGGCTTATATCTTTGGAAGAATTTCCGTGGAAGGAATTTGTCGAGTGGGATTGGAGGGGCAGTTTAACGCAAGGGGTGGGGAACGTCACAGTTCTGATAGTGACTATCGATAAAGAAAATGCCGAGACTCGGACTGCCATTAATGGCAGGCCATAGGTCGTAACTAGTATGCCGACGGCGGAGTTCGCCGAGTCATGTCACATCGGCCATTCTGATTTCGATGAAGTTCCAGGTATGGTTATAGTTATAGTCGTAATTTTAAATACTTATACAAAGGGAAATTGATATGATGTTCACGCAGATTGTTGAGATATATATGGATTCGTCAAATAGCGGCAAAACGATGAGCCCCGAAGGGAAAGAGTCATTAAGAATCTCAACGACCAGAACCATAGGAAACCCCCCAAAATGCACACAGACGTATTTCCAGGAAACATGAAAAACCCGACGCCAGGTGCAATCGCCAACACGGATATCAAGGACTTGGCCATTTCATCCAAATAGGCCGGAAAAAGCAAAGGGCAAACACCCGCACTATGGAAAAGAAACAACTTGGAAATCGTCAACCTCTCTAGAGGCAAGGGATTCCCCTAAAACTCAAGTGAAAGAGGACATGTAAACAAAAATATTCAGGCAATGATCCCGAGCCAGCCAAAAAGGAAAGGAAAAAAAGGAAAAAAAACAAGAAGAAAAAAGGAAAAAGGGAAGAAAGCGCTGAAGAGATAAGATAGAGTACATTAAGGGTCGGAGCAGAGGTCGAACCCGATGAGGGTATGAGTGCCGCCCTAACTCGAATACCAAGTTGGTATCAAGTGTTCGAGAGAGCAGAGGCAGACAATTAAAACTCCATTGGGAGCACAGACCATATTTTATCGTCAGAGTACCGAAAGTAAACGAGGAGAGCAGATGATGACCATTTGGTATCGAATACCAAGAGGATCCATAGGGCAAATGGACAGAAAATGACGAAGAGCAGGCAAAAAAAATTGGAAATGCCGTGGTTTGGTATCCGATCGTGCGCCGATTCCCCAGCTCTTGAAATGATGAAACGTGAAAAAATGATAAATAAAAATAAACAGAAGCAATTAAGCGGCTGCTCCCTTCTGTCGTTTAGGAACCCGGGGGCTCGCTTTCACTTTGCCGGAGCCTGGAGCGTTGCCATTAACATCAACTGATCCGGCGTCCTCATTTTCTTGCTTGACAGTGCTGGCTCGCCGGCGTTTGTTTCCACCTACATTTGGACTATTGCTTATACCAGCCGGAGATGGTTGGATTTGCATTCCAGGGGGACCAGCGAGCTGGCTTTGAGCGGGACTGGCGTGAGCTGAGCCGGTCAAATGAGGTGATCCTTGGGCTCCAGGCAAACCAAGATGGGCCATCGCGGGAGACGCAAACTGTGAAGGAGGACCCATATTAGGATTACGTCCCATAGGCTGCATTCCAGGGGCCATCGGGTTCCCAAATGCTGGGTTGGGGTTGGTATTCGCGGCTTGCTGCCAGTTGTTGAGCAGACCATGAAGGGCATCTGGAGCAGGCAAATGCGGGTTCTGGTTAGAGAACGTGAAAAGCATTTGCATCTGTGACATCGTTTCGGCCACCTCCAAAAATTGAGTGACAGCAGTTGGAATACCATTGGCGTTTACCATGGACTCAGGCAATGATAGTGATGGGCTTTGTTTTTGTGCTCTCTTGGCGGCATTCTTGGCAACCTTGGGGCTTTGCTTTTGTTCCTGGGCTTCTAGGGACTGAAGCAATTGGCGAGGGATATATTCATTGTGACTGGTGACTGTTATATTCAGCATCTCAATCTTGTTATTCAGATCAAAGTGGGCGCGCAGATTTCCATGAGTGAAGACCTGAGAGGAAAATTAGTGGAAAGTCTCATGGTTTTCATGATTTTCTGAAGTAAATACCTGGGTATCATTCGAAAACCAGTATATGAAAGAAGTACGGGGACTTTCAACCACATGGCCACTGCTAGATTCTTGCTCGCGGGCAGCCTCAACAATCATCTGAATATGACGGATACCGCTTTTGAATTGCGTAAGATAATACCTGGCCAGAGCAGGGGTTAAAATCTCAAATTGTTTGGCTCCGGTCAGGTTGTTAAAGACTCCCTGACGCAGTACACCTGCAGGTGAAAAGAATCGATCAACAAAGGTCGACCAATATGATAGATCAGCAGCTTCGCCACGACTCTGAAAAAAGGAACATTGTTAAAATATAATTCTTAGACAGAACCCACAAATTCGGACGAATACATACGGAGAAACCACTCAAATGTTCGGCATAGCTATTGAGAATCATAACTCCACTGTTCTGTTGTCGGTTCATTCTTTGCATCATTATGGCATTCTGGGCTTTCATCTGGGCCTCATGGGCAGCCAATGCCTGCGGGTTTTGAGAAGCTTGTTGCTGGCCCTGGCCTTGCTGAGGTTGCTGCTGCTGGCCAGATTGCCCAGGCTGTTGACCAGGTTGCTGAGATGGCGGAAGCTGCTGTGGCTGGGGGTTAGGGGTGACCTGAGCTGGAACACCACCCTGAGATTGTGGCGGATGGGTTGATGGCGGTTGGGAGGGTTGGTTGGGCTGGGGTGTGCCGCTCTGCGGTGGCCCATGTTGAGACTGAGGGGTTCCGGTCTGCGTTTCGTGCATGTTTGGGGGTTGCGCTGAGGAGCGTTGAGGAGTGTGCTGACCGGCCTGCTGCTGCTGCGCATTATTCTGTGCCTGCTGCTGTGCTTGGGCCTGCTGTTGCTGTTGCTGGGCCTGCTGAATGGCAAACATCTGCTGCTGTTGGATGTTTTGGGGTTGACCGTGAGGCATCTGCTGTCCCATATGCATTCCCATGTTCGCTGGTCGCATTCCCGGGTTCGCTTGTTGCATAGCAGCCATCTGCACGGCACTGAGTCCCTGAGAGCCGTTGGGTAATGATACGGGTAAACCACCGTGTTGCTGTTGTTGTGCCTGCTGTTGCTGTTGCTGCTGGTGTTGTTGGATCATCATTCGCTGGCGCATATATTGGGCTTGTTGCTGTTGCTGCTGCACAAATTGAGGGTTATTTGCAACTGCAAGATCACACGGGAAATATTAGCATATAGTCTGATGAGATGGGATCATCCGAGATCGGAACTACTTGCGCGCATGCCGCAGTTGCGCGTTTTTTCCATCGCCATCAGCAGGGTGATTTCAACGAAATTACTCACAGTTCTGAGGAAAGCCTTGTTGCTGGAAGACGTGCGCCTGTCCGGGGTTCAGATGAGAGAGAGCATGAGCATTCGGCATGGGACCAGCATGACCAGCATTGCCGCCCGGGGGCATTCCACCCATCATGGGGCCAGCCTGGGACACTTGTGGTCCACCAGGTGCTGACACACCAGGGTGCATTTGTTGAACCATAGCCTGTCCGGGATGTCCAGCGTTCGGGTGTTGACCGGCCATTGGGTGGTGACCGGGAGGCAGACCGTGTTGCGGAATGCCTTGAGCGGGAAACGGTTGCGCCATCATCATTGCTAGCAAGCGGAAGTCACCGCCAACGGTAGACTTCGCGAAACAAACGCGACGAGGAAAGTGGCCAGTCGGAAGGTTTTCGATGAGGGTTGACCAGGGGTGAGGTTGTCGCGCGCCCGATAGGATTTGGAGGAGTCCGGTCTTAGCGCTTCGGAGCGGAGGCCCAGGCGACTTATGCAGGAGATGAAGAAAAAGGCCGAAGCATAGATCAGAGACCTCTTTGGTCGCCTGCCCTCAATGCAAGGCCTCTATCTCTTTGACAGCCAGTGTTAGTGGTATACAAAACTGGCGTCGGGCGGCGTGGTTGATAAGAGGGTAGAGTTCTCTTTGGGGGGGGGGGGAGAGGCGGGAACGGCGAACGGGGGTAGGCTGGTGAAGTGTAGGGTAATAGGGAGGCGTGGAGGGGCTGGGGGGGGGCAAAAGAGAAAGAAAAAGTATCAAGTAGACTCACACCACGGAAGCCCAGGACCTCAGTGCTCTTCTCTCACAGAAAGCGAGATAAACAAATCGACAAAGAAACAGGGTGAGGTGCACGATCGCCCATATATCATGAGGATGATCGCCCGGGTTGAGCGAAGAGGGAACTGGGGACGGAGTAACCGGGTCCGACGAGTGGAGGATGTAACCGAGTCAGAACAACCAGCAACTGAGATACGGCTTATGTGGTTCGGTAGATCAACGAAGTAATCTGTGTTGAGCTATATTGTATTATACTTTCAGGTCCAGCAATTAATTCATCTACGGTTGTTTCTTTCCTCCAAAATGCGGTGTATCAGTCTGATTTCCCACAATCCACGGCTTTCTCTCCTGAGGCTTTTGCGCATCCAAAACGGCAATTTTTCACAAATTGACCGCTAAGCCTAATCTGGGCAATGTCACGTGAGTTTGTGTATTTGAAACTTTTTTTTTTTCTTTTTTCCACGATTCAACTTTCTCTTCTCTATCTTCTTTACTCTTCTCTATTCGCATTGCTTTGGGATTTGAACACTGCAGTACGCTGCTCTGCATCAGATATGCTCAATTGTTCAGCTGACCCTGTTTCCATGGAACTGGTCTAATTCTGTTGCGAGATCCATGCGATATCATGATAATGTCTTATGATGCTTGGATCTCACCACTAACCCGATCATCACATCCCACAGGCACTTTTGAGTCTGACAAAATCCCCTAGGTAAGTCTAATAGCCGTTGTTTTTTTTATTTTTATTATACCTTCCCTATTGTGTTCAAGGATGTCAAACATTTTTTCTCTTCTTTACCTACCAAATCGACCATGACGAGACAGTTCGGATCTTCCTTTCCCGGTTGGTCTGCTACTTGCCAGTATACCTTGTCTGAGAACACCTTCAAAACTATATGCGATTTCACCAACATGCATTCTATGAGACATGTGCTGATTATATTCGCGTTTAGATCACATCACACCACCGGAGGATTTTGATCTTGCATGGCTTTAGCTTCCATGACTATAATATTCCTATAGCAACAATGACTTGCATAATTTATACTTTTCATTATCTACACTATACTTTCCTTGTATGAGATCTTTTCTTTTGCCGTAAACCTTCCAGGTCGCTGCATAAAGATCTAAATACGCTAAAGCTATTTGGGGTCCATTAGGTACCTAAACTTTATTGTAATAACCTTGGAATCCTAGCGGGAGATCACTCTTAGCGTAATCATAATCAGACAAGAATAAGCGCCGGGGACGAGCTTTTTACTTCAATATGGAAAGGTTAATCTCTTCGGCGCATTTTCAGCGTAGGTCGAAGACTGCTCTTGGATACTTTTCGTTAGGAGCAGAAGGTCGTGTCACAATGTATGATACAGAACCATGATTGGCCTCTGTTAAGAGATGCATGGAAAAGTCCACGGGTACTGATGTGGTGCTTTTCCCTCCTCCACTGGCTAAATTAACATGGGAACAAATATATTGGCACCGTTGAGAAAGAAATAATTACTAGGACATCCAGAAATCCATGTTAGCATTATAAATACGTCAAGTTCATATGCTACACTAGTATTCATCACGTGATCACCACTCCCGCGGAGTTTGATCAGGCTTCAAATGTTTCTCCGCATCTTTCGGCCATCTGATGCGCCTAGATCTCACGCCCTGTGACTTTGAGCTTTGACTTCCAGTGGTATCCCACACATTGGATGTTTTCGTCAATGCATCAGGTCCGGCGGTCCGTCGTGCACCCGTGTCGCTTGATTGCTCGTCGCCGCTATCCTGTGCCTGCGCCTTCACGTCGCTTTCATATCTCTCCGCAATGTCGGTCAGCGCCACCTCACGATCCTCATGACGATCCTTCTATATCACCGGATACTTCCGAGAATCACCATTCTCCCAAGACCGAGGACATTACCCCCAGAAATGAAATACCTCTCGCTAGCGTGGACAAGGCAGGTAGGCCAGCGTCAAGGCCATATGGCTCTGCTTTGCGCAGAGCCATGAGAAGCCGCCAATCGGAAGACCCACAAAATCAAAAACAACAGGAAGCATCTGCGAAAATCCCTGACTGGTTTTCGGAACAAAATATGGTGACTCGTAGTCCAGAAGGTGCTATACAAATCCAGCAAGTCGTCATCACAAAATCGAAACCAGTCCCCGATTTACCTAAACCAGAAACAAAGGAAACAATGGCTACTGGCGGTGGAGAGGATCCTTCCTCGCCTGGTGAGGAACCTTCTGAGCAGCATAAATATGCTGTGCCGGAAGAATTATGGGGTGAATTGCGCGCATCGGTCAAGTCAGGCCTGAGACTGCCGCCTGCGCAGTATGCGGCAGAACCTGCCGCGAAGAAGTCACACCTTGTTCTTCAGTACCCGGGATATGATGGTATTCCGTTTTTAGATGCCGTGGTGCGACAATTATCCAGTGATTTAAAAACAGACCTCATCACTCTCAGCGCTCAAGATATTGCTCAACTTTTCAGTGAGCAAGACCTCACGGAAACAGGTTCAACATCAGCGATCCGTTCCCTTGGTTATGAGGTTCATCGGCCCCCAGTCACAACCTGGCCAGATTCAGGCGAGGGAGAGGTTGAGGGAGATGATGATTTTGCGGATATAGCTGGAGCGTCACATGGGCGAACAGAGGTTAGCACTCCTAGATTCATCACGATCGAGTCTGGTAAGGAGCCTGGCGATGTTCCATTGCCCAACTGGCTTGGTTTGAAGTCTCTTGTTGCATCGATAAATGGACAGGGAGACCAGGAGCCAGGGCCAAGACACCTCGGCCAACGCGCGGAACAACGCTGGACCCGCCTTCTCAACGAGGTGATATCTTCGCTTGGATGTGCTCCTGAACAAACGCCCAAGGAAGCAGAGAACTCTCCTGAGACGGATCCCCCTGTTCCTGTGCTTCCTCGAGACACGATCATTCATATTCAGGATTATCGTGAAATACAAAGCACAAGAGAAGGATCTCGGGTAATAACCTTGTTACAAAAGATCATTCAAGAAAGACGTAAAGCCGGATCTCGCATTGTTTTCATTGGGAGTACATCTCAAGAACTTCGTCATGCTCCCTCACAGGATGGATCCAAGATACTACAAAATGTGTTTGATGACAACTTCTCAAAGACCCTGGTGGTCACTCCATCTATGGATGCAAAGGCTGCCGAGAAGAAATTTTCTCAAGATCAAAAAATTCGCATCATGGATATCAACATTCGCCATCTACAGACTATGTTGCGTTTTCGCTTGCATGAGGCTACGGGTACTGCTAAGGACGACATATTTGGCAACCGTGCCTGGCCGCTTGATTCATCAACAATTAAACATTCTGGCATCAAAGAAAGATTCTGGTCTTATAATCAAGTACACTGGGTTGCTACTCTGGCCCTTGGCAGTGTAGAACCTGGCGAAACCTTTGGCTTCGAACATATTCGGCGTGGAATTGATCTCATGGAAAAGGGAGATCAAATCACAAACGACTGGCTGCAGGAGAAGACTCCCAAGACAACGACAGATTCCAACGCCGGTCAGAGCCGAGAACAATTATTGAGTTCTTTGCGCAAAACGTGTACTACGCATGAAAAGAAACTTCTTAACGGTGTTGTGGATGCGAAGAGCATTCGAACTACCTTTAATGATGTACACGTCCCACCGGAGACTATCGATGCCCTCAAAACTCTCACGTCTCTTTCGCTCATTAGACCCGAAGCTTTTACCTATGGTGTACTTGCAACAGACAAGATCCCAGGTCTTCTCTTATATGGACCCCCGGGTACGGGTAAAACACTCCTCGCAAAGGCCGTTGCGCGTGAGAGTGGAGCTACCGTCCTCGAAGTCAGTGGCTCAGAGGTATACGATATGTACGTTGGTGAAGGCGAGAAGAACGTAAAGGCGATTTTCACCCTTGCTAAGAAATTGAGCCCGTGCGTCGTCTTTATCGATGAAGCAGATGCTATTTTCTGTTCGCGTACCGGTGCTAGCAGTCGCACCTCTCACCGCGAACTGATTAACCAGTTTCTCCGCGAATGGGACGGTATGAACGACCTCTCTGCATTCATCATGGTCGCGACAAATCGCCCCTTTGACTTGGACGACGCAGTTCTGCGCCGCCTGCCCAGACGACTCCTCGTTGATCTTCCCACCGAGCAAGATCGTCTCGCCATCTTGAAGATCCACCTCAAAAAAGAACAACTCGATCCCGCCGTTGACCTAGTAGAGTTGTCGAAACGTACTGAACTATACTCTGGTTCGGACTTGAAGAACCTCTCAGTTGCTGCTGCCTTGGCTTGCGTGCGAGAGGAAAATGATGCTGCGACTAAACACCAGGGTGATGAGCCTTACGAGTATCCTGCACGACGCATTCTCACCCCCACACATTTCGAACGCGGAATGGAGGAGATCGGTGCATCGATCAATGAGGATATGTCTTCGCTTGGTGCTATTCGCAAGTTTGATGAACAATATGGTGATCGCCGTGGCCGAAAGCCTAAATCTAAGGGATGGGGTTTTGGGCCTGCTCCTGATGGACCTACTACTGAGTCGGTGCGGGTTCGGAATTGAGAACATATACTACTTTGGGTTTATCTTCTTGATAACAATTGAGGTTCCACATTGTCCTCTTAATCTTATGTTTACACCCGCTTGTATTTTTACTTATACGATAGACATGTACCAATAGCTTTCAGGGTCGAAAGTAAATATACACATTTGAACCTTGTACACTCCATACTTTTTCAATTGCTACCATCATTAATATGTCTCACAGCTCCAACGCGCTCGTCTAAAAAGACCACGCGGAAATAATCAATGTACGAGGGAGTAGTACGCCATCCGCAGGATTATTATAATGTTATTCGTATAATCTTTCGGATATCCAATCCCGACGTATCACATATTGGCTGATAATCACCTTAAAGTACAAGTGCAGAACGGACTAACCCCTACGCTAGCCTTTGATTGCTTACTGGCAGTGGGGGACCCCTCCAGGTGTCTTTTCACGCAGCATCGATCGTTTAAAGCCGCTACTTTAGCTACCAATCTATATTCTAGATTAGGATACACTTACAGTTGCTTCATCCGTGTACTCGGCTTACCAAGATTGTATATTGAGTCTAATACATTCCAACCGTGGCTGCAGAGGCCCCTGAGTGAGCCGCTGGCTTCCAAGCTCAATGATTGTTTTTTGCTATTGAAGCATGGCTCTACTAATGTGTTTATGTAGATTACTTTCATCAAGCGCCACCTGTCTGTTGATTCTGCAGGTTTCGAGAAAACCTATTTACCAACCCTTGACGCAGAAGTCTACCCACTTCCCTTCTGTAGCGTGCGTTGTCTTGGGATGTGGCTTAAAATTTCTCTGCTGATCTGTAGATTCGACTCAGAGCTTCGGTAATATATGCTTCAATATCTGGGATACCGCGGGCCGAGAGGAGCTCGCAGGTCTTCAAGTTCGCGACGGTTACTATGTCGACGCGCAAGCCGCAATCATTATGTTTGATGTCTGTTCACGAGTAAGCTACAAGCATGTCCCAATATGATATAGCATGTCCATATCTTGATCCTGCTTGAATTGATTCGATACGATTACTAATGCTAAATTGTTTTATGGGCAGGAGTTCACCACCGCTACTAGCTTTAAAGAGCCCATTATAAAGATTGACGAGGCTGCACTTGCCAAAAAATGGGAGCTGGCATCTCTCCCTGACAGCACCTCGATAGATGAAGATGAACTATGCTTCAAAGTTATCCAAAAGCCACCATTTAAACATTTCAAGAAATACTATATGTATCCTTACATTCAAAAGTTGGTCCGTAATAAAGAGAAGAATAATCTAGTATTACTATAATGAAGCTATAGTATCATATGATAGGCAGTAATTACTAAGGAGACCACCTATCAAGGAGATAGAATATTACTATCTGAAATGCAATTGCTACTATCGTTAGGATAATGTATAGTAGAGTGAATACTACCCAAAAATACATCCATGCTATAGCTATTTCAGCAAATAATTTCTATATAGAACAAATTTCTCATGTAAATCTTACTCAAGGCTGCCAGTATTTCCATGTGCCACGTAAACATGAACATTTGAACCTTATACAGTTCGTGATATCTCATCGATACTGGTCTGTATTCAATATTAACAATTATTGCACAAGTTTTCCCCAGTGTATGCCGGCAAGCCATCTTGTGCTTCCAAGGTTCCAGCTCTATAATTTATTAACATGGGCCACCCCCCGTAGACCATTAGGGTACATCATTTGAGTACTACCTTGATCCTTGAAAAATAAGGGACTTCCTTTAGGGACTTCCAAGTCCGAATCAATCTGATTAACTCGACTTCAATATTGAGCTCGAATAAATATCAAAGTTTATACGTTATACTTCCCGAATCACCTAGAGTTGATTGCACTGTGGGAGGGCACGTGCCCCCCCATGACATATTATCCGTCTCCACCCGCCACTTTTTCAAGCTCATATTCTCCTCCAAACCCCGCGTGTGGAATTAGGTGGAGGTTCGTGCCTGGGCCATTTCCAGCACCGGGCGAGATCCCTGTATTAGCCCTCTTTTCCCCTCACACTGAGTCATACTCTTCTTCTCCAAAATCCCGGGACTAGAAAAGAAGAACATCCGCCCACCATGACCGACTCCCGCGACACTGCCATCCGCGACGCCAAGCGATTCGTTCGCGAAGTCGTTCGCAACGACTGGGAATTCACAGCTGACCCAGATGGCAAGAACTACATTTCATTGCCGCCTTCAACCCATCCGATCAATGCCCTCTACCAGAACCGTGAAGTTTCAGAATGGCGATGCCGAGAATTCGACAGCTCTGGCTCAGAGCTTGAACCACCATCATCAGACGACGATTCTGAAAGCGATTCGGTCAGGAACCCGGGCGACCCTGACCCCCGGCGCAAACGCCGTCGCCAGATGGATGAGGAAATGACATGGAACGAAGGGCTAAGGATGTGGATGGCGAGGCGCGATATATGGTCTGGAGCTAGGACACGGCGGGAGATTCGAGCACATGAAAAGAATCAGGCTTCTGTAAATACTCAGATAAACAATTTGGGGCAGGCTGATGCGAATAGCTTGGATTCTGGTGTTGGTGCTGGTGCTGGTGCTGATACTGCATCACCCCAGACTCCGTGCGCTGGGTCTTCCCCGCACTCGGATCACCAAAGTCAAAATGGCATCATTGACGCGTCGGGCTTGGCCAACAAAACTGAGGCATCGCTGTCAATTGCAGAGCGGGAGAAAAATGACGACCTTCAACGTCGACAGGATCAAGAAGAAGAAGAACATTCTACTGCTCCAGATGAAGAAATCAAACGCAAGGAGTCTACCGAATCAACTGGCATTACGGAACCGGATTCCCATGCCGCGAATGGCCCTGATCTGATCAAATTTCCTACTATTGACGACGACGACGAGATAGAGTCGGACGAAGAATACGACGAGCCTCTTATTCCTGTCGCCCCTCCCTTCATTTCAGCCGACAATCCTGTTCGCGCAATCATAACCCCTTCTATCTACCCCTCCATCTATACAAAAGTTGTTGTACAGGGGATGACACCTACCGTGCCCGTTAATTTGGCCGATTTGACCAAGGCAATGGTTCAGGGTTGGAAAGCAGATGGACAATGGCCACCCAAGCCGGCTGTCTCGAACATCGTCCTTGCCGACGATTGCAGCGTGCCGAAGAAAAGTTCGGACAACGCCGACGGAAACCCCCAGTCAAGGCGGAAGAATAGTATCACAAACGCTATGCGTAAAGTGTTCCATCTTGGCTCGCATCCGTTCCACCGACGTGGTTCTAGTCAGGATGCTGGAAATAGCGCTACGACGGGTAATTCTGGTTCCGTCATTTAGAAGGCTGGGGTTCTCTTTTTGTCCAGATATGTATCTTTCTGGGCTCTCTCTGAGGAAGCTTTCTATATCGATGATGAATGATTATGACATGGGTCAATGTGCTCAATACCAGGAAATATTTATTTTCCTTGCGATTTGCATCTGGTGTTCTTCACGGAAGGTTACGGGGATGTACTTCTTGTTATTTAATATTGACTTCTTGGTGTATTGGACGGGCTGTATTCAAGTATGAGCATGATTTTATTTTCATCTTTTCTTTTGGATAACACTATGAATTATACATGGTTCTCCTTCTGAATAAAACAACAAGGGAGAAGTGAGTATTCGCAGATAAGGGTAGGCAGGTTTTGGACCTGTTCTGCCAATCGTAATCTTCCATCTACAACTAATAACAATTGAGGTTTATTTTGATTTGTTGCGTATATAGGTGTACATGTCTTGATTCATACCATCATAATACCTATAGATATTTAACTGTACGAGTGAACCGCACATAATACAGGCATTGCCTAGACAGAAATTCAATAACCAGAAACATAAACGCCAATGCTAACATGCAACAAAATAAGAAATACAGTCCGCCACGTCACAGAAAATAGTAAAACCAATAGTTGTGTATATGATAAACAAACAAATCATGGATGCTCTCCATTTCTCCAAAATTTCACCCAGGGAATAACTCCAATTGCTCAATAAAGCCAGAAAACTCAATCATGGCATCATCAAATAGCTTTTCCGCTTCAGTCTCATTTTGCAGGATCAAAAGAACCTCAGGGTCCAGAGATAGCATCTTGGATCCTTGACCAGAGCGAGTATAGTAGTACTTGCCGTCATGAAATGACCAATTTTTGAGATAAGATTGATGGTCTTCGAAGACGGCGCGTCGAAAGGTGAGAAGGTGACGGGGAATCCCGGTTTCGGATCTGGATGTGTTGTTCTGCGGTGCGGGAATGATGGGAATGTTCATGGTTGATTCTGTGCCGGGGACAGAATTTTTTAATTCAGATGATACCACAGTAAACAGGTCTCGAAACCATTGAATGTAGGAGATTAGGCTGTCTACCTGGTCGGTGACACGGTCGAGGTAGTCGATCAAAACAAGGGAGGAAGAAATCATTTTAGTGAATTCCGCAAGCATCAGTAGGACAACAGGTTCTTTGAACCGTTTGGCGTTAGAACATAAAGGCCGGAGCGCGTTGTAGCATGACTGGAAGACTGTGCGAAAGATCTCCACTAAAGAAACCACGCAAGCCGGCGAGTTGGTGTCCATACTGAAAAACAAATCCTTGAAAGCCAATGAGACGGTTTGAATGATCGGTCGGCTTAGAAGCCAGGCCGCGGGTGTGCTGAAAGCCAATTCGAGGTATGGCGGGAAGCCGCATTGCAAGAGAACGGCTCTAAGGGTTGGTCGATCATGCCCTCCTGCTTCAAATGTGCCTTTCATTGCGGTGTGCATTTGATCCACCAGGTGGCTGTGTTGGCGCTCAACAGTCGCTCTTTCAACGATACTCTGAAGGAACATCATTAAGGTATTGATCTCCTTGTTAGAGCCCAGCTTAGGCTCGTAGCGTTTCAATTTCGCCACAATGTATCTGGGATCCGTAGAAGGTAGCGGGAACATGGCAGGATTCGTGAAGAAAGAATCCACAGGTCGGATGTCGCTAGTAAGTTCTTGAAGGAACCTAATTACACGATGCACAAAGTCGACATATGAACCCTGAGCAGATTCGGCGACCCCATCGCCTAGCTCCCGGTAGTTGAATTTCATGGCAGCCATCAGTTGATGAAGCAGTTCAGAGTAATCTTGCTTCGTTATCGACAAATCGCGACTTTCTGAAGCCTCTAATTGCAAAACGTGTTCACGCATATTGGACAGGATGCACGATAATAGAGAGACACGCCGCTGACTGAGCTCTGGTAGGGAAATGTGATATCTGTCATTGGTTTCGTCCTTCACAAATGGAAGATTTCCCAGTAAGGGGTGATTAGGGTTTCCGTTGAGGATTGCCTCAGTGAGACAGTGTTGGAACTTGAGCATTGATGAACGTTCCGCCAAGCATGACATCCATATTCCCATGGCGAGGGTAGGGCTTTCGACGAGGATTTGCGAGTCTTTTTCAATACAGAGAGCCAGAAAGCGGGCTGTATATTTACGAGTCTGCCCTGTTTGTCGAAGTTGGGCCCATGATCTGTCTCCGAACTGACTTAGATAGCTATCCCAGCGGTGAAGTCCCTGACGAACGAGCGCGTAGGCAATTGAAACCCAAGAATCAACGACGTTCGTGAGAATCGCATCTTCCGGAGAATCATCTGCACCAAAGCAGTTGGAGAGGAGACGGGAAACAGTTGGAGCTAATACTCGTTGTATGTACTCCATCTCTTCTTTGGGGACGTCTTGTTGAACCAAGACAGCATCGACGTCATCCCAGTCATCGAACCCCTCGAACTCTTGGCTATCTTCATCGACAGGAGCTGGAACTGCAGGAGCAGCCTTGGAAGGAGTGGACTCTTTGTTCACATAAGCAGTCACAACTTGTAGAGCCTCAGACACAACAGTGTTAACACGTGGAAGTTTTGGATTGAACAACCCAGCGATACTATCAAATGGCGTCTTGGATATCAGAGCGTACGCATGTTCTAGCGAGGGAGCAAGCTCAACGGCAGTTCGGAGTCCTGATAGACCCATTTTGAGCAATGATTCGGTTTGTCGCTGGTTCTGAGATATGAGGCTCTCAGCCAATTCTTTCGAAACAGAATTGTCGCCTTTATTCTGAGCTTCGATTTCACTTCGAGCTTGTGAATGCTGCATACGCAGCTCCACCATGAAATGGCTGTGCCAATCTGCAAATTGCTCTAAGCTTGACGCATCCTCATCTGTGGAGAGTTTGAATCTGATAAGTCTTATCCACGATCGAAGGTTGATGCTGCATGTTTCCTGGTGTGAAGTTGCTGGATGAACGAGGTTCCGAATTGCTTCTATTCGAGGTCTGGATCCATCAGGAACGGCCCAATACAGGGTACAGAGCAGATCGTGATGATTCCTAACGGCGTCTAGGTCGTCATGGCGCAAGGGACTTTCTTTGGAATACACACGACCATTGTTAGGAAGCAGGCGCCAGACAAAACCCCTCATTTTCTTCTCGTCGTATTTTGAAGCCAGAAAGCGCAGACCACTGGCGATTATTTTGAGAAAGGTGTGGAAGCATGGTTCTCCTGCTTGGATGTCCAGTGAAGGTGTCTTGTCAAGTTCGTCAAGGAAGTTAGGCGATCCACGACTTTCTTCAAGCCTCAAGTTATACCAATATTTCGGAGCAAAGAAGTCGTAGAGGTTATCCATTATGGGTTTGCATTCTCGCCAGCCCCACACATTGATAAGACGATGACAGCGCTGAAAGAGGGTTCGGCAGTAGGAATTGTAAGAAATAGGCTGCGTAATGGACTTCGGTTCGATGTCGTGCAGTACTGGGGTTATGAATCTTTTGATCAAACTCCAGTTATCATGTATTGTCTTGAAACGTAGATCGCGACGAGCGATGCCATGATGATCGATCTCGTTCAGTGGTAACGAGACGAACAAGTTATGCCACGCAGACTCTAAACTCCTTACATCTCTTTGTTGCCGCAAAAGTCCTTTAGTACACGCTTCACACTGAATGTCAGCGAGCACTCCTTTGAACCTTTCTGAGCTGCGCAAGACTTGCTCGACGACAACCAAAGCAGTGGCCGAAGGAAGTTCATCATGTATGCCTCTATCACGTCGTTCTGGCTTTTTTATCTCCTCCAAAAAGCGACGAACACCACTGATTCCAGATTTTGATGAAACTAAATTAAGGACATCCATTGCAGCGGCCTTGACCAGATTGAAAATATCCTTGCCAAGATCAACACCAACAAATCGATGTTCGGCGATTTGACGAATTTGATTAGCAAACACCAGGTTATAGCACGTCAACTTGACTAGATTGCTCTGCTGATCTTCGTCAGCGGTGGTGTAGCTAGCCATCGGTTCTCTCAGGCGAGATACGAAGCCCATAGTTCGGTGAACAAATTCCTTGCGGTCGATAGGGTCATTGAATGATAATGAATCGGTCACATAATTAATCAACGACCGATAGACGAGCGCGGGAAGCGAAGTTGAGTGAACTGGGTCGGTTTGCTGTCTGGAAATATTCCGCTCCAGCTCAAGAACCATGATATCAAACACAGATCCCATTTGGGAGGAAACTATGTCATTCCAAGAGTCCCATTGAAAACGTTGATCATCCACCAATATCGTGCATGACTTTGACCCATGATCTAAGTTTCTTTGCTTCAGTTGCAAGGAACGAGAAAACTCCCCGCTTCCTATAAACGTAGATTCATGGAAAAATAAACCCTCTCGCAATGGCACAATGCCAAATTCAAGAGGATATGACGGCTGCAAGTTGAATAATCCCCCCACATTGAAAGTAGATGGATGTGATGATGCCGCGTGAGTAATTGAAGCAGGGGGCGAGTCGGCTACACCCGTTGTAGTCAGATCATGGATTGTATCTCCAGTAGATTCGTCGGAATCAATGATTACCCGATGGGGGGTGGGCTTTTTCAAACGTCGAGTTGGTCGATTCTTCTCTGTTGGTTGCGTACGACTGGCTGTTGGGTGAGCCGTAGTCGACGATTCGGGCGCAGAAGGTGCAGGCTGAGTAAATGGTCCAGTATGAGAAAGGAATCGATCTAGCGGCAGACTGGATTTGAACGCCTGGGAACCTTTCTGATGTTGGTAATCTCGATTGAGTAGAGTCAATTTTCGGCTGAACGCAGACTTCGCCGCTATTTGACTTTCACCAGGGCCTGTCGGGTTTGTGTACGCTGGTCGTGCGGTATTCCGCTGTAGAGACGTGACCTGCATATTTCTGTGAACGATCCAATGATGTCCTTGTTTCTCAATCTGCGGGCGCGCAGCAGCAGCAGCAGCAGGAATATGCGACGGAGAGATCGTAGCTGGCGTTGCGGCTTGTCTATATGAATTCTGCTCTTGTCCAGTATGATCTTCATCATCCAACATCACAACATCTGGCTGTGTAGTAGCTAGGGTTGACGTCCGATTTGGAGCTTGAGTCTTATTCATGGCTTGTCTTGCTCGGGTGGGACCATTGAACAGGCTCGCAAGTGGCGTTGGCTTTTGCTTTTGAGGTTTATTTTGAGGTCTGGGTCGAGGACGAACGGCTTTAGACTGCCGAATTTTCCCACCGGTCCATTCACGCAGAGATTGGTTTGTATCCATCGTATCCTCCTTGGAACTGAACTTAAAGAATTTGCGAGTTGGGCTTTGTCGGCCTGCATCAGGGCGCAACCGAGCAGTCCTCGTACCAATCCTGAGGAACTGGGGTTGTTCTACCTGCGGCTTTGAGGCTACATCCGGTGCATCGAGAATGCCTAATCGTGGTGCGCGCTTTTTCGATGACTTTTTGGTTCGTCGAGTTCCATAAGAGTCATTGGTAAGCCTGGTTTGTCTTTTTAAGCGAGCTTTCTTTGCCTGCCTCTCGATATGATCGAGGGTTTCCTTAGAATTGGGACGCTTCAAACTCTTCCTCTTCTCACGAGGGCGTGAAGATTTCCGTGATGCAGTTGGCAGCATGTAATCGATTCTGTTATCTTCCATGATACCTTCGCCATCATTATGATCAAAAAGAGTTTCGGATCTTATTTCGACGATATTTTGTCGAGCAGACTGGTCGTTCACTTTTCGAGATTCATTATCACTGCTATCAGAGTCGCCAAAATCAATCAAAGACACAGTCCTAGGAGTTTGACCAGGTTTTCGAGCGATTTTTCGAGCAACACCTTTTCCATCCGTTCGCTTTGAAGCAGCATTATCATTTGATTGGGCTAACCTTTGCTTTTCCAGACGCTGTCGCGCTTCGAGCCGAACCCATGATGCAGGAAGAACACCTCGCGTTTGACGCTGAATTCTCCGAATCTCACGCTCTTCAGCGGTCTCATCAGGAGCTGCAGATGATCCTTGAGATGAATCGGAGTCATCCTCAGAACTGTTTGCCGAGCTCAGCTCGTGTACCTCGGGCTCATCTGCCGGCGGCGTGTCTGTTGTGGTATTCTGCGATGGTATAAAGCCAAGTGGAAAGCGAAAGGCTTCTGTAGCACGCGGTGTCTCTTGGGCTGATGAAGCACCTTCTGCATCTGGTGGGCTTGATGGAAGTTCAGGAAGGGCAGCTGATAGTATCTCGCTGAGGCGACTATTTGAAGTTTTTGAATTATCAATTACGACTCGAGGTTTTGATCCAACCCCACCGGAAGCATCATGCCAAGCACCAGAATGCGATTTTCTTCTCCTTTTGGCAGAATGAACTCGCTTGAGGGGCAAATCTTCTGGACGAGAGTTTATGTTGATATTTCTTTCTCGCTCTTCCTCTCGATGCCGTTCAGGTCTTTCGGCTGGTAAGAATTCTTCGGCGGGGGGACTGGAACGAAGATTATCGGGATTGAATTCGTCATTTTCTTGGCTCTCGTCTGTAACCTCTTTCGTCCGTTTTCTCTGCTCCTCTATTATCGCGCGAACGGGCTTAATGCCTCCTTCTTTCATCAACCTTTGATACTTGGCCATTTCGAGGGCATAAGGGTGCATCTGAATGGCATTGCGTTCACGAAACCTCCTCTGCCTGGGCTGAGCCGCCTCCATTTCGTTCAGAAGGTCTTGCAGAATCTGAGCGTTAGGTACCTGCTCTGTAACGGTGTCTGGGGCGTCGACGGATATCACATCGTGTCTTGGCTGCGTCTCGTCGTCAGGGAAATGAATGGACAATGGCGGCGATGATAAAGGCGAGTCATCTTCGGAGCCTTCCATTGGCGCTTGCTCTGTCCTTTCTGGCGTGTCGGTCTTTTGTGGTGTGTTGGGTTCGTCTGGTATGTCGATCTGATTCGATGTGTCGACATTATTTTGCCGCAATCTAGTGATCGGCTGCTCAACGACATTGAGCTCGTCTGGTGATGAGCTCCGGGATCCTCCGGTGTCAGCCAATAATTGCCAGTCACGGTTCTTTGGTCTAAGAACAGTTGGATTCTGAGGGGCTTTTGTAGGTGTAGAGGTTGTCGATGTATTTGTATCAACACCTCGGCGTCGTGATTTCCGTGCAGATAAATCCATCACAGGCGGGGAACTTGGAACCTCCCATATTGACTTGTCTGGCATAGCAGGTGGTGAATTTTGCTTATTATCTTCGGATTGGTTCGTCTTTTTCGTGCCTGATAATCGTTTTCCATAGGATTTCGTACGGCGTGGCTTTGGTGTTTGGTCATCACTCGAAGCGCTCCTTGAACCACTCTTCCGATGGTCTTTCAACTTCTTCCCAGAACCCTCAATTGGCGAATCGGGCTTCTTGGTATGTTTCTGCTTGGTCGCGGGACTTGTCACGAGCTCCAAAGAGCCTTGCGGTGTCTCTTCGTCATGGTGATCTGTCGTTGACAAGCTGCTTGCTGGCTTTATACGGTCCGCGGGGGTGGCCTCGGATACAATCGTAGTGGCTGACGCGGGAACGGGGAGATATTCGAGGTTTATATCCTTGTCACTTGTAGTGTCGATAGCTTGTCTCGATTCTAGAGAGTCGAATTCCTCCTCTTCGTCGTCGGAGTCTGGGACAAACCCTCGTTTCCGCCATGGTTCCATTTGCATGGCTCGCCCATGTCTCTAAGGGATCATCGAGACGCGGAAAACGGAGAAGAAAGGTCGTGTTCGATTAATGAGCGTACGGGAGCTCTATCCCTCGAAATAACTCGTGGTCAATCAAGAAACGCGTCGATAAGCAGTTTTCAATTTGGCGACGCGCCGCTAATCAGTGCGATAACGGGCAGACCCGCATTCTCCGACCTCCACCTCTTTCCGATCAGTCACTCTCAGATTACTTTTAGCTACATACTCAGTTCTCAACTGCCAATATGAGCCGAAACTTTATTACAGCCGCTGTGACGATAGGTGTCGGTGTCTTTACAGGTATTCATTGCTTTTGATTGTGGTTTGATGTGGTGCGTTGTATGAGGTCAGTTGCTAACCTCATATTTCTCCGCAGGCTACTACGCTTTCCAACCAGCATTACAGGAGCTGGCAATCCAGCGGGCGCATGGAATCCAACCCGGGGCTTCTTCTGAAGCATCTACTTCCAAACAGAATGACAACGCTCCTCTCAGCAATGCTGCCGCATCTGCTCCCCAGCCCTCAGAGCCCAAGAAGGGCAAATAGTCGAACAGCGCATTCATTCCGGATATAAAGATCACGGCACTGTTCCTCGCAGCTGTTCATTGAGAATTAAATAGCTCAACATGCATCTTGGAGGCAAATTATACGCTGTGAATAACGACGACGGGAACTTCTACTCGCTGTCTTTCAGCGCTCTATGCTCGCCTACCATTGCAAGAGCTTTAGTGTCCGTCCTCGCGAGGCTTACGAACTACTCTGCGCCTATATATTCCACTTCCAATCATAGAATTGGTATATGTGGAATGAGTTTCAGCCTGATGGCGATCAGGAATTGGTCAGACCAGCCCCGTCTGTATACTACTGGATTGTCTAAGTTCCTCCAATTGGAATCTGTACATATAGCATGATACAACATGAAATCATATTGTTGTCCATATTTCTAGACTGCGTCTTTCAACTAACTTTGTTTTGCATTTTGAAACAATAAAAAAATGGGGAACCATAATCAACGCCATGCCTTGGATGTAGAGCAAGGGAAACTAGCTCGTCCACAAATATGACCCAGTTCAAGCCCAATTTAACCATAGACTGTGCCCAAACGCCCCTTTCCATAACAATTTTCCACATTATGCTGTTAAAGTTCTTCCACCATTTTCCCATTTCCATTGAGAGGCCCTCCGAACAGTCGGCCTGCGGGTGTACCAATCCATTCTTCGGGCACGCTCACTCTGCAGCCATTGGCATTGCTAACCCATCGAACCATCGTGGGGTCTGCCTTTTCGGGCTCCCCGGCTTCTTGGTCGGCTGGTGTAGAACCGTCTCCCGCGGCAGCTCGGCCGCGCCTCTTGGGAGGCTGCTTTCTGAGTAGTCGGTTGATTGTGTCCATCTATTGATTGTCAGTGGCTATGTCACGAGGATAGTCGAGCTATCCGCTCAGATTCTTTGTCCGGCGAACCTTTTCTTCCTCGTTGCGTTTCTCGCTCAGGTTTTTCCTGCGTCGAGCCATCTCTGTACGTCTCATGGCACGCTCCTCGGCTGTTAAATGCTTCTTGACTTGGGGCTCTGTTCATGCGTAAGCTTGTGCTCTGTTTGAGCACTGAAGAAGATTTTGCTGTCAGCTTACCCATTGGAAGTTGTAGGAAATCGTTGCCCAGATTTCCACGTTGGCGCTTGGTCTGCTTGCCGCCATCCATGGCCTCGCTATCTATGTCGTCATCCAATTCATCTTCTTCGTCCTCCTCATCCAAATCGTCGACATTGACATCTGGCACGGCGCTTTCATCCTGATCATCAGGTTCACCATCGGCGTCTGAATCTGTGTCTGAAACAGCCTCCTCATCCTCGTCCTCGTCCTCTTCTTCTTCTTCTAATTCCATTTCCTTCTCTTCAACGCTCTGAACGTTCTTTCCCCGATTAGATGCAGCTGGTTTAGCAGCCCGTCTTGCTGGTGCTTGAGGGGGAGCTTCATCCATATCCACGTCACCGTCAGCATCAGCATCTTCATCGTCTTCTCCTGGGGCATCTTCGTCGTCAACTTCATCTTCCTCTTGGTCGTCAAGGTCCTCATCTGATGTGGCAACCTCTACGAGCTTCTTTTTGGTGCGACTAGCTCGAGGTCCTGAGACAATGGGATTTTCTTGGAATACATTGACAGATCGTCGCGCTGCTGCGCGACCTCCCGTGGCCTCGCGTAACTTGCCTGTGGGCATTTTCAAAGTGAGACGAAGAGATCTGCGGGGCTCTTCAGTTGAATCTGATTGTGATAATGATGGTGATGGTGATGTCGACGGTGAGACAGACACTGATGTTGGCGCAGCAGTGGAGCGGGTTTGTCTCTTAGGTCTGGTGCGGACATTAGCATTGTGATCTGACTGATCTGACTGATCGTCCTGAGCTGCTCGCCATCGACCAGATCGCCGAAGAAGTGGCATGTTGACGGCGAAGTTGTTACGGTAAAGATTCACAATTGGGCTTTGGGTCGAGGGGTTCAAGGAGATTGAAAAAGGGGAAGTGAAAGAAAGACTCCGAGACAAAAGAAGCGGGGTGGTAATGAATTAACAAGTAAAGTGTGTGGCAGTACAGGTTAAAGCATCCGATGGGAAGTGTGGAGGGGGAAATAGACAGTGAAGCGAATAAGAAGGCGCCAATCACTGGATTGGGAGTCTAATAATGGGTGCAAGCCGGGAAGGCACAGATGGATCATGTCTTGAGCGCCACTCTGGGATATTCTCAACCAGTGCGAACAAAGCGCACTCAAGTTGCTGGGGGATCTGGGGGTGATTGCGCCTGCCGTGTTCCCCGGAGTCCGGGGGCGACGGAGAGGGAGAGAGATGGATGGGGACCGAATACATGGAGGAGCACAAATGCAGGACACAGCCAGGGTCAGGGTAGGGTTTCAACTTACAGGTACTTTTTCTTTCTAGAGTTACCAAGTCTGTTGTCGCTGGCGCTGGATGAACGAATGAAGTCACTTTCGCCCGTTTCTGCCAGGCGGTGATACGGGTGGATCCTTTACATTGCGTTATGTGTATACAACCCTCAGGTACACTGAACATGGACTTCGACGATATTAGCCTTTATTATCATCACTTGGATCGATGGCAAAACGATGTCTGATGTACTTAGACAGCCCGATCTCTCCGACAAACACGAGGTCCTCAGCCCCGATGACCCTTTCAAACTCTTGCGACGATCGATGCCCTCAAAATGTCCGCTTTCTTCCAAAGGCGGAACTCTTCTTAGAGGAGATAAAAAAACGAGAGAAAATTCGTGGATTCAATGCACTCAATGACTCTTTATCCGCCCAAATGCGCCAATCTATTGAAGACAGATCTGCATGGTGGCTTCTGTTGACCTTTTGTATTGGGATTTACTTGATGAATATTGTTGGGGACCAAGGCTGAGCATGGCACACAGAGTCCATGCAGTTACAAGTTACAACAATATCGGAGCTTCATAAAAGACTAGAAGATTTCGTTCGATTGAAAATTCACCATTTACAAGAGTATAACAAGGAGCTTGGCATGGAATATGATGTGACCTATGAACCAGAGCGTCCCCTCGAGCCGACAAGTGAAGATGAGCCAGCACCAGAGGTATAGGCCCTATCCAGCATTTCTGTATTGTCGCTAATCGGCCACATGAGCACTAAAGTTTGGCGTCAGTGTGGCTCAAAGGGTCGTGGTATGCTTTGAAGTCTCCGTGGGAGGTCCTCATAGCCAGCCAGTGATGTAGAATCCGGCTTGGTATTCCGAGGCCGAGGGGTCTTTAACAAGATACGCAAGGTTTCTCTTTTTGAAAGCGTCCTCCACTGCTCTTCTCAAGTATTCATCTGCTCATCAGATATCCTGTTACAGACCGCCTCTCCCTCTCGTCGCCAATCCTCTTCCCGGAACTCAGTCTCCCAACCATAATCCTCAATCAGAACCCGCTTCACTTGAATCTGCTCCGGTTCCCCGGCGGGAATAATATAGCCATAATCCCCTTGTGTAGGAAGATATACTGTCTCTAAATTACGAATATCATCGATGAGACCCTGGAGATAGGTTGGGGCATGGTGAGCCTTGCAGTCTTTCCGGAAGTCAAAGCCCTCCTCCCCCGATTCCTGTTCAACAATAACTTGAATAATATCTGATTGAAACCGTTAGTTCTTCCTTCTCATATATATAGCGTAGTAGAATATATAGGGTGGGAATGACTGTACTTGACTTAGTATTCAGAATAACCGAGGTCCCATCATCTGCGTGCATCCAGGAAGTAAGTGCAACCTCCCACGGTTTCAGAAAGTCCAATCTTAAATCCTCGTCGCCAATGCTCACGGGCGCCTTTTCAGGATCGCGGCCACCCCGTATCTCTTCATCAAAAAAGTATTCAAACGGCCGGGACTGCAACAGAAACGGCTTATTGGTGCCGCGAAACGTATAAGGAATCTTTTTCATAAGAGATACTACCTCCACCGCGATATGGAGCTCATGGCATAGCTTCTCATTGATGGCATGGCCACCTGCAGGAGGAAATATGACTTCCCCGTAAGGGTAATCGTCCCCGGGAGGGTTGTAGTAGCCTAGCCTATGAAGTAGGATATAAATAGTCGTCATTTGAGTAACTATTGTCTCTTCGTCGTAACTTGAAGGTGAAAGAAAGGAGGTGCTAATCATCGTTCCGGAATTTTTATACCAGAGGCAGAGCAGAGTAACCAAAGAAGGAAAAATGACCCAGGTATATCGTGTCATTGAAAACTTGAATTCTCGAGTAGAGGAGATTTCGGGGATTGTCTCCTTCAAGTTTCTTCTGGGGTGGGGAGAAAGAGAGGATCATAATGTGGATTTTGGTGACTAGAATGGGCCATTTATGGACGGAAATCCTTACTAGTCCAACCTGATTTTCTCTAGTCGCCCCACCAGTTAGCCATGCGGCAGAAAGTTTTGAAGTAAAAATACATATACATCTACTATCTACTATTTGCAAAGGACTATTCTACATGAGTATTTAATGTTATGCATAGCTACGAGGAATGTAAATCCAATTTGACGAAATCTCCAGTATGTACTACACAAAGAGCCCATAGGTCGCAAAGAACTTCAGTTTTTTTGAGATGGTCCATCTAAGAACAAAAGAACCTCGCTCGATAGTTTCAACAGTATCTATCTTAAATTTGAATTAGGATGCGACCTATATCTATGCATACTAGCTATGAAGATATGTGTTATACTAGTGCTATGCACCGTAGCCCTGCACTACACCGTGTTAGGCAGGTCGGATGTCTATCAAGGGGCTCTTGAGCAGGGCTCTAGGACATTAACCTGTAGGGTCAACAGGCTATACCAGGGGTGGACCTGAAAGATAAGATTGCTTTAGGATTGTTTACTTTTTCCCTATCGAATGAACGAACCCGTTTCACATGCCCGCCAAAAAGCCTAGTCAAACTCTCCAAACCACCATTTAAGATGGGATTTCCAGAGATCACAGTGTCTGGAACTGGTTTCTTGAGATCTGGAAAACGCTTCCAAATCAAAGGCCAGATAGCCATCGCTCTTTCTCCCAAGCTAGGCTAACCAGTTCAAATAGGCGTTGGGTACATTGGAGATAGCTCCGGGTCAAATCCAGTTGATGTTTTGGCTGACTCTCAAGCCGAACAATGCAAGATCGATGCTTCGCTGATGAAAGATCTGGGAGCAAATGTGGTCAGTGTGCAATTCATTGACTCAACTCATAATCATGATAAATGTGTGCAAGCATTTGCGGACAATGGCATATACGTTATCGTTAAACTAGCGACCCACGAGAACGATGGGAGTGAGCCAAATGATCTTAGATGGGACAAGGACGTCTTCTCACGATATGCAGCTATTTACAATTCTATGGCAATATACAAGAATCTCATGAGCTTTAACCTGGGTGACGGTGTGTTTAAAGACTGTAAGTAGCAAAACTCAACAAATGTTTGCCGCCTCGCGTTTCAAGCTACCTACTGATCTTTTGAGCCCAGGGTCTCAACTCGCGGTAACCCCGGACCTGAAAGCAGCTGCCCAGTATATGAAAGCATACACTGCCGCTCGACAGTATCGAAACATTCCCATCGGATATTTTGCAGAGGTAATGGAGCCGAGTCTAGGATCCCTGGTAGAGTATCTTGCCTGTGGAGACAACAGCAGCGAAGCCATTGACTTCTACGCAATCAAGGACTCCAGCTTCAGTCTATGTGCGGAAAGAATTTCCAGTTCCGAATATTCACTGTTGGCCTCTCATCTACAAAATGTGTCAATTCCAATAATTTACTCGCAAGATGGCTGTTTCATGGATAAGTCTCTGGACTTTGCCGAGCAGCAGATCATATTTGGATCGAATTTGTCAAACATCATAAGTGGTACGATAGTTGACAACTGGCGCGAGCAAGACGGCGAAGAGGGTTATGGACTAGTCAACTATACAGCAACTGGAGCAGCGAGCACACCGACAACGCTTAAGGACTATGTAAATTTACAAAGTCAGTGGGACGAAGTAACTTGGAATACTGACCCTCCTTCGACGATAACGCCAACCATCATGCCATTCTTCAAGCAGTGGAATCTGGCCCGTCAATGCAGATGCCACATTGCCAACGATTGCCGATCTCGATTTCGCGACCATAGGCAATGCTCCTATCAGTGTCGCTGCGACTGGCACTAGCATCAGCTCGAGCATTAGTACTGGCAGTTCTAGTGCTAGTGGGGGATCTGGGCTTTCAACTGGAAGGAAAGCCGGTGTAGGTGTTGGCGTTGCCTGTGGTGCTATCTTGTTTTTGAGCTTGGTTTTCTGGTTTATTCATCGTCGATAACAGACGAGCCGGGGGACTCCAACGGTGTATGTCCCGGTGACAGAATTACATGGGACTGCTGTGGCTGAAGAGTTACCTGATCCTTCTCGGGGAGAAATGCCTGACAATTCTAAGAAGGAGTTACCTGGCACATCTATCAGTCATGAGTTGAGTGCAGTCCCCATTTTTGAAGCAGACGATGGGGTAAGGGAAACAAGAGCTGGATGAAGCAGAAGAAGCCAAGAGCGAGTTCGGAGCATTGATGTATGATATAAAAGTATCGAGCGACTTTGTATTTTATTGCAATAATATGTATAATCAGACAATAGTCGAAAATAATATTCAAAAAGCCTGGGCCATTTTCTCGGTGTGAGTAGATTGGATTGGATTGATGTATGACGGACTATGCCGTGTCGGCGGAACAGCCGAGGTCGGCTCACATGGCAAGTCCCAATTCCGGGGAAGTCCTGTTTCAACCTCTCCTCTTATCACCATCTCCGCACTGGCACAGTGTGATCTCTAGTTCACCAACAAGTCAAACGAGAATCTAGAAACCATGTCAGATCCTTCAAAGCCTTCATCAATCCCCGCCTGGCAGCGCCAGTCTGCCTCGTCCTCTACGGATCAGTCATCATCACAATCTACCTCGTCGCCGAGCTCCGATGATGCGCCCGCACCCACCTCACGAGAAGACCTCCTCAGCCAAGCAACTCGATTCCTTGAAGACGAATCAATCCGCAATTCTCCCCCAGATCGCAAAATTGCCTTCCTTGAATCCAAAGGTCTCAACTCCGACGAGATTCAACAGGTCCTCGGCATCTCCCGAAACCTAGAGGCGACCAGCACCATCCCAAGCGCAACCGAGGAAAAGGCCGAGGAATCACCTGAGACTTCTGCCTCCTCTCCCAGCAAAGCTCAAGCTACGCCTTCATCTTCTACCTCTACCACTGCACAGTCTCAATCGTCATCCCAATCGCCTTCTACCACCATGTCTCAACCGCGCTCATCTACCGCCACCACCGACCCCTCCCCAATAGCAAAGCGCGACGAACCCCCAATAATCACCTACCCCGAATTTCTCTTTCAGCCCTCCAAGCCTCCACCCCTGGTATCAATGCAAAGCATCCTCTACACACTCTACGGCGCAGCAGGTCTCGGCGCTTCCATCTACGGCGCAAGCGAATACCTAATAAAACCAATGCTCGAGAACCTTGCCAGTGCGCGTCACGAGTTCGCCGAAACAGCACAAGACAATTTACAAAAGCTAAATGAGCAACTCGAGAAAACTGTCTCTGTCATTCCGGCCCACCTCACTGCACGCAAAGATAAGTCTTCCGAAGAAGATACAGAGGAGGATACCGATAGCGTGACGTCTGACCCTACGGAACTTTTTCACCGTGACGTCGGCACTCAGACTACACCTGATGTCTCGTCATCTTCTACATCCCTTGAGTCGACGAAAGATGAGAACGCGCCCGATGCTCCGTTGTCTGCTGTGTCTAACCATATGGCTCGACTTAAGGCTATTCAGACGGAGCTGAATGAGGTTAATGATGTTGAAGGAGTGTCGAGCTCGTGGGATGAAACTATGCGCAGTAGTATTAGTGAATTACATCATTATCTCGATGGATTGATGTATTCCACACCAAGCTATACTGTTGGAGGTTCTGGGCTATATGCTAACTCTACTTCTGGGAGTGGGAAAGCAACTGGTGTACGGAAGGGGGAGGATGATGCTATTACCAGCTTTAAGGCTGATATTCGGGGAGTGAAGGGTGCGTTGCTGAGTGCTAGAAACTTCCCTGCTAGTCGTGGTGGTAGACGTGGAGGGTTTACTGCTGGTGCTAGGTGATGTTTTCTTTTCTTCTTTTTTTCTATATTTCTGCGCTTCTTTCTTTTACTTTCTATTTTCTCTTGGATTGAAAACGGTGAGTTGTTTCATATCTATGGTTTGGATTTATACAGTGTACATATACATTTAGAATGGAGTGAATCATTTCAAGTTGCCTTCTATCTAAATAATACTGTACGGAATACCTGAGCATTTAATAGAACGTCTCAAACCTTGGAATCTGATAACATTGGGACTTGGAGTTCTTTCGCTCTTTTATAATCCAATCCATAGGTTTTTCTAAAAACATTGTATATTTCGAGCCATGAAAGCTATTTATCCTAACCGAGTCATCACACATAGCATAGAAACTGTAGGGAATTTTTATCTCACGACCCAGGTTTATCAGACTAGACCCGCAAAAAGCAACACAGAAGGAAGAGAAGTAAAACGCGAGCATTAATGGTAAAATGAACAAGAAAAGGTAACAACAAAGGCCAACCGCTTTATATCAAAGACTTAACCCACTCGTAACGGGAAATACAACCTTGTAAAGGCCTCGTTAAATCCATAGAAATCTTAAAGAATCTGGGACTGAGAAGGGGCCTCTTCCGCTCTCCAGGTAGCTGAGCACATCTGGATGAGGTATTTCACACCGATCTGTAATGATGCGTTAATTTGAATACTTTAAGTTCGAATAAAGAATTGAGAAATGCTCACCTGCAAGCTGTTGAATTCCTCATTGTTGTTGACTAGCAGATCACTGTGGATCTTGGTAGCAACATCATAGCGACGGGCCTCAACGGCTTGAGCCAGGTTGACTAGCTTCGATACGGTGTCGGGCCTGAAAGACTCATTGTTGATGCGATCGAAAATCTCATTCAATGAGTTGGCGGATCTTTGGGTTTGTTTCTTGAACTTCTCGGGGGCGCGAGGCTCGAGGAATTGAATCTTAGGGTTCAGGATCTCGTAGATTGGCAACGCGTCGGCAGGGATGTGAGAACGATCACCCGCAGCTAAAGCAAGTTAATGAGAATTCCAATGCATTGAGGACTAGCGTGACTTACGGTACTTCGGTGCCGCTGGAGGAGGAGGGGCAGCTGCCTGGGGAGGCTGAGCTGCTCCAGGGCGAGGACCTTGGGGCGGAGGAGCAACCGGAGCCCGAGGTGGCGGTGGAACAGCAGCAGCCGGCGGTGGTGGAGCGGATGCGTAAGGGTTGGGCGGTGGGGGTTGAGCTGCTGCCAGAGAAGCGTACGGCGAGGCGACGGACTGCGGAGGCGGTGCTACCGGGGCTCGAGCCTGCAACTGCGGGGCCGGAGCCTGAGCTGCCGGGCTGGGTGCATACCTATTTGTTGGTGGGGGCATGCTTGGCGGAGCGTTGTAAGGCGAGGGCCCCCGGGGGATAGAGGCAGCAGGAGGAGCCATGTTACCCACCGGTGGGGATCCAGGGAGAGATGCATATGGGTTAACAGGCGGTGGGGGAGAAGGACCAGGGGCGACGTTTGAAGCCAGAGGAGATGTCACACGCTGTGGAAGACTTCCAGCCTTGGGTGGAGGAGGGACAGATGGCGCACGTTGGCCAGCCGCCGGCGGAGGGCCTTGAGCCAAGGGAGGAGACTGGTGGGGAAACGGTGCGCTAATAGCAGCCTGAGATGCAGCAGGGGTGCCGCGACGAGATGCAGGCTTGGCAAAGCCCTCGGGCAGGTCATTCCACGCAGGAAGCCCAGTAGCAGTTGTGTAGGTAGTTATATTATTAGCCGGCGATTGGTTAGATGCACGGGGTGGAGGAGGTACTCCGCCAGCTGCAGGCTGTCCACCGAAAGGTCCTTGCGGGGCGTAAGCTGGAGCAACAGCCTGAGCGGGCTGGTACCCGGTCCGGTTATAAGCACCGCCACTAGCAATAGAGGCATATGGGTTGGCAGGCTGGGATGGCGCAGTAGTCTGAGGAGCGTAGGGATTCACAGGTGGCTGCTGAACGGCGGGAGTTGCTGATTGAGGAGCAAACCCCTGGACCGGAGGCTGAGTTGGAGCGTACGGGTTCTGTGAAACAGCTGCTGCTCCCGCTGGGGTAAATGTTTGTTGCGGCGCGTAGGCACTAGGCTGTTGGGGGAGGGGCTTGAAGCTAGATGATCTTGCTGTTGTAGCAGGCTGGGCTTTCTGCGGTGCTTGTCTCATAGCAAGTCTGATACGGTTGCGAGCGACCTCGGCTTCGGGGTGCTTCTCAGGTACGAGGTCGAGGTACTTTTGAGCGACCTGAAGACGGCCGTGGGTAGCCACAACATCGGCATACTCAATATACTTCTCGTACAATGTTCCCAGGCGCCAATCGGACTCCTTGGTCCGCTCCACATCCTGGAAGTTGGTGACTTGGCGGAAAATGGTGACCTTCTCGATCAGACCTTGCAGAGCACGAACGTGGATAGAGAAAGATGAGTTGTCGTCATTGTTCTCAATGCCCTTTTGTTCATTCTCACGCAACTCTTCGACCCAGATGGCGACAACCTTCTCAAGCTTAGAGCCAGCAAGATAGCAGAATGAAGCATCTTTACGAACAACCTTATCATCAGTACCCCGGACGAGTTCTTCAAGACGGTCTCCGAGAGCGTCACAAAGATCAGGGAACTCTTTCTGGTCAGCGAATGTGCACAGAGCCGCCATAACCTCCTTCCAGTTGGAAAGTTCAGCATTATGCACAACGTCCCAAAGATTCTTCCCTACGATCGAGGCAAGCAGACGCATGTAGTTAGGTCCACCAGTCTGCTTGGAGAAGTAGTACTCCTGGGCCTTCTCGATGCACTTCTGACCGCCACAGATAGCAATCATGAAGGCATCGGACATGCGGTCCTCCTGAAGAGCCACATCCAGAGCCTTGTCGAATTCACCGAGAAGCAACGAGCGAGTGATCTTCTGCTCAGCCTCGCTCTCAGAGCCATTAAAGATCTGGAACGGGTTGTTGGTGCGGGCACCCTTTGAAGCAGCAAGATCCGAAAGGAAGTTATCACTATCAGGAGTGGCATCGAACATAGATTGAAGACGCTTGTGCTTCTTCGCTCCATTCTTTGGCTTTTGAGGAGCTCCGTTGGTTTCCTCGTCATCCTTCTTATCCAGACCTAGCTTGGACAAGCTGTCGGCAGCTTCGTCAGCAGACTGGTCCTGGAAGCCCAGATACTCGACTAGGCCCTTTCTAGGGTTTTCGGAGAGGAGGGCCTCAATGACCTTCCAGTCGGCCTTCTCTTCCTCATTCGCGGCACTGGTGGCACGAGTCTCGCAGAGAGTTCGGAGGTCACCTTCCTTCAAAGCTGCCTCGAAAGTTTCCGTCGCATTGCCAACGCTCTCATCAACCTCGAAGGGAGTGATCTTGATCTTTGATGCGCGAGAACCATTGTCAGCAAGGCCAATAGATACAACACGACCACCAAATCCGAACGAGGCACCACATGGACGCTCTAACCAACGAGGAGGCTTAGGAAGAGAGAACTTGGAGACTTGGGGTTGTGTCTGTGCCTTGGCGAAGAAATCCTCGCCGTCCAAAGCTTGATTCTGATCGTCGATGGCCTGTGCACTATCCGTCTTGGTGTTCTGGAGGGTCTGGACCGAGATCTTGCCATCGAACGAGGCAGTGGCGAAGAAGTTGGGATTGTGCGGGTTCCAACGAGTCTGGAAGGTCCAGTTGGTAACAACAGGGAATTCGCCGTATGCCTGGCCGGTCTGTGGGTTCCAGCAGATGTTGCGGTTATCTTTGCCAGAAGACAGGAGGAGATCGGGGTCATGGTCACACCAAGAGAGCGATAGCACACCGGATTCGTGGCCCTTCAGGGTACGTTCTGGGGCGTGGGAGTTACGCAGATCCCAAACGTAGATCATAGGGTCTGAGTCAAGAGGTGTCGATGTGATCAGCTTGGTAGGCTTCTCGGGGTCCCATGCGACTGCACTAACGGCCTTCCGTCCCATGTTGTTAAGGGTCAAGCTTTCCTTCTTAGTTTTGACATCCCAGACGGTCACAAATCCAGCACTGCTACCAGTAACCAGAATGTGAGCGACCTTCTTGTTCCAGTCCAAGCACTCGATATCATCTGTGCGGGCCGCATTGTTGCCCAGACGAAATGGGTTCTCGAGATTGTTCAGATCGGAGAGGAACAGCTCGCCTTTCGCGCCACCGGTAGCAAGAAGGTTGGAGTGCTTGGGGTTAAATTGGAGAGCCTTGATGGCGCCGGAGTGTTTCGAAGTCCTTGACATCAAGGAATCACTGAGTAGGGTCAGTAATAATCCTTTTATAAATCCGTATACAATGCTCGACTCACCTTGATCCTGAAAGCAGCTTATCGGCGCTCCACAGATCCAATGAGCCATTCTCCAGACCACCCGCAATCACGCCACGCTTGGTATCGTCGAAATCGGTCCATGCTAGGTCGTTGAAACTGCAGATTCATATACGTGAGCGAATGATCAAAAACAAATAATAGATAGTTCAGAGCTTCATCATACCCAGCATCGGTTTCGATCTTAGCTAGCGGTTGTAGCTCCTCGCTAGCGTCCTGGCGGTCTAGACCAAGGTCCCAAAGCTCAAGGCAAGTCTTGTTCGAGAAGTCAACGTCGACGGCACCCGCCCTCGTTCCGGTGGCAATCAATGGAGATGCGGCACCAGGAGACCAGGCAAAGGTGGCCGTCCTTGGGATTTCCCGCAGACGGACCATGATGACAGTATGTGAAGAGTAGTGGTTAAGGGGTAGTAGTTGTGGGTATTTTGAAGCAAACAAGAACGGATTTCCAAACAGTCATCCAATGGAGATCAACAATTCAGCTCCCACCCCTGTACATAAATTGGGACAACGGGGGGTGCGATAATCAACAAGTCAATACCAAGTGGCCTCCTGGACTCTTTGGAGGGACCGGGGAATACGCGCTAAACCCAATCGGGTACTCGCCAAAACACCGTGGACACCCCGAGGCCTGTGGCACGTGATATCTGTACCTACTCTTTCGCATTGTAACGCCGGGTCTAAAGCTTAACCTCACTTCCTTGTCTACAGTAGACACAATATTTCTTCAATCAGTCTCATACATTGCATGTTCTTGTAGCTTGCATATTTATATACACCAGCTACTCAAAATCAGCGCGCTCAATCCGGCCAAAAACTAGACTTGAAATTCTCCACGAAGCATAATGAGTGAAAGCACCCGCCTCAAGAGCACCATCTACGTGGGAGGCCTTGACCAGGCCGTCTCCGCGCACACGTTGGCAGAGGCTTTTGTGCCTTTCGGCGAGGTTGTCGACATCTCACTCCCAAAGCCTGATCAACCCAACTCAGCCGATACTCACCGAGGCTTTGGGTATGTCGAATTCGATCTTCCGCAAGATGCCAAGGAAGCTATCGACAACATGGATGGTAGTGAAATCTACGGACGCACTATCAAGGTCGCTGCAGCGAAACCACAAAAGGATGCCAATGAGGGATTGGGTAGTAAAACAGCTATTTGGGAACAGGTATGTGGGATATCTAGTTTTTTGAACTGACTTCATGTCGCATTTGGCGCATTGACACTAATTCGATACTTTTTCTTTCTCTACAGGAGGGCTACTTGGCCAAACATGCTGTCAGCGAGGAAGATCGCCAAGCAGCGGAAGAGGCTCGGGAGGCAAGCAATCGACCCCAAGACCCAATGGAAGGTCTGGAACAACTAGATGTTGCGGGGCCTAAGGCCGAGTGATAGTGATGCATGCTATCATGGTAGCTATGACGATTATGAACCAAAAACTACAGTACTATTTGCCGAAACGCATCAAAGATCACTGCGAAAACCGGACTATGTACACACGCTCCGAATTCGAGCACGTCTTACTTTTCCCGCCACTACTTTCTGGCTTTCAGCTGTTTCAAAACAATACAGGCGACGAAGAAGTCAAAGGAAATTGGAATCGCATTCTTGGAGCTCGAAAAACATCATGGTACATTTAATGCTCGCGGCTCTCGGGGCTGTTGCGGTATAGACGCAGGGTCTTGTCGGAGGTGAGCTTCTTGATGCTGGAGTAGACGGCGGCACCGACAGCAACACTGTCAAAACTTGTTAGTTGTGGGAGATCTTGAACAGAGAGGCGAATGTGTAATATCGGGCGAAAGGGAGCAGTCATATGGGGAAGGGCCAAGGAAGTTGTGCATAGACTTCGCGGATCGACCGGGCGATTGGTATTAGAGATAAACATACCCAAGGACAACACCTAAATTCAAGATTATTGTTAGCAATTTGTTCCGTTTCTTGCAGATTCACATGCCATAAAACACGTACCGAGAGGAATCAACTCTGGGGGACACTTCTTGATCATGCGCAGACGCTGAGAGATAGTGTGGGCTAGTCAAATTCAATCAGTATCGGCGTATCATAAAAATAACCCTTCAACTTTGAGACCACATGGCTCAATGCCTCGTGCTGCCCGTCGCGGGTATAGTTGTACGACGTACCGGAGTGAGACTCCTTCTGCAGACAGGAGTTAGTATTAACCGACACCCGATCGTATGATCCCGGGGGATGAGAGAAAGAACTTACAGGGGCCGGGTGGAAGAAGGGCCGCGAGGGCTGCATGCGCATAGCCTGGGTGGGGAACATGGTGGGTGAGGGTGGAAGGAGAGAGCGTATAGAACGATGAGAAGTGGGAGAGGATGAGGTTGGAGTCGAGCTTTCCAAGAGCGTCGTTCTGAGTGGCTCGGGTGTTTTGGGAAAAGCGAGACTCTCAGTGGCTCTCGCTTGACCGCCCGCGGTCATACCCGGCACTTCACAGCTTCGATCACCCAACGTCTCTCGTCCCTTCGCCCTCTCCCACCCTCACTCTCCTCTCAGACCCCCGAATTAACTCTCAATTCTTTCGTGTTGTTCAATTGAACCGACACATCGACAAAATGGGTGCCATTCCTGAACACGACCCCGAAGAGCCCCAGGAGACTAAGCCCTTCAAGTTCGTGACTGGTAAGTTCAAACCCGAGCCCCCTCTCTCCCTTATCATAAGAGGAGTGTATCCTTTGTTTATATGGTCAATTGCTAATTCCCTTATAGCTGGTACGTTTAAATTTGATTTTCGTCGTTTCTGAGCGCTCTGCGGGATACGTGGATATGCGGTTTCCGATCGGACGGGATATCATGAGATTGACATTTTTCGATGCGACTATAGGTTACGATGCTCGTTTCCCCCAGATGAACCAGTACGCCTTTCCCTATTACCAATCGATACAAATTGAAATCCACTAATTCTCTCTCTCCAGGACCAAGCACTGCTGGCAAAACTATGTCGATTATTACAAGTGTGTCGAGGCCAAGGGCGATGACTTCCGCCCCTGCCGCCAGGTACTTTCACCTCGACTACCCGTTACTCTAATTCCTCAGTATCTGACTTCTCGAACAGTTCTACCACGCCTTCCGTGCTCTTTGCCCCAAGGCCTGGACCGACCGCTGGGATGGTCAGCGTGGTACGTATTCAGACTGCCCCTGGAAATTTTTGTTCTGCGCATATACTAATGCATATCGTCATTTACAGAGGCTGGTAACTTCCCCGCTCACCTTGACCGGTAAATAGCCAAAGAACGTTTTGTGTTGGTTAGTTGAGCTCTCTCAAATTTTTGTGTATCGACAATTATGTCAATGTACTTTACCTGGTCATGCGGGGATACATTTCCTTTCTTCCTGATGTAATCCGTCTGGTTCGTTCTAAAGGAATATTTTGTAAATTCACCGTTTCGCAAAGAGAAATGTGTTTCGTTATATGCCGTATCATAACGTAGTTTTGGGACACTTGAACTTGAATCTTCACCAGTAACATGTAAAAGATCAATTTTATTCAATATTGACAGCTTCTTGCCAGCATGTCTTTCGATTAAGCTGACTAGTCTCTCGATTCTACAGGGATATATAGGTAGGCATTGGTTCCTCGCGGAAATAATCCAAATATGATTCTGGTATATCTCTATGTCTATATCGCTGGGATGGGCAGGCCGAAGCCCACCATAAAAGAAACATTCCAACCGGAATGCAATGTATGTACAAGCCCAATCTGCTCCAGGGCTCAACAGCAGCTTCCTGCTTGCCCAAAACAATCATGAAGAAAATGACAATATAAAGTCATACAGGGGCAAGATAAAGCAAAATCGAACGATAAAGTGTCTCGAGAAAAGAAACAACCAAAAAATGAGTAAAGACTTGAAGGGGAAATAAAATATCACAAACCTGCCGCGTATATTTCGTTTTATATTCTAGTTTAGATCCCCTTCAACCTTCGATATAACTTTTTATGTTCTTCAAGGAAGATAAAAGTAGCAATGGTATGAGGACCCAAACGAATAAAGCTTGGTACCCAACCACGGAAAGTCCATGAAAGGCCTTCTTTGCGACAAATATCACGAAGCAAGGTAACCATGCTTTGTCCCTGGCCATCGGCATGTGAAGCACTCATAATACGAGTCTTGATCACGTCCACAGGACTGCAGACAGTAGTAGCAACGAAACCAGCCATAAATGAAGCTGTGAAATGTGTGCCGAGGTTATCCTTCATGCCGACCTTGTCGATACACATTTTCTTGAAGGTATCGTATGAAGCTAGCTGGGAGGCTGTCATAAGCACAGCACGGGTTGAATTAGGCCAGACACCGCGAAAGAGGGATTTGAAGCCTTCGGCACGGGTCATTTGTACAAGGCCGTGGAGGGCGTTACGGTAGTTTCGGCGTTGGTGGGGTGGCAAGGCCGCGTCGGATTGCATACGGACGTTCATGACATCGGCTGGGTTACCGGCGAATCCACCGATGAAGCCTGAGACACTGGCCATTCCGATTAGGGTGAGGAGGCCCGGTGCCGCGGCGGGGGAGTCTGAGTTCTTGGTGATGCGGGATTTGAGTTCTTCGTATATACCAAAGCGGGTGGTGGAGTATGTTATCTGGCGTAGAATTGCAGCGGAGAGCTATAGATCCAATTCAAGTTTGGTTAGCTTATCTTGTTCTTGATCTGGATCTGAGGTGGATCACCAGGGTCCCGTTAAGGTGGACCCAGGACTTGGAATTAAGACTTGGTCGCACATACACCACTGTATAGACCGGTGACTCCATTATGTCTCACGATATGTCCAAACGTGCCCAGCATCGTCTTCGGCGCATCGGGCGCACGTGTTTGTAATCGAACCTAGATTGCGACGAGAAACCATGATCAGCGATGAAGGTTTGGCGGCGGGTAGAGTCGAGTTGAGTCGAGTCTCGGCCTGGACTCCGAGAGGCCTTGGGAAAAAATACCTTGACTGGAGTGGCGCAAGTCAGTTTTGAACTCAAGTAGCAACAATCACATAGCAAAAACACATACCTAGATCTAAAGGGTGTGTCACAGCCGCCGCAAAACATGATGCAGACCCTCCAAACCAGAAAGGGTAATGCAGTATTTTGGGCGGAGGAGGCGGCGCCGCCGCGAAAGTCGATCCCGACACAGGCACCACCCGCGAATGAGCGACTGGAGCGTCCATGAATTTGCTCGTGTCTGCCATATCCTGTTTCTAAGAAACAAGATGGAGAGCTCGAAGCGAGAAGAGGGGAGCTTGGGAGGGGTGTAATTAAAAGGAAAGGTTGTTGTGGAAGGTCCCAAGAAATTCGGCTTTTTCGTCTTGACCGTGAACCCTTTTGACGTAATTTTTGATTTCCTAAAATTGTCAAATACCGAACGGACACAAATCAGGGCCCCGAACGCCTTTCTCGGTAGCCCCAGCCGACGGCACCTTGGAGCCAATCACAGTGATGGAATGGTCGGATTCTGGCGATTCCACCCAATCATAGGCTCGGTTTCGTCCTCTTAATCCCCTGGGCTTCTTCCATTCTGTAAGGGACATACATACCCGGCGCCGCTGGTCCGCGAGTATCGTGACCTGCTAATCTACTAATCAGCACAGCTCGGAGGTAAATGTAGATGCCGAGTGAGCTATGCATTTCCTGTTGAAGTCAGCCGATTTAGTCTAATCGGCATATCTACGTCAATAAGATCTAAGTAAGATCCAACTCATCTATTCGCCTGTATGCGGGTATCTTCGGTGGATTTGCGGCCATACGGCGGGAGCACCAGATTACCGAGGGAGGGGCTATTAAGCTTCACCGTGACCCCTCAATACGATGATCGGAGGGGGAGGACTCTGCTAGAACAGATAAGCATTGTAGAAGATCTTCATATTGGAATCTTGGAAAATGCTAATTCTGGGTGCTAGTCTATGCAAATTATTCTAAATTGTTATATATAGCTGCGAGTATAAGGACAATCTTCGCACTGTACATGTATGCCACTTTCACCCGCATTTTCAAAGCAGGAACCACCACTGCAGTGTGCATCACACTCATCAAAACCCGAGTAGCTTCCTTCTTTGCAAACTGGCGTTGTAAGCTCGATCACAAAGCCGCTACATACAATGGTTGAGTTTGACGAGCTTTGGTCGCATGAGCTATTATCCCTGGAGCAAAATACCATACACTGCTCCATATCTTCGTATAAACCGTCAACGCAAGACGCGAAGGGCCCAATTGCTGTCAGAAATCCCACACCTGACATCATCGTAATATCGGTCATGTCCGGTTTGAATGCTTTGGGGGTGTTGGCAACAGGTGCCTGCCACCATCTTGGAGGATCATCGAGATAAGTTTCCAATATCTCTGTTCCGGCAATCGATACAGATGAGTTTGAACTAGTACCGTACCCCTCTGGAGTGGGAGGACTGCTGAGGTGAAATACTTGCTGGAGATATATGGCCATAGCGGCTTGCGTGTAGTATTCTGCGTTGTTACTGGCTTTGGTTTGATCCTTAACAGCCAAATCGACAACGTCCTCAGCTTGGTAAGTGTGGTCTCTGCATCGTGGGTCTGATACAGTGTTCTTCCAGTGGTACGTCTCATGGTACATGGTTTGCGCTCTCACAGGCCTCCAATAGTCCATTGTACGCTGCATTTCCGGGTCCCCATCAGCCACTTCAACCTTTTCAGTGAGCGAGGTCATGCGATCGCTAAAAAAAGCTGGACAGAATACAACATAATGAGCAGACTAGAAGGTTCCAAGGTCGTCCCATGTGTATGCAGCTGTGTTCTTCCCGCATTCTGGCTCAAAATCGTCTTTGTCGGCGCCGGGGGTTTTGCTTTCATCGCAATAGAAATAACCGTAAGTAAAGGTCCGGGGCTGTGTCCACCAGCCCTGATGTACCAGAAACTCCCTTTCAATGTTCTCTGTAGATAACGGGTTAGTTCAGATACCAGACTATTCTGAGTTGAGAAAATTCGTCTTACCCATCAGGTGTCCTTTTCCAGTGAGCCAACTATAATCATCCTTGGATTTTGATCCTAGATAAAGGGTCATGGCATCTTGCCCTTTACCACCCGGCCACCACTCGTAATGCCCCTTTGCAAGTTGGTCAGCTTCCTCCCATGCTTGTGTAACCATATTTTTCTGCTCATCTGTCCAAGCGTAGAAATAGGGATTGATTGCTCCGTCAATACCAGCAGTTGGAGGTGCAGATATGGAAACCGCAGGTGGATTTGAGGTTGGGAGCGAGGTAGTTGGGGTACTATCCACCCAACAGGGATCTGAATCCTGCATCGGCTGAGATACTGTATCGGTTTAGTCTTCTCATCCTTCAAATGGGGTCCGCAGCTCGTCTGAAGTTCACAATACAAGTGTCAGCGTCTGAGTAGGCTGTAGCTAGAGACAGACGGAGAGAGACGGTGATACGACTAGTTGGGACTAGAAGGAGATAAAAGACCGAAGAACTGGGGAAAAGCCACTGAATTGGTGATTCGTCTGTGTTCTGAGGTGAACGATCAAGTGAAAGAGCTATCTAAAGATCAGATGCCTTAGGCATTAGGATCACGTGACTACTGATTCCTGACAACATGGATACCAGGGCAGTTGGGCATGAGTGACTAGAATTTGCATTTGCTTTGTTGGGGGCTATTGTGTATCTAATAATGTAAATGATGTGATACATGTAGGTTTCATGACACAGAAATGACAGAGTCTATGAGAAACAACGGGTGGAGAGTACTGGGGTTGGCGTATCTAAAATTCTCTCACTGTTACGTTTTGTTGTAATACATCTATAGGGTACGCATTGGATGTGCAACTACCTACTACGCGTAGACTATCTCCAGGGTCCTAGATCAAATTTCTAGATAATAAATCTACGGGAAAGAACGTAGAAGCTTAGGGATATGAGGCGTCTCTAGCACAACGGGACAAGTTGCACATGTGTCTCACGTCGCTTGCCAGAGACGATGGCTTTTTATTCTTTTTGCTTTCTCCATTGAACCTGAAGGAAATTTGTAAGATTTGAGAATTGAAGCCAAGGTATTGAAAGCCCTGTTGATTGCAAGTACAGCAATGTTATGCAAATAATATGTCCTTAACTAATAATTGTAGTATTTAACCACTCCTTCTGGCTAACAACGTAACTGGAAGCCAGTAAAGCTGACTGCCACTGGGCTTGCAGCTGTCTTTGTGCAAGGTCTCTAGGGCCTCCATCCATTCCTCCGAGTTTGGTACAGACGGATCAACCAACTTTAATTTGCCTAGGATTGCACCGCTATTCTCCAGAGCTACTAAAAATGTATCCATAACCAGCGGAATATGCGTTGACAACCACGGCTGCTTCTGGAAGTCGACTACCTCCAGCTGAGCATCCGCGCACTTCACGCGCTGATCAAGCTCCTCAAGCCACCTAGATTCGGCCCAGGAAGAGCAAGAAGTCAGTTATGTCACGTTGTGGATGGCGGTATATCTTCATGGAAGAGGAGTGGGGGAAATGCGTCGTAATGGTTTAGCATACAGAAAATTGAGCCTTGCGGCATTGCTCATCTGTCTCATCATTTGCCGGAACTGAACCGCGGGTTCACCTTTGACCACACTGTTCTCGAACCGAGCATCTTCCCACTGGATATAGCCCCCAGGCCCTTGGAAGTAGGAAATGAAATCAGCAACACGAGGGCTTGAGGTTCTTTTTTTCTTTTCATTTCTCGTATGGAGTAGACTTACTGAGCAATTTGGCGGCATGCTGGATCAGTGGATTAGGGTCATCATTACGGACAACAAACGCCCACATGCGTAGATGAACCACATCAAACTTTCCTAATAGCTCCGAAGAAACATCACGCAGTAAATCGAGCAAATCGAACTTTGCGTTGGAAGGCCAGTATTCTGGACTCGGGAAGTGAGTGTCGGCGACGTCGAATGCCGTTACCTGCGACGAAGGCAGCTGATTGGCTACCTCGATGGCCCAGATTCTGTGATTAGAATAGTATATATTAGCCTTGGCACTGATCTTCCAATCGTTTTGAGTTGACCATGATTACCCTGTGCCTGCCCCAATGTCCGCAATCTCCATGCCATCCTTGATGGGTATATTAGGATCCAGAAGATGATTCAAATGCCGTTGCCACGCTAGATGCTGGGATCCAAGTCTAAATATGCGACGGATACCAGTGAGTATTTCTTGATAATGTGAAGGGGCTCAGCGTCAATTTACGTACCTGATGGCTTCGACTCGATCGCGCCTTAGTAGATAAGTGGTAGGAGGGGCAGCCATAGCGGTACAGGCAAGCTCAAAGGAAGCAATTGAAATAGATATTGGCAAGAATACGTCTATATAAGAAGGTATAAGCAGCCAGTATAACTACTCTTGACACAAAGAAATCTAGGGGAGTTACATTCAAAAGACGCTTCAACCTTGGGGGCCGTTTTACCGTCATCCCCTCAAGCCCTACAGCCTCATGATCTAACTGCATCTTCTGCATTTTCAATATTACGCACCCCTCAACGAGTGGGAATTAAACCTCGTGACTGCTGGGAGACGAACTTGCCAGTTCATGAAAATCCCCTTCAGCCTGGATCTCTGCCACGTGCACTTGATCATCGTATTCATCTTCCTGAGAATGCTTCCGTCGGCGGATAGCCGAGGGGTGCATATGGGCCCACTCGCGTGAGTTTGCGCCATCCGAAAACACGACCGAAAACGCCATTTTGTTTTAGAGTACGTATAAATCGGGCGAAGGCACGGCAAGCAAGCTAGACCAGGACACTAGTGTGAGTTTCGGGCCTTGAAAAGAGGGGCCACGTCCCGCACCGACGTCAGTAGGGGGGGGGGGGGGGGTTTACCAGCGATAGTGCCAACATTCAACTCCACACACGTCCAGATCAAATAGGACACAAAGTTCCAGGTAATATCTTCGGAGCTCAGTTCAATGTGGAGCAGGCAGACCAGTCGAATAATGGAGATAATCGTAACGCTAGTAGTCGTCGTCAGCGCACTAAATCGTCACCTGGAGCCAAATACGCACAGGCCACCTATTAGGAAGGTGAAAATGAGAATGATCTTCTGTGTGAGAGTGACGTGTAGATGCCAGATCGGATAAAGCGGAATCACCAAGATGAACAGATCGGTTACTGTATCAGGGATGGATTTTCCTAGGAAATAATCTCTCTCATTCACGCCGCATTTCGCTGGAACTGATTTATCCCAGTAGCCTCGCAGGGGAATGCATTGAAGGCAAACAATCAAAACCTATGAATCTGGTAAGTGGGTTGAAGATCACAAGCTAGAAAGTGGGGAAATGATTTAAATCACATACACAAGCAACAGCCCAAGCAACAGCCCAAGCAAAAACCGCAACCGCTGTTGCTATCGTTGCTTTCTTGACATAATATATTCTATCGAGCTCTTTGAATGTTGTATAATTCAAAATATAATTCAAATCACATAGTAAATTCTTCAACCTGAAGTCCATCGGCTTTCCTTTCGCCCAAGAAATTGTGTTTGAATCTTAGCTGCCTTCGATGGGTTTGACAATTTGTTGGATAATGCCGGCAAGTTCCTCTGGGCTGGTAATGTTTGGGCAGTGACCTGTCTCTATGGTAAAGGTCTGTACATTGCACCCGGCCGCCTCAATAGCCTCCACCATAGCGTGCTGGTAGTGAATCGGTGTCGTCATGTCGGTCTGAGTATGAATATAAGCCATTGGAATCTCGCGCCAAGCGCAATTCTTTACAGCCTGGTAAAGGCCCTTTCCATTCCAACGTCCTAGAGCAGCCACGTAGTTCTCTAGTTCCTCGTCCGAAAGCCCAGGTCCTACTAGTCTCCCCTTTGGATCGGAGTTAAAGCAGGTACCATCTTCAGCGAAGTCAAACAAATGAGGCATAATATATAGGCGCCCAAATTTCTCAATCAAGTATGCCATTGCTTGGCCTTTATCATTCGCCTGTCCACAGATATAGACAAGGCGTTCCACACCACCAGGTAAGCCCTGCTCTTTACGAGTCTCCATGCCTAATCCCGCAAGAGCATCGGTACCAACTTGGCCACCGTATGAGTGCATAAGGGCAATGACAGAGCGACCAGAATCAGACAGGTTGGCCACGAATTTGTGAATAGCCTCAGAATCCGTATACAAATCAGCAGTCGGAGGTCGTGCACCGTTCATACTTGGAAGTGGAGGCACATGAACCGTATGGCCTTAAGATTCAAGACAAACACGAAACCTGGCATAGCATTCAGGATAGTGCCATCCACCACCAATAAGGACAATTTCAGGGTTGGAGGTGGCCATGGTAAGGTGTAGCACAATATAGCTGATACGCGAGTGTTTTAGGAAATATTAACCCAACAGATAGAGATGGAAGAGATGAAAGAGTTATATTCCAAAAAGGAGGGGTTCTGCCCCTTTAATAATTTTCATTTTATTATGAGTAGGGATTGTCTTTGCGATTCAGAGCTAAAATGTGGGGGCCCTTCTGGAGCGCTGAAACATTGAACCTGTACTTCAAGTTTTTGACGTACTATTATGATCATTTATGACCGGAATATATCGGGTAATCTTGCATTATGCATCCTGTGTCTCGATGGAGAAATGGCCAAAGGAAAAAGCAAATTCCATTGCTTCATTGTACAGTAGGAACGCTTGTCGGCGCATTAGTTGCAGCATTAAATGTCAATGAACGCGAAACCTACGCATATGGGGCACGTATATGGGGGCGACAACGACGTTTAAAGCCTACATGAATCCTGCAAGCCCCAGCTTGTAAGAGCCGCATCTTCATGATCCTGTTTTAATATGCCTTGACTAGATTCAACGTCATGCCTCTCGATGTTTTCTTTTCCCTTATCGTAGAGAAGGTCTCGGGTAACCCGTTGAGGTAAGGTCTCATGCAAGAGCAGCTGGTATCTTCAGATATATCTCGACGAGATGTAATATTTCTTTCTTTTCGAATAAGCTTCCCAGTATAATCTAAAAGATTCAGGGAAAAAAGGGAAAAGATGTTTCTCTACGTACTTTTCGATATATCCTTCCAACTATCTTTCTACTTGTCTTGCTAATCGTCTTTCTAATCATCTTTCCGATTGTCCTTTCAGTAGTCTTTTCATTTAAATCTCTATGTGTCTTTCAACTTGGTTTTCTATCGATGTAGAGCTTACAGTATAGGTAGCGGTGTAATAGGCGGTAAAGGTTATCTATGGCCCTGGGGGTTTTTTCCTGGAGATCGCTTCAGGGGTTAAACGGGAGACGAGAGGAGAGAGGCGAGAACTTCAATGGAGGCCAAAACAAATCGAGCTGTTATGATGCAGAAATTGTACTAAATAATCCATTACAAGTAGTAGGGTGGGTTATTCAAATTTAAGCTTCCAAGGTTGAGATCGAAAATGATGGAACGGAAATTGGGTAGGAAAGGGTTTAGGAACAGATCAATTGTTCGCCCCTACGAATTGTAACAAACTGGAGGCCTAACACCCCGCTGGAATTATTATATCTTCAGAATAGTATGGATGAAGGATTGGTCAATGCATGACCACAAGTTAAACGATTACAATATTACATCTAATTTAGCCAAGGGCCCTAAGCCGGTTTGGGGCGAAGAATTTTGCGTAAAGAAAAGCGTCACGGTCATCCCTATAGTTTGAATATACACGGAAATAGATGATTCTTGTTTGAATTCAGTTTCCGATGTTCCATTGGGGGCCGAGCAAGGGTCTTTTGACACCGCAGTACCCACGAGTCGGTTCAAGTTATTACATTCGATAACAATGGCGGCTATGACTATGAAGGTGTCACTACACTGTATCGTCGAATGCATCGATACTACAATATATGCGAGGAATTCGTCATCGTACTGTGATCCACAAAATGGCCCCCTATCGATCTCCATTCTCAAAGAGTCTAACCTTATCGCTTTGGTTCAAGATCTTCAGCCTCCTTTTCGGATGCGGCATGGCGCCTTTCCCGCTGTGGGGCGGGATGACTCCGGTCCGTGCACAATCAATACATTATTATGTAGCGCTATGTACGCCATGGGCTGGAGTTAATGGTCCAATAAATGCGGCATATGACTGAAGGTTTTTTAGGGCTGCGGTCTGTGCGGACAGTATGCGGCAATCGACTTTCTGATGACCTTGCATTTCCAAGTATAGTATTCGTACGCATGTACCTGATCTGGATGGTGAAAATGATCGGTCCACGGGTTGCATCTACATATCCAAATTCCATCGGGCCAACGTTATCAAATACTGCTAGCCTACGTATAAAGTAGTTTGAACAATGGCACTCGAGGGGCGCGCGCACAAAGGAAAAACAGTCATTAATGTCAATGACTTTGATGTTGACCTCTTTGTTGTGCATTCGGTCGAATGGCACAAGAATTTGCCGATTATAATAGAAAAGTACCACCAAAATCTCAGCAATGGGAAGATCTTCCCTTTGGGGACGCATATGCAGGAACTGCAGATCTCAGTCATGCCGTGGGCCAGGCATTGGCAGGAGAACTTGGTGACGACCTGAAAAATGCGTGGGGTTTTATTGATAATACTGAGATCGTGCTTCGAGAGATAGACTCTTATTAAGCGAGCGCAGTGTACATATATTACATTGTTCAATATCGGGAACCGAAGCGCTCGATTCAAAGCAGTGCGCATATTAGCCGGTCAGAAACTCTGAGTATAGATTTTTCTAGTGAGAGAACCGTGACACAGCCTAGCGCTAATGCACGGGGTTTCACGTTGGGTCTGTGCTATGATCCAATGGTAATTGACAGTTTTGACCTTTTCATGCTCTGAAAGTAGCTATTGTTGGTGAAATGGTCATCCTTTTTCTGAGAACCCAGTTATACCGGCGGCTACGCCACCTGCAGCTTCGCCGTCATGCTGAGATTCGGAAGGTTATAGGACAAGTGGGTCGAGCATTAAGGAAGCGAGGGCTTTGCCTCGCTTATACTTTATTGAAACCTTGATGAGGGTATGAGCGCCAAATGAATACTTAAAGACTATATATCGCTTCTTTATCCTGAGAATATCTATTCTACCCTCGCTCCATCAACTGTTGCATTCCTAACCAAAAACTTCTTTCCAAGCTGATTTCTATTATGGCAGTTGTTGTAACTACTCCTATCGTTATCCCTGGCCTTATGTTCTTACTGCTATCGAGGTCATTGTACAGCTATCGCGAGCGTATGTTAATCTTGGTGACTTGCGATTAAATTGGCCTTGTGTTGACCTTGCCGAAACAGTAATAATCTTCTCCCGGACGATGGAGACCAGCTACAAGTGTGGAGGATTTACCTTCAGAAGCTTACCTGTCTTTTCAGAAGTCTTAACGTACAGAGTGTATTTGGACTCCACCTCCTCCACGGGCATTTTCAAATTAAGGAAGACAAAATTATGCTTGGAACGCTCCTTAGATTAGTTCGGGGATGCTGGACCTAGCCTACTAGTATTAAAGATATCAATCTGGCAGAGATCCATGGCCATATCTTCAAGCTGACAGCTAGCGGCGAGATTTAAGTCTATGAATTTCGCTAAGGGCTAACAACCAGTATGAATGGCGTCGATCCTGCGTTCTTCTCGGAACTGGTTAAATACCTTTAAGCTTATTACTTAGTCGATCTCCTCGGGCGTCAAGTCATTAATTACTAATGATGTGCCGGCGACTATGAGCGAGTTTGTTATCGCGGACAAGGGCACCGTCATGCTAGATGAACGAGATGTGAAAAATTCGTGGGCTGCCTTTCTGTATCACTAGGTTCTTCCTTCGCGAGCCAGACATGACTGAATTCAGTGACGGAGAGTCCCATGCACCAACTAAGAGGTACGCACCAGGTCTTTACCTTGTCCGTTCGAATATCAACATGCATGTATGCCGTAACAATATTCCAAAGGAATAATCATCGAACGAATATGCAGAGCTTTATATCTGATTGGTCTAAACCTGCGCGTCCCCGTTATTATAGTAGCTTTGTTTTATAACTATAGTTAAGAAGTTTATAAGGCTTATATAACGGGCCCAGGCCCGAGGATATATATGGTGTTATATTGTAATGGTTACTAAGTTGTTAGGCTAGAAACCTGTGACTAGGCAAGGATAAGATGGGGGAATCGGGAATAGTTGCTACCTGCAACCTTTCCTTCCTCATAGCAATATTATTGTATTCACGCACACTGCTTCCTGGCAGTTACGCTATCTAACAAATATAAGGAGTATATTATTTGAAACTACTCGCAACACGTAGCTATATAATATGCAAGAAAAAATGGGGATAACATCAATCTCCGCGACCGTATAGACCATTCCTGATTGGATGGCGGCTTTTCCCACTACAGTATGTAGGACTACATAGTGCTGTACAAGGTCCCAACTTGAAGTCATTATTACTTACTAGTAGGTACAGGGCATGATTCTGATCTGATACACTCGAATAAGAAAACACCAAAAAAGAAGAAGATATTATTGAAGCATGAAGGCCAGCAAGGAAAGAGATTATCGGAATACTTCGGCGACTTATTTTGCCGATCCGGAGATGTTTTTAGAAAGTCCGGAGCTACAAGGAAGGAAAGCACGACCGACAGCGGAAAGCCTTCCCTATTAGCAATGAGATTACTTGCCACAGGACGAGCCCTGCGTGCCAGCAGTGGCAGATGGTCCATTGCTGTATCCCGTCCCAGACTCCCAATCCCTCGAGTCTATTCCCTCCAGACCATCCCAACCGTCTCAAGAAATTGGAGCTCAACACCAGCTCTCCGCGCATCAGACAACGCCAACACCCAATCATCGACCCAAGCCAAACAGTCACCGCAAACTAAATCGAATCTCAAGATCGAAGACGAAACCTATCCTCCAAACCAATGGACCAATACGACCGATCAGATTCTCTCCCATGTCGGCCGACGCCTTTACCTCGACGAAAACCACCCTCTAGCAATCACTCGCAAGCTCATTGAAAGCCAGTTCCCCGCCCCGGTATTCGGAAACCATTTCGAGAAGAATCCCGTCGTCACTACTCATCAGAATTTCGATGTTCTTGGGTTCCCGCAAGATCACCCGGGTCGCAGTCGCACGGATACTTATTATGTCAATGACAAGACGGTGCTGCGTACCCATACAAGCGCGCATCAGCAGGCGTATTTCCAGCGGTTAAACCGGAATGAGACGACTTGTCCTGAGGAGGTTGGATACACTGTTATCGCTGATGTTTACCGTCGCGATGCTATTGATCGCAGTCACTACCCGGTTTTCCATCAGATGGAGGGCGCGATGCTCTGGAAAAGACCGGATACTAATCCCCTTGCAGCATCTGCTGAGACTGCTGCGAAGATCAGGGCGGATCTTGAACTGATCCCGGCTCACGATGTGGTTGTTGAGGATCCCAACCCTACTATCCACGCTCAGCGGAACCCGCTGCAGGCTGAGCATCATAGTGAAGAGGAGGTTGAGGCCATCGCGGCACACCTTAAACGGTCACTAGAACGAATGGTTATTAAGATATTCACGGAAGCGAACAAGGCTGCTGCTGTCTCTGGCGGCGAGGAGCCTGAGCCATTGAAGGTGCGCTGGGTTGAGGCATACTTCCCCTTCACTAGTCCCTCGTGGGAGCTCGAAGTCTTCTGGCAGGGTGACTGGCTTGAGATTCTTGGATGTGGAGTCATCAAGCAGGATCTTTTGATCAATTCCGACGTGCCGAATAGAGTTGGTTGGGCGTTTGGATTGGGCATTGAGCGTATTGCTATGCTTCTATTCAATATTCCTGATATCCGGCTGTTTTGGTCTCGTGATGAGCGATTCCGTTCGCAGTTCCGCGCTGGCACAATTACTCGCTTTGAGCCTTTCTCTAAGCATCCTTCTTGTTATAAGGATGTGGCTTTCTGGCTGCCTCCTGCTGCTGTGACGGGGGGTAGCAGTGCTGCTGGTGGAGGTGTTCCTTTCCATGAGAACGATGTCATGGAATTGGTTCGTGGAATTGGTGCTGATCTTGTTGAGGATGTTTCGTGCATTGATGAGTTCACGCATCCCAAGACTGCTCGTAAGAGTATGTGCTATCGTATTAACTACCGTAGCTTGGAGCGAACCTTGACGAATGAGGAGACCAATGAGATGCATGAGAAGGTTCGGACTAAGCTTGTTGAGGATTTGGGTGTCGAGTTGAGGTGATCGATGTCTATACCATTGTACCATACTAATTCTTGTTTATACTATCAAAAATATGTACTATATCAATCTCCCACGGGCTACTATCCTTTCCTCTTCAGATTCTGTAACATGGAACTTTGGCTTTTGAATCATATTACATATGCTAGATGTGATTTATTATTGGTATTCCAACATGTATGAAGCGAATTTTAGCGATTGAGGCGAAACCATGGCCTCTAGAGGTTGATGTATTATACAAAAAGGTGAGGAGAGAGTTATCAGGGACAAAGATTGCGCGAAAACAAGGGACAAACCACCCGAACACGAGACAATCCAGACGCCTTCAGTCGCATGCAACAAGTGCGTGTATCATACAGATCCAAGAGGAGCAGATATCAAGATAGTACAAGTTTTCCGAACTCAACAGCCAGCAGAATCCAAATGCCAATCCCTATCGTGGTCATAACGTATGATATATGGTACAGAGAGAAAAGAAAAGAACACAGAAGGGAGAAAAATTATAGTAGAGGGAGGATTTAGGCATTCTTAACAACACCGACCTTGGCAGCCTGCAAGAAAAAGAAAAAAATTAGCACATGTCATCTCATCTCAATTCAGTAATCGGTAAAACATACCCGGATAGTACGTCCGTTCAGACGGAAACCCTTGCTCTGGGTGTACATGACTTCACCATCCTTCAATTCAGTCGAAGGAGCCATGAAGACAGCCTCGTGAAGGTTGGGATCGAACTTCTGTGCCGCACCCTCAACCAGCTCGCTGGGATCGAAGCGCTCAAGACCGTGCTTCTGGAGGGTATTCATGAGAATGTGATCGGTCATCTTGAGACCTGCGACAAGGTCGTGGAGAGCCTTGTTCTCCTCGGTTTGCTCGGCATTGAGCTGTTCCACGGGCACGGCCAGCAGCGCGCGGTCGAAGTTGTCAATGCTCTCCAGGAGATCCTTGGCGAAGCGCTGAATAGCGAAGTTTCGGGCACTGTCTTGATCGCGCTTAGCGCGTTCTTGAATGTTACGGGCATCGGCGACGGAGCGGAGGTATTTATCCTGTGAAGAAGAAAAGAGCATTAGTATATGCAGCTATTTGGGGAACTAAGACTAAGCTGCAGATGCGATGCGATGTACGTACCTTCAACTCAATGATCTGCTTCTCCTGCTCCTCGAGCTTCTTCTGGACGGGGTCCTGGGCCTCAGTGTTTTCGGACGCCTCAGATTCCTTAGAAGTTTCTTTGTTCTCGGTGGAATAGAATCGGGAGGAAGGTCGGGGAGCAAATGGCCGCACGGCAGCGGGCAGACGTGTTTGCAACTGTGATGTGCGGCGGAGAGCAAATGCAGATGTGGAAGGGGAAGCTGCGAGAGCCGACCGGGCGGCTTTTCTGAGAGTTTGTTGGAACATTGTGAGGGGAGGGGAATGGGAATTAATTGAAGAAAAAAGAAGAAGGGAAAACTAAAGGTAGAATCAAGATGTTTAGTTGACTGCTTAAGTTGCTCCGATGCGATTATCGGGCAAATTTGATTGAGAATCACCTGACCGCGGGAAAATTAAATTGCTGGCCCGAAGTAAGTATGCTTGCCTTCCTACGTACTAGATTTCCACTCCCACTTCTTGACTTTCTTTTTCCGAAATAGTGCTCAGTCCTCGCTGCTTTTTGCTCGCTGAGTAAAACTGAGCATGCCCCTGAGCGCCCTGATCCGATCAGGGCAATGCTATACACACCGCAGTTTTGGCTACACACACCGCAAACTGTTTATGTAATAACTTTAATCACGTTTTAATCACGTGCAACCCCTCCATGAACCTATCATAGGTTGAAGGGCTTTCATGCCTTTATTAAACGTTATATTAAGACATCAGAATGTGATATTTTAACCCTTTGGTCCCGCATTTGCCATGGTATAGATGGTCAACTTCGGACCATGGCATTTCAGCCGGGCAAACAGAAGATGAATAGCCTTATATTCACCATCAACTATACAACTTTATTCGGCCGAATCACAGACAAAATATCACATTTTGCACTCAAACAATTCAAAAATCAGATGGATAGAGCAGCTCGATGCACCCCTGGGGCACCCCTCTCGCTATACACTTCCGCTTTTACTAATATAATAGGGCTTCTATGTGCACATCAGATCAAAGAGAAATAGCTTAATTGGCTTCATACAAATCAGCCAATACCCCTATCAGCTAATACCCCTATCAGCTAACTATCCATCCGTTTTGGATTATTAATTTAAGCTCAGCCAATGAGCTACCGTTATACATGCCGGGAATATTAGTACACGATTGCATCCCATCTGAGTCGGTTCACAATCGATCCCCACTCAAAGATCGACAGACTTCCTGAACCAGAGGATTTTACACTCCGGCAACAGCGAATTCTACAGGATCGATGATCGTTTCTGCACGCAGAAACATCAGCACTGCTTCTTCAATCTTATGAATCCATCTCTCGGAACTGACTTCCAAGCTCTCGGCCCTCGGCTTGGCGGTGGCTACCCGCTTTACAATGCGCTTACACACCTTGATCTTAGCACGAGCAAGAGCGAGGTATACTTCCCCGGAAAGACTCATTTGGTTCAGGAGCCCGTGTTTATTCCTAGGGCGGGCTCTGATATGGAGGGTGATGGCTACCTGCTGGCGTTGATCAACAACTACGATTCTATGAGCAGTGAGTTGCATCTTCTTGATCTTCATGATTTTGAAAAGGCTCGGGCAATCATAAAATTGCCAGTACGGCTCCGCCAAGGCCTCCATGGCAACTGGGTCGATAGCAGCGATATGCTCCAGACGCATTAACTCTACGGGAATGCTAGTTTAGAGATCTGAATAGCTCGAGGGGAAAAAAAGAAGAAGAAAAAAGACTCTGTAGGAACGATAGAGAAATCGGAGTTCAAGAGATTATAGGACAACGCAGGTCTAGGACTCCAGGGCCTCAAGCCATTTATAAAGATGACATGAGATTTTTTTGTCTTGCTGGAAATAACAGATATAACTTGGCGCGGGGCGGTATACAAAGGGCCGAAGAACGTAGGGATCGTTGCCGCTTTTAAGTGGGCCATTTGGTTAGATTATATGTAGCTGAATCTATTAACCAATTAATAGGCGTGCTCAGCTCTACTCAGTGAGCAAAAGCGGCGAGTCAATGAGCACTAATCAGGAAAGGGCAACCAAAAACCGCCAGGAGAAATCCAGTCCATAGTTCGGGATGTGGGGTTGAATTATGGATGATGAAGATGCCCGCATTTCTCGACAACAGACAGTCTAAAGCCTTAAGAGATAGCTTTGCCTCGTAACCCCAGGAAACTCAGAGCTCATCGAGTATTATTTGCAGACTTCTATTCATCCATGAGAAAAGACAGCCCATCAACAGCAAAAAAACGCCTCCATCAAATCAAATCAACAATCACCATGACCTCCCAAACCCTATCCGGAAAAGTAGCCATCGTCACAGGTTCATCCTCCGGCATCGGCGCAGCAATCGTACGAGAATTATCCTCCCGAGGCGCAAACACAGTAGTCAACTACCCATTCGACAAGCTCAAGCACGAAGCCGACGCAGTAGTATCATCATGCCTATCTCCATCTATAGCAGTGGAAGGCGATATGTCTCAGATCCCATCGCCTCAAAAGCTAGTAGATGCTGCACTGGCAAAATGGAATCGGGTCGATATTCTGGTCAATTGTGTTGCGTTGGCTGTGAACAAGCCGTTCGAGGAACAAACGCTTGAAGACTGGGATCTTCTTGTTAATATCAATGGGCGTGGAACCTTTTTGATGACGCAGGCTGTGCTGCCACATATTACGAAAGGCATTGGGAGAATTGTTAATATTGCGAGTATTTCTGCGAGAGGGCCACCACCTAATCAGACTATTTATGCTGGGACTAAGGGGATGGTGGATTCGTTTACGAAGTGTTGGTTCGTGATATATATATTGTATTGCTTTACTTGGTTCTGGTTCATGAGGCTGATTTGGTTTTTTTCTAGGGCAAAGGAACTTCCTCCGAAATATGGATGTACTGTTAATTCAGTCTCGCCTGGTCCAACTATGACGGAAGGCTTTGCGGCTGCTGGTGAGGAACAGATGAAGATCTTGCAGCCTATTATTGATCAGACGCCTGTTGGGCCACGTATGGGACAGCCTGACGAGATTGCTTATGCGGTTGGGTTTCTTTGTGAAGAAAGGGCGCGCTGGGTTAATGGTGTGCATCTTATTGCGTCGGGTGGCTTGTTCATAGATTGAGACCGAGTAGTTTTTTACTGTCTAAAGGATGAGTTTGTCTAAACTTGAAATAGTATCAGATTTCGAACACAACAGAAGGTCTATTGTAAATGTCCTTTGACATGGAGTATGTCTTTGTAGATCCCCGATCAAATCTACAGGATGTTTCATGTTTCATATCGCTAATTGTCCTTTTAATAGTAGGCAATAATAAATATGGAGATATCGCTGGCAGTGACCTGCAGAGAACCAACATGCTGAGCGCCCCGTATACTCGTAAAAGAAGGGAGGTTGGGGGTTAAAGCGATGCGAATCCAAAAGGGTTCGTTTCAAATATCCGTTAGCCTACGGACTACTAGTAAAAGGGGTTGAAAGGCAAGGCAGCTGTCAATGTAAATTATCTTCATAACCCCTCGTAAATGTGGCATTGTTAATATCTACACGCATAGATTATACGAGCCCGATTATGGATCTTTTATCTATGGATTGTGGCGAAACCTCGCATCGTTTCAGCATTGTTGATTGAAACGTGGCTGGTTGCGCATCGGGTATCTTCAGGAATCATAGGCCCCATGGTAACAAAGCGACAAAGCCTGGAGGTTCTTTGCTGGCCCCGCCCGTAGCAACTTTAGAATCATCGTATTCCGCATAATGATGATGACACCTTGCCACCAAGGAAAAGGAAAAAAAAGAAAAAAGGAAAAAAAGAAAAAAAAAGAAGGCCCGAACCCGGAATTGAACCGGGGACCTCTCGCAATTAGGACAACCCAAAGCGAGAATCATACGACTAGACCATCCGGGCTATTGATAATGATCGGCATTGTATTGCTATATATTAATTGTCTCCTATTTGGAGATGTGAATGTGGACTCAAGTTCTGAATAGACCTAGCTAGGCAGACGGTCGCCTTGTTCCTCCTAGCAACGGATGTACGCGGAATTGAGATTGTCAGTGAATTCGACCATTGCCATAATCCAACGTCATGCTTTAGACCATGATTAGGTTTTGTGTGTGTGTGAGAGAGAGAGCGTGTGTGTGTGTGAGTGGGGAGGCGATCCAATTTTCCGCATTGGGATATCAATAAACTGGCAGTGCATTAACTTATTGTACAGTTGAGATTACCCGGCAGTTTAGAGCTTCGTAGCACCGGTCGCAGCTAATTTCTCATCCTGGTTAAGTCTGATTGTTAATCGTTAGATTATGGGGTTCTACACTGCCCGGGGAAGAGGCTAAGAGCCAAGCCTCCGCAATGTGTACTCCGTAGGCAGAATAATATAATAATCTGGGCTGTATACCGGACAAGTCGGTGATGCCGGATGCCGAGGGCGACACTAGCACTAGGACGCTAAGACTAAGACTAATACTGAGGCGGAGCGGAAGGGGGATTCGCCCCAGACTGCATAAGTTTGGTTGCGCGGTAGATCGTGGTCCAGAGGGGCGGAGCTCTGGTGGAGGCGAAACAAATGGGCTTAGGACGTTTGCGTGGATTGGGCTGTGCAGAATACGCCAAAAAATTTGGATTAAAATTTAAAACATGCCAGGTGCGGAGTTAAAGAGGGATAAATAAGAATACTTTGGTCCCTGCATTGTCTTTGCTTTATTCCAAGCTTCTCTCATCTTAAGTATTAAGCATCTCATCTGGTGGCAATAAACAGCCCCCTTATCTGCTTATCAACACCACCACTTTTGCCTCTCAAGTACATTCCACCACTTGCACCTTCAACGCATCTACATCTACATACACAAAGATGCTTCACACAATGTCTCCTCCAAACTCTATCCCCGGCTCCCCAGTCCAAGCCGCGAAATCGAAATCGCGATCCAAACCTTCACTATCAATCGACCTTGCCAACATCCCACTCAACCTCCCATCGCCCCCCTCAAACACTCTCCTAATCACCGAACTAAACAACCTCATCCTCTTCCAACCCTCCTCCCTAGACAACATCCGCAACCAAATCACCGCAATCGCGCCTTTGAACTCTTTCTCCCCACTCCCTTCTCTCCGACGAATCGTCTGCTCTTTCCTCTCCGCAACAGACGCTCTCACAGTCCGAAAGACACTAGAAGGCACCTCCCTCCTCAACCATGTCATGCCAAGAATCTATTTCGGAGAAAATACTCCCCTGCAAGAAGAGGGACCGAAGCTCCTACAGGCTCCACAGGCAGATAAGATGTTCTTTATCTCTCCGCCTCCTAGCCCGCCGCATGGATGGATGATGCGCAATGAGGATCCCCCTAATAAGGAGGCGCATGCGAGTGATCTTGCGCATGCGCTTTCAATGCTGAGGACTGGCGCTGATCAACCGGAGCCTATGAGTGTTGATGCGGCGACGCCTACTTCTATCTCTGAGGGGAAGAGGACGCCTAGCTGGCCGCTTATGGGGACGCAGCGCAGTCGGAGCAGTACGGTCATTTATCACCCTGAAGACCATGGGCATAGTCCTAATCTGCCCGCTGTTATGGTTGAGGATGTTAGTATTATGGGTGATGATGATGAGGATGTGGATATGGATGCCGATGCCGATATGAGTCCTATTGAAATGGAATCGGTGAAGAAGATGCCGCCTAAGACCTCGAGGCCTCCTGTTGAGCTGATGTGATTGCCTTCTACGATTGTTTCTTTTTTTCTTCTTTGTCTTCACCTTATTCGGTGGTTCTTACAGTTTGGCGCTGGGGCATCATTCTATCATCTGCATCGCGTGGTTATGGGGTCATACTTGTTTCTTTTATTGCCTTGGTTCGGTTCATGTTCAAAAGTGGATAATACAATTCACTCTACTTGTACTAGATATTATATATGTCTCGCATAATCATTTGCGCCGGCTCAGCACGGTGTTATCGTCATTCATTTCTTTCAAGTCTGTAATCCTGTCAAACCTTTCTGAAAGTATCGATATAAAAATATTGAATAGCATAATAGTATCAACCAATATTGATATACATGAATGTGTGAATTCTTATTTAGACCCAAAAGTTCAATGACTCCAGTCAAGATCATATGATAACCCTGGAAATAAGCCAGACCGAGAAACGGTGTCAGTGTCAGTATCAGTATCAGCTTCCATTCCCACTCCTCCGAGTCTGGCATCCGATATACCAGACAAGGAACCCGAAGTATTTCCCATCTTAGCAGCCCTTGCTTCAACAGCACGCCGCATTAACCGACCCAAAGGTTTCGCCATCTCACTATCCATAGTAGTAGCCCCGCCTCGCCACCGATCATACATCTTCGTAACCATTTCCCACGCATGATTCGATTCTGAATCTAGCGGACGATGGCAAAGCTCAGAAATAACATATGCCATCGCGTGCCACTCCCGATAACTCTTCCATAACCAGCTCCAGCCTGTGATGAATGTATTTGTTTGGAGAAGGTGTACGAATTCTAGAATCTCAACGCCGGTACGAAACAGAAACTCATTGAGGGTATGTGGTGAGTCTGAGTCTGAGTCTGTTGCCAGTGGTTCGAGCCTTTCAGTTTCGCCGGACGGGTTTGGCGTCAGATGAATGAATAGCCATGCTCTTGATAGATGGAGTCGGGAGATGGTGGCTGTCATCCATTGAATTGGAATATTCAAATCGAATTGGTTGAGATATTGTTCTTCCATATCTCTTCCTAGCGTTTTGACAATCTCTTTCCTTTGTTCAAGTTCCAGTGGTATTGTGTCATTACCATCTTGGAAATCCCGTAACCAGTGTAATCCTCTTATAAAATGAGCTGTAATAATACAAAGTGTGATGTTTGTAAAGTTGTCCCTCTCAGCCGTAATTTCCTTCATATCTGGGCCCAGATCATCATCGTCAATATTACTCGGAACTGCAGTATCGAATGTATTCGGATGAATTTGTCGTGGTACATCCTGATCTTCCGAAACAAGCATATCCAAAATACATATATGCCACCAGAGCCTTCTTCTCATTTCGCATTCAAATGGAGAAAATCCTAGCTTTTTCCCGTCGCGATGAAGATTTTGGCTCTGAGCTACTCGAATTAGAATTGAAGATTCGGCCCAGATTCGTCGTGAATCACCGTCTAGACGAGAACTGAGAAGATATAGTACCCCGGCTTGGAGGGTGCTTGTGTTTTGGGATGTGATGAGTTTGGCTTGGTTTAGGGCTGAGGTTACTGCTGTTTCGAAGTTTTGGCGAGCTGTTTTGTATTCGTGACCGAGGCTTAAATGGCATTGAGAAGGTGTCATGCTGATTATTGATGCGAAGCAGGCGGAGAGGAAGAGGGCTTCTTCATGAGTTTCAAGTGACAGTGTGGACTCGGAGCTAGTATTTGATGCATCGATGAATATCTTGGAGAGATGAGGTTTGTGTATTATGGCGATCACTGGGGCGACTTGTGTGAGGTATATTTTCCATAAATTTGTGATTTGTGAATGTTGTAAGTAGTCGCGATGAAAGGAAGCGCGAGACCAGGTTTTGTCGGGAGTGTGGAAGTCGAAAAATCCCGATGGACTCGAGTTTATTATTTTTGAATTGGCGTTGTTCATTACCTGCTCTTTATTGATCTATAGTGACGTTGGATTTCATGAGTACCAGGCGAAGATATGGATTGATAGCGGTTTCATACTTGAGGCGCATCATGATTGTGTCGGCCTGGGTCAGCTTCAGGCGCGGAAACAGAAATATTCACGCCGGTTGTGTCCTGAAAAGGCTCCAGGTCGTAAGCATCGACCGCGAACCTCGCAGAACGAAGCACCTCAACCTCATTTTCTAGTTCTCGCAAACGAGCAAGTAATTCAGGGACTGGGGGACGATTCAGTGTCCTCGGTGCTCGCTGAGGAGGTGGAAATAAGCATTCATCACCTGATTTGCAACATGCACCACATGGATTTGCCTTATTACATCTGATTTTCCTTTCATTGCATGGGATGCAACTACGCTTTTGTCGCTCTGTTGAGGCTGACGAGGCATTCATGTCACCATCACCATGCCGAGAGACCTTGGGCATAGCATGTGTCAAATCGCAAGTTTGTAAATTGAACTTTTTCTAGATCATCTGGAGAATATCATGGATGAAATTCGTAACCTTGGAAATCCCCTGGAAATAATGTAAGGAGGCAAATTGTAAGCAGTGAAGTTGTTGGTCTGCAAGGTGAACGTTAGCCTATCCGGGCGCAGATCAGATCGGGTCAGACCCACTTTCTCGGGATTGAACTCAACCCCGACGATTATGAATAATGACGCAGATTATGAAGCCTCGCGTCTTCGGTTCATCAAAGTTGGAAATTCTTGAAATTTGAACACGAAATGTGAACTATATAAGAAGGAAAGTATCTTCTGTACTTTGGATAATCAGATCAATTATTTCTCTGTCATCTTTTACTATTCTATACCAACTTCATACGACCATGGCGAAAGTTATTCTCGTTACAGGTGCCACTGGCAAGCAAGGCGGTAGTCTAATTGACAAACTCCTTGAAGAGAACGCGGATGTGGAGATTCTAGCACTGACTCGAGACTCCGCCTCGAACAGTGCCCAGAAACTCAAGGGAAAGTCGCCTAAAATCCAACTCGTTCAGGGAAACCTTGACGACCCGAAGGCGATTTTCGCCAATGCCAAAAATGCGACAAAACAGCCGATCTGGGGCGTGTTCAGTGTTCAGGTAAGACATATTCACTCAAAAATTGATAACATAGAAAAGGGATTAATTCAATTCTAAATCTTTAGGTTCCGTCGCCTACTGCATCCGTCCAGGAAGTAGAAATGCGCCAAGGCAAAACGCTAGTTGACGCTGCGCTGGAAAACAACGTCAAATTCTTCGTCTACTCATCTGTTGATCGAGGTGGAGATGCCTCATACGATACCCCTACCGATATTCCCCACTTCACTAGCAAGCATCATATCGAGCATCACCTCATTGAGAAAGCGAAGGGCACGGATATGGCATGGACAATCCTGCGCCCTGTTGCATTCCTTGAAAACCTGACGCCGGATTTTCTGGGAAAGTTCTTCGCTACAACTTGGAAAAATGTCGTAAAGGATAAGCCCTTACAGGTTATATCTACGTCGGATATTGGGTGGTTTGCAGCTCAGGCGTTTTTGAGACCTGATGAATGGAAAAATAGAGCGCTCTCGTTGGTTGGTGATGAGCTCACATTCCAAGAAATGCAGAAGATTTTCAAGGCGAAAACTGGCCAGGATGTACCCTTGACTTTTGGCTGGCTTTGTACTATTATGTTGTGGGTTTTGGGAGATTTTGGGAAAATGTTCAATTGGTTTCATGACAAGGGGTTTAGTGCTGATGTTGCCACTTTGAAGAAGATGAATCCTGGATTGAGGGATTTTGGGACATGGTTGGAGACTGAGAGTGGGTTTGCGACGAGATGATTTCATGTTCAAGTTTCTGTCGGGCGTTCATATTGTACTATTGTACTAAAAGAATATCAATTAATTAATTTAGCAATTAAGTAATGGTATATTTTCGATTTGATAATAGGTACTACATTCTATCGAAATGGGCTAGACTTTCCGGGAAGCTACCCGGTCACCAAATTATTTAAGTTCAGCGGAAAGAAGGAATGTAGATTGGAGTTTCAGAATTCTTCTATTTAGGGGATGACCCCTAGTCCTGGAGGGATAATTTGTGGCAAATTCGCCGATGAGGCTTAGGAAATTACTTGCAGCAAGATCTGGGCAAACCAATAGGTGTCCTGACATTCGAATGAAAGTTTCCGCCACACTAAGCCTCCCGGATTGGGAGGTGGAAGGAATAGGGCAGGGATTAATGCGCTATTTTCTTTTCTTTTTCTACCTACTGCGGGAGCTTAAAACTCCAACATCATCGATTTGAATTCAGGGGCTGACCGGTGCGCCCTGCCCGGGCCGATGCCCGTCTAAGACTCTGGGGTGATTGGTGAAGGCTTCGGTTCACGGATCAGACGCCCGATACCGGGGGGGTACCCGGTCAACACAGATCATTAAGAGGCCCTGCTTGCGCCTGGGATGATTTCATGTTTTTTTTCTTTTTTTCATTGCCTGGGTTGCGGATATGCGAGCTACATGTTCTCCGCCCCATGGGAGTACATTCAGCCGAGCTAACGGAATCTCGCCGATCTTGGGCACGGGAAGAGTCATAAGATGAGACATAGTCATAACATAATGTTATCGACATCGCTATGTATCGCTATTCGTAGGAACTGCATGCTTAAATCGGAATCCCGCCATGTGGCTGAATCAAAGTTTCTGTCATATCGTAGTGTATTTTGTATCAGGCAAGCTTCTCCAGTAGGCAGGCGCCGGCGGTCAATTGTGTATGCAGGACATGTGGTATGTGGTCTACCACGGCAGGATTCCGAGATAGGACTAGGGTGATTCAGATAAGCCGTGCATCATGAGAAGCTGGATTGGAGTCGTATGCAGTGGAGTTCTGCTGTTGCTGTGCGGGATTTTAGGGGATGAACGACGTAATTTGGGGTCCTCCCCGCACTTAGAAAAGTGGATTTGTTCGTACTAAGATGCGGTTCATTTGCGGGGGAAAGGCAGCGATCTGCCAAGAGTCTGGGGTGGTACTGGGTCCGTCGGTGGGTATCATTTATTGCAGACCGCTAGATTATAATTCATGAAGAAAAAAAAAAAAGGTGTAAGATAGAGGTGAAAGAGGTCGAAGTAAACAACTCCAAGGCGATGATCAGATCAAATACGCGCATAATGACTAGTTAGGTTATCTCTCTTATCTATGCACTGTGGAGTCGTTTCGTAGTGTTAAGATAGGCAGGAAACCCCTGAGGACTCGGAAGTCTTGGCCCAGAGATAACAAGCCAAACAAGCCACGCCGTAACCTTAGGTAAGGACTGTAAGTCTTGGGGCCGCCACTAGCCGGAAACTACCCAGTCTACATGCTTTGGTAGAAGGGTTTAAATATTGCCCCATTCCCCAGTCCCAAATCAAAATGTAACCCTAACATTGGAACTTCCGGTGATTTACTCCATTCTTGTTTATACCTATATGTCTATATTTTAAAAGATGTCAATCCCTGAGAAAACAGAGAAGGGGGAGTCCTTGTCACCGACGCCTTCAAATGTCGGACAGGTCGGACAGGTCACCGACGCCTATGCCCATGATGCTGTCTTTGGAGAGATCACAGAAGATGGTCCCAATTACCGTAATGTATGGAGATTTGATTGTCACACAATACTTTCACGGATCTTGACTAACAGTTCAACAGGTAGGATGGCTTGGTACAGCCGTTCTCATGATGAAAACACAAATCGGTCTCGGTGTCCTTTCGATTCCGGTCGCCTTCGATGCCCTCGGTATTGTTCCTGGTGTGATAGTCCTCATCGCCATTGCTACCATCACAACATGGTCCGATTATATTATTGGTGTTTTTAAGATTCGCCATCGCGAGGTCTACGGAATCGACGATGTGGGCGAAATGCTGCTGGGCAAGGCAGGAAGAATTATTATGGGAACTGCCTTTGTTCTTTGTGAGTTGGTTGAGAGTCATTATGGCTGAAATTTTCCTCGCTAACAATATCCAGGGTGGATGTTCACTGCCGGCTCTGGAATGCTCGGTATCTCAATTGGCTTGAATGCCGTCTCAGACCATGCTGTCTGCACAGCTGTCTATGTCGCTGTCGCATTCGTCGTAGCATTCGTCCTAGGCAGTATCCAGACATTAGGGCGTATCTCATGGATCGCCTGGGTTGGATTGAGCTGTATTCTCACATCAAGTGAGTTTGACCAAGCACTCCAAAAACCTGACAACCCTAGTGACTATACTAACCTGGTGTTCGTTTCTAGTTCTCATTGTTACCGTTGCCGTTGGTATCGAAGATCGCCCTGCCTCTGCGCCAACAACCGGCGTCTGGGTCTCCGACTACAAAATCGTCAACAACGGCTCATTTTCCAAGGCCATTTCAGCAGTAACTACGATTGTATTTGCGTATGCTGGTACCCCTGCCTTCTTCTCCATCGCTTCCGAGATGCGTAACCCCCGACAGTACAACCGAGCCCTTTTCCTTTGCCAGAGCGTCGTTACTTGCTTTTACATCGTAGTCGGTGTTGTTATCTATTATTACTGTGGATCTTACGTTTCATCGCCTGCCCTCGGATCTGCCGGAAAGACCGTGAAGAAAGTCAGCTACGGCTTTGCGCTTCCCGGTTTAATCGCCAGCACATTGCTCTTTGTGCACGTAAGCATGCCCTCCCCAGCCCCTTTCCAATGGCTCATTCAAACTTTCCCATGCTACAAACCCAAATACCCCGAAAGCACCCGACTATAGACGTATTGATACTAATCATGACATAGATTACCGGAAAATACATTTTCGTCCGTATCCTCCAAGGATCTCGCCATTTGGTCGCTAACACCATGATCCACTGGGGCGTCTGGCTAGGATGTACCTTTGGTGTATCCCTCGCCGCATACATTATTGCTAGCGCTATCCCAGTATTCAGCGATCTTGTCTCTCTAGTGGGTGCGTTGCTCGGCACACCTATGTGTTTCCATCCCATGGCTGGAATGTGGCTGTATGACAACTGGAGTCGACCTAATAGGAACTGGAAGTGGACTGCGATGGTTGCTTGGTGTGGTTTTGTTCTTGTTTCTGGAACCTTCCTCATGATTGCTGGTACATATGGGTCGGTTGTTTCTATCATTGATGATTATAAAGCATCTGGGGGGTCGGCTGCGTGGTCTTGCGCCGATAACTCCGCCTCGTAGATTGAGGCTGTATATCACGACTTGCTTACTTTGAGCGTTTTAGCTATATCTCTCTAGATTCAAGATCGAAGAATATAAAGATTGATAGCATATTTGTGTCGAGGTTTAGTTGTAATGTAATCGGGCTCTCGATTAATAATAGCCTCGAGTGCTGGTATGGAAGGACGATTGAATTGATATTTTTGCTATGGAGAGATTTCGTAGAGGATTGAGAAAATTATCCAGAATTCCAAATAGGTGTATCATGATGTGATCATGTGTTCTGTCGGCTTCATACAAATAATTATCCAAATCCCAATTCTAAAGATAATCGACTATCATTCAACTACTCGAGATCATCTACATTGTCCCTTGAATACACTCGCAAAGATGCCCATACCCAAGAAATCACACCGTAGAATAAAACTCCCACCGAATGTCATGCTCTAAGAAAAAAATGCAATGAATCGACCGGTAAAGTGCCTCACGGTATAATCCGTCCAATCCAGACATCTCACACTGTGAAGTATTTGAAGGATTTCGCACAGTTTGAGTATCGTCAGCAAGCAGCTCATTGCGATGAATAAATTAAGGAGATTATTCTGTGTATCTAGGGCAAATTGCGCCAGATTATCATGGGAGATTCCGATGCCTTCCCAAATGCTGGGAGGGTCGATTTCAAGTTCATCATGAAGGGGATTCGTGGCTCAAATAGTTGTATTTTGGTTTGAGGTTGAGCAGAGCAAATACTACATATTCTCAATTTCATTTTCTGGTCTAAATTTCTGTACATGTCACAAAACACAAAGTAGCTACATGCAACATTGGCAGTACAAATTTCAAGATGCCTACTCTAGTATGTCACCATTATCTTAAACTATCTAAGTGCTCTACCCCCGAGGACTAATTTCAACTGGGGGCTTGAGGGATCCATGACTTGGCTCAAAGTTTCCAAGATACGGAAATTGTAAATCCAGGCCCTAGTTTGATAACGGATGTCTTAATAAAGTTCAAGAAAAGTTAGAATCGATTTCTTCTCAATTGGAAATCGGACTTAGCAATCATCATATTGATAATAATTAAATGTAAAACAGAAAGAACCGGTTCAGAACCCGGTCACCGGCACGGTGGCCGCCTCCTGATCCAGGAAGGAGCTAAACCACGCGCAAGCCCCGACACTCTGAGGACTCAAGGTCTATCTGTGTGTAATCGAAGTCCGTACCCGAGACAGATATGAGGAGAAAAAAATCCATCGATGAAAGCTTTCATGTATGAAATATCTTGATTCGCGTTAGAATGATGCGAATCGTACAGCGGGAGGGTGTCGCCTTCCAGCTCTGTTTTGTTCGCTGTTGTGACTTATGACCTGTGGGTGGGTTGTAGCTGATAGTCTCCTCGGAATAGAGTCCGTAGCGTGTTAATCATACCATTCGAGGCTGGACAGGAGCTCTCGGTCGAGATCGAGCCCGGGGGGCCGGACTCGATGTCCTTTTCCACTGTGGAGTTGTTTCATCGGGATACCATTGTCGGGATATCTTTCGTGATATCACTTTTAGTGGGTAGATGTCGGATATGGCGTTTCCGAGGCTGGAGAGGAATAAAGAGAGGGAGTCAAGGTGTTCGGGGGAGAAACGAGAAAGGAGGTGATTCATATTTTCTTGATCGAGGATTCGGACGTTCGGAGGAATGAGGAGATGGTATGAGTAGTAGCTTCCGAGTCACTGAGGATCACCAGGTTTGATTTGATGTTTCGCTAATGAGATGGATACTATGTAGAGAGTAAGTGCTAATTTGCTTCTCGAGTTTGTTGAGAGTGAAGGAACGAAGGTCTGACTGGCATCAGGTACGTAAGTAACCATAACCTTGAGTTGACCACCATGCTTCGCAGGAGAGGAAGGTAGTATCGGTTAACGTTGAACTGATCGCTGATCTTTCCAGGCCAGATCTCACGGGGATTATAACATATGAAGGCTAGCTACCAAGTTCCACCAGAACTTGTATTCTATGCTCCGTAGAGTAACGACCAACACTCATGTACGAATGGTCCAGGGTGCGATGCCGGCCGTTGATGCGGACACTTGCTTCCATGGGACGATGCCTGCGGAAGGCAAGGTGTCGATTCTACACATTGAGGACTTCAGTAAGAAAGGTGGTGAATTGCCATATACCATAAACCAAGCCTTTCAGCAGGCGACCTCGACACGACCCGGGCCCGGCCTTGTTATCATTATACTCCTCTGTTTCTCTAAGATCCATTGGAGCTTAGAAGAGCATCAAGGTTAGATAGAATAAAAACTGCGCTGTAGATCAAAACCATTTGACCTTCTTTAATAGGCTAAGTTGCTTTAACTTATATTTCAAAGAGGGACTTCTGGGAGATGACGAGATACGTGGATATTAGCGAAGTGGTCATTTACACTAGCGTATTTTCAAGTTGTTCAAGTTTGAATGGGGACATGAGAGAAAAGTCTTGAGACCGATTACCTCTGTCTTGACCTTGAAAGTAAGATGTTGTATTAAGTTAGGAGACTGTGTGGCTGTATATCCAGAGGCTCATGAAGGTAGGTAGGCGGACTGCGGACTGCGAAGTGCATATGGGGATGGATGGACGAATTCATAGATTAAGTAAAAGGACCAGGGAGAAAGATGGATATTCCGAGGTAGTCTTTCTCAAGAGATTCACGTACATCTCATGTACCAAGTAAACCATTACTCCCATGGGTCAAGTACCTATGCAACCAATAATAGACATGTGGTTAATTGTGAGTTCCTCAAGGAGCTTCGTTTCTTCCTTGTAAGGCAGGGGTTGCACGAGAGAATCCAAAAAAAGCTTTTTATTTAATATTTTAAGTATGGACAAGGCGGTTTCAAAACCGGTTGATTATCAGCTGCAACCCGGACCTACTCGATCTGGGAACTCCATAACGCCGCCAACCCGCCAGATAAAGGTCAAGCTAGAAATTGTAAATAAGAATCGAAAAGAAAAAAAAAAAGGAGAAAACTCCAGCACACATGCTCTCCATCCAATCTGATTTTGTCCTTGTCTTTGTCCCCTTGCCTTGTATGTATCCACACCTTTTAAAATCCATATGCACTTTGTCCGTAAGGCGTGGCGCCGTACGGGGTTTGCGCACTGGCGCCCCATGCACTGGCACCGCCGTTTCCATACGATGTCAAGTTCCCGTCTATACCCTCTGGTGGCTCGTAGCCATCTGCGTCACCCCCGCCCATCATATCATGATCCTCCAGGTGACCGGCTTGGCCGTCTTCGCCTTCGCCTTGGAGTACGGAGACGGTGGTGGCTAGCTTGCGCTGGAGACATACGATGCCCTGTTGGATGATCATGTCTGGTTCGAGGTTTCCGATACTTTCTACGTCGACGTAGAAGGTGTTTGGCTCGGCGTCGTAGTCGAAGGGTTGATCTGGGCCAGCGGCTGGCTCCCATGCGGCATTCTCTGAGATGGGCCTAATAAAGCAGTTAGTGAGAGTTCAAAGTTTCTAAGAAACAAGCAAGCAACCAAGCAAGCTGAAGTGCAGATGTAAATACGTACCACTCCTTGACAGGATCCGCCTCATACCAGTAATCCACATGACGCATATTATTGTTGGGATCATACTCAAATCCCACAGCAGAAGTAGGTGCCCACTTCGCATGCTCCTTCGCCGTCCCCTTCTTCGCAAGACAACTCAACTTGATCTCCTGACCCTTTCGCAACTTGCAAATCAACGGTCCCTTTCCTTCAGGATCCGTAATAACAGGATCCCCAATTGTATCGTTAACACGCTCGCCACGAATCATAAGATCGCGCGCATAAACAGCCATAATACCGTTTCCGCACCGTGCATGCAATGTCAACGTCACACTGCAACGCACACAGTGGTCTTCGCAGTCGCAGTCTCGGGTATATTCGAGATCCTGGTCGCAATTCTTTGCGTTTAGGGGGATCATACCGAGACGGTGAGCAAGCATTTCATCGGGAAGGATGGAAGAGTTTGTTTCGATTTCAATTAGATCGAGCGCTACGGTGGGGACTTCGGCGAGGATTGCGCGGCGAAGGGAATTCGCGAAGGCGAGGTCGACTGAGCTTAGGCGGAAGTCGACACGGTAGGGTTCAGCCTGTTTAGCGCGTTAGTTGGGACTAGTTTCATTTTGGGATTCTTGATGGTTTAGTTTGGTTTGATTTACCTCACGGACGGTGACTTGAGGGCCTGTTGGCTCCTCCATGCCTAACATGTCATAATCCATCTTTGTAACTTTGATGCGGGCAGCGTTTTGTCGCCGCCACTGGGGTATAGGGTAGGTTTTATTTGCTGTTCATGCACGGAGATTCGGATAGAAGAGGATTGACGATTTGTCAAGCTTGCGGGACAAAGATGCGAGAGATGTGGGGAGGTAGAGAGGTTGGATGTGTTCATTTGGTGAAGATCGCGGATTTGCTCTCGGAGCAGCAGTTTGGCGCTTTTCCTAATTGGGAACCGCCTAGATGGGTGAATTCAACTTCATAGATTTGCAGCTATGTTCTCGTTCTTGAAGTTTCTCTTTGAAAACTACAGAGATTATCTTAAATTTTTACAAAATAGAATGCTCAATTAGATGAAGGTTTGGGTGGAGAGCAATGGTTCAGAATCAGATTCAAGTGCTAGCAATCTCGGTAGACTTGGGTATACTGGAAAAATCCAGATATTGAGAAATAAGATGAGACGAGACGTTTCTCCATTTCCTTACATCCTTACAATAAGTGGGATATAAGGGACATATCTCGCCTATTAATCTGACCATGGGCAAAAAAAAAAAAAAAAAAAAAAAAAAAAAGGAGTGAGGCAAGTATGCCCTCCAACTGCTTCCGAGCCTAGTACTGGTAAAAGGGCAGATCGTCTATGAGGTGACAGGTAGCAGGAAAGCAAAAACCGAGGCTTAAATACGCCGGGAAACAAAAGGGTCGGGTGAAAGAAGCCCAACCGCGACAGCAGTATATGCGATGCAAGGTCAAGTAGAAAGGAGAATAGAATAGGATCAAAAAAGCAACAGACAAAGCCACCGATTTCTCCATCTTTTTTCTCGCGCTCTCTCTTTTTTTGGTCTGGGTCATGTCGAGTCATCATCGGGATGTAGCCATCACAGCTTCACCCGAGTTTCCATGTATGAAACAATTAGGAAGAAAAGAAAAAAAAGGATGTATCAAAACATATGTACGAGCAGAGCAGCCGTGACTATCGCTGCAGCGAACTGCGATTCAGTGCTTCTAGCAGTTCGGGTCGATTTGCCAACGCTGTGGCCGCCTGGGTATAGCTGACCCATTTGCGCTGGCGTTTGTGTTTTTCAGGCCATTCAGCTTCTTCCTTGTCTACTGTTACTTCGAAGAACTGGTATGAGGCCTTGGGCACACTGGGGGTCAAAGCATTGGAAGGGCGCATGTCGGGAATCAATCCCAGATCGCGGCGGACGCTGCAGATGACACCAGCTTCCTCCCAGGCTTCACGACAGGCGGCTTGCTGAGCTGTTGCTTCATCGGTCTCCCAGCCACCTTTGGGGAGGACCCAACCGCCAGGTCCAGCAGATTGGATCATGAGGACTTTGGTTTTATCGGCGGAGAGGGGGACGACACCGGCGACTAGACGTTCACCTTTGGAACCATACCCTGCGACGCAATAGGATGTTAGCATGCAGTTCGAATTACCCAGAGAGGTAAGGACATATGGGGCGAATATGAAAGGACAAGAGAAGAAAATAAAACATGTTAAGATGACACTTACGTTGGTTCTTTCGCCCTGTTCGGGCTTCCATGGTCCGATTTTGAGCCATTGTAATACCGCAAAAGTTACCCGATCTGGTCAACCGAGGAAGAAGTGGGTTGGGGGTATTTTTTCTTTCTCTCCCAGACACCGCCGGCGGGTGTGTAAGGAATAGAAGAGAGAAGGGGAAAAAAAGAAAATAGAAGAATTAAAGAATGAAATAACCAGCAGGATTGAAGAATTGGGGTCAGAGAAAGAAATATGACCCAGGTCAGAAGGGAGGGAAAGTAGCTGATCAGCTTCGAAGCTCCCGCGGAGCCCTTCTCGGAGGAGACGGAGACGTTGACAGGAAGCTTTTCCCAAGATGAAGCGGGTGTACAACGGTTTCTGAGGGCGGTCGGGGAAGGAAATATAATTTTTTAAAAAAATAATTTATTTCCTTTCTTTTTGATGTCGAATTGCGGGGAGTAGAGAGGGTGTCAAGAGAGGAGAGGAATTAAGTCTTCCCATTCATTCCCGTAGTGGGCGAAAACCAAGGAGAAGAAATACAAGGCATGGTGGATCAGAAGTTTAGGGAAAATGGAGGGAGAAGTTGGAAATGGACGGAGCAAATGAAGGGCAAATGGAGGGGCAGAACGGCAGAACCGGCGGCGCACGGAAACTGACTAACTGTACGGACATTACATACAGTATTAAAGTACTTAAATATTAGATGTTAAATGTTAAATGTTGACTTTGTTGTTTTTTATTGTTTATTTGCAAATTGAATATATTATTCTCTGTATCTTTCATGACTCATTGTTAACTTCTTCTTTGTCCTGTTTCCCTTTTCTGTGGTTTCTATACCATACAGGTCACATGACCCTATGGTGTGTGCCCCCACGGGGCTCACGGGCTCACAATACTAAAATAGAAGACGAAATTTGTAATCTACCATAAACCCACGATACCTAGATTATATCCCCTTATAAGACTCAATCCTGTATTCAAAGTACTGCAAAGTGCAAAGTGCAAAGTGCAAAAAATAGGAGCATCACTTCAAGCCCTAAGTAAACTTCAGTCTTCGGGTACGAGAGACCCTAAACTCCGGTACCGAGTGTTGGGAAAGTCGGAGCGATTCGATACAGATCCCCCCCCCCCCATCTGGTAACCGGGCACGATGCCTTACATATCATTCCAGGTGACCCAGAATTCCAATCTAGAGCCTAGAGCCGAGCCTCAAGAATCAGTTCTGTACCTGGTACAGATAACTTGTAATTGTACCATACCAACCCATATCATACACCTAGACAAGTGTGGCCACATCACCAACACTCATTCATCCTCTTATCCCCATCCACTCCATTTCATTCATGAGAGCAAATCCTGTACTGATCCACTTGGATCAGTTTGCCTGCATCTGACAACCAATTTCTACTTCCCGCGGGGACCGCCAACCAACCGAAGCCTACCTACCTAATCATTACTGGGAAGACAAAAAACCTACTAATGAAACCTCACTGATGTTGACGCCGAACACGCGCGACAGCTGTCGCTCGTTCGACCACTAGGTACGTCCCACTTTGCCCTGTAGCGAGCCACTAAGGTAGAGATCTGCTGCCCCGTGGCGCTCCCACTGGCCCTCATGCGCGCCGTGAGTGGGCAACTTAGTGGGGGTTATGTCAATCACACCTCGATCCGAGTCGAGATCTCCTCACGACCACGTCAAATCAATACTAAACGATAGTCTTCAGAGCATGTTACCGAAGCTCGTGCGTGAACTGTAAATTAATTAATTGACTGAGATGTGAGAGATGCCCGAGGTCCTAGATGTCATTGTTTATTTTGAGTTTCTGATTTGCGGTCCCCTTGGGGCGTTATTAGACACGTCATTGTAGGCATGTCATAGTGCAGCGGCTTTAGCTACTAGTATGTCTGGAGTCCGAGCACCTAGGCGTCATAGGGCGCTTGGCGATCAGTTACAGAATGGTCTGTCAATTCAAGTTCAATAACTTGAACTGCTTTTTCTTTAACATGGACAGCCCAATCACATCACACATATACATAACAAAATGGTCCAGCAGTAGTGCTCATAAGCTCCTTCATCGCAATAGGTCTCCCATTCGCATATCCAACATCAACTATCGTGTCAAGCGTAGTATTCCCAGAAGGCGGCTCATTCAAAAACGTCCCCGTGCCCGAAATAGCATTCTGTCTCCTTTCCAAATCAAGATTCTGCCATATCCACCAAACACGATCAATCATACCATGATGGAGCCAGAATGCAGGATCCCCAGGACTAACATATACATCGCGACCTGGATCTCCGCCCATGGAATAGTGTCCTCCACCATGAACACCGATTGCACCACTACCCGGTACACCTTGCATAACCATCTCGAAGTCCCAGATATCATTGTTCTCCAGGATAAGCGATACAATTGAGGTGTAGTTTGCGTATGATTGGAGTAGTGCAGATGTGAGATCTCGTTTTAGACATCGAGGATTGTAGTTTAGGGGGTTGCTTGCGATGCTCATGTTTCCGCCTGGTAGGGATAGAGCTGCGGGGCCGAGATGGAGTTTGTAGTTTTTGAAGGGGCCGCTTGTTATGCAGCCTCCGCCGGTTCCTCGGGGGAGAATGACTGGGGCGTAGGAGCCTAGTGAGAGGATTATGTTGCCTTCGTTAGGGATGTAGGCGCCATTTCCTGATAGTGATGTTGAGGAGCCGTCGAAAACGGGGGACTTTTCCATTGCGGAGGTGTCGGCTCCCCAGTCCCAGTATCTGATTATTTAGTAAATCGGTAAATTAATAGATCCGTATCAATTGAAGACGATTGACACTCACGGATAGTCGCCGACATAGCCGCATTCATTACGAAGAGCTTGCTCGAACTCGTAAATGAAATATCGATGCCAGGCTAGGAATGTACCCTTGATCCAGATATCTTGTTAAATCTTGTAGCTTTTATTTTCACTTGAAGACGATCTAAATCCGTACCGTGAAATGGATCCCTAATGTTTGATTGATATGAGTAGCCACAAAATCATCATATCGTGTCTTAGCCCCCGGGGCTAAATGGGATGGTGTCCGCGCCGGTTTGCTTTGCAGACAAAGAACAGAATTGATATACTTCTTCTTTTGTACTGAGGAGAATGATCTCCAGTTACGACGAACGTGTAGGTTGTTCTTTGTACATTCTTGATCTTTGTTCAATGCGCTTTTGTGAATGGGGTTTGCTATGTTTTCACTTGTGACCTCGAGGGCGATTTTAGCTAGCTTTTCAAGCTGAATCGCTGCTATTGCTATTGAAGAAGATGGCGCCGATAAGGTAGATGGTGCTTTTTGGTGAGTGAATATGTTGTTTTGTGGGTTTGTTGGGATTGCTGAGATTTGTAAGGCCAGTAGTCCGACTGTAAGAAGATGGAGGATAAATTTGTACATTGGAACCCTGTAACTGCCTGGGTGGACGATGTAGTTTTAGATTGAAAGAGAAGAAGAAGAAATTACATGAAAAGTCCAAAACACTGGAATTAAAGCTGCACTTAAAGCTTTAAATCTAAGAGATAAACACGGTCAGGTTTACCGATCTGCTAGAGCCAATGAGATCCACGATGCTGTTCACCGATATTAAGAGGGCACTTTGAGGGGTTATCTTTATGCACGTTTGACTAAAATAGGGCGATTGATGCAGCAAAAGACCTCGCTATTGGCATACAACCTGGTCAGCAATGCATGGTCTTTCCCCCTCGTGGAAGCCGCATGCATCGTGAGTTCTAGACCTCTTGGCCTAAGCTTGTAGTTTTAAGGTTGGGGGCTCTCGGGTACCAGCCTGAGAAGGTTATGGTGGACGGTAGATGTTTACATTTAAACTATTTCTCCTAAATTTTTCCATTTATTCGTGGCTCAACATAACTTCTATCCTATTTTCTAGCTTCTCCAAGCTACCGCCCCCTCTTTAGTACTTTTGTCGTGGCCCCCGCTTTTTCCACCTCGAGGCTGTAGAAGATAAGGAAAAAAGACATGAAAAACAACAAAGAGCTGAATATGTAGATCTCCCATATCTTAATATTTTCCCTAGCTCATCAGAACCTGCCACCACAAATCAAACATTCAGTACAAACAACGCGGAAATGAGATCTACCCGCTGCTAACCCTGTCCCCACTTCTGCACCGAACGACCTAGGGCTCGGGATCCGTCAGAATGGTAGGGCCGTACTCGTGTCGGCCCCCTGTCGCCCCTCGTCTCTTCCCCTTGAACATATTCATCCACACACAACCACGGGCAGTCAGATCGCCGTAATCATGGAAGAAGAAAGCATCTCCGTCGTAAGATACTCTTGGCGTCATGGGGACGGATTCGGCTTACGGTATCGATCGGGCAGGATCCCACTTTTTATAGCATGGAGAAGTTGGGAGGGGACGATGATGATTGGCAGTCGTGAGTGGGGACCAAGGTTATTCGAGAATTGAATTCGTCAATGCTTACCATTTCTGCTAATAGAGATACGGAGTCCATTGCTTCGGCTATTGCTAAGGGGAGAATAGCGAATGGTCGTCGGTAAGTATTCTTTTGATTTTATTGGGTTTCTAGATGGATTATTGACTGTTACTATTTAGATATCAAGCGCTGAGAGATGAAGAGTATTGGTTAGTTCCCCTTTGCTTTGTGTATCTTGATATGAGACTTATTGTAAATAGGGCTCCGTCTGATGATCGTCAGCTTGAGGCATATGAGACTGGGTAAATTCGAATTCGTGCTGTAGCCGGTGGCACAAGAATGATATCATGGTGAATTAAATATACTAATATCTACTACAGACATATAGTATCACTTCTGCTGGAATATCATGGCGAAAACATGTTACATCTAGCACCGATTGGTGAAAACCCAAGAGTATGCTCGTTTTTTTTTGGATCATGTTTTCCCAATTATACTAATATTATGATAGCATATTTTAGACGTTGGAACAGGCAAAGGCAATTGGGCAATGTAAGTTCAAGTCGATCTTGAAACTCGAGAACTTCTCTAACATCCACCCAGGGACGTTGCAGACAAGTATCCAAGTGGTGAATACCCTTCTTTATGAATTCTACCCTCAATTTACTAAACTATGATTAGCAATGGTTCGTGGCGTGGATCTATTCCCACCTCCGATCAGTTGGATGCCCCCAAACTGCAAAATTGAGGTAGACGACCTTCTCGAAGAATGGACATGGAAAGAACCATTTGACTTCATTTACATACGCCACCTATTAGGATCCTTCAACGAAGAAGGATGGGCTACATTATACGACCGATGTTACGAGTCAGTTCCCATCTTCCAGGTTGTAAAAAATCCACCTCAACGATCATAACCTAATACTTGGAAAACTTTAGAAACCTCGAGCCAGGCGGCTGGATAGAACAACTCGAATTTGATGTCCGAATACACACAGACGATAACTCATTACCAGAAGACTGTTCACTTGCTGGATGGGCCGAAAACTTTATTGGTTGCTCTAATCGAGCAAATCGATCTCTAACAATTCAGGAAACTATGCGAAAATCTATTGAGAAGGCTGGATTCACCGATATTCAAGAGAAAGTATACAAAGTTCCTCTTGGTCCTTGGCCGAGAGATAAAGTCCTTAAGGAACTTGGGAGACTTCATCATGAACATTGGTCGGCGGGTATGGAGGGGTATGCGATGTGGTTGCTTACCAAGTTTGGGGCCCCGACGCCTTGGACTCCGGATGAGGTACAGGTTTATCTTGCTAAAGTTAGGGGGGATCTGAAGAATCCTACGATTCATGGGTGGGAATATGCGTAAGTTGACTTGTCTTGGGGTATCTTGTTTTCTTGTTTTGAGGATTGGAGACGCTGATATTTTCGCAGACGACGAGTATGGGCTAGGAAGCCTTCGGAGGATGAAACTTATGATGAACGTATAGAGCCTGGGTTTTTGCCTTAATCTTCATTGGAACCTCAATAATAGCGGATCAGATTGGATCAGGCTTTCCATGTTGGATTATTGTCGTGAAATTTGGCGCATTGCTTTAAGTTCTGTGTTGGGATGCTCTCAAGTAATAACACATTGGCGGTATATTTTGTTTTTGTGACTTTGATATCTCAAAATATTCAAAATAATAAGTTCAATTAGTTCTTGGTAGAGAGTTGGTGACTAGTGATCTGAATAATAATCTGAAAAGCAATATTTATTTTATTTATTCTTATTTAAGCTCGTAATTCAAAGTACTATAAATCATCATAAAGGAGCGTTTACCGGTGAAAATCACCTTTCCTCAACGTGACATAACATAATTATCATCCACCGAAAACAATATCTCTTCTTGTTCCCTGTCACCTTCCAATAAATGAATTCGCAGTCTCAATATCAAATTCCAATAGGTTTTGGATCAAGCTTCAAGACGGACATCTTCCTCAACACCTCAAATGGGGTGACCAGCTCCCTTGACTACTTCTTAGTCTTTCCGCCATAAAGTAGATTTCAACTCAGGTTTGGCGGACTCTTCACATTTAGTGTCCGTGACCACCGTGGTGGGGAGGGGGAGGAGGTGGGTGTCGGTGGTCAGATTCATCCGAGGTATCTTCCTCGCGCTTGTGTCCGTGGCCACCGTGTGGTGGAGGAGGGTGTCCATGCTCGGTCTCAGCTTCAGTAGATTCTTCACGCTTGTGTCCATGGCCACCATGGTGAGGTGGAGGAGGTGGGTGTCGGTGGTCAGATTCATCCGAGGTATCTTCCTCGCGCTTATGTCCATGGCCACCGTGGTGAGGTGGAGGAGGCGGGTGTCCATGTTCAGTCTCAGTCTCGGTAGACTCTTCACGCTTGTGTCCGTGGCCACCGTGGTGAGGCGGAGGAGGCGGGTGTCCGTGCTCCGAATCATCTGTAGAAGCTACCTCACGCTTGGGATGATCCTTTGGTCCGGGGTGACCGTTGTTGGCAGGTGGGTGCGAGACTTCACGCTTTGGGTGGCCGTCACCATGGGGACTACCATTGGGATGCTGGGGAGGAGGACCGGGCTTCTCAATGGCGTTTGATGCTGTAGTGTACATTAGCATTTTATTTCGTCTTTGGAATATCTAGAAATATAGACACGGATCATGATATTGGTGCTGACATACCTGGTTCAGCAATAGGAGCTGCACCGACAAGGCCGGCGACCATCAAAGTGGAGAGAATGACGGAGAGCTTCATGGTGAAGTTGAAGTTGAAGTTGAAGTTGACTGAATAGATGAATATAAGAGTGATAGTCTGAAGAGCTTGAAGTTCAATCTCAATGTAGATGAAGATGAAGACCTTGAAGATTCCTGGTTCCAATGCTCCTTTTATATATTTTCTCCCGAGCTCTACAGCCTGAGCTCGAGCTCAAGCTCAATGTCTGATACCATGAAATATCCATGTCTCACCCGAAGTCGTCGTCAGCTTCAAAGCTTCGCTCCAATTCTGCAAGCTACAAAGCCACGATGCAATGGCTTACGAACGCCTGCAGCTCAGATGTAGTCATATTGTAACTGTACTCCGGAGCAATTGCATATGTGACCTGGTAGTAGATGAAAGAGATGTAAGATTGGAAAATGTGAGATGTCGATCTTACTGGAAATCTATGCCGATGATCTTCGCTCCTCGGACAGATTTAGTAAATTCTTCCTTCAAAGAAAGCGTGACTTCATTCTAGGAATGCAGTGCATGTGGCCACGCGTGCTCTGGCTGGGATTGATGGTGAGGGAGATCCGAGATCAGGGATGCAAGGGGTAGCTGCAGTCAATGGCGTGCATTGAGCATTAGCTCGGTTTATAACATGTATGTATCTGACAGCCGGTTTGATGCATTGTTATCGAATCGGTAGTTGGTTCAGACTGCTAAGCAACGCGTAGGTGCAGCGGGCGGGCGGATCTATCTATTTGTTTTCTGATGCTTCATTGTGGAGACCGTGGTTGTTGTAGCTTGAATGGCCACGAAAATATAGACGAAAGGACTTTAAAAACAGCCATTACTATCCGGAAACGATAAAATTGATTTATTTTAGATAGATCATGATACTCTATCAATGTTAATTCAAAGGTTCAGTTGCTCGTATTCCTCGTATTCCTCGTATATTCCACTAGTACAAGAATCGGTTCCGCCGCGTTATGGCCTTATCCCCAGCGGGATCCCCAGCATAAAAAACCCCCTGTAAGAGATCAGTATTGGAATAACAACCAGTCCTTAGCTCGAGCCACGTAAGATCACCTGCAGAAAGACTAACCATTTCCGCTAGAAGAAGCTTATCCTGCATTGCATTGTGATCTCCTTTGATGTCTAAGACCAAAAGAGAAAATAACACCGAGTTATAAAAGTCCGAGAACTTGAATCAATAGGCCAGTCTTAGCCACTAGCTGCAATCCTGGCGATCAGGTACAAGGTTCAAGTGTCTTTTAGGTTATGGAATGTTTTTATTGATTGGTCTTAGCCACTGGTGACAAAGTTAAAATCTATACAGTACATTTGGTGTCACGGTTTGACAGGCTCGTCAGTTGTGTCTGGAATCTCAAGTTCTACTTCAAGTTTGCCTCTGCCGATTTATCCATGGAATGGGATGGAATGGAATGCTCCGTGCACGAATATGAAATGACTCGAAGGTTTAGCCGTTGGCTGGATTGTCATTGCGAGGCGATCTTGTTCGCATTTTGCCTGGCTGGGTGTAGTCTCAATTGCTTACTAGTACATATGCGAAGGAGAGAGTTCTAGAGGCATGACAGCCAAAGGGAGTGAGTCAACGTAGATGGATGCTCCTAGCTCAAGTTCATTGAAGCAAGGACCTTGGCTCGTGCAGGAATAAACTACATTGGGCATTCAAGTCGTAGAATGTGTCGAACCATTGCTATCATCTCAAGCCGTTAGGTAGTTAGGCTTATGAATCTGAGCTGATCGGATATATTGAAAATGTCTCAATGCATTCCTGATGCTAACGCGTCCTATCAAAAGACAAACAATAATCCAAAGAAAGAGAAAAAAGATGAACGATGAAACAAATGTTAAAGAAATAAGCAAAATTGTCCATATGTGCCACCATCCATATATCTATCCCTTTTGTCTTGCATGCGCCAGAGCCTTCCGTCCCCCGATTCGCCTAGATATTGAGTTGTATTGTATTGCACCGAAAGAGACAGATCAGCAAGGCCAAGACCGGGAAACGCCGTAGTCAGCTGTAGTCATCGAAAGACCATAATAAGTAATGATTATAGTTGTGTTCATTAGATGACTTCGAACCATAAGAGCCTGTGAGCCAGCCAAACGCCAGGTACATGTGATGAATAAGAAATGACACCGAATCCCATGCTAGAACTGCGGGCCCTGAAATAGGGGAATGATGGTACGGTGTTATTGATGTTTGTTGATGTGCGGAGATGAGAATCCTTGACCGCCGTTCATAGTAGAGGAACGTATTCGCATTATGGCTGGTAGGTAAGGAGAGAGGCAGGTAGGTAGGTACGTAGGTAAGTGGCTGATTATGCGCCCTCAATACCAATGTCATCTTGTCCATCTAGTCCGCCAAACATAGATTGTGGCTGTTTTCGACCAGACCCATACACCATCTCCATAAGTTTGGCTTTCTGTCGTTCACGAACAGATCGTAGATAATCGTATGTACCCTCCAATCCACGAATCTGCCCATCAATTACAGACTCGACGGGTCCAAGCATCCGACCCGCAGCGCCAGAGCTGTGAGGTGAACTCGAACTTCCATCTACACCCATGAAGCTGACGGAGTCATTTCGACGAACGAGCGGGCTAACGAGTCTTCGGCGTAGGGTTTCTAGATTCACCTTTAATGTTAAGAGGCGGCCGCGGTGGTCGACGAGGAGATGCTTGTTCGCGACCGTGCGACTTCGAACATTGGCGAGGAGACGCTTGTTCTTTTCGTATTTGCGGACGGCGGCTGCGTCGGGTCCAAGGACGCGGGTCCAGAGTGAACTGAGCATTTCGCCTTCTGCTCGCTCTTGGGCATCAGATTCTCGGACGACGGTTCGTTGAAGGTTGAGGAATTGGCGATCGATTGATTCGAATAGGGCGAAGAGGGCGGTTGAGTGCGTTAATTCGCTGTTAATGGACTCTTCGAGTACGGAGAGGAACTCGGTGAATGTTCGGGTTATGGTTGAACGGGTGCGTTGAGCAGATGTTGGGCCTAGGACGGCTAGGACGAGATGCCCAAGTGCTGTGGTTGTCGTGGCTGTGGCGGAGACACTGCCGTCTGATACTTCACCGGTTCGTTCTAGGGCGCCGAGTCGTGAGAGCATGGTATGCACATTATCGAACACGATTGTTGGTAGGGTACTCGGTGGTTGTGCTGATAGGAGTTCTAGTTCGCGTTTGGCCCAGTCCATAACTATGAGGATTGAATCGATATCTGAGTCGACGTTGGCGAAGAACCGAGTCAGCTCTAAGGAGAGAGACTTTAATGAGTCTGATAGTTCATCGAGCTGGCGCACGATTATTGGCGCGCTGGTCATGTTTGTGCCACGCACTGACTCGCTCAAGTCCCAAACTGCTACTCCTGTCTCTTGGAGGGTGCCGATTTGTTGAACGCCATTTTCAGAGTAGTAGATCAATGGCTCGAAGGAGCGTGCAAATCCAGAAAGCTTCACGAGGTCGGGAATTGCTTGTGGTAGGCCAGGTAGGAACAAGGCGCGCATGAGCACAATCGAGAGGAAGAATGTGAGAATTGACAGCGTGGTATTGGATTTGGAGCTTGTGAGGCGATCAAAACTATTGCGCAGGTATCCGTATATCGCTGCGATGGGTTCACGATGTTGGACTTCTGCGCGCACTGCAAAACGGATATCTTCAGGCCATGCGCAAGAACAAGTTAGTGTTTCCATGTCTGTAGATATAAACAAACAAAAACAGGGCATAAAAATTCATTGAACACCGAGACTCAGGCAGTGCCTACAATTACTCAAGTTCTCTGTTCCAAATCCTGTTCTATCATCCTCTGCGCCGGTTTGCGCCGTCGTATTCGGCGGCGGACAGGGACTAGGTGATCGTCCTGTTTGCGGGGTTCCTGCGCCCATCGGTAAGGGCACATTGGCTGCGGCTGTGATATCGGCCGGGTCGAAATCATCATTTGTCTTCACTTTACTTGTATCCTCGAGCGCATCTTCATACTGTGGACTTGGCTCGCGCGATAGCGACGGCGACATGCTTAGACCTATGGTAGGTCGGAGCTCTGGGCGCTGATTGAAATTGCCTTTGCGCCGATAGGGCTGATGACGATACCAGCCGCTCCCTTGGACATAATCATGTTGTCGCAAGCCTGGAGGTGACCAGCGCTCGTGGGGACCTGGTTCATCGATCTCACCATCGGATTCTTCGGAACGGAACCCTGAGTGCTGCGATGGCATGCCGAACAGTGGGGAGCGGTGCGCATTGCTGTTATTTTCAAAGTCTTCGAGCGACGCATCTAGCGACGGGTGGTCGTCAAAGACGTTGTCTAGCTCGTCCAACATGGCGGACGGCGTTTGCTCGGATCGGCACTGCAAGTCGGGAAGTTGTCGCAAGGACGCAGCGTATAGCGACGTCCTGCAATATGTTGTTTACTAGGTTTTGCTGAAATGGAGCGGTTAGTAGAAGCGAAGCGATGGATGTGAATCGCATGCGCTGATACAGAGTGGATGCAAGTAGAGAGTAGAATAGAGTACGATCAAGTTGGAAGAGGAGAGACAATCGACCCCGCGCGCGGCAAGCGAATGCGATGCGACAGGTTGCGATGCGATGGAAAGATTTGGGCACTGGATTTTTGTATTGTTGCGCGAAATAGTAGGTATGAAATAGAAACAGGATTTGAAGATCTCGCATGGACAAGTAGCATAGAATAAAAGTCTTTGATTGTTCTGGGAATTTCAGGAAATCAGTACGCCTCGAGCAGTAATGTGGGAAAGAGAAGTGAACTCCTCTTTGCAGGAGGGGGGGGGGTAGAGGAGGCTGGGCCAATCCCATTCATGAACTGAACACCCGGTCGATCATGGTATCGAGGATGTCTTCGTGGTAAGTACAGTGGAAGTAACCATTGGTGGAGAGTTGGTGGAGAGTTGTATGTGGATGCAAGTCAAAGCAACTTCCACGGTACTTAGAGTTGTGCCTGACCGCCCATTGCCGCCCAATCGATTCTCGTCCAGACATTCTGAAACACTCCACCAATACAATCGTACAATTCCAAGATACAAGCCATCGTCATGAATGTACATGTCCGATGTACGTGTCCAAGGCTAAATGATATGCATCACATTCGAGGTCACTTCCATTCTTTCTCTCTTAGCCACCCCCTTCCCCATCCCGGGGTTCTACCCAGACCAGATCTGCACTGTGAAAATCGTTCGTACCTGCAGCCAGTCGGAACTACATATGAAAATGTGCGCAAAATCAAAAAAGATCAAAAACGAAAGTGATATTTTTGTGGAAAATTTTAGAGATTCAACATTGAGAAGAGAGTTAAAAGAGATTCTATTGCGGGTCAACCATGATAATTTGAGATAATATTACATGCCCAGTCCCTCAGATGCCCGGAAATCAGCCCACGGCGCCAATAAACCAATCCCAGACGTCTATGAACTCCAAGAGATAGGGTTGTGAGAACGAAAACGAAAAAGCCGTGGTAGAAAAAATTAATCATGCGTCACGTCATTTATGCGGTGGACTCCTTGAGGTAGCTGTATCATAATTTGTTAGTCTGTTGCTCAGAGTAGATTGTGCATAGAATTGCAGGATTGGATTGGAAACATACGTGATGAGGTCGTTGCGCTCCTTGCCCTTCTTGAGACCACCGAAGGCCATCTTGGTACCGGGGATGAACTTCTTGGGGTTCTCGAGGTACTTGAACTGTAGCGCAATGCAGGTTAGTCACTGTCACTGTCACTGTAACAGGTCGGGATTGACCAATGTCAGAATAATGGTAACTTACGAGAGTGTCCTCGGTCCAGGTAACCTCAGCCTGCTTGTTGGCGTCGGTGTAGGCGTAACCGTCAACGGCACCGGTCTTACGGCCGAAAAGACCGTGCAGCTTGGGGCCGACCTTGTTGCCACCGGCCGCCTCGACGGTGTGGCATTGAGCGCAGCGAGTCTGGAAAAGCTTGGCACCCTTGGCGGAGTCACCTGGAGCAGATATCGTATTAGCTTCGGCTTCGAGTTCGAGTTCGTTGGTTTGTGTTAAGTCCTCGTTTCGCGCATGCTGAGACCGATTGATGCGCAGAGCACACCGTCGGCCGGCATGGTGAGATGTAGGAACCCGCGGCGACTGGAATCGAATCGTGGCTGAGAGCAGCTGGATGCGATGCAATTGCGATTGGAGAGATTGTAGTAAAGACAGCCGGGTGTGAAGAAGAGGCGACATGGCGAAACGAGTCATGGTTTGATTGGGAGCCGAACTGAGCTGAGCAGGGGGGGGGGCCTTGTCTCTCGCAATAAACAAGCCGAGAACCGGTGGCTCATTCAAGAACAGCAAGCTCCAGATCGCATGCCAGTAGACAATGTTCATAACCAGCTTCCCATTGATGTATCTCATTCAAAACTCATTGTCCATGTCTCCTTGAGGCTCTGTCGCGCATGCCAACATTTTCTTTTGCTCTTTCCGCGACACGAATACCAGCGCTGGTAGGGAGGCGAGGAAGAGGGTTAAGCTTACCGGGAGCGAATGAAGCGTCCTTGCCCATTGTGAATGTGAGTTAAAGAGGATTTAGAAGGGAAAGTGGAAGATGTGTAGCTGTATAGAAGAAGATTCGAATCTTTCAGAGAAAAAAAAGACCAAAAGCAAGATTTTCCCGCGTTTTTGTACCTGGAGCCCGTCGGCTCCCGTGATCCGCCCATCCACCAATCAGGACGCGGTTAATTCAGCGCGACGGGCGCAACCGGGATTGTCTCTTACTTCTCGGTGAGACCACTTCAATGTTCCCTTATGACAAACGCCCAATGCTCCTGGGATTCCGGGGTCAATGGTTGGAATATGGACTTGATGCTCATGTCCAATTCGTTTCTTACTTGTTTATCGAGTTTCTACATACTGGTAATGTCGGATAGAGGGCTTAAGCGGTGGCTAATATTGTTGGCCGCCACCCTGTTCAACGCCTATGATCTCATTGTCCATCATCTACCCCCAAATCGTTTGGTTCCTAGCATTCTATTTTGAACTTCATCTGAAGATATATCATCTTCCAATGCTACGTTCCGTAGACTCGGAGTTCTTCGATTTATTTATTTATTTGATTTGTTGCGTCGAGTCCTGACTCCGTTGCGAAGAACTCCTTTCTTCCCCCTTAGAACTGGAACTGGGGGTATCGGCCCACTGGGGCTTCGAAATGCATCCGCTATCATTCGTGGAGGCTCCATAAAACCTGATTCAACCAGCCCCAAGTGGATCCTGAGGCAGAAAATTGACGTGGGTATTGTGGATTTGTGCTCGTTAGTCAATTTGAGTTGTCCGGCCGACACAGGATAATTCATCGTGGAGCGGATAAACGGCTATGTAGGTACACAGCATCGTACAATAGGGAACCGTCTAATAGGGAATCGTCTGGTTGTGGGAACCTCTTTCATTCCGAAGTGACAAGTCTGAGACATAGGCAAGACATCCACCCTTTTGTCAAATCGGCAGGGAAATTCTATGGAAACTCGGTAGAATGTGATTGAAGCTCAGAACCTGCAGGTCCGCCGGGCCGAGTTCACTGGTGCATGTCGTAGCGCAATTGTTCCAGAATCCGAGGAATCACCTGACTCGACTTCAAAATGGATAATTATGTGTGGGATTATGTAACCATAATCTGTGATGAACATTAATGACAGGCCAGCTGGCCTAATGGTTAGGGCACCTGTTTCCGGTTAAATCGTTCGCAGGAGGTTGCAGGTTCGAATCCTGCGTTGGTCGTCTTTTTGCTTTTTCACTTTTAGTGACGAAGTAGTCTGTTTTTTTATCTTTCTTCTTTCGAGTTTGTTTCTATACTCACCAGGTCAGCGAGTCAATCGACTATATACCCTACAATCTTGTTGTCGTGATACTCCTTAAGAGCCGTGGAACATCTGATATCCACATTCCAATGGCAACATACAATTTTGCAAACTTTGGTAGTATGTCAATGAGCTACAGATAATGACCTAGTTGCACCCTTTTCATACAAAATTCAATCATAAAACTTGGTTGCGCACTCTTAGCAATTTGATTGATGACCAGCTCCTCCCCGCGGAATGATCATGCTACGGCATAAAATTGCCCCGGTGCGTGGTATTTGGTTTTTAGTGCTTCGTTAAATTTGTTAGATTTGTTAAGTTCTCTTTCTATTCCAATATAGCTTAGTATAAACTGATATTTCACCGGCTTGGGTTCTATCGGAGATTGCCCAACTCAGGTTAGTCGCCGGTATTAACTGGAGGTGCCGAGTAAACACAAACTCGTCGGTTCCCAAAACAACTTTATCCTACATTCAAATGCAGCTCGCGATTTCGATATTCGTTAACAATGATCGAGCTCTTTCCTAGTGATTCTTTTCTAAAATCAACAAACTGCAAGGTACATTGAAAAGTTCCCAATGATCACCATGGCCGTACCGTCGGCACTTCATCCATCCTTCTGCATGGTCCCCACTTAGGGCCCTCGATGTCTTTCTTCGAAACGACTATCTTTTTAAACCAATAGTAGAACAAGCCTGATCAGCCAACGTGTAGCTAAGAAAATTTATATTCCCTCAGAGTTTTTCCACCACTCGTTATCTTTAATTTCCTGTATGTTTATTGTACCCCACAAACTTAATATCGGGTTCGAAAGTGGAATAGAATCCATAAATCCCGATATTACGCTCGAAGCCGACGATAGGATTGGATCAAATGGTGGCTGCCTATGTCCACCATGTTTCTGCAATCTCCCGTATAGATTAATTGGTCCCTGGGCTCGTTCGTTGGTATCTGACGACCTTCAGGGTTCTGGAGTATAAGAAGGGCCCTGGTCATGTTTTCTGTAGAAGATCATCCACTACATTCTTTTCCTTTCTTTTCCTTCTTTTCCTTCTGAAATTACTTTCTCTCTTTTACTTTCCCTCCCATTTGGTTATTTTCATTCCTTAAATCATGATTTTCGGTCTTAAGCTCGGCTTGATCGGCCTGATCGGTACTACCGCCGTTCACGCCGCTCCAGCTGCTACCCGTGCATCTGAAATTGAGCAGCGCTCTTCCACTTGCACTTTCTCTGGATCCAAAGGTGCAGCATCGGCCATCAAGTCTAAGACGTCTTGCTCGATCATCGTCCTTGACTCCGTCGCCGTCCCCGCGGGAACTACCCTTGATCTGACTGGTCTGAACAAGGGAACTACTGTAAGAAGTCCGGGCCAGTAGATCCAATATCTGAATCAGTAGCTGATTGCGAACAGGTAATCTTTGAAGGTGAGACTACTTTCGGATACAAAGAGTGGTCTGGTCCCTTAGTCTCTGTCTCTGGAACAGATATTACCGTCAAGGGATCCTCCGGGGCTATCCTCAACGGCGATGGATCTCGCTGGTGGGATGGAAAGGGAACTAACGGTGGCAAGACAAAGCCCAAGTTCTTTTATGCGCACAAGATGATTAGTTCTAAGATCGAGGATATCTATATCAAGAACTCTCCTGTTCAGGTCTTCAGCGTTAATGGAGCTAGTGATCTCACTCTAAGCGGTATCACTGTTAACAATGCCGATGGCGATGATAACGGCGGCCACAACACGGATGCTTTCGACGTCGGCGAGAGTACCGGTGTCTATATCACCAACCCTACCGTTCACAACCAGGATGATTGTTTGGCTGTCAACTCTGGCTCGGTAAGTACTACTTTAAGGACTGATAGACATGGACTTTATTAACACTACCATTCTTAGGATATCTCTTTCACTGGAGCTTCTTGTACCGGAGGACACGGAATCTCCATTGGTTCTGTGGGTGGAAGATCGGATAACACTGTTGAGAATGTCACTATTGAGAACTGCAGTATCAAGGATTCTCAGAATGGTATGTAAACAAAATTATAAGGATCTGCACCATACACTAAAAATATTTTTCTACAGGCGTTCGCGTCAAGACGGTTTACGATGCGACTGGATCCGTCAAAGACGTCACCTATAAGGATATCACTCTTTCTGGAATCTCGGACTACGGTATTGTGATTGAGCAGGACTACAAAAATGGTAGCCCCACTGGCACTCCTACTAGTGGTGTCCCTATCACTGGTCTTACAGTGAGCAATGTGAAGGGAACTATTGATAGCAGCGCCACCGATGTCTATATTCTGTGCGCTTCTGGTGCTTGTTCTGATTGGACTTGGAGCGGTGTCAGTGTTTCAGGTGGCAAGACTAGCAGCAAGTGCAAGAACATTCCTAGTGGAGCTAGCTGTTAGGGGACCCGTGCTGAAGCTGCTGTGTATGGGTTTCGTATACCGGGACTAGATACTTATGTTCTTGTATGTGTGTAGTACTCTTCCGGATTTGCTTTGAGTGTCTCAAGGCTTAGACAAATCTTCCAGTTCGGGATCAATGTAATACTATATCATACAAGTTCTCAAACTGGCCGAACATTCATTCGAACCTCGGACTACTGCTTTTCATACGCCGTAAAAGACCAATCCTCCCATGATATTCTAATCTATCGAGTACCAACTGAGTATAGCAAGCTACTACAACAATCCTGGGAGACACTTGAACTAATTTGATCAAGAATCACCCTGACCTTACGCTTGCGGTCTGAGCGAAAATTCAATTGAAAATTTTTGACTCTATCGGCATATCCATAAAGTTAAAAGTCGAATAGTAAAGCGTCTTTCGTAAATGAAACAGTTTGAAGCTGAGTATATAATGTGATATTCAATACTAAGTAGCTTTGGTATATTACCTAGCTTTAAGATCAATGCTTGCCTTGCTTCTCTGAGGTCTCTGACCCCGAATCCCACTCGTCATCTCCTCCGGCGTTTTCCTCCTTTGCAGCAATGATAATCCACAAGATCTTCTTGGTCCCCTTCGCCTTCTTATCTTCTTTCCTGTCTTCCCTCCAAAAGCTGTCCCAGATCTAGTCCCACGTAGCAATGCCCATAGAAATAATATTGTGTCATTCTCCGAAGACCTAAAGGCGACAGTAATATTTTTTGGGGAGGTGTAGAGCTTGATCGCCCGCAAATTGAGCTAAGCGTCCCAAAAAGCTTCGATCAAGCGCGCACGATCAGCAATAAGCAATTATGCCATGGTCTTCAGAGCTTAGTTAACTCCTAACCAGTATCAGAGGGTCCAGAACCGGGGAATATGTACAGGTATTGTCATAGGGCTGGCCAATCGCCGTTGGGGCATCTGATAGATCAGATAAAGAACAGACATGATCTCCGTGCGAAAGTACATCCCATAATTTACTTCAGCATTGGTCTTTGTGATTGCCTTTAATGCGCAATTTGTGGTTAGCAACACACGTGAATTTGAGTGGCTGTGATTAATTAATCCTCCCGGTTTGCTCCATTTGAGAGACCTTGGCAATGCAAATTGCCAATTAAATGACCATTTCCCATTGGGGATCCATATCACATTGCTTTAAATGTAATAGTAGAGGATTCTGGTAAAGAATGAACATTTTATGTCGAATCAGAACCAATTTGGTTATTATTTCGCCGTAACGAAATATTCTATCATAGTATAGACTTCAATAATGATGAAAACCGGTTGAAGTTGTCCGGGTAGAGGCAGTTGCGTAGAAGTGTCGTTTCTTTCAACCATTTGGGGAGGGTCATCGCTACCTGGGGGCTTAGGTATAACTCGAAGAACCGGGGATTGTCAGCTGAATACCTATGGAGTGACAGATTTTGGATATGGATGTTATGGGCTTGCAGTTCTGTCAAGTTCGACCGTTGTTAGTATTGGCATCGAGTGCCATATTCAGTATGGCCAAGACCTTCAGAAAATGGACTGGCATTGTTAAGGGTCGATAGCGATGAAAAAGTAGAAGCAGGACTTGAAATTGTCGAGATAAAGCGAGAGACAATGCGGAGGAAGTCAGTCGTGTTATGGAGAGCCCGCTTACATACATGCAGCATTTATGTAGCCACAAACACTTATTTTGCCAGCGGGTCGCCAGCCATATTTATCAGATAGGTTGGAAGCATTTCAGGATATCTAAATGTTATGCAGGCAGCATATGAAGTCGCAAAATCACCAAAAAACGACCAACGCAGGATTTACCTGCAGCCTCCTGCGAACGATAAACCGGAAACAGGCGCCCTAACCATTAGGCCAGCTGGCCTCGCATGAAGAGAAGAAAAGCCTCTCGTTGATCTATGATCTAAACAAGATAGATGATGCTTATCCCGTGATCAAGACTTAGTCATCGTGGCTGGAATACATATGTGGCGCAGTAAGTATCAAGCCACAAGTCCCGCGGACCTAACGAACACTCTGATTGGTTTTCAGCTGGCTTCCAACCTACCCGGCTCCAGTTAATCCGATAATCAAAAAACATCAATTCTGTTGTCCCTCGAACATCTGAACCCCAATCTCCAATCACTCAATTGATCTATACCTCCCCCATTCACCTCACTTATCTAGAGGTGAAATACACCTAGGCAAAATGCCAACACCAATTCCTCCCTTCCTCCTCCCACGAGGCCTCCCAACTGCCCGGACCCTCCGCACCCTCCAACAAAATCACCGCGCCTTAAGCACCACCTCCGCCCTCTCAGCACGCAGTAACAGAAAGCCTGAAACAAACAAGAACCGCATCCTTGAGAAACCGGACAAGTTCCGGCCCCCTTCGCATCCGCAGCGCGCTGTTAATCCGGCTACTCGCACGGCGTCTGGCCAGCCGATTACTTATGGGCCACGATTGACGAGTGCTCAGCGCGAGGAACAGAATAAGAAGCAGTATCCTAATATGTTTCCGCCAGAGGGGACGGTGATGTTTAAGTTTTTGACTAGTCGATGGATTCATATTTGGATTGCTATGGTGCGTACTTTACAACCTACCTACATGCTTGTCAACTTGCCTACTTGCCTTTTTGCAAGTAGCATGACATGTTGTCAGCTTAAAGAAACAACTTGCTAATATTAATTAACAGAGTATCCTTACATCTCTCGCTACTTTCACCTTTACTACAAACTTCAAGGCTACTTCGCCTTTTGCTCATCTTCTTCCTTCCTGGTCGGGACTGTTGACTGCGCCTTTCGATACTATTTCGCAGGCTTTGTCGGTTTATCGTATGCATGTTCAGCATGAGTCGATGCGTGTACGGGAGCAGAGACATCGTAGAGTGGAGGATGCTGAGAAGCGGAGACAGTACCGTGTTGCGCATGGGTTGGAGGAGCCGAATGATAAGGAGAAGGAGAATGCGGCGGTGGATGATCAGAGTCCTATTGCTCCTGCGCAAGGGAGTGATGAGTATGTGGATTTTGATGGGAATAGGAAGCCCGTGAAGAAGTGGTTGGGTATTTGGTAGAGCTGTCTACTGCTGTTACTTTTTGCTTATGGCTCTACCTACCTATTGTACTTCGGTTGTGTTACTATATACTACACTTCATTCGGAAGAATGGATGGATGAATAGACTGTGTTTACTACAGTCATATTGTTTGATAGAACTTGTACACAATGTATACTAGTGTTTTGCGTTTATGTTTCTTCTATTGCGTTGTAGAAGAGCTCGGGATTATGGATGGATGTAAGTAGGACTTGATAGATCATGACTCATGAATCCCCTCAGATCATTTTAGTGGTATAAATGCAACCCTTGAAACCGTGACCTCTAATATGTCACAAAGAAAAGAGAAAGTAAAGTATTACAATAATCATGAAACCTCAACACCCTCCAATCCCGAAAGAACATCCTCACCAACGCCACCCTTCTTCAGCACAGTCTTCACCATCCCCGCAATAACGCTCCGCTTAACACCACCACGTCTAGGCCTCCAAACACCAGGAACTTCCTCCTCACCCGTCGCAGGATTGAGAACAGCCATATTCTCGTTCGGAGCCGGAGCACCGAGCATATTCACATTCTCCGAATTGGGAATTCCAGGCTGCGTAAGTCGGGACGGGGGATCAATCGTTCGGATAGAGAGTAATTTCAGTGGTTGCAGGCTGTTTGCTTCGTTGTCGCGCGTGACGGATATAGCGAGGACAGCGTCTGCAACGGCGATTTCTTCACGGGTTGGATCGAAGATCACATTTTCGCCTACTGAGATCACGAGGAGGGTTACGGGCGGTCGAACTTGGGATGTGTTGGATGCTCCTGAGACGCGGGGGTAGATGTATTCTGCGACGGCCCAGTCGTCGTCGAAGAATGGGTCTTCTTCACCCTTTGACTTGAGCTTGGGTAGCTTGGTGGATAGGAGCGCGAGGTGTGTTGTTAGAGAGAGGAGGGGGAGTGGGTATGAGAGGGGTTGAGAGAGGAGGAGAACCTAGATCATGGTTAGTCACATACATCGAAGGTGTAGAAGAAATTCATGCATGCAACTCACATCAATGTACAATCTCCAATGCCACCGTTTATTAATAACCAATCTTCCCTTCAATCCACCAGCCATGTTATCTTCTCCATTGTCCTTCACACCAACGGAACCAACAAGACTTTCTCTCATCATCTCAGCCAAAAATACAGGTAAAGCATCATCGTCCCGAAATCCAGGAATCTCAATAGACATCTGCACCCATGACCCATGTCCACCCGTCACAGCAGATGAGGATCCCTCACTACCTTCTCCGTTACCATTACCAGTTCCAGCCTGACCCTCATGTTGCACGTCAAGTGTATCAGATACAAGAACTGTCTTCTCTACTTCAGCCTTGACGCCGACGATCGCCTGCGTACCGTCTGCGAACCCGATGCGCGCGCTCCCATTTGTACCAGGGAGAATGTTTGTTTCGGCGCTTAAGGGTCTGAATTGGGTGGGTGAGCGGCCGTCTGGTCGGATTGGAGAGTTGGGGAGAGAGAGAGAGGTGTAAAGGTAGGATAGTTCGGCGGGGGAGAGGTGGGGGATTTGAGCGGCTGAGGAAGCCTGGCGTTGGGATGACATTTTGGTGTTTTGGTTTGACTTTTCGAGGGTATTTTTTTTCTTCAAGTGTTTACTGGTATGTGTGATTGCGTTTTTTGGAGTTGTGCGTGGTGAGCGCGATTGAGCTGAGTTGAGTTGAATTCAGATCGAGGCGAGCGAGGTCGTTCACAGACAGGTTTTGCAGCAGACACCTGGGTGGTGTTTGTTTGGTGTTGTGTTTTTGGATATTTCTTGACCGCTTGGTTTTCTGCGGCTTGAGACAAGTAAATATGCTGATCACAAGACCTTGGGAGGTTGCTTGGATATCAATTGCTTGAGGTTAAAAAAGGTTAAAGAGCTTGCTTAATCGGGAAATTCTATGATGGCGGATCATTGTCGGGCCGGGGGTTGTTGGTGGTTCTGCGATGGCACATGGTGTGCCGATCTATGTACAGTATGTACAACTCAAAGCAAGTACGATCTTCAGCTCTTGGGGCTTTATTTAAATACGAATTCAATTATTTGGGATGCTTGTAATGCGCATTGTCAAATGGAGGAATCAAAACAAGTACAGAATGAGTATTATGCATGTCAAGTGTATGTAATTGGCAGTAAGCCGCAAAGTCTATATTACAATAGGATAGGAGACCGGAAACCAGCCAGTCAGAGCCAGAGGATAGGTAGTACATGAAAGAGTGAAAAGCGGCTGGTATGGACTCCAGGGTGTATCGATCGATTAGATCGTGGAGAGAGAGAGAGAGAGAGAGAGAGGAGTGGACCCAAGGGGCCATGATGAAAAAAGGAAATGAAAATGAATGATGCGACAGGATAGTATGGCAGTAGCCAGGCAATGTACAAGAGTCAAAAATATATGGACAAAAGAAAAATGAGACACCGTTAATGGGTAGATGGCTGGGTGAGATGCAAAATGATAAGGGATCAAAAATGGGGAATGGTATATGATGCGACTTGCGCGTGGTATCAATTAAGCAGAAAATGGGTTGAGAAATTTGTGCAAGTGTTTTCTGCAGCAAGATTCAAAACGACAAGAACAAAATTGACAAGTGAAAGGACTCCAAGATTCCGAAATGAAATGTTAAAAAAAACCAGGGTGCGAGGCCAAATCCATCTATCAAAAAGGCCTATGGGGGTATGATGATGGGAAAATTGAAGAAATGTAAAAAGCGAAAGCGAAAGAACCACACAAAGCAAAGTAGAAACCCATACCCATACCTTACGTGGAAATGAAATCAAAAACAAAACCACCGCACCGGAAAGATGTAAAAATAAAATGAGAGACCGAGACCAATGCGCCTTACGCAGTATGTATCAGTTTTTGGCGCGTTTCTGCCAGACTTTTTTGAGATTCACTCAGATGGATAGAAGATGCGTCATTTTTTCGAGATTGTAGACCGTCTTCAGAATGATTGGACACCCCGTTTAGATGTAGTTGGGTCCAGAGGTCAGATACTGAGAAGATGTCTTGCTGTTCCACTCTGATTCCTCGTAAGGGGGGGTTGGCCATTGACGATTTGAGTTCACAGGATCAATCTTGGATACGTTCTGGTTGATGGGTGTATCAAAGTAGCTCTCACGGTGAGCTGCAGTGGGCGATGGGGTCGGGTAGGGGCTTGGTAGAGCCCGAGATTGAGCAGCCATAGACTGAGTCTGGGCTAGACGCTTAGCAGCTTTGCTGGCAGAGTGCAAAACCTCATCCAGAAGCTCATCTTCCTCCTCTGGTGTCTCGTAGCGATGAACTGGGTGACTTGTCATCTGCAATGCACGGCGAGTCCTGCTGGAGATTGGACTAGGGTTGGAACTAGTAGCTTGAGGCATGGACTGGCGTTTTGTGATGTGATTTTCTGAGCTCAATTGCACAGGCACGTTACCGAGGGTGGAAGAGTCCAATGAGTACTTCACGCTTTGAAGGGCCTTGTCAAGTTCACTCAGGTCTGAAGACTTAGACTCCGAGAGACCGGTTCCATCAAGAGCCACAGAAGACCGGTTGGACCATGGGATACAACCAGCGTTGGCCTCGATATCGTCAGGAGCTGCTGCCTGGTTCCGTCCGGACAATCTGCGAGCACGCTTACGCAGGTGCGAGAAGAAGCTTTCTTTGGTAGTGGGCGTAGTGTTGCCGGAACCATTCAGCACTCTCTCGGCTTCCAGGCGGTGGGCGTCAGAGTAATGGTTACCATTGGAGTTGACTGATAATTGGCGACCAATCTTCTTGCTGGCCTTGCTCGCCTCGCTTTCGGTAGGCTTTTGTGCCTCGTTATGCGCGACGGTCGCGTTGGCTTGGGCAGTGACAGAGGCTGATAAAGGAGAAACGGGACGGATAGAGGGGAGAATAGGCATCGGGGCGCCATTGGCCCATGTAGCCCGCTTGCTGTTTGCAGGACGAGGCTTCACGGGCTGGATTTCGGGTACACTGGTGTAGGAAACAGCTGGTTGTCTAACAGGGCTCTCAATCTCGCCAGGGATGGGACTTTCAGAGCGGCCGATTAAAGATCTGCGGAACCATGAGGGCTTGGTGGAGAGAGTAGGCGAATCACAAGGGGAGAGTGTTGGGGACTTGAAGCTACGCTCCGATTGCTTGCGACCAAGTAGTCTTGACGAAGTCGAGGACTTGGGTCGCAGGGGATCCGTAGCGTCGGCAAAGTACTCGTGGTTCAATGCTTGTGTTGAAGTAGGGCGGTTCTTAGGATCCCACATTAAACACCAGGTAACGAATTCAGCCAGAGCGGCCGGCCACTGAGGCTGTTGGAGAACAGTGTCCATCGCATGGGGCGCCATTTTAGGGAAAGTGAATCCCAGCTTGTGCGCCAAGCGCGATCCTTCTCGCCATTCACCACCGCCAATCTTCGCACCAGCTTTGCTGTACCAGTTTCCAGGGCTACCCATAATTTCACACACGCGCCAAACCTGATCCACCTCATTTCCACCGGGGAAGAGGGGCTTCAGGGTGGCAATTTCCACAGCCATGGCGCCAATTGCCCACATATCAACGGGGGCAGAGTACTCCCCAGCGCGGAGAAGTACCTCTGGTGCCCGGTACCAACGAGTAGATACATAGGTTGTGTATGGTTGCTTGGAGTGTGTTTCACGGGCGAGACCAAAGTCTGCAATTTTCACGGTGTATGTTGGAGGGGTTGAGGGAGGAGTGACGAGGTTTGAGTAGCGGCTGAAGGTAGAGTCATTGGGAGCGGAAGTAGAGACAAGGATGTTTTCGGGTTTAATATCGCGGTGAAAGAAGTGGTGGGCGTGAATGTGGTCCAACCCAGACAAGATTTGGTATAAGATGCTCTTGACATGCTTGCCCTCGAAATACTTATGGTCACGGGCCTTCATCAATTGGTACAGGTTGCCGTCCATGTACTCCATACAAATGTGCAGTTTGCGGGAAAGAGGGTCGAGGAAAATGTCGAGAGCGGGTACGAGATGAGGATGTAATGGCAAGGTGCGCAAGAAGATAACTTCACGCAACTCCAGACACGGTGTCAATGAGTCGAAAGTCTTCTTCATTGTTTTGATAGCGACCTATATATCATTCAAACATTTATTAGTCTTGTCATGTGTGGGTTTGGTTGATCAACCAATTCGCTACGTCATTTCAGATCCGTACCATGGTGCCTCGCCGCGCAATATGGGACCCGGCGGTTCGTACGCGCGCAACTGCGACACTTCCAAAGCTTCCATCGCCAACTTCCTTGATGACTTGAAATCGATCTTCTAAAGTCGCGACTGATGTGTTGGTTCCCTTTGAAGGGGGAGAGTCGTATGTGACCGTCATTGTGATGTGAATTCTCCGGATCTGCCCGCAGATAAAGAGAGAATGTGGGCTAGAATGTGGGAGGTAGAAGTCAGGAACATATTCGAGACCAATCGTGACATCAGGGATATCTTCCCTTCCAGGTTCACTCACATTATTCAAGAGGGGTAGAGGGGGGAGGGGTTTCAGATTGAACTGCCCACAATATATTCAGAGAGGGAGGGGGGATAAATGTGAGTAAGTCAATTGGGGCGAATGGTCATCATTCGCGTTGTGATGTGGTGGTGAGATGAGTAAGGAGCAGGCCGCTTTCCCATTTGATAAAGTAAGGAGTGACAGAGTAGTTGGAAAGGGAGTGTAAGTTGAGGAGGGAGAAGGAGGGGGAAAGAGAGAAGGGCGATCTGAGAAAGACCGGGCACGATGCAATAAAAAGGAATTCCCACTCGAATAGGAGAAGACCCGTATGTGGATGATCAGAAACCGAAGCCCCTGACGCGCTGACAGCTCGAAGCTCTGGGAGTGGAGACGGTAAATTAACCCACGTTAAGACCAAAAACGCAGATCAGCCCACTCTGGAGGCGTTGGATTGGGGATATAATGGGTTAATCCCGTAATGAACCTGTGGATATTGGGTTCTGTGGATGAAAAAGGGGTGTGGAGGAGGAGGAAATGAAGATGAGAAGAGGAAAGAGACATCCAAAGTTGGCCGTTGAAGCAGGTATATGGGTATTATTATTATTATTATTTTTCACCAGAGCCAAATGTAAAAAAGAAAATGCAGAGGGGCCAGGACCAACGAACGATTTCAATAGTGAGAAGAATGAGGTGGATGAAGAAATTCAACATCATACAGGACATTACATAGTTTACAACGTGTTTACATCTATTTTGAGTGGCTTGGACTCGAGATTACCAGTTGATACAGTAGATACAGTAGATTACTAGACACTGCTTAGTCTCACTGTTAGGGCACTGCATCCCCCCACAGCCGGTGGCCAATCACCCACTCTATATGCCTTCCCAAGTGGATCTATTCGATGGCTGGGATTCGGAGCCCCGTTCCTGGTTCTTGTACTGTATTTAATTATGGAGCAGTTTCAATTTCCGTTTGTTTGGGATTTTCTTTTTCCGATTTTTAGGGGATTTCGAGGCGAAAAAAGAGAGAGCGAGAAAAGACACTAAAATGTACAAAGATATACCAGTATTTATTAATATTATTCTACCTAATGTAGACTATAGAATTATGGTAAGAAGAAGAATAATAATAATAATAAATACAAATCAAAGCAGAACTGCACATCACCCGATCATCAGCTGATCCCAAGCATCCTTTTCCAGTATGCAGACTCTTCATAGGGTAGAGTTCACTATGCACGGCGCCTAGAAAGAGAAAACCAACACAAAGTTGGGCAACAACATTTACTTACAGGAAGTAACTAGGGGCGGTCCCTCCCGTAAGAACCAACCTTGGAAACGGTTCACCCTCCATTAACTCCAGTTGGGCCGCGTTGCCCCCGTATTTTATTTTCTTCCTCCCAGGGTCTCTGCGCGCATCTACCGTGTCGCTGGGACCTCGTCCGCATGACGTTGCGAAATGCAAATTGGCTGGACCAATCTATCAAATTTACCCATCCTTCGAACAGGTCACTATTCTACCAAGCCATCTATATTCTATACCTATATACTCCGTAAAATGTACATTTAGATTCGTATTCACCTGAGCAGCGTTGATCAGTTGATGCTTCGAGTCCATTTGCGATCTATGTATTTATTGATATCGCACAGAGAGAAGGTATTAATAGTTTATACCGGCAAGGAGAGCCCGAGTCCGGATCAAGTCGATCATGATGTCTGCGATGTCATGTCCTACGTCGGACTAGTCGCAAGGAAAGCCCTTTTCTCCCTTCTCCGAGTCTCTGTATCCATTCATATGGGCCAATTTGATCAATGAGAAAGAATTTCCCCCTATTTCACGCGTCATTGGAGGAGATCAATGTATTGATTTTCATTAATCGCGCTCGTTGACCGGGCACCCTGTCTTGCCACCGAATTTACTGGATCCGAGCTTTCCTCAAAGGAGGACGGAAGGAATTATAAACCCTTTTCTATTCAGAGATGATCTCCGAGTGGTCCGAATTGCTTTCTTACTGCCTTATTCGTCATTAAGAATGGGTTTTAGGTTCGGGTGGCCGGAAGCGTTCGCACCGGATTGCGAAGATGGAAAATTCCATACAGACTCTCTAAATGGGGGGGCAAACAAGCAAGTTTAATTGGTACTTTGATTTCTTTTTGGTTATTTTTGCTTTTGCGAATTTAAATTCTATTTGATTTGCATTCAAAGAAAGAAGGATTGTCCACATGTACGATGGATATGGGGCATCCATTATCTCGCATATGATCAGTATGTGGTTTCCTCCCACAGGCTGCCTTGCTTAATTCTTCATGTAAATTTCCAGCCTTTTATGTTCCAGTTACGCCCGGAGCACTCGCTGATTGGGAACAGATGGCGTCTCATGATTCACTTTGGCTGCGCAACTCAAGGGAGAGTCCAGGATTTTTCCCGCTCTCTTTTCTTTGTTTTATTATTTCTGTATCCGTTCAGTCCCGCGTGGGAAATTAATAACAACGGCCGATCGACATCCCTGCTCCGGGGAACCCATCCGGGACAAAGAGAGGTCCTTTTGGTCAGAAGTCTTCGGACCTGTGTGGTAGGATCATGATCCACTTGATAGACTCCAGGAACCCGAGAGACAAAGCCGTGGGAGAGTTGATCTGTCTATCATCACCTCAATTTTGGTACTTTGCTAACTCCAAACGAATCTAGCCACTATTTTAAATACGATACATGTAATGTTTCATCAACCCTCTGATTACCTGCAGGAATCGCACCTGTCAGACCGCGACGAACCCTGGGGCGACCGTTTGGCCCGCAAGGATCCAGGATTAATGCGTCGCCCCCATCATCTGTTTCGCGTTGAATTCTGTTGGTTCCTGTTGGAGTAGTTTTCATTTCGGGGCGTCTAATCAGCTAACTGGGGGCGTTTTTTTCATTTATCTCTTCTTGTGAGGCTTTGGATATTATCCTAGAATTTCCTCAAGCCGCGCAATCCATGGCGGATCTCTCCTTTCCTCCGGAGGGGGCGCCTCTCCCGGTCTCGTGCGCAGAAAGACGAACCTCACCCGTTGGGGCAGTGGACTAAGGGCCGTACCGACGTTACAGCAGTGGGCCGAAAGGGTAACTCGACAATCCCAAAATGTGTCCCAAATCGTGAGACCACCCCCACTCACCCTTCATGGTGTGGACAAGGTGGGAGAGACTTGGGCATCATCACAGACAAAAGATAAAAACAAAAACGGGGCGTGGACTCCAGGCCGGCGATACTCCGTACCCAACGCGCACCGCATTATGTGTACATGTACCAAACACCGATGGGGTACACCATGCCCGCGTGTGGAAAGCCTACTTGTTGGAGGTGGGGGATCCAGGTACTCCGCGCGTACGGAGTACCAAGGATGTACCATACTGTACTAATGGACAGGATATCCTCATAACACCTATTCTCTGTGCTGGAGCACGAGTCGGTCTGTATATTTTGTGTACTGTACGGAGTACGCGCCGCCAATGGCATTCGCATTGGTGGATGCACAACACAGATAGTGGACTCTACAGCACTCCTTTGCATTCAAAAACTGGTGCTCACCGCACGCGTTCATTGCTCGAAGCGCTCGCGCATGTGGATCTAGCGCAGAGACGGTCTCTTCGGGGGACGACGGAATACCCACCGCGTGGACCTCGTCCAGGCCCGTCCCTCCTACCCGATAGCAGCGTTGCGAAGGGGGATCGCCTCTCCTCGCCACCAGGAATGACACTATTTGCACCAGTCGCCAAACTACCGGGTACCTCCGTCATCCTTCCAAGGTCTTCGAGAAGGTCGCCTTAATATCGCTCTGGCCCTGTCCGGGATCAATAACCTCATCATTTGCCTACAGATTGCAATTTACGAGAGTCCCTTTGCGGAAATTATCACCATCCATCCCCTTTTTTGTAGAGTGGTCCCTCCGAAGCAAGAGCACCCACCATACGGAAGACTCCCACCTGTTCTTTTTCTGTCTCTTGGCCCCTCCTCCCCCTTTCCCTTTCCCCTTCCCCCTTTTATGTATGTATGCACTCTTTTCCCCAGGGGAGGGCTCGTCCCACATTGTGCCCTCTCGAATCCACTCCAAATTCTCCGAAAGGACTCCTACCCACCATGGACGAGGATCAATGCCTGGCAGAAGCACGTTCACGGTTCCCGTGAATGACCCGTGGACTAGCCAACCAACTCCATCTGACTATTCTCAACCATTCAATCGACAAAGAAGCAAAATAACAAACCACCTCGACCCACATCAGACCCCGATCATAATTTCTACCTACTTTAGCGTGCGCTTTTACTCTGGTCGCTGGGAAACCTGAAAACAACCAACGTATCAGAACTTCAAATGGATCATTTCTCCTTTTCCATATGCACCCCATTGATCCACGATCAAGATCCCAGCCCGCTCCATCCCCATTTAATCTACCCATGTAGCTGTATCTACCCGTAAACATGCACGAGGGGGAAGGGGGCGCGCACGGCACCTAACCTTACTAAAGTTCTCGATGAACCTTCCACCGTTAGCTTACCCCCTCGTTTTAGTTTAGTTAAATACTTAACTCGAAGCTTCTTAAATGATTAATATCCACCATTTCAATCATGATTGCTCCGGATCCTGGGTTGATCAATCCGGCTCCACTATCACTGGAGTAACACACGCCTCTAATAGCACTATGCGTTTCTGGAAGGTGATAACCGTGGTTCTATTTCTTCTATGGAGACCGGGATTCAGCCCGCGCGGCCCCTAATTCTGAACCGATGAGCGTCTAACCGCCCAAAGTACCGGGATTGAACTTGATAATCTAATTCAAGGGGGATTTTGTCTTGGCTGTCTTTATGTGAGGCATATTCGAATCGGTTTTTCTCTCTATAAGGTTCTCTGTACTCCGTATTTCCCGGGTCTCTGTCATCGGATGCACTAGTCCTAATTAGGGGGTGTTTCCGCTGGTCGCACACTTGTGCATGCCCACATAAGCAGGTGGTGGATGTACTCCTGATGAGTCAGCTTAAATTACAGTAATTCCTGACCAGTTCTCTCGTGGTGGTTCTACGTATCATCTGCTCGCCGCAGCCCTTCAAGACTAATAGTAAGCAAGAAAATCAAAGCAGCTCCGGAACAGGCTATTGTTCAAAGAGCATGACTACATTTCTCTTGGCATGGTGCCTTGGCAAAGGATTAACACCCAAGTCGAACCATCGATCATTCTAATATAATGGCCAATAGAATGTAAGGATCTGCTTTCGAATCGATTTATGGAACTGCATATCCTGCAATGCTATATGAATGCTGAGCTAGATACGCCTAAGTCTGGCACCTGTCTCATATTGACCATGAATTAAAGATCACGAGTGGTACAACTCGCGATCTAGATGTGGATATTTATATTCTGGGATTGAAGTCATAGGCTTTGTGAGCGCTACTGACGTATTTTTTGCTTTCGATGATTATGGACATTTCTATAGATGGCCCTTGGCATTGTGGAATGACTGCTTGAGTCGGTCTAGATCAGTTCTTCTCCAGTAAAAATAGAAGCATGAAGCCATTTTACTCTCGTATTTCTTCTGGGTCATTACTTCATGATCACTAGATTATACCTTTGCATGAAGTGACTTGTCTCTTAACCTTGAACTTTCAAATTCTACATATAAAAAGAGCCAAATTCCATGCATACTACAAGCGTTTCTCTTTGGAATAACAACTTGAACGCTATCTCACTACAATTCACTACAATCGAGACCACAGACCTGCTTCTTAATTCTTATTTTCTTCTTCTTCTTTTGAACTATCTATCTTTTATCTTTTTTGAAATGAAGTCGTCTTCTTATCTACTTTTTGCACTTCTGCCCCTTGCTACCCAGCTGGCAGTAGCATCACCGATTGCGGACCCGGACCCTGATACCCTTGAAGAGCGCGGTGGAGGCAATCACGGTGGCTATGGAAATGACCACGGTTGGAATGACCACGGATGGAATGATCACGGAGAGAATAACAAGAATCCCTGCGAGGTCAAACAAACTTACCCATACTATAAATATCCTTGCGGGTCAAGTCCCTCAAACGGAACATCTCTCCTCGGAGCAACCTTTACCTCATATTGCAAGTACCAGTGAGTGTCCATAGAAGATTCCTTAACTATATCGAATAGGTTTACTGATAGTTGTCTTAGGAACGGAGATTCTGGAGTTTGGTATAGCGCCCCAAAAGGGTGGGTGAAAGAGGGAGACAAGCCTCGAAGATGTCGTATGTGTTTCCATTGCCTCGGCTGCTTATGACTGGAGTGAGAGACTGGATTGACTGACTTTTATGTAGCTGGGGCATCGAAACCATGTCCTGTCTAAATCTGCGATACTAATTGAATCTTTTCTGATCGTTATGCTTTTTTTCTGCGACTTCAACATGAAAGGCTCAAAAACATTACTTTGTGTTTTGAAATCTTGCTTTCGATATCAGTTATATTCAGGACGAGGTTATATACCACTATCTGTCTTTACTATCAAATCCGAAAATATCATAAAATCCTCTGATTTCTTCAGGGAACCCCAAAAAAAATCCAGCCTACGAATAAGCGTATTCAAGATAGTAAATTAGCTTTCGGGCGTATGTAGCTTTGTCTAACGGTACATTCATGTTAAATCTCATCTACAGCCATCTCAAGGTTCTACTATGTAGATCACCATGCTGTGTGATTCAATCGACTTTGCCAAGTACTTTTTAAATGTTCAAAAAAATCTGGGAGGGCAAAACTGTGAGAAAAAAAAAACTTAAACTCTATTGTTATTTTAATGTACGGTACATGCACAGCCGCATGCCAAATATTTGATGGACCAAGATGCCAAGGCTTTTTGGAGCGGACCAGCCAAATTTTGAGCGCGGAATCTAGCGGGAAGCTTGGCATTGGATTCAAGTTAGCAAATATTAAAGCGAGAGCGGGAGCGGGAGCGAGAACGATATGAAACAAGTTTTTGGGCGTTGAAGAATTCTGTTCTTCGGTACTAGCATTTTGAGGGAGGGATTGTGAATTGCTCAATGGTGTTGTGAACAAGGATGAAAAGTAGCGGGCTTATGAGACGGTAGTCGCCTGTCGAAAACTTGTCTACTTTGGCTGTCACTGAGAATATCGCTAGGTAGTTTTTCCCCGCTCGACGAGATCCTTAGCATCTATTTTTGGAACAAGGCTTGTTGATTTGATTGATATAATTTGGCTGGACTTCTCAGACACATAATGACGTGGCGAGTGTATCGAACGTGATGTTACTGTAATTTATGCTGAGTAATGAAAAGTACATAGCCCATTTCCAAGGTTTGAGATTGGCGGGAGAATCTCCTAATACAGACTAGTTTGACCGGTGTGGAGCCTTGGAAAACAGAGAGCAAGAGAAAGGAGGTGAAAACTAATTTCAATTATTACTGTGGTAGTTTACCTCTGACGATGTTGTACAGGCGATGGATCATGGATTTCCCTGCCTGTTATGGAATAGTTGGACCCTCTGTTTTGATTATTCCTTCGGTTTTCTAGAAACTACAGGTGGATGTACAGTACAGTCCCGAGTAGAGGGATGGCCAATCATGTTCCTGAAGAGCTGTGTCAAGCTTGAGCATTATTTTTGGAAGTATTTTCTGTGGGCTCGGCTAGGCTTCAAGGTTCGGCTGTGCTTGAGATGAGGATACAATTTGTCAATGTTTCTTCGGAGGGGAGAATAAGGGGCGATTGGATGGAGATTGGAGATTGCAGGTTTAGAAGATAATGGAATTTCGGCTTTGACCATGTACGGACTCGGAGTACAGTCGATCATTGGAATGTTTGGAGGGGCTCTGGGGACTTTGTTGGATTATTTGTTCAATGATTTAGCACTATGTTATCTAGTACTCAATGGTATGGAGCACAGGTACTGACATCGTGATAAGTCTGTATAGATTAAGGGATGCCAGACTATCGGGGTTCCAAATCAACATTAAAATGGATATTTAATATCTGTGGAGTGAAGACCTCGGGATCTGGTCAATATAAATAGCCTACGTAGACTTCTCAAAGGGGGCTCTTCAAACGTAGTAAGAATGAGGCTATGTGCGAGATAGAGTGCTCAGCCTCGTTAGATGATCTCGTGGGCCTCGGGATGATGCTTAGCGGGCTTATCTGAGTGTATTCAGTGTTGAGTTGCGATATACGATAGATTTGGAATAGACTTGTCCCAGACTACCTGGAAGTTTTGGTGGTACTCAACTGACTTCAAATGTTTGTTCATGCATAGCATATGTAAGTGTAGATTTTGGGTACTCATAGTTGTTCCTATACCTAGCATGGAACAATGGTGGCACTGGCAGTAGTCGAGATAAATCTTCAAGTTGGAATTGATCCTCTGGTACTCAGGCTGTACTTTTGATAAATGACCACTGGTTGTCACTAAGTTAATCAGATAGCCCGGTGGTACATACTATGCCTTCTAAGGTTTTCGGAGCTTGGTCTTGAGTAGTAGTAATTGTCACGTCACGGCATCTATAGGTCACTATGTCGGCGAGTCATGTTCATCACATCTATATTCTACTACTATCCTCATACGAAGTTTCTCTAGGGTTAAGGAGTCATTCTTTATCTCGATCATATACAACCAGTCTGCCTTGTTCGTGTGGAGGTATTAAGATATTGGAACCAACATTTGAAAAGGCTAGAACTGGAGCTTCAAGTTGTAGCGAGGTCCGAGTATCAGGCTACTACTAGTATAGTAGTAATACTATACTAGGTAGACGAGGCTCAAACCCGCTATTGATACAGGATGCTGCTCCCACTGGCAGTACTATAGTACTAGTAGTAGCAAACTGATTGTACATAATTATATTCTAAAATAGAGTTCACTGAATTATATGCTATCTTATAACTAAGCATTGGAAAATATTGAAACTATTTCTTATTAGGTGTTTTTGTTTGCAAAATTCGAAGCTTGCGATGGTATTACTGATATAGCAAATACTCTCGGGATTGTTACAGTCACAAGTAAGTGGACAAGCACCTTCCTCATATCAGCACGTGCATCTGTCAGTGAATCATGAACACTCAGCGTCATGTCTCTTCTTATATCTCTCATATCTTATAAAAACCAGGATTCTCCTTCCTTTCCAATCCATTCTCTCACCATCTGATTGAACAACCTCCCATCTATCTGGCAACTCCTTGTCTGATCAAACCCTATCTGAACGCCTTTATTCCGCCCACAAAACATGGCTCCCAAAAAGTTCTTCAGCACAAAGAAGCAAAATGGCTTCAGCGACTCGGGGTATAGCCCTGCCCTAAGATCATTGTGAGTACATACTATGCTATGCAGTCATTTTAAGGATCTGTTCTGATTCTCTTAGCATCGAAAAGCTTAAGCTTCCGGACGAGTGAGCGAGATAATAACTCCACAGTTTAGGCTTCATCACTAATGTGTCGGAAAACAGAATAACCTGTGCCATCTGTCACCAAATCTACCCACAAGGACATTACTCCAAAGGTCAACTTCTTAGCCTTTGCCGCGCATTTTACTCCCAAGGAGACACTGTTCTCATTGACCAACGCTTCGCAAAGTGCTCAACATGCTGCTGCGCTGCCGTTGTTGAGAGCAAGTGTCGATTCTGCAGCCACTGGAAGGGTATTGATAACTTTGCGCGTACCCAACGTACGCTAGAACAGCCGGTCGGTATTCAGCTTCACGTTACTCTTTGAACTTGGTCGATCATTGGGACTGACATCTCCGTCTTATAAAGGCTTGCAAGAAATGTCAAGATTATTACCAAGAGTCAGCATTCGCCCTGGATTTGCCTGCCCCTACCGAGAAGAATCTCATCGAAGCTGGGGATGAACCGAAGACTCGACTTCTGCTGCCCTCAAATGAAGACGGGTCCAGCCATGAGCACTCCAACAATGAAACCCTGGCTGAAAGCAATTCTGATGCCAATGGCCTTGGTGATATTGACGATGAAGGGGTGAGCTCTATATCATTTGTGAGCATTATTTATGGTTATTGCATATCTGACTCGTTCGCATAGAGCATCCCACCTATCGTAACCTTGATCGGCGCTGGCGAGACCGAGTCCCCTGTGACTCGACTTGTACCGTTGGCAACTATGCCAGCCAAGACTCCTAGGTTTCTCAAGGTCCGGGTCAGTATATATTGAATTCATGTGGTATTTTGTCTTTTCCTGCTGACTAAAGTTTAGCCAACTCGTCCTACCCTGTCAGAGGTAACTATCGCACCTCCTGAACAACCACACGACGACGAGTCTGAGGATGAATGCGCTGCTGATATGGATACATGGCGATACCTGTAGGTGGTATCGTAGATCGAACCCGAGGTCGTATGGTTTCTTGGTATTTTTCGTTTGCCCTTCGTTCTTTCGCGGGCTGTTGGCGTTCTCGAATCTTTCTCGTGATGAGCGTAGCTCGTTCCGGGTGACCGCATCATTGTTTCATCCAGAGGTGATTCGAAAGGGGAGTTTCTGTTTTGATTTTTGATTTTTGACTATTTTTAGTATCTTCATTGTTTTTGCCCCTCCAATGTCCATGGTGTTTTCTCTGTGTTCCTCGGTATGCCGTCCTATGGTTTGGGAGCATCCAGTACCTTGGTTGTTATCTCAGTGGTACCCCCGCGATTTTCAATAAGATCAACAAGAAATTAAAATTGGATATCTGCTTCTGATTCTGATTCTGATTCTGACATTTTGTTTTTGTTTTTGTTCTGCTGTTTGTTCTGCATTTGAAGTGCTATCCTACCATTATACTAGTAGTATGATATTGAACAAACTGCGTCCACGATACATTAGATCCGCTAAATTTGCAAAGACATAGATGTATTTTTAGATAGCTCCACATCATAAACCTTCTATATATCTAGCGCTCATAAGTCTCACATCTTTCGATCCTGACAGGGCTTACGCATGCGCATTTGAACACTTGAGCATCAATTTCCATTTAATAACTTGAATCCAAGCCCAAGAAATATCTCCGCGATGGCGTTGGATGATGTTATGTTATGCAAGTCTACTAGCATGCACCATGCTAATGATTCGAAATGCAATGAGTGGAAACAGGTGCGAGCGTTTCAATATTAGCGTTGATTGGACTTGAAACCACCCGAAGAGGTGCCAACTGTCGGATCAATATGCATACAGCATCTGGCACTTACTAGTTGCATGTCCATGCATTGCACCGAAGTTGAAACGTGGCAATAGCGCATCCTGATAGGTTGTTAACTAATGGTAATCGACGCAAGGCATGGGGTTAAATAGATTAATCGCCGATCATGACGATATCCGGTCAAACCCAACAGATATGACATCCGAATATTCTTGTTTCTTCTTGGATTACTATGGGTACTCCGGGTGCTTTGTGGCACTTGAATATATTAAAAAAGCGCCACATCGTGACGTTGTCCCCCTGGTCTTCAGTGTGATAGCAGCTCGGGAGAGTCAACGGTCACACCAGAGAGGCCCAGTGACGCCAGTTTCAGATCGCCACTGGTAGTTCTCCACTGCCCCGCAATGGGAATTTCACTGCCTTCAACTCCCTCCACTGGGCTTACTTTGTGCCTTGTTTTCCGTCATATTCGTGTCCTGATTTGCAAGCCGAGAAATCTCTGATTATCTTTCATTCTTCTCTTACTAAACACTACCGACGTTTGAACCGCCCATGGCATACGATGGCTACCAGTCGTATCCTAACCCGGGCTATCAGCCGGGCAACATGAACCCAGATCCGAACGACCCCCACGGCTACTCATCTGCCCCTCCATACCCCTCGTACTATGAGTCGGATCATGTCAGTATGCCACAGCCGCAAATGCATCATATGCCCCCCTCTGCTCCTCCAGCGCCGGGCTACGAGCAGTATCCCGAGTCATCCCACCCGCAAAACAATCACCCCGCCCATATCAACGAAGCTGTCAGTTCGGCTGTATACAACAACAACCAAAACGCAGATCCAGGCTCCTATATTTCTCCTGAAGTTCTGTCGCAGATCACTTCAACCGTTATCCAGCAGCTTAAAGCGTCTGGCTTGAACGATACCTTGGGATCCCCGCAACTCCCACAACAACACCAATACCCGCCTCCACCACAGCCCATATCGCGCCCGCAGTCACAGATCCACCAACCGCCATGGTCGGCACCACCAACGGATTTGCCTCAACGGCCACACACAGAGTCTCCACAGACCGTTGCCCATCCGCAAAGAAGTGGATCGATTCCACCCGCAAACACAATGCCGAACGGCTTTGAGATACCGCACTCGCAAACTTTCCCTTCTGGCTATTCGAGTGACAGACGACCTAGCCCTAGCCCGAAACCTAGCCCGAAACCGTTCCCGGAGTCTGTTTCGCGGAGAACAGGCTCTATGTCTAGCCAGGGTAGCGTTAAGATGGAAACGAGGCCTAAACCCCCGGACCGCGACGCGACGGTTATGGAAATGACGACACTGGAGAGGATCTGGGGCAAGCTGTTTGAAGATGACAAGCCGACTAAGAGGCTTGGACAGTTCTTGAGGGGAATAGCTATGCATTTGGTATGGACACTCGATCTCCGGGTCTGCAGAGGTAAAAAAGGATTATATCATTGACTTGGTTGTAGATTGAGGACTACCCACCTGGAAACACGCTTGTTATTACACCCCAGAAGCTGCAGAAATTCTATGCAGACACTGGCGTAGAATGTGACCCTTATCCGTGGCATGGTACGTCCTTTCGAGACCCCCACATTCGGTTTCCTGGCCAATCTTCTAATTCTCTTTGATACAGATATCTTTGACGACCGCACTTCTTCTATCTCGAGATTATTCCGAGAAGTGAGGGCAGAGCACCACCTCGTCCAGTTGGATGATCTTAACGAGCGACCTGATATCCCTGGTCTTACGCCCAAAGGCTTTGAAAAATGGGCCACTTTAATGATCCAAGGCCATCCAGATCGCGAATACGAACGCCTTCAGAAAGCTGTACTTAATATGCCAATCAGCAACCCGGACGACAAGAAGGAGCGATTCCCCAAGGACATCCCAAGACGACTATTCCCCGAATTCGCCGATATCAGCCTAAGGGAAGAAGTCGAGGAATACCTTATGAAACACTGCGGTGTCGACCTCCCTCACATCACCGAGGAAGAGCGAGAGAAAGCTCGTCGCCCGAAGAAGTCCTCTCCTCCCCCGGGAACTACATTTGCCAATGAATCTGCTACGAGTCAGCGCACCGGCTCGACAGAGCGAAGTCGATCATACGAGAGAGGCCGTCCCCCGACCTCGGCCAAGTCATCTTCAGCCATAATAGACGAAGACGAGCCCATCTCCCCAGCTCCTATTGAGCGCGAGCGAAAGCCTTACACAGCCAATCCAGGAAGTGGGAAGAAATACGACGATTCTCATAACCCGCGTGCTAGCAGAGACTCCTTTACTACTTCGCGGTCGGATATCCCACCCGTGGCGCCGCCATCTTCGAGCCACCGCTCCTCAGCCTCTGTGAAACCGCGTTCCCCGAACCGTGACAGCCTGTATGCTCGCTCTGATGCTCGCTCTGGGTCCGGACCAGCTCCTTCTCGGCGGTATTCTAGGAGCTCGCGCAGTTCTTCGCGTAGCATGGGCCACGAGTATAGACATTCGGAAAGTGATTTGTTGAGCCGCGATCATGCGCCTCGATATGCTGGTATCTCTGCAAATGAGCTTTATATGGAGCCTTCTTCCATGACTAGTCCTGACCCGGAGGATACTCGTCGTCATCACGGATCTCATCGTAATAGTCGGACGGAGGAAGAATACTACCGCGGCATGCTTGGTGGACAGGGCGGCGGTCCCGCTCATGATTACAAGTATTATCACTGATTTCTTTCTAGCCCTTTGAATGTTCTCTTGCGTCCTTATTGCCACCCTTTAGGCGTTTGCCATACTTTCTGTTGTTTTTTTTTTTGGGATATTTACTGGCTTTCGTTGCTCTCTTCAGCTTGGCGTCTTTTGTGGCATGAAGATGCCTCTTGTCTGCGGCTTACGATGACTACGACTCTCATGTCCAACACCATTCTATGTTTATATTCCAAGTCTTGATTCGTTTAAGACGAAAATATTCCGCATTAGAGAACCTAATGACATTTCGATTCCCCAATAACCAATCAAGGAACGCGGAATCAAAAACAGACTCCCATCTATAGAACCAGACACTGGGGGTAGTATATGTAGCAATTCAATCCTCAAAAAGCCTCTCGAGAAACCCAAAGAGATACCACCTTTCCAAAAATCCCAACAAGTAATTAATCAAGTCCAAGCTTCACCTTCTTTTTCTCCGAAATCTCCTTCATAACCCTCGCTCCCTCCTGCCTACAAACACCCGCTTCCTTCTCCCTCTCCCGCTCTTCATGTCTATACTTCCTCAAAATAGACTGAGCATCCTTCTCCTCTCTCTCCGCCCTCCTCTTAACTCTCCTCCTAGCTTTCTCTCTCTCCTCCGCAACCTTCACACCCCCCTCCACCACCTCCCGCCTTAACCTCTCAATCTCCTCCTCAGACAAAACCCACGCTGAAGAAAGTACCTCAACAAGAAACTGTAATCGTTCCTCTAAGAATATCATCTCAGCATTCGTATCTTGTAGGATAGTGAACCGTTCCAGATTCAACTGGACTATCCCCCGGAACGAATTTAAGGTCCCCTTGATTTTCACAAGAGTCCCCGGTACCAAAAGTGAGATGTCAATGATTGATTCATCTGTTGCACTGATGTGAACTGGTTGAGGTGGGATGAGTTTGGATATTGATCCGGTTTCTTTCTTTTTTTTTTTTGCGGTAGAGGTCGATGGAGTTTCTTCTTCTGGGTCTTCTTTTTGAGCTTCGGTGTTTATTATGTTCTGGAACTCTGGGTTTGATGAGTGGGGAATCACTACTTCAATTGTGGACCCGCTGCTGTCATCTATTGTTATTATTGTGCGACGGTATATGTCTGTTCTTGACACTATGAGACCTGCTATGGTCACGAAACGGATTGGGTGGTTCTTGTAGAAGAAGATTCTTTGGCCTAGTTCAGTGTTAGTTTGAGATGTATGACGAGTTTAAATGGATATTGGAGATGGGGTAGAGTGAACATGAGGTAGAGCTTTGGGGTATAGGTTTGTATTTTGCATGTTACCATGCGGGGGTCTAATAATAATGCTTGATACCATGGTGGAGTGTTGGGAATCTGGACATCTTCCATGTATAGTGATCGCAACTGTCGAATAGGGAAGAATTGTAGAACAACGATGAAATATCATTGTCAGATTCCGAGAGTCAACATACCTTCAAAGTTCCTTGGTTTCTGTAGTCGATGCACGTCGGCGACTGCCATTTTCACCCAGGTGAAATGGGTAGGCGAGGCCTTGAAGCAGTATGCAGGGTAGATGATAGGTTCTGCATTACCACGTGTCGCCATTGGATCATCTTTCCGTTGGGAGAGAGGTATATTGCTCTGAATGGAGATACGAAGTCAATATTGACGTTGTTCGTTTCGTGGAATCTCAAGGCCGGCGGTCACGTGAAATATACCGCTTGTATGTAAACCGGATGTGTAACGCTGACTTGAAATGATTTGTGGGCTTGATGTCAAACTTCAAAGTTAGATCTTGCGTATGGTGAGTTTCAAGGTTGATTCGGACGAAAGAGATGACTTTCCCATTGTTAGTATGGTCTTGGCTTAGCGTGACAGGGGTGTCTACGGGGATTGTTGTAGAGCGGACTTAGCCATAACAACTTTTATATGGGGAATATCGCAAAGTAGCTTCAAGGTAACTTGAAATAGTGAGATCATATCTGTACTATATCATTGCACATCATTCATAAAATATCTAATAGATTATGTTCTCACCCTCCATCATCCTCTTCTTCGGGTTACGAGGTTGTGCCTGCGCCTGCTCCTTCACACCCTCGCCGCCAGCACCCTTCATCTTCTCCAATGCCTCCTTAACCTCCTCCGCCGGATTCTCATGTCCAGCAAAAGCAACCTCCAAAATCTCCTTCTCAAATCCAGAAACATGCTCCCATTCAATCCTCGCCTGAGAAAGCATCTTACACCCCTCCGATTCTCCAACAAAAGTCTCCGGCTCCTTCACCCCAAGATAAACCTTATGAATCCCCTCCCGGCCACCCTCTTTCGTTCTTGTAATCCGCTTCGCACACGGGTCATTCCCCGATAGTCTCTTCCCACATGGCTCCATGGATACATACATGATGAGCTTGCGACCAGTCTCTACGGGGAGCACCGAGCTGACCTCGTCGTCGGGCACGTTGTGCACAGCTGCAAAGTTGGCAAAACAGCATTGTTCTGCATGTGTGTTGCCTGCTAGTTCCATTGTGTATCCTGTAGAGAGGATGCGGTCTCCGCTGAAGGTGGTGTCATTGTCGGCACGGGAGAGGAGGATAGCGCCGACGCGGAAGTTTGTTGGTCGGGGAGGGGATTGTTCGGCTAGGCTGATACATTTTCGTAGGTATGTTTGGTGGGTATTGGCCATTTTGAGGGTATAGCTAGTAGGTCTAGCTAATGTAAAGGTAGGAGGGATTGAGTGGGGTTTGGATTCTTGAGGAGTTATAACGATTTGCAGCTTTTTGATCTCTAGCTCGATGCGGTATATAGATTGATAGATCGAAATTGGATCAGATCGATTATTGAAATGTTTTCAAGTTATTCGGTGGAATTCTGGGTTGGAGCTGAGGTTCTGTTCAAGGTGGGGAAGAGAGAGCTTCTTAATGGGTTCTTGGCTATGACGGAATGCGGTCCGGCGCGTCAAATTCGCGTCAACTTCGGTAACCGCGCCGATTCTTTCTCCGACATAGCTCTCTTGATCGACAATCTGGGTGTGTTTACGTAAATATTCCCATCAAACCGAGCATATTCAAGCATTTATCATGGCGAGAGGCAAGAAGACCGAGGAAATTCCCGAGGAGCCACCCTCCGTCCAGGAAGATCTCTACAAGATTCTCGGTGTCGAGTCAAGCGCAACTCCCGAAGCAATCAAATCCGCTTACAAGAAGAATGCCCTGAAACATCATCCTGGTAATTATGATCCTTTCGAGAATTTATCTGGATTCCAGACCGCGAAGATATAAAAGAGACAAAAAGCTAATAGTCACCAGATAAGGTCAGCGAAGATGCCCGTGACGAAGCCCACGCAAAGTTTCAACAAATTGCCCTAGCCTATGGTGTTCTGTCAGACGAGCGACGCCGCAAGATGTACGATCGCACCGGCAGCACTGAAGAAGTCCTCGGAGAAGATGGCGATTTTGACTGGATGGATTTCTATCGCGAGCAGCTCTCCGCCATGCTTGATACACGCGCTATTTCCGATTTCCAGAAGAAATACCAGGGTTCCGATGAGGAGAAACGCGATATTTTGGAAGCTTACGAAACACACGAGGGTGATATGGATGGGATATTTGACTCTGTGATGCTTTCTAATGTTCTTGAAGACGACGAGCGCTTCCGGGAAGTTATCGACAAAGCCATTGCGGACGAAGAAGTCGAGAGCCATAAGAAGTATTCTGAGGAAAGTGAGAAAAAGAAACAGCAGCGTAGGAAGCGTGCAGAGAAGGAGGCCAAGGAGGCTGAGAAGTTGGGTAAGGAGGTTGAAGAGAACAAAAAGAAGAAGGCTGCGGCTTCTTCTAAGTCTTCTAAGAAATCTGCGAGTGGTGAGGATGATCTACTTGCGATGATTACCAAGAGACAACAGCAACGTGGACAGGGATTCATGGCTCATCTGGAAGAGAAGTATGGACAGCCTAATGGGAAGAAACGTGGTGCCGCTGATGAACCTCCTGAGGAGGCATTTGCGGCGGTTGGTGCTAGGAAGACAAAGATGTCGAAGGATACTAAGCCTAAGTCGAAGAGGTCAAAGCCTTAGCTTTATTTCTTTGTATAGGTTACTATGGATTCTACGAGCGCTTGTTAGTATCTTCTTTTCGGGGAGTTTGGTTTGTGAGGCATCTGGCATGGGAACAGCAATGTTTTCCTCTTTGTTTATATGAAATAGCATCTTTTACATCTTGTCAATTATACGTCTGGTACCTTTAATATTGCCTGGTTCTAGAGGTGTATGTAGTTGCCTTAAAATAAATAGCTGGTCATCAATGCTTGGTGGCTCAAGAGCATTGCACCTTCTCTATATCGACTACGTGCTCAGGTACTCACCTTCAACTTCAACTTCAGGGCTCATGGATTTGTTTTGTTTACGACCTTGATCGAATCAGCTGTGAATCTACATCTTTCTTGGATGTCTCCATCTTTTAATTTCTTGTAAGTCAATAGGTGAGTCATCTTTGTCTTACAAATTCTTTTACGCAACTTTCTAATGCTAATGGTTTAGATACATTCCTAGCATTTGTGGAGGAACATCAATTGTCACAAGATAGTCGATCGCTCCACATTCCCCTGGTACGGCATCGTCGTTGGTCAACACCTCACCCGAGTTCTCCACAATAGTATTCACTTCCGCCGCCGCAGGCGGAATCAGCGCGAGATGTCGTACCACTCTAAACACACCTCCCCCACACCTCCAGAAACTCGCCCAGAACCTCGCATAGAAGAACTCCCCAAACCCACAGACCGAAAGTCCTTGTCCACAACCTCATTGACCGAATCACTCAAAGATCAAGGCCAAGCATTCAGTCGCGCCGTCCAAAGCCTGCTCAGCACCCCGCAATCTGCAAGGAGTGCGGGCACCACTGTTAGCGGGACTGTCCCTTCTCCTCGAGGTCGCGGGAGTCGCAGCCCGGTCGAACCCCTCGTTTCCTCGCCGTTACGTATCACCTCATCGATTATGCCGTCTGCCCCGAGCTCGCCCGAGAGGCATAGGGCCGACCCTGATGATATGCCGCGGAGGTCGTCAGAAGAATTTGCTAGGGAAGCAAGCCGGCGCGCTTCAACAACGGGCCATGGATTAGCTCCGGAGGAAGATTTGAAGTTGGATTTGTCGCCGAATGCCGATCAGACAGGGTCGAAGAAACACAAAACTCAAGGGCGGAAAGCGATGGCTGCTATGATGTCTGGGTTGGAGTCACGATTGTTTCCGAAGAGTTTCACGCGTGGGCGGGATTCGAGTCGTGGCTCCAGTCGGAGGGGCTCCTCTGTTGATTCTAAGTCTCCAGCTGCATCGCGGTCTAGTCGCTCTGCCTCACCCGATAGCCGTGATAGTCGCGATCGTCAATTCGGAGCGTCTCAGTCTCCGGCTGAAGATAAACGCAGGGGACTTAATTATGATTCAGCGTTGAACAGGTCGGATGAGGGTTTGGCAAAGCCGTCTAGCACACCCAGTTTACCAGATTACGTCAAACCAACTGAGGAGGAGCCTGGTGTGCGGTTAGCTAAAGACGTGTTCGATAGCGACAAGAACATTATCGAAAGCAGCGAGGAAGAGGACGAAGTATCGACCGATGACGACAATGCTGGAGTACACTCAAGAGGTCGCAAGAAGAGACCCACTGATATTAGTTCCATAAGCCAAAGTGACTTCAAACCAAAGAAGGGGAACAAATCCCCAGTCACAGAAGATCGTATGTGGCTGCTCATTCTATTTTATTCGGATATCCGCATGCTAACACTGTTTTCTAGAGAAACCAACGGCCAAATCTGGAGACAGTGGGGTCAAGAAGCCTCGAAAGTCGGCATTGAAACCGGTGATTCACCCCCAGACAAGTTTCGACATCCCAACACCAGCTACACAATCGGCGGCCGGTACGCCATATGGGTCGGAAGATGAAGCTGAACGAGATGATATCCATCGTGCACAACAACTCGGTATCTCAATGTCAGCAATCGACAATCGTGTTCCCAACCGATCTATCCGTACAATCATTCGTGGGAACTTTGCCAGTCTCCAAGAAGAGGCGGATGGTGGCCGCCGTCGCCAACGAAAATACTTGGTTGCCACAGATCTGAGCGAGGAATCAGTCTATGCTCTAGAATGGACCATTGGTGCTGTTCTTAGAGACGGAGATACCATGTATGCCCTCTATGTCATACACGATGATGGGAATGCTTCATCTGTACAAGTTGGTGAGGGAGCCAAGGCCATGCAAGATGCCGCTGCCGTTGTGGGCAGTCAAACAAAAGAAGCCACCCTAAACCCAGGCCGGAACCTATTAGGTCGTTTAGGCCCAGGGGTTGCGAGCAAATCTGGCTCTGTCGATGCCAGGGCATCATCTCTTGCGGAAGCTGAGCGAGTCCGAGCAGTTGAAACTGTGTCTGATACGTGCGTCAAGTTGCTACGGAAGACGGTTTTGCAAGTTCGGATTGCCGTTGAGGTTATCCATTGTAAAAGCCCGAAGCCTATGATCACCGAAGCTGTAAGTTCACACTTCACCCACTATCAAGCTATCTGATCACTAACCAACCCTTCTTCAGATTGACGAACTTGAGCCTACCCTTGTGATTGTGGGTGCCCGAGGTCAGAGTGCCTTGAAAGGGTAAGTCTCATTAGCTGCCATTGGAGAAATGTGCTATGCTAATCCAAAATCCCTAACAGTGTGCTCCTTGGTTCATTCTCCAACTATCTACTTTCCAACTCATCTGCCCCGGTGATGGTTGCTCGCCGCAAGCTCAAGCGACACCCTTTAAAGGGTAGATATAACCGCGACCTCCGTTTGACCAACAATCTCAAAACGCCAAAAAGCCTCACCCAAGCCAAGGTGGACTAGACCAATACGTTCGAAGGCCCTTGCTTTGCGCTTCTCGCTCCATCTTTTCTTTTGCATTTTCACCCAGCATAGCACGAGCACGCTCTGGGTATGGCTGTGTCATGATATTCTTAGACGACCTAGCTCTTGATACCCTGGTTTTCTTCACGACCTGATGACCCTAGTTTAGCAAGCCCTTGTCCATGAGAATTATTAAGGACAATTCTAACTCATTCGAGAGCTATTAGTGTCCCAAAACGTATATCGTATGATTATTATCGGATAGATATGCGTAGAATCCAATGTGTCGCTACATAATAGGGCGAAGAGGAATTATCCTAGAATTTCATCAGCTAATCTACTTCAACGACGAAGTGTGGGAGTCGTTGGGAGAAATGTGCGGAAGGAAGATATGAGGCAAGAGAGTTACTCTCGCATTCTGTTCTGAAGAATTAAAAGAATTACTGTCCTTATGGATGTGAAAATTGGGCTAGTTTCACTTGCCAAGTATCTTTTCCGTTTCCCAAATTTTAATCTTCTTGTTCATGCTGTGTACCTTGATATTTCCTAGTAATATTGTATGGCACTTTCCACAAATAGATAATCCTAGCACATGGTCCTCAAAGGATTGGCCGGGCTTGGTCCAAATTCATTTCTATCTTTTCAGTATGAAGTATTCTCGAGGAAATAAGCATCATAAGCGACCTCGCCTTTGGCTCTAGTAGCCCGTCCGACGATGACTCGATCGTTCATCCACTTGTACTTCTCATGGCCCGTCTCGAGCTTGATGTGCAGATGGAACCAGTACTGGCTGGACTCTACCGGCCCACCCTCCATCAATGCTTGCAGCACCTCCGGAGGTCCTGCGCGTGTGCCTTCCGTACTGGTCACGTTTAATTAATTGCGGATCTTCAATCGCGAATATAGGGCCGGCTTACCGGATGTAGATGAATGCGCCGTCGTCGCTCTTGATAACATAGTTGGTATTTACATGTGTTGTGTTGTTTTCCTCGACTAGCCTGGTTTAAATTAGTCTCTCAAGACCAAGAAAGATGATCCGAGGTTCAGGGTGTCCACGTACATGAAGTCAGCTCCACCAGGTACAATCTCGCCGTTCAAATGGGGACCGTGCACGGAGCCGGACATGATTGGCACGCAGCGACGTCGACCATAAGGTCCATGGCCGATTTCCATTGGTGGATCGACTGCACATCGAACGGTGAATAAATGACTGAGTGTTGGGGGTGGTGATACTGTCTCCATGTTTATATGTGTTGTATTGTAGTAGATGAAGATAAAAGCTATGTTTGGGCTTGGATGAGGAGACCTGAGGAGCTATGACGTGTTCGACACTCGTGACTTCACTAGAACAAAGGTCAGTGAATACAGGCCGTCTGGCGGTGGATTTGGACGTAGAAGTTTGTTTTTTCCTGCTTTGAATAATCTAGGCAGTTAGCATTGTGGTCAAGTTGTGCTATGAAATTTTCTAGGTGGATCCTCTGGCCCACGTTGACGTGTTCAACATGCCAAATTTGGAAGAAGATTGTCAACGCAGATTACTATGAATCGTCATATTCTGCGAGGCAGTAGGGAATTCCTAACGAAATTCAAAATTTGTCTTTGTTTGCTTGTCTGCTGATTTGTAGTGAGTGCCTTCGTGTCAGGTTTGTGATGATGTGCGGAATCGATAGTCCGAATCGGGGACAGCAAAGTCTGAGGCTAGTTTGTTTGCGGGGTACAAATGGTAGTTATGAGAAGAAATTCCGAGGAAACATGGTAGGGAAAGATTATGTAGTCCTTTTCTGTGAAGAATCTTGGCCTTGAGCCATATTGTTTAGTCGATTCTTTGCATATCTCCGAGAATATGTGGAGGGGGCGCCAGCATGAAAATGCCGACTGACTACGTATTATGTAAAGATAAAAGCTTTACAACTACCAAGGATAAATTCAGATGCACAAGTACAGTCAGATGGATGCATGTTGCTAAAGACGTATGGTGGTACAGACAAGACAGATCGGCGTCAGATAAAAAGAACGCAAGAATGCCTCCACATAAATGAACAAAATCACGAACATGAAATAGGTACACACATTTGTCCATCAGAGATACAAGCACGAAAATGCGACGTAGAAAAAACAAAGATTTAACAGGCTAAATGCAAACCATTACCGCTTGCCCTTCTTGCGGGGAGCGACAACTTTGAATGCAGCGCTACTAGCTTCTTCCTCACGCTGGGTGGCAGCAGCGGCTGCAACGCTGGCAGTAGAGCCCTTCTTGGCGACTTCACTCCAGCCGCCAGTGCCGCTTTGTTCGGTGCCGAAGGCGCTGGGGGAGACGGGTTCAACGACACCCTTGTCCGCGAGCTTGCGGCGGCGGATGAACTCGTCAGCGAAGCGGCGGCCATCGAGTGTTTGGGAGTTGGCGTAGACAGAGTCGGAGATGATCTCGGCTTCGGCGGGGAGGAAGAGGAGCTGCTGGACGAAGTCGTCGACGTTGATGTTGCTGTTCAGTCCCTTGCCTAGAGATAGTTTGGCCCACTTGGTGAACTCTTCAACTGGGCGGTTGGGGTTGGATGACTGGGGAGCACTGCCTAGTGTTACGGTGCGAGTTGTGGTAACGGGGCGAGTCTTGGCGATGGCAGGAGAGAGAGGAACAGATCCACTGGCGGAGCGGGGACCGAGAGGGGCGGCAAGAGGTGTCTTGGCCTTGCCGCTGGCACCGACGGTAGTCCAGGCGCTGGCAGCGCCTGAGGGAGCGATAGCAGCTCCAGCGGAAGCTGGAGAAGGAGCAGCGACCTTGCTAGCAAGATCGGCGTAGCGCTTGCCAGCAGATGCAGGAGGGCTGGGAGTGGCTGTCTGAGCGGCGGCAGCAGCTGCAGCTGCGAGGCGGTTCTTGCGAGCCTCCTCTTCCTTTTGGATTTGGGCAAGAGTCTTCTTGGTAGCGGTGTTGGTGGGAGCAGCTGGAGCCTTGGTGGCCCACGCAGATCCAGTGGAGGTAGGTGTCGCAGGGGATCCACTGCTGGCCCAGTTGGCCGAGGAGGGAAGACCAGGGACGACCTGGGCTTGGGCTTGGCTAAGACGTTCTTGTTCAGCAAGAAGTTGAGCACGACGAGCGGCAGCGGCGAGTTCCTCGCGCTGAGCGGCGGTGCGGGCTTCGGCTTCTTGGATCTCCTTCAGGGAAGGACCCTTGGGCAACTCGTTAGCATCCTTGGCCCATGGCGCGACAGAGGTAGGAGGAGCATCGATGGGAGTCTGAGTTTCAGATCGAGATCCAGCTGCCAAGGCGTCAGCAACATGCTGGCGGTTGCGCTGAGCAGCTGGGGCAGGCAGGGGCGAGGCGGATGGAGGAGGTGGGAAGGGCTGAGGCATGGCATGGTCCAGCTTGGTATTACCCCACACGGACTCGGGGATTTGCTGCTCTTGCTCTTCCTGTTGCTGCCGTTGGGCAGAAGCTGCCTTGTGAACTTGCTGGGACAGAGTGAGCGTAGGCTCTTCGCCGATAAGCTCTGCCTCTTGAGCTGCCTCCAACGCAGCGGCAACTTCTGACTCGAGTTGCTGAGAAGCGGCAGCTGGGTGAGTAGGAAGGCCATCAACAGTGCGCATGCCCAACTCTCCTTCTTGGGCTCTCAAGGCATGGAATTGACGAAGGCGCTCCTCACGGGCCTGCTGGTCGAAAGGATCATTGGCATTAGCCTTGTCGAACTGCTCCTGCTCCTCTTGAAGTTGGGCACGATCCTGTAGCATGGAAGCCACTTGCTGAGAATGCAAGAGGCCCTCGGGCTGGCGGCCAGAGAACGACGAGCTGCTACCGAAGGCGAAGGGGTCCTGTCTGCCTACGTTCAAGCGGTCAAGAAGAGCAGGGAGCTGATCTTGTCCACCCCCAAGCTCGGTGCCAAGCATACCCGGGCCAATACCGGACAGGCCTCCCTGTCTGAGTTGAGGGGCACCATCGAAGAAACCAGGAACTCCCTGGGATTGCCCCTGCAGCGCGGGCTGGATGGGAGAAGGCTGGTAAGCACCAGGGGAGGCAATGCTGCCAAAGCTGGGCTGGCTGTGAAGGCTATGAGCACTTGACTGATGCTGGAGCTGGGGCTGCAATGATGGAGGTGCACCAGGAACTCCGATGTTCTTCAGCAAAGCCTGCTGTTGAGCAAGGTGCTCCTTCTGGCGAGCCATAAGATACTGCTCCTCTTGCTTTCGACGCTCAAGAGCATTTTGCTGCTCAGCAGTCAGAGTCGTGCCGAAACTAGGAAAACTACCAGGGAATGGAGGCTGGGCAGATCCCTGTGTTTGGGTTGTCCACGGGGTGGCATTGGGCTCAGGACCATGTGGGATGCCAATCTGGGGGACAAGGAATGGCTCGCGAGAGTTCCCAATACGACGCACGAGCTGTGCAAGGGGCTCGAATTCTCCATCCTCGAGCTTCTTAATTTGAAGATCGGGACTAAAGAATCCAGCCTTAAACCAGTCGTGCATTTCAAGGCCAGTCCAAGGTCCTTGGATGTTGCCCTGCGGGTCGCGGTAGATCCAGCGCATCCGGTCTGGCATAACCATAGTACGTTGCTGAGAAGCGGGGATAGTTCCTCCGGGAGTCTGAGCCTGTGGAGTCTCATGGCCCAAGTTGACTGGGATAGCACCTACGCCAGACACAGGTGTTTCAGATGCAGAGTTTGATCCAGTCTTGCTTGCTTGACCTTGAAAATCAAGTCCAGCAGCGTCGCCTAGGCCGACGGAATCTGGTCGTCCCTGCTCATCTGGGATGTTTGAAAACAGAGCTCCGAGCTTGCTTCCTCGGCCGATGCTTGCCGTGCCTGAAATTCCAGCATGAGGGCTGAAAAGACCACCGCCTCCAAGGCCAGACAGGCTGGGAGATTGCAGGTCGCCCATGTTGCCAAAAATTGGATCTCCGAATCCACCACCACCAAATGCAGAACGCTCACGAGTTGGTGTGCCGATGGCACCTCCAGAGGGCCAGCCGGAGCCCCCGCCAAGGGAAGGAAGACCACCCAAGCTACCAAGGCCAGAGAAAGTTCGGTTAGCATTAACACTCGAGTTCTGGCTGCGGTCGACTGAGGGCATGTCGACTCCTGAACCAGCTCGTCTCAAAGATCCGAACGGGTTCGATGGATCGCGCAATCCACTGAGACCAGGGTGTTGAGGGTGCTGAATATCTGAACCATCAGTATCAACGTCCTCGGCCTCTCCACCAGTTCGGTCACCATGGGGACTTTGGTAAGGATTGGTGTTGGTTGGGCTGGTAGGTTCGTGGCCTTGCAGCAGACTGGGAGTGGGGTTTCTCGAATTCTCCTGACTATGCATCAACTCTCGGAAGCCGGGGATGCTCGAAGTCATGCCAAATGCACCAAATCCAGCATCTTGACCAGGCGCCTCGACATCTTGAGATCCACCGAGAGCAGCGCTGCCACTGCGAGGCTCGTCAAATGGATTGGTCTCACTTCGTCCGACCCGGTTCTTCACTGCATCACCCCATGGTGACTGCGCGCGATTTCCAGCATCATCCTCCACGAGTCGTTCAAGGCTGTTCAAGTTTTTCTCTCGTGCAGAAGCGGCAATATCCTCCGAGCTATCCTTTGAAAGTAAACCCTTGAATCTGCTTTCACCCCGCAGACTTCCGTATCCGGGCTTCTTTTCCGCAGTGGGTGTTGTAGCAGAGACGGAGCCCGATCCAAGAGAGAAAGCACCAAAAGCTCCCATCGGAGAGAAATTGGCGCTCGCTGATGCGGATGCGGGTCCCCAGGGCGAGCCTGGTCCCCCCCCTACAGCCGTATTTAGAGGATTGGTGGAGCTGCGTTTCAAAGAGCCGAAGGGAGAGTCGGTATTACCACCGTCCTTAGGCTTCTCGTCCGGTTTTGCGCCTGGATCTCTAAAATCGGTCTTCCGACGGAGGAGGGCGGGGGGAGGGGTAGAAGTGTTCGCCTCGTCGCGGAAAAATCTGGAGTTAGATGCAGTAGGTGACATGGGATTTCCCACCGAGTCTCCCGTCTCTCGACGTCTAACACCGGGGCGGCTCGCATTAGGAGAAGAGGTATTGTAGTTATTAATGTGGCCTTGGGTGTAAGAAATTGACCCTTTGCGGCCAGGCGTCGGAGCGACATTCTCTTTCGCGGCGTTGGTTGGTGGGGGCTTCAGAGGGGAGTTAACAGACGCGGCAAAGAACTAGAAAAAAAAATTGGCCAAGTCAGTTGGGGGGGAAATCCTCGGGAATGATGCCATCTTCAAAAAAAGAAAGAAACCCACCTCTCTCTCGCTATCTGTCATATCATCCAGGCTCAAAGGTTCAGCTTGACCACCGTGGTCCCAACACACCTCAGGCCCCGCGGAGCTCTTGTGGTCGTCCCGCTTCCCCCATGCTCCATTCACGGCAGCAGAAACCGTATGGGGGTCCCAGTCGCCCATGAAGTAATCCTCCACATGTTTACCCAAGGAACCCGACTCTCTCTGTGCCTTATACATGTCTAAGAGTTGCTCCTTGGAGTATCGGGCTTCCCCATTCCGTAGGGCATTAGACAAAGTATTTGAGCTCATGTGGGGAGGAACATAGGCTCCCGAGGTAGATGTCGAGGCAGAAACCGGTTGGCTACTCTCACGAGTATGCGTGGGGTTAGTAGCAACAGATGGGCGGCGGAAGGTCTGGGTGGCTCCGTTGATGCGGGATCGAGACCTATTAACGAGGTGGGATTAGCATCGGATAAACTTGCTGATGGCGAATTGAACATCGATTTTGGGAATAATGAATCCGGTCACGCCATTCCTCCACGAGAGGTTGGGAAGGAGAAAGGAAAGAAGAGAGCATAGAGAGAAGGAAAAAAAAGAGAGAGGTTTCGAGGTTTCGAGGTTTCGAGGTTGGGAGTAGTTTTGCATACCATTCTGCACCAGCACTTCCATCCCCTCTCCGACTAGGGTCTTGGGTGTTGCCAGCGGCGGCGGAAGCGAAACTCGAGGGCAGTGGTGTAGGCATTATGGCAGCTATTTTGGGATGGACGGTAAGGCCGTACAAAATGGCTGGATCGGAAACAGTTCGTCGCGAAGTTTTCTGTGGCGGGAGTGAAGTGTGGGATTGCGAACGAGGATAGGACGCAAAACACGGATGAGTTGAATGGGTAGAGATAGAATGATAGCAAAGAGCTAGTCAATGGACGGAACTGGAAGAGGAAAAGGTTTTTGCAAAGAGAGGGAATGCAGAATGCGAGCGCCTAACAAGGTTGATGTTCAAGGTCAAGAAACAGAGATCGAGTTTCGACCTTTCGCTTGCTTCAGCAAAATTGATTTAGCGGGCGCGTGGCATTAATCACGCCCACTTGGTAATATTGGTTATTACCGTGTATGGAGCTGGTGGTGGAGTCGCGTGCCCGCCAAGGTAGTATGGTGGTATTATGTATTGTGATGTATCCACGTTACAGAGGGCATCTGCAGCCAGCCACGAGGCCACAGTACACATCACACAGTCTTAGTATTCAGACAAAGGGATTTTATTTTTTATATTTTTTATTCATTCAATGATTCCTTCACCGAAATCCCAGCAGCACAAATTAGAGCAAATTATGAAAGTCATATTTAAATGTCATCTCAATTTTGTGGGTTTTGTGGGGAGATGCCTTGGTGACGCATAGAAAATGGAGTGGTAGCTCAGTCTTAGTATTATGAGTATTATGCATGCGGTGGCTTATTCAAGGTTCCGTGGCAACATTCTAGGATAGACGTGTATGGTGGGTTGGTGCCACGCTCCCTTCATGATTGGTTGTCCACTCTGGGAAGGTGCGATGCTGCTAAAGACTGTAGTGAGCTCTTGCCTCTTGCCGCGAATACGTGTCGATTCTGCCTCTTTCTTTACTCCCTTCCAAGCCTTTCTGAACAATAGTTCGTTGATCAAATATTAAATATTGACCATTCATAAGGAGATAGACACCTGCATACCTACGCCTTCACTCTGCTTATCCCTTTCTTACACGGCTATCCTGTTCCAGCCACCCCGCAACATCAAATGCTGGATCCCACCTTGTTGAAAGATTCGACGTGCATATCTTTTTTTAAGGCTCAGACCAGTACCAGATGCAGCTGGGAATACTCTTTATCTTTTCTTGTCGCGATTCATACATAGAAATCAAAGGTTTCAAGGTTCATTCGCATGTATAGATGCCCAGTCTGTGTACGTTCCCGACTGGTCCTACACCGACTACATGATTGCTGCAGCTTGTCTTTTTCAACAGATCGCAATGTAGACTATTATGTCAAAAGGATCATTTTCAATCAATCATTGCATCAAAGATTCAGACTTACTTCTGTGAAACTAGAAAATGGTTACCTCAAAACTTATAGAGCTTCATCCGCTCGCCTCACTCTGTTCTCTACTACAACACACAACCGCACTCTATAGTAACGCAGCTGCACTTTACATAAACTACCCAAAGAGATTACTTTAAGAGCTGATTCAAAGCATTTTCATTGGAACTTGCCTCGCTCCCGACCAAAAATGCGGCACGTCAAAACTGACATCCCCTACGCTTGGTTCTGGCACGGCAAACCTCTTCGAAAAGGTCATGAAAGGGGCGAACACATCGTCCCCGTCCAGCTAGTATCTCAAAATCATGATCTCCAAGATCACTCTTATCATTCATCTACAGACCCTTCTCCCATGAAGAAACCCAATCATCCTCAACGCAAATGCGGATGCGGATGCGAATCCTACGAGCAAAGACCACCATCACCACCGATCACTACAGTATTCGACAACAACCCAGCCCAGAGTAACTATCTAGGCTGTGGCTCATACACCTGCGTGGATTGTGAAACAAATCTACCTCCATCAGTGAAAAGGTTTTCCTGCAACGCATGTATCACGCCCCCTCCTCCTCCCCCGACAGCAACATTCAGCCATGAATACATGGCGCCGATGCCGACGCCCCGTTCATCCAGAACAACCACACCAGCTGAGCACTGCAACAATGAATGTGCGGCGTCAAGCTCCCGGACAGTTTACTGCTTGTCCTGTCTGGATTATCATCATGAGTGTCAGTATTTGGCTGCTGTTCCGATGAGTAGTGGCCAGCAACCGGTTGAGGCACTTCCATCTCGGGCTGCGCCAACTGCAGACCCGATGCATGGATTTGCGCCTCACAATAAGATGACTCAGGTAAAGTGTACTTGTCCAAGCTGTATGGCTGCGTCTGTACCGGAGGTTGAGAATCGGCATCAGGGCTGTTGCCATTCGGAAGATTCTCGGTTTCAGAAGCATGTTGCTCCTACTGTGTCTGAGGGTACTGCTTCTTTGGCTTCGGTTGATTTGGCCGGGAATTGTAGTAAGTTTGCGGAGAATTGTCAGTGTAGTCATCTTATTTTTGCGGTTCCCGTGGATCACCAAACTGGGGAATGATGTATTCCTCAAGTTCTCTTGCTCAATTTCAAGTTTGATTTTTGTTCTAGCACGTTGCTAGATCTTAACTATAGACGTTCTATCATCATCATGATAAGTGTTTACCAGTGATTTCTTAATCCACATTTTGTATTCGAAACAATTTTTGAGTAGCGCAGAGTTGATGCCAACAGCCCAGCCTTCTTTGTAGAGGTTGGTGTTGGATCCGTAAATTTCGTGGACCGAAGAGTAAGGAATTTAAGTGAGGAGGTATCATTAATCTGTACTTAGATGCCTACTGCAGAAGAGGCGATCGTAGTCAAGGTCCATGGTGGCTTTAGTTTGTGTGAAGATTCGGCCGTATAACGCGGACAGACGCCCCAAGGCACATGTGCAGTCAATTCTATTTTACGAGAGTCAAGTTACAAGGTTTACAATTTACAATTTACAAGAACAAGGAAGGAAAACATTTGAAGAAGACCAAAATATATGGTTTGAACTCAAAATAACAACTAGATATACTATAGGCTCGTGGCCATTTCCCAAACGCCCGAACAATGCTAAAACAATAAAGGCCCTCAGCTCAGAAAAAAAAAGTAACAAGAGACTCCCAATATTAACCAGCAAGGAAGAGAAAGCAAGTTAGAAAGGTAAACACCTCCCAAGCCGACCTCAATCTGCAATGCGCCGGAAGTATAAAAAAAAAACACAACAGAAAAGGCAATAGCCAACCAGATCAGACCTCCCATCAAAATCAAAATCAAAATCAAAAACAATATCCAAGTCCAAAATAAAAACCAAATCTATCCAATATCCGTCCTGCGAATGCATAAGGAATGACTGCAGCGCCCATGCTATGCCAAGTACTAGTACAGTAGCCCAGAGTTGTGTATGCAAAAAATGTCAAAAAAAGGAGAGGCACGCCCAAAATGCCCATAGATGCAACCCAAATGAAAAGGAATGAACAAGACACCGTCTAAATAATGCAAGTGTTGGGTGTAGGGGGCATTCAGGCATAAATGTTGTAAGGAGAGACGTAAGATCGTGAAAGTAAGTATAGTCTGTGCTGCAGGTGGGATCCTGAGCGACGGACGCCGTCTGGGCGTGGCAAAGGAGTGACAGGAAGGAGAATAGTGTATCTTCAACAGAGCAGAGGGGAAATATAAAAATAGAAAGAGAAAAACGCAATCACAAAATCAAATCAAAAATCGATCCAGAAGTAGAAGGTTCACTTCACTGGCCCGTTTCGGAGTCGGGGAGCGGGTATACCGGTTCCATGTAGCTGTAGCAGGCGCCATGGGGAGCAGCGGTAGAGGGTGCGGGGTGTCCGAGACTCTGCATATCCCATGCTGACCGGGGAGCCGGAGCGACCAAGCCATGGGTACCATGAGGCTGGCAAATGGCTGGGTATGGATAGGTACCCATTCCCATGGTGGTGTATGGCTGCGAGACAGCAGGCATCACTGATCGAAGATCAGGAGCAGCAGTTAGCGAAGCACAGTGGTCCGATCGTGTAGAGTAACAAGGGGCCATGCTGGTGGCATAACTGCTGGTGGGGCCGGAGTCTGACACTGAATGGGGAGAGGGAGCAGTGTGAGGCTCGGTGCCTGAGTCGGAAGCAGTGCCGTGGCTAGCGTAATTTGTCATCGGGGTGTGCAAGGAACCAGCAGTCGACGAATAGCTGGCAGACTGTGGAAAGAAGGAAGAGTTAGTGCAATCCGTGATTGGCCAGTTCAGGGGTTGACTTACGTATTTTCCAATGATCTTCTTCAGAGCGAGGCTCAGGATTCTCCAGGGGAAGACCTTGACGTCTTTCTCAATGTTTCTTGGCTTCGGTGCAGGGAAACCCATGATGACCTTGAAAAACTCTTCGCTGTCGGCCTTGGCTTTGGAAACAGTCAAGGGGCGGAATCCCTCCAGGTTGCGGCGAATGCGGTTCTTCTCCTCAACGGTGAATCGGACACCGACTAGAGACTCGAGCAGGTAGATGGTGTCCACGCTGGTGACGTAGCACTCACTTTTTCCTTCCCAGGAGATGCAGCTAATGCAAATGCTGTTGGGTGTTCGCTCCTCGGGAGTCACAGGCTTGAAGTCGGCGAGGATGGTACTTCCTGTCTGGTTACGAGTGAACTGTACCAGACGACGTTGAGTAGTGCGCTCTTCCTTAGTCCATCCCTCAGCCATGCTATCCAAATCACCGTTAAGCTTGAGAACAGCCTTAGTAGGGTAGATAGCGTAGGGATTGAAGGGTTGGCTGTGGCTAAGACCAGATTGCTGAATCGTCGATGTTCGGATCAAAGTAGGGTTGGAAGAGCGGACTTGAGAAGATCCCTTGTGCTGTGACATTCCATGGGCCATGGGAATACCCGAGGGGTAGCCCGATGGCCGGCCATCGATGCCAACTGAGACGAAAGATGGGCTCCAAGCTGGTGTAAGAGGAGAAGGAGCTCGCATGGCATGTTGGGGTGTGGCGGAATACTGGCCCATAGCAGTGCGGGGAGACGAGGCAGCATTGTAAGGGGCCGCGAAGCTAGGAATTACAGGGAGCGGCTGCACGTATGGCGAGAAAGAAGAGGAAGTGGAGCGGCTGTGGCTGTGGTTATCCCGGTAAGAGTAGTTGTCGTGGGACTCAATCTTGGGCATCACAGGGCCAGTGGAGCGCTTGACAGGCGCCAGCACAGGGTTTTCGTTATATGAAGAAAACTTTCGCTTGTGGGAACTTGTGGTCGATGATGCAGTGGAAGGCACATGCTCGTATGTGTAAACGCCGACTTGGAGGGTAGCAGACGGGTAGTCACCTTGGCCTTCCAGGACAATCTGGACAGGGACAGCAAACGAAGGCGAGCCAGTGGAAATAAATTGAGGGGCATCTGCTGAGAGCGCATATTGAAAGCTTGATCCCTCGAAACCCAGGAAAGTTGGGATACATTCACACTTCTTGGTGCCAAAGACCACATACAAGTCGTATGCTGAGTTGTGCAGGTCATAGGGAGACTGGATCTGCACAACCACTCGAGTTCCTTCGCAGCCACGCTGTGGACTGTAGGTGACAATCTCAGGTAATTGTCGAGAGCGAGAAGCCATCAGTGGGGACTGCGACTCTTCATATGAGCTGCCGTAGTCATTACCAGGGATGTATGGAACACAGTCCGAGATTTGACTGGCCTGGTCGGCCATGGGAGAAGGAACAAGAGATGTGGTCACGTAGGGGGATTGGGCGTAGGTCGTGAACGAACTAGCATCATGCAACGAGCGCGTGGAGTAATCTGAAACTGCGGTATTAGAATCAAGCTCCTCGATGTGTGTTAGAAAGTATACGGAACATACCAAGTACAGCACCAGCTCCCGGCTTTTGGAAACCAGACATAGACAGAATATGCTCAGACTTGGCCCACAGGCCGTCCGAAAATGCACCGACAAACTGAGATTCGTCAGAGTCCGAGAAATCCAACGATTCACCTAAAATGAGTGGTGTTTGGAAATCCGGGTCGAACTATAATAGGGGGGGGGGAAAATCCAATAGTCAGCTTAGGATGTTCCAAAGGGGAAGGGTCGATGTCCCTTCAAACAGGACTTGGGGATGGGATTGAAAGACCATGCAAAACCTGCGGGCATCCAGAAGAGAAACATGGGGGAAATGGGACGAAACTCACCAAAACACCGTGTGTCTTCGAATAAGCCAGCTTGAAGGTGTTGCAGAACCTGCAACAAGACAGAACCTTCTGAGAAAGCGAATGACAGAGAATTTATTTCCTTCCAACGATAACTACGTTGGCTAACAGAAACGAGAAAAGGGGAACAAGCTCCGAGACAGAACGAGAGACGAAACCAAGCTGGACTGTCGGTCTCACGGAAAACGTCAGTAGCTACAAGCCTCGAATGAGCATTCAGGGATGTGAACCACTAAGAACTGAGACTGGGTAAGGCTGGCTGCAGCAAGAAGAGGGGATTCCAGATAAAAACGTGCCCAAGATGGTTCATTCAGAGCGCAGCTGGGATGAAGAACCTATCGCATAGGAAGTCACAACTGACACAGAAAAGCCACCGCTTGTTGTGGCGACGGGGAGATCCGAGATGCGAGATTGGCGAATCCACGAGTTTGCCGCAGATGGGTTAGACCAGGTAGCGTGGTCTGGTCAACGCTGACTGGTGAGGTTCTTGGGGAATTTCCTTTCTGATTCGTCAAATGCCGTGCGAGGTTTCGGGAAAGCTTGACGTTCGATTGGGCACCAAGATTATACGACCGAACTACTCCAGTAATGAGTATAAACGAGTCTATTTTTGTTTTTCGTTTTCTTTGAATTCCTCTTAGGGCTAGAAGCCAGAGTCGGAATGGTGCATAGACGAATAAAAGGTCTTAGAAGGGCACTCACCGAGTGAATCAAACTTGGAGGAGAAGAAGACGATTTGTTGGTCGATGTCGCCTAATATGCAAGAATTTGGCCGACGCAAGAGTCTAGAAAAGCATCCGATGTCAATAACAAACAACGCACGTCAAATTCAATAGCGGGAGACGGGGAACGCCATCCGGAAGGATCCATCCATAGCTCTAGCTAATCTTCCTCTTTTTTCCCGTTATTCCCTCAGTGCATGTTCAATCTCCATGACGCTCATCATCTCCCGTGGTGGGGGAGATTGAAGCACGACGTCTGTAGCTGCAAGGAGATGCAACATCCAAGAAAAAAGAGGCCCAAAGAGGAAAAAATGCAAGGCACGGGGGAAGTGAGACCGTGGGCGAAGGGGGCGAAGTGGATTCTCATCTTTGATTTGCACTAACCTTAAAGCTGAGCAATATCTGAACTCCTTGACGGCTTTGCGCTGAGACCTTGCCAAACAGATTGATGCTTTCCGTACCGGGGTCGAGCGTGGGTGCTTTCAGCCGAGACACTGAAGGGAATAAATTGATGACCGATGTAAATCTAGAGCGAGCACTCCAGAGTGTTTTCAATAGTTATATGGTAGATCAAAATCGAAAATCGAAAATCCTAAATTGACGGTCCTCGATATAGTTCAAAACTTTGAAGATCGTCGGGAAGAACAAACGGGGATTCGTTCTCTTCTACTTCAAGATCGAAGCCGAGATTGCGCAAACGCCGTACACAATCTCCGGTTGAAATGAATAATAAAAAATGAAATTAATTCTCCACGGGAATTTCTCCTTCGGTCGATAAATTATCGTGAAGGGGAGAATCAAATCAAGGGTGCGTCCAGCGAATCAACGCGGGGGCGCAAGGCGTCGTGGAATTAAATATTAAGAATATTCGGGATATAGCCGGTCCTTTTTCTCTCTATTCTTTTCTTTTTCTTGTTTCTCTTGTTAAAAACAAAAAGAAAAATAGAATAAGTAGAGATATAAATCAAATAATAGTGCTCTTTTTCACTCCAGGTAATTTGGGGGGAAGATGGTGGATAATTTGGGTGTTTTTTGTTTTTCTTGTTTCGATGTCTTCCAATAGAATGGGAGATTTCCAGATCAAAAACGTAGCGAACGTGGTTCTCGTAGCAGGAACAAGCGAGCGTAAGAGCGAACGTGGGTGAGCGAATGTGGGGACCGTTCAAGGTGTCATAATAGTATCAAGAAGAGTGAATATCGAGGAAGGGGGAGTAGGGGAGGAAAAGAAGATAAATCATGCAAGGATGGAGAAGGGTTAAAAGCGAACGGTCATCTACGAAGATTATTATTAGCAGTCCCGAGCAGGTCAGAGTGCAATTCCTCCGGCCTAAACTGTATAGGGCCACGAGCGTGTGGAGTCGCCTCCTACGCTTATGCACTTTGGGAAAATGACCAGGTGAAATAATTCAAAAATGATTAAAAATAAAAATAATATAATATAATATCATTATATTATTTATAAATGGATTTATTTTTCTCTCTGGGTCACCCTTAACCCCAATCCGTCCGAGCTAAGGGGACTAGTGGGAAATCGTGGCGGGGGATGCACAGATGTCGAGGGAACTGGGGCCACGGAAACACTGGTAGAGCTCATGGCAACACAGAGAATTTCAGATCGTCACACGGAACCAGGGTCTCGGGGACAATTTTACACAATAAATCGAGCAGATAGAGAGAAAAAAGAGAGATCATGCGGGAGTACAATACCCATTCTATCCCGGACATAGCTCCAGCGAGAACATACCATAGATACCGTCTCGATTGGAGAGTACAGAGACCTCGGGACTTTTGTACAGGTATACGGTACATGTACGACAGTGGTTAGTACCTTGAAAGCTACATTCTCTAGGAAGTCCCATACATCTCGGATGCCAGTTGATTTGATCCGAGCTGTCCGGATCTACTTGGATCTACTCGGACATGCTACTGGTTTAGAATCGGCTAAAAGGAATTAATACTTTTGTGTGCTTTTTTTATTCACTCGCTCTTTTTTAACCCACTCTATCGAGGGAGCTCCATTTTTGATAATCCAATAATTTATGAACCTTGGAGTCTATGGAGTATAAAAAAGCCAATAATGGAGACTGGGAAGTAGACAGAAAAGTAAAATTACAACAAAAAATGTATTTCACAATTATTTTTCTCTGCATTTCGGGGTTGGCTTACACGTGGGTCATAAATAGGTAATACGAAGACGAGCGCCAATTGGTGTTCAGCGCTCGGAATAAACACCAATCTGGCGGCTTGCACCGCGGTAAAAAATAAAAGTGGAGTCGATCAAGGTTGAACGGGCAAGGAAGAGGAATGGAAATCAAATAGAATGGGAATTTTTATGCAGAATAGTAAGGACAATAGTATCATCCATGGAAAGCAACATCAAAATCCAAATTTTCAGCCCCGAAGAAGATGACTTCATCTGATGGGAAGCGGGGGTTAGATTAATGGAAAGTGTAACGGGGAAGGAAAAAAAGCATAGCAAGATAGAGAATGAGAGAGCAGCAGTGCACAGCCGCTGCAAAAAAAAGTTGGAAAGCTAATCGTCACCCAACCACCTCCCCCCTTTGGTTGTAACGTGCCCATGTCAAGATCGAAGATCCAATCATGTCTGTGCTAGCCATTGATTTCCAGCTTCCTGCTTTTCCCTTCCAATCAGAGTCTACTGTTCATAAAGTGTTTTCAACTCGGTATAATTAGCTCCCGCCCTGACTTAGTCTCGGAAAGGGAGTGAAGCCATGACCCCCAGTTAATTTCACTTGTTTGAACCAGTAAGAAGCAGTGAAGAAGAATAGAAAGCAAGAACCAAAAACGAAATAAAATAAAATAATCATCATCATAATAATAATTAACATACAAGTTCCAAAATAGAAATTAAATAGCTACAAGGTTGAGACAGCCAAGTCCCTCCAGTATCCTCAAGTGTCCACCCCTATACCAAACATACCAAAGGTGCACCAAACTGGTAGAGGATCTCACCAAGCCTCTTTTCTACGGCTCTACCCCTAAAAGGGACAAGCCAAGAAGACCCCGTTTCCAAATCTTTCTCTAGAGATGCCAAGGAGCTCCACCCGCGGATCGCCCTGAGCGCAGTAATTGGACTATAGTCGCCGGTTCGGCCGTACAATTCTTCAGCCCCCCTCATGTGTCATTATGCCATCATGCATTCCCCCTCGTTGTACTATGCACTCAAACTGGGTATCTGTATTCCACGGAGTATGTTTGGCAGATTAGGATTATGTAGTGTATATGTTGTAGAATCACCCGAGGGGTTCCTGATGTACCCCGTACACGAGGTGGCTGTAGGGTTACGGATATTCGTACTCGCTACACATGATCCTTTTGAATTTCCTGTACACTCAGAACTTTACAGTAGATATTCCCGCCGATTCAACTTCCAAGGTATGAACCTTGAATGGGGGCCCATCTGACCCAACCAACCGTTGTCCCCAATCGCCATATCACACGTATCGTATTAATCGTATTGATAAATATGAGGTTTTTTTTTTGATATCTGTTTCTTATTTTTATCTTCTTTTCTAGATGTAGTATTATTTTTCGATCGAGTAATCATGTAATCATGTAATCATGGAAAGATAATCTCGAAAAAAAACGAAAATAACCAAACCTCAAGCTAAGTAAGCTTAGGGGGTTGGTTAACCAGTACCAGGACACAACGGGCAGCTCCATTACCCAAATGAGCTAAACATAGAACACCTTGCATCTCAGGTGACTCGGTGGCCTGACAATGCAAGGGTATTGCTCGCTGATTGGTTCAACACCTCTCCTACACTAATCCCGATCTAGTCTAGTGTTCTTATGGTGTGTGTGAGTGTTGCCCGAACGGAGTTGACTCTGACTGGAGCTAACGTGAACTGACCTGAACTGACTTTCTGATGAATCCCTGGCCAACGTGACGGTGTCATCACCATCGTCACTCTGCACTGTCACCTCGCTGGTCTGCAACTTGTTGTTTCTATTTCCAGAGGCTGTGGCTGTGACAACTCATTCTATGGTCCCGGTAAATCATAGCTTGATTTCTTATTCCTTAGTCTTTTTGTTTGTTTGTGCTTATCCTGTCTACCGAGTACTCCATCCCTGCACCGTCATTGGTTTTTGATCGGGTTGAACCACAACGTTGCAAAATGCTTTACTACGTCTATATGCCGGGCCCTGTCGATCGTGCTCTTCTGCCCCAAACACTTTCCTGCACCAGCCCGACGATCATCGTGGCGGGACAATCCCGAGCTTTGTGACCCATACGCACGGGTACACTGTGTACGCAGTACATTAATTTTACCTAGTTCAGTAGTTTCCCCCCAACTCTATTCGTAGCAGTTAATCTTAATACAATTGAAACCCAAATTTTAATAACTTGCATGAAACAAAAAGTGTATGCAAGTGTGCAAGGGTGTTAAGCAGAGGGGAGTGGTGCTGGGGTAGATCATATCTCATTTACTAAAGGCAAGGATCGTAGATCGCTCGTTCCGATATGAACATCCTCCCCCTTTCTTCGTAGATATATACTCCGTACAGTGTCGGAAGTCGATCCGTAAAGGTAATAATCAATATTCTTAAGACAATTTCTTATTATTATTATTTCTAACGGTTCGATTGCATACCTTCCCTCCCTTTTAGAAAATTAGCCTTTCCTGCACGTAAACCAGCCACCCACGATGCTGCAAGTCACCAACCTCTCCCCCAACCCCAAGAAGGGGGAATCCTAGTACATACCACAGAAGATCAGAATTTGATTCCGATCCGAATTGCACGATCGGAAAGCCTCAAGATCCCAAAAATCAGGTTGGAATTCCCGGGACTCAACTCCGCGATTTACCACGTTATAGACATTTAGTAGTAGATAAGTCACTATACTCGTTTGAGGGTACTTGGGTATCGGAATACCTCACTGTGGATTTATAAGAGGGGCAAGGGTTTACTGAACCATCCGGAGTCAACGGGAGGTCGGGTTCAAGCGACGGTGGATCGAACAAATGATCAGCAATCTCTTGCAAAAGCTTCGAGATGATCGCCACAGCTTCCGGGTCAATGTTAACGGCTTTGAACGACCAATTGAGTTTACGATTCCCCATACAATTCAATATATTCTCTTTCAATTTTCAATTAATTTCCTACACTTTTCCCCCTGCAATCACCCCGTGCAAGGAGATCACGAATCCATACCCTTCTTCGTCTATCAGATCGTAATTATCCCTTGGATTTCAACTCCACCGGGTCCAAACTGTGGCGTTTGCCCTCTCCCAACTGGACAATGGATCGGTGGATCTTCGGCGAATATCCACCACTTCATAACTTGGATTTGATGAAGCCAATAGAGAAGGGGTTAAAATAAATTTTATCGAGATAATTAACCGCAGTTGACAGCCCATCATCATATCAAGATCAATAGCATAGCTTCAATTCTCGCTACGCCAGGAACAGGAATCCTCCGATTCGATCCAAGATTTCAAATCCCACCAGCTTTGAAGAGAAAAAGCGGAGCCGCGGTGCAAACTCAGGGTTTCGGAGCTACACTTTCTTGGGCAGTTCTCCGTATTATTTTCCAGCATCTCTGGGGCTCAGTTTTTATCGGACTCTTACCTATTTGCCAATAATTCTCATTCGTGTCTCCACTCTTCCATATTAACTGTGGTTTTACGGAGTACTGTCTTCGGTTTGCAGCCCCCAAGCCCTAGCTTACCCATAGTTTTCTTTTCCGCTTAATATTCCGCGCTACATTCCCGTAGTCCATACGGTAGTCCCCATACATCAGGGTCTCATTATTTGAATTTGCATTGGCATTGGCATTCGGATTTCCCGATACCCAAAGTTCGTAACCTAAATAGAAAACTTAAACTAAAAACTATACTGTATTAGAGCTTCTACTTCATAATCGCTGACGCGGCAATGAAATGATATCAGCGGCATCGTTCATGTCAGGGCCCTTAGGAACCTTGCATTGCAATCAAACTCGATCATCTTGTTTGATGTGAAACCTCCCCTCTCCACCTCCTCTCATCATCAATCCTTGTCAAGGTTAGACCCTTGCGGCGCAGTTTTACCCGAGTCCATCCTTTGTCTGTGGGTTGATTTCCCCCCGTGCCAGGGGTTGGTTTGGATACCTTCAAACGCCCACATGGTCATAGCTGCGATACGCCAAAACTTGGTTGGAGTTGGAGCTGTGGAACCCCCCCATCTGCCCGACGCCGTATCTTGCTCAGCCACATTGTGGCCCTTTGGTGGTATCTACCGTCATGATGAAAAGAATTCAATCTTGGTTCAGGCAACTGTTTATTGTACCCTGAGGCTAAGAAAAAAACCTGCGCGAATCACGGAGCATTGTTTCTAATCGTATACGCAAGATTTTATGTACGATATCCATCAGATGTCTATTTGTATAACTTACCTTCTTTTTTAGGTATGACTACCGATCGCATCCGATCCTAGAGGAAGGATGGTTGTACGGAGTACTATTCGGATGCATGATTGTTATCCAATTAAGAGATGGAATCTTTTTTTTTCTCTCTCTTTTCTTTTCGTGCCTTGGCATTCGGTATTAGTTTTAACCTTTCACTATCTCGTCTGCTTATCCGAGAATGTCGTTATACTGGGTCTAATCGTGGTACTTAGGGTATTCCTATGGACACGGCTCTTCTTCCAGTGCTTTTTAGTGCCCGTATATGAGAGCCACCTTTTCATGGCAAGGGCGGCTACCGGCTAGTTAGTTACTTGCCGGTTATCAGTGCTCCATCGCACGGTCATTGTCCGTTATTGCTCGGTCGCTCCCACTCCATATCTGCCAGGTTGACGTAGTTCCTTTCTGCTTCTGGTGCTAGTCAAGGTTCACTAGCAGAACAGCGGTCAGGCTTATTTTGAGTGCTAGGAGTACGAAAGGACTCGATGATTGGCTTGTACCAATTTAATATATTCTTGGGTATAGTACTTTTGTTGACGTACGTCAGTGGCATCGTGCGAACCAACACGTGCGGTATTTGACATTTGGATAGAGGTCTGTTCTTCCCATACCATACTACTATCAACAGAGCAGAGTGAGAGGAAAGCGGGCTACAAAGAGTGATAGGAACTCGTGGAGAGAAACGCACAGAGCACGAGTCAAGAATTCGGAATCAAATTCCAATTTCAATTCCAATTATCCCAACATCGACTCTGATCATCTTCTCATCTACCTGATTCTAATTCCTTCCTAGCCCCAGGGTGCATTGATAGCCCCAAGAACACACAAGCCGGCTCCTGATCCCGCTCCGAAAGCCTAGTGACCGCTCATCCCGTCTGGTGTTTCAGTAAATGGAATATCATAGGAAAGGTTTCACAATACAGCTCACCAGACCGACGTGGTGATTAAGCCTAAGTAAGCGGACCATCACCTCTTCCGCGATGATCACGTCCACAAATAGTATGGTTTCGCACGAGAAGCAAGCTCTATGCACTTTTAGCGTGAATGGTGCAGGCAGTCATTCTCCATATCTCCACACCGAAGCGTCTCCGTTGGTAGATCTTAGCTTTGTCCTAATGCTAAGCCTAAGCTTGTCCCACCTCCGGTTAGGATCCATGATAGACGGGAGAAGTTTAAACGGAAGCCTTTGGGTGTGTTGAATTAAGCACCTTCCTTGTCAGGTTATCTGGGGAGTCAGCATCTTGTTGCATCTAAGGTTGTTTGTGGAGTGGTTCCTTTTTTTTCTTTCTAGGTTTTGCGGATTAGGTTTTGTTTTTTGTTTTTTTGTGGCCTGCTTTTCACTCTTTTTTTCTGGGACCCGTCACTCAGGGGTTGTGAGACAACCAGCTCTACAGGATTATTTTAATGATTTTTTTTAACTTGTTGTCGATCGGGCTCGGAATTGGTATCGGATGGTGTGAGTTTGTTATTGAAGCACAGCATTTACCCGTATCTACTAGTACATATCTGGAGAGATGGGGATTGCTTCATCTTTTTCCATGATATCGCTCATAAATAGATCAATTTTTCAAACACATTATTCTACGCATATACATTCCTTTATAAGCTGTAACAACGCTAGCAAATGACGTCCGACATATATAATATTTACCTTTTGCCGGGCGGCACGAGGAATTCAAGTTAGCGATCGGCAGCCCACAAATATATAGTTATAGTCATGCATGCGGAGTAACTTTGTCCCAACTTGAGCTGAACATCATGTAACCTTCATAATTAGTCTTTTTCATCATTTATTTTATTTAACCGAACTAAATTTACCGAAATACTTCCCTTCACACCTAGGCAATAAACAATTGCTAAAATAACAAACATGAGTCGCAGAAAATAGCAAAAGTGTACCCGCATTCCGTAGAGAAAACAAAAACCCCCCCTCCCCCCAACGGGCCCCAGCGATCGTCTCTGATCGTCCATGCTTGAAACCTCCGCCGAACTACGACCGTTTCAGCTTTATCCACGGACCCCCTCGTGGGAAAATATCAAGATGAATCAGTCAAACAATCTTGGAATCTACTACTCCGTATGTAGCGAGCCTATCCCGTGTGAACCCGTGGACTCCACTCGCACCAATCTTGGAAAATTTCTATTATCGATGATCTGCTCAATCAATCGCTCACGTCTCATGCAGGGACCAATCAATGCCTTAGATCTCGATGCCTTGAGAGGCATTGAGGTGATTGTGCATCTATACTTGTGTACAAATTCGGCATACAAGCAGTCTAACTTGAATATATCCCGCAAATATCACCACCTCAAAGTGGATCGTTTTCCCTTCATCCTTGAACATGCACGCACTAAAGCGATCCTCCGTAAACAAGGTGGAGTGGAGTAGCTAGGGACCAAGGACAAACCACAACGCCACAAAGCTCCGGATCTCGGGACCCCGTCTGTTCCGACTTACCCTTTGCGCGACTATATTCATCTACTAAGCCAGATCGAGCGGATACGGAGGTGCGTGCTATTCTTGTTCTCCAGTTAAAGTTCGGGGTTTGCCTGGTTTGCCTGGTTTGTTTCTTGGATAGATACATTTCTCTCGGTGACTACTCCATTTTCATCCGGATCCGAAGTGGTCCACTTTTGTGGGTTTTCTTTTTCCTTCTTTTTTTCTTGGAGAAGAACAAAATCAAATATTCCGAATCTACGGAACCTTCATCCACAACCGATGAGAACTGCGATGAGAACCGCTTAATCCTTTTTGAAGGAAAAGATAAATAAGATGTGGGTCTTACCAATGACCCATGTATCTCTCGTTTAGACGTTGTGTATAATAGATTGCCAAGGACCGCCAAGGGTAGGCAACAGCCAATTGAGCCTGAACCTCGGATGTTGACAGCAGTCAGTGTTTTGATGGCATAACTCAATTGCAATTTCTATTCTCCAGATCCACTGATCTTAGTAACAGGGACTAATTAGGTAACTTCGTCTCGAACGGTTCACCTTCTTATAGGTCAATGCTTCTGGCGTTACGGTATACTCAATAGGAAAGAAGATATGAAAACTTTGATAGCTCGGTTAGACAGAATTATCTAAACTGCTTCTATCGTCTTCTATCTTTGTCTCTCGTTTAGAAAATATTGGATCATTTGAGTTCGTTGCCCATACCCCATACGAAGATTTTGTCCGTTTTCTGAATGTGGTCAATTGTGGTACACTTGGAAAGTTTACTGAGGCACCATCACCGAAATAGCTAGAGGCTCGAAATCGATAACATCATATATCATATTTCTTTGCTTGAGATGTCGGAACCTAACCGAGCCGGGACGAATCGGGAGACAGATTTAGACCCATAATATGCCCAGTTTCTATTGGTTAATTCATATTCCTCAGCTTTTGTCAATTCACCAGTCGACGACTGGACAGTCCAGGTAGAATCCTGGAAGCTATGATGTGAATTGTTTCACTTTGTTTCTACTGGAAAAGCTGCACAGAATACCAAATTAGGACAGATAGTGATGCGAAAAAGTAAAAAGCTATTCTTAGCGACCAGGAACCCGATTTTTGGGTCGGTTGTGGCGTTGACTATTGATCGACTGTTACAGTAGGTGTTTCGAAACCCTAGATACCAATTTCTTGATTCAGATTTAAAATGCTGATGAAGAGAAACCGGTAGTTTGGACGGAGAAGAGCGTTCTTCAGAAACCTGGCGACTCAGAAGTCGACGTCGTAACAACACATCGCTTTTTCCAGTTGCTGTGGACTTTTGGCCCCATTCTCGTGTTCAGTTCAGCTGGCCACGTTAGGTTTGCTGGCCTGATCTACACACCCAGTAGCCCTACGTAGATAGAGATTATCAGAGGGATAACTGCCGTTGGCGGCTGTGTAATAGGGGTAATTCCGAATTTCTAGCGGTCTGCAATCTTTTTTTCCTTTTTTTCGGAGTGCAAGGGTAAGGATGATGCTACTGTCGTAGATTATTTGGGGCTTGTCTGAGTTGGCGTGAGATGGCGTATGTCAGCTACCGGACTTGCAGGGTTGGATTGCAGATGGCGGTATGGAAGCTGCCCAATTTTCAGGGATCTACCGATAAGATGCTTTGGGATTATCATTTTGACATGGTCGGCATGGGATTTCAGCCCTAAGTAATAGCCATACTGGTATGTTTGATGTTTTTTAGATGTAAAAAGGAGGTGTGAGAACTTCAAGCTGAATGAGCATTTCAGCTAATTCAATGAAATCCATGCAGATAGTCAAATGGAATTCAGAATTCTAAGATCCAATCCATATATCCTCATCGCTCGAATAAGATCATTATACTCAAGCCTTAAAGAGCATTGAAGCTCAACATAATCCATAACATCGTCGACTCATCTTGTTGCATAGGCCACGCGACCTAAACGGAAGGAAACGCTCTCCTCAATGGACTAGCATAACATCTGGGGAGATAGAATGCCAGCACAGATATGCCAAAGTTCTGATTCTTGCGTGAAATCACATTGAAGGAGGTCGCGACCGGTAAAAGCATGGTCGGGAGCATTGTGTGGATTTACAACTTGCTGCTCGAGGTATTTCCAAAATCGATCACCAGTTTGCCAAACTGTTTACCTTGCTTCATGTCCTCAAAGAGCCCATCAAGCCCGGCGAGATCATCAATCTCACTCTTAAGTGTACGAGAGACAACTGGATGAATGCTCTTGGCTTTGACATAGTCCACCATTTCTTGGAACTCCTTTCGTGAGCCCATGGTAGAGCCACGAACATCGATGTTCTTGAGCACTGCTTGCATCGTGAATGGCATCTTCGGAGAGACAGTCATTCCATATATGGAAAGAACACCACCGGCCTGCAATAAATGTGAGTGAGCACCTATATGACCAGCATCCACCACGACGAAAAGAAAATGGACAAAACACTTACCTTCAGCAGCTTGACAGACTTCTCAATAGAGTCCCCACCCGCACCGTCGACGACCGCATCGAAGTTTTTCTTCCCAGAAGGAAGCATGCTCAACAGCTTCTTATCCCATCCTTCCTCCTTATAACTCACACCACCAGAAGCACCAAGATCAACAGCCTTCTGAATCTTCTCCTGACTGGAGCTGGTCACAAAGACATGCGCGCCCCTGGCTACCGCAAATCTGAGTGCCATCAAAGCCACACCACCTCCAATACCAGTAATCAGAACGGCAGCACCATCCTTCGAATTCCTCTCCCCCGCCTTCGAGACAAGAGCCCGCCAAGCAGTTAGCCCAGTCAATGGCAACGCAGCCGCTTCAGCATCAGACAAATGCGCCGGTGCCTCCTCAACCTCCGACTCAGCAATAGTGATATATTCCTGCAGGGTACCCTTGTCATAGACCTTGGTACCACCCATAATCCGGTACCCAGTTGCCTCTTCAGGCCCATCGGGGGAATCTTTCCATCCAACACCGGGATTCAAAACGACGCGCTTGCCGTCCCATTTGTTGGCTGGCACTTCTGGACCAGCACCGACTACTAGGCCTACACCGTCGGCTAATAGTGGCACATCAAATGTGACGCCGGGGTATAGGTGCTGGCGCAGAAAGAGATCACGATGGTTCAAGGAGGCCGCCGTGAGCTTGATAAGCAGCTCATTGCCCTGTGGGGTAGGCTTTGGCAGGGTTCGGACAGTGAGTGGGTAGTAGACCTGGCCTGGCTTTCCTGGTTTCCCATCAATTGGGGCGATGTAGACTGCCTTAGACATTTCTTCTCTTTTGAATAATTTGTGGATTGGTTTTGCTGGGTTGGGTGGTTGGGGTTGATATGCTCATGCGGGGGATGTGAGCTCTTATCGATAACCGAGGGCTGGGGATACAAGCAAGTATCTCCGACAAGAGTAGGGTGATCCTTGTTAAGCTCTGTTTGCCTTTCAAAGATTAAATTTAGTCAGTTTCTTTGGTGAGTTACAGGGAATACTGATATATCTAAAGGTTCAGGTTTGAGAGGAGAAAGTTGCGAAGAGCATTGCGTCAGGGACCTCGGCCCACGGGAAAAAGCCTTACTAATGGCTGCGATCAGCATGAAGCATATCTTCTCCAATTTGGAGATATTGCAATCTTGCCTACTCGGGATTTGGGGCAGATTCATGCCCATTAAATTGTTTGAATATTCCAAATATATGAGTGCATCCTAGTTCTTAGGCTCTGCTCTGTGCTGCTGAAAGAAAACAGCAGCAGCAGCAGCATCATCATAAGCTACTAAATCAATCATATTGTCTGCTATACAATCTAGCTGTTCGGATTTTCACCTAAGCCTTCGTGAAGTGTCCGGACTCCTCATTTCCAAGAAATTTATACTTCAGTTGTGACGTGGATCCAGAGATAGTAACATGTTGCACATCACCAGGTACAAGGTCGAGTGCATTATCACTTAGTCGAGTTCCGTCTTGTTCTTCGAACGCAAAGCATTTCACGGGCTTGCGCACAGATATTGCGACTGTCCATAGATTTGCATCAACATCGGATGCTGACTTCACTGTCTTGATCTGGATCTCTGGATCAGGGAGATCGATATACTTGAACGGCTGAGGCCAGTCAATATCTCGGGCAACTATCTGATTCTCTATCCACAAACGAGCCGCCAGGACATGTGGCTCAGATTCCACAGTGTGGTCGATGACTCCATCGCTGATAATGTCTGTTGTACCGTTTGGAGTGATTAAAACGTCTTCCCGTACAATGGGAGATCGTAATTCAGCCCCGGTTATGATGGAGATGAAACGCAACTCTACAGTTGCATGGAGAGTATGTGGCTTGTTACTGACAACCCACAGTTGATACTTACTTGCAACCGGTGGCTGTGCATGAACTACACTCCAGTCATGATGTTCTCGTTGAACTCCCACTGCAATAGGATTGAGAACCCGCTTCACGGCGTAGTATGCGAGTTTTGGTCGTAGAAAATAATCGACAATGGCCCAAGAAATGGTAGGCCAGCAATCGTTGATCTGCCAAAGAAGGGCCCCTCCACACTGGCGTTCATCTCCCCATTGTCGACGCCAGCCTCGGTATCCGAACATCATCGTTTCAGCCTGCATAAGTTGTGTTTGGTAAATGTATCCCTATAGTTGTTAATAATTTGTGTTTTTAATGATCAAGGCCATAGAATGTAGAGACTATACCTCGAAAGTATGTGGAGACCGAAAATTTTCAACCAGGTATGTTGCCAATCTTCGCTCATGACCGTCTGCTTTGTTATGGAAGTCCATGACTTGCGATTGCGCGTGGTGATCATTTGGATTTCGAGAGAAAGATTCAATGGTGGCCATACTCGGGAAAGCCTCCATACCAAATTCACTGTTAAACCGGCCACCGAGAGTTTCAAAGATCTGATACTTCTCCTGAGTACCATGCCATACTAGAAATCATCAACATTTTTTTTCATCTTTTGTCCTAAGTGAACTTACCATTCCATTGATGCATATCACCGACTGTAGTATCTGATGAAATTTTCCCATCTCCCCACGGACTGCCAGGGTGATAGAAGATCTCCGGTGAGTGCTCTGCAACAACCTCTGGCAGTAACTTTTCATAAATATACCGTGCTGGGAAATCTGTTTTGAGCCAACTCTCGGGATCTTTATCCTCAAAATTATAAGTAAGACCCACAGACTCCTGGACTTGATAGTCTTCGTTATTGCCAACGTAGATGACAATGGCTGGATGGTGACGCAGTCTCTGCACATTGTACACAGTTTCCTCACGCACAGATTCAAGTAAAGCAGGCCATGTTGGATAGTTACCGCAACCGAACATGAAATCTTGCCATACCATGACTCCCAGCTCATCGCAGGCATCATAAAACGCGTCATCTTCGTAGATACCACCACCCCAGACTCTTAATTATACAATCCAACTGTCAGCAAGATCCTTCAATAAAAGGTTGTGATCCATACCTGACCATCACTTGTCGGCCCTCAACCATCAGCTGAATCCAACGACGATAGCGACCAGGTGTGATGTTAGTCAAAAGGCTATCTGCAGGGATCCAGCAAGAGCCACCACAAAATATATCCACTCCATTAATGCGGAAAAAGAATGACTTCCCATGCTTGTCTGGTCTCTGAATAATTTCTGCTGTACGAATACCAAATCTTTTGGTTTGTTCATCTATGATTCCGTTTCCATAAAGCAAGGAGACCGAAACTTCATAAAGAGCCTGGTCACCATATCCATTTGGCCACCAGAGCTCCGGTTGATCAATCCGAAATGAGACTCGGGCTTCATTACTAGCAGTGACAGAAACATCCTGGTTCACGATCTCATTTCCGTGAAGAAGCAAACTGAATCGAGCTTTATAATCGCTACTGCTGTTTGCGTCGACTTTGATCACTACAGTCACCTCAGCAGTCGAATGATCATCAGCCAGATTGGTTTGCGGCCACAGGTCGATGATTCGCGCGGAGTATACTTCGAGTCGAACAGGACGCCAGATGCCCGCCGTCATAAGCACTGGGCCCCAGTCCCACCCCCAGTGGTATTGTGCCTTTCTGACAGTAAGACGGGACATGTCACCATTGAAGCCAACCCACTTATGAATCTGATCTTGCTTCTTCAGTTCACGTGCCTTTAATTCGGCACAGTCAAACTCGATTTCCAAGGTGTGCTCGCCTTCTGCCTCCATGGCCTTCGTCACATTGACTCGGTGACCTAGAAACATGTTGTCGGATTGTAAAATTGTTTGGCCATTAAGTTTGACCGTTGCGAAGGTATCGAGGCCGTCAAAGACCAGGTCAATGTTGGCACCGACGGGGATAGTTGGTTTCTCGAAGGTATTGCGATATACCCACGACTTCTCATTGACCCATCTTGCTTTCAGCTCATTAAACTCAGTATACGGATCCTCCAATCTGTCCAAGTTAGCTTCAATAGTTATGATCTCGAAATGTACTCATTGGCAAAGATAAGCTCACTTTTTGTTGGCAATGAGATCTTGCTGAACAACTGAAGGTACCGTAGGTACTGGCATCCAATCTTCAGCCTCCCGATCCCTAAAGGTCCATCCAGTGGACAGTGTGTGCCGGCTCAGCTGCATGATGAAGGGTCTAATTGAGTGAACAGTATTGATTTCTAGAACAGACAAATAGCTACTCTCCAAGGCTATTTAGATGAAATGGGCCCTGTGCTTATCGATAAGACCCCACACGCTCCTGCCTATTTTGGCGCGGAGTGCCCGCGGTCACCTGACTATGATGTCTGATAGTTAACGTTAAACAGGGCATTCAGGCCTCAGGCATCAGAAGTAACGTGATCTGAACGGGGACAGCTCATTGGGATTATTGTTGAGAGCACCCTGGAATCTTGGAAGCCTTGCAAGTGTTTCGACTGTGGGGATGCAGAGTACACATGTCGAGTCAAGATGCAGTATCTCTCACCGGGCAAGGGTCAGGCTTGCGCCTGTCCCGATTCGACACGGAGCTAACTCCGCACAGCTCAGAGGCTCATCCTCTCCTTATTATGGTGGACAGGCCCTTTCACTTGTTTAGGCTATTTTGTGCGGTAACAATTTATTGGAATATGTCCCTCTGTCCTTCTTGTCTTCTCTCTTCCCCTAGACACTGGCCTCGATCAAAGTGGCGAAGCCGTTCAATCACAGGGAACCAGCATGACGACCAAACAAAACCGACGCTAACGTTTCTACCCGGCAGATTAGCCCCTCATCCCCTTAACCGAGCCAATGGCCAACCTTATATCGGAGTCAGGAATGCAATGGCCCCAGGTCATTTGCTTTGTTCGTCCCGAATAGACTAGAAGGTGTTCTTGGCGCTTCAAAGTTCCTCCCAGGTATGTACTCCGTATCCCATGAAATGCCTGACCCTTGCAAGCCATGCGTATCTCGCTTCCCATGCAACATGTAATTCCCTATTTTCCTCTCCCGGAACTTATATCCATGCCTCCTATTCTTGCTCGGCATTGGAAGTTAGTGTTGAAACTATGACTGCCGTTTCTTTCTTTCCCGGCCCTTAACTCGAAAAGGACACTACGGCCGCTATTGAAAATGTCTCGGCGTCAGCCCTTTCACCGTTAGCTCTCCTACTGATTGGACCGAACCCTGCCCCGAATCAGCCCCGCCTGATGAGCATTCAAGCGGTCTGTGTGCTATTCCTCCGCCGCTTAATTTCCTCTGTTTCGCCTCAATCTCGTGGTACCCCCTCTACCTTGATTAGCCATGTAATGAGGATGAATCCCAACGGATTGCTTTGGTTATGGATATAGTGACCCTAGATAAAATACCAAAGCCTAGTTGTGGCCAGAAAACCACGACTGCTGTATAGTACCGACGGCATAATGAATTCCGGCAAGAGATGGCATCGTACGCCTGCTCACTCCCGGGCAATCGGTGGATAATCCACGGGACATGGCAATAAGTACCGTTGCAACCTCAATCATGCAATGTCTCTAGCTAATTTAGTGATCTGGGGGATTTTCTCCTCCGGGGAAATTGTGACAGGGGCTTCAGCGCGTGGAGATGAGCCAGTGGCGTGTGAAGAGCATGCGCTCCCCATAATATCCCTCAGTGATATCAATACCATGAACCCTGGTCCATCTAGCGTGTGGCACTGCTCGGCAAGAAGGACAAGTTGAATGGTCTTGGGATATGTACTCTCTCGCCCTCACTCTCCCACGCACATGCACATAATTCAAACTTTGACTATGTATCTGTGTCTGGCAGTGTCTCTCTAGATATATCCAATACTATACCACGAGAGTAGCATGAATAAATAGACTGATGACTAGGAACTCGAAGCATAGTATGCCTTCTTTCAAAGTTTTATTATAGTATATTAATCCTGCTAGTACTTTTAGTCCCGAACGCCATGTCTGGTTGCCAACGAGCCACACCCAATAAGCGAGACTGCACTCGGGAACCTCGGAGTCTAATTGTGGATATAAAAGAACCCCGGGCTTATTCCCTGAAATGCGGGGAAGAATTAAATTGCACTAAAAATTACTTTCCCAGACTTTTCCCACTCCATCTGAACTGCTGCTCATCATATTTTTGGGTTCGAGCGCGTTGTCTGTCTGATCATCCTCCGAATCCTTTCTACCTCTTGATAGTGGGCCATTCAGACAAGCTTTTACGGCAACATGGCCGCTATTCTCTGATTCAAGCACTTTCAACTTCATATTTTATCTTTCAATTGCTTATTCAGCTCTTTGAACCCCCTATTCGTGCTATTGTGAAATACCAACATCATACGACTCCTTCTGTTCCCCCGCCAATGATGCTTCCACGATAACTTTCAGATACCCGAACTATGTGATCCGAGACTTTTATTCCGTCATTCTGTGCTACAACCATGTTTCATACATTTGAAGGGTTCGAGAATCCTACATCCACGACACCGGCCAAAACTCGCCCTGTTACTGAGCGTCGCGAGTCAGTAAGCCGCCGGGTTACAACTTTGCGGGCATGTACATCGTGTCGACATCGGAAGATCAAATGCGATGGCGAAAAACCATGTGAGGCTTGCAGATGGTACAAGAAGGCCGACCAGTGTCATTACTCTGATCCTCGACCCTCTAGAAGGTTAGTATCAATATTTTCCATGCGCAAAGGGTACGTGGATCGCTAGCTAAGCAAAGGACCTCTCAGACATGTCGAGAAACTTTCCACGACCTTAGATGAATATCGGGTTATCTTGGGAAGGTTATTCCCCAATATACCGCCTGAATCACTTGTCAATCTTTCTCGAGAAAAACTACTTGAACTCACATCAGCATCTTCGTCGTCTGTTCAGGTGCAAACTCACATGCAACATGCTGCTTCGCCTTCAACCTCTGGGTCTATGGAAGCCCATGTATCCCCATTATCCCATGAAGATGACAACCTTGAATCCCTTCAAAGTATGCCGGAAGAGCTGGAAGGCGCCCGCCATGGACATCACATAGACTTAGTGGAGGGCGTCTCTGACGACGTAAATGCACTTTCCCTATCGTCGAGGCAACCTTCATCTTATCTTGGAGTTTCGTCTATTCAAGCTGTCCTTAAGGTCATATTATGGCTTGATCCAGGTTGTGCCTCTTTCTTTGCCCGAACACCACCCATTAACTCGCGTGATGACATCCCTCTTGAATTCGACTCTCAGAGTACATGGCCGCCTCAACCACCAATGACTCCTCCTCAACCCTCTATCGCACCTACTGAAATGCAGATGTTGGATGCATACTTTCTTTACTTCCATGCGTTTGCGCCGATGATTGATGAACAGCGCTTTCGCGAAACCTATATGACTGGCCATCGCAAAGATGATCACTGGCTTTCACTTTTGAATATCGTTTTAGCACTGGGTAGTGTCGCTGCCACGAGTCCCGACGACCTAACCCATCGAACGTACTTCTTACGTTGCAAGAGTCACTTGGGCCTAAGTTCTCTTGGCAGCTCTCACCTGGAAACTATCCAGGCTTTGGGTCTAATTGGTGGATGGTATTGTCACTACATTAGCCAACCAAACCTGGCTTACTCCGTGCTTGGTGCAGCTTTGCGAATGGCAGCCTCACTGGGGCTACATAAAGAGTTTGCTGAAAGCCGACAGGTTCCAAGTCAAGCTAAATTAGCATCGATGGATCTAAAACGGAGAGTGTGGTGGTCTCTCTTTGTGATGGATACCTGGGCAGGTATGACGCTGGGTAGGCCTAGCATGGGGCGCTTCGGTCCGTATATCACGGTCAAGCCCCCAAACTCACGAGACAAGGTTAGTAAGTCCATGCACAGGGAAGTTATTTTTCTTTTACTCACTCTACCTGTAGGAAAACTTCCTCGACATTCTTCCGCTCGTGGAGAATATTCGATTTGCAAAAATTGCAACCCAGGTTCAGGAATTACTGGCTGCTGCACCACTGGTCAAACATCATGAAATGTCTCATGCTGATACTCAGCTTCTTGATTGGTGGGAAAACTTACCTCCTATTCTGAAAGATCACGAGCCTTGTTCCGACTCAATTAGTACAGTCCGCACAGTCATGAGGTGGCGATACCATAACCAGCGCATGCTGATATATCGACCTACACTCCTAAACTATGCTATGCGGCGCGTCCCATACATTGCACTTCGAGTTGAAGAACGCACGGCCATTGAAAAGTGCCGCGAGGTTGCTGAGCTATCCATCCAGAACATAGCCGCCACAGCACAGCTCAATCAGCTATGTGGCTGGAATGCCGTTTGGTGGACATTTCAGGCTTCCCTAGTACCCCTTGTCGGATTGTTCCTTAACGACCCCACATCTGATGATCCTCGGGCCTCGATAGAATCTTGTCGAGCACAAGTTGAAACTGCGATGGCCACTCTAGCGCAAATGTCCTCCATTGGCCATACAGCAAAGCGTTCCTTAGATGCCGTGTCGCGTATATACGAAGCTAGCAAACGTGGTGAACATCTGACCACTTCTAACGCGACCGGACCTGTCTTGACGAGCATGTATCCTGCTGGACGGGATTTGAGTTCAATGTTCTCGTCGTCTATGCCTATGGGAGAGAATGGCATGTCGGATTCCCTCCCTGCTCCTTTCGTTGACGAATCTGGTCAGTATCTATGGGAGTATCTGAGCTGGAGCGATAATAATCTCTGGCCTGGTATCGATCTTGATCAGCGTAGTGATGCGATGGCTGTTTTGACGCCAGATCACGAGAAGGGTCCGAAACTTGGAGCAGAGCCGTATTTCGAGCCCTTCCCTGACTCCTATTTTGTCAACCAACCTTTATATTATTGATGTGGTTCCAAGGTTTTGAGGCAGTCGCGTACCGCATATGATGTTTCTGTTGTGAATATTCTTGAACACTCATGGAAAGACTACACATACATGTTTGCAGATCTCGGAGTTGTAGCATACATGTTTATTTAACTCGTCATTTTTTCAATATCCACTTCCTTCTGATGTTCCAATAATTCAGTGTTGCAATATTGTAACGTTAGGCTTTTGATCCCTGGGTCTAGAGTATTATACTCCATATTAACTGGAGAACGAGGTAAAAAGAAATGTTGAAATTGATAGCGTGCAGCTTGAATATCTGCAGCTTTCTTCAGACCCGTTGTCTTGGATCTTGAAGTATATAAATTATATTTTTTGGGCTACGTACCTGTATAATGGTGGGGGGTGCAAGCGCTATGAGCTGAAATAAAAAGTAGGGTATCTCCACATCATTCAATGCCCTCCGCCATATTTTTTAATGCAAACCACTGGCGTAACCTTAAATTCTTCTTGAGAAATCTACATCGCTTGTCGGCCAGCGGTTTCAATAGGCAGAAGACACATTGCCACAAAAGAGGCCAGAATGAGAGCTCCAGCCGCATAGATAGGCGCAACAGGATCGGTACTGGCATAAATACCAATGATAGGAGCCATCAAACCCGCAATGCGGTTCAGGCAACTGGCAATACCGGTTCCAGTACCTCGGTTAGGAGCTGGGAAAAGCTCAGGCGTGTAGGCATACAGAACGCCATACATGATCATCTGGAAGAATGACTCCAAAGACGAGCAGAGAAGCTGAATATTGGGATCCTTAGTGGCAGTGAAACAGAAAAGTAAGACACCGGTGATCAAGGTCGAACCAGCCATTGTGCCCTTTCTGCCGACATATGGGACGTCGACCATATACCATCCAAGAAGAGGGCCTGGAATTCCGCAGACAGCTGTGATGGCATAGTTTCGATAGGTGATGTATTCCGAAGAGTTTGCACTGAGATACTGAGGCAGGAAAGCGTTGAAAAGGGTGTATCCCATACCAATACAGGTCCAGCAAAACCAAATTAAAACGGCTTCATAATGTTAGTCATAGTAGCACGAATGTGGGGAGTGGAAAACTGACTGGAAACAGCAAGTCGCTTAGTTTTGAATAGCGGTGCAATTTGTTGATATGAGAATCTCTCCAGGGACCGCTTGATAATCTCAACGGTGGACAAGCCTTGTGTCTCGTTCTCCTCTGGGTATCCACCAATCTCGTTCAGAATTTCTTCGGTGAGCCAAGTGGTGGTCTTGTTCTTGTGGGCAATTCCTTCAACTGCAGCTACAGCTTCATCTTGGCGACCGCGGGAAATAAGGAACTTTGGTGACTCGTACAGAGTGAAAAGGAAAAATCGGCATAGGAACATGCAAAAGGTGATGGCACCCAGTGACAGCACAAGGTATCTCCATCCCCAGTTGTTAGCCTTGGTGCAGTCCGCATATGTAGCGCATGAGAAATTGGGGATGAAAGCCCAGGCCAGCATACTAGTCGCATATTAGTTGCTATTTTGAGACATTAAGCAAATTATACATACCTAGCAATAAGAGTGCCAACGGACCACCATGTGGCAAGTCCACTCAAAATGTTGCCTGAGTTCGGAGGCAAGCATTCAAGGAAAATAGCCGCATCTACGGGCAAGTTTCCGCCAACGCCCAAGCCAAGACAGGCATACAGAGCACATGTGCTAAACCTCAAATTAGTACATAGATAAATATTTGTTATGTCAAAGTAGTCTTACCCGACCCAGCTAGAACCGCCACCAGCAGCCAGTCCAAAGGCTCCACAGAGGAGTAGTGTGCAGTTGAAAGCAGGACGTCTTCCAATAGTATCGGAGGCAATGCCCCAAAAAGAAGCACCAATAGTCAACCCAACAAAGAGCGAGACTGTGGCAAACCTCGAATCGGTCTGAGACACGCCGAACTCCATGGCAAGTTGGGTTAATGTGAGAGCAACTCCCTACATTGTTTAGCAAATTAGTATGAAAAGAGAGTTGGAGCGTAAATGTTGAACTAGATCGTACCTGCAACCATAGACTATCGAATACCATTTTAGCAAAGTGTTTTCCCTTCAAAGATTCGAATTTACGTACTTATCGGCAACCCAACCCATACCACAGAGCACAAAGAGACCCCATTGATAGGAACCCATGCCAATATCCTGAACTGCTCTATTGATGACCTTGGCCTTACGGTCATAAACAGAGTCATGGCCCGTAGCAACAAGATCGGCCTCGACTTCAGCTCGGAGAGATTCGACTGTTAGTTCTTCGCCCTTTTCCTGCTGGGGAGCACGGTCTAGGCTATCCTTCGAGTCGTCGGACATGCCATTTTTGGCGCTTGATACAGAGCCACGAGGAAGAGGCCTCACACATTCGGGAAAGCGTCGGCGTTCCCGGTTAGTAAACAGATCTTTCAAATTCATTTTTAGCTGTTATGAATGACGCAATAGGGCAATTGTGTGATATGAGGTGCGCGGCAATATTATTGTCGTGATGAAAATTTTGGATTTGGTGCTCTTCGGTATACAGCCAATGATAAGTCTTGCGCGAGGGCTTGGCTGTTCTGTCGGTTCGAATATGCTGCTCGGGTTTTGATCGGTGATGAAGTTGCAGACGGTGGCGCAATGGATGAAAGATTTGCTGGTGCCAGGGCTGGTTTCTTTTTTGATGTCCGGTCAATTGCGGCGTTACTCCGAAAGTATCGCGAGGGGGGATCGGTTAGTATCGTGAGAGGCGCAACGGGACTGGACTGCAACTATTGGCTGCTATTATCGATGTCTTGAGATTTGCCAGACTGCGATAGGAAGATCAAGTTTGTTGGACTTCAAGCTATGTAACAGAGTAGCCGATAGCAGTAAATGTGCAGAAATTCGACCCGTGAATGATTTCTCGAATGGGAAATCGGTGCGGGAAATGACAGGGATCCAACCTGGGGGAGGATGGTCCATAAATATTCCTCGAGAGAATTTTAGTCCCCTACACGAGCATGCGCTCCGCTCCGTAAACCGGGCAGCCAGTCCCTGAATTAGATAATATAAATTCCTGCTCGAGGACTAGGTGGTGGGACTTTGAGATTAACCAACTATATGGCGTCGCAAGTGCAGCAATGGGCCCACATGTGGAGCGCCACAAGCGACATCGTGCAATATCATTGTGTGCATTTGGTGGACCCATCATCCCAGACTCAATCCTTCCTGCATCCGGACAGGTCGGCAATTCGGGCTGGCCATTATTATGCCAAGAATTAAGCGACAGTACTGTAAGGTACCTTTCCTTCTTGTAAGGTTCCACCGTCCAGGGCGCATAGACAGGGACGGAGTACAACAATTATCCGTTGTCATTTGCCTCGTGGCCAGCCAATAAATCTGCCTCGGGATTCTTGCCGAGATGAAGTATAACATTATATCATGGAACCCAAGGTTGTTTGAAATTGCTTTTGACACATTCGTTCTCAACCATTCACTCCTCTCCCTCTCGATCTCTCCTTTCGGCTTGATGCTTAATACATGATGCAGAGCGTGTAAAATCTGTTTTCAACTTCCCGTACTTTGAGGGTTCAGAGTGGAGACGTCGGCGGGAACTGGCCTGAACGCGGGTTTTCCGGTCGGGAAGTCGCGCATTACTATCGGGACCTTCCCGAGGGCGGATAATAGTGCTCCCGGTGTATACTATCTGTAACAAGCGGGCATCATGAGATGGTCTTTCTAGTTTTAAGGTTTCTCAAGAAATGAATTAAAAGATTAACTCGACGGGTTATGTGAGAAAGTACTTTTGATCTCTCAACCATGGGAAGATTCTCATTAAGTGCATGGGAAGTCGAGAAGCCTTGGAAGAATCTATGGAGTTGCCGCTTGCATTTGTTATGGTAGGGTATAACTACTATAGTATATATACAACTGAGTATACTGGCACCAGCTGGAAGATACATGTTTATACTATTCCCAGGTTCTCTAGTGCTGTTATCATAGTGGATGGCCCTGCCAATCAATAAAAGCGGCATTTAAGATTACTCCAATTGTTAAGGCAGCACCACACGCTAACCTATAATGGACAGCCACTAACCAGCTGACTCAGCATACGGTCCCGCCAGATAACATTTCATGAGCTTCAACTTTGGTTTACATGAACAACATAACACATATTCGTTTCAGCAAATGAAAACTGTTACTCCGGTTATGTAACTGGGACTATTGATTTTCATACCAATCAATACTACTTGGCGCCTCAATTGCTGCCGAGGCCAAGCCATTCAATCCCCAACAACCAGGCCAGCCGGAAAGGGGAGTCGCTTGATCCATGTAGATCGTCTCTCCTTTAAATCCCAGAAAGTGTCATCTTCCGCAGTTTGAATCGCGATGGGCATTTTCGTTTCAGCTCCCAGAGTGTTCTCTGCGGCGATAACATTGCGCCTAGTGCTGCTTGTTTACGGTAGCTGGCAAGATGCCAACTCCGCCGTGAAGTACACCGATATCGACTATATGGTGTTTACAGATGCTGCACGCTATGTCTCCAAGGGTCAGACACCATATGCCAGAGATACATATCGCTATACTCCTCTCTTGGCATGGATGCTTCTCCCAACTGCATGGGAATCTTCTGCGCTGTGGTCAACTTTAACATTTGCGTTTGGCAAGATTCTATTCGCCCTGGCTGATGTTCTAGCCGGTTGGTTGGTGGTGCAACTCCTGATTCAGTGCTACAGATTTCCCTCTGAGAGAGCACTACGCTATGTGGCGGCTGTTTGGCTGTGGAATCCCATGGTCGCCAACATCAGCACTCGCGGCAGCTCTGAGGGGTTGCTGGGCGTGCTTGTTGCAGGCCTACTTTGGGCTTCTTTAACAAAACGTGCGACTCTTGCAGGCTTGATACTTGGCCTAGCCGTCCACTTTAAAATATACCCTTTTATTTACGGCGTGTCTATCCTGTGGTGGTGGGACGCGGAACGCGATGGTGCTGCTCCGGCCACCAACCTCGACATCGTGTCGCGTGTCGTTCGATTCATTACCCTCTCACGCGTAAAGCTGACGCTATCTGCGCTGACGACCTTCATTCTTTTGAACTTCATCATGTACACTCAGTATGGTGTGCCTTTCCTCCAGCATACTTTCCTTCATCATATCACTCGTATCGACCACCGACATAACTTCTCTCCATACGCCACTCTACTCTATCTTGTTTCCGCTGAGAATACGGAATTCCAATTCGAGACCCTCGCCTTCTTGCCACAACTACTTCTTGTGGTTTTCGCTATCCCATTCGTACTAGCTAAAAAAAGTCTGGCAACTTCTATGCTGGCTCAGACCTTCGCATTTGTCACATTCAATAAAGTGTGTACCAGTCAGGTTCGTATTTTTGATCTTCACAATCCACCCTCTATGATTGACTAACTGGTTTCCAGTATTTTCTCTGGTATCTCATTTTACTACCATTTTATCTCCCATTCTCTGAACTTATTCGCAAACCTATTCTTGGCCTCTCGGCCGCTGCATTTTGGGTTATTGGACAGGTCTGGCTTCCGCATCATAATCTACTGGTCTCAGGACATGGTACTGACTCTCTTATAGGCTCTCTGGCTCCAGCAGGGCTACTATCTGGAGTTCTTGGGCATCTCCTCCTTCGTCCCTGGGCTGTTTCTCGCCTCTCTCTTTTTTTTTGCTGTCAATATATGGATCTTAGGTATTATTGTTCGTGATGGGGGTGAAAACCCGAACTCCGATACTCAGGACAAAACAGAGTGATCTGAATGGCCGGAATATTTTATCTTTAGACAGTCAAGGCTAATCTACACATTTGAACTTGAATGCTTCCCTGCTTAATATATATGATAGAGCACATTATTTGAGTGAAACAAGAAAATCTTACAAAGTAAAGCAATTCGTTCGAAACTTGAAGAAAGCAGAGAAAAGAATAGAATACTACAAGGGAAGGAAGAGAAATTTCAGTTCATTATCCTCAAACGTCTCAACTTGGAGATATTTGTAATCTTAAGTAAGGTCTGGGCAGGGTATCGATGCAGTAGAAAGTACAAAAATCACGCTAACAACCTATGCAGCACCACGGGGGACAGTAAAAACAAATGCTTGAGGTTAGCGCTTACGCCTGAAACGGAAGCGAAGTTCCTCGTCACTATCAGACCCCCGCACTTCACGGGGGCGTTTTTGATTGCGACTGCGCGATGGCACCGGTCGGGGATCGGGAGTTGGTTCAGGACTTGAGGTCAGATCCACTGGTGGCTGGGAGGGGGCAGCGGCGGATTCATTGCGGGAATTGGATGATTCATCTTCCTGCTCTGCTATCGACTCCTCGATCCTGGCGGGCGACTTGCGACTAGTAACCCAGTAGTGCTCACCAATTCCAAAGTCTTTTCTAGTCACCTCTTCTAGGGGAACAATGACACTTTGAATTCGTTGACGTGCATGGCGAGGTTCTCCCTTTCGTCGAAATCGCTTGAAATTCTTGCGACCATTCCACCGATCATCCCATCGATCAGAGCTTTCTTCCTCTCCAGTGAATGGTTCTCGAACTGGTATTTCCATCTCTTCAATGATGGCCAAATTCTTGAGCTCTTCGACATTAACATCAGGAGAAGGGCGAGAATTCTCATCAACCCTCCTTTGCTCTTCTTCCTCTTCGCGGTATTTACGAGCTGCTTCCAAAACATCTAGCTTTGCACGCTTTGCCTTTGGGCGAGGTTCAGGCTCTGTTTGTGCGGTACGGGTCCCATGTCGTCCTTGGTCAATTTCCTCTCGGCGACGTTTCATGGCTTTGGCGCCAGGAAGTAGACTTTGAACAAGATCATCTGCGATATCTTCATCCTTTTCCACGGTTTCCATGGGCTCAATCATTTGAGAGGGCTGAGCCTCATCCTCAATCAGAGGCACACTGTTGCTTTCTTCCTCATCGTCATTGTATACTGGGATGGATGCCATATCAAAGCCATCGTCAAATGTCTTCATCTTGCTGACGAATTTGCGTACCCGCGAAGCCTTGGGTTTTGAAGAAGTGGGGGCTCGCTGTTCTTGGGCAGGAGATTGGGATGGAGCAGGTGCTTCGTCCACATCAGCAGATCTAGACTTGGAAGGAGGTTCTGGAGCAGCCGCGACGATCGATTCCTGGCTTGATCCTTCCTCGCGGGGCAGAGGGCGACAAAGCGGAGATGCATCATTGCCCAAAATAGCATCCAAAAATTCCCTCTGCTCAATCACCCGCCGATCGGTCATGAGAGCGACTTCGTTGCTTACCTCTATGGACCATGGTTCTAGTTCACCTTTCGATCGAAATCGCACAAGTACAACCTTTTCTGGTTCATCTTGTGCATCTGTGGTGTCTAGCTGGCCTCCGCTTTCTCTCATGAATCGAACAATATCATTCGCTGTGGTGACGCCGTCTTCGATATCATACAAAAGAGCTTTTCCTTGTCCATTATTGATCGCAGCTTGGAGATTCTCAAATTGAGTAGGATCTCCAAAGACGAAAGTGTAACCTTCGAACACGTTGATTCGACTTGGGTTGGGAGCAAAGGAGGCAGCCGGTCGCGATATTGGTTCATTTCCAGCTGGCGGTAAATAATCATTTGGGTTTGGCCATGCAGCATCAAAATCGGCCTCTAGTGGGGACAAGGCTTCGTCACTTTCGAAGTCGGTGGGAGTTGTTGCATACACCAAGGCGTCGATATAAGCGTTGTTGACGATTGATTTCCCATTGATCAAAGCCTGAAGGCCTTTGGCTGTATTGCGCTTGCTCTGAACCACATGAGTAGTATGCTCGACCAAATATGGTATAATTGTTTTGATGTCCAGGTCCTCTAATTTAGAGCGATATTTGGCCAGAGGATCTTCCGACCTCATTTCCTTGGAAGAGAAGGAAAAGCTCAAAACCACTGGCTCCCATCTCATTCTAACGAAAGAAAAGTCATTATTAGCGGGGCTGTTTGACATCCCGGCACAATGCATACGAACCGTAGAGAATGGGCATATCGTCCCAGCTTGATTATGTGCTCATCACCACCCAAGACTTGCTTATTGCCCTTTATTTGTTGACCATCCACAGTTGTTCCCCTCGAAGAGTTCAAATCGGTTATGGTAACTTTCGTTCGTGTGCGTGGGCGAGCCTGTTTTCCCTGTTAAGTCGTGCGCTTCATTGATACTCAATCGTGAACTTACTCCATCTCGGGGAGTAACACTAGATACTTCAATCGTCATATGTTGTCGAGATATAGTACTAGCATTCTGCACTTCTTTGGATATAGCACCATGGACTGTAAATGTGAGTCGTAATGGTCTACCACTGCTACCACTGAAGGGTCTCACATACCGCCATTGTGCGGGGGCCGGCCAAATAGGTATTTCTTCCCCGGTCGCAGCCACACTCGCTTCCCTATAGAAACAGTCAGCTAGAAGTCGCTTGCACTCCAATGATGAAACATTACCGTCTAGGAAGCCACCTGTTGAATCCAAGATCCACATCGAGACTATTGCTGAGGGAACAATGAAGTCAGTTTCGATTCCACGTGAAAGGGAAACGCGTGAGCACGTGACTAGGCGTTACTCTCCCGTCGCTGCCTGCTGCTTCAGTTGAACGTGTACTAGTTTCTTCTTCTAACTCACATCACTTTCAATGAAAGGCTCATGGAATTCAATTCATGATGGAGTCCCTAGGAGGACTTGCTGACGACAAGCAATCGACATCGGCGCAGGATGAGGAGAACAGCGACACATTAAAATATCAACTGCTGGGACCCTCTTTAACCAAAGCGGGACAAGATGCCGTTGATCAGCAAAAGGTGCGGTTTACAGCACCACAATCTGAGTTCCAGCCTCTCTAATAAAAAAAAACACTCTAGGTTTCTGAAATCATCTATGAAGCATCAAAGGGCTCTAAGTTCTTCAACCACGAGCAAGAAAGAGATCGAAACTTAACGGTTAAGATCGAGCGCATCCGGAAGGCAAAAGCTCGGCTGGAGAGCTTGGATCTCACCCATGACCTCCGTCGGGCAGATGAATACCTTGCCGAGTTAGAGTCAACTCGGGACTTGTCACAATATGTAATACATGTTGATTGTGATGCATTTTTTGCTGCCGTCGAAGAACTAGACCGGCCGGAATTGAGGACAGTTCCCATGGCTGTTGGTAAAGGCGTCTTGACGACTTGTAATTACTTGGCGAGGAAATTCGGTGTGCGCAGTGGCATGGCATCCTTCGTTGCTATGAAACTCTGTCCACAGCTAGTACTTCTTCCCCAAAACCATGAGAAATACACAGCTAAGGCTAAGGAAATTCGCGCGATCATGGCAGAATATGATCCCCTTTTTGAAAGTGCCAGTATCGATGAAGCCTACCTTAATATCACCTCCTACTGCACTGAGAATGATATGGGCCCCGAAGAAGTTGTTCAACGGATGCGCGAGGAAATCCTAGAAACCACAAAAATTTCGGTGTCGGCCGGCATTGCTGTGAATGCAAAGATTGCGAAGATTGCATCTAATCAAAATAAGCCGAACGGTCAGTTTCGAGTGGCCAATGACCGGGTTGCAATCATGGAATTCATGCGAGAGCTACCTGTGCGGAAAGTTAATGGTGTAGGCCGCGTGTTTGAACGAGAACTAGGCTCCATTGGCGTTGAAAAATGTGGCGATATCTACCCACAGCGGGCATTTCTAACCAAGTTGTTCGGTGAAAAAGCGTTTCAGTTTCTGGCACAATGCTACTTAGGCCTTGGGAGGACGAAAATCGAGCCGGTTGAGACCTACGAGCGGAAAAGCGTGGGTACGGAGACTACATTTAATGAGATAGGCGACAAAGATGAGATACGCGCTCAATTACAGTGGGTAGCGCAAGAATTAGAACAGGACATGTCTCGCACGCAGTTCAAGGGTCGAACGCTCGTTCTCAAAGTGAAATTGCATACGTTTGAAGTGTTGACCCGCCAAACATCTCCACCGAGGGCTGTTTCTCTGGCCAAGGATCTCTATACTTTCGCACTTCCCATGCTCACTAAACTGGAAAAGGATATTCCCGGAATGAAGCTGCGACTGCTCGGCCTGCGTTGCACGAATCTCGTCAGCACAAAGAAAGCTGGTATCAACTTCTTTGGTATATCGGCTGTGCAGCCGGAAGCAATATCAACTGCGAAACCACATACGACTGCTGCTGATCATGAAATTGGGGCAGAGGAAGCATTTGAGACTGCTGCTCGCCAGGAGATCCAAGACGAAATGAACGACTTAGAACAGCTCAGTCAGGAGGCCGGGAATGCCAACGATGTCGCCGAGACAGATGAATCAAATGATACCAAACAGGCTCAGTGGGAATGTCCTATTTGCTGCCGAGCTCAGCTAGCCGATGACCGCATCTTTAACGATCATGTGGATTTCTGTCTTTCTAGGCAGACAATACGCCAAGTCGCCCAAGACACACGAGAGACCCCAGCACAAACACCCGCGCCTTTCAACCGCAAGCGTAAAACAACATCACAAACTTCTTCTACCTTCGAAGCTGATCCGCGACAAAAGCGTCTCTTCTTTCAATGAAATTGAACGTCGTGACATTTGAATGATTTCAGTTGCAATACTTTGCTGGCGAAGTATAGACACCTAGCAAAATATGCCTCGGGGAACCTCCCTTGTTGATCTATCTATACTAATTTCTTCCTTGCTCTCTTTTTTCTATAAACCCATTGACTGTTCCTCCATCCCGTCTTTGAATTGCGCTCGGTTTATATACAGGTTTCCCTCTATTCAGTCATGGTCACTACTAGCTAGTAAGACATCAGGTGGAGCCTCAGGATATACGGGTACCCCATGCCAGAACCATGCATAGGGGTCACGTCACACCCCCTGTCAGCGGCCCCCAAGTCAAACAATTACTTCTGTATAAACAAAAAAAAAGAATGCTTCAATTCCAAGTCATTCCACATCACCATTAAACAAATTTCTGCCCTTGTATTTATGTCATGTAATTCCGTGACGAGAATTTTAACGTGGAATTCATGATGCGGTGAAGACGGAACTAAACCCATTTGGGCTCCAATGTTGTGCCTTAGTTGACCTCCCACCATCTCCACCACCTTGAAATAACTCTCCCCTCAAAAAGAACAATACACCCTCCCCCAAAAGTCACGCCACTGAGTTTTGACTGGGTCTCCAAGGATCATATGTTCTTGGTGGGTTAGTGCCATCATGCTTCATTGCCCGCGGTCGCAATGCTACTTGCACCCGTGCCGCAACTATGACCTCCGATAAACAACAAACAACAGGCTATCCCGCCAAACCGTTCACGCCCACGCTCAGTGCGGCCTTCCACCGATCGAAGCAATCCCCATTAACCCCGAAGCTCGCCAGCCCAAGTCCAGGAAACCCTGTGGCTCGCCGACTCGCTCAACCCGACCATGCTCATCCCTATTCCACACCTTCCAAGGAGGATATCCCCGCCGGCCCACAAAGCTTCCTGAGTGCCAATATTACTCCTCGCTCGGGCTCCCGTACCACTCGTCGTGATGTCGGCTATACATCTCCTACAAATACGCCTCCTGTATTATCTCCACAACCGTCTTATGCCCAGTCCACAATAGGTCTCGGCCTTAATGGTGTACGACGAACAGAACGCAGTCCGGCTCGCGGGGCCAAGCCGGAGCAACCACGAAGCCTAAGAGCGAAGACACTCACGGTCGATGGACAGCAGACGTCTCGTCCTAACTCCTTCTCAGATGTGACCGCTGGTTTCCCCATGTTTTTTCATGCTTCTGATGCACGATCATCCAATGTCTCCGATGTCGAGTCTTCCCGTCCCAAACAGGGGAGAGTATCACCGGCCTCGAGTTTTCTGTACGCAAACGGGGATCAAGAACGACATTCGTCAACAGACGAATCGCATGTTTCAACTGGCTCCCGCCGCCCTGCAACTCTTCCTCGTCCTGCACCTTCGGCCAGACAAGGCCCCATCCCGTCCCCTCGCTTGAAGTCTCCCCGGGTATCAGACGTGACCTCTCCTCCTATCCTTGAAACACAGAACAATTATAGTCCGAACTTGGAGCCGGGATTTGAAAGAGTCTTCCAACGTTATGATTCCTCTCCCAGCATCACATCCGAGAAATCACAGCTCCCTTCAATTACAAAGCACCGAAAGTCTTCCAGCGTGGACTCCAACAATCAGCCAGTGCACGCAAGAGACGGCCTGCGTGCTAGCCCATTAATTATGCCCAATAATGTTCCGACTGAAGAAGCCAGTCCTGTTCCTGTGCTCTCCGACCAGATCCCGACGCTCCGACCTCGCGTATTCAGTAACGGTTCCTCTGTTTCCACCGATAATCACCAGCCTATTCCAATGAGCCCCGGGAAATCGGACAGCGGCGACATGGCGCTTAATGCCCGGACCGAACGCAAAATCTTGGATTTGGAAATTAGCAATTCTTCCCTGCTTGCTATTAATCGGACTCTAGAACGAGAAATGCGGAAGCAAACAGCAGAACTAAGGCGCTTTCGCCGATTAAGTCGTTCTGGTCGTCTCTCTATGGCTCCTTCAACGCGCTCATTTTCCGGCATAGCGTTGTCAACCACTAGTGAAATCGATGAAGGAAATAGTGAACTTTCCTCTTCACGGTCCCAAGACGACATGTCAGATTTTAGTGATGAAGATTCGATCGTCGAAGATGGTGTTCTCAGTCCAAACACTCTAGCCGAGCATGATGCAAAGCACCGGGATCATGATGAGAAACGGTTTATGCTTGATCTTACCCGACACCAAACGCTTTTGGTCGATAGCCAAAAAATGAATCAAAGTCTCAAAAGATGCCTCGGATGGACAGAAGAACTCATAAAAGAAGGCCAAAGAGCCCTTGAATATAATGTTTGCGTCCAGGATATTGAGCTAGGTGGCCGTGTTCTATCCCCCGAGGAGCTTTGCGAAATTGGTGAAAGTGGACGATCGCTTCTCAGTCCCTCAGCTGAGTACGACTATTTTCCACCCACGCCCAGTTCCCCGTTCGAGGACAGCGAATTCACCGACCCGGCGTCTCTCCCCTTACCATCGTCTCCTGGTGGGACCGATTAAACTTCTAATTCCCTCGCTTGCCCATTTGCTCTTTATTCGTCTGCTAAATACCCCCTTCGTCATACTTTTCCGTTGGATTTCGTCGTATTTTTCAACACGCCATATACACTTTATGTTCTATTTTGGACCTCCTTTCTTTTTCGGATATTTGTCATCCTTTATGTATTCACCCACCCTCAAGCCTTCACTCTTTCTTTCTTTTCCTTCTTCTACCTTGGCCTAGATTCCCTAAAATCTCAAGATATGACTGATGGATTCGGCCATCTTGGTATACTTGGCTATACTACTCTAGATACCTACTTGTGATTGATACCCTATGTGTATATCCTGTCTGATTATGTCGTTGTACTGCCGAGCTCTGATGCCTTGTGATGTTTACCAAAGAGAATCATACGATAGCTAATGGTCTTACATGATCGCTAATAGAAATCTTGAAATAATTCGATAAAATTGCACTGAAGAACAAGAACCAACCTAAAATATCATTCAATTCAAAGTTACAATCAGGGAAACGGACACAGGCCCATTCTCTGCTCTTTGAGGCTCTCCTTGATTGTCTCCACCTCCTTGTGCCCTTTTCCTTCGAAATACTTTGGCCCAAGGTCAGGTGTGTAGTATCCTTGAGGATAGTATTTATTACCATCATCGCCAGGCAAAGGCTGCCCCGCTGCCCATTTCAACCAGGCAGTAGGGCCCCATCGATTCCAGATCGTGGGTTGCACATAGAAAGGCGCGCCTTCATATGTTAACACAAAGTTCCGTCCATGCTTATTGGGCTTCTCAGTGAATACATCCAACCGCATGAATTCAGGTCGCGGTAGAGCGAAATATCGCAAGTACAATTTGCGAATTTGGAAGATAGATGCGAACACAGCAGAGAAAAATGCTGGAGGGTGATCAATCCTAGCGTGGAAATGTCAGTGTCTCTTCATAGTACTCACTAAAGATTTTTCACGTACATCATTGCCTCGCGAAGTCTATCATCCATCAGAAATGAGACAAAGTATACCCCCAGTGGCTTCATAAATCCTGGTAGGTTATATACCAAAACATCGATTGTTTTGTCTGCGATCTCTTTATTTCTTGGATGTGGTTTCATATGCTGTATCTCGTACTGCTCGGCCCATGCACTAACTTCCTCTAACCAGTGAATCCCGTCTTGAAATCCGTTCTTGCCTGATGGAAGTACCTCGTAGCTGATCCCCAGGGCATCTCCGAGACTCTTCCAGTATGTGCCTACTGCGCAACGTTCCATTTCTGTCATCTCGCGCCATTCGAACAATTTCACAAAGCGGATTGGTTCCAATGCAAACAGACTTAATGTATAGAGCATGTCATCTTCTAGAATTTTGCCGCTTGCTCGGTATCCTTTGTGGAGGTACTTTGTGCGCGCGATGGCGGTTTGTGATCTTTCTGAACTGGGTTCGAAGGCCATGAACTCTCCAATCAAAGTACCTGTGTCCGCATATCTTTTGAATGAGGTTGTAGAGTCGGAGAGTTGTGAGGTTTTTAGAAGGAGAGTTGAAATTGTGGGTATGCCGTATGTCTACATAGTCAATGTGTAAGCACCAGTCATTGCATGCGTGTCTGGTTCGTTGGGATAGTTTAGCTTACTCGAAATAATGCAAATTGAAGCGACTTCAAAACAATAAATGGAAATTCCATTTGTAAAATTGTTTTCTGGATTGCCCAGGCATCGTGGTTTGTCATGTGTACCATCGATTCGCGAGTTTTGTATGGGTATTTCTTTTGGAGACCTTTGCTTCGACGAAACCGAACCGATGATGCCAGAATGATATAAACTGTTATTCCTAGTAGGCTGTATATGCCTTTTTGGTGTGGCGATGCATGTACGAGGGCATCGGCTATGGTCCTCTGCTGCGACTCAACGTGGGAGAGGGCGCTGGTGATGGCCTTGTGTGCCATGGTGGCCTGGGGTGAATCTAAGTACCAGGTCATGATGAAAGACAAGACTGTTGGGTATACTGATGGCTTGAAAGATTGAAACGAATGTTTATCAGGGCCACAGTGCTTTCAATGTCCTGTGTGAACTAGATACTTCTTTACTAGTGTATACATAAACTCTTCAAGGGACAACCGTGACACTTTATACTACTCGCGGATATGTACATTTTATCTTATTTCCAGTAAAATTCCATTTCTTGTCAACACGTGGTTCAATTTCTTCATCATCTTCATGTATCGTGCTTCAAAACCGAATGTTGAGGGTTCTTTAAAAGATCGCGCGGACCGAGGCAGCGAAGAGCCCCGCGCCGATCCCCCGGAACCATTGTCCAACGTTTGTGACAGGAAACCAACAGCCAGCTCGGTGCAAGAAAAGCATAATGATGTTACTGGGAGTGACTTATTCGTCCATCAGCAACCCGGAACCTCGATAGAAGCAGATCCAAAGTGGCGTGAGGATTTTAAGATGTACAGCCGAGGCGTAGCATGTAGCCTAAATCACAAATGCTGGGAGTGTATTTGTTATGCACAGGTTCCCACTGGATCCATAAGACAGGATATCCACATTGGGAGCATAATAAACGCATAAATATAAAATCCCATAGATGTACAGAGGAATCGGAGTCGGAATTCAGCTCGCCGACATCGTATGAGTTCAATCCATCATCCAAACTCGGGAGATTGTCAGAGTAAGCGGGGGATCGTCGTTCTCGGGGACCAATAGCTTCTTTGCATTTCCAAATACCGCAAGTCTATCTATATCATGATGTTGGTATGCGTATGGATGACGCTATACTTGGGTCTCTTGGTGTCACGAATTCACTCTTTAGAAGCCAGGAGAGATTTTCGGCTATTCAGTATGGAAAATATAACCAGTTTTAAACTCCGTAGGTTCAAGTCGTAAGCCATAATAGCGACATCAACTCGGATATGAGATTCACCGAGTCAGTCGATCTTCACATGTGCAGAGCCCCAGCTTCGGATGCTGGAGAATCCGGAACTTCGATACGAGATGCACCACGGTGGTTTCACGATCAAGATGGTTCGGTTGTTTTATTGAAGTTCCAGTCTATTCACAAAACGACCGTTTCACATCACATGGAAAAGGATTGGCAGCATCATGGGCCATGCTGAGGTGTGTATATGGACATCTATCCAGGCGAAATAGAGATGGGAACCTTGGAAATGTTGTTCCAATTAGCATGTAGACGTGTACATAGCCCCTTCTTATGACTCCCCGGTCGCATCCATGTCTGCTCATAGTAGTTCTGACTTGATATAAACCGACTTCATATTGTGAAACTTGATTAAAGTAAAAATAAATCAAATATTCCGTTTGAAAGTCAAATCATTATAGCCCAGCGCGAAGGCAAATCGCCATGATTGGTCTTTTCCATTTCACCACTCACTTAAGGCGCTTCAACAAGAAGAGACCGGATCCCTTCCTCGACATTCTTTGGCTCTGCACCCACAATCTCCGTAACCTTTTCGCCACCCTTGAAAAGCATAAAAGTTGGCATGGCACGAACATCGAGCTCATGGGCAACCTCTCCGACCTTCTCCACGTCGAGCTTGTAGAATTTGATTTGAGTGTATTGGTCACTCCAGGTTTCCATCTGGGGGGCAATCGTTTTGCATGGACCACACCATTCTGCGTAGCAATCGAGGATAACAAGATCTTGGGACTGTAAGATCTTCTGCTGGAAGTCCGCAGTGCTAGAGTTCACGCGCTGCGTGTCAGTGGTTTTCATCAAGCGATAACGGAGAAGAAAGTGAGAGGAAGAGAGAGAGACTTACCTGGTGACCTCTAGAACGGGCATGATGAATTCAAGTTCGGAGTTGTTTCGTGGCCTGGAGATGGGCTCAAAGCCCCAAGTTGTTGAAGACAAGTCTTCGGATCGTGATACGAGAGAAGAAGAGAGAGAGGGAGGGGGGCTTTCGGTGCTGTCAATTGATGAGGAAGCTGTCAGAGAGAGAGAGGAAGGGAGATGGAGAGAGTGAGGTTGGTATGATGCTGCCTAAGATAAGCCGAGGGCTTCAACTGTGTGACATCAACAACAAGATTTCAGCGATGTGCAACGGGGTAAGCCCGCCAGGCAACCCTTCAGTGCCCATTTGAAACCCTTATATGAATTAATATCTGAATTACATGCTTGGTTCAGTATAATTAAATATATATTAGGTGAGTAGATAGACAATCTCAGCCTTACTATCTATAGATGATAGTATTAGTATTGATCTCGGAGCCTAGACAGACTACTATCACATCCATACTAAATGAGCAGAATGGGCACATAAAGAGAAGAGAACAGAGATGCTGGAGATTTTTTAACTAGAGAGGGTCACAAACTGGCTTCAATATTTGAAGGGGGATCTATATAAACTACGCAATAAATTCAACTAGGGTAATTATGAATACATGTACAAGTTCCATTATGAGATGTGTAGTACATGAAGCCAGATGATAGCCACTGATAGCCAGTTGATCTTTGCCTTTCGTCGAGCCTTGGACCTCAATCACTTCTATGACTTGGGTGGCTGACCATTCCCAACCTGAACGGTGCTGGTTGAGCTGTAGGCGCATGACTTGGCATACTCAGCCTGCTTTGTCAGTTCGGGAATATAATCGATAAATTCCTCCAGACGACAAAAGCCATTGACTGAATCCTCGCAGGGAACGAACCCGTCAAATGGCAGAGGCGCATTGTTCAACACAAGTCGAATATAGTCTTTGGTATCACGGTCAGATGAGAGATCTGGATTCTTATACATTTGCGGCTGTAAGTTTTCAAACGAGATATCGGAAGGACAAGTCCATATTTCTGAATAGAGACGTGCGCCAAACGGCGTTGCCTTGGACATATAGAAATTGCGCTCCTGGGGCGCATTTATGACATTGATGGGTAGTCCATGGGGTCCGTAGTTGAAATATTCCAATCCCAGCGCTGTCAAAACCGCAACAATGGTGTTGTCGTGCGACATATCCATGTAGAAATTTTGATGGAGAGGGAAATCTTTGAGATTATCGTCGTATGTGTAGTTGATGCTGGAGTGGCTGCTCGTAATAAGTCGATTTTTCAAACGAGCAGCTAGCTCTTGCACATATCCAATTCCTTGAGCGCGACCACTGGGACTTCCAAAGCCATAACTGCCATAATACTCGATGTCGATCCCATATTCAAAGTTCCGCCATTCCTGTTCTGTAAACAGGGAACAAAAGGATGATTGGCCTAGGGTTGCATACTCATATGGGCACAGGTTAAGGAGCCCCCAAGCATCAGACGCATCAAGGCCAAAGTCTTCAGGGAAATACTTGGTTAGGCGCTTAAGAACACTCTTGGCCAAGGCATATTGGTAATGTTTGAGGCCGGAGAAGCTAAAAATTGGTGAGTAATTGCATGTCATACGGGGTTGAACTTTGAGCCCAAGACTTACCCAGCTTCCTGTCCTCCAGTGCATGAAGACGAGGGGGTGAGCGTGTTGTTGAAACCATCCTCTTCGGGTATTATGACAAGATTGTAGTCTTCATACGAACTCTTTGCGCCCACATTTGAGAAGAAACCGCCTAAACTATAGTCAGTCGCTGCTCTCGTATATTCGTCAGGATGAACTTACTCAACCACCAACGAGCACTCTCTAGGATACGAGGGTAGGAAGTTGTACGAAAAGTAGGTTTCTCCCGAGCTGTGCCATTCGGCCATACATTCAAAGAGTTGTTCCAGTCCGCTTGACCGCGACCAGCACGGTAAAGCAAGCGGCCATACTGGCTCCAGAACGAGGCACCTGCGTTCGCCTCAGTGGCAGCGCCACTAGGAAGTAGATCATTATAGCCCAAAAGGTATTCCCAATCGTTCAGGAACTCTAGTGGTCCTGTGGCGACCGGGGTGTTGGGATTCTTCTTGGCGTAGTTGGACAACTTGGCAGCAAATTGGGTCATATTTGCACCATCGCTTGAATAGTTACCAGGATATCGCTGGGCATGACGGTGGAGCACGTGGACCTGTGAAAGTTCACACTTTGCCGGGAAGCCCTTTGTGACATTAAATCCTGGGGAGTCGGCGTATGGACTCAAATTGGCCCAGCTGGTCTTCATGTCGAATCCATCGGGGTATGATGTACCGGTCGGGGCTGGGACAACATGGGAGGTCGCACTTGGAGCTTGCTTTGCTGTGACGACATTGCTTCCTGCTGCAAGAGCAAGAAGTGCAAGTGAAGATTGTAAGATCACCATTGCGAGAAAGTCGGAATTGAAGTTTGCGGGGAATCTCTCTGGGGAAAGAAACCGTGACTCTTATATAGCACAGGGGTGAGGAGATGCATGTTGACGTATATGCATGTTGATGGGTGGTTGGGGCGCAAGGATGGATCATGATCGTCCCTTTTCTTGCTGTGGTGGGCACCTTCGAGGCTAGCATATCCTAATTCTGCCCCCTGACCCATTGAAATAAGGATCACCATGGTGACTGTACTCTGTATGGACTAGTCTGATGCGATTTCATGAATTTGGGCAGTGGGGCTCCTAGACGATTAAGTCTCTTGCAACCGTCCATGCAGTTTGTGTGACAAACATTGGACAAACACATATGCAGTAGACATACTGTACAAAATCATAAAGTATTGAGGTGCAGCGACCCACCGAAGATCGAATTTGAAGATCCCCCGGTTCTTGTTGAATATGTAGGGCTTTTACTTTGCTTTGGCGGGGAAATCTTGGCTATTTTTGGTTTAGAAAAAAAAAAAAAGGTATTCATTAGAATCACTCACCGGTACGTCATTAACATGTTCTTATATTCTAAAAGCTTCAAAATTCAAGACTGATGGGACGTGGTACTTCCAAGGCTATCTCACATAAGCTCTATATCCAAAACAACATCTTTTGGAACTTGAAGTAGTCGCATTTCCAGTCCCATTTTCCCCTCTTGACAGCTGAATCATGAAAATAAATACGAAGTCGATGTTCACGTTCAGAAACCTAGTTGCTATGAAAATCCTAGACAATAATTCTCGGCCTGAGGGTGAAAAGAACCTCGCAGATAATCTCAGGAGTCAGGACGTAATACGGCGCAACATTCCAATTCAGGTGGACACAGCCTATACTAGTGATCAACACAGTAATTGATTATGTCGATCTCCCATTCCATCTCGTTTTTCATTGCCATTTTTGGAGCAGAACGAGACCCCGAGCCCCACGCGAAATCTTGTTAGCCGTGCACCTTCCGCCTCGCCAAGGGAATACTGACGGCGATCTTGGCAGAGCTACATTTACATGCACGGACGTTTGTTTGTATGCATACTGAGCAGGTCGAGAGAATTAACGGCCAAATACATAAGTCGCGATGGACCTTTTATTGACAATATCTCCCACAATTATGATTCCTCACAAGATATCACTCTTATGACCTCAGGCTCCGACTCGTTGTAATAGAGGCCACTTTTTTAGATACATTCCGATTTGAACCAAGCTACACATTTTCTCTAATATATCCATTTTAACCTTGGAACATTCTGAACTTGATTACTAGGTACTACCAGTTGATTCTATATTAATGTCATATTGCAACTAGGTAGTATTTGATATACTATACATTATGATAGACGAACGTGTATAGTGGGAGAACATTGAACATGTAGTAGGAAACTCGGAATAGCCCTGAAGATCTTACATACGCACTCTCTTTGTAAGGTTCGAGCTTATACTTCGATTAGCTCAGCCGCTGGGTTAAAGTTTCTTGGTGAAAATGGGTTTAATGAAAGGGATCGGATCTGTTGCTTCCAAGGCTGATTGCAGCATTTCCAAGGATATCCAATACGAGAGCTAGTCTCTTCTCGGTTACATTGACGATTGTTTTCCAAGTTTAAGCAGGATTCAGGATTATTTATAGATCCACTGGCGCAGCTATTATGTTAATAATTAAGGCAGGTTAGGAATCTCGGAACTTGTAACAGTTTGAAGAAAAAAGAGGTTCTACTAGATTATACCCCTATGCAAGGGTCTTAACGGGTAGTCCACAGACTCCACACACGCCTTTAAAGACCGTGGACTCATCACATTAGGCCAGTGATATCTCAGGAAACCGGGGAAACTTTGAATGCAAAGCCACAGTGATTCCCCTAGCTCGAAGATAGTCATTGAATTACTCAAGAGCACAGCTTGAACCGAAAATTTCGAGCCCGCAAGTCTTTCAATCATCGAACACCGCCATGTCTGTTTAGTTCGTGAGTATTTATCTCGGATCTGACAGGATAAAGCTTCCTGCTCTGCTGAACGCAGTCCCACGCTCCGAGTGGCTCGGTCCGAATCACCACTCGCTTACCTTGCACCCTTTCGGGTCAGGGCGAACGCCATCACGATGGGGGGTGGCTCGTATTCAACGCTCGCGATTGGAGCCAAGACTTTCCGATTGTGCCAGTCATCCACGCAACTTCAATATCGAGAAACAGTAAGGCTGATCCCTAAGGAGCCGCTGCATATCTCTTCGTGTTCCGATGCATCACACGTGTGAAGGGGCAGACAATAAAGAGCCAGGGCCCCTCCCCTTGGACACCAGCGCACGCATTTTCATCTGATTTGAACTTCTAAATATCATCTCGGGGTTGGAATCCCACTCCTCGTCAAAAAAAAAAAAAAGAAACTCAGAAGTATATCTTTCGTCAAATACTCTTCCAATTCTATCCTTCCTTTTACACCATGTTGGCTCTCCATATTAGCCTTTATGCTCTGCTGGCTACCTCGTTGGTCTTCGCTATCATCGAGTTAGGTCTATCTGGATATGTCGCCTCTGTCTGGGGTGGTACCACCGAGGAGCTTTCTGGAAATTACTACTCGGGATATTATTACACGGATGTCCATGTCAGCACGCCGGGGATTTTGGACTTTCTGATCTTTAACTCGGTCTGGACTATGCTTGTCACCGTCGCTGCGGCTGTGCTGTCATGGTTTTATACTCGCAAAGGTGCCGCTTCAAAGCTTAATACCATTCTGGGGATTGCTTTTGCGGTCGTCTATTTTATTACCATGGTCTTTTGGTTGGCTTGTTTTGCCGATATTGCTTCCATGCTCAACGGAAGCACCAGTACAAGCGACTACTTGAATGCTGTCATTGCCTTTGCTGTCATTCTCTGGTATGTGTCTCATTATACTCTGTTATCTATTCTATGTTTTTACCTACCTGTTATACTAAGATCAGATCGCACCATATAGGCTCCTATTCGTCGCTTTGTTCATTCTCGCCGTCCTGGCGCTTTGTGGTGTGTTGGTATCGGATTGGGTAGGCTATCAGCCTCTGCGTAACACGCATAGCGAAAAGGGACCAGCTGCCGCTACCGTTCATGAGGTGCCGATGAGTACGAACCCCGTTACTTCTCCGTCAGAGCTGTCTAGTCGGGATGCTGAGGGTCTATATAACCAGCCGAACAACCAGCCCATTAGTCCCTCATCTCGTTCGAATGTTGCTAGCGTCGAACTCAGTGGCGATAGTGCTCACGGTCACCATGCAGGCTACGCATGACCGAACGAAGAATATAACTCGAGGGACGCGTGAGTTCTTGCGCCATGCTGGCTTAGTATTGGAACGCTGTAATGTCTGTCATTTTGAAACTTCAAGTTGGAAGGGGGCATGTAATGATACCCCAAGCGAAGAGATGGATATGGATACCCTGGACACGTTTTCGACTATCGTCTGCGTTCATAATTATCTGAATTAATTGTCTATAATTGAATGATTTTGAATGGAGTGGATATTTGTGTAGTCCCAGAATCCACAGGACGTCAAGACCAGGTATATAAGGCAAAGCAATCTATAACCAAAACTTATACGCACAGACTTACTGCAGCAGAAACAGAGGCCTCGAGCTTGGGGGTAAACCCCTAATCTTCAAAAGGCACGGATCCAACAATACATGTATGTCCAAATCAACATGTAGGAAAATAGAGAAAACGAAACAATGCAACAGTAAAAGAAAAGACTATTTAAGCCATTATAAGATATGAAGGTAGCCGATGGACGCTTAGGCCGTTGGCTGCTCCTCTGATTCCTCGTGCTCGTGAGACTCGTGGCTAGCGCCCTTCTTGTCCTTCTTCTTCTTCTTCTCCTTCTCCTTCTCATCCTTGCCCTTCTTCGTCATGGCTTCAGCCATGAGCTGCTCGAATGCCATGTAGTCTCCCTCTTCCTCGGGGTCACGCTCGGCCTGCGGTTATCAATTTAGTACACGACGATCGTTGCGTGAATGTTAGTGTAGGGGATCATACCTTAGCATAGATATTACCAGCCAGGACCAAGGCATGGGCGCGCTCCACTCGCTTCTCGAGACGAATGCGCTTATCACTGAGGATTTGATCGCAAACTTCTCGCAGGACACTCTGAATCTCGAATTTGCTGCCACGCCATGCGGCAGCCAAAATCTTGCCAGTGACCCTTTTCTCATACTCGGCCTTCTTTTCATCAGTCCAGTCTTCACCTCCGCGCTCCTCCAACTTGGCCATCTCTTCCATAGTCATCTGGGCATCGATAGCGGTCGAGATAGTCGTCCAGGTTTCCTTAGCCAGTGTTCCCTTATCCTTCAAGCGTGAGAAGAATCCAGAGATACCGAGGAACTTCTGAGACTTCAGGAATGAAGTACCCTTCTGTACGTATGTGGCACCAACGGCGTGCAGGATCTCCAGACCAAAAGACTCCATTTTCAAGTTCTCGACCTCGAGACGGATCTTCTCTTCGAACGCGTGGGTGACGTCCTTGCCTTTGTCAGTTTCAGTCCAGACGCTGAGACGGTCGATAAGCTTATTAGCCAAAGTGGTGACTCTTTCCTCGCGAGCCTTTCTCCGCTCTTCTTCGAAGGCGGCGAGGCGCTCTTGTTGCTCTTTCGACAGACCCTTCTTCTTCTCCTTCTTGCGAAGCTCTTTCTCTTCTTGTGACAGACCAGCTGCATCCATGCGTGCCTCTTCCTCGGACCGGTCCATCAAAGCTTGTTGGCCCAGGGGGCGGCGGGGTGTACTGGCTCCGGAGCCATGACCGGAGCCTTCCGAGGGAGCGTGGGCAGGAGCGGCGGATGGGGACGCACTTGTCGCGGAACCTGCGGTCGTGGAGTCTGTCACTGGTGTGTCTTCTTTTCCAGCGTTTACCTCTTCATCGTGGATGTTGAGTTTCTCTTCGGCAGACTGGGCTAGTTCCTCTTCTTCCATTTGCTCCATCGTGATATCCATCGTAGCGGTCAAATCTTTCATGAGTGAGATCTCTCCGATAAGGTCGACGAATGCTTCACCTCCAAAAATCATGCTGAAGAACTCCGACGGGTCCTCTGTTATCCATTGTTAGTATCTCTGCGATATAGAGTTGTTGCCTGTCTACTTTGTGACTGCGCTGGATTGACTGACCGAAGCCTCCGCCGGGGACCGACTCTTCTTTTCCGAATTTATCATAGCGCTTTCGTAAATCCTCGTTGCTCAGGACTTGGTAGGCCTCGCCGATCTATGGAGTTGAAGTTGGTATTAGTCGAGAAACTATCATGGTTAAAAGTGTGGGATTCCGGCATACCGCCTGGAACCGTGCGTGGGCAGTTTCATCGCCTGGATTCTTGTCTATGTGGTGAATATTAGTATGAAATGCGATCCATATGGTTCAAAGAGGATCATACCAGGATGAGTGACAATGGCAAGCTTGCGATATGCCTTCTTGATCTCAAGCTCCGTGGCTGTTGGCGGCACGCCCAAGGCATCATAATAGCTGGTATCAGCGACCATGGTGGCAACAGAGTCAAGGACTCTTGGGTGTTAAGCAGATAGAAGTCCGCAGTAGAAGGCGACAAAGTTTTAATACAGTATTAAAACAAAGAAAAGATAAAGATGTAGTGATAGCAACTTTGCAACTACTTTTTTTTCCCCGCCAAACAATCGTCGCTCACCGCGTCAGGTGCTGCTCACCTCCGGGAGTCACGTGGCCCTCTCGCTCTTTGTTCGCTTTTACTTTTCTTCCGCTTCTGTGACCTCGTTCTTCCCCCTATTCCCTTTTGCTCCCCCGCAATTTCTGGACTCGATTTCCTTTTTCCTTTTTGCTTTTCTCTTCGATTCTCTGTACAACTTTTGATAGTTCTTGTCCCGATTCCTCGAGGTTCATCTCGTGGTTTGTGGTTCTATTTATCGCTCTTGGCCACTCGAAACACACGTGTCCCATATCTACCTCTCTCTCTCCACCCAAGATGGGTCTCGTTGGCAATGCTGTCTATTATACTTTCCACCCGATCCAATTGAGATCGATTATTCAATGGTTAGTACTTATTTCCGCTGCTGTAGAAAGTTGCTTGGTGGAATCTTTGACCTGGACTTGTTAGCTAACCAGAGTGATTTTGGTTTGTATAGGAAAGTTTGGCATAACCCCCCGCACGAGCGCAACGCGACGAACGACACCGAAACCCAGAAGGCATGCTTCAAGTTCTTGGATCTGACCAGCCGCAGTTTCAGTGCTGTCATCAAGGAGCTGCACCCGGAGTTACTGTTCCCCGTTTGTGTTTTCTACCTGGTTCTACGCGGTCTGGACACTATCGAAGATGATACCTCCATCGATCTCAAGACCAAGGAGCCACTACTGCGCGGATTCAAGGATATTCTGGAGCAGGATGGTTGGAACTTCACCGGAAATCGCCCCGAAGAGAAAGATCGAGAACTGCTGGTTCAGTTCCAGAACGTGATCGCCGAGTTCAAGAATATGAAGCCTGCCTACCAGGTGATCATCAAGGATATCACAGATAAGATGGGTAACGGAATGGCCGACTACTGCGTCAAGGCTGCGACCGATGATGCCAGTGTAAAGACCATCGAGGAATACGATCTGTACTGCCATTACGTCGCCGGCTTGGTCGGTGAGGGTCTTACTCGCCTGTTTGTCGAGGCGGATCTCGCCAACCCGGCTCTCCTCAAGCGCCCTAAACTTCACAAGTCTATGGGCTTGTTCCTGCAGAAGACGAACATTATTCGCGACATCCGAGAGGACTTCGATGATGACCGACGGTTCTGGCCCCAGGAGATCTGGTCTAAGCACGTCGACAAGTTTGAAGATCTCTTCAAGCCAGAGAACCGGGACGCAGCACTTGCCTGCAATGCCGATATGATTCTCAACGCCTTGGAACATGTCGAGGACTGTCTCTTCTACTTGGCTGGCCTGCGCGAGCAAAGTGTGTTCAACTTCTGTGCCATTCCTCAGGCTATGGCCATTGCCACTCTGGAGTTATGCTTTCGCAATTACTCAATCTTTGAACGCAACGTCAAAATCACCAAGGGTGATGCTTGTGAACTGATGGTGCAATCGACGCAGAATTTGCAGGTCTTGTGCCAAACTTTCAAACGATTCTCCCGTCAGATCCATAAGCAGAATACCCCTAAGGACCCCAATTTCCTGAAGATCAGCATTGAATGTGGCAGGGTAAGACTACCCAGACCCTTTCTCATCAGTCCATGATCAACCAATCTAATCATATTTTATTTATAGATCGAAAAGTTCATCGAGACCATCTTCCCAACCCAGAAAGCCGAGGACGCCCAGCAACGGGTCAAGGGCGAATTGACTGTGGAGCAGGCAAAGAAGCGCGAGGAGGATGCTGAAAACAAGGCTGACATTTGCTTCATGATGGGCCTCATGGGTGTAATTATCCTCTTCGTCGCTGGCACCATGGTAAGTCGACTTTCCCCGTTTATGTGAGTTCTAATATCTAACTAAAATTTACAGATGGCCGTAGCCTGGTGGTTCGGAGCCCGTTTTGATCTTGCATGGCAAGAGATCACATCAGGGCACTTCCGTCCTCCCCCTCATGTTGCGGAGAAAGCATCGCGAGTGGCTGCTGCCGCCGCAGCTGCTACTGCCTCTGCTCGCGATGAGCTTTGATTTCTCTTGTTCTAACTCCACGGCGTTACGACTTGTATTCCTTAATATCCGATTCCCCCATGCCGGTGGCTTCTTGTTCCATTATTCCCACATGCCACTTCACGCCACCGGCGTCTGTGTATTGATAATAATTTACCATTTTTTGCATCTTGATCCGAGCTCCATTCATTCCTGTCTTGGTGGTTCTATTTCAATATTGGGTTGTACCTTACCTGTTAGCACGGATGTCAAATTGCGATCCAGCCCTTTCATGGCTGCGGTTGTGCCGAAGAAGTGCTTATATTGACGAGATTAACTTCTCTTTAGCCCAGTGAGTACTAGATTTGTGTCCAACGGCGTTTGGTTCTGCCAAAGAACCGAGGTGGCACACATCCATTGAAGATCTGGGACATTTCCGTCAAATTACTTCTCGACGTCAAGATAAACGCACGTACTAGTAGTTATATTTACTATTTAATACATAATTTTACTCCGGGGCATTTTATAATAGCTTTCCAAGGTTCCAAATTATATAGAGCCCTAGTAATATATCTATTTAATATCAGGCTATACAATATATTGATCATACTACAGCTAGTCTATACTACAATTTACTATTTAGAAGTAAAGCTAGTATAATTATTTCGGTAGAATAGTTTTTTAAAAAAAAGGCATCGCAAGTATAAACACGGGCGCGGGAGAAGGTATTGTAGTCATACGTGCGGGCGTACTAGACGTAGACGTAGTAGAAGGAGATATTGTAGATGCGGGTGTAGGTACGGGTGTAAATACATGTATAGGTATAGGCGAAGATATTACGATTCCTAGACTATAAATCTTTAATAGTATTAAAACTAGTCCTATTAGGATTAGGAATAGTCTTGTCTTAGAATCTGTAAGACCATGGAGCGAGGGAACCCCCACAATCATCAAGTCACTAACCCTTAGGCTAAAAAGACTACTGTATCTGGCTTCTGCCTGGTAATACTCCCCAGCCCCACTATATATACCATACTTAGTACATATCTTTCCTGTAGGCCACCCGGCGTTGCGGCGTGTCCTAGTAAAGACGGCTAGTTATCTCCATCGCCACGCAGGGCCCACTGCAGCGTGGATGGGACCCGAGCATCTCCACCGAATCAGAAATCTCTGCTTTCTCATCAACCCCAGATTCTCCTATAAGACTGTCTTTACTCTCTGTATTGTACTTTACATTGTTTTCTGTTATCACAAGACTCCAAGTCGGCAGTGTCTTGCATTCAACTGCCGTCTCATGCGTGGCTTGCGAAGAATTGTATCCCCACTCTTGTCTCGGGCTCCCATCGCTGCTCGTTTATACTCTTCTTCCTCCCCTCCATTCTTTCCAGTGAATACAGAAAGTCACGGAAGCAACATGGCCACTCCAGAGAGCGCTGGAGAGAATCTCCCCAAATTATCACCCGGTGATTTTCGAACGTACAACCGGATGGCAGAGCAGATGGATGCATTTGTAAGCTCTGATTAATCCGCCACATAGTGGCCCCACGGGTTGAACTTGAATTATTTTGACTAACGTACAATCAGCACAACCATTTCCGAATGACATGGAATCAAATGTGGGATGCCTGCAATGCGACAGGAAAGCGCCCCGGTGGAATCTCTGCACGTCAAATGATCACTATGGGACTTCAATTTTGTTCTCAACTCGATTTCCACCACTCAATTGAAGAACAACATATCTTCCCAGTGCTAGCGAAGAAAATGCCCGAGTTCAAGAAAGAGCTTGAGCTTTTGAAACAACATAAACAGATCCACGCGGGCCTGGAGAAACTCGAGGCTTATCTTGAAAGCTGCCGATCTGGCGAGGAAGATATGCGACGCGAAGAAGTGAAGCGATTAATGGAGGGATTTGGAGAGGTCTTATGGAAGCATTTGGATGCGGAAGTCAAGACGTTAGGTGCTGAGAATATGCGCCAGTATTGGTCGCTTGCTGAGATGCGTCGCCTTCCAATGTAAATTCACGCTCGACTCTTCAATTCCGTCATTATCCTTGGGCTGGTTGTCAGAGGGCACTTCATCTCGGGCAGAAAACATTATTGATATAATTACATTACTCTTGTATTGCTGTATATATAGCTATAAATTCTTCTCTCCCTTTCTCTTGAAATTCACCTTTTTTCATATCCCTCCCTCTAAGCTAAGACTAAAGTCTCTAAATTATCTCTGGAGTCTGTTGTTGCTATCTCTACTACCTTGTTTTTCTCTCTACGATTCTAAGATAGGTCAGGCTATTCCTAATCCTAATAGAACTAGTTTTAATACTAATAAGGATTTATAGTCTAGGAATTGTAATATCTTCCTCTGTACCTACACCTGTATCCACAACTGTATCTATACTAGTAATACCTCCGTACATCTACGCCCGCGCCTATGACTACAATACCTTCTCCTGCGCCCGCGTTTACACTTGCGATGCCTTCTTTTAAGACTGTCCTACCGAAATAACCCAAATATTAAACTGTGGTATATAGCCCAGTATTAAATAAGTGTATCAGGGCTCTATATAATTGAGTAAGGTGACGCTATGTATGGAATTTACAGCCTCACTTCTAAGGCGGTGGAATAGATCGCCAAAAGGATCTCAATATAACAATTTAGAGTAAATACTAGGCTAAATCGGTCATTCTAACATATAATTTTGATTACCAATCACTCCTCTGGCGTAAATCCTTCGAATGTTAAAACGAATCTGTATTATTAAGCGTGAGCTTAAGAAAGGGATTAACTTAACTCCATGGACCGGAAATATTTAAAAAGTGATTGAAGTGCTCGTTTTCTGCGAGAATAGCTCAGATTCTGTATTATTTGCATAAAACCGAGCCATGCCAGAGCAAAATATTCTTGTGATTGGAGCAGGCGAGTTGGGTCACCAGGTTCTTCGTTTCCTGATCGCGCATCCCCGCATGAAAGGAACTGTATCGAGTCTACTACGTCCTGGCAGCATTTCATCCACGAGCCTCGCAAAGCAGAAGGAAATCGACGATTTACGCAAATTGGGCATTCAGCTTGTCGCCGGTGATATTGTGCAGGATTCCGAGACAGCACTGGTATCTGTATTTGCTCGATTCGACACTGTGATTGGATGCACAGGCTTTGTATCGGGACGCAACACCCAAATCAAGTTGACACGCGCAGTTTTGAAGGCCAAAGTCACTCGTTTCATTCCATGGCAATTTGGAGTAGATTACGATGTTATCGGGCGCGGATCAACACAAGATATTTTTGACGAGCAACTTGATGTTCGCGATCTGCTTCGGTCGCAAAGCGAAACTAGCTGGCTTATAATTTCGACTGGTATGTTCACCAGCTTCCTTTTCGAGCCTTCCTTCGGTGTGGTCGATTTGAACAATGATACGGTTCAAGCGCTGGGTGGTTGGGATAATCGGGTCACCGTTACCACGCCAGAAGACATTGGAAAAATGACCGCTGAGATGGTTTTGGAGGGAGAAGTTGGTGATGTCTTCCCATGTAAACCTGTCTTTATTGGGGGAGATACACTTACCTATTATGAGGTTGCACAATTGGTTGAAAGAGTTATTGGGAGGCCGATGAAGCGAACGGTTATGAGCGTTGAAAAAGTGAACGCCGCCCTATTGAAAGACCCTGATAATGGATTGTTCAAATACTGGGGGGTGTTTGGTCAAGGTCGTGGGGTAGCATGGGATCTCTCTGAAACTTGGAATCAACATCGAGGAATGAAGGCTGTTACTGCAGAAGAGTGGGCAAGACAGAATCTTCGTTGATTTATGAATACCAGACGATAGTTCATCTGTCTGTTCAAACCATTCCAGCTTGTTGAACCTGATTGTAAGATTAAAAAGAGAAATGTCCCACTCATCCGAGTCCTTCTCGGAACGATATCCGAGAGTATGGGGATTATTTAGATGATCAGCACCGTCACGCTGAACCTTATGAGTCACATCATACCATTCAGAATGAGTAAACTGTTTCAAACCTTCAAGATTCACAATTTTCATCAATTCAAACATCCAGTTTTCTTTCTTTTCATTTTTTAAGATGCCAGTTTCCATTCAACCGGCATGCTTTCCTCAGGATTTCGAGATAATTCAAACTTTATTTTCTGGGTACGCAGCCTCCTTGGGAATTGACCTCACATTTCAATCATTTCAAGCCGAGCTTGATGACCTGCCTGGGAAATACGAAGAATCACATGGCGGTGCAATTTTACTAGCTCGAACACATTCAGATGACCTAGAACTTCCGAACATGCAGCCTCTTTCTTCATCAACAAATACTGTCGCTGAATCAGCAACCCCGCAACCTGTCTCTGTCCTGGGCTGTGTAGCGCTCCGACAGAGCTCAGACAACTGGTGTGAGATGAAGCGCTTATTTGTTCTCCCAGAAGCACGAGGTCTTCATCTGGGAGATCAACTGGTGATCACTATTTTAGAGAGAGCAAGGGCTCTGGGTTATCGTGGTATTCGTCTCGATACGCTTCCAAATATGACCGCAGCACTGCGACTTTATCGCCGGCATGGATTTATCGAAATTGAAGCATATTATGAGACACCTATCGACAACACAATCTTCATGGGTTGCGAGTTCTCGCAACTTTGATATTTATCACACGCCGAAGGCCTTGTTTAGGGATTTGTTGCTGGGTTGAAAGAGGCCAGTCTTTTGGTAGTCAATGAAATTGTTAAGAGCACATGTAGAAACTGGTCTGCAGAATAGCCAACATAGAGATGACCAGTATTCAAAATGTTGAGGGTACAAAGCAATACGGCTAAAGGGAGGGTTCTTTTTTTCTTTTTTTCTTTTTTTCTTCCAGTTTGCAAGTCTCCACAGGGCTCTTCATGTCCTCCGTAGTATAGTAGGTCTCGACGGAAGTTGTGCCAGCCGAGCCATCCGCAGGGGAAGAGGGACCGTTCCGCATCCTAAAGCCGCACGTATCACGACTTGAGAGAGTATGTCTGGTGGCTCCATAATTGTGCCATGTGGCTCTTGACATTCTCTTAGACATATAGACTCATGAGAATAAACGGCAAAGATCGGCTTTGGCCAAGCCAGCAAGCCTGTGCTGATGTCGGAGATAAGTCTCGGAATTACCTATTCTGGAATACCGACATAACTGCTCAAGCTATTTATTTTTCAGCAAGGGATGTGATACTGACAGGGGAATAGAGCAAGAACAAGACTGAGATTTGATTCCTTTGCCACTTTTCCCAAACAGTTGTGCAAGAATGGAAGAGGTTCAGCCCCTGGATGTTCTCATTATTGGAGCTGGCCTTGCTGGCCTTGCTGCAGCCATTGCCCTTGGAAAACAGGGCCATCGCGTTGTAGTATGTTGACGAACAAACCCGAAGGTCCATTTGAATAGAGACAATATTAAATCGAGACAGATTTTAGAAAAGTCGTCGTTTCTCAGAGAGGCTGGAGCAGCCATTCATTTACCTCCGAATTGTACTGCGTTGTTGAATTGGATGGGAGTCGACCCAAAAGAATTTGGTGGAACTTTGCTTCATGAGGTGACCATTTAATCATGAAACACAAATTTGCAAGCTTTAGACTAATTTCTCGATACAGATTCACACTTACCGATTTGATGGTGAGCTGAAATTCAAAAAGGAATTTGCCGATGTTCGTTCTACTTGGCAAGATGTAAGTGCCATCATTCCACCAGAAATGCTGATGATACCTAGTATGCTAACATCTTAACAAGGAATGGTACCTGGTTCACCGGGTAGACTTGCATAATCATCTCAAGAACCGAGCTATAGAGACAGCGGATCTCCATACAGGGTGCAAGATCACATCGATTGATATAAATTCAAGTTCCTCGCGCCCATCAGTTACTTTGAAAGATGGCCGCAAGTTTGAAGCCGATCTCTTACTTGGTGCAGATGGGTTACATGTACGACTTGGTCTCTCCAATTGAATATAATGGTTTTCTAATTCTTTTCATCTTCTTTAGTCCCAGGTTCGTGGCACCATTGCTCCAAGCGCACCAGCACCATACAAAGTCGGAAAGGCGTGTTTCCGCTGGCTGATCCCCACTGAGGATCTACAGAAGCACGAGTCAACAAATGAATTCGTCAAAGAATCAGGCATCTTCATTGAATGGGCTGCTGATGATCGTCGTCTTGTTGCATACCCATGCTCCAATAGCAAAGTTTACAATCTGTGTGCTTTTGCGCCTTCCGAGGAAATGACAGGTGACACTCAGGCAGATGGTCAGTAATGTTCAATGATTGATCTGGAACATATACTGACATTGTTAAAACTTGAATAGGTTGGCAAACAAGTGGAGACAAAGAGACCATCATTCGGGTTTTCTCCAAATTTTCACCAGGTGTTCAGAAGATCGTCGAGAGTGCTGACGATAAGCTCAAGGTATGGGAGTTGTTTGATATGGAAGGCTTACCTACTTGGACAGTTGGGCATGCTGCTCTCATTGGAGACGCAGCGCATCCGTTTCAGCCATGTGAGTTTATCCAATGGAAATTTAGTTGATCAGTTACATCCTGATGTTGAGTATCACTTACTGACGAGTCTGTACCGTCATGAAAAAGACATGGGTCAAGGAGGCGCAATGGCTATTGAAGATGCAGTGGGAATTGCTACATTGCTTCCGATTGGTATCAGAAAGAATCAAATCCCCGATCGCCTGAAGATGTATGAATCTATCCGTCGACCGCGTGTCGAGTACGTCCTCAAATACACACGATTGAACGGTCGCGATGAGAATGATAGCGCAAGCGCCAGAATCACCCGTAAGTTTTCAGGTACATAATTTTATTGGTCCTATTTATCATTCTGACTGGGAATACTAGCTGCTGAGATGGTGAGAGTTATGGGGGTTTGCTTCTCCTACAATGAGATTGATCAATGTCGGAAGATTCTGAGCGCGCAGTAATCAGCGTCATATATTTAAAATCTCATGTCACGATCACCTTGGCAATCCTCCACAATGATTAGAAGAAATGATAACTTGAAGTACATGGGCCACTCTATTTCTTACCTTGTTGGCTTCCACCAAATAATCTCCGTAATGTGCGTAGTATCATTCTGCATTTTGTAGGAGGATGCAGATTATTTCCACATGGGCAAGGGTCTCTGTTTCATCGCGGAATATTTGTTCTGTCATTGTCGATTAGTGAAACTTTGGAAGTAAAAATCAAGCTAAACAAATAATTATATAGATAACCTTGAAATTGTTTACATATGCGATCAAAAACGAAAAACAACGGATATCACTTATAAGGAACAGAATATGATTCAAACACTCATGCGGGAACGTACTTTCTCTAGCCTAAGAAACGTATATTTGCCAATCAACCCTACCGGGCGTCCAGGGCTGCAGCCAAATTAAAAATGCTCTACTGTGTCCTCGATCGCTGGTTCAACATTGGCTACCGACGGAATGGACAGAGGGGTCACGGTTGACCCAATGCCGATCTAATATGGAAGAATCAATGAAAAAAATTATGGTAGTCGCCCCTGCATGCAAACAAGACTGAAATGGACCCCAATTTTTGAAAAAAAAAACCAGACAGAGGACTAGTATGAAGTCGGATTTTTTCCCGATGGGCATGGATCCAAACTACGCCCTTGACCACGACTGAGCGAGCCCGGCGATCAAGTTTGGTATACACTTGAAAGTGAAAAGTACCTCTTATATGAATAAAGCAATTCCTACCTAGAGGTGAGTTCTTGGGTTTCTTTTCTCCTAGAAATCGACAGATCGCCCGGTCCCCACTGTGGTGATCTTTCCGTCGGATCAACACCAGCCGAGAGTTCTTAGTTGCATGCCTCGTTCCCTTTCTCGCGAGATGCATTCCTGCTCTTTTAGAAACCCACCTGGTCCCGTGCTGTCGGGTCAGTAGCGAAATTTCTACAATTTTAGAAGAAATTTCAAATGGGGGCTATTTTCTACCCCTCAAAAATCAGCTCGGTTGTTGAATTGGTCCTCCATAACAGTGTAACTCAAAATACTTAATTTAACTATAAATCCTCAATGTGAGTGTGAAAATATAGTCGTCAGTGGTAGAGAAGAAAGATAGAGAAACGGCCCATCATATTAATGACAAACCCAGCACCACAGTGAACAAGAATTATCTCCGAGGTGCTTCCCGTTGGTCGGGCTTCATGGCTTTTAATTTCTTATTGTCGGTTATTTCAGGCTTGTAACATGTTATATTGACCGCAGCTCCGGAAGACTAGTACTAGACGTTCAAGGGTTGAAGACAAAATTCTTCGGCGACGAGAGCGTGTACATAGTACTACTACCTAGTGCAATTTGGAACCTTGGAAAGGATCTACTTTTCCCGAAATTCCCCAACTCATGCAGTACAGAAATGAATACAAATTACAACAAATCCTATTGCTCCATGGGATTGCCGCCCGATGATTTCACCATTTATTCCATTCAAGTTCAAGTTTGTCGATCATTATTGCCACCGTCCTTCCCTGCCACAGGCCTAGGCGCAGGACTGACACTACAGCTATTGCTTGTGAGGTTAGCCCGGGGTTTGGTTCTAATTTGCGATTGAGGAATTCTCGCTTTCATTGGGCCCGACAGTTTGGGTGAGAATTACGATACATGCATATTGACGTGCTGCTAGTACAATACAGCAACTAGCTCATGGTGTTAGTCGAGATCCGTTTGGTTGCATTTGAACTCCTCTTTCCACTCCCGCTCTTCTTTTTCGGATCTTTTCCCTTCTTGTTTGACAGCTTTGGACACCCATATTTTTCGAAATCAATAAAAGTCAGGCACCAATTGATTTTTTATCACAAATGTCTGAGCCTATGTGGCCAATGGAGTCCAGGGAAATTGAGGTCGATACAGATGTCAGCGTAAGATTTAAAAATGCATTTGTTCCACATTACCGGTGAATGACACTTTCTCCAGTCTTCGGATGAGGATGAAAGTTTTCTGAATGATTTGACCTCTTTGACAGAGTCTGTATACTCTCACGTTTATGAAAATGGACGGACATACCATGCGTATAGCCCGGGAACCTATGTATGCTCCGCTCCCTCTCTTTTATTATCTGGATCTACTCCAAAGAGATTATGACCAACAATCGCTAGCTCCTACCAAATGATGAATTAGAACAAGGTATGGAATTCTATGCAGATGTATGAACTCTCATTGGAATCTATTAATAACCTGAGGGTTCAGATAGATTGAATATCTTGCATCACATTTACAGGCTTTGTATGAATGGAGAATTAAGTCACACGAACCTTGAGTACCCACAAAGTATTCTTGATGTCGGCACAGGGACAGGAATATGGGCAATTGAAAGTGCGCAATCTATGTCCATCGAATATTTGGCGTCAGCCCTTTGACCGAAAATTCCAGTCGCGGATGAATTCCCTTCCGCAGAGGTGATAGGTGTAGATCTTTCTCCAATCCAACCTGGCTGGTCAGACATTTTCTCTTGAACCATTAAAAGAATTTTCGTGATTGCTAATATTCTTCCAGGGTACCTCCCAATGTGCGCTTTATCATTGATGATGTTAATCAAGAGTGGACTTTTCCTTCCCAATCATTTGACTTCATTCATGTGCGAAGCTTAGCAGGGAGCGTAGAACACTGGCCAACATTTCTGCAGCAGTGTTATGAGTATGTATCTTTCATTCTAATGACTAAGAATTTTAATCCACTAATACAATTCTAGCCATCTCAAACCGGGCGGTCGTATCGAGATTGGAGAGGTTCCCCGTGTGCAATGCGATGACGATTCTTTTCCGGAGGAGTGCTACTTTCGAACGTGGGAGGTTAATTAGACATTGAAGACCATCTTGAAAATTTATTGCTTACCATCTCACAGAATGAATTCTATCGCATCGGACAAATTCAAGGTCGTATTTGGGACATATCCTCAGAGATGACGGGGCTATTACAGGGCGCGGCCTTTGAGAATATTCAACATACGCCATATGCTCTCCCTATCGGATCATGGCCTAAATGTCCAAAGTTGAAGGAAATTGGCAAATGGTTTCGCATTCAACTAACCGATAGTGCTATTGAGGGCTACTCTTTAGCGCTATTTACTCGGTATGGACAATGGAAACCATCCGAGGTTCAAGTATTATTGGCGCAAGTTCGGAAGGAGCTTAACACCAACAAAATGCATATATATACTAAATAGTAAGAAGAGTATCACCCTCTCTCACGAAACAAATCGGCTTATATATTATTTTTTAGCGCTGCCTTCACGGCACAAAAGCCGTTGTGACGGAACCCTATTCACGTCCACGGATTCTTCCCCCCTTCCAATATGCCGTCTCAAGGATAGTCAGGAACGAAATCTCTTGATATGGAACTTTTTGTACATTTACTATCTAATTTGAATGTTTGGCAATGACCACAGCTGCAGCGAAAAATGGATTTTTCTTTTCTTGGTGAAAAATAAGCCCCTAAGGGGAATCTCGACAAAATTGCTGGAAAAGAAAAGAAAGGAAGAGAAAAAAGACGCCCAATATTTATTGAATGCAGCATGACTCATTGCGAAACTCTTCATTAAAGGTAATTTGAGACGATGACTTTATTTCCCTTAACGCTCCGAGTCTATTCCCGACCGTACAAGTGTATTGGGGCAGCACATTGCAGGACGCGCCCATTTCTTGTAAATAGCAGCTTCAATTTTCTGCTCTCGATATATATCAATGAATAAGAAATTCAACAGCGACTACTAGAGAATTTTGGCAAGAGGGAGACTAGGGATGGACCGAAACACATATCTTCGGCATTGTAAATAACAGGCTCCACAGCGATGTATTTAACTGACAAGCCATCGACTAGAAGACAGAAAAGGCTTTGGTCGTTTTCGTCTACCTGGCTGGTTATCCATTTTGATAATGCTTTGGTTCCTAGTTATAGCGGACTTTCGGGGAATCTTAATTACATCGAGAGCTGATAAGATATCAACACGTGCAGAAACTAGGACAATCCACCCAAAAAGAAATTATACTATCTTCTAGAAACCGATCAGAGGGCGAAAGACGAGGGGAGGGGACTATAGCAACCGCCGTAATGGAAAATTATTTTTCCGAAAGAACCGATCTATCTCGGCCAGAGTCACGTGACTCTGAATTTTGCGGGGCAATATTAGAAGGGCACGGTCCGCCGGGTCCGCCGGGTCCGCCATTGACGTGCGGTTCGAGCTATGCTGCTACCTCGCATTTCCTGTAGAGTATGGCCTCCGCGACCTTGCGGCCAGATTGGCCACCGGATAAATTCAGCATAAAACGGAAACCACTATCGAATCCCAACTTGCGACAGACTGCAAATGTCCAGTCTTCAGGGGCCCTGGGGCATGCCGCAACCTCCCCAGCTTTAGTGGCACCTTCTCCAACGCATATCTCGCCATATATTGAACTCTATAAACCAAGATCACAGCTTCAAGTCCCTGAAACACCCATCGCAAGACCAAGATCTGCAGGTGAAATATCGACAGTGAAATTATCAACAGAACAACCACCACCAACCCCTGTCCGGAAGGCTTATGGTGAAGCATGCCACTTTCTTGGAGGGCTAATCAATCACCCAACTGAGTCTAACAGACATGTTACTATTTTGCGTCATTCACATGGCCTGGTGTTTTATCGTGGAAATACTACATCTGTTGCCGTTTCGATATTCTCCGATGCACCCCTGCCACTAGACCGCACCCTTTGGTTACAAAGCAAAGGGTGGTCTGGTAAAACTGGGATGCGCACGAAGGCACTGCTGAATCTACGAGACAGCTGGATTAATGTAACGCCAACTTTGCCACTACATGCAAATCAAACCAACCCGGATGATGAACGAGCTTGGCAGCGTGACATCAAAAAATTCCGTAAAAAGGCCCCTGCGCGCCCGCGAGACTACCATCACTTGCGCGAAACAGCGGTCGTGCGAATTCCCTCGGAGGCTGGCGATGGGTATTTCCAGATTGTCCTCTGCCAGGGACTCAAGAAGAAGGTGCTTGGGAACAGCCCTGTGTTTCGTGTGCTTTCGACATCGGCAAGCCCGAGCTCTCTTCGTGGTGCCAGCCTGAGCACCCTGCCCCTGGAACTAGGCGCAATGATTGCTAGCCTTTACGCACAAACGGCCGCGAAAGCCGTGATTTCACCCGCTAGTTCAGCTGTGAAATCCAAAGTCAACCCATATCGTCCGGCATGGTTAACTCAAACTGCGGCACAGACAGCCTATTCGGCCAGTGGCGCTCAGTCCAAAGTTGCAGGCATCACGACAGGACTGGCCAGGCCGCCTGGAAAAGTGTCGATTGAAGAGGAAGTTAATCCAGTGACCTTTGAAAACGGCTTTTCATCTATCGAGCTAGGTCCCCAGCCGCCATTTCCGATGTCCTTCAAGGCTCGCGCCGATACGTCATGTTCAAAACAACATGCCATCACTGGCGATAATCTAATTCTTGTACTCAACAAGGTACCTGACTGGGTGACTCAGCAATTACGAGGCTATTTCTTTGGCTGGGCTCGGTTCGACATTGGCACAAGTAAGGAATCCACATCTGGTCCGTGGTCTGCAGCCATTCTTTCAATTCGCACCGTAGATCCCCTACAAGCCGCTCGAGTGGATATGGCAAAAGTTGCGAATCTTGTCGCTCAGCTACGTCTGCTGGATGATGTTCCTATTGAAACAACGAAAGTGGAAACTCGCATCATGGGATTTCTCCGAGTGGATGTCCCGCCTCCGATCGGTAAAACATCTCAAGAATTAGTAGAAGCCCAGGCAACTGCGGCTGAAGCAGGTGTACTCGCTGAATCTTATGATGAGTTTATTGTACAAAATACCTTGGCCCATATAGCATGGTCACCAGATTCGCAGTCGCATGGGAATATTCAACGACAGGACTCCGGCTGGATTGAGCGAACCAAGGAAGGTTATACTGATATCCGAAACCGTGGTCAGAAGTGGGTGGAGCAAGTGCCATTGCATCGGCTTGGGGTTCGTTCGGCAACAGACCAAGTCAGAGAAAGGCAGGTTGCTGTCAATGGTTTCTATATTGTCAGGTAGCGTTTCTGGCTCAACCTAGGTGGCAATTTTGCTACCGGTGTATACTTCGATGTGCGTTGATTAGAGCTATTCATGGGTATAGCCTTCTTATTCAACCCTACCTATACTGTATTAATATTCATTTTGCATACGTTCATCTTATGTGGCGTCATAATACTCGTTTTACGAATCAATTTCTGTGGGTAGCCGGAAATGAATGCCTGGTGTTCGATTTATTCATAACATGTTCATAATTATGAAATCTTCTCCAAAGGCCAACCAAAGGCTCAAATTCAACAAAGCCCAGCCCAAGATATAACCGTGAGGTGTTATACCGAGCCTCGCAGGGTAGCGACTGACTGGCTTATGGACCAACTGGGGTCTCAGACGCGGCCAAGTTGCACTGCCTAAATATTCGTACTTCATCCGGTTTGAACGCGCCAACAACCGAGTGAATGAGGCCACGATTGTTGAACAGTACTAGGTCTCCTTCCTCCCAGTCATGCGGGTATACATACTGGGGACTGATGGCCGGTCTTTGTAGTTTGTAGACAATATCACGCACACGTTCCAAGTCATCTATGATAGTGCCATCGGCACAGTGGATCCGACGAACTGCCGACGGGTGAATTTGAAGAGCAAACTTTCCGGTCACTGGATTCTTCCAGGCCATCGGATAAACCATAATCTTTGTCTCTTCAATAGGTGGCAGGTCTGAGTTAGGTAGCTCGAGCCCTTCCGAGTGCAAGCCTAGACCCGTTGAGCGGGAATGAGCAGAACTCATCCATATGTATCTGTTAATAATAGTCAGCTATAGGCTCTTCTGCAGCAACAGAATGAGAAGAGATTATCTTACGGGTGTGGCGAGTATTCCATCTTGCTTGAAAGCACAAATTTCTGGTCCTCTGGAGATAGAATCTCAAACATTCTCTCGCCACTGACGAAAGCTGTCGTGCCGAGAGGCACGTCTAATGTTTCTCCTGTTCCATCGTCGTATAACAATGTCTGGCGACGGCCTTTTGGAACTGCAACCGCCAATAATGTCGTTACTTGTGGTGGGTGCAGCCCATACAGGGCTGCATCGATGTGCCATCGGTAGAAACGAGTGAAATCGTAGTCTTTGTCGTCTGGGATGTGATCTTTATGAAATGTGCGGTGATGGGGATGCCTCAACTGGATGTTTTCCAGTCCTTCATACGATGGCACAAATCCATTTCCAATTACCTGTACTTGTGGTTGGTGTGGAACTGTCTTCAAATCGGGGTGAAGTATGCTTCTCTTCGCGTCGATCGTTTTGCCATGTCCGTAATTGTTCGATACAGGGTCGAAACGCTTTGTAAGTTCGTATTGTGCTTTGGGAGATAGCTTATGCTGGTTCTTGAATACAACGACCTGATGCCGATAGAGAGCATCTCGAATAATTGCAAAGTGGTCGTCTGTTGGATAATGTTGAGCTCTTGTTCTTTGTTCGCTTTTGGAATGGTGCTCGTGAGTACTCACCAGTCAAGTTCTCCACGTCCACGCCTTCAATTTGAGCTCCAAAATCAATATCTGATCCCTTCGGTGGCTGCAGTGACCGGACAGTAGGAGGTAAGACGGCCATATCAGATGCTTTGGTCGAATACAGCCTTGATGTTCTTGGAGTATAAAGCGAATGTCTGAGGAGCATGGGGAAGCCTTTATAAAGCAAGAATTGAGATCTTTCTAAGTGCACAGCCCCGATAAACTGCAGTCGGTATGGGGATCAATTGCCGGAGATACCGAGAGAAATGTGGTCCACATTGGTCACCTCGCGAATCAAATCGTCATCGCTACTGGGTTGTGAGTTATCAAGTGCGGGTGAGTGCGGGCGAGTGCGGATCTTGATAACATAATCTGCTGCGGGATGCAAGGCAAAACAAGATATCCCGAGCTAAGAATATCGGGCCAACTCCTTTAGCCCCGATCGGAAAGTTTGTCGATCTTTGGGAAGCCGACCTGGGAGCCCCGATTTAATCGTGCTAGCCGGAAAAATATTATTTCGGGTGCTATGGTGTGTGCTCGATCCCCTACTCGGAATTACGCGGCTCGCTACCTCCAGCCAACGGCACATGTTTAGCCTACGTCTACTAAAAAGGTATACCAAGTCACTGGTCTGAGGCCCGAAAAACTATCTTCTGCAGTGATAAAATTATATTTCGAATGAGGGCAGAGAGCCATACAGACAAATCCCATAACTCGGTTCAATAATTCGAAATCGAACTACTGCGAACCCATAGTTGCCGATACTATGCCATCCCGGTAATGCTCTACCAGAATTTCCACCATGGTCCTGATGATCGAGGAGGTAGTTCAGCATCGATGATTTCTTGTAGTCCTGTTTGCATATCCACTTCTTCAGGACGCCAAGCCCAAGGATCGCTCCAGAACAGCACTCTATGCCCAAAATAGAGAATCAAGAATGCAGGGATCCCAATGTAGGCCGTAAAGAAGTTGCTCACTGACCATTGCGATGGAAAGAAGACAGTGAAACCGTTAATCAAGGCCATGAGCGATGCACCCGCCATTCCGAAATAAGCTCCATACGGCTGTAATCGCGATCGGTAGGGCTGTTCGATACCTTGTGCTTTCACGGCCTTTCGGAATCGAAAATAGACAATGCAGCAACAGATCCACGAGAGAAAACCAGAGGTATTAGTGAAGTTGACGAACCAGTTGAACACTATGGAGCTGGAGCTGCCAACGGACAAATAGGCCAATGCTGAAAAGCAAGCCGAAGCTCCAACTGCATAATACGGAACACCCCATCGGTTACAAGACTTGAAAAGGCTGGGTGCGTTGCCAGAGACCGCTAGTGAGTAGAGAGACCGAGATGACATGTAGAGGAATGAATTTCCAGCAGACCAGGCGGATGTTAATACAGCCGCATTGACGATATGATCGAGAACTAGTGATTTGTGAGCGTTTTGTCAACGTAGAAAAGAATATTTTCGGGTCATGCGTAGTTAGTTACCTGGAATGCCAGCATTTTGAATCCCGACAACAAACGGCGACGAGTTAACAGTGCCATTACTCTGAGTAAGTCGTGCAGCATTTGACGGGCATATAACACCAATGGCAAGGACGCCAAAGATGTAAAAGAATACTAATCGGTAGATGTACGCTCGAGCCGCGCGAGGCACATTGCGACGCGGGGATTCCATTTCTCCACCGCTAATAATGATCAGCTCAGGTGCGAAGATGAAAGCAATTGCACTTGATACTGTGCACTTCAAGAGTCCCACAAAGCGGCCGGTGTCTCCATTTACGAGATATTGATTGAAGGATCCAGGGTGCTTCCAGTAATGGAATCCAAGTAGTTGGCGGTTGGGTCCACCACCCCAGAATAAAATGAAGGACACCATAAGAAGACCGATTAAAGTGATAATCTGATGAGAGGTATTAGCATACTAGAATTTCCTTGGGTGATTTTCAGCGATATGGATCAGGGCCATAGTACTACTCGCCTTAATCCCAGAGAACCAAAATTCAGATTCTCCATAGAACCGCACAGGCAGGAAGTTCAAAGCAATAATCACTACCATCATTATGGAGATCCAAACAGCAACATTTACAGTTCCATTTGGATCCCAGTATCCGATGACCAGCGATGCGGCTGTAATTTCATATGGCACCAAGATGCCCAGGGAATACCAATACAGGTAGCCCATGGCAAATCCCAGGCTTCGTGAAACGTATCGAAAACCATGATAACTCATAGTACCTCCATGTACGGGTAAATAAGCTCCAACCTCTGCAATTGCTGTGACCAGACTGTATACCATTGCTGATATAAACATATAGCCCAGAAGCAAAGAGGCAGGCCCCCCAATTGCAAGAGATTGGCCAGAAGATACGAATAATCCTTTTAGACACGCACTGTCAGTGATTTGAAGTTGAAGTTGAAGTTATGGATGTCAGATTGAAGTGAAGGGACGTCAGACTGCATGAGACAATCGAAACTCACCCGTTCCAATTGTTCCTCCTAGCGCCATGAGTTGAACATGACGGTTCTTCAGCCCTCGCTGAGTGGTCGCATATCGATCATCCAACAATTCTGCTTCTACTAAGCTTCGGACTGTACGAGATTTCTCTGTTATAGCCTCTTGGCCCTGGGCATCTGAGACATCCTGTGGGTTCGCCATTTCGAACGGCGGGCTTTCCCATGAAGAAAGGGTGGATAATTGGGGTGGGGGTGAAAGGACGATCGACAAGAAAGTTGGCTGTCTGGCTGCCTGATGAGGTCCACCATATAAAAGAAAAAAGCTCGTTTAAATACAACGCAGGAGCTTATCATACCACTTATGTCTTCTTGCTTCCCACTGGCCAGGATAGGGTCCGAGATTAATGTGTGTTAGCGGATAATTTACTAGTCCAGCCCCGCTTTTGTCACATCCTGGGGTAACCACGAGGCTCCGCCTATCAGTGAGATGCGACGCAAGGGTGGTTTAAACGTAGCATCAACCCAAATATATTTCAGTGTAAGATTCCAATCACTATTTTGTCGAATGATTGATATTTTCTCTCCGCTCCTATAATTATTTGGCTGGCAAATAGTCTCTATGTAAGCGTACAGAATGAAGCATGTTTGTTATCTTTCATATCCACCCGCTCGATTTCACTTTTTATTGGATCTTTCATCATTGCGGTTTACAAAATTTCATCTCGCAATATTAGCTCTCTGTCAGTGCTCTATCTCAGCTAGACCGGCAGACAGCCGGTGAAACTTCGTTTCTTGGACACTTTGAATAGTGGCAAAAACCTAAAGAATCTTGAACGCCTAAGGCTCTTTAATACCTTGCATGCCCGGACCGGCGACCGGACCGGCTATTAAAAACAGAAGGATCGAGCCGTGTCTCTTATTATATGAGCAAACAGATAGGCTGGGACTACAGATATTGTCTTATCAGCTTGTGACCAATCTTTTAAGCTGTAAGCGAGCAAACGGAAAAGCCGAGGTCGGTAGGGGTACAGTTTAGACTAGCCTAAGAAGGTATAGCTCGTTGCCCCTACTAACAGTCATATGGCAATTTTAAGCATAGCACCATTTTGCTGCTGGGCCTCATATGCGCGCCAATTTATCAACACTCAAGGAATCTGTGGTGGAAGTAGCTTTCATGCAGCAGCCACAGTGGAAGAAGAAAGTGTAAAGTAAAAAAAAATTGTACCGAAAAAGGTAGCAGTGGGGAACAGCTATTTGCACCATCCAGGACTTCCTATGTATTGCAGGCAAGCGAAAAGATGACATCCATACATGTGCACGAGCTCATCAGAAATCCCCCGAATTGGTCGTTTAACACTGCGTTTCATGTTGAAGTTTAGCCGCTTTTGTTTGCGTGCCACTCGTCTTTCATAAGCTGATAAAACTCCGTGAAAGTAGAATCGCTGTTTGGGGTGAATCTATCTTTTGCTTTAGTAGACGTTTCGATGAAACGGAATTTCTCCTCGTGGACATCGTTATCCTTTGGATATTCGTAACACTGCAACGTGATGCAGGTTTCATCATTCTTGTTTTCGAGGGCATGGATCTGATACTGGTTCTCTCCTAGCCAGGTGATCTGATCTTTCTTCAGAGCCACCGGCTGGCCAAGCATGATTGGATCAACGTTTTCGACGAGGGTATCATACCAAGTACATTGGATTGTCCCGGAGAGAACCCGAATAACTGCACAAGCGTCACCATGGTCGTGGATGGGAGATTTATGACCAGGGGGCCAAACTTCCATAACATACGGAATTCCAGGAGAGTTGCCCTATCCGCATTCAAGTTCTTCTCGTTAGTTGTAAACAGGGTTGAGAGACGGTAAATGCGATGAAATCACCTTGTTGGATCCAATGGTGATGCGAAGATATTTATATACGAACTCCTTTGGATCAGGGTTTGTAGGATTTTTGCATTTACTTTTCAACTTGTTGTGGCCCCAAAGCCCTGGCGTCGTAACGCTCTTGTGAATTGCCTCGGCGAGTTGTTGGAACTCGGGCTCTGCATCAAGTGAAATCTTTTCCCCTGAAATATTGTGATAAAGATTCTGACAGGCATTCGGGAGATTCACCCAAGAAGTCTCAGCCAGGAAGTCTAACCTCCGGAGCGTAACGGCTTCATTCGAAACGACAATGGGTGGAAGGTCCAACGTGACTGGAAGGCGAGAGATTTTGATATTAGGATCGACTCGGACGCCCATGACACGAGTCGGCTTCTGGATGATTAGTTATGAATATAATAATAGGGTTCGGCGCCATTCACCTTGCTGTCATCGACCTTCACAGTAGTCAGTTGTTCTAACCATTCTCCTTTTTTGTCATCCAATTTCACCTCTACCAATGTCAACCATTTGGAGGTGTAGTATTTCCCATAGCGCAAGACCCAGTTGCTTCTATCTATAGAAAGCCAGTAGACCGTTCCATCCTTCGGGGAGGTACTGGGTATAAAGCGACTACTTTCCGGCCTCAGATCAGTACCCTCAAGCAGTGTTTCTTTTGCAGCATCTTCCTTCTTGTAAAACGTAGCGCTGTGCTGGGTAAGCTTCAAGATCAATTTTGGATAAGAAGTGCCTGTTGATACGCAAAATTCGATGCCGTCCGTGGTCTTCGAGTTCACTGCGATGGTTCCCTGGCCCACGATTGAGAGCTCTGCGGTCCCCATCGGCATGGAAGAGATTGGCGCCATCGCTATGTTGTCCCAATGTTGAAAGGCATTTTTTGGAGCAGTATCGCTAGGAGGATTTTCCCAAAAGGGGTCGGCGAATTGAAGATAGTCTGCCATCTTGCTAGATCGGATGTTTTGTAGGCACTCGAAAAGATGGTGGTTATCTGTTCAAGAAATCTTCGGGATAGAAATTTCCGGAGACTTGATAGTGTACTTATAGCTTCTCAGGGCAATATAATACGATGATGATAGGTTTGAGAGCAAGCAATGATGTAATTGATACGATGCGGCACGCTGTCTTCTAGATCTTGTTCTATAACATCATGTATGTATCACGGTTCCACTATGCAAATCGAAAGGCCCATCGACAATAGGTACGTACGTAATAGCAAGAAAGCAACTACACCGCTGATAAGGGTCACTGATGCTCGTGGTTGACTTGTAAGGGGGTTTTGTAATAGGCAGTCTGTCATTGGCGTACATTGTGCCACGGCATACCCCCAACACCTCCACAGACCCCACACGATTGCAGCTTCAAAGTTGCACAACAACGCGTGCCAGCGCATCGGCCATCGGTTGTGCAACAAACGAGCCGGCCTACCGGCTTGATCGGCTCTAAAAATACTTGTTCGGTATTCACCGACTCTGTAATCTTGGTTCTAGCCCTGGTCGGCATTCTGTAGGCCTACGTGTCTGATTGATCGACCTGATACAACAAAAAGCGATATCAATTTTCAACATTTGAGGGAGATGGTTCGTAGTCGTGACCGTACTTACAATCCATCTATTTGGCCTTCCCTCAGTATTTGAGGTCTAAGCTTGAGCTTTTTCTTCCCTTTTTTTCGCCCATAGCAGAAATATACTCAAACAGACTGGAAGAATTGTGATAATGGATAGAGCATTGAATGGACATAGAAATAGAGACCATGAACCTACGCTACTGACAGACTCAATACTTCTAAATGGGCGTAGTGCTGGAGACCCACTGCGCCCCTCACATTCTGAGAGCTCAATGCTAGACCTCCGAGCCTTACTCCGTACTTCAAATTGCTACCCAATATCATGTCGCGTCACGATCTGCGTCACTCCAGCAGAAGACGGGGTGTGGGGTGCTAAGTTGCGCAGTATCGGTGTCTATATACAGGTGGTAGATGGCAAGATGAGTCGCGACCGCAACGCGACGCTGACTAGTATCAGCACTTATGAGGTTCTGCGAGTACGCATCCGAGCAGAAGCCCGGGATTTTACGGTGGAATCGCACGAGATGGATATGTAACGAATAAAGAGCGAAATTAGAAGCGCCGACGGGGAATTGTGGAATATGCGACCATGGCTGCAGAGGAGATCAACAGTTCTGTGGGGATGACATGGGGTCATTCACCTTTGTACTCAAGTATGAAATACCAATTTAGACTTCGTGTACCAATTACCCTACACTCAAGTTTTCCATATGCTCTTCCCCGTGTGGATAATTGGCGTAATGGAGTTGAGAACAGAGATCTGGGGTCTCCAAGCCTTGGAGACAGGATGACGATACATACAATCATTGGACGTATGTGTCAGTGAAACACTTTCCCTCCTTCCAAGGTTATCGTCCCCGAGAATGCTGGACTAGTTCTCATGCTAGATTTTATATGTTTTATTAGGAAGCTGACATACTAGTATTAGTATCTCGTTGATGATGGATGTGGGCGCCCCCACAACCCCCGCACGCCACGGCCCGCAATGTCCATGGAATTCAAGTTTAACCCCACGATCTCCAGTTGGATCGGTCCATCCCCGATGCCAGTGAGAACTCGTGCTGACTTTGAGAGACCATCGCTTTGATCCCCGCTCTTCCCTGATCGCCCTCGAGACGAGTTCTCCGCTCGGCCCTGCTTTGTGCAACAGAGAAAACCCCCGAGATCTAATTTCGCTAGTTTTTTTTCTCTTTTACCTCAACATCCAAGTCTTGACGCTTACATCTAATTTTGAGCACATACTTTGTTCTTTTAATCTAGCACGTGCCATTTGAGATATGAAAGCTCTTGTATATACTGGGCCGGGCACCGTTGAAGTGCTCGAGCGACCGAAGCCGAAAATCCAAGACCCGACCGATGCGGTCATACGCCTTCTACACGCCTCAATCTGTGGCACAGATTTACATATTCTCAAAGGAGATGTGCCAAGTGCAAAACCTGGACTCGTTCTAGGGCACGAGGGAGTTGGTATTGTGGAGGATCTAGGCTCCGCTGTACACAATTTGCAAATTGGCGATCGCGTGTTAATTTCTTGTATGACTTCGTGTGGTGCGTGTCGGTATTGCCAGAGAGGAATCCCTTCTCACTGTCAGACTGGTGGGTGGGTTTTGGGAAATCAGGTCGACGGCACCCAAGCAGAATATGTTCGAGTGCCCCATGCGACCCTTTCCTTACACCTCTTACCTACCTCTATCCCGTCTCGCGCTGCAGTTGCGGTATCTGACGCGTTCCCAACTGGGCTTGAATGTGGTGTTCTCAGCGCTGATGTCCAACCTGGAGGATCGGTGGTGATTTTCGGGGCTGGTCCAGTAGGAATGGCAACTTTGCTCACAGCTCGCCTGTATTCGCCATCCCTTATTGTGATGGTTGATATAGATGACGCCCGTCTTGCGACCGCGCGTGTGCTTGGTGCTCATGCGACGGTGAACTCCTCCAATCCAGATGCTCAGCAACAACTGATGACTCTGAGTGGTGGGCATGGGTTTGACTCTGTGATCGAGGTTGTGGGCATCTCGCCAACATTTGCTTTGTGTCAGGCGGTAACCGGCCCCACAATTTTTCTTTCACAAAAATAATGAACCCTCGCTTACGAGGGTCCGCCACCCATATGGAACAGATCACCCATATGGAACATTTTTGCTAAATCGTACTACAACTACTATTTACCACACCACCATATAGTTAATTAATTAACTAAAAATAATAAACAAATCAATCAGCCATTTTAATATTAGAATACAAAATCAAGTTAATTTCCCCGGCGTTTTTTGGCTCTTCCATGCTTCCTAATTTCAACCAATATCTTCTTCCACTTCCGCTTCGTCTTTTCTTGATCGGCTTTTTCAGTCAATTTATATTCTTTTAGCTTCATTTCTTTGATCTGGCTTGAATTGATAATACCAGTGATTTGCGTATAACGGCGAGAAGCATCATATCTAGCGTGACGTGCTCCCATAATAGCTTGTGTAGAATCGAATTCCCGTTGCAGTTGGACAGCCAACATTGCCTGAGTCTCAGCACCCTTTACAAGCTTTGCTAGCCCTTCTTTAAAACGTTGAGTAGTAGGATCATATTGATTAATACGATCGCTAATTCTTCGAACTCTCTCAGCGGTTTTTGGGGTGCTAAACTCAGTATTTTGTGAGTTAACTGATGGTGTATCTTCCCGGGATATATTATCATAATATGGATCGTACGAATCCAATTCATCGGTAATAAGCTTAGAATTAATTGGCCAAAGGCCAGTTAATCTAAACCCAAGCTTGATTGTATGTGGCCGGAAGGTTTTGCGTCTGATTTCACTGATTGAATGTAGGAATTCATCCTTTGAAAATTTACGGCATCCAGTCATTGTAGCCGCCTCAACTGCCTCACTATGCCAGTGTTTATATACACTAAACACTCCAACATCGAGAGGTTGTAGTATATGGCTAGTATGTGAGAGTAAGAAGAATAGAATGATATCATTCTTCTCACAAAATTCAACAAATTGACGCGTTAAATGTGATCCAAAACGATCGCATAAAACTAGCCTCTTTTTCCCAATGGTACGAGAAATTGTCCATTTATGAAACAGCTGAATCCATTGATATGCTAATGTATCATTGATATAGCCAGTATCAGTTATAGCAAGATGCTCGTCGTCTTCAATTTTATCAAACCAACGTAGTAATGCTTGTTTAGCGCTTAGAATAATCAGCGGTGGGCATGTAAAGCCATCAGCCGAAACAGCCTCTAAAACAGTGACAGACTCGCGATTGGTAACTGAGCCATTAAATAGCTTCTTTTTTGGATGTCTTGTGATAATAAATTGATCGCGACCGACGCCAATTTGGAAGCCAGTTTCGTCAAAATTGTAGATATCTTGTTGACAGATGCCATATTTAGCCACTATACGTTGATAGTCTTGAAACCATCTCTCTATAACGGATTTATCCAGTGCAGTAGCTCTTTCAACATCAAGAGCTCGCCGACGTCGTATATAGTACTCAGGATACCGTTTAAGAAAACGCTTTAGCCAATGGTCGCCAATTTGTGGGGGATCTGTGGTGGTGTCGGTATGATCTTCTTCCAGAATTGAATCGGCAGCAATAGCAATTTGACGGCGATTTATTGATGCTCCGACCGCATCAAAATAATCAATATATTCACATAAAGCCTTCTCCTGTGCAATACTAAGCTTCCGGCCATTAGGTTGTCGTTGGAAAAGCGATTTTCCACCTTGCCAGCGCCGACGAAGACGGCCTTCAGGAACCGCGAATTCTCGCGCAGTCTTCCTAATATTAGGCTTAGATTGCTCAGAGAGAGACTCTATTGCCAGCTGAATCTGGTTCTCTATATCTTTATTGGTTTTAGGCATTGTTGGTGGTGTGGTAGATGATAATAGTGGTTGTGGTAAGATTTAGAAAAAATGTTCCATATGGGTGATCTGTTCCATATGGGTGGCGGACCCTCGTAAGCGAGGGTTCATTATTTTTGTGAAAGAAAAATTGTGGGGCCGGTTAGTTGCTATCGGGGGAAGGATTGCCAATGTTGGTGTGCATGGCACTAAAGTAGACCTCCATCTAGAGCGATTATGGGATCGAAACATCAGTAAGTGCATACGCGCGGAAGGATTCCGATATCTCGTGGTTTACGGAGTAGATCCGTAAAGGGTGCCAAAAAAAAAGTGGCATGCTTAATATTGATTTCACGCAGGTATCCACATGTCCCTAGTGAACGCGACGACAACACCGCGTCTTCTACGCTTAGTGGAGTCCGGTATGCTTGATATCGGTTCTCTGGTCACTCATCGTGAGTTTTATTCAATTTCTGTTCTTGGGTGAATCGTGAAATATTTTTGTTTTGGCTGTTCTTTTAACTATTTCAGATTTTTCTTGTGACGAGGCTACCAAGGCCTATGAGACATTCCAAACCGCATCACAACATAAAGCGCTCAAAGTGGCCATTGACTTCTAACGTGAGACGTGAAACAATCTCGGAAGAACGACGAAGAGCGGATGAAAGACCATGCTGATCTCCATAGCTTCTAACTTGAATCCATTATCTTTTCTTTTTTTCCCTCCATGTTTCTTCCCTCTTTTCTCCTATTTAATTACGTTTCAGCTGGGAAAGAAAAAAACCCGCATGCGCCCCACTTCCAAACGTGCGGGAAGGCCATAGGCCCTGGGCTGCACGAAATGGAGTCACTTTCGGGCTACCATGGGGCTTGGCTTATCCTAGAAACCCCATTTCCCCTTGATTTGACCGGAACCTGTTTTCTTTTAGGCTGCGGGACAATATGCGAGTATATTATCCCTTCTCCGGAGTCTTGCGGGTGATTGGATCCAAGGTTGGCAATTGCTGCCATTGGATTAAGTGTGCATGTACCAGGGCGAGACCCTCAATGCAAAATATCATCTAATCGGCCCGATAGAGAAAAAAAAGGGGAAAAAAGGGAAATAAGGTATTGGGGGCAATCAATATCGTCACTACAAATTAGAAGCGAGAGAATGTGCGCGATGGCCTTTTCCTTCCTACGCAAGCAGTAGTTCGACCCGATCTCGTCCGCCCATTATGAGACTCGCCCCACTCTCTCTGCCTTCCCGAGAAGGTGAATGGCCATCTGTGGCGGGAGAGAGGCTCGGAGGAAACTGGTTAGTGGCTGTTAGTGGCTGTTAGAGGTGGTTAGAGGCTTCTGGGAAAGGTTTTCCACGGTGATGCTGATTGGGTTCCGTGGCCCCCCAAGACCTTCTGTTCCTCCATCCAGAAGAATTTCTTCAATCGCCTCGGTGATCCCCACTCCCAATTGACTTTAGGCATTTCTTGTCTTTTCTTTCCTTTTTTCCTTTTGGTTTTGTATTCTTCTTCCTTACCTTGTATCCTTCATTTCCGTCCATTCTTTTCTCTACCCTCGAGGGAAATTTGCTTTTGACGTCTGCACTCGGTTCCATACGCGACTTGCATCCAACGCCGCAATACCTGCCATATGCAATTCGACTCGCCACTTTAAACCATTCCAATCACCATGGACTCTGAGGCAGACTTTCGCCGCTCCTCACGGATATCCGTGAGCAATGCTGAAGCTGGCACCGATACCAAAAAGGCCGATCGAACGCTGGAGGATCTAGGATATACCCCGGAACTCGCTCGTAACCGTTCCATCTGGCAAGTCACTTTTATGTGCTTTATTTTGTCTTCCGTTCCCTATGGATTGTCAACCACCCTTTACTACCCGCTCGCTGCTGGTGGTCCTGCCAATATTATCTGGGGCTGGGTCCTGGTTTCGTTCTTGATTCTCTGCGTGGGGATTTCGCTGGCCGAAATCACCTCGGTCTACCCAACTGCTGGTGGTGTCTACTATCAAACATTCGTTCTATCTCCGCTTTGGTGTCGTCGTGTCGCATCCTGGATTTGTGGGTGGTCCTACGTCGCTGGAAACATCACCATTACTCTTGCCGTCAATTTTGGAACTACTTTGCTATTTGTCTCTTGTCTGAATATCTTTGAAAAGTCCCCCGGTGTTGGTCTTACCGACGACTTCCAGGCTTACCAGACCTTCTTGATATTCTTGGCGATCACCTTCTTGACACATGCGATCCCCGCCTTGTTAAACAAGTATTTGCCTTACCTCGAGGTATGTGAAGACAGACCAGTTATTGTGTCCCCTCTTTCTTTCTTGTCTTGGGAGTGAGATAATGACAGGCTTGGCGGAAAAATCTCAGGGCAAGACACAATCAGCCTTGCCTCTCAAGTCCCTTTCAAGTCCCACCTGATCTCCTTCTAAGAAATTGCTCAATTGCTAATTACCGTGTTGATTAACAGACATTCGCTATCTTCTGGACTATTGCCGGCTTGATTGCCATCGTCGTGTGTCTTCTGGCGATCGCAAAGCAAGGTCGCCACAATGCCTCTTGGGTTTTCGGTGAATTCGTGCCGCAAGCTGGCTGGCCGGCTGGCTGGTCGTTCTTCATTGGTCTTTTGCAGGCAGCTTATGCCACATCAGCGACCGGAATGATTGTCTCGTAAGTCTTTCAAATGATGGATCAGAGGTGTAGCTGCTTTGGACGTCCAGAATGGTGCTAATAAAATTGTTGAACAGCCTTTGCGAAGAAGTTGAAGAGCCCGCCGTCATGGTGCCCAAGGCCATGGTAGGCACTGTCTGCATCAACACTATTGCGGGTCTTCTTTTCCTGGTCCCTGTCTGCTTTGTCCTTCCTGATTTGGAAATGTTGGCCAACCTCGCTTCAGGTCAGCCCACGCCGGTGATCTTCCAGAAAGCGATTGGAAACAATGTTGGCGCCTTCTGCCTCATGATTCCTTTGCTGGTTCTTGGGCTCATTTGTGGAATTGGATGTGTCACTGCAACTTCCCGTTGCACCTGGGCGTTTGCACGTGACGGTGGCATTCCTGGCTCCGGCTGGTGGCGTGTCGTTGACAAGAAGCTTGACATTCCACTCAACGCCATGATGCTGGGTATGGTGGTCGAGATTGCCCTGGGCGCTATTTACTTCGGTTCAACCGCTGCCTATAACGCCTTCTCGGGTGTCGGTGTCATTTTTCTGACCATGAGCTATGCCTGTCCCATTGCTGTGTCTTTCTTTTTCCGCCGTCGGGAAGACATCAAGAATGGAAACTTCAACTTTGGCATTTTTGGTGCGATTGCTAATGTTATCGCTCTCTGTAAGTTTCTATGTTGCTCTTCATATCATTCATACTCTTTCGTCGTTGTTGGAAAGCGAAATTTCCATCTCTGTGTTTGCTAATGCTTACAATCCTTCACCACAGGCTGGAGCGTGCTTGCCATTCCATTGTTCTGCATGCCAACATTGAGTACCGTTACCAAGGAAAGCATGAACTACGCGTCAGTGGTGTTTGTTGGTTTTGTGCTTATCGCAGCTGTTTGGTATGGTGTCTGGGGCTACAACAACTACCGAGGCCCCCCTACCGATGCAGTAGAGCACGACAGCGACTCGATGCCCGAAGCGACTGCCGATCTTCAAAAACCAAAATCCCGCTAATTCTCCGATTGCAACACCGAGCCACCTAAAACTCAACTCATTTGCTTATCGCCCACTTGCTTCTTCCCGACCGCGCATCACTTCCCGTGTCCCTGATTCTCACCATTGCAGCATCATTCCACACGCATTGCCCCTTTCTCGTCACCGATAACGCCCGCGACTCGATGGTCCATTGCAGCTCTTATTCATCCTCCTAGAATATCCACCGCTGACCTTGCGCCCAAGAAATAAACTTCCACACGCAACATCGCTACCCTGACGCTCGCAGAACTCGTTGATTTTCCAAATGCGCCTTCGTAAGATTTTCGGGACTTTTCACTTTCCACGCAATTAGATGTATATACAGGGATGGTCATTTTGATGTGTTGATGATGGGTCTTCCCACTTGTACATAATATGAGCGATGACTGGGCATAGTTGGACGTGATGCTTTCCTATTTATCTATTCGCTTGATACCTATCTCTCGGTTGATATCCCGAGTTATAACTATTTGTGGAAATATATACTGATCAATCCACTTGATCCAAGCTTGTTATGATCCAAGTTCCATCTTCCTACTATGTATAAAAAGATAAATGATTGGGCGCGGGGCGATACTCACTGGCAGGCTCCATAGGCCGAAATTATACCTAGTTTTGGTTAGGGTGAGGGTTAAACCTATCCCACCTGGGCACCACCTTCAAGTTGGCATCTCACCACATGCTATGGTCACCATTGGCAGGGTTCGAATGCTCGGAAAGCAAAGAAATTGGGACTGAGCCACTTAGTACTACTACTACTACTACTGGTTTGCGCAAGTACAATGCTCTTCAACTTGAACATTTGAAGGTATTATTACCAGATCCCGACCAGATTCCATTCTTCTTTGGCGGGGAGTGACCCTAGGCTGCTTTGATCAGATATGATCAGCATAAGGCTGCGTACGACTTACAATTTGACTTAACAGTGTATCTTGAGAGCAAAAAAGGCTCATTTTCTTTTACTTGAATACCATCATACTCAATATTTGGGCATGATCAAAGCTAAAGTTTTTAAAAATTAATGGATAAAGAAATTGAAATTCGAATGTGCTTGATTTATGCATCGTGGCGACGTGACTGATAAGATGACAAAGGTATATCTATAAATATGCGACTTTTGAGACATTATATGCACATGTAAAAAATGAAAAATCTATATAATAAGAACGAAAAAGTTTGGGGTATTCAGAGTCAAATAGGGTTCGGGCATTGCTACTAGGCATCCTCCGCATGGTAGGCCCCCTGCTCCTTTTTGCGACCGGCAGCACCCTCGTCTTCCCAGTCGTGACGACGAGGAATTTCGTAACTGCTGCTCTTCCAAGGCTTAACGTTGTTCACGTACATGTAATCAAGCTCCTCCAAGGTACGACCCTTGCCTTCAATGACGAAGAAATATACCACAAAGACCGCAACAAAGAGGCAACCAGCAAAGACATAACCATAAGCAAAGTCAATGGCACTGGTGATGAAGGAGGTAAAGAAACTGATGAGGAAGTTCCAAGCCCAGTTGGAGGCAGTAGCCAGAGCCATACCCTTGGCACGGTACTTGGAGGGGAAAAGCTCTGCGACAATAGCCCAGATCATAGGACCCCAGGTCATCGCATAACCGGCAATGAAGAAGCAGGCCACAACAATCATACCCTTTCCAGCACCAGGGGTATTTTCGGGATTCTGACGATCAAGTACGAAGTGGCCGAGGGATGAAAAGATCATGAACATGACAAACATCCAGATAGCACCGAAAATGAGGGACTTGCGACGGCCAAAGTTCTCAACGACGTAGAGACCGCCGAATGTAGTACCGAAGTTGACAGCACCCAAGATGACCTGAGTGATGAAACTGTTCGAGATACCAGCACCCTCGAAGATAGTAGTGCCATAGTAGAAGAAGTAATTGGAGCCAGTAAGCTGCTGCAAACTTTGGAGAGCCATACCCAGGACAATACGATAGAACATCCGCGGGGCTGTGATGAATTCGTGCCATTTCTGACTTTCCGATTCGGCCTCGAACTGTTCACGAATCTCATCCATTTCTTCAAGAATGCGAATGTGGTACTCAGGGATACCATACAGCTTCGCCAGGGTACTTTGGCAGCTTTCAACCTTGCCGTGGCGGAATTCAAATCGTGGGCTCTCTGGGAAGAAGGCCATACCGCCTCCGAGAACCAAAGCAAACAGGAAGGTAAGTCCAAGGGTAATACGCCACTGGGAAGTCCCATCCATGGTATTGGTGCCAAGGTTGATACAGTATGCCAAGAAGATACCCAAGGTGACAAAGAGCTGGTAGCAACTGATCATGGCACCACGGATGTGACGTGGTGCACTCTCACCCATATACATGGGGACCAGAAGGGAGCAGGCGCCAACGCCCAGACCAGTGACGGTACGCCCGATGACCATCTGATACCAATGGCCAGAAGGAGAGGAAATCTGAACGACAAGCCCAATGATCAAGATGATATTCCAGAAGCTGATTGACCACTTTCGGCCGATGAAGTCTGCCAAGGGAGCACCGACCAGGGCGCCGACCAGGGTACCAATAGAAAGCATACCGACAATCAGACCGGCACGGACATCAGTCAATGACCATGATCCGTCGATGTATTGTCCATATCGGCGGAGATAGTTGTCCATATCCTGAAAGCCGGAGATCTGACCAGTATCGTAACCAAACAGCAGGCCACCCATGGAGACGAAGAGGGCCATGACCATAGATCGAAGGGTGATGCGAGGGATCGGTGTGTTAACAACGGCATTCTTAGGCCGTTGGACAGGACTGTTGGCGTAAGAAGTCTCTGCACTAGTCTGGTTGACTGGGGTGATAGACTCCCCATTATGGGTTTGGGAGTTGTTATCCATGGTGAATCCTGAAGATGATTACAGTGGGGGTGGGATAGTAATCAGGATAAGATGAACTCAAAAGTAGGCCGAGATAAAAGACCAAAAGATGAGATTGTAAGGGTTCAGATGCCCATGGGGAAAAAGAAAGGAGAAAAAGAAAACACCACAGATCAACTCCAGGGGAAAGCAAAGCCTTTTTGTAATTCCCCAGGGACAAGAAAAACGCAGCCGTCCTCATTCGCCGAAAGATTTGAGTGGAGAGATTGTGGAGAAACGGTGCACGCGGCGATGTAATCGGTATGGAGAACATAATATTCCAAGGCAAGCCGAGAGCCATACGTATGTGCCGGCGTATCCCCAGTTCCTTCGTAACGACAAGCAGGCAAAGCAACCGGCCGAAGCCGACTCGCACGGCCCCAATGAACCCACTTGGACAAGGGGATAGAGCCAGCCATGATAGGTTCCAGCAGCAGATTGGCCGTGGTTCGCTAGTTACAGGACGGTTAGCCGAAGTGGCCGGCCATAGCATTGATCCGGGTTACCGTAGGATAAGTGGCAAACCCGGCCTTCACGATGCCGATAGTGACGTTCTTGGCTCGGGATCTGGGTCATTATTGATCGGGTCCGAGATTTCTCATTTCGAGAAGCTTTCTAGAATTCTTCTTGTGGTTTGTAATCAAGAAAGGATGTGTCTCTCACGGGTAAATATTCCATCACTCATTTTATTTTTGTTGGTAGTTTTATTTTTCTTTTACTAACATAAAATCTCGGATATATTCTGGAGAAGCTCGGTGGGCCTATTGGCCGTAATAGAAGCCGGTAGTTCCGACCCCAGGCAGTTCTCCGGATTGTTCCCCCAATCCATACCTAATATGTGACTCGGTGAGTCGCACTGCCCCGGGACTCTCCACGAAAGATGAAGAGCAGGAAAGTTCTCCTGAGGGGTAATTGCGGAGTCTGGAGAGCCAACAAGGCTCCTGGACGTGTGATATCCCTGCATTTCTGACATCAGGGTCTGTTGTGCACCCAAAGTGGTCTTCCTCCAACCCGTTACGCCCGAAGGTCATAATTTCCCATCCCCACCCAAACATCCTGCGGTCCCCCAATTCGTGCCCGATCATTGGAATATCTTTTTCCCTTTTACGCAAGAAATTCACTTGCCCAAACACTAACATTAACTTTTTGATTTTTTCTCGGGCATTGGCCGCCAGTAAAATAGTCAGTGGCGCCGCCACACCCGAGACGTGGGGCTGGATACGTCACTGCAGAGTTTTCTGACATTGAAACACCAAAATCCCACGGTCGGCTCTTTGATTCACGATTATGTATAAACGAGATACTTATACTTAGAGTGTTCATACTAAAGGAGATCATATACAAATTCCCAATCTGTCTAATGCCAGCCGTCAGGAGTCGTTCCTGCGCAAAAATTGCTTTAATCTCACCAGTTTCATTGCTTCTATGTTTGTTTTCGTTACTATTCTTTTTGGGAACGCGTGAATGTCCCGCTGAGTAATCCCGGAGTAGCTCTTATCCAAAATATTTTGGCGTGCAGGTCGTGTTCAGCGCGGAGTAGGATGAGTGTCCGATCGCTTCGGCCCCGTTACGAATTTAGCGAACTGCTCGGCTGGAAGAAGCCGGTACCATTATTGGTGCTCCCATTTGCAAAGCCAAAAGAAGTCTAATTCGGAGTTTGGCCCGGATAGATCCTCAATTATGTACGAGAAGTATACTAGCCAGGCTAATCGAAGAAGATTAAATTTCCCGACGCGATGCATGCATAGTGTTTACGGAATACACACTGTTCAGGACAAAATGACGTAGCTCGGATTAAGACGCACGACATACAAGTCAACTGTTGACGGAGATACCATGCTGATTGAAATAAAATTTCAAGACTCTTTGACTCGAATCATAATCTTGCCCAAGGACTAGATATATGTACTTAGAATACCCCATGCCAAGCATGTGGGGAAGCACCCGACTCTATAGTATACACTAGTCAATTTGCAAATGCAAATATATTGGTCCTGATGCTTAGACATGCATATTACAGGGCGAGCAATAAATGCTTGATTGGAATTTGGAATTTAAAATACGTTGGCTCCAATAATTGTCTTCCAAGTACATGGAATTTCCTCAAGTTGAGTGTGTTTCATAACCCCCGTCATGCATGTTCAACAGAACCCTCGTATTTTCGAACTAAGCTACTTTGACGCTGAATCGAAAGAACAGGGTCTTCAATTTGGAGAACACGATTATTCGTTCTTCAAAATTAAGACTCCATTTCCCACCAGTCACAGAGATCACATCAAGTTTTGCAACCCCTCTATCTACCTCAAACACACAATGCACCTTGGCTTCCCCGCTCTAATTTCCTCAAACAACACGGAGCCACGGGTGTTACAGGCCATTCAACTGTGTCAGTTTAATTTGCCCATAATGTCGCGGCGCCGTGTCCGTTCTGTTTTGATGAGTTATATGGAGGTCTTTTATAAAACAGAGTCATGCCGGCGATTATAGACAGAAGCTAAATTAAGGCAGTAGATCGGCATAGACACGAAGTATGAAGGCACTCACAGTATTGTCTTTAGCTAGTCTAGCATCCGCTCAAGTAGCGCCGTACGGACAATGTGGAGGGAGTGGATATACAGGTTCAACTGTTTGTGAGACGGGGTGGGTTTGTCAATCTCAGAATGAGTGGTACAGTCAATGTGTTGCAGGTAGGTATTTCACCGCGAGAATGGTGGTGGTGACAGAAGAAGCCGAAGTAACCCCCTTGCAGGATCTTCCTCGTCTACTACACTATCTGCAACTACGACAAGCACCTCAACCCGCTCTTCGACCTCTTCAACCAAGACAACGACCTCTATAACTTCATCTTCGTCTTCATCCGCCATCGTGTCCTCCACTGACTTCCCCAGCGTCACGGGCCTAAATTTCACCATTGATGGAGAAACAAACTATTTTGCCGGGACCAACGCCTACTGGATCGGCTTCCTCACGGATGATGATGATGTCGATCTTGTGATGACACATCTCAACGAATCAGATCTCCGTATACTGAGGGTCTGGGGATTCAACGACGTTAACACTGTGCCCTCTTCAGGAACGGTATACTATCAACTTCTCACCGACGGCACGGCTACAATAAACACAGGCTCCGACGGGCTTGAGAGACTTGACTATGTTGTCTCATCGGCGGAGAAACATAATATCAAGCTGATCATTAATTTTGTGAACAATTGGTCAGACTACGGTGGTATGGCTGCGTATGTTACCGCCTATGGTGGTACTCAGACGGGTTGGTATACAGATGATGATATTCAAGCTGCCTATCGTAATTACATCTCGGCTGTTGTTTCACGTTATATTGACTCACCAGCAATATTGGCGTGGGAGCTAGCCAATGAGCCTCGTTGTCAAGGTTGTGATACATCTGTGATCTACGACTGGGTCAAATCCACCAGCGCCTATATCAAATCTTTGGATTCAAATCATCTCGTTTGCATTGGGGATGGTGAGATACTTCTGAAATCATAACTTGCAGCTGAAGAGACTGGATCACGCTAACTCTACACCGACAGAGGGATTTGGGCTAGATACCGATTCTGACGGAAGCTATCCATACACCATTGGTGAAGGCTTGAACTTCACCTTGAACCTGGGAATTGAAACTATTGACTTCGCCACATTTCACTTGTACCCTGACAGCTGTAAGTTTAATTATACGAATCATCATTAGCTTACGAATTTGTGCAATCGACTAACCTTTTACATCCAGGGGGCACTACGGATGCATGGGGAGATGGATGGATCACGGCACACGGAGCTGCATGTGCAGCTATTGGAAAGCCATGTATTCTAGAAGAATACGGTGTCACCTCTAACCACTGCAGTGTGGAGGCACCATGGCAAAGCACAGCCCTCGACACCAAAGGTGTGACTGCGGATATGTTTTGGCAGTACGGTGACACCTTGAGTACTGGCGAGACATCGGATGATGGGAACACTATATACTATGGCTCTTCTGATTTTACGTGTCTCGTGACAGATCATGTCGCTGCCATATGATCTGAATACTGGGCTCTATATCCGCAGTTACTTACTCTGGCGAATGTTCCTCGTGTTCAAGTTATCAAAACACAACGATATTCTCAGGATTTATTCATATGGTGATACAGGATCGCAACACTGTAAACCCATCTATGTGTGGCTTGGATAGTTACCTATATCGTTTCAAAGTTCTTTTTATTATCAAAAGATGTCCTGCTTGCTTTCAAAATTTCCCTCTATCCTTAGTCTCTGAATACCATTTAAAATCATCTTTCGAATAGGTCAAAATGATATCGCACTACGCAGAGCCACAAGTAAACAAGGTGAAGTTCATGTTTATAATTTCGAGCGTCCCTTTTCCCTGGCAATCACTGCTCCCTTATTTATACCCGTTCGCTGCTCGTGTTGACGTAAAACCCGACGAATTATTTTCCCGCTGGCGCTCTTTGGAACTTCTTCGATCAACTCGACTTCCTTTATCCATTTGAACCGAGCTTTGTTATCCTGAACGTATTGGATCAGGTTATGCAGCAATGAAAGGACAGTCTCCGAGTCACTATTATGCAGAATGTCGGGCTTCAAGACAACATACGCCTTTGGACGCTGACCTGCGTAGTCATCTGGTATACTACCAACGGCCACATCCTCAATGATTGGATGTCCTAGGAGCAGGTCTTCCAGCTCGGCCGGAGCGACTGCAATGCCCTTGACCTTGATCATTTCTTTAATCCGATCTGTTATGGTAATAAAACCTTCGCGATCAATGTAACCCACGTCTCCGGTATGCAACCAACCGTCAAGGTCAAAGGTCTCACTTGTTGCTTTGTCGTTGTCCAAATACCCCATGACTATTTGGGGACCTCGTGCAAGGATTTCGCCGGGCTCATTGTATCCAAGCTCACGTTCCGTGTCAGGATCCACGATCTTAACTTCAGTATTAGCAACAATAGCTCCAACCCGGTGGGCATAATCGTAAGTAGATTTTTCCACGGGATGGGCGGTGATACAGCTACATGACTCTGTCATGCCGTATCCTTGCTTAAATCCGGTCTGTGGGAAGCGACGTTGGAGTTCTTGAAGGACCTCTGCCGAAAGTGGAGCAGCACCGGAGGAGAATCTGCGGACATGCGACAGATCGTAATTCTTGACAATTGGGTCACGAAGAAGGCGAATAATTATTGGTGGAACAAGAAGTAGCTCAGAAATCTGGTACTCGACGACTGCATCAAGCATCGTCGCCATAGTAAATGCCGGGAGCATGTACACATCAGCATTTCGAAGAACAGGCAAATGCATTTGATGGACAAGTCCCGTTACTGGATTATATTTGATCAGGATAGCTCTTGCTAGTTCAAGGTGAAGCTGACTTACTATGAAACAGCGGTAAAACGGCCAAGACCTTTTTGTGTTCTTCAGGAGTGAGTTGGGTGACCTGTAGACATTGCGCAATCACATTATGATGGGATATCATGACCTGAATCTTCTATTAGTACAGAGATAGTTTAGATGGGAAGATTGAAAGATTCTAACAGCTTTAGGAAGGCCTGTTGTCCCACTGCTGAAACTTAGAAACCCACAGAGCTGTTTATTGCTCCGGCCACTTTCTAACTTGAAAGATGAAACCTGACCATCGGGTCCGAATTTTCGGCCAAATGTGACAAGATCTTGGATTGTATGAAATCCATCTTGGCGCCCACCCAAAAGGATGATGCGCTCTGGTGGAATTCCCGCTTTCTTTGCAGCTGGTATGGCAACTGGAAGGGCGGAAATAGCTGTCATAAGAACTTTTGCCTTGGACTTCTCTAATGCGTACGTCATCTCTTCAACATTGTAGGCCGGCGATGCGCCTGAAATTATGCCTCCTGATAGGGCACCGTCGACGCGTCAGATACTTCTATTAATTTTTGAAGACATACGTATTTCAGATTGAAAGACGTCACGAGGAGCTTATTTCATACCGAAACGGTTTGTTGCAAACATTGCGATCGGATACCAAACAGTGTTTGGACTGAAGAGCGCTACGGTGTCACCAGCAACGAGGCCAAGGTTCCGAGTCAATGCAGTAGAAATGAATGTCGCATACTCTTTGACTTGGCCATAGTCAATACGTTCCTTTGTTGCCGCATTTGTGAAGCCTGCGAGGCCCGAGGAAGTCTTCTCGGGTAAAGAAGAAAATGGGGCCTCAAAAAGCCAATCCCATGTCGTGAGGTGCTCAGGTACTGGCAGAAGTTAAAGATTGGTCAAGATGCACATCATCAGATTACGGATACTTACCTGTAATTTTCGATTGAGTGGATGTAAAGATCATTTTGAGACAAATCGAATGGTATTTTCAAGCTTGTGTGCCAAGGACGACTGTTGGTGAATTTGGAAAGTGAACGGAGCGTGAGGCTTGCTGAAAGGTTAGTAAATACATGTAATTTGATGAGGACTTCCTCCTATTTAAAAAATCAAAAAGCGGGGATTTATGAAGGCCCACACCCCGGCATCGAACTGCCAGGCATAAATCCAAGTGGAGGAAAATGAACCTCGGTTTAACACACTTGAAATCCATAATGTTTCTACAGGAGAGCCATAACCACACTTCCCTGCTGCGTACTAATCTGCAGGTTTGACCATTGTTACTTAACCACATCATCGTACACCATAGATCAAATTGTAGCCCCCGCGAAGAATCATCTCAATATTTGAGAATAAAATACGGAGTTCTTTTACCAATGCTCATTGTCCTGATATTCGGCTATTCGGCTTTGAAGTCGAAATGCGGGGATTGCGGGGGAATTTGAACCAATGTATACATATAGCATATCTTCCAATGATTCAATATTATTGGACTTTGATTTTTGTTAGTAAAAAATTAAGAGTAGTAGTAGTAGTAGTAGTAGTAGTAGGGCTTTTTTGCGTTTGTTATGACTTTTGCATCTGAACAAATTCTTTGATAAGACTTGGCTTCCAATCTGAGACAGGTACTACGCTAGTTTCAGCTTATTCATATGGCCCAATTGAGATGCTGGACCTTTCCAATGTGACCTGCTGTACGTGTACAGTGAGAAAAGTCTTAACAGCGTCTTGTTTATCCAACTGCACACGTCTATAAATCTGAACAACACATAATATTCGATTTTGACAATTGTATATAGTATTGAGGGGCGTTTCCCCAGCCCCATTTGAACTGGGCCATTTCCAATGTTGCATACAGCAGATAGCCATTGCCATTGCCATTTGATTTTACTTTGTTTTATTTGAGAGTGGGGTTGCGAGTTTAGGAAGGAAAGCCTTCAGTATGTGGTGATCAATATGCGTAGATGAAGAAGAAGAAAGCTACATGGATATGTCTAGGCTATGAGTAGAAAGAGACGAGTAATGACTTAAACTCGTGAGTATGGGGCCTTAGGCCACCACGAGTCGACGATGGAAAATCACAACTGGGTCCACTTACTTAGGTTTTGTCTTCTCAGGAAAAGTGTTTTTGATATATGTACGGAGTACCTCTTGAAAAGAAATGCAGAATAACCTTGGAAATGTTGGTATGCAAATAAGGCGTAACTCTGGTTTGAAAGGACCAGACTGCCCCATCAAGCACTTAGGGGGGGGGCTGCAAATGACCCAGCTTTGTCCTAGCCACCTCGAGGATCATTTGCGTGACTCGAATAACTTACCTTGGATAGCCATTTCCAGCTTGTCCAAGTGTCCACCATAGAGCTGAATTCCCAATCAAAAGCGGGCAGCCGATGGCACATAACCTTACGTAATTCACCGAATATCGGAACTATCGGAGTTATCGGAGCTATCGGGTTGCGATCTCGTGATCTCCGATTGTTTCAGTTGAATGCCACCAGACAATTGGAAGTGACCTCTAAGAGCCAAGAAAACACTCTATTCCCACCCCAAAAGAAGTGAAAAAAGGATGAACCCGTCGATGAAGGCGATCCGAAAACGCCGGCGACCAGCTCACTCGTGTTTTGAATGCCGACGCCGTAAAGTCCGATGCGACCGAAACAAACCTTGCGCGCAGTGCAGTGCCCATCAAGTCGCGTCATGCGTGTACACGCAAGGAGAGAATATTTCTTCAACACTCAGCGATCTACCGCCAAATCAAGTTGTTGAGTCAGAAATCGAAAGCGAACGACCATCAGATAATCCAGATGCTGGGGACTTCTCATCACACAGTTCATTCCCAGCTCCGGCTAGCCTAATACATGGTACGCTATCGAAGACGAGAATTTATGGCCACAGTCACTGGATGAATATGGTTGCGATGGTAGGACTTTTCTTCGAAACGACTGAGTATTGGACATTAATGTGAGGTCTTGATAACAGACTTCGGAATCCTCAATTTTGGGCCCAATGACTAAATACAAAAATGGTGTTTTCCAGCAATCGGATAACGAAGGGAATGACTCAATCTCCCAATTAATGGCCCAATGCAAGGAAATCGCTCGCGATATTAAAAAAGAACGGCCATGTCGGCGGCATCTCCCAGCAGCATTGTTCCAGACATTCCCCGCTCGAGATGTCATTGATCAACTTGTACGGCTTTACTTCGCCACAACTGAGAGTTGCTACCGAATTATTGATTTCTCCACATTTATCACTGAATATGACACATCGATGACTAACTTAGAGAACGCCAGAAGCTCGTTCCTTGTTGAGTTACTGCTTGTCTTGTGTGTCACGGGTCCAATGCACAGCGATGAAAGCGTTCGCAAGGAGTTGGCCGCAAAAAGTGCCACATGGCTTCACATTTCCCAAACTTGGCTGTCCGCACCAATAGAAAAAGACCGTTTGACAATCAAGGGCATTCAGATACATTGTCTTCTGCTCCTTGCCCGACAAGTTAACAGGCTGGGTGCAGATATAGTGTGGATATCAGCAGGCTCACTTATTAGAATGGGCATGCAGATGGGACTACATCAAGACCCAGACCGCCTGGGAGATGTGCCAACAAATGAAAAAGAGATTCGCAGGCGACTTTGGTATACTATTTTGGAAATGAATGTCCAGGCTGCCCTAGACTCGGGAATGGTCCCCATGATCACACCGCAGGACTACAACACAAAGCCGCCGGCTGACGAAAGCATGGGTAATTCTGAAAGTTTGAGAACTGGAGAGAATGACGAATTAAGCTCTACATATGAACAGCCGTTATCATTTCAGCCTTTATTGGCCGAATCTCTCCCACTTAGAATACATGCTACCAAAATCATAAGCAGCCTCCAGGAAGAGCCTGAATATGGCCAAGTTCTAAATTTAGGAAGCGACCTCTCAAATGCATGTCAGAAAGCTGCTTTGAACGTTCAACGTCAAATAGGTCGCTCTCGGAGTCCCCAAAATCAATTTGCTCAGAGCTTTTGCAGTCACCTCCTCAGTCGCTTTCTTTTGTGTTTGCATTTCCCCTACGCCGTCAAAGCCCCGGCGCATCAAGTTTTTGCTCACTCACAGAGGGTCTGCCTGGAAATCGCTTTGGAGTTGGTTTCTCTGCTGGATGACAATCTTTACAGCCGATTGTTGACCAATGGAGGTGGCATGTTCCGTGATCTCATCACGCGGGGCGCGTTGATGTTATATTTGGAACTAAATTCGCGTCTCGCCAATAACATTTCAAGCCTTGCCATCCGTCGGCATCGTGCAAATCAAGATCTACTAATCCAGGATGCGCACCGAATAGTCCAGTACGCGAAGAACAGAATGTCTCATGGTGAAACAAACGTGAAAGGCTATGTTTTCCTCTCTATAGCCACTGCTCAAGCCGAGGCTTTGCTGAATGGGCTCTCTGCAGATGATGCCTCGAAAGGCGCCGCTGAGAAAAGCTTAATCGAGTGCCATGCTATCCTCACGGAGCTGGCAGCCTCCAAATCTTCTAGCAACATAGACCCGGATCTGGAAATTTGGATGCATAACTATTCCCGTACCCCGCCAGACGGACTAGGGACTGAATTTGACATTCTGAATGACGATTTGTTTAATTTTGACTTTATGAACTCGGCCACTGTACCAAGCGGGACAAATTTCGCTTAGCTCCATGATTTCAATCGAAATAATTGATTTCTAGATGTCCATGAGTTTAGCTGAACAAAATCGATTGGAGCAAATAGCCATCGAACATACTCGGATCAGATTTCCAGTATATAATTGAAAATTTTATACAGAATAATTCACTGTAACGCGGACTAAGAATGAATTTGCCTCTCTTTCGAACCCCGATTACCATTATGTATTCTATCATGAAGACTCAGTCGTTAAAATTGCGATATTTCCATGGCATCAACCGTAGCTATTTGGATTTGGTTGAATGAATTTGGCACATGCGCCCGGAACTTGACACATTCCATAAATCACTGCCCACGCCCTTTAAGACATAAAAGAAGGATTCTGGATCCCATTTACGTTTCACCGAGAGTAGGGGTGAGTAGTTGCTGCCAAAGAAGGTGTTTTTCCATCTGGGCTGGCGGAAGTTGGCCTCATTCTGATAACAACCACCCCCTGGTGTCAGAGCTTCCAGCTGTGGAACATAGTCATTGGTGATTTTGTACTGATCAGCAATCATTTTTGACCACGGCGCAGTTTCATTCCATGTGGTACCTATTTGCATGGTGATAGCGGCTCTCCGCAGAGCTGGAAAAACAGCATTGGAGGTATTTTCTGGATGAGAGACATCCATTCCAACACCAACCACAATGACACCTTCATCTATTAAGCCACGAAGAGTCATGGCTAGCCCCGTGGAGTTGTTTTGAAGGACCTGTCGCGGGATTAAACGCCCGCCATATTGGTAGGACGACACGGCGAGATTGCCGTAAGGTAGAGGCCCCATATATTTATTGTAATGATCATAATATGAGTCGAATTGCGTGTACCCGACCTTCGAAGTTATGTTCAAGTCGTCAAGAACCAACAAGAATGGCTGAAGAATGGATTTGATATCTTTGGACGTTTTGTTATAGCCCGTGACCGGACTAATTGCAAAGACACCCGACGCCATCTGGTAGATAACAGTCACGCCATTATCAATCATGCGCGGAAGTAGACGGTGGAAAGCTGAGACTGCTTTGACGAATTTATCCGAGCTTGTGCCGGTCGTGGAAAATTGAAGGGCGGCACCACCGATGATTGTGTCGGGATGCGCTTTGACTGTCATGGATATAACGACGCCGTAGTTGCCAGCACCCCCACCACTAAGTGCCCAAAATAAATCAGCATTCTGTGAGTGAGATGCAACAACTAGTTTCCCAGATGCAGTGACGACTTCAAACTCCAATGTTTGATCTGCGGCGAGGCCAAAGGCCGTGCTGAGAGCCGAGTGGCCGCCGCCCTGGGTATATCCACCCACTAGCCCGACCGTAGGACATTCTCCGGTGACTACCACGAGACCTCGAGAGGAAGCTGCCTCAAGAATTTGATACCCGAGTACACCGGCCCCGACTTTGAATGCAGGCCCATTGTATGTGGGGTTCGACCACTTCCGATATTCGATCTTGTTCAGGTGGTGCATCCACGCAGAGAGCGCGCCAGCACCGGTGGACCGGCCGAGATAACTGTACTTGGTCAGACCTTTCTCGACAGATATCAACTATACTGTTTCCGAGAGACTTACTCATGGCCGGTATTGCGAATAACGAATCGGATGTTCTTTTCGCTGGCAAATCGAATAGCGGAAATGACATCGTCACTGGACGAGACATTGACCGCGTAATTGGCATAATTCCCAAGCAGACAAGGCTTGCTTGTGGGGGTGAAGGGGTCGCAGCTTTGATTGGCAAAGTACGTTTGCATCACAGATGAGGAGGACTCAAGGCTGGTGAAATAGTTAGCATATGTCGGATGAATTGGATCTCACGCGTTAAAGAGAGATGGATTGGGACATTGGGATCTCGTACTGGGTTTCTGGTAGTGTCCAATTGGTTTGAAGCGCGGCGCATGCAGCGGCATCATAGGTAGGATTATGGCAAGGCGTTCCAATGGGCAAAGTTGCGATTAGGCGACCGCCAACTGTCTGATTGAGCGCCGACCAATCTGAAAACGAGGGCCAGCAACTGTCTCCAGGAAAGCAGCGACATTGTGACTCAGAAGCCAGCGTTGTGCAAGCAAGAGCCACGGCGCTTGCCAACCATGTCTTCATGGTGCGGGGTTGAGAAGAAGAGGAATGGCCGTGGAGAAAGATCGCAGATCATCGAATTCTAATTAATGACAGGGGGAAGGGAGAAGCTTCTTGGTTTCCAAGCCTGAGATTGTCGTATAGTAACCGCGGTGGCCTAGTTAAATCTGCTTCAGGTGGCTAGGTATATCGCTGCACCAGTAGTAGTGACGGATGGGACGGATGAGCGCCAAAGGACAGGGGGAGACATGAATAGTCGAGAATGATGAATTTTAGTGGATCGGCCATGGGAAGAATCTGAAGATGATCTGCAGATGATCTGCAGGTTACAAAGTGCAGTACCCTGGCTAGCCTGAACCGAGCGCCCAAATTTGGGCTCCGCAGCAATCGGCGTGTTAACCGGTCAATTCGACAGGTATCGGCACATGCATTCCAACCAGAGCCGAGGACTAATCTCATGTCAAGCGCCAGCCACTCCAATAATCACAATCAGTACGCTGGGATTAACCTTTCGCCACTGTAGTTTGGGTTGAGCATCATTTCAAGCGTTAGCGCAAGATCATCTGGAATACACATTGAGATAACCAAGGATCTGGTTGATCGGGGTTCTTATCGGCAGAGTGTCGAAAGATCTCATTCGCTCTCGGCTTCATGATGGATCCACAATTTATTCAATCACACTCGAGTCCGAACCCTGATGACGCTCCATCATTTTGGTTGGATGTGACGGACCCCGTAGCCCACAAAATCGGCTGTTGTATCCGGGGAAGCCAATGCAGATCATAGAATTAAGGGAATCTATGAACCCATGGATTCAGATTTTGAGCAGAACTCTGCCTGTCGGAACCTGACAAGTCCCGATTTTGAGAATATGTTAGTTAGGGATGGAGGTTTTAATGGCGAAGAGCGCAGGGAACATGACAGAATTGAAGAGGAGCAGAGGGAAATATTTTGATTAAAAGGTTCCACACAATCCGCACATATATACCTCGAGGACTTTCAGCTTGAAATCACACTCAAATTACTCACCAGAATATGCACAATAACTAAGTGCATCTAAGACGACCATCGCTCAAAGAAAAGGCTTACAATGTCACAATCCGCCGATCGCGGGCCATCCCTTGAGGGTGGCATCTGGGCTGCCGTCATCATCGCTGCGCTTATAGTGATCTTAAGAGTGTTCGCCAAATTTAAGATCAAAAGGTTCAGCATTGATGATGTGCTCATGATCTTTGCCGAGGTTTGAAATGTCTCTGCCCTCAAGATCTCTCATGGATGCTAACAAGCTACTGTCTTGTCTAAGGTCCTCGCAATCGTGTCAACCGTTTTCTTAACACTCTCCGTCAAACATGGCTTTGGAAAGAAGCTGGGCGCACCCTTTACACAAGATACTTCTCTGGTCCTCAAGTATATTGCCATTCAAATACCGATAGTTACGCTAAGCACTACGGTCGCCCGCTCCGCCTTTATAATATATCTGCTCGGCGTTTTGGGCACGAATAGAGCGTACAAGATTGCGTTATGGATGGTATTGGCTATTCAGCTAGCAGGAAATATTGTTTCCGCCGTGCTACCGTTAAGCATCTGTCGAAATGTCAATATCCTATGGGATCCGACCGTCAAAACTTCATGTGGAGATGATGCCGCTATCATCAAGTTTGCATATTTCTCTAACAGTACGTTTGGTCGAGTCTGAATAGGCTATTGAATCTTTACTAATGACTGTTTACAGCTTTCAACTCTGCAACTGACTTGTTCCTGGCTATATTTCCTACTGTGGTCTTTTGGAACCTCAAACTCAAACTGCGCATCAAAATTAGTCTAATCGTTCTCCTGAGCCTAGGTGTTATGTGAGTCACGCTGCGAACCGATTGAAAACCAGAAACTAACAAAAACAGTGCTATGATCGCCTCTATCATCAAGACCACAAAGCTCGACCAGGTTCCCAGTATTACAAATTTGGGAGCTACGGGGGCGATTGAATTGATTCGCTGGGGATACGTGGAGAACGCCATTATAATCATAACATCCTCGATCCCTTGTATTCGACCACTGATAATTTCATCAGTGCGAAAGATTTCAAGTGGTGGCTTCTCTGGCTCGTATGAACTGAGTGGTCCATCTAGCCGTCGCCACATACACCCAAATAAATTTGGCCAGTCTCAAGAGATCGAGAGAGTGGAAAAGAGTGATAGCGCAAATAATGATAGTGTTGAGCGAATTCTCGCACAGAGCACTCACACAAGCACTACAGTTGGTCGACCGGATTCTCCAACCGATACACACAATGACGAGGCTGGAAATTCAGGCATAACGAAACAGGTTGATATATCTGTTGTATCTGGCCAATTCAATTCCCGTGATTCGGGAAGCCTAGTTTAGTTTTGTGTGTCGTTTTGAATACTAGATCCCATAGAAATGAATACTATGAATTTCTCTCAACAGTCAAGATATCAGAAATTGACCGTTGCACCATTGATCTAGATCTATTTGCATCCAAAGTAGTAGTATATACCTCAATGTCGACTGAGAGTCAATCAAAATCATACTCATAGTATACTATGTATGCGATACTGAGAGTAATAAACTGGCCTCGCTGGTCTCAGAGGGATTTTTCATATTAACCAAAAGGGAAATACTAGAATGAAAGTCCAATACTTAACATCAAGAAGACTAAAATAAAATAAAATATTCTGCAAAGATGTGTGTGTGAATTGGGGAAATATATCGCAGGTACTAGAAGACAGATGTTGAGAATCAAATTAGTTCATTCCTCCTCGATCCGCTTTTCCTGGCGCCACACCCCGCAGAGTAATAGGAGGAATGGAATTGTTCCCAGAAGAATAAATGCGACAAGTGTGAATGCCCATCCACGTCCCATGGCACTCAACATAGGATCAATAGCAGCGGAAGCGCCTGCAGAAAAAAAAGATCGCACCATATTATTCGCCGCTGTGGCAGCAGCAGGATGACTGGTGTGCAGATCGACCAAAAGCGTAGACGTGGAAATAAAACCACCTGTCTGCCCTACGCCGATGAAAAAGAGCAAAACTTCTGGGGCTGCAAGAGGTGCACCGTATCTGAGAACCCAGCCAAAAGCGAGTACAGTCACACTTCCAATTGCCACCAAGGGAATTGTTATCATACTGCGAGCCTTTTCCACGGAGACAGAAGTAACCTCTCTCTGTTGCTCCCCAGAGGATTTTGTTGCAGCCATACGCTTATAATTCCAGTCTAATAAGCGTCCAGTAATAAATGATGCGACAATGGATCCAGTACCCAATGTGATATAGCAGAGTCCAATCTCCAGCTCATCAAGGCCATATTGTGCGCTGTAAACCTCAGTAATTGAGGAAAGAACAGTCATGTTACCGCCCATGATTACTCCTGTCACCACAAGAATGATGATGGAATTAGCATGAAATACAACGGCAAGAGGCTCCAGGGGGTTGGGGAAACGAAGTTTTCCTTTGGGTTCGGTCGCAAAGTCGTGATTTTCTTCGCAATTGATCGAAGACGAGGCTGTGGTATCAAAACCACAAGATAAATAGGAGACGAGGGGACGATTCCATTTTTGCGCAGGAATCGAACCGTCACCCACCACACTTCGTGCAGTTTCCGGTAAAAAGAGAATCAGAGGCAACAGGAAAGCACCTGATGCGATCGTCAAAAACCAAAATATAGACCTCCATCCCAAGTACTGAGCTAATAGCCCACCGATAATGGGCCCAATCGCTGGCCCCATAAAGTTTCCAGCCATAACAATACCCATTGTTGAGCCTCGCTCTTCTTTCGTGCTCACATCGGCCACAGTGGCAGCGGACAATGCGACAGTGCTACTGATACCAGAAGCTTGCATGCATCGTAGAACAATCAATGCAGTGTAACTGTCTTGCAAAGCGAGTCCAATGTTGGAGGCAATATATAAAATAAAACAGATGATATAGGCCGGTCGGCGACCAGTATGATCCGCAAAGCTTCCAATGAACATGGGTGCGATACCTTGGAAAATCTGTTGGCCTCGTTAGTGAATTTGAATTATCAAAGTCCGTGGCATGCCTTTCAAAGAGTCCGCGACCGTGAGTGAACAGGGAAGATATTTACCATATAGCTTGTGACAGTCAAATTTATCAATGACGTCGAAACATCAAGATCCTTCGCTAGTGTGTTCAAGGCCGGGAAATAGATTTGCGCAGATAAAGACGAAAACAGGCCCGCCCCTGCAGCTGTCCCAACAATGTATCGTTTTTGAAATTTGCTGAAGGAGCTGTAAGACGGAGATGTTTTCTCCTCTTGCGACGTCTCAGAGTCCATTGCCACTAGAATTCCATGTGCTAGAGACTAAAGAAAAGAAAACAATATGTTGTATAATAACGGGGTGGCTTCACAAAGGTTTTGTGAGCTCATAGATTTGATGGAAAGTAAGTCTAAATGCAAGAATGTGTTCACGATCGAGTCAAACTTGGATTTTTGGGTTTCTCCCAGGTCAATTAGGCATTGAGACAAGGGAGTTTTGATATGGTAATCTGCATTCAAAGGTTTCCATTTAAGTGTTATGATGTGTCAATCTCACATTCGATGACAAAAAGAAACTAATGATAAATGGAGCTAATATTGGCCCCTGGAGTCTATTCAGGGTACTCCATGCCGGAAATCTTGCTGAAAGTACGTAGTACGCGTGTACGGGTTTTCACGAACAAGCTGCCCAAAGCTTATGATGATGTGATTTCACAAGAATATCCAATAATGATCGACAGGAAATCCCAAAATTGATCAATTTACATATGTCAAAGAAGCCGAGTGCATTGAATCTAGAGAATTACGTACATCGTGGCGGTGAAGTCGCCGCGTGCGCGTGTTTCGGCTTACTGGAGGAGAGCAAGTCCCCGGGCCGACGGAATACAGGGGTTCCAAAGATGTTTGTAGGGGGCGAGTGTGATCGCCGAGACCCATCTTGTTGACTTTTTGTGTGGGTACCAGTGCCTGGCCCCAGGGGTCCTGCAGGACCCTGAAGACCGTTTTAGACTCCTGCTTGGCAGACATGATACTCGTCATTGGCTGCCATGGTCTTCTTCGGCCCACTTCTTCAGCATTGATCTGCCATGATCTGCCCGGGAGCTATCGTTTCCGGCGACCACGGCCTATCAGCTGATTATCAGATGGGCATGTTTCGATCTATGTCATTGTTTGGTCCACCTTTCTTTTCGACGCGCAGATCATTGAAGCCTGCACTGGGTCTTGGTGGAGAAGCCTGTCCATCTAAGACCGCTTGATACTTTTACTGTACTCCCTACTCTGGACGGTTTCAATCGACTGGAAACATTCCTTGCATCATGTCGATCTCCCAAAATAACCAGCTCATTTATACATATCATAATGTAAGATCTAAAGTTGAATGTATATCTGTAGTAAGACCGGAGAGAGGCTACTCAAAATCCCACTGCAGCCGGAATAAGCCATAGTACTACTAGATCATTAAGGAAAGACTCTAACTGAAGCAGAATGTTGCAAACAGCATCATAAACCCACATCGACGGGAATTCGACATTTCAAGCATAACAAAAAAGACATCAGATTGTGCGGATCATTGAACTCAAGCTACGTACAACAGGAAGATCCTTTATTATTATGGAACTGATTACCATAGATCGAATGGTCTGGATTGAGCGGGTATTTCTAATTTCAGATTCTATTGAGTAATAAGCTCACACTATGTGGCCAATTACGTTCGCGAATGAAGACATGGACGCACAAGATCGTAGGAATATGCATGTCTGCCTCCGGGAAGCCAATTCTGGGATACGTAATTAATTGAGTTTCGATCCCAAACAACGAGAAAAGCACGCCATGGTTGTCGTGTACTCGAAATTATTGGAGGCCTGCAGGATGCGACAACTATGCCTGATTTTGAGCATTTTGAATGTTCCGCTATCACGACAGACGCTCGGGAAGAAGATGCAATAAGGCCCCACGCGCTCCGTACTTAATGTTGATCTACCGATGTTTACAGGGGAAATGCCACCAAAGAGGATCTTCACTTCATTTAGATCGTCCCTCGGCATATTCAGTAACCGTATAGAACTATAAAGGCCGCATATCGCTCAAGTCAGACGAAGACTAAGATAATTTTCGAGACACGAAAGATCCAACATAAAACATTGCCCACTCGCAATTCTAGCTCCCCCTTTGTCTATTACAAATCATATACCCATCATAATGGCAGCAAATACAGCCCAGTCAGTACAGTCAGTGACTGTCATTGGAGCTGGTCCCTGTGGTTGTGCCTTCGCAGCTGATCTTGCCAGCCGAGGAATGTCAGTCCTTCTTTACGGACATCCAGACCATAGAGGGGCTCTTCCGTTGATTGAACGCAATGACTGCTGGTTGAATTCAGATGGCGAAATCACTGGTAAATTTCAGATCAAGACCACGAGTGATATGTATCTGGCTATTCAGCACTCACCTTTCATCGTGATAACGGTGCCTTCTTATGGACAAGATACCATCGTGCGAGTTTTGAGCCAATTTGACCTTCGCCAACATACCATCATCATGAATGCCGGCAACTTTTTTTACCTCGCTGCTCGTCAAAATCTTAATGCCCATGCTATAATGGAGACGGATATCTCGCCGTATGCCGTTCGCATTACGGGGGATACGGTGTTTGTTAAGGGGACAAAGAAAAGTCTGGCAATTTGGATGGAGCCACCCACCAACCAAATCGAACGTTTAAGCCCACAGTCGGACATCATTCTCCGTCGCAACGTTGAGTCTCTATTCTCGCTTAAACTTGTCTGGTGTCAAAATCTCCTCCAGGTTGGCCTCAACAACATCAACCCAGTTGTTCATTGTCCAGCAGCTTTGATGAATACTGGATGGATTGAATCTACCTCGGGTGACTTTTACTTCTACGCCCAGGGTATGTCAAGCTCTGTCTCTAAAGTCAGTGAGAAGATCGATCAGGAGAGACTTGCAATCGCGCGAGCTTACGGTCTTGACCTGGTTGACATCAATACGTATATGAACAAAAACTACAGTCATGACCGCGAGTTTCGCGATTATCATGATTTTGCAGTCGGATCAGTTATACACAACAAAACAAAGAGCGCTCCGACCAACATGAGTCATCGATATCTCTTAGAAGATATCCTGTATGGCATGGTGCCGTGGTTCGAGCTTGGAATGAAATGTGGATTGACGTCGCCAACCATTAGGTCCCTTATCGAGATTGCCTCAGTCGTGAGTGGGTTTGACTACTTTGAACACGGAAGAAGCCTGAGCTCTGCTGGCCTAGGAGAATCCACGAAAGATGATGTCTTGGTGGCTCTTGGAGGGCCCATCGATAAGATCCCGTCCAATCCACTTCCTGTAGCCGACACACCACCCCAACGACACTTTCTATCGCATCCGGCAATGCCGAAAGCTCAGATTGTGGCATGAAAGGGTCGTTCATCATATCGCCGTAATGGCTCGTTCCTTTTGTTTTACCGTATTCTTTAATACAGAGAAGCATTGTTGTTTGCTGTTTTTGTGTTCTTTGGCTTCCGGAGTAATCTATAAAAAACTCGATTTCAATCTTAACACGAAACTATCTTAGTCACCTACTTCGATTGTTGATTGACCGTGCAGAATAAAATATACCAATCAATAGAAAACTTGAACTTACGGTTCCTGTTTATTAGACCGAAAAGAAATGCCGCTTTCTAGTTCGCAGAAGCACTTGTAATCCAAGATAACTACTAGCGACGGGTTGTTGGGCGCTGTTTCCTTCTACTAATCTCATGCTTTCAAGCTGGAAACTCTGGTCCTCTCACACCTATATCGTCTTTTCCATGCCACGCAGTGGAATGTCGTTATGCTGGGCTAGAAGAGAAGCTCTAATGCTCTGTTCTATGTTCATTTACCAAATTCTCAATATTACCCTTCTGCCTCATGGGCTTATGGACAAAGATAGATACTTTAAAATTGTCTGCTTGGGTGTTTTATTCGTGCTCAAGATCAGTCTGATCTAAGATAGAAGATGGACATTTAATCTAAAGCGAGGATTGGTTTGAACACGTGATACCCGTCTTTATAATGAACCCGTGTGAGGACACACCAAAGGAGGTAATATTGAGGGCTTCTCCCTTCATGCGTGGTACTGTAGAGGTAAGGTGATGTGGGCCAAGGGTGAAATCAATCGTCGATAAGTTGGAGTGATCCATGGCCTTCTACTTTGTCAAGCGCATCCGCAATGCGGGACCCGTCCCCTTCAAACAGCATCGCGTCATAAGTCGTTGCGCCAACGATACAGCCAAAAATAGGCGCGAACAATGGAACAAGAAAATAGTTCTTTGCTGCCGTAAACACTTCTGGGCCGTAAATGAAAGCCGAAAACAGCCTCGGGCCAAAATCTCTTGCTGGGTTGAGAGCCTAATGATATTAGCCTTCCTTCAAGACCTCGCAGACCTGTGAAACTTACATAGCCAGTTTGCCAACCTAACGCTGCTCCAATCATCAGCAGAAGCAAGAACACAGATAAATGCGGGGCGGGGAATCGAGATGCATTCCTCGGGTCTGAGATACTAAGCGAGCCGAACATGAGCACGGCCGACCCCAAAACCTCGGAAAATACAGCCTCCCAATTCGATCCGAGAAAGTCGGATGGGTAAGTGGAAAAAATGCCTGCAGAGTGATGTCCGCGCGGACTTAAGATGGATCCACCAGGAATTGTATATTCGGGATCCCAGGCATTAATAGCTGAGCGGTAGTTGACGTACACGATAGCTGCACCGACGAATCCGCCTAGGAACTGAGCAAGCAGTTTGATAGGAATTGATTTCCACTGCCTCACAGATGGCCGTACGAGCGCGATGCAGATGGTGACAGCCGGATTGATGGTTGGACTAGGGTCAGACAAATAACCTGAGAGGCAAACCGCTGAAGCCCATGCCAAGTTGATCGACAACCAGGTGCCGTATTGGTAGTCAGACAAGAGACATTGAGCCACGACACCATCTCCGATCACGATGAGTAGGGCCGTCCCAAGAAATTCAGCCAGGAAAGGTCTCAGTGTTTGTCGAGACATCATTATGGTTGTGAGGAGTTATCTACCCCTCAAAAATGCGAAGGTGGCAGTTTCAAGTTGTTTATTTAAATGAATCTGTGGGGCCTCATGCAGCCTGATGTCATGAATCGGACCTGCCTATTACGGTATACCGCCCCACACTACGGAGTCTCGTCTACAGTTCAGCCGTGCCGATCTCAAGCCGATCTTAAAGATCTTCAAATCACATCTTCTGACGTTATCAACGTGGCCATACCGAGTTTATCATCTGGTCAGTATCTGTGCATGATCAACCTTGCATCGGTGGTTCAATGATGAGGTGAATTTCTCACTAGTAAAGACGAACAGAGACTTTTCCTACGGTCGGCCATTCATGCATTCACTATATCTAAATAAAAGGTAAGATAACAGAGCTGGGGTACTCCCGAGGTCTTTGCCACGATTCAACTCATGCTCTGGTCTTGGTTTCGAGAATGTTTTGATTTCTGCAATACAGGGGTATTTACCCCCCCCCCCCCCCCAATCTGAATCAAATATGTGTTAATACGAGGCTCATAGATTGTGATTTGCATAATAAATGCTATCCATGTGAACTTACCTTGATACTTATGGTTTCAGCCTCATCGAAGTCTACTCCCATGGCCCAAATGCCAATATCCAGTTTCACAAGTGTTCCAAGTGGGATCTTTTCTTCGGTCTTGTGGGGATAGAAGGGGAACTGAGTTGGTGGATCGATTTCACGGTGCGAAGCACGCAGAATACCGAACGATCCTAGGTGCAGATTCAGACAAGCTTGATCCTTCTCTGAGATCTCATCGATGGACTTGATCGGTGTTGCATGAAAAGGGAAATTAAGATGCATCAGCTCTTTCCCATTCTTGTCAGTGGGCCTTCTACCTATGAATTTTGCGAATATCTGATCCAAAAACCAAAAGAATTGACCACAGAGCTTCATTTACTCCCCCACACTACAGCCGCACGCGGTCACGGGATCACGGGATCACGGGTAAAGAGCCGCCCCTGTCTCCATCCACCAAGCCTCTTCGGGCTGGCCCCGACAACGGGATTCGTGTGCAATTTAACATTTGCATTTTAACGCGTCGCCCCTGCAACCTAGGAAATCGCCAAGTCTCCCGACAAAGCCCCCTCCCACTTGCTTGATTTCCCACTGCATGGTGCCTTGACTGTCGAGTCGCACAACTGCCGCCCCAATTTTCGTCTCTGTTTATTGCCAAGTCCAACGCCCCTATCGTATCAAACCGCGCGCCCGGGAGGACAACTTTGCTCTCATCCTAGTGAGACAGCCGACCGCGCACCCTTCGGCCTAGACTGGTTAATTCCCTAGCCGACAAGCCCACGATGTCGCACAAGAAAAACGAAGATCTGGAAATGAGGAGGATGGCTGAGCCAGAGTCCGATGAGCGAGAAAACTTCCTTCCCAAGCCTGCATCCAATAATTGGGCTCACGGGGATGGTGGCTCGGATAGCATGTTCTCCCAACTTGAGAACAATCCTGGCGCCGCTGTTCTGGCCTATTGCTTTTCCTCGATTAGCATGACGGTCGTGAACAAGTATGTTGTGTCGGGCTCGTCTTGGAACTTGAACTTTCTTTATCTGGCCATTCAGGTATGCGCCGCAACAACCTTGGCACCCCAAGCAGGACATTCAGCTGATATCTAGTTTTTCAGGCCGTTATCTGCACTGCTGCAATTCTGGTCTTGAGACAGATGGGGATGATTCCCAACCTCGCCGCCTTGGAAAGCCGAAAAGCCAAAAAATGTATGTCTGCCACAATAAACGGACGCACGTTTCACCCTCAGCCCTGCTAACACCACAATCAGGGTTGCCTGTGTCGATTGCCTTCGTTGGCATGATATATACCAGCACCAAGTCCCTGCAATTCCTCTCCGTCCCGGTATACACTATCTTCAAAAATTTGACCATCATCGCGATCGCCTATGGTGAGGTTCTCTGGTTCGGTGGCAAGGTCACACCATTGCTCTTGTTGTCGTTTGGCTTGATGGTGCTCAGCTCCGTTGTTGCGGCGTGGGCTGATATCCAGTCTGCTCTTAATGGCGACGGGCACTCGGATGAGACTGCCGCTGCTATCTCAACTTTGAACGCTGGTTACGCGTGGATGGGCCTGAATGTCTTTTGTACTGCCTCGTACGTCCTGGGCACACGCAAGTTTATCACATCGCTGAATTTCAAAAACTGGGACAGTAAGTTCTTGATTGACTCCCAAACGCTGTACCTCAAACTAACCCTAACCTGATCAGCTATGTACTACAACAACCTGATCTCCCTTCCTATTATGATCGTCTGCTCTCTGGTGACCGAAGATTGGTCTTCGGCCAACTTGGCTCGGAACTTCCCTGTCGAGACGCGCAACAATCTCATGATTGGCATGCTCTATTCTGGCTTGGGCGCCATCTTTATCTCGTACTCGTCTGCATGGTGCATTCGCAAGACCTCGTCGACTACATACTCATTCGTCGGGTATCTGAACAAACTCCCACTCGCTATTAGCGGTATTGTTTTTTTCGGTGCCCCAGTCACGTTTGGTAGTGTGACAGCTATTCTCCTGGGATTCTTCAGCGGCCTTATCTATGGTTACGGTAAGTTGAAGCAAAAGGAGGAGCCCAAGCAGGTTCTCCCTACTTCTCAAACTCCCAGTCGACCATGATCAAGTCTTGGACTTAGGAGGATATATATAAACCCATAAGTGGCCATGTCTCAGGCCACCTCGAAGTGGTGAGATCAAGTCAATGTGTTGGAAGCAACACGTACTTCAGTGGGCCCTAACAAATCGATACCCAAATCCCCGCTGGCAACACAATATTTTACTATACATAGAATGATCCGCACACTGAACATATTTACGAGGGCCAGTGCAATATTGAAAAGCCAACCCAGATATATGCAGGTAAATCAATATAAAACCTGCACTTGCAGTTACTTCATCACTGAGGTCGCCTAAAAATTGACTTCTATGTGACGGAGAATGACGAATGATGGAACTGCGTGAAGATCCTGCAGTCATCATACACGATAACGCATAATCCCTCGAGGGTTTTCTAGATGTCTCAACGTTCGTAGTATCGAATAAATGATCCCCAGTTAATTCATTGACAATACTACCTGAACAGTGTAGGAAGTACTCCAAGTGAAACTTAGAAGGTATATATGCAGCTAGTCAATGTTGGCCGGCTTTACTAGTATTGATTTTAACTGCAGAACCGAGGGACTGACACGGGCTGGCATGAAAGATTTGGGGCCTGGGCTCTGAATATGACAGGATTTGGGGGCTAAACCTAGTCTAGCATGATCTACGAAGTACTAATATGGTGCTACCCAATGAGATCCGACCAAAAGAGTTGCATTCTGTATGGGCACTCGGAGGAGTTTAGGGAATTCGATCCGACCGCGAAAAAAATCATTGCTGTGGGTCATATCACATCGATCTTCAATGTCTAATCAATTGATATTCCTGTAGCTCCGCGATGTTCAAGGTTGCGCGCCGATCACGGTATCGTCCCGCCCATACTGCGCACCAAAAGGGAATCTACTGCGGAATCATACATGACTAGTCCAGCCGCACGGACGCGACGAGCGAACAGGATTCCGACGATTGTATGCAATCTCCGCTCACTGCATCGACTTAAAGGATTGTCTCGCACGGTCAGCTCTCTCTTCAGCCAGTACAAAATGCCACGCTCGGCAGTCTTTTCCTTCTTCAGTCTTTTTCGGGCTTGAAACGCACAAGAAGAGACCAAACAAGAAACCCCTGTCCGCCGTCAAGCTTGTCGCTTGTGGTGCTCACATATTTGATATTTGGCTGACTTCGCTTACTGCATTCCCTGCCGCTGTCGGTGTTTTTCTTCTCACCTTAGAGCTGTATTTTCTGACACAATTCGATCGCGTCGCACAAAATGGGGGTGACTTCAGGTTTGTATTTCCTTCGCGTCGGCTTCGAATCCTGACCCATTGTCACTGACCATCAGTAGAGCATAACAATATAGACCTGATGGGGGGTTCAAGCAGACCAAGTGATGACGATGGCCCTACCCCTCGGCCCAATCTCGACGAGGCTGCTCTCATTCGCAAAATTGATATACATGTAATGCCAATGCTGTTCGCCATCTACTTTGTCGCGTTCTTAGATCGGTATGTCGAATGTCGAATCTGCTATTTTCCCTCCTCCCCTTCCCATTCTTGATCGACCCACGGCCGAAGAGTTTCTTTCATCCCTAGATTTGATGCTAACGCCGCACCAGAGTCAACATCTCCAACGCGCTCACGATGAGCATGCCGGATGATCTGGACTTGTATGGCGACCGGGAAAATGTCGCTCTCCTGATTTTTTATATTCCCTACATCATTTTTGAAATCCCGTCTAACATTGTGATGAAGAAACTGAAGCCGCACATCTGGCTGTCAGGCTGTATCATTGCCTTTGGTATTGTCATGCTTGGTCAGGCGTTTGTGAAGAGCTACAGCGGTCTGATTGCAACTCGCTTTTTTCTCGGACTTGCGGAGTGTGGCATATTCCCGGGAAGCTTCTATTTGATCAGCTTTTGGTATAAACGTGCTGAAGCCCAGAAGCGCTTCACCATGTACTGGTCCTCGGTCATCTTTGCCGGTGCTTTTGGTGGCCTTCTTGCCTCTGCTATTGCCAAAATGGACGGCATGCGCGGTTTAGAGAACTGGAGATGGATATTCTTGCTGGAGGGTATTGCATCCATTCTGGTGGGAATTGCCGCCTTGTTCCTCTGTGCCGATTTCCCGCAGCAAGCCTCCTGGTTGTCGGAAGATGAAAAGGCCGCGGTGATAGCGAAAACCAGCAACTACGAGGATGATAACGCCTCAGTAACGAAATCCGATTTGTTCGAATGCTCTAAAAATCTTAAGATGTATCTGGGTGCGATCATGTATTTCTGTAAGTTGACTCGTGAATCGTGCAGTTTACATGCCACTAACGCGATGAAATAGGTATTGTGGTTCCAATCTACGCATTCTCATACTTTGCACCAACCATAATCAAGGCAATGGGATACGGAACTATCCAGACCCAATTACACAGTGTACCGCCATTTGCTGCTGCTATTGGACTTTGCATTATAACAGCCTATCTTTCTGACCGATGGGGCATCCGCTACCCATTTATTCTCCTGGGTGATCTACTGATAATTATCGGATTGGCCCTCATGCTAACGATGCACGGCACAGAACACTTTTCTGCCGAGTATCTTGGTGTTTGCTTCATCACTATGGGCGCATTCAGCTCCGGCGCCATTATTGTCTGCTGGGTTTTGATGAATATGCATGGGCACAAGGAACGGAGCATAGGATCCGGCTTCGTGATTGGTGTTGGCAATGCGGGTGGCATTGTTGCAGTTTTCTGCTTCACCAAGGATGACGCGCCATTATACAAGCGTGGATACTGGATCCTCATGGGAGTGACGCTTGCCGGTATAGTGATAACGATCTTATACGGCCTAGTGGTCGCTCGTGAGCGCCGTCGTCAACTTCGGGCTGAAGACAAAGCCGACAGTGAAAAGATCCTCTCCCTCTAAGCTTCACCATATACCGTGCTACCTGCGTTTCGTTTTTTTTTTGTCATTAGATCCATAGAACATCGTTGATCAGTATATTTCTAATACAAGCCTGACGCGCAGCTTTCACGGATTAGCTAATCTTAAATCTTGGCTTTGAATTCTTTCATAATAGATCCATTAGTTATAGTATTAATCTTATAGTATAGCTACATAGAGAGAGTAAACAGGGACTATGTTTGCATATTTATATATTTGTTCGGCTTGACCCACTCTCGGGTACAGACCAATTAACGGATTAGTCCGAGAATAGGAGATACCTATATATACACAGTGAAGAGGGTGTTTAGGCCTGTATTGGAAAACTAGTCAGAAAAACCCACAGCAAAACATCAATATCTTTCCCTGGTCAACGCGGGAAATCAGAATCGCAGAACGTGATCAAAAGAGTGTACGAAGTGTGTTATTCAGAACTAATCGTAACGCGATGCTATATAACCGGAAGGAACAAAAAGGGGATAATAACTCCACGACCGTAGGGGTTATTCTTAACAGGGCGGAGGCTTTCCCCACTACAATAGGTAAGAGACTTGCATTGCTCATCATCAACTCAGGAAGGGGAAAGGGTCAATTCGATAACGCATGAGCACAAACCCAGTAAACTCCACTTCCCCAAATGGTATAACTTCGACATGAACCGGCCTGACGAATGATCATACTTTGCTAAATCATACAGTGGAAAACTAAATAATGTGATTGGGTGGCCGGCCCGCTTACTTGACCGGCTCCCTTACTGGTTACGTTAGTTAACTAGTTAGTTAGTTGAAATGCGGGGTAGGCCAATTCCTCTAGGCCCCTGATCTGCTTTCCCTCAAACTCGAGGAGCCGATCAGAGAGTCAAGAATGCGTCACTCGCAAATATCGATATGAACAGACATCGATGGACAAAAGCTCAATTGTCTCGAGAACGACAGCTGGACCGGACCAAGCACGAAGTCGAGCGAGAGCAAGCCAAGTTCCAGATGGAATGCATGGCAAATAAGGTTGAAAACCTGCAGCAAACAGTAAACTTGTTATCAAATGACTTGCAGAACCCCAAGGAGCAGCTTACACCTCGTGTACGAGAAGCGAGAGTCAACATGGCTGTAACGCACGGAGTGAAACTCAACGAGGTAGGTTATCGGATATGTCTTTTTCAGTGTTTGGCTTTAGTTTATAGAAACGTCGGTATAGGCAAGCCAATGTGTACTTATCGTTGATTGTCGATGTGGCATCGAGCATCAATTTCGATCTGAGTGCCTCGAATATGCTACCTTCTTTATCTTGTCCGACGCGCACAGGTCGTTAGCTGGCAACTTGGTCCCTTGCAACCCTCGTCTACCTCGCTCTCCGTCATTCATTGGCATATTTCGCCCGTTACTTGTAAAAACCCAATATCCTCGATTCTGGGTTCTTTCATGCAGAAAGTACACCCCCGGATGTACGGACGCTTTTCGCCATGTACCTGATCATGTACCGCTTTTTGCGAGTAAGCGATCCTGATATTTTACTTTGAAATAGTACTGAAAACTTATGTCATCACCCAGTGACGCCTATACCCGGATACAGAAAGCTACGAGGACGTCCCTATATGGCTTTGCTTTACTAGATCCCAGGAAACGATCCCGCACCCTGTGTGTATCGACTTCCTTCATTGGCCCTCGCTGCGCGAGTATCTCGTTATCCATCAGAATCAAGATCCAAGACATTGTGTCAAACTGTACATGCACTCGATGCGATTCCAGTGGCCCGCAAATAAGGATTTTGTCACCTTGTCCCCGCACGGAGAGCTTGTGCGCAATTGCGAATTTGAGCGAGGGGTCTACTGCTATGATAGGTTGTAACTGAGTGAGGAATGGGCTTCCCAATTTCCTCATTTGACTGGTTTGATCAACGTGGAGAGACGCTGAAAGGGAAACGGGCCAGATTCCGCTTTGTTGTTTTGTATCACCAACATTAATATATTATTGTTTTTATCAGACAGAACAAAAAGGCCCGTCGTACTTGACCTTTTTCCTCGAGACAAGATTCAGTCAGTCAGTTGATTAGTTACTCTGCCTTACAAGCCAGATATCAACATGCTTATTTCCTGCAGGATAATGTCAGTCAGACATTCCCAACCGACAACAAAATCGGGAACATCATATACAAGAGATGCCCGACATATTAAGTTCCTATCACCGCATGCGGGGGTAGATTGACCTAGACTCCATTGGTACGGTCGCGACCGCTACCGCCTTCCATGTTAGACCACAGAGACGTCTTTCAACCCCAATCACATGATATTCCAATCCAGATATGAATAGCTCGTAAATAGTCCGTCTTGTACCTAACCAAGTGGTCAATACCAGAGAATTATAATACCAATATGGAATATACAAGAACCTAGAACTAGAACCCTAGACGACTGGAAGGTTCGATCAGTCTTTGAACTGGAAATCTGTCAACAATTTTCATTTGTATCTCGCAGTTGCCTTCACTGCAGAGAACCTGGCGCTTTCCTACATCCGTCCTCTGTCAAGTTGATAAACAAGGCTCGACAGTGACTCTTCTTTTCAGTAATCTCGCCACTGCTTATCTGCATGCCGCGATTTCGTATCGTATTAGGCTGGGGATTACTGGCTAACCCCTTATAATTCGTTGTACTTAGACTTCCTTTGGCGCAACGTCATTCACAATGACCAATAGACATTTCGGTAATGATGACTATTAACCTCCAATGGTCCACCTATAGGACGTGAACTTATGGTATGACCCCAGTCCCCCGTTACTTTGGTCAGGCACCTACCCTGTGTTCTCCTAGCCCTGCCTCGGCCTCGACTAGTACTAGGGGGCGGGTATTCTGATTATTTCTATGTTATGTGTTAGGTCTAGAGCCTGATTTTGACCGCAAAGCGAAAGAAAAATATTACTTCTACTGACCGACCCGATGACCTACATGTGAAGTTGGCCATTTATATCGCCGGAAAGCGATCATGGCCAAGTGTGTGGTGTCTGACCAAACCTGACGGTCCTCTCCACAACGAGTCCTAAGTCGTGCGGGGTAGAAATGCCCCAGGAATCAGGAATACAGCGCAGACAGGGGCTACCCCGTAGTGAACGAAATATTTTCGCCCCATTGATTATCCATACGGTTTGTCTGGGCATGCAACACTTCGAATTTACCCCAGAGAAATGACTGCTTCATCGGCATATACCTGTATACGAAAGGAACATGAACCAAGACTAGACACAATTCATTCCTGTTCCCTTTGACTGGCTACATTTCTCAAAAGGTGCAACAGTCAGCGTACAGAGAAGCTGCCTCGGTAGGATGAAGTGATCAGCATGCAAATATGCTGCCTCGGTAGGATGTGTTTATCATGCTCATCGTGATAGCCTCTTCGTATATCTACATAGGTTCCCATTCCGGTCTGCCGATACTCTACGGCCCAATACCTGGACCCTTCTAACTGTATGCCCATTATGGCCTCCGTCGCTCGCTCAATCGATCGCTTGGCCCTCATGGCATGCATGGCCTTGATGATTGCAATCTCCTGGGCTCGTCAGGCAAGAGATACTCGTGATATTCCACATGATCCAAGTACTGATCCTTTCTATTAGCCTCTAGTGGGTTACGTATCCGAGGTTTACGGAACAATCCTGTGCCAGCACAGCATCAGTGCATCAATACTGGGCCTAATCCCCGATCCCGTCGAAGCACACCAGCTGTTATATCGGACAACCGCTATCAATGGCACGCCCATTGCAACAGTGACCACGGGTTTTAAGCCTTTAGTGGGCACGAAGAGGGATCGATTCATCTCCTTTCAAACGGCCTATGATAGCTCTGCGGCCATCTGTAATCCTAGCTATAATTACCAGCTAGGCGCCGCGCGGACCGACCTGATCTCTTCTGCCGAGATGTTGATCATTCAAGCCTATATTTCGCTCTAATACATTGTCGCCTCGCCCGACTACGAGGGACCAGATGTGGCTTTCGGCCCGGGACGCCTTGAAGGCATGGGTGCTTTGGATGGCATGTACGCGGTATTAAATTTTAAAGACACTTTGGGTCTAACAAGCGACAACCCAATGGTCGTCGGAATCGGCGACTATGGCGGTGCCCTTGCCACAGGCTGGGCTGCCTCTTTGCAGCCGACGACCTATGCTCCAGAGCTGGAAATCAAAGGCTGGGTGCAGGGTGGCACCCCATCAAATCTCACAGGCTCACTGGTCTTCATCGATGGCACAAAATTCGCTAGTTTCTTGCCCACTGCCGTTGTTGGAATTTCCACCCCGAGCACTTACGGTGCTTCATTGGCCCCAGTCATCGATAGGGTTTTGACAGCGAAAGGCAGAAAGATCCTTGACTTCGCTGCATTTAACTGTGCCGTTGCAAACCTGCTGAATCTTGCCGATCAGTCGCTATTCGACACTAGTCTCCAAACCCTGGGCAGGGGTCTCCTCGACGAGCCCACCGTTAGTTACGTCATGGGCCAGAACACAATGGGCGTGAACCAAACGGAGACCCCCACGGTGCCCGTCTTTGTGTATCACGCTACCAAAGATGGGATCATCCCGTATAGCAACGCGTCGACCATGGTCGATTCGTGGTGTAACAATGGAGCCGATGTCAAATTCACCACTTTCGGCAACGGGGGTCATGCAACCACCAAGGTCATCGGCCTGCCGGATGTTGTCAAGTCCACCGAGGCTGCTTTTGCTGGGACCATTGAGAGCAGCTGTTCTGCCAATACCGAATTGAATAGCCTGCTCAACCCTATCGCTCTTGGAGTCGAGCTGGAGCCTATTCTTACGATGCTGCTCCAAGTCTTGGGTGAATTGGGCAAGGGATATTTCAATATCAAGCAGAATCTCAGCGTACTTCAGAAGAATGTTTCCCCATGAGCACTTGAGCACTTGAGCACTCCCTCCCTCCCCCATCATGATCCTTTTTAAACATGGCTTCTCCTTAGCCATCCTGTTCCTGCTCATAAACGCCCTCTTCGTGAGCGGTACCGGGGCAGAAGCCTTCCCTCAACACGAACGCTTTAATTCTGGCCTCTCTTGGCCTGATAAAAGATTTGCTAAGAGAGCCTCAGACTACTCCTACGACAGCTGCAAGACTAAGGGCAATACCCTTAAGTGCGCAACCGGGTGGACCAACACCATAGCCCAGGCCAAGTTCGGTCGCAGCGTTGTCGCGACAGCGCTGACCAGAACCCAACTTGAGAGCGACGGCTGGACGATCGATGCAAACCTGACCACCGACTTTGCCGACAGCTTCGTCAAATATGTCGGGCAGACAATGCTTAACGATCTCGGGATTTCCCCGTCCAACAATGCGGTTGTGAACTGGGAGCACAAGGTATATATCTTCCTTCATCTTTCAAATGTTTCCATTTTATCTTTCCTATCCAAAAATTACCCACAGAAATTAAACTTACTTATCAAATAACCAGGGCACGGGTGCCAAATACCAGTGCTGGTATAACACCGCCAACAACGCCATAATCGTCGTCCTCGCCTGGTCCCCCACCTACACGGCGGGAGATGGAGACACCATCCCAACCATCCGGCAGCTGTCAGACGTAATGTGGATTGAGTGGCCCGCACGCGCCTCCGACCCCAGCACTATCAATTGAATCTTCTAGATGAATGTGGTTAACTTGAACACGCGGGATATCATCAACGAAGCTATTGCCACCGATACGGCGGATGACGCACCCGCATCCGAGGTGGATTTCTGGGAGTTTTCAACGCGCACGGAGACGGGCCAGGCGCTTCTAGGGACGCGAAACGGGAACCCGCAGGCTTGGTTTCTGATTAATCATAAGACGACGCTGGGGTTGAAGACAATTTCAAAGGTACGGGTTTGGACGAACAAAGTCCAGTGCTATATTCCGGATCAGAATGAGGATGGGCCTTGTTATCATAGGTTGTTTTATGTGGCTGAAGTCTAGGGTTTTGTTGTTGGGGTACGGGTGGAGGGAAGGAGGACCAGAGCGGGGGAGTTCTATCTAGCTCTAGACATGTTTTCCGCTAGGTAGGAAGTAGGCTACAGGGACTAGATTTAGGGCCAATCTCTCTGGAACCCGACCGTGTCCCGAACTACGCTATGCTATTAGGTCAGCACTAGATTACTAGTTAGTTAGAGAGAATAATGACAAAAGAAAGCCATGGCCCGTGTTCCCCAATTTAGCTTTTTTACTTACTATACAACTTCCACCCTTCTACCAAGTCCGAGTCATGAATCGACTGCCACCAGAGATAAAATGTCTGATTACGAGATATGTACGTCAACCCTTCAAGTCTTTTTTTCAATGGTTTTTTATCTGACCGTATCTGCAGATACGTGATGAATGCATTGAGAATCTGCCTACACTCTCCCTGGTGAACAAAGAATGGAACGAAATTGTCAGACCGCTCTTGTATGAGCATATCATCATACATATACTCAAAGATGATGGGTCTCATAAGCTTCTCTGGCAGCCAGAAGGTGTGCTCTATCACATAAAGTGACTCAGTATCATCGTCCCATGGTATCCAATTAGTAACCGACCGCATGTAGTGCTTACAACGGAATCCGGGATACACTTCAAGCTAGGGACTTAGGAAATCAAAGCATTCCCAAACTTGGTGGTTATTCAACAAACCACACATACAGCACCAGGTTAATTGACCCCATTCACAAGATTCCTCAACTGCAGGATATTGATCTTCTTATATCAAACAGCGGCCCTGTCAAACTTCACGAGGCTATCAGAGAGTATCATCCAAGTTGTCGAGTATCTTTTTACTTGAGTCCTCAAATAGGGGATAGGTATGAAAATAGGAGCTATTCGGTTCTATCGGCACAGCTGCACACCGTATATATGACTCTTTTCGAGTATCCGGGACGCAGAAACTTCAGGGAACACCCAGATAGAGTTCTTGAAGATGTGGTTTTTCGTGCACCGCATGTCAAGAGACTCGCATTGTAGATCATGGCGGGTGGCAAAGCCGGCCCAAAAGAAGACTTCAACGAGACGGTGGTTATTGAGGGAAGGAATGAGATTGAACCACTGTGTGCAAATCTTGAACAGCTAGTGTGGCCACTGAATACCCCAATGCCGGCTGCGCAGTTCCTCAAGTGGAATCAGCTAGTAGATTACAGCTGCCTAAAGTCGTGGACCGTTGGCTGCATCGAAGACACCCAAGTACTACGCGCTATTGCCAATCTTCGTCCCTTTCAGCAGCTAAATAGACTCGCCCTCGCTCTCTTCCCTCCGCAAGACGATGAGCTATCCTTCTACACAGCAACAGAGGCAATGTTCGACTCCCTTCCCCCGCTCACATACATCTGCCTACTGGGCAACTACAAACCAACACTCCTCACTACAGCCCTCCACAAGCACAGCCCAACACTTCTAGAACTAAGGCTCAACGTCGGCTACCAAGACTGGAATCAGGCACTCCGCTGACTCCAAGCAAAAGGCCAGAGTGTAACAGGGCCGTTATGCTCCGTCGAGAAAATCCATTCCCTTGCGGCCCATTGCCCCTCCCTCCAGACTCTATGTATTGCCGTCCAACGCAATCGCGGCCTCGAAACACCTGTACACACCACACTTGCCCTCTTCTCAGCTTTAACAATTCTCGAGGTCTACTTGAATTGCCCGGCGCTTGTGGACCCCAACGAACCGAGCCCCTCTCCCCAGTCCCACCGCGCGACCTAACAGAATTCGAGAAGGCTCAGCCCCCGCCTCCTATCGATCTCGACGTGCCAATCTGGTACATCAGAGATACGATGATCAACTCCGCCATCGACGAAGATCTGGCTAGGACTATCTTCACACATATCCGCGCCCGCCAGGCTGGGGATCGGCGCCTTGCGAAGTTAGATATCCGTCCATTGTATAATGCACCTGCAGTGGCTGCAAGAAGCATATCAAAAGCGTCCGAGAGCAATATTTCCAAAGCGCTGGCTCCGCATTGGATAATTCAGACGGATTTTTTGGCCGGCATAAAGGCCGTAATCCATAAACAAAGTATGCAGAAGCAGGATCATCACCCTGTGGTGTATCAGCGGGGTGTGCAGTTGGAGGTCATTTTCAATTCTGTTTGGCCACTGGTGGAAGGGGAGAAGGAACAGTGTGAGAATAAGGATAATTGGCTGCAGAGGCGGCGTAGTTGGCCTTTGCAGTGAATCTGATGTAGGGATGTAGGGCTAGCCAATCACGGGACCTCACACTTTCGAGGCCCTGACATTTCGAATTGCATAGTCAAAACAGATCCGCATCTTAATTACGCATTATTTCGTCGACGTTGACTTGGAGGACATGACCTGGCTGAAACGGCCCCGTGCACTTGAACCAGCCTCAGGCAATGAACGTCATGTCTGTCGCGTCCGGGAAGACAAGGGTAGGTAAAGCTCTTGTATAGCTCGGCTGGCGTCTGCACATATTGTTTCTTGAACCATGACGAAGCCTTATTTAAATCAACCTTGTTTTTGTCTTCCCCTTACAAGGCGGTTAAATACTTCGTTATGCTACTGGTCATGAATAAGCAAAATTACAGGCGTCCGTGTGGTTCGATCAAGTCCAAATAAAACGCCATTTCAATCATCGGAAAGGTTCAATCATTTGGATCCCTCTTAGATCTTTTAATCTTTCTCGCTTCGTGTATACATTCTCACGACTATGTATCTGCGAGACCCATCCCTCCTCAAAGGAGTCGACCTCGCTAACTCAAAAAACAAAACATTTTAAGAACGAGGCTGTCTTTGAAGTCGTTAGTAAAAGAGAGTTTTCCATAGCCAGACCCAACCGAGCACCAATGCTCTGGAATTTCAACGCTCGGCCAAATTTCCGGTCGCCGTAAAATCTGTGGTTTGGAGTGGAGAAAACTAGGACGCTCATGAGAACGACGCGAATCTCATGGCATGAAAACATTATCTCCATAATTATTTACTGGGGGAGAGGACGACGATGATAATCGGCTTCCTCAATTTAGCCACGAGGGAGTTGATTACTTTCGAAGTCTTGAGATGCAACTGGCCTCGCAGTATGCTCCTCTAGCGGGACAGGATCATCTTATCTCCCGCGGTTACTATACAAATGTAAAGGTTATGATTGGTGGCGATCTGTACGAGAATGTACTTCCTCCTGTCAAATGACAATAAGATAAAGATTGACACGAAAATTGATCGGCTGGTCTGTAGAACCAATCGTAAGTCCTCGGTAAGTCGTCGTTTTCCCGAACGTGGAATCCTTCCTGAACTCAATATCCACGGGCAGTGAATGGTGGCGTTTGACCCAGAATGAGAAATTCGTACCTACCCCATTTGGCTCCATATACTTGAATGCGGGGATCAGGTGGCTGTTCGGCTATAGAAGACCTCATTACTCCGTAACCGGAGTAGCCGACTACTTGAAGGCGCGGGATTATCTGATATTTAAAAGTCCAATCCACACACTGAAAGAAAACTTTTTTCCAAGGTCTCATCTTAGATTGCGTTAAAAGTCATGGCACAACCTTCAACTGAGAAGCATGAAATGCTTGAAATCGAAAAGGTTCCCGAAATCAACGCTGGGATTCCTGTCGACCCTGATGAAGGTCTCAGTGATGAAGAAAAGAAACGTATTGTGAGTATTCGGCACCCACCCCCAGCATGATAGATTGAACCTAACCCGGGGGCTAATTGCCGTTGTAGGATGGCCGTCTCGTCTGGAAGCTGGATATACGACTTATTCCGTGGCTCTCGCTGTTGTTTCTAGCTGGATTCTTGGACCGGACTAACGTGGGAAATGCAAAAATCGAAGGTCTTCAGCAAGCACTACACATGACAGATGGTCAATACAATGCATCTTTGTCCATTTTCTTTATATCTTATGCCCTCTTTGAGCCGCTCACGAATGTTCTTCTGAAGCGAGTTGGCCCTCGAATTTTCATTCCCAGCATTATTATAGCCTGGGTTAGTCCCTTCTACGATCGTCGCAAAGGCTGGATGTCCCCACTGACAGTAGGTTAGGGAAGTATTATGACTCTCACGGGTTTAGTCCAGAATTTCTCTGGTCTCATGGCGGCACGCTGGTTTCTGGGTCTCGCTGAAGCTGGCCTCCCACCAGGCATTAGTTACTATCTATCGTGCTGGTACAAGCGTTCTGAATTCGGCATCAGAATGGCTATCTTTTTCTCGTCTGCTGCATTGGCCGGATCATTTGGTGGTCTACTTGCAGCCGCGATCTCTAAGATGGATGGGGTTGATGACAGACCTGGCTGGTCATGGATTTTCATCTTGGAAGGCCTTGCGACTGTAATTCTAGGACTGCTTTCATTCTGGGTGGTGGTCGACTTCCCGGACAAAGCAGTTTTTCTCTCAGAGGATGACAAGAATCGTGTACTTCGGCGATTGGCGTTAGACCAACAGTCCAGCGCAATGCACCAAGAATGGAGTGTAAAATTTCTCTGGGCAAGTCTCAAGGATTGGAAGACATATACAAGTGTTTTGATTTACATGGGAGCTGGTGGATCCTTATATGCTTTTGCTTTGTTTCTTCCTACCATCATCAAAGAAATGGTAAGAATATATCTCTTTCCTCGCAGCTTGGATGTTAACATCTGTTAGGGTTTCACAGCAACGACCGCGCAACTCCTAACTGTTGCTCCCAATGCCGTTGCATTTCCTACCACCGTGCTAGTAGGATACATCGGCGATCGCACCCATGCAAGAGGAATGCTGAACATCATGTCGTCATTAATAGGCATGACAGGATTCTGTATGCTGATTGCGGCAAAATCCGCCGCCATTCGCTATGCTGGTACTTTCCTTGGGGCAATGGCTATATTTCCGTGCGTCGCGAATAGCATAACCTGGGCAAGTAACAATGTGGAAGGTAAGTAAGAACTCACCGACATTTTCTTCCTCCCCTTATGACAATTTTGACCAGGTGCTTACAAACGCGGTATCACGCTCGGTATCATGATCGGTTGGGGTAACCTGAATGGCATTGTCGCGTCCAATATCTATCGGGCCCAAGATTCTCCCAACTTTTACCTGGGCCACGGCGTTGTGCTAGGGTATTTGACTGTTTGCTTATTCCTCGGTTCTGTTCTCCAGACGGTCCTTCTACGAATCGAAAATCGAAAACGTCGCAGTGGTGAACGTGATGTGTGGATTCATGGTCTCAATTCTGAACAGATCGAGCTATTGGGTGACAAGCAGCCAGGTTTCATCTACACCACATAGCTTTCAGTACTTCGTAAATACCTCTCGGGCTTCGGCTCGACAAGGTTGCTGTTACCCACTTGTGAGGAGCCAATTATCCACCTTTGTCGTAGGCATGTCGACATCTATTGCAATTCAATGGGTCTGACTTTTCTCCATTCCGGGTATATAAAAATCTCCGATATCTCTTATCAGCACTTGCTAGAAGCGTATAGACTAGGGCGAATGAGACCCAGCGGAGCCAATTTAGGATAAAAGGATTCATTGATTGAATAGAAACAAGCATGAGATGGAGGGCAGGTTGGAATACCCCCTGTATGTGCGTATACTCGGTGGTTAATACACCGAGGTTGCCGGTTGAACCAATTTACTATACAAAACACAAAGAACGTAAGTCGTTTGCCAGCTGTGGAAATAGACGCTCTAACAACCCCATTTCCTCAAATAATAACTGGCTCCGGAAAAATTACAATCTTCTACTCAATAAATGGTATCTGTCCAATGATTGAGGCAATAGACACCCTGGGTATACTTATTTAGTTACTATGCCAACAATAATCAGGAGTCTATTGCCTCTAATGAAGAATATTTTTCTACTGCTTAGAAGTGTTGTGACGGTTGCGCCAACGAAACCAAAAATGTAAATTCTAGTGACTGTTCTCAATAGCTTGTGGTATCCGGCCAGCACTCTCTTGTAGATCTTGACACAGCCCGCCTATGGGCCTAAGAAGGCTGCCCGTAGCCCGCCTAATTAAGCCCGTCGGGCGGGTAGGTAGAGACTAAGCCCGCCCAGTATACTTATACAGGGCCGCCCTGGGCCGCCTATTATAGCCTATTTAGTATATAAATTACTAATTTAAACGTACTAAGATATATAAATCGACTATTTTTTATTCTTTATTTATCTTTCTTTATTACTTAATTTTAATAATTCATTTACTATATAGCTAAAAGATAACTGTATTTATTACGGCATACATGCAGATTGATATTCCAAAGGAAAGATCAACGAATGACGCATGTTGATATTAGAACGGGTATATAACCTACTGAGGGTTCTAGTCCCGGACCCCTTATATAAAGTACACGAACTATAGTTAGTATAAAATATATAAATACTTGGAAGTAGTAGGCTTCCAAGGATTAGTTTCTGTATGACTTTTTATAAAAGAACTCGATCCAATATCACTACTCTTTATCTGTCTAACCCTTTGATGTCAACCTTAACAATATCTGCTTTGCCAAATTCCATAAAACAAAGGAGAAGCTACAAAATATATCAGCATCATGCTTGAACGCCCAGTGAGGCCTTGCGGGAATTTACACTTCGGCGTGAGATCAGGATCAAGCAACAGAAGAATTTCGTTTCCTACCTAAATGGCAGCTAATGGGTTGGACTGTATTCGTTTTGGGCTTGAATCCCATCACGGATGATGAGACCTTCACCAATTGATACTAGTAAGAATTAGCTGTCCATTAATGATCGACTTGGAGACGCACCATTTTTGAGCAGGGACTCAGCATAGAAGACCTCAGCCTTTTCTGGAATGTCTTCAACCGGTATTTGCCATCCAAGACAAAACTGAAAGGCTTTTGCAAATTTACAGAAATCTCCCTTCCTGACGTGAGACAAGTCCCTATGACATGCGTCATCTTTGACTATTTGGAAGTGTTTGTATAACTCATGTGAGGTGTTGAACCAATAGTAGCAATTTGGGACAGGACATATCACTGTACAATTAGTCCTAGTTACAGTCCGATAAAATTCATCCAATTCTACCAATGATGGAATGCAGTCATCAACTCGTATGGCGGGGGGCTTGATGACTAGAAACATCATATCTTTAGCAATTTTAGTGCTTTTCTGGATCCAAATTGCCTCTCCGCGCTCCATCTCGAGTTTTTCTACTGAGCGGCCATGGCTCAGAAGGATATAGACGGCACGTAAGAGATCGTGGGGTGTGTCGGTGTCCTTAGTCGCAGATATCACAGCATACTGGTAATTCGAATTGCGATCTACGAGGTTTCGGAGACAAGAGGTCAGTTCATTCATGTCGTCATCCGGATCAATCCGGTTAATTTCCGTGCGGGTGCTGGCAGCGGGAGATCTCAAGTGCCCCCGCAAGCGATCCTGTATCTGGTCTGTCACCTGGCAGATAGTTTCCGGGCTTGCTTGAAGTCTCAATCGCCATCCAAACTCAAATTTCCTGGAAAAGGCCGATGAAAACTGAGTCAGACTAGCGCTAACTCCGTGTCTCTCTGCTGTTTGAAGACCACGATGATCCCCGATGTGGTTGATGCGCTTGAAATGCCCTGTAAGACCGGTCTTTGATCGGTAGGCAGCGTAGCAGGCACGGCAAATTAATTCGCTGTTTTTTTGAACTATAGTGCGGTAGAGCCTTTCGGAGTCGCCCAGGTATTCGTTCTGCAATATCGCACCTGGCTTGATGGCTAAGAACATGCTACCTATTGTGACTTTGGCCTCGGTTTGAATCCAAATCGTCTGACCACGTTCGATCCAGACATTGTCCACATAGCACCCTTTATCACGGCTCAGGAGAACGAAAGCGGCGGGAGAAAGGCTTCGCGGCGTTGGCGTGTCAATTTTGGAGTAGATGAGAGTATATTGCGCAACCTTAAGACCGTATCATTAGCCATATATCCTAGCAAAGCTTGTTCGAGAGGCTCACTCCGTCGTACAAAAGACTTCGAAGGTCATGAGTAAGACTGGCCAAATTCTTATCAGAGCTAATCTGGATGATTCCTGCTCCATCAGTTGTGGCTGCGGACAATCGTTCCATTAGACGACCTTGTATTGGGTCGATCATCTCGCAGATTGTCTCTGGTCTGGCTTGGAGTTGTAATACCTGAAGGTGTACATATAGGGCCATCCTCTGCGTCGATGTTTCCGGCACGCCAAAAACTTTTTCGTCAAAGTCAATATCGCGATCGATTGCCCCGCCATCCCCACCATTTCCGCGCGACCGAGTGATAGAGGGTGACCGCCCTGGCCCCATACGGCAAGATTAGTCATCGGCACACTCAGCGTACTGGCGCCTCCAGGTCACAATCCCATCAGTTTTGTGGCCCCCAAAGGTGTCAGAATGTCCGTAGAGTCCGCCTATGTGACCAACTATTAGTTAGCTAGAAGAATTGTATAATTTTAGTCGCGCAGCCCCGCAGAAGTGAAACCAAACGAAGCCCTAACTATAGTCGGGCCCGGACCCGGGGGGGGGGGATCTCCGCGTTAAGAAGTCTTGGTAAGGGGGGGGTCTGAGTGGGTCTCTAGAATAAGTGGGTCTAAGATGGACCCCCCTCCCAAATATCTAATCTTTGAGACTTTATGATAGCTCTTTTTGGAAGTTTCATAATTAGCCTATAATCTATTATTATGAAAAAATATTCCAAGATATTCAATTTGAAAGGGTAGACCCTAGCTAGTTTGTGTTTATATATTACAGTATATATAGAAGGTCAACGTATTAAGGTTAACGTCAAAGGGTTAGGTAGATAAAGAGTAGTGATATTGGATTGAGTTCTTTATAAAAATTTATACAGAAACTAATCCTTGGAAGCCTACTACTTCTAAGTATTTATATATTTTATACTAACTATAGTTCGTGTACTTTATATAAGGGGTCCAGGACTAGAACCCTTAGTAAGTTATATTGAGATAAATTTACCTAATTCTCCCTGTATATTTCATATATTACGATCTATTACGTTCGTTTATATATAGCAATATCTATATCTATATCTATTGCTATCTATCTACAGTTATCTGATCGTACGTGATCAGATATATCTATTTGCTATATTTGTTTACCGGTGTATATATATTAACTATTGTTTCCCCTAACTTAATAATATATACCTATTCGTATCTAAAGATCTTATATAGTAGTATTACTTTAAAGATAGTATCTTTTATAGCCTATTAGGAGCTACTAGGGGCGTAATATAAACATCTATATAACCCTAGAAAAAATAATTTAAAAGGTAATGAGGTCTACTAAAAGGGTCTTAATATAGTAATAGTATATAAAAGCTTAATACTATATATATAGTTTTTATCTAAGGGAATTTAGAAGCTAAAGTTTATAGAATAAATATAAACTATTGTAATTAGATAGTTAAGGCTCTAAGTATAGGTAAGATATAGTAAATCCTATAGATCTATATATATTAGTACTTTATTTTTGAGCTATTATATTATATTATATCAACTATATTATTTTAGGATATCCTTCTAAACAAAACTAAAGACTAGTGGTTAAGAACTATAATATAGTTGTTTTTAAGGGAAGTAAAAAAGGGAATATAGTAAGAACTTAATATTTTTAGAAAAACTTTACTATAAAGAAAAGAAGAGTTAATATATTTAATTTTACTAAAGAAAAGGCTAGAATATATTAATTATAATCAATAATTATTATCTATATAAAGTTACTAACAACGGATTAGAAGATTACTAGTAAGCTTTATCTATAGATAAGTAAACTATATATATACTTTCTATCCTTCTATTAGTACTTATAGAGACTTATATAAATATATAAAGTATTAATAGTAATCTAGTAGCTATATCTAAAATTATTATCTAGACTATTATTATATTTAAATATAAATATATAGGGTAAGAAGTACTATAGGCTACTTAGTATAATATAATATCTAATATTATTTATATCTAGTTAAGTATATTAGTTATTAAATAAATATTAATAAAGAGTATCTATATAATTAATAAATATAATAGTTAAATTTAGAATAATATTATATAAAAGTATCTCTATAACTATAAACACTATTTTTATAAGATTATATAGTTTATTAGAGTATAACTAGAAAAATATAATAAAATAATTTAAGTTAATAGAGCTCTTAAGAGAAGAGTAGCTTAGTTTTAGAAATATTATAAGTAATATATTATAGTTATAGATCCTAACTAGGAAGTTTATATATTTATAGTATATAGAATATAGATTAAATATAAGTTCTTAGAATATCTTAATAAAGAAAAATAATAGGACTACTTCTAGAAGTATTATTAAGGAGATTATATTTTTATTAAGTATATAATAGATCTCTAAGAGATTATAGCTAAATATAAAATTAAGATATTAGAGACTATTCTAATTTAATTCCTATAGAAAAGTATAAAAATATAATTATAGAAGTATTAGATAAAGAACTAAAATCATCTAATAAGACTTATAGAGATAATTAAGTATTTTATATAGTTTAAATAAGAAGCTATAGTTATTAGTTATCTAGAAAAGAAGAATAGAAATAATAATCTATATAGTAATTAGTATAATCTTAATATAATAGATTTAGATATTCTTAAATCTATAAATAAATTAAAGAATAACTAATAGAAAGAAACTTAGATATATTTTAATTATAATAAAAAAGTATATATTAAATAGAATTACTAATTATCTAAGAAGAGTTAGAATAAGGATTCTAGATATATTAAGAAATTAAAAAACTAAGAATAACTAAAATAATTAAAACTCTTATTAATTATATAAAAAAGATTTTAAAATTACTAGTATATATAGATCTAGATCTATTAGATCTAGTATTAGTAGTTCTTACTATTCTAGTTATTTTATAGAAGCTAGAGAATATAGAAAAATATAAGAAAAAAGCTAAACTTACTAATATTAAGATAGATCTTTATACTATAGGAGATTCCTTATTATACTATAAAGTTTTAGTATATAACTAAGATAGAAATATAGTTATTTGTACTTTACTTAATTATAATACTTTCTATATTTTTATTTTTGTTAACTTCCTTAAGAAAAATTATTTATATTCTAACTATTATAAAATAAGCTTAGATATATATATTTAAATACCTAATAGAAGAAGACTTATTATAAGATTAAAGATTTAACTTCTAATAGCTCTTAGAAACTAGTATATAACTATTTTAGTATAAATATTTAATTTATTAGAATATAAACTTATCCTTAGGTAGGATTTCCTAAAGTATTAGAATCCTAAGATCTATTAGAAAATATCTATTATAAAGATTTATAATTATAGCTAGATATATATTATATAGACTAATAATTAATATAAATATATCTTAAATAATAATAACCTATAGCTAAATTTAATATTAGTTAAATAAATATAAAAAGAATTAAAGTATAAGTCTATATAAGGAGTATTATATATTATATATCTAGAGGTAGTAGAAGAGTTTAAAATATCTAAGTTATTTAGGATCCCTATATATAGGGACCTAAAGATTTATATTATTCTAATAGAATATAAATATTATAGGATTCCTAAATCTCTTTAGATATGATTTAGGTATGATTTATAGCTACTCTATAAGTAAATCTACTATAATATATCTACTAATATATAACTACCCTAAGTCCTAGTAAGCTCTAGTAATATTAAAATATATAAATAATAGCTATAATTCTTATCCTATAAGAATTAGTTTTATATATTAACTATTCTATTTGATCTCTACTATCTAATATTCTTATCTAGTTATAGATCTCTAGTTTAATAACTTAGTAACTATTATAATTCTAATTCTTCTCTTTTAACTATCTAAGGATTAATAATAATACTCTCTATATACTAAAACCCTATATCCTTTTATAATAATACTTAATCTAAGCTTACTATATTTCTTTTTTTTATTATTAAATAATCTAAGATTAAATTAGTTCTAGATTAATATATAAACCTAACTAAATCTAGTTTAAATTAGATTAAGGAAATTATTAATAATCTTATAACTAAAAATATTAGTAGATTTAGAAGTATTACTATAAATACCTTAGAAAAAAAAAGATATAAACTAGAATACCTAGAAGAGTTCCTTATAATTTATATTTATTTTAAAAAGCTCTCTATTTAAATCTCTAGAATTAATACTAGGGCTTTCTTAGATAATCTATTTATAGTTTATAGAGGAACTAAGATTAAAATATATAAGAAAATAGAGGGTTTTAAGATTAATAAGTTTAAGAAATTAGCTTCTATAACTTAGATATATCTTTTAAGATAATCCTAAGATCTATAAGAATAAAAAGATAAAGATTCTTATAGAAGTTAAATATCTTAACTTTAACTATAAAAATAACTAGACTATAGAGAAAAAATATCTTAAAGATAATAATAATAATTACTTTAATAACTAGAAATACTTTAAGAAATAGACTCTTATCTTAATATATAATAAAAATACTTTTACTAGAGAAGTTAATAATAAAATAAAGTATTATTACTAATAAATTAATAAAGAACTAAAGGTCTTTTACTACTATTTTATAGATCTAGAATATTATTTTTCTTAGGTCTTTTAGAATAAGTAAATATACTACTATATATTAAAACTATAGCTATAATTAATACTATATATTTATTAATATATAAAGATTTCTTCTAAGACTTAAGTATAATAAGTAGAAGAAATATAGAATATCTAGGAATTTATAAAAGTAAAGATATATAAATATAACCTATTTATTAATAATTTAAATTTAAGCTCGAAATATCTATAATCTAATAACTTATTCCTAAACTAGTCTAATAATATAAAATAAGACTAAAAAGATCCTAGAAATCTATATTTAAAGGATTCTTATAGTCCTAGATCTAATCTAAATTATAATAACTCTAAGTTATATTTAAATCCCTTTTAATTTAGAGATAAACCCTAATTATTTTCCTTTTAGAATAAGAATAATCTAAATAATATATCTATTAAAGGGACTAATCTATCTAATCTATCTAATCTATTTATTAGAATTCCTTTATATAATTATTTTAATTATAATAAACTAGGTTATTAAATAAATAAATCTTATCTATTACTATAAGTCCTAGTAATAAAGATTTAAGAAGCTTATTTAAGATCTTAGTATTACTATAATAATATTTAATTAAAAACCTTAGGAAAAGTACTAAGATTAAATTAACTCTTATAAATTCTAACTCCTAGTCTTAAGTAGAAATAGTTATTTATCTTTATATCTTAATTTATATCTAAAATAATATTAAGATATATATAGATATTAATATTTATATAGAGATAGATCTTATTAGTTATATAGAGATAGATCTTATTAGTTATAAATTTATTTAGAAATACTATTTTAATTAAGCTAAGTATAATATCCCTATCCTAGAAGTAGTAGATTAATAAAATATCCTTACTTATAGTATATAGATTATTCTAATTACTATATATAACTCTTAAAGAACTAAGTAAAAGTTTTTATATCTCTATATTATAATTAATAAAGATCCCTATCTATTAAGATTATTAGTACTACTATTAAATATAACTATCTAAGAAATATAAATTATATTAGCCCTATAGTAAAAATAATAATAGTTTAAATATAATAGAAAAACAATAGAATAATTAAAGCTTTACTAGTTTATAAAAGTATATAAGAACTAAGTCTATATCTTTATAGTTATTAAAATCTTAGAAGAAATCTAACTTCCCCTAAAAGAAGAAGAAGATAAATTAATAGTAAGTTAAGACTATCCCTTCTAAATTACTAATATTCTAGGATATATTTAAGATATAGAACTCTAAAATTATACTACTATAAAAAAAGACTAACTACTTAATCGAACTTAAAGAAGATATATTATCTTTATATAGTCTAATCTACCTCCTTTTATAAATAGAACTTATAAAGTTATAGAAGTATCTTAACAAAAACTTAATAAATAGTTAAATTAGACTATTAAAAAGTCTAGCTAGTATACCTATCCTATTTATATCTAAAAAGAATAGAGAGCTATAGCTCTATATTAATTATTAAGATCTAAATAAGATTTTAATTAAAAATCAATACTTCCTATCCCTTATTTTAGAGATTCTTAACTATCTTTCTAGGACTTAATTCCTTAGTAAAATTAATATATAAGATATATACTATTAAATTTATATTTAAGAAGAAGAAGAATAGAAAATAGCTTTTTATATAAGATATAGCTATTTTAAATATATAGTTATACTATTTAGTCTTACTAATATACCTATAATATTTTAAAGCTATATCTATACTATACTTTATAGTCTTCTTAATATTATTTATATTATATATTTAGATAATATTCTTATCTTCTCTAGGATCTATAAAGAATATATAGAATATCTTTATCTTATACTTAAAAGATTAAGAGAAGTATAACTTTTTTAAAAGCCTCTAAATATTAATTCTATAAGAAATAAGTTAAATTCCTTAGCTTTATTATTAGTTAAAATAATATTTCTAGACCTAGAATAGATTTAAGCTATCTAAGAATAGAAGTAGTCTATATCCTATAAAAAGATTTAAGTCTTCCTAGGATTCTATAACTTCTATTAAAGGTTTATTAAAAATTACTCTTTAATTATATTATTACTTATAAAGCTTCTTAAAGAAAGTAAAAATAGGAAAAAACTAAGGAATATTAAGTTAAATAACTATAAATCAAAAGTATTTTAGGACCTTATTAATATCTTTTTAATTATATCTCTTTTATAATACTTTAATCTAGAGAGATCTATATAACTTAAACCTAATACTTTAGGTTTTAGAATAAATAAAATCCTTTTATAATTAGATAATTAAAAGATATAGTATCCTATTATTTTCTAATTAAAGAAATTCTTACCTATAGAATAGAATTATATAATATTAGATTAAGAACTATTTATAATTATTTACTTATTTATATATTAATATTAATATCTTAAAGAAAGCTAATATTAGATTAAGATTCTAATAGATTACTATAATCTAAAGCTATTTATAGATTAATCTAAGATTAATAGAAAATAAGTATATTAATATTTTTTCCTTACTCTATTTAACTTTATAATATATTATTATTTAGAAAAGACTAATCCTATAGATAGATTATCCTATACTCTAGGAGAAGAGAAGCCTCTACTTATAGAGAAGATATTAGGATTAATTTATAAGAGAATTATAACTAAATTATTTATAAAAGTATAGTAGTTTACTACTAATATAATACTATCTAAAAAGGAAAATAGAGAGAAGTAGAGATTAATAATTATAACTATATTAATTTATAGAAGTCTATTACTATCTCTCTTTTTAACTATAAGTAGCTTAACTAATAACCTAAAGTTAAAGCTAAACTAGGTTTAATATAATATTACTACTCCTATAGATTAGAAAGATCTAAGAGAGACTATAGATAAGTCTAGTAAAGCTAATTATTTAGATCTAAAGGATAATAAAGAAGTTTTCCTAAGTTAAGACTATAATATAACTAAGTTTTTTCTAAGTTAAGACTATAATATAATATATTATAAGATTTTAAGTTACTCTTAATTTATATCTTTTTAAATAGTAGCTACTATAACTATAAATAAAGATCTATTTATAGATAAATCTCTAAAAGAACTAAAATTATTAATTAAAGAACTCTAAGATAAGGATAAGATAGTCTAGAAGAGAATTAATATAACTTAGAAAGATATTCTATAAGAAAAGTATTAGAGTATTAACTCTAAGAAACTTTTATATTATAAAGGATATCTCTATATCCCTATTACTAAGAACCTAAAGCGAAAACTAATTAAGCTCTATTATAATAAGTAACTTATAGGATATTTTAGAAGAATATATATAGAAGAACTTCTAAAAAGGAAATTCTATTAGGAATACCTACTAAAGGATATATAAGAATATATCAAAACATACCTAATATATCAAAAAGTTAAAGCACCTAAGCATTATCCCTATAAAGAACTCCAACCCCTTCCGTATCCTTACAAAAATCGGCGCCTAGGCCTATTATATCGCATTACTAGAAAAATACTTAAGATTATATAATATCTTCTCTATCTCTCTTCTTAAACCATAGAACAGCCGAAACAATAATAACTTATAAATACTAATACTAGAACTTAAAGACAAAGAAGAATAGGAAGTTAAAGAGATTTAAGATAAAAGAGTCTTTAATAGAGTACTATATTACTATATAAAATAAATAGGATAACCCTTAGAATATAACTAATAGGAACTAGTAGAATATTTAGAAAATATAAAAGATATAATAGCTTTATTTAAGAAAAACTAAGCTTATAAAATAATATCCTAATAATACTAAAAACCCCCTGAAACCCCCCCGAATTACCTTTAAATTAATACTAGATAAAGAAAAGCTATATTAAATAAAGCTACTTAGTTAAAAAAAGAAGAGGATAAATAAGATAAAAATAATAAATTACTATAGAATTCTATACTAAGCTATAAATATCTTAATATTAGTAACTATTACTATTATAACTAAAGTTAAAATAACCCTAATTAGAGTTATATTATATAATTACCTTACTATAATCTCTATAAAAAAGAATTAAATACTACTCTATTAAAAAGTAAAACTAGTATTACTAATCTATAGATATAAAAGATTATTAAGATAGTAAGAAGACTAAGTAAAAGATAAACTAGTCTTAATATTTAACTCTTTTTATTACTTAATAATAAATATAGTATATATCCCTATAGCTTAGTCTATATTCTATAAATCAAAATAGAGCTTATAATCAGAAAGATAAATAGAGATTATCTTTTAAAAAGATACTAGGAGATAAGTAGACCCCCCTATAGTTATAGCTTTATTTTCTTTACTTTAAATAGATATAGTACTACTAATAACTACTATAATAGTACTACTATTTTAAACTTTATATATTTAGTTAAGGATTAACTAAAACTAATATAAATTACTATAAATTTTATAAAGTATCTAAGATAAATTAGTACTAAATTAAATATAACTTAAAGAAGAATCTTACCTAAAAGTAATTTTTACTATACTTTTTATATAAAATATAAGTAATTAAGTTTATATAATCCTAATTATAATAGATCTTAGGAATAGTATCCTTAGGAAAGTAAAGAGCTATTTTAATAATATATCTAATATAGAATATAAAGAAAGGGTAAGTAATTTAATTATAAAGAGAATATAAGCTAATAGAAGTACTAGTAATACTCCTATTATCCCTATTAATCCTATTATCTTTATTACTATTATTATTACCTCTATCTCTAGCCTAACCTTTATCTCTAGTTATATAATAACTATTATAGTAAGAAGGATTACCAAAAATACTAGAAACAATAATCTTAGATATATTAAAACAAAATAAGATAAAAGTAAAGAGAAAGAAAATAGAGAGTTAAGAATTAAAAGCTAAGAAAAAGAAAAAGATAAAAGTTAAAAAGATAAAAGAGAAGCTCTTATCTTAAAGATATTAAAGAATCTATATTACTTTATTTATATCTATATATAAAGATATCTAAGATAATATTAATCCTAAAATCTTTATTTAATATAATACTACTAGATATAAATTACCTAATTAAATATAAGTTATATAGATAGTTAAGTTAACTATTATTAAAAGAAGAGAATAAATTATTATAGGATTCCTAAATCCCTTTAGATACAATTTAAGTATAATTTATAGTTACTCTATAAATGAATCTACTATAATATACCTATTAATATATAACTATCCTAAATCCTAATAAACTCTAATAATATTAAAATATATAGATAATAGCTATAATTCTTATCCTATAAGAATCAGTTCTATATATTAACTATTCTATTTGATCTCTACTATCTGATATCCTTGCCTAGTCATAGGTCTCTAGCCTGATAACTTAGTAACTATTATAATAAAGATATCTTTAGGATAATATTACTATAAGAGTTATTACTAGAATAGGCTATTTTATATAATATATATACTAGAGATACTATGTCTATTAATATCAACTTATATATATTATCTAAGTAAAAGCTATAAGAATAGGTGAAATAAGTATCTAAACTATTAGAAAAGGATCTGATTTAACTATCTATAAGTATTTAGGGATTCCCTATAATATTTGTTATAAAACTAAATAGTAGCTAGAGGATATATATAGATTATTATATATTAAATAGACTAATATCGAAAAATAGTTATCTACTACTACGAATTTAAGATTTATTTAATTATATAGATACTACTAAGATTATATCTAAGATAGATTTAATATCTAGATACTAGTAGATTTAAATAAGAGTATAGTTAATCAAAAAGACTACTTTTAATATAATATAGGGAAAATATAAGTAGATTATAATATTATTTAGGCTATATAATATATTTACTACTTTCTAGTTTATTATAAATAATATATTAAAACCTTTTCTTGGCTGATTTGTTATGGTTTATTTAGATAATATTCTTATTTTCTTAAAAACTATAGAAGAATACTATAAGTATCTTAAAAAAGTATTAGCTATATTAAGGGAATATTAGCTATATACTATACTAGGAAAATATAAGATTATTATTAAATATATTAAGTTCTATAGGTTCTATATAAAAGAAGAATAAGTCTTAGTAATATTAGTAAAGATTAATATAATTATATTATAGTTAAGGCCTATAAATATATATAAAGTCTAGTAATTCTTAGGACTTATAATATATTACTAATAGTTTATTAAGGATTTTACTAGAATCTATATACTTTTGTATAAATTATTAAAGGAGCCTAATAAGTAACTTTAAAAAGATAAGCTTTATCTAATTTTATGATTAGTAATATATAAAAGGGCTTTTAGATAACTAAAATACTTTATTACTATTATTCCTATATTAATCTAATCTAACTTAATGAAACTATTTATAATTAAGACTAATATATCTAAATAGACTATTAGAATAGTTCTAAACTAAATAGATAAGAATAGAAAACTCTATCCTATAATCTTTAATAGTTATAAGCTTTCTAGTGTAGAATTAAATTATCCTATATATAAAAAGAAGTTATTGGTTATTAAAAAGGTCTTATATCTATAGGATTATTATCTAGAAAACAATATAAAAATAACTATTATAACTAATTATTAGGGTTTATAATATTTATAAATATTACTAATCTATAGTAAGTAGCTTATTCACTAGGTTATAGAATATTAAAAATATAATCTAAAGATTTAGTATTAGAAAGGTAAAGAGGTAATTATTCCTAATATTATTAGTAAGAGGCTGGATTTTATTAGTAAAGGTCCTATAAATATATTATTCCCTTTGATTTAGAATATTACTCTTATTATAATCTTAACTATAGTAGAATAGATAATTATAAAAGTCCTAGAAAAAGATTAGTTAGTAGTTATAGAAAAATATTTAGATTTAGGAATACTTCCTATTAATAAGAAGCTTATAAAAGCTATAAAAAAGTTTACTCTAAACTTATTATACTATAATATAAAGTTACTAATAAAATCTATAAATATAGCTTATTATTAGTTAACCTTTATCTATAAAGATAAGGTTTATATACCCTATTTAGAATCTCTCTTTTATAGAGAACTATTACTATATCTCTATAAGAAGTTTAGTTATTTAGGATATCTAGGTCTAAATAAAGTTATTTATCTATAAGTATAGTAGTCTAATATAAAAAGAGATATAGAAGATATTATAAGATTATATCTTAAATACTAAGTTAGCTAGAACCCTTAAAAAGAATTAGAATAAGAGATAGCTTAATATATAGTAGAGAATAGTATCTATTTATTCAAATAGTAGGGTATTAATCTAATTAGATACTTTCTTTATATATCTAATAGTAATTACTAGATTATTACTATAATTAATTATACTACTAACTAGGTTGTTATATAGGCTATTCTAGAAGCTATAGAGGAAGCTTTAGGTTAATTTATATATAATTAGATCTTTATAAATTATAGTATATTAAGGGAAATAGTTACTAATAATAGCTAAAATCTATTAGCTAGGGTAGTAAAATACTATATCTAGCTTCTTAATACCTAATATTAAATAACTACTCTATATTATCTATATATAAATAGGAAGATAAAAAACTTTAATAGATTATTAGGCTAAATACTAATAAAGTATTTAATAAATAAACTAATAAAGTTATAAGATCTTTATTTAATATAAATTATTTTTATTAAATATATATATAAATATAATATAATAGGGTTTAGCCTATTTTATTTAATATATAGTAAATAACTATAAATACCTAGTAATAATAATAATATAATAGTAGTATAACCTTTTATAGAAAGATTAAATATATTATAGAACTTAAATAATATATAAATAAAAGTAAATAAACTGTTACTAAATTATATAATTAAGAAGGGTTATATCTATAATAGTAAAGTTATAAAAACTAGCTTCTAAAAGAATAACTAGATATTAATATATAATAAAAGTAAAAAGAAATTTAAAAGTAAGTAGTTTAGACTATATTATATTTTAATAATTTATATCCTTAGAATATATATTTTAGTAGAGTTATCTAGTTATATACTCTAAAATCTTATAAATAGATTAAGACTTCTAGAAGTAAAAGTAGATAACCTAAAGTTATTATAGATATTATAAGCTACTTAAATTATAATATAATAAGTTAATATAAAATTAAAAAGACCTAAAAAGATCTAGAAGATCCTAAAGAATAATACTTTACTATTAATTTACTTTAATCTATTAACTTTTATTTATAAAGAGTAAGAAGAGTTCTATTATAATAGTATATAATAAAGTTTAATAGGGAAGAATATAATTATAAAATATATTATTAAGAAAGTATATAGATATATAGCAAAATACTAATATATATAAAGAGATCTAAAATAGAAAAATCCTAAAGAGTTATAAGAAAAGTTAAGTTTAGACTTAAATAATAATAATAGAACTAGATATATCTCTAAAAATAAAGATATAGATATAGAAGAAGATATTCTTCTAAGAAGAAGTATTCTATATACTATAATAGTATATAAAAGGATACTAATAAAAGATAATCTTTTTACTATTATAATCCTAAAGACTAAGTTATAAAGTCTATAAAAAGGAAAAGGAATAAAGTAGAGATTTATATTAGATATATAAAGCTTATTAAGTACTAGCTAAGAATATAAAAGAAAATATAATTAAATCAAATATAGAAAAATACTAAGAATCATCCCTAGAAAAAGATTATAAATATTATAAAATAGTATAAAATAGTATAAAATAATATAGATTATACTAAGATACTCTTATAGGACTAGCTATAGTAAATAGATTATTTACTAATAGTCTTTTTTAAAAGAGTTACTAGAAATCTAGGTAATATATTAAATAAAAGTTTATTATTAAAGATATTATAAGTAGAAAGTTTAGGCTTATTATAAATAATATCTCTAAACTCTTTAAGTTCTTTCTTAAGAATAGATTTCTTCTTATAATAATTATTCCTTTTTATAGATAAGATAATTACTTAAGATATAGCCTTAACTATATTAAATATAAAAAGATTCTCTTCTAACTTAGTCTTACTCTTATTAAAATTAAAGATATAGTATTCTATTAGAACTATTATTATCTATATATAATTATAGACTAGTTAAGATTCTATAAGAGAAAGTTAATTATATATTACTAGTATTAGCTTAAACTTATTAGTCTTAATATAGTAATAGATATTATAGTTATCTAGTAAAGAAAAGTACTAGTCTATTAGATAGACTAGTCTACTAGGATACTTAATATTAATAGTATAAGTAGGTCCTTTTAGACTAGGAGAGAAAGAAGAAGCTATAAGAAAAGGAGATTAGATCTTCTAAGTTCTTCTTATAAAAGATAGGACTAACTTAGTATAAATAGGAGTCTTTAGAGTAAAAGAAGTAGGAATAGTTATATATAGCTTCTTAGAGATAAGAGATATAATCTTTTTAGAAGAAGATATAGAAGTAGTAGAATAATATTTTTATAGTATAATAATAAGAGGAGATACTTCTTTAATCTCTATATTATTATCTTCTATAGTAGGATCTTTAACTAGATATTATAAAATATAATAATAGGAGATTAGATAGATAGCTTATATAAAATAAATAAGATTTTTAGAAGAATATTATTAGAAGGAGTATCTACTAGTAGTATTTCTATATATATATAAAATATAAGAACTACTAAATATAACCTCTCTACTATCTAGAATTATAACTATATATAAAAAGAAAGATCTATAACCTACTAAATAATATATATAGGATATTAAGGTAGTTATCCTAATTTACTAGATAATATATATATATCTTTACTCTTTTAAATTTATCTTTATATTACTTATATCTTACTAATCTATATTATATATAACTAGTATAATAATAAGAGTAAGATTAGATATAGATTAGAAGTTAAGAAGAAATACATTTCTAAATATATTAATACCTTTACTATAAATAATAGCTTTTATAAACTAAGGTCTAATACTAAAGTTCTTCGGTATTACAATACCTATATTAGGAGGAGGAATATCCAACATTTCTATAAGAAACAATATATTAGTTTATATTCGACTCAATTAATATTATAAGAATCTAGAATTATACCTACTAGACAAGAAGAGATATAATAAGGTATTCAGGAAGTATAGGAGAAAAAGTATATAAAGAAAGAGAGAGCGTAATATAACGATATATAAGGAGGATAGTAAATAATATAAAGATAGTATTAGTAAGCTTTAATAAACAAGCAGAATCATACTGCTGGAGAGAAAGATAATATAATAATAATAGTAATACTAATTACTAAGCTATAATAGGAGATTAAAGAGAAAAAGGACTTATAACTAGAGGAGGGGTTAATACTTTATATAAACTCCTTATAAATAAGAAGCTCTATAAAGCTAAGTAAGAGGCCTTAGGCTAATATAGATATTTATATAGCTAGAAGAGGTAATTATAACACTATTTAGCAAATACTATATAGCCTATAATCATAACCTCTCTCTCTATACTATTCACTATATTATTATTAAAACTATCTAGAAAATAACCAATAGGCTACTATTAAGCCTAAGACTATCGATTTATATACTAAAAGAATAATTTAAGAGGTTCTATTATCTTAATACCCCTAGGATACTACTATTATATAACAATCCTTAATATTACTAGTATTCCCTTATATAATATATACTATACAATAAGACTATCTACTATATAACCAGATATATTATTATATACTATTATATAAAATACTTTATAAATAACCAAAAAAGCAAGTAATATAGCACTCTCAAAAAGATAAATCGTAAACATTTATGATCCTCTATATATATAATTACACTATAGGTATTTTATATATTATTACCCTATATAAACATTTAAGATTAAGATAATCTTAGTTAAGTAAAGAAGGATAAGATAAATTTACCTAATTCTCCCTATATATTTTATATATTACGATCTATTATATTTGTTTATATATAGTAACATCTATATCCATATCTATTACTATCTATCTATAGTTATCTAATTGTATATAATCAGATATATCTATTTGCTATGTTTGTTTACCGGTATATATATATTAACTGTCGTTTCCCCTAACTTAGCAATATATACCCGTTCGCACCTAAAGATCTTAATATACCTATTCTAATATTAATATATATTATTCGTTGATCTTTCCTTTAGAATATCAATCTATATATATACTATAGTAATTATTCCCCCTCTTTTTAAAGAGTTTTCTATAGCTTATAAAAGAGATATTATATTAGATAGGTGTATAAATAATAATAGAAAGGTATATAAATAAATATATATATAGAGTATATAGGTTATCTAGAATATAATATCTATAGGAGGTTAATACGATAGTATTAAAAGATAATTATTAAAAGGTAATATTAAAAGATAGGTATTTTAAGAAAATACTAAGGTAGCTATTATTTAATTAGGAGGGTTTATTTATTAATAAAGGTAATATATATTACTATCTTTTTATTTTATATATATAATTTTTCTATATATATAACCTTTTCGCCTATATCTCTTTCTTAATTTAATATACTTCTAGTAATTTATCCTTTTCTTTTCTTAATATATCCTATACTATAGTATTACTCTCTTACTTATAGACTTTGGTTGTAGACTTCTAAGTCTCTATAGCTATCTGAATATGGTGGTTGCTTCTTTAAGCACTATGATACTAGCCTTATGCTTGCTTATAGTAGGAGCTTTGTGTTATTAACTATGCTCTATAGGGGACAGCTATGAAACCAAGGGACTTATCACAAGCCAATGCCTGGTATAAGGTCATGTGGCACACATAACTATAATAACCTAATATATAGAATACCTACTTGGTAATTCTCTCTTTCAGCTCCTTATACACAGTACGTAGCCTAGCTCAATTAAACATAAATTCTACTTTAGCCCTTCATAAATAAAAAGCTTCTAATTAGATATTGTAAAAATCTAAAACTATATACAAATCATCCCTAAATCAAGAGTAATTCAGCAATATAACCCCTAAGTAAAAGATATAAAAGTCTATAAGCCTACTATTATAGATATAGATACTACTATAGCAAATAGTATAATCATAAGCTATATAAAGTAAACAGAATAAATAAATTAATATAGAATATATAATATAAGAGGAATTAATATAATAATATAACTAAAAGTATATTACCTAAGATAAATAAATCTATTACCTAAAGACTATAATAAAGTAATTAGTCTTATAATTAATAACGACAATAATAGGAGAACTAACTCCGATATAAACTATAATTAAATTAATCCTAGAACCCCTATAATTAGAACCTATATATTACCTAAAGATATAATTACTAGACCTAATCCTATTTAGAGGAAAAGTAGCTAACTAGCTAATATAGTATATAATAATAGAGAATAAACTATATATAGATAATATAGTAATTAGCTTACCCTAAGATTAGTTTATATATATATTCTTTAGGTTTAAGAAGTTTATTTAGAAGAATACTAGAATCTTTATAAAATTATAATAAAATAATAGGGATCTATAAATAATTCTAGACTATCTTAAGGGTATTTATAGGAATCTAAATATTAAAATATATACTATAAGATATCTCTACTAGATATACTAGTTAAATAATATATTTTTTATAAAATTCCTTCCTAGATTAGAGAAGAAGTTTATAAATATAGATACTCTTAAATAGTATAATAAAATAAAGAGATAGATCTTATTAAGATCTTTAAACAAAAATATAACAAATTTATTAATAAATTATAATATTTCTACTATATTTTTAGATCTTATTACTTAGCTTTATAAAATTAGTACTAATATAGATACTCTTAGTATTAATACCTTAGAAAGATTATACTATATATATATCTAGTAATACTAGGATTTAATAGATTAGATCCTAATTACTATAGTTAATTAAGCTAAACTCTATATAAAATATTACTAATTAAGACTTAAAATAAATAAATAAATAAAGTAGATTAATTATAAAGAGATAGAGAAATAATAAGATAAAGGAAGATATCTTTATTATAGTAAATAAAGCTATTTTATTATAAAGTATTCCTTATTAGCTATATAGTACTAAGAACTAAAAAAAAGATATTCTTATAGGATTAAAGGTAAGAAAGCTAGATATATAACTAACTATAAGTTAAATATATTAGCTTTTAAGAATAAACTCTCTTTAAATAAAAATTTAAAAAAAGAGTAACTCTAGTTCTAAGTTATAAATAAGAGTAAAAAGAAGTTAAAAAGTTATTAAAATAAGAAATACTATTATTTCTAGTCAATACTAAAATAAATAAAATCTAATTTATATAAATCTTAGTTAATAGTAGATACTATTATTATATAACTATAAATAAAGTATTAGTTTAGTTATTTAATCTTCTATATATTAAGATATTTATATAGATCTTAGATAGGGTAGTCCTAAATTAGAACTAAATTACCTAGGTTATATACTTTAATCTAGATATTTATAATTATTAGTAAGAATAAGTATTTATATATATTATTCCTTAGTAAGAAGATAGTATAATATTAGAAGATCCTTAGCTATAAGATATTAATAGTTAATACTTAGTAAGAAAAGAATATATTAATATATTTATAAGAAATAGAGAGTAGATAAGGTACTAGAACTATATAAACTATATAATTAGACTAACTAATATAAGGAAAATATAGATTAAGAAGTTAATAGTCTAATTACTATATAACTTTATTTATAGAGAGAAGTAGCTAAATTAATTATAAATTAATAAAATTATAATAGATAATATTAAAAAAGTACTATATCTAAAGAAATAGGATAATCCTAAGGATAAGCTACTAAGATATTATTAGTAGTAGTTAGATATCTTTAGTTAGTAATTAGCTAATAAGTTATTTTTAAATTAACTAGGAATTAACTATAAAATTATCCTAAAATAAGACTATAATAGTATTAAGGAACTATCCCTATATAGTCTTCTCTATAGTATAAATAAAAAAAAGCTTCTATATCTATAGAAGATATTAATAGACCTTCTTAGAAAAAGCTTTATCTAAATAAGTAAATTACTTACTATAACCCTTGTCCTACTAATAAGGAAGCTAAATAGAGAAGTATAATTCTATATTAATTACTATAGGTTAAATAAATTAATAGTAAAGGATTATTATCTACTATTACTAATTAAAGAGATACTAAGAAATATAAAGTAGATTAAATAGTTTTCTAAGCTAGATATTATTACTACTTTCTATAAGATTTATATCTAACTAAGAAAAGAATAGAAAATAGTATTTTAGATATAATATAATCTATATAAATAGAATATTACTCTATTTAGATTAATTAGTATATTAATAACTTTCTAGAGCTATATTAATAGGATTCTATAAGAGTATCTTAATAATTTTATATCTATATATATAGATAATATTATTATATATAGTAATAGATTATTAAAGGATTACTAATAAAAAGTAGAATAAGTACTATAGAAACTATAGGAAGTAGACCTATAGTATAATATTAGAAAATTAGAGTTTAAATAAGATTCTATAAAATATCTAAGGTTTATTATATAAATAGATAAAAAAATCTATATTAATCTAAAGAAGGTTATAACTATTTAAGAATAGGAAATATTAAAATTAATATAAGATATATAGAGCTTCCTTAGATTTACTAACTTTTACTATTTATTTATATTTTAATTTACTAATCTCTTAGTACTCCTAACAAAATTAATAAAAAAAGATACTTAATTTATATAGAATAATAACTACTAATAAGTATTTAAAGAATTAAAAAGTCTTTTTATTAATATCCTAATTCTAGTATATTTTAAAAAGAATAAGAAAACTATTATTAAGATAGATATATTAGGATAGACTATAAGAGTTATCTTATTATAATATAAACTAAATAAATAGTTATATCTATATATCTACCTCTCTTAGAAACTATTACTAATAAAGTTAAATTATAAGATTTATAATAAAGAGTTATTAGTAATTATATATATTCTCTAAAAGTAAAGACTAGAGTTAAAAATAGTATTTTAATTTATTATTATAATAAACTATAAAAACCTATAATTCTTTAATAAAATATAATATCTAAATAAATAATAAATAAGATAGATAGATATTCTTATAAAGTTTAACTATAAACTAAAGTATTACTTTAGGAAACTTACTATAAGACCTAATATACTTTTATAGTAAAGCTAAGATACCCTATAATATATTATAGACAAAAGGCTATTAAATTAGTTCTAAACCCTATTAAAAAAAATATAGATTAAGATAGGATAACCTAATCTACTAATAATAAAAAGAATTAACTTTAAGAAGGAAATACCTCTATTTAAGAAGCTTATACTATAATAAGAATAGAAGAATATAAGATCTACTGATCTAGAATATTAGAAGATATATAAAGTCTTAGAAAAGGGAGACTAGCGAATCGCTACTAAAGTAAATATAAAAATAAACCTATTAGAATATTACCTAGATAAATAAGGGCTACTTTATTTTAGGTAATAGATATAGATCCTAGATAATAAGATACTATATATAGGGATTATATAGAAGATCTATAACTCTTATATTATAGTATATTTTAGTTAAAATACTACTTATATAATACTATTATAGAGATTCTTCTAGCTAGAAGTAGTAAGAGATATATAATATTTTTTATAAAACTATATAGTTTATAGCTATAGTACTATATAGTATAATATAAAGTATAGGCTATTGAAACTACTACTGATTCTATAGTAAATATAGATAGAATTATCTATAGATTTTATTATAGAACTATCCCTAATAGTATATATAGGTATAATAAATTTAATAGTAATTATAGACTAGCTTATAAAGAGTATAATTCTTATAAGTATAGTAGAAATAACTATTAAGAGAGTAGTAGATATATTCTTTATTTATTTTTATATATACTATAGGCTACTATAAGTAGTTATAAGTAATTATAGGTCTTAATTTATAGGTGTATTCTAGCAAATAGTATATAAGAAACTATTAATTTAATATTAACTATTAACTACTTTCTATCTATAATCTGATAGTACTATAAAGTATATAAACTAAGAAGTTAAATAGATCTTATATATATTTATAATCTATATATAAAGTAATTAGAGTATATTACTCCCTATTATTACTATAATAATTAATAACTATAATACTAGTATAATAGGACTATCCCCCTTCTTCTTTATATATAATTACTATATTAATCTTATTAAGATAGAAAAGATAGAGGAATCCTATAAAACTTATATATAACTAGGAATTATAGACAAAATATTTATAAATTAATTATAAGAAGCTACTAATTGGGCCTAAGTTATAATTACTTTTATATAAGCTCTATAGAAAAAGTAATTAAATAAGTAATAATAAGCTATACTAATCTATAAGAAAAATAACTAGATATAGCTAAATTTATAGAATATATATATATAATAATAATTAAAAAAGCTAGACTAGCTATATATCTAATATTAAGTTTTAGATATTCCTATATCTTATATAGTATAATTAAAAGTATTTATTAGTATCTATCTAGTATTCTATATAGAGCTAATTAGATCTATTGCTTTAGATTTATTTCTATTATAGATTATAGATAATTTATATTTCTTATTAATACTAGTTAATAAAGAACTTAAGTATAAAGTAGAAGAGATAATAGATATAAGATATAAGAAAGTTAGTTAAGGATACTATAATAAAGTCCTAGTAAAATAAATAGATTAGGTGGAATAGACCTAGTAAAGTCTCGGTAATATTTAAGATTATTTTGTATTAAATACCTTTAAAAGACGATTCAGCCCCGTTTTAACTCTATTATAAGCTTAAAGACGACCGAATATAACTATAATATATATAAGAAGAACTACCCTAAAGGGGGGATACTATTATAGACTAATACCTGGTATAAGGTTATATAGTATATATAACTATAATAACCTAATATGTAGAACACCTACTTAGTAATTCTCTTTTTAAGCTTTTTATATATAGTATATAGCCTAGCTCAATTAAATATAAATTCTACTTTAGCCTATCACAATAACATATATAAAAAAGACTATCCTAAAGGGGGGATACTATTATAGGCTAATACCTAATATAAGATTATATAATATATATAACTATAACAACCTAATATATAGAATACCTACTTAGTAATTCTCTCTTTAAGCTTTTTATACATAGTATATAGCCTAGCTCAATTAAATATAAATTCTACTTTAGCCCTTCACAGGACTCTAGCGAAGTATAGGTATCTCTACGTAGTACTAGGGACTAGTATTTAATTCTCGCTTTAATAATTAAAGAAGCCAAGACCTACATCTATATTAATAGATATATTATATATATCTGGGCTATAGTCAAAGAAACTAATAGTAGTGCTGTGAGTGTGAAGGGCTAAAGCAGAATTTATATTTAATTAAGCTAGATCATAAACTATATATAAAAAGCTTAAAAAAGAATTACTAAGTAAGTATTCTATATATTAGGTTATTATAGTTATATATAATATATAATCTTATACTAGGTACTAGCCTATAATAATATTCTCTCTTTAAGATAGTCTTTCTTATATATATTATAGTTATATTTAGTTGTTTTTGAGCCTATAATAGGGTTGAAATAGGGCTAAATTATCTTTTAAAAACATCTAATATAAAGTAATCTTAAATATTATTAAGCCTTTACTAGATTTATTCTACTTGATCTATTTATTTTATTAGGGTTTTATTATAATACTCTTAATTAATTTTCTTATATCTTATATTTATTATCTCTTCTACTTTATACTTAAGTTTTTTATTAACTAGTGAGATCTTAGGGTGCGAACAGGCATATATGACTAATTTAGGGGAAACGATAGTTAATATATATATATTGGTTAAATAAACATAGTAAATAGATAGGGCCTGATTATATATGATCGGCTAACTATAATAGATAGTAACAGATATAGACATAGACGTTACTATATATAAACGAATATAATAGATCGTAATATATAAGATATATAGGGAGAATTAGGTAAAAATATCTTATCCTCCCCTACTTAATTAAAGATCGTCTTGATCTTAAGTGTTTATATAGAGTAGTAGTATATAAAACACCTATAATATAATTATATTGAGATCTTTGTGGCGAAATTAGTATGTTATATAGGTATATCTAACTATAGTAGGGGAAACAACTATATGATATATAATAGGTATAAAGACAAACAAAATAAATAGATTTGATTAGGTTAGATCGGGCGGTATAGACATTATAGTAGTAGATATAATAGGGATACTAACATAGTAGGATAATATAGGAAATAATATAGTATAGGAAAGCAAAAATTTAGTATCCTTCCCCACTTAGACTTAATTGTCTACGATTAATTAAAATAAGTATAAATATATCTAATTATATAGTATTGCTGTTGGAGGTATCGCAAATTAGTAATATTATAATAGTAAGATATAGTCTAAATAGTAGTATCTCTTTATCTACCTTAGGTAGATAGTTCTTTATATATAAATATATATAGTTATATTAATATCTATAGACCAAATATATATAGTGGTATTAGATATTCTATATACTAAAATATATAGTAGTATTAGATATATTTACTTATTAGTAAAGAGGGTAAATAAGCTAGAGTTATAATATACAATCATTCTGCCAGCCCAAAGGCACGTTCTCCTATCTTTTCAAAAATTTTGAGCCTTCTTGGGTTTCTCAATCATCATGCTAGAATCCAAAATGTCGTTTCGAACATGTTTTCTCGGTGCAACGGTAGCGGTATCTAACTTAGCTGTCGCGGTCAATGCTAGAGCCAGGGGGGGGGATGGGAGAACGGCTACGAAGCGACTGGAGAGGCGGATCCTGATGTGACTTCCAGCTGTGACCATTGGGCTAACGATGTTCAATCATCTGATACCTGTGAGATGTTGGAAGATTACTTTGGTATCACCATAAAGGAGCTGGTAAATTGGGTAAGTCATTCTTTGATTTTTCTATTATGAGGGATGTTAGAATTTAACTGTAAATGATTAGAACCCCTCTTTGGAATCTGATTCTTGTGTCCTGGAAACTGGACTCAGCTACTGTGTTTCTGGCTCTATTGCGACCAGCTCTTCAGCAGTAGTCACCGCCACTCCAGTCGTTACTGTCACGTATCATAGTACCGCTGCACCTGTCCAGAGTGGAATCACAAAAAGCTGCACTGAGTACTACATGGTTCGCAACGGTGACACCTGTTATAGCATTCAGGACCAATACATGGACTATACGCTTAAGGAATTTTACTCATGGAACCCTTGAGTAATTTTCTTTAAATTAGCGGGCGACGAGATTTATTTGCTCATTTGTGGTACTTATAGTTCCCTCAAGGGTTGCAACGATCTGGTAGATGGTGACTATTTCTGCGTGGCCACGAAAGCTTCGACTGCGTCTTCAAGTTCTTCCTCATCATTCTCTACCCAGACCGGCGTGATCTCAAAATGTATGTTACCAGTGTCTCCATTCCCTTGAAAAACTTTCCCTTGGACTAGGAGGTCTCATGATTCAGGTAACAAGTGGCACTTTGTCTCAGGCAATGACACTTGCAGCTCTATTCGTAAGGAATATGGTGTTACACCCGCAGAATTCTATAACTGGAATCCAGCCACTGGTGCCAAATGTACGAATTTGTGGCTGGAAACTTATGTCTGCGCTGGTGTTCCTGTTACATATATCCAACATGATACTCCATTCATTTGATACTTGAGCTAAATGCAATATAGGCTTCACATCGGCTCCGGTGACAAAGGCCACCATGCAAATGACAACATCAATTGGTGCAGTAGTGACATCCCCTGTCCAGAGTGGTATTGCTTCCAACTGCACCGAGTACTACAAGGTCCAATCTGGTGACACATGCTATGCTATTGCACAAGACCGCGACGTCAGCGCGGCTGATTTCCTGAAGTGGAATCCCGCTGTTGGACCCGCTTGTGGCGATCTGGAGAAAAAAGTATATGTCTGCGTTGCAGTTTGAGTGGTTGTTTCTAAAGACCTCAACTTGAAGAAAGGAACTTGGTAAGTATGTAGTTGACATTTTGATGTCGCTCTAGACTAGACTGGATAGCAACACATAGTTTAAACTTATTCTGAATGAGCATCCTTGATTCTTATTCTTGAGGAATAAGCGTTTTGGCTCATATTTTCAAATATTGCACGCATAATATACACTTGCATATTTATTGTAGTCGCCCAGTTTTACAAAGCATAATTGAGTCACAGGAATCATTGCAAGCTGGCTTTACGGGACGAGCTTTTACTATTATTCAAGAATAGGGACACAGAAGTAAAACTCAATCCCTAGATCGCGGTCTTACAAACGAGCCATTTCAGTATTTCAAATGCTGTCGCATGTTTCGCACAATACACATTGTTCTATTATCCAAATCCACCGTGGATCAAACATGCCAGTAGAACAGTGGTGGTGTGGAACCTGTTTGGGGTAAATGCGTAGCCTCGGGAATTGTCCATAGAGTGGCTCTAAACGAACGAGTTCCTGATGATCCACCACGCTTTTGGCCCCAGTGGGATCAAGTGGTGGGACGCTAGGAAATACCCGCAGCAAAGAAGCAACATCGGATCCCTGGCTCCGGCCCCCCGGCCCTGGCGCCATCTAGGTCAAGATAGGGGGCAGATATTAGCACAAGAGATAATTCGTAGCTGGATCTTTCTTGAGGGCCTTCCTCACTGAAGCCTGAAATATTGACCACTCTCCGTGATCCGGGCGCTAAAGATAATAGACTAAAATAGGAAAGAACATCTACAATATGGATAATATGTGCTCTTTGCCAAGACTACTCATTGTTGGCCTTACTAGTGGATTAATGTCAGGGTCAGTCTGAGGAGTCAGAAGACTTGATACATGTGGAGCTCTATAGTTCTGTACCCATTGACTGCTTTTTAGATTGCAGATACGGAGGATACGAATATTTACTCAGGTAAAATTCGACTAAAAATTATGACCCCGGGGATAGGTAAATGAAAACTTAGGGTAACCTAAGGGGTATAAGTTAGATAGGGGGTTGTTTAGTTTTAGTCACAGAAAAGATCAGAACAGGAAAAGCTCGGAATACTTATGGCTTTGTCCGTACGAAAGATTTTACCTTGCGGGATACCAGCATTCTTTACAATCTTTCCCCTTATTTTAGGGCAGTATACCTCTGCAGTATTCCGCCCGGTGAAATACAGGAGTTGGGGCCAAAAAGAATTTTTCGAGTAGTAAACGGTGTGTTGATCCGATTGGTGCCGGACTAGCTGAGTGCCGGTTTGAGGCATTTTGATGGATGAGCCGATCATGACCCACTATGCAAGTAATCATTGGCTTGGACCCTGAATCTCGATAGAATGTGGGTCGTGGCCCGCTGTGGATCATTATGGCTCGCTTACACGAGGATCATTTGGCACGGGTCCTACTTGACTGTTAAGTTTAAATGTCCAGGGACTAGGGGACGCGTAAGAGAATTCACCATGGTTCCCGTATGAAGTACCAGTTACCACGTGCCCGACAGGTACACTAACATTTTGAACATGTCTCATTTATCTCATTTCGGTATATAGTGCGAATTTGAATCCTGCAGTACTCTGTCGAGTAGGTAAAGGTAATGGTAAATGTATTTGCTAGTATTGACTAGCGCATTTTATAGTTGTTTCATTGAAAGTGTCCCTGGGAATTTGTAATTTTTACTCGCGTAATCTAATTGACTTGGATTATGAGAGCCCTAGTATCGAGTTACCTACCGTGAAATTTTCTAGTTCTCCCCCACTTAGTCTTGGCAAAGCTAGACCGATGATCAGCCTAACTTTTGTATTGTCTGCTGTACGAACGTACTGTGTAATAGATTAATCGACTGAACATGTTTATATAGTATCGCTAAGCGGAAAGCGTAGTAACCGTACGCATCTTTCTATTTTAGATCGATCTGCGGGTGTCGTAACAGCCGTTCAATATATGCAGCATACCCGCTTGCAGCAGCAAACATGAGGGCTGTGAAGCCTAAGGGCCCAACCTTATTCAGTGCGATTTCACCTTGCGAGAGAAGAAGAGACACAATACCCAAGTGTTGATTGATCACGGCCATATGCAGGGGTGACGTTCCAGACGGGGCTTTCTCGTTGATCTGAATAGCTTTCTGGGTTAGCAACCTCTGAGCCGTAGTGAGCGAACCCGCCTGACACGCTGCCCATAACGGTGGAATAGCCGGACTAGGCATGGCATTGATACATATCTTCGGCTGTCTCAGAAGCATCTGTAGTAAACGAGGGCTTTAATACTCCGCTGCTCGCGCAAGAGGGGTAACAGCCCCGCCGTCCGCATCATTTAAACAGAGGCCATCCTGGTCTAAGAGCAGCTACACTAGCTCCTTATTCTGCTGGTCCACCGCGTGCTATAGCGCCGTGCGTCCTCTAGAATCCTGGTGATTGATGTCAAGCTTTGGGTTGAGCAGTAGGGCTTCCACTACCCGTCGGGACGACCTCCCTTTAAGGGTCTTGACCGCGAGAAGTAGTGCCGTATTTCGGTAGGTGCTGCACTAATTGACATCCAAGCGAGGGTCTCGGGCTAGGATCTGTACTAAGATATGGTCTTCTTTTCGAACTGCGGAATGTAGCGCATTCTGCCCAAGGCGATCTTCGATGCTAACATTTACGCGGGGATCGGTCAGAAGATGGCTTAGAATGGTGTGCTCCGAGTATTCCACTGCGTACATCAAAGCGGACATGCCATCGGTGCATCGGCTATTGACATCCAGCGCTGGGTACTGCAACAGGGTTTTAACGATGGCAAAAGTGCCCTTTGCGACCGCGATTAACAACGGCCCTCGACCTTGAAAGTCGCAAATAGACAGCCGTGGGTGATGTTCCAACATGAGATTAACTGCTTGTGGGTAGCTCATCTCAATGGCGAGCAGAAGCGTGCTCATCCCACGGTACTCGGAGTTGGGATTTACCTGATAAAGATCCAACAACTGTCGTGCAATGTCTAGTCGTCTGTTGAGTATGGCTCGATGAAGGGGTGGCATCTCATCGTGGGGCAGACAATCAAGGAGATATTTGGTGCAGGTTTGCGCAGTTGCCCAGCAGCAGCAAATGGTCAATTGAACGATTTCTTTCCCATCGACGCTTCTGCAGATCCAAAGTAAAAATTAATTTGGCAGTCTGTCCAGCATGTTTCGTATTTAGCACAAAAACTCAAATATGTCGAGGGAAGAAAGGTGGATCATTCAGGGTCTCAAGTTGTTCAAGTAGACATTACTGTGGACCAAATATGGAAGATGTGTTCCAAATAACCAAGAGCCTGAGAATGAATCGGTAATGAGATCATTATTGAATGTCTTGGGAAAGTATATGCCGGTCCTGGGAACCGCCTTGTCCCTGGGATCCCGGTCACTACTCCCGGAGCCACGGTTCTGAATACTGGAGGTTTCTATAGTCTGCCTGGGAACTGAAGCGCAATTTACAGCGGCAAGATTGCATCGTCAAGCATCCACTCTTTCGCTTTAGTGATACTGAAAGCTCTTCATATCCCTTAATTCCTAAATTGATTGGCCCTTGCAATGCTAAATCGCCCAAAAATACGCTGCATTAGTTTCATTACTTTGCATCAAACTTCACGCATCGCCTTGGAAAGAAACAGCACCTCATAACCTCTTTGCATATACTTTCACAAAGTCAACAGCTTGAGGGTTGAGGCAATGGTATGAGCAATCGATGCTTTGTAATGGAATTGAATGCTGAATATACTCTACAGGTTTCCATTATCGATTTTCCAACGGAGATTCTTTGGATCATAGCCAGCACCTTATCGGGCGGCCAGATTTCTGCTTTTGCTCAGACCCACCGAAACCTCTATCCCAAGCTGCGTCTGGCGCTAATAAAGTACAATATCAAGCACCAAAACAGCTCGGCGCTTCATTGGGCTGCTAAGACCAATCATTGTGCATTTGCAAAGGCGTTAATCTCTTACCGAGCCGACATAAATGCACTAGTTGACGATTCATCCCCTCTCATGACAGCCGCAGATCACGGCTCAGAGCTGGTGATCAAAGTATTACTGCAGAAGAGAAGGTTGCGCGTGAACTTGAGAAATACCAAGGGAGAGAGTGCTCTGTGGCACAGCGTGGCGACAACATCATCCGTCATCGTCACCCAGCTCCTTCAACACCCTCAGCTCAAAGTCGACCTCCCAAATTCTGAGGGGCAGACGGTGCTCTGGCTTGCTGTCTTTCAAGGAAACAGAGACTTTGTGTGCCAACTACTCATAAGAGATGCCAACCCTGATACAAAAGATTTGAATGGAATATCGCCATGGATCCAAGCATGCATCAGAAACAGAAACAATATCAAAGATCTCCTACTTGATCATTGGAAAGCGACATCCCCTGGCGTCATATCACAGGATACACCGCTCACTAGAAGTGAGGAAACGGTTGCGTCAGCTGCTGGTAGCGGAAGTGCTTCCATATCAAGAATGCTGCGCCTCCGGAGAGAGGAATTCGATATAGTTGATGAACAGGGACTGACACCTCTCCACACAGCGGCAAGGAGCGGTCATCTTTTGGCAGTGGATTTTCTACTTCGCCACGCAAATACTCTCTTGAACCGTAAAGACAGTTACGGTAGGACTGCGCTGTGGTGGTCTACCTTTTCATTCTATGATCGTGTCACGCAGAGGCTTCTGGAAGAGAAGGACGTGGAGATCAATACGCTTGGAACATGTGGGAAATATGATAGCCCTTCTACCTCGCTCCACCATCTAGCCAGAAGAAATGATACAACCGTTCTTGGATGGTTCTTAAGCCGGCCGAGTCTTGACCCAAATCTATGCGGGGCTCTCAATCTCCTCTTTGTCTGGCTATACAACAAGGGAATACCGCAGTGGTGAGATTACTCCTCACTCACAAAAAGACACAAATTAACGCCTTGGAAATACCCAATGATTCGCCGCTTCTTTTGGCAACCCAGGAGGGCCACCGTGATATGGTTGAATTGCTGGTCCGGCAAGGTGATCGGCTGCAGATCAACCAGTTGAACAGTCCTGATAAGGAGACGGCACTTTGTGTAGCCATTCGTCACGGAAGACTTGATATCCTAGATATTTTGCTTGGGCATCCTGGAATCAATATTGATACGATCAATGGTTGGGGTGAGACGGCCCTGTTGTTAGCGGTCAAACGAGAAGATACCGCAATGGTCAGCAGATTACTCCAGGGCCCGAACTTGCCTTGTATTTTGGCAATGCCAGCCGAAGTTGCTCAATCCCGTAAAAAACGTGATATGAGCCGTCTCATCCAAGAGGCAATGAAGCAAAAGAGCCACGGAGACTACTCGTCAAGGAAGAGACAATGTCAGATACGAAAAAGTCGTGTAAATTTCAGCTTCGTTTAACAATCTCTTTGTTCTAACATACCACATTGGTTATGCTTCTTACATTTGCTTGTTGATCACCAGCCCTAGAAAAAGATCTTGCATGAGGCCGAGGTACTGTGTCGTATCACCCATCTGGAATTGTATAATTGGAGACTGGGATGTTGTATTCCCTCTCGTATTATGAGGTATCTTGGGGATATACAGTACCGTCGCTGCAAATAGTGTCAATATATCTTGACCCAAGCTGTCAGTGGGTGGGAATCAGAAAAGGATACGTCCGATCCTCTTTTGAGCACAAAATTGCGACCGTGTCCGTGCTGGATGCGGGTCTCATTCAAGACCAGCATGACTCACTCATAGCGGTAATACAGCAACATATGTGAGCAACTGTCAACATAGAAAGTATTATAGGAGCATTTGTTATATCTCAGATGTAGAACATGATGAACGAACATCCTAGCACTATGATGTACAAAATTCTGAGTGTAACTCGCATTACTGCTGATATTTCGAAGTTGACAGCGAATATGAGATTTCTACCCTCCATCACATGCCGATTCTAATAGGCACAGCCAGATCGTCGAAAATCCATGTGGAACCACGCTGGCCGGCTCTGAAGGTGATCCACCAGCTGGAACTAGTATATACCGAGCCTATCTAGTATACAGACGGAAGTTGCCTTATTCGTAATCAGCATTCTTAATTATGGATTTAAAATAGTCTACAGTACGGTTTGCCACGACAGTTCTCTGAGAATGGTTACAACAGACAGACCAGAACAGTATTAGGTCGTATAGAAGGCACACGTATAAGATATACCTACTATATAAGTCAATTCTTTTCCCAACGAACTCGTCAATAGAAAAAGTTAAGATAACCAACATTACTTCTAGGCTTGGATTTCAAGGGCCTTATATCCTCTATCCCTATCTAACCTCTTACTCTTGCTATACTGAATAAATTTATATATTCAAAGGATCCTGTAAGTTTAGAAATATTCTTTCTAGATATTTTTTATTAGGAGAAAGATCATATAAGAGGGTTTCTAGCACTAGAATAAATATATCATAAGCTAAGGCCTCAAAGGGGCTCCAGTCAGCATACCATCTATCTACCCTTAACCTTTTCTACTACCTCCCCGCTACATATTTATTGCTCAAGGAAGGGACTAATATAACAAAAGTAAATTAAATAAGAACAAAGTCAAATAACACTCTAGATATAACATATCGAGATTAATCTAAGTATTTAAAAGATTAGGGTTAAACAACAAGACCAGGGATTCTAATAAGTAACTAAGATTATACGTAGTAGATATATATTATACATTAATATATTAACTTACTATACTTATCCTACTAACTACTACTATTAATATATTAATATAAGAAGTAAGCCTTCCAGAATACAATATTTCTTCTTATTATTGTAAAATATAGGTATTTTATCTATATAAATACTACTTATTTAGTATTAACTTACTTTCCTAAACTATAGCTATATCTAGATTTAATTTATTACCTAAACGCCCTTAAGCTAAGAGATAGGGTCTCTTAAAGATTCTCTTTAAAGGGGTTAGCAAGGTAATTTCTAATTATTAGGGATATCTCCTATAGGTAATAAGTAAGATCAACCTACTATTATTATCTTAGGACTTTCTCTAATCCTTTTATTTAGGAAATCTAATAAAAGTTAATTATTTAGATCTTAGGTCTATATAGAAAGACCTTCTCTAATAATGATTTAGAGTAGTAAAAATTAAGTGTTTAGATATATTATAGCAATATCTAATATTTCTATCTAAACTATATAGATTATTATAATAAAAGATACTAAACTAAGTATATAGACTCTATTATTCTAAGGCCCTATTTAGAATTAATCTTATTCTATAATTCTAAATCTCTACTTTAAAAGATTTAGAATAATCTTAGAAGAAGAGCTTTATTTAATTAGAACCTAGAGATTAATTCTTAAAAGGATCCTATTATAAATAATCTATAGGAATATTATACCCTAACTAAGTAGAAGATATCTATAGTTATCTATTCCCTTTAGTTACTCCTAGTATACCTATAAGAACTATTCTAGACTTTCCCTCTAAGGATTATAGTACTTAGTTTAGGTAGATCTTTAGTATATAAGGCTACCCTATAGGTATTAGCCCTCTTTAGCCCTAGATAAAAGTTAAATATAGAAACTAGGTTAACCTATTATGATTCTAGGTTAATATAGAATAAGAATAAAGCTATAGTATTAGAGTTAATCCTAATATATCTATATAAAGAGCTAAGTTAATTAGAAAATATTCTATTTTAATCTTAGGAAAAAATAGGCGATTTTCCTAATTATTACTTATTAAAATATAGTATATATTAAAAGCTGTCTAGTTATATATAGATATCTTATAAATATACTAGAATAGATTTTAAATATCTAGTAATAGGTCTCTCTATAGATCTATCTAGGAAAATTATATATCCCTTATAGTAGAATCACCTACTATAAATAGAAAAGCTATTTTCTTACTTAGCCTTTCCTTTAAGTAATATTTATTATAGTAAAACTACTACTAAGATTATTTTAAAATATAGTAAATAAATAATATCTAATTAATATAGGTACTTAGTATAGTTAGATAGCTTCTGTTAGAGAAGTCTCTAGTATTAAATCTATAACTTTAAGCTTTAAGATTATAGTTAATACTATTTATAGAAATAACCTTAGAATATCCTACTTAAGCCTACTTAATAGTATTTATACTAATAATTATAATTTATAATAGTAGATATATATCTAGTAGAGCCTAATCCCTCTTATCTCTTAATAATAAGTAAGTAGCTTTATTCAAATACCACACTACTAAAGCCTTATTAGGGTAAAGCTATAATTAGAAGCTACTCTGATTTAAGTTAGACTAGTTAGTCTTTAGCTTCGGGGATATAGTAAGTACCTATAAGGCTATACTACTATAATATACCCCTATAATATATAGAAGCCCCCTTATAAAGTCAAATTTTCAGTTAACCTTACTACTTATCTTACTGTTGAACGTTATATCCCTGTTAATGTAGTGCTCTTAAGATTGGTTGCAAGTCTGATTGTATAATTAGCTTAGGTGTATAAAGCCTAATTTGCTATCTATAGAGTACTATTTAGACTATTAGAGCTCCCTACTAGCCTCCTTTCTATTTGTCTGATACGGTTTCCTGCTTACAAATAGTTGGATTGTTAAGTGTGCGAGCTGGTGTAGCCCCAGCGAGAAGAGAATATAAAGAAGAATTAGCCGTTGGAGAAGCGTAGATGAGAACGAACTATCGTCGTGGAAATTCAACGTTCGTGCATCGATGCTTATTTGTGAGATGCACTTATCGCGAAGAAGCCCAGCGGAGAAGTGTTTGGGAAATGACGTCACGCGAAGTTTGCTGTGGCAAGTCCAGTCAGCGCCGCGTCGGACTATTCAAGAACAGCGACCTAAGTCTGATTCTATCAATGTAGGCCGTCTTGAAAGATCATTTGAGTAGTTGCTTCAAAAGTAGGCTAAAGCGCCTACACATGTAGGTGCCTTGGATCGTGTTATATTATATTGTATAGTAATATGATGTATATGTACCTTACGCAATTAACTATGATGGTAGGTCACTATGGAAATACTATCTAAGATATGAAGGCAAAAAGAGCTGTAGCCTCTATGGCCTTCTGTACCCCTTATCTTCTGTAGGAGTGTGCCGATATTCGCAGACAATTAATTGCTAAAGGATTGAAATCTTTTCTTCTCTTTGCTCTCCATGTTTTACTTTAATTTACTCCGGAGTTATGTACCAATAAGAGGATGCTTCCCGGGAAGGCTGCAGAACGAAGAAAATCCCCAGATCCTTCCCGCGTTCACGGGCCTACATCTATCTAACCGGTTAGAAATCCCACTCCTTTATGAAAAAAGCGTCTTTTTTATCCTAGTTTACACGATGTTACAATAAATTATTCAATGTTTTATCAACATCACTATATTAGTACCTTTCTACATATCCGTATATACTATGACCTTAATATTGTGGTATTGGTAAATAAACCTTTTAATGTAAAGATATAAATTCACTCAAAATCAATTAAATTTAATTGATATAGAAGGCGTAGAGCGTTGAATGTGGTATCACCCAAAATTCCTTTGATCTTTTGACATTTTTTGTGTTTTTTACGGGGGCAATATAATAGATTCCAACAATTTCTTTTTAGCAAGGAGTAGGATTTCTAACCGGATAGATGTAGTATAACGCGTAATGCAGGTCGCCTGCACATGTGGTTATATTTATTCTAGCCAAACCTTACCCAATGACAGCCAATTTTAGGGTTTGCCCCCTTTGTTGATTATTGATTATTGGTTTGTATCCATTGCAGATCATCCTGCCGATTTCGTATCAAGCCGCTATCAACGCCCACAAGTACAATGCCGTTGCCAAATTGGTTCAATTGGACCGAGGTCAGGGGCGGGGTACAAGATAATAGGCCATAAATGCATAATCTATGTAACGCCGTATATGTCTCTCAGATTTTAGTCCACCCATCACCTTGCCACTGACCATTCAATGTGCGAATAGTGTTCCGTGGTCTCACACTATCTCATGGTGATAAGGCAAGACGAAGTGCAGGTTACGAATTGATTATGCTTCGTATTATAAATGATACTTTGTGGTTAAATAATGTCACGCCTTTTGCATTTTGGCTTGAATGTGGGGGAGCCCGTATTCGAATCGATTGGCTTGGCGTTACCAAATCCGAAAATTTCCGCGAAGGCGTAGTTGCGTTTGATCCAGAAGCAATCGATCATGATCAATCATTCGAATGAAACCAGTACATACCTTAGTCTCCTTTTCTCAAATGACAATCGAGCGACATTTCCTTGTTCATCTGCTAGTGAATACAGACATTTGAAACATCCCTCCCCTTCCACAGGCCAAAGGACCCCTGACCCTTGAGCGTCGATCACCCAAGTATACAGTAGCGAGTGTTCTTGAATAAATCCAAACTGTTGATATTTCTTAGACATTCTAGGTTTCTATGATTTGAGTTCTCGTGTTTTTTTTTAACCGAATTAGGATAACCATTTCTCACTTCGGCGCGGACCATAAGATCGGCCCCCGGGGCCGTCCAGACGCCATGTACTGTAGTACGAAGATTAGATTGGGGCCGTTACGCCTCAGCCGCCCAATCCTTCGTGATTGACATTCCAAATCTAGTTAGAAATTCTCAACCTTCTGCCTGTCAGTATTTAGTTCCATTTACGAATAAGCAGATGTCCTTGCTCTTATATTTCTGAAGAAACATATAGCTCTTCAACAAGCATAATGTGGCCAGAACGGTACTCATGCGATCGTTGCCGCCAGCAGAAGGTTCGATGTCTGAAGAATCATGAATTATCAACGACAATTAGTGGAGTCCAAGCCCATCTGACCCCATGTGATCGATGTATAAAGGCGGACGTGCCCTGTGTGTACAGCTGTAGGTAGTGCATTGCCCGCGTACACTGGTTACATGTTTTATTTCTTGGACTGATTAATTCACCGGAATATCCGCAGCAAGGCAGAGAAAAAGACGACCAAAGGGCAAAGATGCTTCTTCGCCTAGAATAAATGCAAACTTGGCGCTGGATCAGCATCTGCCGACCGTCCTCTCAAGTAGCGATATTTCAGCATATAACCTCAACGACCTGATGATACCGCCGCTCGAGACGACCATGGGCTGCATGAACGATGATGGCACAAACAGCTGGAACAGCCAGCATGACCTCACATATAATACAGAGAGTGACGAAAGGATGCAAGAGGACCTGGCTTCCAACCCGCTCCTTTTCCAGGGCGAAGGCAAAGAGACCCTGGCAGAGCAGCTGATGAAAATTACCAACCGGGCCATGGGAGCGACACGAGAACTTGAATGCGCAGTAAACACCACATCCTTAACAGTAAACTCCCCTCCAGTGAATGAAATGTTCGAGGCCGCGAATGCGTTGGTCCAAATTATCAACAGTTTAACTCTGGCCGACAGCACAGATAGTTCTTTGCGATCTTCCTCCCGTGATGGAAGCGATGGGAACGATCGACAGCTGCCTACCGAATACTACCCAATCTTTCTAGCTCTTGATTCCTACCAGCGCGTCCTATCCCTGTTCCACGCAGTTTGCGACTTTATTAAGAGGTCCTTGGGCTCTATAACTCGGGGGACAGAGCTGCAACAGCAAACATTGCACGGAGCTGGATCGTCCTCTGCGCAGTTCATCATGGTTCTACAGCTCATGATACACCTCCTCAACCGCATAGGTCGTAGCCTACGAATGGGGAACCGAGAAAATATTGATCATCATGAATTGATTTTTGCACCGGACGGTGGTGGAGAAAGAGGTTGCTCAGATAGTATTGTGGACTGCGCGCAGGGCATGCTCAAGATGCTACCTGATGAGCACGTTAAATTGCTAAAGGCCATCCGAGAACTTCAAGCTTGTATAGAGGAGAGTGTTCTTATTTAGATCGGAAGAATAAATTACCTTTGTAGCAACAGAAATAGTCTTCATACCACCCGCCCCCTTTCAAGCCTCCGACGTATGAATGGCCCTTAACTCCGAAAGGATTGTACTACGTTGTGAGGTTATTTCTTACACTTTAAACAAAGTCCTGATCAAAAGTAGAGTATCATCCCAGACTAAACGCTATAGAATGTCAACCATAGTCCCACTTTCAAGAGAGGCTGGCCTTTGCAGTAAAAAGGACGCTCCACAGCAACGGGAACTACGGTCTTCCGTGGGGATCTCCACAGAGAGGATGTTGCCTTTCGAAAATAGGAATGATCTTCATAATACATGTCCAATTTCAAGCCTCTAAAGTTCAAAGGGTCCTTAACTCCGGAAGGCCCGAAAGGATTGTACTACCCTGTGAGGTTGATTTTCTACTTTGAACAAAGACTTGATAAAAGTCAAACTATCATCTCGCACTGCACGATGTAGAGTGTCAATTTAGAGGCTGGCTTTCATAAATAAATGGAGCGCTCCACAATGACGGGAACTAGGATCTTCCCGGAGTTTATCCACAGAGATAAGTGGCCCCAAAGCCACAAATGCAACAAGTGTATGAGCGGGAATAACGGGAATAGCGGGCTTAACGGGGTTAACGATGATAGAGGTACTAACACTGCAGACGATGGGCAGTTGTTTATGTAACCATGTAACTATACCAAATTGCCCCTTGAGTGTGTTAGGCCCCCTTTGATGTTATGACAAAAATTACTGTACGGTCGCGAATAAGGCTGTGGAGGCTATGGCTAAAGGTTTCGAGGCTAAAACCTTATACATATGTAACTTTCGCTCGCACCCCACGGATTTTCAAGCTCGAGCAACTGAGCTATCGCCATGCAAAAAAAGATGTCTTCATCAACACCGCCGTCCCAAGAGCCAAAAGAGGGCAGCGTCAATGCCAACGGCAACCTCGAAGCAATGGGAGAGAAACTACCTCAGGTCGACCCTGAAAAGAAAGAGCAGACCGCCGAGTTTCACGAACCATCCACTGAGACATCCTCTACTGTCAATAGCGGAGAGAAATCAGAGCTCCCAGAAGGCGATGGTGCTACTGCTGAAGAAAGCGCCGCGACTTCGCCGCCAGAACCACAATACCTCCAGGGTATCGAAGCGTTCGTCGTCATACTTGCGCTTATACTCAGTATAGGCCTCATGTCTCTGGATCAAGTGAGTTTTACCGCTAAGTCGCATCTCGCCAGTTCATTGCATCACACGCGGAAACGCTAATGATCCCCATCCAGACCATCGTCGCAACGGCTATCCCAAAGATTACCGACCAGTTTCACAAAATTAACGATATCGCGTGGTATAGTTCGGTTTATTTCCTGACGATCGGAGCCTTCCAGTCACAGTGGGGTAAAGTGTACAAGTACTTCCCTCTCAAAACTAGCTTCCTTGTGGCAATTTTCATCTTCGAAGTTGGGAGTTTGATCTCCGGCGTCGCCCAAAATTCGACGACTGTGATCGTTGGACGTGCTATCACTGGTCTCGGTGCCTCCGGTATCGCACCCGGAGTTTATACAATTGCTGCCTTTGCTGCCGAGCCGAAGAAGAGAGCTACCTGGGTAGGCATCATCGGTGCGGTATATGGCATTGCTGCTGTTCTTGGACCACTCATTGGCGGAGGATTTGCAGATGGCGTGACCTGGAGATGGTAGGTCAAGAAAAATGTGTCGCCCTATTTTTGATGTAAACCACCAATCGGAACTGACTTCATACGATGCTTTAGGTGCTTCTACATCAATCTTCCAATCGGTGGTGTCGCCGCTGGTGTCATTCTGCTCACCTTCAAGACGCCGGCAACCGCTAAGCGGGTTGATGCTACACTCAAAGAGAAGCTTCTACACATGGACGTCCCAGGAACGGTGTTCATAATGGGTGCATCCATCACTTTGCTTCTAGCTCTTCAATACGGCGGTCAGACCCATGCATGGAATTCTAGTGTTGTCATTGGTTTGCTCGTTGGCTTCGTCCTAATGGTTATTGCACTTATCATAGTAGAAGTCTGGCAAGGCGAACTTGCTATGCTAACACCACGCGTTATGCGCCAAAGACACGTCTGGGTTAACGGCGTATGGGGGTTCTTCTTCGCTGGCTCGTACTTTGTCACCCTCTACTATCTCCCTATTTACTTCCAAAGTATCGACAACAGCAGTCCGATTGGCTCCGGTGTGCGCAACATTCCTCTCATTATTCTCTTCAGTGTTACCACCCTCATCACAGGCAGAATCATCACGAAGACAGGTGTCGCAGCTCCTTATTTAATAGCTGGGTCCGTGGTCGTCACCATTGCCGCAGGTCTGCTATATACTCTCGGAATTGGGACTTCAACAGGCAAATGGGTTGGCTATCAGATCTTGGCGGGCTTTGGATATGGCCTCGCTCTTCAAGTCCCGATCGTCATTGCACAGGCTTATTCGGAGCCAACCGACATAGCTCCTACGACTGCTATTCAGATATGTAAGTTTTCTCTAGCCCCCTCCCAGACTATGGGCATTTTTCTTTATAATACCCATGGCTTCATAAGCTAATTTCGTGCCTCATACATAGGGTACCGATCGATTGGCAGTACATTTTTGCTCGCAGCTGCACAATCTGGTTTTGCCAACCAGCTGGCGCATAAGCTGTCCAAGACCGCACCGGACATCGACATCACCTTTGTCACAACTACCGGCGCTACTGAGCTGCGTAAGGAATTTTCCGGAACCGACCTGAACGAAGTTCTACGTGCGTATGAATGGGGTATCAAAGTCGCTTTCGCAATTACTATCGCAGCTGCCGGTATAACTGTCTTCGTCAGCTTGGGCAACAAGTGGCACAATCTTAATGCGTTAAAACTCAAGAAGACTGCTGGTGCTTGAAAAAGCTCTCCATATGGCCATGTCGACATACATGAATGGATCCGCTTACTCATTATGGAAACGATCCATTTTATGTAACGGAAGAAGTGAAGGAATACATCAGATGGGAAATTAGATGGTTTTCAAGGCCAACTGCCCAAAATGGTTGAAAGTGAATATCTTCAAATTCAGGAACTCGGGAACTCGTAATATTCTAATATAGAATCAATTCAACAATAGGCCTCCTCCTACGCACGCTATCTACTTTTCGATACCAACACTTCCAAGGTTCACTCTCAGTGCAGATAGCCTCGAGACTGTCTGGTATGATCACAACCTTGGCCTTCCAATTGATCGCATCTAAAATTCCCTACAAAGGCTACTGGCAGAATGTCCTTCTTTCACCTCAAATGCAAGAGATGCATGCTTATACTAGAGCGTTGATAAGGTTAATTTACAACTTTACTAATATGACCCTGTATGAACATGATTTAGCAGGAAAAGTAGTCCTTTCACGCACAACTCAAAGCACTATTTCGAGCCAAACTTGGCGTGTATACTGAAGGGAGCTCCATTTCGAGGTCGAATTCCTCCTCTTTTCTCGTCACTATCTATCTCATGTATGTAGAGTCTCTATTACACTCTTGATATCGCTATCGATGTCTACCAGATATAACCACCCTAGCTCCGACTTGCCTGCGTCACTCCCATCAATCTCATCCCACCTCATGTGTTCAGACACATTGGCCCTTTCTTCATCCGTCATTCTGATAGTGAGAACCCGATTCGTCAATTCCAGAACTTTTTCCATTCTCTCCATTCTGTATGCCTCCCAAGCCGTCAATGCATCTGATAAACTCATACAATTGCTCAGATTATTGGAGTTGAGATTTGCCAAGAGTATTCCGAAGCTATATCCGTCCTCAAGAGCTTGGTTTGCACCTTGTCCCGCCGGAGGGGGTACAGCATGTGCCGAATCTCCAAGTATGACGACTTTTCCAGTTGATGAATGCCAGCGACTCATTTTAGGGACGGTATAAAATGGCCAGACGTGTAAGAAATCAGTCTCTAGATGGGTCACTTTTGCTTGTGCGTCCTGGACGAGGGGAGACCACAGATTAGGGTGTGGGTCTTGTTGAATTATATCAACTAATTTCTGTTTATCTTGGAATAAAGGATCCCATTGTGATGAGGTGCCTATGATCTACTAGAATAGAGAAGAGTGCGAAGAACAACGAATAACAACGTTGAGGAAAGGAAAAGAAGAGAGAGAGCTATGCTACATACATGTAGGCGGATGCCACTCTCCAGGCCAATCATCTGATTGGCCTGCATCCGAGAGTGGGTCAAACCGCACAAACGTGCAAACAGTGCAAACATACCCGTCCCGAGTCTTCCTCCATGTAGTTATACTACATCACTCCCGCCTAAAATGCGGGCAGTCCCTTGACCGCATCAACGTTAAAAACATCAAATAAATACAGGAAAAAAAATCAACCAGCTCTGTCATCATCTATATGATCGACAGCGAACTCATCTCGCTCCGCAGCCTCAATCCAATAGGGTAGACGCACAGATGGCCCCGGTTTCAACGGGTATCGACGGTGGAACTCCAGGATCGCACGTGTGGAATTCTTATAATCACCAGCTGGATACCATGCGTTATCCTCGATACCGACCCATCTGGCACGGTATTGCAGGATCTTCTTACGGAAAAGACGCGAGTCAATCACCTCTGCGACCTCCCATTCGTTCCCACCGTCTACCTCTACTGGCGGTTGTGGATCCGGGATCTGGCCGGTCAACGGGGTTGTATGCGAGGCCAGTCGTAGCTTGTCAGGGGAGAACACATCGTGAACACTCTGCAACTCCGCCGGCAGATCCAGACGGTAAGAATTACCCACCTTCTCAGTGATTCGAAAGGGTCCAAGAGCTTTCTCTGACAGCTTCCGAGACGGTCTCTCCAAGCGTAGGTGCTTCGTGGACAGGAAGACCATATCGTCGACATCGAAATCAACAGGCCGGCGAGATCGATCAGCGTATGACTTCTGACGCGATTGAGCCTCCGATATCGAGTGGCGTACCTCCTCCCATACCGACTTTAGGTCGCGCACCGCCCCCCGTCCGGCCTCCTTCTCTGGAGAATCCTTCTCAGGTGATGTCCAATCGAACGATAGTGGCGCCTCATACCCACGTTCGATGAAGAAAGGCGAATGTCCAGTGGTCGCACTCGGTATGTTCGCTACCGCAAAGTCGACCAACCAAAGCAAATCCGACCAGTTGTCCTGGTGGTAGTTCACGTATGGTCGTAGCCTCTGCTCCATATAGCGATTAGCCACTTCCGTCTGACCATCTGTCTGCGGATGATGCGCAGTAGAAAGCTTCCGTTTGATTCCTAGAATGCGGCAGAATTCCTCCCAGAAATCGGCCACGAACTGTGGTCCTCGATCGCTAATCACTGAATCGGGGAGGCCAGACCAACGCAAGATATGATCACAGAATAGACGCGCTGTACTGCGAGCATCAATATCACGGTGACACGGGATGCTAACCGTCCGCTTGCTGAACCTATCCACCACCACCATAACTTCGTCATACCCTGCCTTATCCTTCGGCAAGGCACAAAAATCAACCGAGATACTCTGCCAGGGCCGCTCTGGGATAGGCAAAGGGTTCAGAAGCCCCGGAGTTCGATCCGTCCAAGGTTTCGTACGCTTACATGTCGTACAGTTGTCGCAATATCGCTCCACATCTTTGCTCCATCCGGGCCAATGGTACTGACGGGACAACAGAAGCTTCATCTTCTCCATACCGGGATGGGCAAGGCCTGGTTGGCGGTGTATCTCGTCCAGTAACCGCGCGCGTAAATCGCCCTCGTCAGGCACTACCATCTTCCCATTGGACAGCAGTAGCCCTTCGCTAAGCGACCAATCACCCGGCTCCGCAGACATCGCACGATCACGCAACCCTTGTAGGCTCTCATCCGCGCGGTTCGATGCCAATACACGATCAACCACGTTGGTATAGACCGGAGAGAGTACCGGCTTCGTCCAGAATCGGGGAGGAAGCACCACCTGCTCCTCAGGAGCGCCGAGAAGAGTCTCTTTCCGGGAAAGCACGTCAGCTAAAACATTAGCCTTCCCTGGTCGATACTGGATCGTAAACTGGTAACCGGCTATGTCCTGCATCCAGTGGATCTGCCGTACGTTGAGACGCTTCTTCGTAGCGAACCACTGCAACGCTTGGTGATCAGAGAAAACATCGAAGCCGACACCTTGCAGCTCAGGCCTCCATTCTTGCAACGCACGGATAATAGCCAGAAGCTCCTTGTCGTGGATCTCGTAATTCCGCTCTGCGGCTTGCATAGCCTTCGAGAAGAAAGCCACTGGATGCCAAAAGTCATCCTTTTGCAGCTGCGATAACACTCCTCCTATCACACCATCCGAGGCGTCTGTCTCTATGCGTGTCGGCAAGGATACGTCGTAATGACGCAGGATCGGTGCATCCACCATCGCGGCTTTCAAAGTGTCAAATGCCTCCTGGCAGTCCGACGTCCAGGACCAGGGTGTCCCTTTACACGTCAAATGATGTAAGGGGCGCGCAATTTTGCTATAATCAGCCACGAATCGCCGGTAAAAGTTACAGAACCCCAAGAACGATAGCACCCTCCGTACTGTCGTTGGAGTCTCCCAATCTTTGATAACTGCCACTTTATCCGGGTCTGCACGTACGCCGTCGACACCGACGATAAAGCCTAAGAACTTAGTCTCCTCCACGTGGAACTCACACTTGTGTAAGGCAGCCTGGAGGCCAGCACCCCGCAGGCGCTCAAGTACGTGACGCACATGCTGGATATGCTCCTCGAGGGTCTCACTGTAGATGAGGATATCATCTACATACACAGTCGCAAAGACGTCCAGACAGTCGGCCAACACATTGTTGATATATCGCTGAAAGGTTGCAGGCCCATTCGTCACCCCGAACGGCATCACTGTGTATTTGAACTGGCCATATCGTGACCGAAAGGATGTCAAATCCTGCGATCCGTCCGCCATCCGAATCCTGTGGAACCCTTGCCGAATATCCAGCTTCGTGAAGTACCTCGCTCCAGCAACACGCTGCATTAATTCATCGATCAGGGGAAGTGGATAGCCATCTTTCTTCGTGATCGCGTTCAGCTTACGATAATCAACACAGAACCGGAGTCCACCATCTGGCTTACGCGCAATTAGGATTGGCGATGCGAAAGGTGCTGTGCTCGGTATCAAGAACCCTTTCCCGATATTATCGTAAATATACTGACGCGAGAATTCAAGTTCTTCCCTTGACATCTTATACAAAGGGCAGTATCCGGGATCAAATCCTTCCCCTTCCAGTCGTATCTCACAGTCCACCCCTTTACGATATGGGGGTATCGCATCCGATGCCTTTTTCGAAAAGACATCTGCGTAATCGTGATAGTGATGTGGCACCTTCTGCTTCACATCGTCCAGCTCCGCTGAATCTTCCATCTCATCCAGCACCTTCTCAATCTGTTGGAGACTGGATACAAAGACCTCTGTGCCCTCCTCTTGCTGATGCCGATGGAAGCCAGGAGCCCCCACGATCGCGATCTGGAAGCCCGCTGGCGTGGCAAGCCGAGTCTGCCTCACCCTGGGTGGTCCATAATCGTAACTCTCGTCCGCCAGAGACCGGTGCATCTTCACCATTGTATCGGTCTGATGGTAATTGTTATACGTACGCCTCACTGGTCTAGACGCGACTAGCGCCACTGGCTCAGACGCGACAGGCGCTACCGAAGCCTCGCAAGACGGCCAGCGAAGACATCGGTTCTTACAATCGATCAACGCGCCAACCTCTTCGAACCAGAGTAGTCCAAGCATCAGATCTGTGCCTGCCAGCCTCGTGACCAAGAATGGGAGATCTCGCTGCTCTCGGCCATCAATCGTAATATCAAGCATCGCATAACTTGTGATCTGTGGTGCCGGACTGCCATCGAAGCCTGTCGGGTCGATCGGATCGGCCAGCTTCCGCGTCGGTATGCCTAGCGATCGGCAATACCCTTCGTCTATCATTGCGTACACATTCGCTCCGCTATCCACTAATGCCTTGGAATCCGTAGAGGAAGAATCATAGGTAACTTTGAGATTTATTGTCAAACTATCTCTGCATGCTAGCTTCCTAGTCACCTCTAACGGACCACGCATTAGCGTATGGCCTAAGAAGGAGACTTCTCTTAGGCGTAGTCTTTTCCCATATCCTTATTGTCCATCGGAGTGTCCACCGGAGTGTCCACCGCCACAGTCTTCACAGTGACCTTAGTAGGGCAGTTTCTACTAATATGGTCCGGCAGCTTGCAGATAAAGCATAACCCTAGCTTCATAAGCCGGCTCCGCTCATCCTTAGCCTTCGTCTTATCCACATCGGCTGTTGAGGCTGTCCCTGCTACTGTCGACGTCGCGGGAGAGGAGGAAGGTTTAGTGTCCTTCTCACGAATCTTCTGGAACTTCTGTTGCTGGGAGACAAAACTCGCCGCAAGCTGGCACTCCCGTACGAAGTCATCCATCGAGCCATCGCGGCCAAGCAACATCATAACCTGGTTCTGGATCTTGGTCGGGAGTTTAGAGTACAGATCACGCCTTCGTACCTCCTCTGGGCGACGCGCCTCCTCCGCAAGCCGGGAAAACAAGGCTAGGAAGTCTTTGAAATCGTCCGCTGGCGCCATCCTGAGAATCTCGTACTCCGATGCAGCCAGCTGTGCCCGGTTCGGGTCCAAGAAGACACCCCGTAGGTGGTCTAGGACCTGGCGGACATTCTGGTAAGCGGTCGCGGATGTGCGGTTCATCCGAGGGTTGATGTGTTGCAAGGCCTTCCCCTCACAACGACCTCTTAGATATGCCATTCGGTGGCGTTCAGTTGGATAATGATCAGCATTTAACTCCAACTTGTCCAGGATCCCGTCCTCCCAGTCCTCGAAGCGGACTTCCTTTCCGTCCGACAGCATCGCAGGATCAGCGACCTTCTTGGTATGCCACGAACCAGGCTCAGATGACGCTGTCTTCGATCGTATTGGGCCCATAGGTGATGGAGAGGGAGGCACAGAAGTAGAGGAAACACACTCAGTTGTCGGAACCACATGTTCCACAGGCTTAGTTGGGACTAGAAGACGAAAAGCAGCCGCGAGAGTATCGCGCTCCTTCTCAACCGACTCAAGCTGTTGTTTTATGTTCCGATACTCCTCCTCAAGGTCATCGACCAAGTCAGCCGAGTGGTTACCACCACAACATCCATCCTGTGTCTTCTGCAGTTCCTCTTGGAGGACCGCATAATTAGCACGCATCAGTCGTAGCTCCAACTCCACCTCCTTGAGGGTGGCCTGCGACTGTTCAAGGGCGTTCCACTTGGACGCCATCATCCTCCAGGCCGCTTCAGGATCATTCTGGATCCACACGAGCAGCTCGCTAACTGTCTCTACAGTCTGGCTCGCTGCGTCCGGTCCTGTGAAGGTCAGTGATTCACGACGCCTCGGCATCGGGTTCGGTTCGGGCTGACCAGCAGCATCGGTATGCTGGTCAGTTGTCGATCCATGACCAGCAGCATCGGTATGCCGGTCATCGTCAACGTCTTCTCGGCGTCCTGCCTCTCGTCGGCGACGCGAAGACGATCGGTTTGTCACGTTCGCTGGTGACATTGTGTTGGTTCAAAGTGAGAGATAACAGGTGACAGTCGTGCGAGCGAGCACCGTAGTCCGTCTGTTATCTGAAAAGATGGGATAAAAAAGAAGAGGAACGTTGTTATTATGTGATGAGGTGCCTATGATCTACTAGAATAGAGAAGAGTGCGAAGAACAACGAATAACAACGTTGAGGAAAGGAAAAGAAGAGAGAGAGCTATGCTACATACATGTAGGCGGATGCCACTCTCCAGGCCAATCATCTGATTGGCCTGCATCCGAGAGTGGGTCAAACCGCACAAACGTGCAAACAGTGCAAACATACCCGTCCCGAGTCTTCCTCCATGTAGTTATACTACACCCATCTGAAATGAAGTTTCTGGGCATACTTGAGCTGTCGCCCAATAAGAAGCTCTTTGCCGTCTTTAGCCTGGGGTGATAAAATAAAGGACCCTTGCTTTCCACGTAGTGATACCGGGAGTGGTAGGTTCTCTTTTATGCTATCATCCATAAGGGTGCGCGGGAATGAATATGTTATGGCCATATGGCCAGAGTAATCGGGGGAGATGTCTGGGAAAATACTCGAACGAACTTTGGAGTAGATCCCGTCAGCACCAATCAGCAGTTCGGCTTTTTCCTGAGTTCCATCCGCGAACTCGAAGACAACATTATCACTGTTGCAATCTTCATGTATAAGCTTGGTAAACTTCTTTCCATAGAAGATCTCAATGCCAGCCTCTTTCGCCATCTCTGTTAACTCGTGGTTTAACACCTTTCTTGTGATACGCATGCCATCATAGCCGTATGTATCTTGCTTCCCGAAATAGAGCTTTCCAGTTGTCTCGTGCTCTGGATCAGTCATGAATGTTATAGCTTCAAAGTTGTAGCCTTGATCTTTGATGCGTGAGTATGCGCCGATAGATTCTAACCCATAGGGGTAATTCCATTGGACACCAATGGATTTAGGGTAAATTCCTTAAGTATGGGGAAATAAAAGTGGGTCGGGGTCCAATGGAATTAATCTTCACAAGTCCAATGGATTTATATTCTAGACTCGTACGACGCTTATATTTTAGTATGTTTTTCAACACCCTAACCCATAGGGGTAATTCCATTGGACACCAATAGATTTAGGGTAAATTCCTTAAGTATAGGGAAATAAAAGTGGGTCGGGGTCCAATAGAATTAATCTTCACAAGTCCAATAGATTTATATTCTAGACTCATACAACGCTTATATTTTAGTATATTTTTCAACACCCTCCATTTTATAGTCAAACCAAATTTGACACTATTCTAAGTATTAGAAAAGGTAGTTGCAAAGGTTCAAAATCAGGGAGTTTTTTTGATAGGATAGAGAGCCTACCCAACCGTAATATATTACCGTACGAACACTACCACTAGACACCCAATAGGGTATAGGTAATTATATAGTTTAGATAACTAAAAATTTAGGGGTTGATTCACTATATTCCAGTTTATATTCCAATTTTTTTTTTAGGCCAATTAACTAAGTTTTATCTATACAATATAACTATTATATAGATTTTATATAATCATCCCTAGATATATATTTCTATTTTTAGTATATCACAGACTACCCCCAACAATCCTAATACTAGTAAGTTTTTTTCCACTAATTCTAAGTTTAATATAGTGATTTACTATAAATATAAGTATACTATACAAAGAAATAATATTATTACTTATTTAACTAGCACTAATTATTAGGTTCCCTATATAGTAGTATAGTATATTAAGTAATATATCTAGTAATAAGACTATATTAAGAACTAGCCCAATATTACTAATTAGCCCATCTAGATTGACCAACCTATCCCCAGATTAACTATATATAATAATAGATTATTATATTTATAATATTCAGTATATATTTACCAAAATTTAAAAGGGATTAAAAACCATTAGTCTAAGGAGTATTATTAGTTCTCTAATAACTACCAAGGCCACCCCAAACTATCTAAGATTATACAGATCCAGACCAATATCGATACCAATTCCTAGTCTATATTATACCAATATATTTTCAAGTATAACATTAGTTCCTATTTTATCTAAATCCACCAGCCTATTAGCCATATTACACCTACTATCCCACTAACTAATACTATTAAACAGTTAGTTCAACATATATAAACATTCTAAATAGAGCAGGCCCATAGCCAGCAGACCATCATCTAAACCAGTGAATTCAATAAAACTACCCTATAGTTAAACCATATAGGGTAGGTCTAGTATTTATAAGACATCCTATCCACCCCGTTAGTCCAGTCTATAAAGCAGCCGGACAAGGATATAAAGGGCCCTAAGGATATAACATAGACTATTTAGCAAACCATAAAACAATTAGCTATCGTAAGCTAGCAGATCACCTAGACAAGTAATTTTTTAGTACAGATTAAGACTATACACACACAGAAGACCAATTCCCTATATAAGCCATTATTAGTATATATAAAAAAGACAAAGATCAAGGACTATATCAAGCTATAGCAGCGGATTTTAATATTTTTCACATAGATATAATAGTCCTACAAGTAGAAGAGTCCTCTATACAAGTTCACATCCCAATAACAACAGTTATAGGAGATTATATAGTACTATATATAGACCAGGGACCTATCCAACCCAGACCTAATAAATATAAATAAGAAGCTATATAAGTTATAGCTATTAGAGTATATAATTATAGATTTTTATATTAATTTATTATACCAGAAGATCCAGCACTATAAGTATAGATATATATTTATTTATATATTAATTATATTAGAACAGAAGTTATATAGATAAGATAAGATAGAGGATTACCTACCTAAGATTTCCAGTTTAATCAAAATCACCCGGTTTTTTATATTATATAAAACATTACAATTAAACCCTAATTTAATTATAATCTAGCATAGGTTAGTATAGGAGATCTATAAAAAGTATTTTTATAGGGATAATATCCCTATAATAGACAAATATATATTTAATAGAGAAGATAAGGGTTATACTAGTAGTCCTATATAAAAGACTACTATCCCTAGTTCTATACCTAGATCCCCTATAATATCTATATTAAAACCCCCTAGTTAAATCTAGGATTGTTAAGTAATTTATATATTTCCCAAGTAGTTACAATTAATAGTCGATACATTTATAATATATAGGACTAATAGACTAGTCCAATAGTTATTAGATTTATATATATACAAGAAGAAGATATTTTTTAATACCTTATCCAAGGGGTATATTAGATAGAAAAATATAAACAAGTTATTATATAAATAGTTATATTTTACAATAAATAATTTCTAGGGGATAGTCTATAGATTAGTCGATTATATATAATACTAGTTCTACTACTAATTGTTATTCACTAAAGGTATATAAGTCCCCTATATCAATTTACAGGATTTATATAACAACCCTATATAATAGACCACAGATTAGAGTTTTATCTAGGATTCTTGTATAAAGTAGCCCATCCCTAGGGCTAAGTAATTAATCTAGTAGATAGCCTAAGAGCTTATATTACACCAATAATTTAATAAAAGTAATAACCAGGGATTCTATATATATATAATTAACTAGTATTTTACTAAGGTAGCCCGATTCTATAAACAATTAAGTATAGCTATCTATATCATAACCAGCTAACCTAGCTATATATCTAAGTTATTAAGTATCTAGTATTAGAATAACAAGTAGGAGATCTATAATATATTTATTAAAGATAGTATAGTAGTATTTATAAGTTAATATTATAAAAGATTCTATATTAGTAATAATACTAAGATAATCTAGTAGTATTTACTACTAGAGGTAGATAAGTTAGTTATATAATATATATGGTTAGTGTTACTATTTATAGAGATATTACAAGCATACTAGTAATAATAGTAAAGAATTACCCCCACCCCCTAGCAATTAGAGTATATATAGGGCCCAGATACTAGTAGTAAGAAGGAATAGACCAGTATATAATTTCGTAAGATATTAGAATCAGCCACCGCCGCTGGGTTATATAAACAATCTATCTATATATTGGTATACTGCGATATTACTATTACTATCAACTAGTAGTATTTATAGGACAAGAGCTAGTTTAAGAGTAATATCTAAGAGGATACCACTAAGCCTACCGCCTTATACGACCCCAATAATAAGGATAGAATAAATAAGAATAAGTTTATAAGATATATTACTAATTTATAAGCTATATATTTATCCTATATGGCTGGGATAATATATAATTATATAATTATGGAGCCTACTAACAATACTATATACCAATAGCAGTAGTTCCGGTAGTCTAACTAGGATTAGTATTAATTTTTAGAATTTGTATCTACTATCTAAGAAAATATATTAGATAAGTATATTTATAATCTATAGAAAGATAAGATTAAGGAGAGCTATATATAGTAGTAGTATTAATTAGCCTATATAAATATATTATAGTTATTCTAATAGATAGTTAGACAACCAGAGATAAAATTCTGTAGGGTGTAGAAGCCTATATTATAAGCTATCTAGTAAGGGGTTAGCCTAGTTATTATAATAATACCTACTAATAGGGGTAAAAGTATATTATTTATATTATCTATATAGATTAGTAGTAGATTAACTATAATAGTCGTCCTATTAATTATATTATAATAGGATATAGTACAACAGTACAAGTAGTTAGGGATATTATATATACTATATAACAACCAATAACTGTCAGATAAAGCAACAATTATATTAGTAACACCTAAGATTATCTATAGCTAGGTGTTCCAAACGTTTTTAAACCAGCAGCAATTATTGTAGTAGTTAGAGTAGATTATGATTAATAAGTACTATACTATGTTAAATAATTAGAAGATATTCTAGCCCTAATTATAAGAGATAGGGGATTTATGGTCTATATAGATATAAATAGTATTATTAATAGCTATATTACTCCCGGCCACTAAACTAATATTATTATACTAGATAGGATAGTCCCAGGAGCAGATTACTATTTACTAGGCCCGTATACACTAGCCCAATATAGTATACCAGGTATAGTATCCTAAGATTAATAAAAGGTATAATTATATATATTAATAGATCTAGATAGATATAGTAATCTAGTTTATCTAGGATCAGGTCTAGTAAGCCTACCCTAGGTGGGTAATTATATATAGAAATATTATTAAGTATATATAAATAATAACCAACTAGTTAGGGTATAATATATTTTTTAGTAAGTAATATGATTTAGAAGGGATATTAACCCGATTTCAATAGATGGCTAGGGTTATGATTATAGCTACTAATATATTAGATATAGATATTAATATTCTAGATATCTACAATATAATCTATTTAGGATAGTCCTATATAATATTAGATTATATATAGAAGAGTAGATATACCGGGTGTAATAGGTTATCTAGTAAGATAATTATTATCTAGCCTAAGGACTAGTAAGTAGGATATTAATACTATCTAAAATAGATATAAGAGTTTATAGAGGAGTAGTAGTAGGTATAGTAATATATATTTCTATTAGACTAGGGGAGTAGGTATTAACAGGTAATATTAGATAGATATTTAGATAAATATATCCAGGCTAGATATAAGAAAGATAAATCCTAGTGTAATAGATATAATCGGGATTGGTTAAGATAAAAGATAGATATCCAAGATTACAATATTAAGACCAGGCCTAGTCAGCCATATAAGAATATAATCCAACTAAGTCAACTATCTAAGAGTACAGCCCATCTAGGTCAACCATCCGAGAGTACAGTCCAGCCAAGTCAGCCATATAAGGATATAGTCTAGCTAAGTCAGCCGTCTAAGGGTACAGCCCGTCCAAGTCAGCCGTACTAGAATACAGCCCAGCCAAATCAGCTATATAAGAGTACAACCCAACCAAGTCAGCCGTATAAGGATATAGCCTATCCAGATCAGCCGTACCAAGGAGTAAGCCCAGGCATATAGAGTTCCCACAATAATTCAACAGTAAATAAGTCAGAGAGTTTAATATCCTAGACCCCTATGGTTAAGTATACCAATCCCACAACTAAAGATAGTCCTATCCCAGATTCCCTATCTATCCCTATAGCTATACGATATCAGTTCCAACAATAAGATATCGAACATATATAATTATCTAACCAACGACCATAAGCTAGCCAGGACCAAGTCTAGTATAATATATATTTCCAAGATAAAATAGAGTAGTAGTTAATATAGTATTAGTCGTATATATAGAAGGGATCAGACAATAGATATAAGTTATTCTAGTACCTATAGGGATATAATCGTAAGGCTAAGACGTAGTAGAAATAGATATATATATTTAATAGGATCCGATATCAGGATTATAGTATATATTTCTAGTATAGGATACCGTAGTCGATATACCCATAGGGGGATCCTAATAAAGAGAGATCCTGTACGAAGGAGGTACAGTAAGTATATAATCGATACTAGTATATATTATTACTAATAGTAATAATAATATTGTTTAGCAAGAAACAATATAGTAAGATCCGTACAGCATAAGATTATCAGTTATAGTATAGTAGGGTAGATAGTATAGACAAGGGGTAGTTAAAGTAGTATTTAGGAGGTATAGCCATAGGGATTATATTATAGTAGTCCTAGTTAGTATAAAAGTTTATTTGGTGTCGATAAGTTTACAATAGGTATAAGATTAAGTTAATATAGTTATAAGAAATATATTATATATTTATAGATTATGGTACGTAGATAATATTTATATATAGATAATATATTTATATATTCTAGGATAGATCAAGAAATATATATCTAGTAATCTATAGTCAGAATTTGTAGGGTAATAGTATATAAGTAGTAAGAGTAATAATATATAAGTAGTATAAGAGCTATTCCCGAGTCTATACTAAGTAGTAAACTGATTGATAACCCAATTAACTAGTTAGTAGGCCAGTTAAGCTATTAAAAGACCTATAAAGGAACCTATAAAGGAACCTATAAAGGGACCGGTTGTTATATAAAGAAATAATAGGTTATAGTATTATAGTAGTAAGAGTAATAGTATATAGGAATAGTAAGAGTAATAATATATAGGAATAGTAAGGGTAATAGTATATAAGTAATAAGAGTAATAACATACAAGTAGTTAGGGTAATAATATATAAGTAGTAAGAGTAATGGTATATAAGTGGTGAGGGCAATAATATATAAGTGATTAGGGTGATAGTATATAAGTAGTAAGAATAACGGTATATAAGTAGTAAGGGCGATAATATATAAGTAGTTAGGGTAATAGTATATAAGTAGTGAGGGACCTATTCCTAAGCCTAGATGGCCCGTTTATAGTAGGCCGGTTAACCTATTAATAGACTAGTGAAGGACAACCCGTTCCGGTGTCCGTACAAATAGATTGATAGGTTAATAGCCCCGTTAACTAGTTGATAGAGCCGTAGAGGACTAGTGGTTAAGGGTAGTTATAGTATAATATAACCGGTTCCTAGACCTAGGCCTAACCCATAGGGGTAATTGTAATGGACACCATTACAATTAGGGTAGATTTCTTAAGTATAGGGAAATAAAAGTGGGTCGGGGTCTATTACATTTAACATACCCAAGTCCATTACATTTATATTTTAGGCTCGTACGGGGCTTATATTTTAGTATATTTTTAAGCACCCCCTAACCTATAGGGGTAATTATAATGGACACTATTACAATTAGGGTAGATTTCTTAAGTATAGGGAAATAAAAGTAGGTTAGGGTCTATTACATTTAATATACCTAAGTCTATTATATTTATATTTTAGGCTCGTACGGGGCTTATATTTTAGTATATTTTTAAATACTCCCTACTTTATTATCTAACCAAATTTAAAAGTATTCTAAGTATTAGAAAAGGTAGTTACAGGGATTCGAAATTAGCAAGTTTTTTTAATAGGGTACAGATCCTGTACGACCGTAATACATTATTGTACAAATATTACTACTATAGATCTAATAGGATATAGATAATCATAAGGATTATTCTAATTAAAAATTTAGGGGTTGGTTTATTTTATTTCGATTAATATTATAGTGTTTTTTTGAAGCGGTTTGACTAAGTTCTAGTAATCTGGTTTTCCAGTTGTATAGATTATATATAGGTTTACTGTAATATATATTTCTATTTTTAGTATATTATACCCTATCCCTAGTAATCCTAATACTAGTAAGTTATTTTCTATTAATTCCGAGTTTTAGGTTATAGTATACCGGAAATATAAGTATACTATATAAAGGAATAATATCACTACCTATTTAACTAGTACTAACTACCGGATACCCTATATAAGGGTATAGTATATTAAGTAGTATATTTAGTAATAGGATTATATTAATAATCAGCCTAATATTACCTATTAGCCTATTTAGATTAATAAACCTATCCTAGGATTACTAATATACTACAATAGTTTATTATATTTATAATATAAGAAATATATTTACTGTATGGTCTAGTTATTATAAGTCTATTAGTAATAGATCTATAGATAGTCCCTTAATAGCCACTGAGACTGCCCTAAACCGTCTGAGATTATATATATTAAGATAGAGATTGACAGTAATTCCCGGTCTGTATTATACTAATGGATTTTTAAGTATAGAGCTAGTTCTTATTTTATCTAGATCTACTAGTTTATTAGCTATACTATATCTACTATCCCACCAGCCGATACTATTAAGTAATTAGTTTAGTATATATAAGTATTCTAAGTAGAGTAGGCCTATAGCCAGCAGACTATCATCCAGGCTAATAAATTCAATAAGACTACCCTATAGTTAAACTATATAAGGTAGGTCCAGTATTTGTAGGGTATCCTATCTATTCTATTAGTTTAGTCTATAGAGCGGTTAAATAAGGATATAGAGGGTCTTAAGGGTACAGCGTGAGCTATTTAATAGGCTATAGAGCGATTAGTTATTGTAAGCTAGTAGATCACCCGGGTAAGTAGTTTTTTAGTATAGATTAAGGCTATATATATATAGAAGGCCGATTCTCTATATAAGTTGTTATTAGTATATATAAAAGAGGTAAAGATCAAGGATTATATTGAGCTATAGCAGTGGATTTTAATATTTTTTATATAGATGTAGTAGCCCTACGAGTAGGAGAGTCCCCTATACAAGTTTATATTACAATAGTAATGATTGTGGGAGATTATATAGTACTGTATATAGACCAGAGGCCTATCTAGCCTAGATCTTATAGATATAGATAAAGAGCTATATAAGTTATAGCTATTAGAGTATACAATTATAGATTTTTATATTAATTTATTACACTAGAAGATCCAGCACTATAAGTATAGATATATGTTTATTTATATATCAGCTATATTGGGATAGAAGTTATATAGATAAGATAGGATAGAGGATTATCTACCTAAGATTTCTAATTTAATTAAAATCACCTAGTTTTTTGTATTATATAAAGTATTATAATTAGACCTTAATTTAATTATAATCTAGTGTAGATTAGTATAGAGGACCTATAAAAAGTATTTTTATAGAGATAATATTCCTATAGTAGACGGATATATATTTAATAAAGAGGATAAGGGTTATATTAGTAGTCCTATATAAAAAACTACTATCCCTAGTTCTATATCTAGATCCCCTATAATATCTATATTAGGATCCCTTAGTTAGATCTAGGGTCATTAGGTAATTTGTATATTTCCTGAGTAGTTACAGTTAATAGTTAATATATTTATAGTATATAAGACTAATAGACCGGTCCAATAGTTGTTAGATTTATATATATACAAGAAGAAGATGTTTTTCAATATCCTAACTATAGTCGGGCCCGGACCCGGGGGGGGTCTCTGCATTAAGAAGTCTTGGCAAGGGGGGGGGGTCCGAGTGGGTCTCTAGAATAAGTGGGTCTAAGACGGACCCCCCTCCTAAATCTCTAATCTTTAAGATATTATGATCGCTCTTTTTGGAAGTTTTATAATTAGGCTGTGATCTATTATATTATTAAAAAATATAATAAGATATAGAAATATAAAGGGTAGACCCTAGCTAGTTTGTATTTCAGGAATTCAGTTTTGATGGGGGATAATAAACCGAGTGGGCGCGGATAGGCTATTCCCTTTTAGGATTTCTTATTAAAGATAAGATAAGAGAGATAAGACTATTTAACTCTAATCACCCTAATATAACTACTTTAATATATTAGACTAGTATTTTATTAGTTTAATAGTAAAGATATTATAATAAAAATTATATCTTCTAGTAGAGAAGCCTAGCTATAGACAGCTAAGCTAGTTAGCTATATAAGCCAGTTGGCTAGCTAAGCTAGTTCGCCAGTTAATTAGTTAGCCTAGTAAGCCGAACAGAAGAGTAGACTAATATATAGTTTAGCTTAGATCAATCAGTATAACTAGCTAAGCTAGTATACTAGTTAACCACCTTAATCAGTTAGCCAGTTAGCTAGTTAGCCAGTTAGCCAGTTAGCCAGTTAGCCAGTTAGCCAGTAAGCTAGTAAGCCAGTAAGCCAATAAGCCAGTAAGCTAGTAAACTAGTTAACTAAATAAACTAGTAAACTAGTTAGCCAGTTAGCTGGTTAGCTATTTAGCTAGTTAACTAAGTAAGCCGAACAGCGGAGTAGACCAAAACATAGAGCAAGCCTAGCCCACTAAGTCTAATATAGCTTAGCTTAGATACACCAGTTGATTTGATATAGCTCGGCTTAATTAGGCCTAGTCAGTTTAATACGATTCGGCTTGCACTAGCCTAGTTAGTTTAATACGATTAGGCTTATACTGGCCTAGTCAGTTTGATATGATTCGGTTTAGATACGCCAGTTAGTTTGATTTGGATAGGCCTAGTTGATTTGATATAGCTCGGCTTAGTTGGGACCAGTCAGTTTAATACGATCCGGCTTCGTTAGGCCTAATCAGTTTGATACGATTCGGCTTAGATGGGCCTAGTCAGTTTGATATGATTCGGTTTAAATACGCCAGTTGATTTGATATAGATAGGCTTAGTTGGTTTGGTATGGCTTAGTTTAGATGCGCCAGTTGGTTTGATATAGATGAACCCAGTTGATTTGATATGGCTCGGCTTAGTTAGGCCCAGTCAGTTTGGTACTATTCGGCTTGGTTGGGCCTAGTCAGTTTGATATGATTCGGTTTAGATGCGCCAGTTGGTTTGATATGGTTCGGCTTGGATGGGCCTAATCAGTTTGATACGATTTAGCTTAGATAGGCCTAGTCAGTTTGATACGATTCGGCTTGGTTGGGCCTAATCAGTTTGGCACGATTCGGCTTGGTTGGGCCTAGTCAGTTTGATATGATTCGGTTTAGATGCGCCAGTTGGTTTGATATAGTTCAGCTTAGTTGGTCTGATATAGCTGAGCTTGGATGCGCCAGTTGATTTGATACGATTCGGCTTGGATGGGCCTAATCAGTTTGGCACGATTCGGCTTGGTTGGGCCCAATCAGTTTGGCACAATTCGGCTTGGTTGGGCCCAGTCAGTTTGATACGATTCGGCTTGGTTGGGCCCAATCAGTTTGGCACGATTCGGCTTGGATGGGCCTAATCAGTTTGATATGATTCGGTTTAGATGCGCCAGTTGGTTTGATATGGTTCAGCTTAGTTGGTCTGATATAGCTGAGCTTGGATGCGCCAGTTGATTTGATACGATTCAGCTTAGATAGGCCTAGTCAGTTTGATACGATTCGGCTTGGATGGGCCTAGTCAGTTTGATATGATTCGATTTAGATGCGCCAGTTGGTTTGATCTAGATAGGCCCAGTTGATTTGATATGATTCGATTTAGATGCGCCAGTTGGTTTGGTATGGATGGGCCTAATCAGATTGATACGATTCGGCTTGGTTCGGCTTGGATGGGCCCAGTCAGTTTGATACGATTCGGCTTGGTTGGGCCTAGTCAGTTTGATATGATTTGGTTTAGATGCGCCAGTTGGTTTGGTATAGATAGGCCTAATCAGATTGATACGATTCGGCTTGGTTCGGCTTGGTTAGGCCCAGTCAGTTTGATATGATTTGGTTTAGATGCGCCAGTTGGTTTGATATGGTTCAGCTTAGTTGGTTTGGTATACCTCGGCTTGGATGGGCCCAGTCAGTTTGATACGATTCGGCTTGGATAGCCCCAGTCCGTTTGATATAGCTCGGCTTACACCGGCCCACTTAATTCAATTTAGTTTGATTTAGCTAGCCTTCTCCTATTAAGCTCTATAATAATCATATAAAACCCAAAATTGGACCGTTAGATAGAGAAAATCCATGGCTATCCAGCTATAATAAAATCATTGTATAAGACATATAGCAAAACTAGTAAAACTCCAAATTAATCCAAATTATTACTCCATGCCCATATCGCTCCAAAATTCCTTAGCAAAACCATAAAAAAACCATACCCCAGCTACCATCTCTGTATCTAATCTCCATATCTGCTCTCTAAATCCAGTAGGCGTCCATTCCTTAGGCACCCATTCCCCGTTTAGGCTTGGATCTATTACATCAGCCTCTGTATTTTCTTCTATTATTTTAGAAGATAACACCCAAAATACTAGTGCGAGCTCTGATGAAAAACAGCCTTTATCAGTAGACAAAGCCCCTTTACATAGCCTAGTAGGCAGATAGCAGTTAAAACAACAGCTATCTTCCTAACTATAGTCGGGCCCAACACCCCCCCCCCTGTTCCGCATTAACAAGTCTTGGCAAGGGGGGGGGTGTTGAGTGGGTCTTTAGAAAAAGTGGGTCAAACCCAACAGCCCCTCCCAAATCTTTAATTTTTGAGATATTCTTATCGGGGTTTTTTTAAAATTGGTAATTAAAGTCTAAATTATTGTAATATTAAATAATATTCTACAATATACTAGTATAAGAGTAAGACTCTAGTTGATTTAGAATTAGGGAATTCAGTTTTGATAGGGGATGATAAAGCTAGTCGCTGCGGGTAGGCTATCCCCTTTTTAGCTATTTTATCTTATCTTTAATAAAAGAGATAAGATTATTGAACCCTAATTACCCTAGAGTAACTACTTTAAAAGATTAGACTAGAACTATAGTAGTTTAATAATAAAGATATTGTAATAAAAATCATATATTCTAGTAAAGACACCTAGCTATAGTTAGCTAAGCTAGTTAGCTAAGTAAACTAGTTGGCTAGCTAAGCTACTAGGCTAAATAAAATATATTACTAAGTAAGCTAGTTAGCTAGTAGGCTAGTTATACTAGTTAGCTAGTTAATTAGTAAGTCTAGTAGCAACTGAACCTGTTAGCTAGTTGGCTAGTTAAGCTAGTAAATTAAATAGCTAAATAAGCCAGTAAGCTAGATAGCTAAGCAACTTAATTAGCTAGTTAAGCTAATTAGCGAGTTAGATAGGTATATCTGGTTTAAAATAGTTCGGCTTAGATAGACTTAGTTATTTTAATATAGCTTAGTTTAGATAGGCCTAGTTGGTTTAGTATAGTTCGGCTTAGATAGGTCTAGTTGATTTGATATAGTTTAATTTAGATGTGCTAGTTGGTTTAATATAGATCGGCCTAGTTGATTTGGTATAGTTTAAATAAGATGTGCTAGTTGATTTGATATAGATAGGTCTAGTTAGTTTAATATAGCTTGGTTTCAATAGGTCTAGTTGATTTAGTATGGTTTGGCTTGGACGGGCCTAGTTAGTTTGGTATAGTTTAATTTAGATGCGCCAGTTGGTTTAATATAGATTGCCTTAGATGCGCTAGTTAGTTTAATATAGATAGGCCTAGTTGATTTAGTATAGTTCAAATAAGATATGCTAATTAATTTAATATAGATAGGCCCAGTCAGTTTAATATAGCTTAGTTTCGATAGGCCTAGTTGATTTGGTATGGTTTGGCTTAGATAGGCCTACTTAGTTTAGTATAGTTCAGCTTAGACGGGCTTAGTTAATTTAGTATAGTTCGGCTTAGACGGGCCTAGTCGATCTAGTATAGTTTAATTTAGATACGCCAGTTGGTTTAATATATATAGGCCTAGTTGATTTGGTATAATTTAGATTATATACGCTAGTTGATTTGATATAGATAGGCCCAGTTGATTTGGTATAATTTAGATTATATACGCCAGTTGATTTGATATGGTTCGGCTTAGACGGGCCTAGTTGATCTAGTATGGTTCGGCTTGGACGGGCTTAGTTGATCTAGTATAGTTCGGCTTAGACGGGCTCAGTTGATTTAATATAGATTATCTTAGATACGCCAGTTGGTTTAATATATATAGGCCTAGTTGATTTGGTATAATTTAGATTATATACGCCAGTTGATTTGATATAGATAGGCCCAGTTGATTTGGTATAATTTAGATTATATACGCCAGTTGATTTGATATGGTTCGGCTTAGACGGACCTAGTTGGTTTGGTATAGTTCTGCTTGGACGGGCTCAGTTGATTTAGTATAGTTCAGATTAGATACGCCAGTTGGTTTGATATAATTTAGCTTCGATAGGCCTAGTTGATTTGATATAGTTCAGCTTACACAGGCCTAGTTGATTTAGTATAGTTCGGCTTGGACGGGCTCAGTTGATTTGGTATAGTTCAGATTAGATGTGCCAGTTGGTTTAATATATATGGGCCTAGTTGATTTGGTTTAATTCAGATTATATATACTAGTTGATTTGATATAGATAGGCTCAGTTGATTTGATATAATTCAGATTAGATACGCCAGTTGGTTTGATATAGTTTAGCTTCGATAGGCCTAGTTGATTTGATATAGTTCGGCTTACACAGGCCTAGTTGATTTAGTATAGTTCGGCTTGGACGGGCTCAGTTGATTTGGTATAGTTCAGATTAGATGTGCCAGTTGGTTTAATATATATGGGCCTAGTTGATTTGGTTTAATTCAGATTATATATACCAGTTGATTTGATATAGATGGGCCCAGTTGATTTGATATGGTTTGGCTTAGACAGGCCTAGTTAGTTTAGTATAGTTCAGCTTAGACGGGCTTAGTTAATTTAGTATGGTTCGGCTTAGACGGGCCTAATCGATCTGGTATAGTTTAATTTAGATACGCCAGTTGGTTTAATATATATAGGCCTAGTTGAATTGGTTTAATTCAGATTACATATACCAGTTGATTTAATATAGATGGGCCCAGTTGATTTGCTATTGTTCGGCTTGAACGAGCCTAATTGGTTTGGTATGGTTCGGCTTGGACGGGCTCAGTTGATTTAGTATGGTTCGGCTAGGACGGGCCTAGTTGATTTGATATGGTTCGGCTTGCACGGGCCTAGTTGATTTGGTATAGTTCGGCTTGGACGGGCTCAGTTGATTTGATATGGTTCGGCTTAGTCTGGCCTAGTCAGTTTGATATTGCTCGGTTTAGATACGCCAGTTGGTTTGATACGGCTCAGCTTGGATAGGCCCAGTTGGTTTGGTATAGCTCGGCTTGGAAAGCCCCTGTTGGTTTGATGTGGCTCGGCTTGGATAGGCCTAGTCAATTTGATATCGTTCGGCTTGGATGGGCTTGCCGTATTTAGCTCTATACTAATCCTATAAACTCCCAAATTAGACCGTTCGATAGAGAAAATTTACAGCTATCCAGCTATAATAAAACAGTTATATAAAAAATATAGTAAAACTAGTAAAACTGCAGATTCATCCAAATTATCACTCCATACCCATATCACTCCAAAATTCCTTGGCAAAACTATAAAAAAACCATACGCCGGCTACCATCTCTGTATCTAATCTCCATATCTGCTCTCTAAACCTAGTTGGCGTCCATTCCTTAGGCACCCAATCCCCGTTTAGGCTTGGATCTGTTATATCAGCCTCTGCATTTTCTTCTATTATTTTAGAAGATAATACCCAAAATGCTGCTATAAGCTCTGGTGAAAAACATCCTGTTTCAGTAGACAAAGCTCCTTTGCATAGCCTAGTAGGCAGATAGCAGTCAAAACAACAGCTATCTTCCTCTGGATAGACCATAGCCCTTAGCCTCTCAGCCTGTTGTTTATAGCCTGTCCTATAGTAGTAACAGCTAGTAAAACAGTGTGCAGAAGCTTCATCTCTCGGCTGTTCTGTCTGATATATAGCTATATTTAAATATTAGCAAACAGATATATAGATATATAGATATATATTTATATATATATATATAAAGAGAGAGAGAGTTGTAACTTACTATACTATCCTAGCCAGCATATAAAACATCTCTCCTCGGTCCAGTATTTTACCGCTCTAGCAAAAAAGGCCATATCGTTGTTATATTGCCTTTCCACTGCTCTCACCCTTTGGGATTGGCTAGTCAGGGTAGCAAATCGGCTAGCACAGAGATCGCATAGAGCCCAGCTAGGCTCACAATGCTCTAGGGTTTGGCTATCAAATACCCGAGCTATAACTCTCCGCCGGCAGATATCTTCATACAGATATTGCTGAAAATAAATTTGCTCAGCAGGGCCATTTGAAGATATATATCTTCCAGAGCTAGACGGAATTAGGCAATAAGCCCATGCAGATAGATTAGGTGATCTCCCAGCTCGGCCAGATTCCTGTATAAAACTAGTAATCTCGTATCGGCCAGGCTTAAAATGGATTACAAGATCCACATCTGGGAAATCATAGCCAGCTCCGATACCACTAGTAGCCAATAAAATTGGACCCTCGGCTCTGAAATAGGCTAATTGGGCTAATTTCTCTTCCTCAGATAGATCAGAATGGAATCTAGCTGCCTGAGGCTCTAAGGCCTGATATAGCTGATCAACTATAGCCTTTGTACGGCAGAACACAATAGTCTTCCTCCCGGTATAGCTAAGCCGATTAGCCCTAAAAGCCTTCATCCACTGTATCAGATAGCCAGCGTAATTCTCTGGCTTTAGCAAGGCCGGTAAACTCTCCACCCCATAGGCTATATTCTTCAAAATTAGGCTCTCTCTGATAATATATGGCTTAGATTGCAAGCCTAGCATCCCTGTAAGCTCAGCTTCTAGATAGCCCGGTAAGGTAGCCGAGGCAAAGATCATTGGAACCGGCAAAGCTAGGGTATGCCAAACCCGTTTCATAATAGGCCTATAGCTCTGCGAGAGTGGGATTAAATGGCATTCATCCCATATTAGCCTAGCTAGCCGTTGCTGATTGATTAGATAGCTAGCCATCTCGTAGAATTTAGGGTATACAATATACTCGATTTGGACAAGAATCAGCCGAGATTCCGGATCGAGACCCTTATAGCCGATAGCAGGCTCCCATACCGTTGGCCTTAGCCCTAAGGCCTTAGCTTTAGCTAGGATATCTAGCTTCAAAGATATCAACGGTATAATCAATATCGTTATCTGATTAGGCAATATACTAGCCCCAAAGAGGAATAGGGTAGTTTTACCAGATGCGGTTGGTAAGATAAGATAGAGATATGGAATTTGCTTTATTATAGCATAAAAAGCTTCCTGTTGGCCAGAGCTCCGAAAAACAGCAGTATTATCACTAAGGAATTCCCTAAGCATCTGCGTTAGGGTACCCCTATCGATATAGCTGCTATCTAGCAAAGGCGAGTATACTAGGCTGCGTATACGCTGACTGGCATCCAGATCTGGCTGATAGAGCCCAGTTGGCTGGCTAGGCCCGGCTGGCTGAGAGAGCCCGGCTGGCTGAGAGAGCCCGGCTGGCTGAGAGAGCCCGGTAGGCTGAGAGAGCCCGGTAGGCTGAGAGAGCCCGGCAGGCTGAGAGAGCCCGGCAGGCTGAGAGAGCCCGGCTGGCTGAGAGAGCCCAGTTGGCTGAGAGAGCCCAGTTGGCTGAGAGAGCCCAGTTGGCTGAGAGAGCCCAGTTGGCTGAGAGAGCCCAGTTGGCTGGCTAGGCCCAGTTGGCTCTGAGAGAGTGCCTGGCTGGCTGGAATATAGATTGCTATATAAGTTTAAAAACTCATAGAACTAGCCTAGGCTAACCTGTTTGGTAGGCCTGACTGCCCCTAAACGGATAGGGTAGTGATATTGTACAACCGGCCTCTCTAGGGGTAGTAAAACAAGCTCTGGAAGACTAGAAGAGGCTAGCTGGGCTTGGGCTTCGGCCTTGGGCTTCACAGATTGCCTATTATAGAACAGTGAGCCTAATATAAGCTGATCAGCTGATATACCCAAATAGGTATGCCATTGTTGACTAAAGCTAATCAAAGCTGTTTGGATATCTGCTCTGATACCCTGGAAGCTTGCTATATTTCGGCCATATACAGCTAAGCCGGTTCCACGAGAATGGTTCATCTGTTCGGCTCCAAGGCCTTCCACATCTAGCCTATCTGTACCCAAATCGGCCAGCGGATCGGCTAGACCAAGCCCATAACGGATAAAGCCTTGCATTAGATGCCGCCAGACCTTTATATTGATCCGCTGAGCAATCAATTCTGAGCTCATACTCTTCAGTGTATGTGAGAGTATCTTAGAAGAGAACGGCTGAGCTGTCCGGTAATCATAGAATAGTATAAAATAGGCCTCAGGCAGCCGCTTATGCAGCCAGATCAGCAAGCCCTCTTCAAATGGCCTAATATAGGCCAGATAGGCTAAAAGTAGCCACGAGATTGATTGTGGTAAGGCCCGTACAGCGTCTTTCTCTTGGCCATTTCGGCTAAAGGTCTTCGAATAGGCTAGCCGGATTAGGAAGATATGGTTCACTGGATCTAGGAATAAATTCCGCTGGTTGGTAGCTGTATTTTGCCAGATCACCTGATTTATCTCTGTACCTCTAGCCGGTGCACCGCTAGCTATATGGGTTAGGGTTAGAAGGCCCTTTAGCCAGTTGCTGCTAGTCTCTAGATAGCCTAGAACCTTAGACCGGGAGAGCTCTATATCAGGTCTATCTTCGGCTGCTATCTCCTTAGTCCAGGCTGGGGTAGCCAAAGCCTTCTGAAGTAAGAAATCAGATGGCTGGCCAGCTAGATAGACTGACAGAAAAGACCATTGATTTGTCATATTTCCTATATCTTCGAAGCTGGCAGCCTTGGAGAGAGATAGAGAAGATTGGGCCTAGATAGATAGATAGATATATATTAGTAAATATAGTAAGATATAGAGATATAGCTAGATATAGATATATATATATCATACTCGTTAGGGTTGTTAACTTACCGCTTGAAAATTTGTAAATTCCAGAAATAGATCATTTGATAAAGCTAGGGCAAGCTAATTTATACCTTTAGCTAGGAAGACCCTTAGATCTTGCTGCGAGAGAGTAATATGTTGATACCGAAGGGTATAGGGAGCCAGGCTATATATCTTGCCTAGCGAGGTGCTAGATTTCGATATAGCAAAGCCTAGGGCACGTAAGATCAATATATACCCTAACGGAGTCTCCGATTGTGCAATAAACTATTGGTGCATCCAAGATCTAGTATAACTAGCCATAGATTGATCAATAGCTAAATCAGTAAAGATATCTGTATATAGCCAATATAGTATAATCAACTGGTAGCATTTGATAATCGCTGAGTAAGAATGGGTGATTTGGTCCAACGGTTTAAAGCAATCACGTTGATAGTTCCGGCTAAAACAGGCTAGGAATGCATAGAGTGGGATATCTTGTCTATCTCTAGCCTCACATTCAGCTAGAGAGAGGGCTAGCTCAATTACTAAGCCTACACCCTTAGAGATCTGTTTATTATCTAAGCTAGCTTGCGGTAGTATCGGTAGAGTATCGTTATCGGAACTGGCTGTATCGGAGCCTGTATCGGAGCCTGTATCAGATAGATCATTAGGCTGGAAGGAAGCTGGCTGATAGGCAGCTAGGCTCTCGGATGGAGGTGGCAAAGCCTGTAAAAAGTGATCTAGGCTTGCTAGGCCAGCTAGCTGCCGCGGTTGTAGAGTATAAAGACCCTGATAGCTTGCAGGGCCGCCGCCATCGATAGAGAGATAAGAACGTAGTAAAAATTGAATTAAAGCCTGAAAAATCAGGCTATATTTCTTGATGGAGGCCTTATTTTGTAGACCCCGTAGCGGACGTAATGTAGCCTGGGTAGCGGGGTCTAGGCTAAAGGAATTCAGAGCCGCTCGGGTCTGTGGAGAGGCTGTTTGAATATAGCTATTCCCTAGAGAAATCAGCTGATATATAATAGCGGAGAGCCAGATCATCTGCTCCGGGCTCTGTAGGGTAAATAGGGTCTCTAGCTCAGCAGCATCCCGGCCAGCTAGATAGGCTGGATACTGGCTATCTGTGAAAAAGCCCCTAGCCTCGTAGGTCTCATCAAGGGGTTGGATTACCCTAGATTGTTTAGAGAGCTCCGTAGATTAGCCAGGCTAGCTAAAAACTGGGTAGGGAGAGCTTGTTGGGTTGGCTGGCTGAGCCCGGTTAGCTGGCTAGGCCTGGTAGGCTGAGAGAGCCCAGTTGGCTGGCTGGGCCCGGCTGGCTGGCTAGGCCCGGCTGGCTGGCTAGACCCGGCTGGCTGGGAGACCCGGTTGGCTGAGAGAGCCCAGTTGGCTGAGAGAGCCCGGTTGGCTGAGAGAGCGCAGCTGGCTGGCTAGGCCCAACTAGCTGAGACAGAGTAGCTATCTTTAGCCGCTGGCCTGGGCTAGGGACCGAGCCTGAGAGAGAGAGCTCTCTAGATCTCTTGCGAGTGAGAGTAGTAGGCAAAGATAGCCTAGGCTCGGTAACACGAAAAAGATAGGCTGAGCCCTCTAAGGCTTGGATCGGGCATATAGTAGCTTCTGCATCCTGAGCTGTATAGCCTGTAATCCTATGGCTCTCACGTAGATGGTCACGGGATCTACGCTGGCTCAGATGGAGAGATTTGCATAGTTTGCATTGATAGCCGTTTTGTGGTAGTTTAAGTGTCGGTAGCGGCGGAATAGGCTGAATTTCCAAGATCAGATGGTGGCTAGTAGCCAAAGATAGCAGCCGATAGCTAGCTAGATCAGCCTCGGTAAGAGACAGATTGTGGTGGAACTTGATTACATGATCAAGAATTTTAGTCTCATATAGTGCTTGCTGGTGTGTAGCACAGGCTATTAGACCGTACTGGGGATAATACACCAGATAAGGCGGTAGGGGTGGTAGGATAGAAGACATAATATCAATCAAGATTGGTAGATAGTAAAGATATATATCTTCAAAAAGGTAGCTAATGGTAGGTGAGGAAGTAGAAAGGATAAGAGAGATATATTTGGTAAAGAGGTAGTGTAAATAAGGTTTAGGGGGTGGCTGGGTGTGGGGTGGCAGCTAGATGTGGGGCGGTGGCTAAGATAGCCAATTAGCCCGTAAGCCTGTAAGCCAATTAACCAGTTAGCTAGTTAGCCAGTTAGCCAATTAGCCGGCGGTAGTCATAGAGCGCAATAGTCATAGAGCCCAGTAACCAGTAAGCCCGGTAGCTAGTAAGCCCGGTAGCTAGTACGCCCGGTAGCTAGTAAGCCCGGTAGATAGTTAGCCAGTTAGCCAGTAAGCCAGTGAGCCAAATAGCTAAGCAAACCAGACGGCTAAGCATACCAGATAGCTAAAGCCAGTTAGCTAGTTAGCCAGCTGCGCCAGTTAGCCGATAAGGTTAGGGTGGTTAGG